>NC_141189.1:14065000-15315000 GCF_055505025.1 Bos grunniens
CCAGGGAGGGGCAGGAAACACTGACCTCTCAGGTGTGTCCCGTGACCCCCTTTCCCCAGCGCTCCCCACCTGAGCACCAGATGGCAGAGAGACTAAGCTCTGTAAATCCTACAAGATGCTTAGGGGCATCAGACCAAGAACTGTAGAACCCATCCTTCCTATAACGCTTCGAGACAGAGACATTAGATTGCCGCCCAGATGGTTGAGGTGAGCTATGTATCCTGAGGCTCATTTTACTGGATACCAGCAGAGTAATAACCAGCAAAGCCAACTGGCACCAGCCTAAGAACCAGCCCTATGCCTGAGCATGAAAATGGTAGCACATTCCTCAAGCCAGCATGACTTAGGTCCTGGGGCCATTCGTTTTAGCAGCTTTACAGGGAGGGAAAAAAAAAATTACACTTTTTTTCACTATCACTATAAAACTTTAGTGTTACAAACAAACCATTAATACTGAAGTTGACGTTTCTAGTCTGGGAAAAACATTAAAACAAAAATAGCCTTGAATTTTAACCAGATGAGGTTAGGGGAAACTTAGGAGAGTGAGAAAAAGCCAGGAAAGGAAACTCAATAGGAAACGGATAGAAAATTACACCCAGCAAAACCGATGCCTAGACTCCTCCATTTCCAGAAACCATCACTACTGCAACAGAGAGGAAGGAATGGAAGACTTCTTTTCAACGTGTTGAATTCAAAGAGCTGGCAATGTCCCCTCCCAAGAGGGAATGGGTTTGGGTTATGCGGCCATGACTTCAGCCTTCCTGTCTCCCATTACCATCTCCCCTCCAACCCAAGGAATAAGTCTTGTGAGATATTTTTAAAATGGAAATTTATGAGCATGTTAATTCCTGATCCTTGGAAGTGACAGTGAGGAGTTGGAAGGCCTGAACTGTCAGCCACTCACAAAATTTTACCATGTCTAATTCTATTTCTCAGGACAACCTAAGGTTTGAAAGCTGGTGTCACTAGCTCAAACTCTTAACCTTCATTCCAGTGAGGACAGGGTCTTTGAAAGGTAAAGTGCTGAGGTTAAAGCCAGAGGAGTAGGAAAGGCATCTTTATGGGCTTAAACACTGAGAATTGTGATCGGGTGTCCAGATTCTTCCACACTGAAAGGTCTTTCCAATTAGGGGCAGTCACCTCCTGAAGCAAGCCTGTCTTGACAGGACAACTGCATAGGACACTGGTTAGTGTTTTACTCTCTCCTCCAAGGAGCCAATCTGCCCCAAGGTGGAAGTAATAATCCTGTCTGGATGTGTCTTGTCATTCTTGTAGTGACCATCACCATCATTATTATCATAACAACAATAATAGCAATAATTACTATTATTGATACTATTGAGTCGTGAAGTCACTCAGTCGTGTCCGACTCTTCATGACCCCATGGACTGTAGCCCACCAGGCTCCTCCATCCATGGAATTTTCTAGGCAAGAGTACTGGAGTGCATTGCCATTTCCTTCTCCAGGGGATCTTCCCAACCCAGGAATCGACCCCAGGTCTCCCGCATTGTGGGCAGACGCTTTACCATCTGAGCCACCAGGGAATTGATACTATTACTGTTACTATTTATTGGGTACTTACTACATACTAAATACAATAGTAACTCACTCTGCATATATTATCTCATAATATCCCTTTAAACTACATACTGTTATCCACACTGTACAGGCTAGAACATCTTACCTGGTGGCTCAGACAGGAAAGAGTCTGCCTGCAATGAGGGAGACCCAGGTTCAATCCCTGGGTCAGGAAGATCCCCTGGAGCAGGAAATGGCAACCCACTCCAGTATTCTTTGCGTGGAGAATCCCTTGGATGGAGGAGTCTGGAAGGCTATAGTCCATGGGGTCGCAAAGAGTCAGACACAACTGAGCAACTGACACATACAGGCAAGAAAACCAAAACTCATGGAGCCTTGAAGTAGATCATTGACTCTAAATGCCATGTATAATCAACCATATTTCACCACCAGATATATCATCCCAATTCTACTCTCACTATAGAATGGATCAGTTCAGTTCAGTCACTCAGTTGTGTCCGACTCCTTGTGATCCCATGGACTGCAGCACGCCAGGCCTCCCTGTCCATCACCAAATCCTGGAGTTTACTCAAATCATGTCTATTGAGCCGGTGATGCCATCCATCCATCCCATCCTCTGTCATCCCCATCTCCTCCCACCTTCAATCTTTCCCAGCATCAGCGTATTTTCAAATGAGTCAGCTCTTCGCATCAGGTGGCCAAAGTATTGGAGTTTCAGCTTCAACATCAGTCCTTCCAATGAATATTCAGGATTGATTTCCTTTAGGATGGACTGGTTGGATCTCTTGCAGTCCAAGGGACTCTCAAGAGTCTTCTCCAACACCACAGTTCAAAAGCATCAATTCTTCAGTGCTCAGCTTTCTTTATAGTCCAGCTCTCACATCCATATATGACTACTGCTGTTGCTGCTGAAAAAACCATATCCTTGACTAGACGGACCTTTGTTAGCAAAGTAATGTCTCTGCTTTTTAATATGCTGTCTAGGTTGATCATAATTCTCCTTCCAAGGAGTAAGCATCTTTTAATTTCATAGAATGATTAATCAGGAGCAACTAGCTCACTTTGGGACAAATTTTATGGCATTCTTTTATTTAGCAAGTATTTCTGGGGAACTTCCCCAATGGTCTAGTGGTCAAGACTCTGCAATTCCACTGCAAGGGGCATGGGTTTGATTGCTGCTTTGGGAACTAAAGCAAAAATGGATCCCACATGCCCCATGGTGCCACCAAAAAAGAAAGAGAGAGACAGCAATCTAAATTTTTAAAAACAAATATTTCTGAGAACTCACTGTTTGTCTAAACATTCAGTACATTTGCTCACAGGGATGAACATGGTGTATTTGGGGCCCGACGTCATAATGAAACACACCCAGCAAAAGTTAATGTTCTCCTGGAGGCATTTCGGGTCTCTACCATCCAGCCTTCCCTGTTGGTTCCACTCTTTCTGCCCTGCTAAATCTCTTCCTTTCACATTTCAACAAATGAACTTGAAATACAGTCTATATATGTTAGAAAAAGGACAAACTCCCATGCTTTGAAACTGTAGATCCATTATCTCTAATCTTATTCAACAATACTTCCTCCTTAAAAATAGTAAGCAGAAGATTCTTCAAAGTATCATTATGTGTAAGACACTAATTTTAAAATGGGAAAATAGGTTTACAGGTTGGATTAATTGTCTGTGGTCATACGGTTGCTGATTTGGTGGGTGTAGGTTTGGCTGTGAGTGAGAAAAACAAATCAGAAGCCAATTTCTCTCTGTTCCACTATCCTCAGGCACCCAGCATCATTCCAGCTCACCACTCTGCCACCTTTGTCTTCATGGTGCCAAGTGATGACATTCCCACGGCAATAATAAGAGGGAGGAAAGGATATAGAAAGGGCAAAGTGCAGCAAAGTTGCCCGATGTCACTTCAGCTTAGGTGTCATTGGCCAGAACTTACTAATATGGCCATACCCAGTTCTTAAGGAGACTGGGAAATGTAGTCTGTATTTGAGCACACATTTGTCCAGCTAAAATTTCTTCTACTGAAGAACAAATGATATTGGGGAAGAGCTAACCCACTCTATTGTAGCTGCTAAGTAGTAAAATTCAGACAGTCCACATCTGTGAGACTGCTGAGACCCTACTCTGTCAGGTAGGCTTTAATTCTATTTTTGTAGCAAAGATTTTTGGTCCTCTCTTCCTCACTGCATAAAGAAATTGCTAAGTACGACTTTAGAACACTCTATAACATTTCATTAGCTTTCAATTCAATAGCTAGAAACCATCTCCAAGCTAATGTGTATGTGTTTTGGTGGTTTTAAAATATACCTGCTTATGCTTTGATAATCATCTCTTCAAAAATAAAGCTTAATTCCACTTACCTTAAGTGGGGGCTCTATTTAGTGACTCACTTTTAGCAAATATATGGGGCAGAAGTGAAAATATGTGACATCTGAGACAAGATCATAAAAGGATCATTCATTTTAGAAAAAGTCAGATCCCATGTCATGAAGTCACTCAAGTAGTCCTATGGGGAGGCCCTCATGGAAGGTCCTGAGACCTCCAGTCAACAGCCTTGGAAGCGGGTTTGGATGGATTTCCCAGTCACAAACCTTCAGATGACTGCAGTCCCATCAGGTGTCTTGACTACGACCTTTTGAAAGACATGGGGCTAGACCAGCCACCTGTGCCACTCCTGAATTTCTGATCCACAGAAACTGTGAGATAAAAATGTTTGCTGTTCTAAACCAGCAACTTTAGGAGTACTTTGTCACACAGCAATAAAGGTCTTCCCAGTGGCTCAGCGGTAAAGAATTTATTTGCTTGCAATGCAGGAGATGCAGGTTCAATCCCTGGATTGGGAAGATCACGTGGAAAGGCAAATGGCAACCCACTCCAGTATTCTTGCCTGGAGAATCCCATGGACAAAGAAGTGTGGTGGGCTACAGTCCAGGGGGTCACAAAAGTCAGACTTGACTTAGTGACTAAACCACCACCACCACAACATAGGTCTCAATGCAAATTCAGTGCTCTTCCGATTTGAGAATTAGAGAAAGTAGAAAAGACCACCTTGATAGACAAAATCTGTATTTCAAATGGCTGTGTCCTAGCTCATGACCTGCTTTTAAATATTTTGTAGATGTGTTTGGATGAGATGCTCTGGATACTGCTGTGAGGAGGAAAAACCAGTAAGTCATTCCTGCTAGAACATATTGCTAATATCACATCCCAGGAAACAGCTGAACCTGCTGTTGGCCAATTATCACCAAGAGAAACAGCTCAGTATCAATGAAGCCAACATCAGAATGATGAGTTTTGGCAAACTCTCTTCAGTATCCAGATGGATAATGCTGAATAATTCTACTCAACAGGTTAACTTATTCAGTTATCTGGGGAAGCACCGTGGAGCTTAATTACCTTAGCAGATCTATTAGGATGCATTTCTGTTGAAAGTAGAAGCTTCCATGGAAGAATATCAAGGGTATTTTATGATAGAGATGAATTGTTAGATCTTGTTCCACAAATATCCCAAGTCAAAGGTCATGCTTCACAATGCAGATCCTTGAACTTTCATACCAAGATATCACCTCTGCCTACTATCTCAAGCAGGGGGAGAGGGAAACCAGAGAAACATGTCCCAACACGGGTACTTGGTATCATCTGGTGGAAAGACTTTTTAAACTACAATCTGCCCTCCTCTCTCTGCATCTGGAGTCTAAAATTAGCACCTAGTCCTTCACTGAGAATCACCATCATCAAAAGCCACCATTACTAGGGAAAACAGGTTTCAAAAAACCTTCAGAAATTAGAGGCTGAGAAAAAGTTGAAACCTACCAACACCTTTGACATAACAATACAAAGTTCTTGTATGTTGGGTATTTTTATTATGGACTTCCCTGGTGGCTCAGGTGGTAAAGAATCTGCCTGCAATGTGGGAGACCTGGGTTTGATCCCTGGGTTGGGAAGATCCCCTGGAGAAGGGAAAGGCTACCTACTCCAGTATTCTGGCCTGGAGAATTCCATGGACTATATAGTCCATGGGGTTCTAAAGAGTCGGACACAACTGAGTGGCTATCACTTTCACTTTCAAGGAGCTCTTATTTAAAATATAGATGAGAAGATGATTCTTCCAGTGGGATCCTTGAAGGCTGTGATTGGAATAAGGTATGTTACCTTTTTGCCCCAATCAATTGGAAGTTTGGAGCTAAATTTAATGCTCACAGTAAATGTATTAGTTTTAGGGGCCGTCATGTTTTTTTCTTCCTCTTGGTATGTGAATTTTTATTTCCTATTTCTATTCCGACAGCCTTTGCAGTTTATGTTTCTTCTTTTATCATATGATGTCTCTATCACTTTGGGAAACATGCAGCATATAAATTACCAATGAAGAAAATGAAAGTGGCAGGGATAGTACTCAGGTTTTCTTCTTGGTCACAGCTATCAAAAAGCACTTTCAGAACCAGGTGCAAGGAACTCCAAGAAGACTTAGGCAAATGTCCCTTTAAGGAGTGGGCCCTCAGAAGCAGCTAGCATCAGAGAAATCCCTCCTTGGCACTGCTAACAAAGCTCCACAACTCTCCACAAATGACTTACCCTCTCAAGGCTCCAAGGCAAGTCAAGCCTCCAGGAGAAAGTAGCCAGGTAGATAAAAGGCCCAGGCTGTAAGGCTAATTCCCAGCTCAGAAGCACAGCTATCTATCTGGCACTCCCACTCCTGTTGGATGATGTGGCTCATTGTGTAGGTTTTATCGCCTCCTCTGGAGAGAGAACTCTGAGCCATCAGCCTTCTCAGATAAGAGTTGAGAGCTTCTCTTCTTGTGACAGTAATGTTTCTGCCTTCTTAAAACCCCACTTGAAAGGCCTGGAGAGGGAAGGATCTCAAAAAAGGCAAGTAGGGTGTGCCTTTGGGATTTCTAAATCAACCATCAAAAGTAGAGAAGGAAAAAAAAGGGGGTGGGAGGAGTCTTCTTTACAAGAAAATATATGATGGACCAGACAAATGAGGGTGGAAAGGGGCTCTTCAGAGCTCACAGCACAGAAGGCAGACTCCTTCCAACGTGCACTCAAGCCCACCACCAGCCTTTTCCTGGGCTGCAGTGCACCTCTGCTCTTCATGAGAAATACACTGGGCTCACACAGAGCTTTAAAAATATCTCTCCACCCACTGAAAGTCTGATTAATCAGCCAAGTTCTCACCCAGGTGTCACAGAGGTGGCAGTGATATATATGATAGTGACATGAGGGTGCGGGGAAGGCACAAAGGGTCTTACTTAGCAGGCAGGAGGATTCGGAGCATAGAACTTGAAAAGCATGAGCTCTGAAGCCAGGTGGCAGTCTGCATCCCAGTTTCAGCACCTGCAAGTTATGCGACCTTGGAGAAGGTTATTAGTGAACATATCCCTTTTCCACCTCTGCAAGAACGAGGTTCATAATAGCACCTGTATCATAGAATTACTGAGAGGGTTAAATGGATTAAATCATCACCTGCATGTTGAACAGTTCCTGGCACATAGTAAGCACTCAGTAAACTCCAGTTGTAATGATAGGATGAGGATAACAATGGACAATGTTGAAAGTTACAAGATGATTAGGTGTTTCCCAGGTGCATAGAACATTCTTGAAAGAAGCAACTAAAATAAAGGCAGAGAAGCAAGAGAGATGGTGAGGCAGCAGGAAGCCATCTGGAAGGCAAGGTGGGAGTGAAGCAGACAAAAAGGAAGGGTCCAGGCCACACAGGGCTTCATACACTTTGTCACAGCGATGCGCTGTAGCTAACAGCTGGAGGCTGCAGAGAGCCATTTCAGAATTATCAGCAGAAGTGAAACATTAAAGGGTAAAATGCTAGAATGGTTTAAAATTACTTTTAACTGGTTCAGGTTAAAAAAAAAAAACTACTGATAATAAGCTTTTACTGTGACAAAGTAACCATATGAGAACAACCCTTCCATGGTGTACAAGCATAAACCTAAACAAAATATATAAAGCAACTGTTTTCAGGTCATAAACAACAGGCAGCACAAGACTGCAATTGCAGGGTGAGAGGAAATTCATATGGTGAGCCCCATGTCCTCCCTGGCTCATTGCCTGGGGACAATTTCCCAACCATAGTCTTATGTTGGGGTAGCAGAAGGGGCTGGAATTTATAGGGTCAGGCCACAGAGAGAAGAAAACTCGGCAGAGAGGGGGCCTCAGAAGCTTGTGTGTGGGTTCCCTGTGAGTGACTGGCTGAAGGCTGGGCAGCCCAGTGCAAGCTGAGATTAAACCAGACTTACCAGGGAGCAGCCACTATGAGATTGAAAATGGAAGACAGCTATGAAAATTTAAGCATCTGTAGGGGATATCTGAAAAATCTTATTAATACCCCAGGCATCCAGACACCAGAAAGACCACAGCTTAAGAGTAAAACATTCTGAAGGTCTACATAAGATCCACCTGCACAAAACCTAAAACCAAGCCCTGACAAGATCCACAAGGAAGACAAGAGTTTGGAAGCTGAGTCCCCGTCAAGTTAGACAGGCTTGGGAGCCAGCCACCATGGGATTTCCAGAGATCTACCCTAACATAAAAACAAAACAATCAAACCAACAGAAGTTTAAGGAGGTCGGTTAGTAATTGAACTACCTATTAGAACCAAAAAATCAGCCCTCTTCAAAGAAAGCTAACAGAACACAGTTGTTACAACATAGCACTTACAAAGTTCAGCATACAGTCAAATATTAACAGGCATACAAAGAAACAAGAAAACTTGATCATAATCTAAAAAAAGACAATAGAAATCAACCCTCACATGGCCTAGAGCCTAGATGATGGATTTAGCACTAAAGACTTTAAAGAGCTATTACAAATGTAAGAAATATGTCCAAAGAATTAAAGAAAATATTGTTTAAATGAGTAAACAGAGTATCTCAGCAAATAAATGGTAACTATAAAAAAGAATCAAATTAAAATTCTAGAGTTGAAAAAACTGTGTGTGTATGTGTTGAGAGAAATGGAAATAGAAAGAAAGCAAATGCTGCAATATTAGCAGTTGACAAAGGGTACACAGCTATTCACTGTACTTACCAGAATCTCTATAGATTAAAAAATTTTTAGAAATGATTAAAGAAATATTAAAGACATTATTGTTTTATGTATATATCTTTGTGTGTGTTATTGTAGGACAAGAAGGAAAATGTGATAACTTAATCAAGTTTGTATTTGAGATGCTCTCTTCCAGTGAAATGGAACTGAACTGATACAGGGCCTCATCCTGGATGAGGCACAAGATCACCTCTTGGTGACTGCAATTGTCTAGGAGGTGGGGGACCTGGTCCAAGAAAACAGCAACATGGCTGGAGAAGAAGAAAGACGATCTGCAAGGCTTTGCCAATGCCATGTGTAGAGTAAGACAAAAGCGGGGGTGGGGGTCCAGGATGATCCCCAATTTACCATCATGCCTTACTGGGTATAATAGGATATAATTTTCTGGGAAAAAATCCAGAGGAGGGGCAATTTAAGAGAAAAAAAGAAAATCTGTTCATCTTTGGACATTGGAATTTAAGGAACTGTATATAGGGCTATCAGAGAAGGCAATG
Organism: Bos grunniens; assembly: GCF_055505025.1. Lineage (NCBI taxonomy): Eukaryota > Metazoa > Chordata > Mammalia > Artiodactyla > Bovidae > Bos > Bos grunniens. The sequence goes on from NC_141189.1 coordinate 14,074,099, forward strand.
GCACCCCACACCAGTACTCTTGCCTGGAAAATCCCATGGACAGAGGAGCCTGGTGGGCTGCAGTTCATGGGGTCGCTAAGAGTCGGACACAACTGAGCGACTTCACTTTCACTTTTCACTTTCATGCATTGGAGAAGGAAATGGCAACCCGCTCCAGTGTCCTTGCCTGGAGAATCCCAGGGATGGGGGAGTCTGGTGGGCTGCCATCTCTGGGGTTGCACAGAGTCGAACACGACTGAAGCGACTTGCAGCAGCAGCAGCATATAGGGCTATAAGTAGCAGATCTAAAACTCAGGAGGGAGGCATGGATCGAATATAGCTATCTTGAGGTGATTGGTACACAGTTGCTCCTAGGGATGACAGCAAAACCAATCCTAGGAGACAACAGTGCATCAGGAGTGGGCAGAAGATGAGGGAAATGACAAAGAAGTAGAAAAGAGGGAGGAGGAGAGCCAGCTAGCGGCAAGGATGCCAAGCCAGTGACAAACCAAAACCCAGGGTGTGAGCAACGTTGCCAGATGCCGGATAAACATTGAGTGTCTACTGCATCAGGCAAACAGGAGGCTATTGAGGAAACTGGGCTGTGCTGATGCAGTGGGTCTAGAAGAGTCCAAATGGAGGTAGCCAACTACTAAAGTGGTACTTATGGTTACAAAGTTGGATTGATACATCGCTCTAAAATTCAAATTAAAATACTCTCCAAAAAGGTAGAATAATGTATGCACATCCCCAGAAACATATATTGTGAGATGTACACATATGTCAGAGGCTGAGGAGACATTTTCACTAGTTGCCACACTAACTAAACTAGTGTAACATAATTTCCACCCACCACAGAGGCACATACAGAAGACATGGCTCATCACCATTATCCGCCCTGCTAGGAACCCAGAGGCTACACCGACCAGCAAATCAAGCAATCGATCTCTATTTCACAGCATGTGTTCTCCACAGAGATCTACTCCTCAACCCAAACCCACCTCAGCAGCATCTTTCTTATTTTTAATTTTTATTTTATATTGTAGCACAGTTGATTAACAATGCTGTTAATTTCAGGTGGACAGCAAAGTGATTCCATGATGCATACACATGTATCTATTCCTTTTCAAATTCTTCTCCCATTTAGGTTATTATAGAATATTGAAGAGCTCCCCATGCTATACAGTAGGTCCTTGTTGGTTATCTATGTAGCAGCACCTCTTTTCTAAGCTCCTTTGGGGAACACAACTCTCTAAGGGTACAGGAGCCATGGGTGAGTGTGTCTCATCCCCATTATTTGTGTGAGAGTGATGAGAACCCAAATGTACCAGAATGTTGAATACAAGCTTGGGAACAGGAAAGAGACCAAAAGCAGGGAAGAATAAAGGAACTAATAGAATTCTGTGGCATAAGAGAGCCAACTTAATAGGAGGGGCCATCAAGAACCCACTTCTGATCAGCAGCCATGTACTAGAGGAATGTCTTCTAGAAACTGGACTCTCCGGTTGGGGCTGAAAGAGGGGACGTTACCCCAGGTCTGGAATAAAGTGAAGATAGAATGAAGAAGGTTAAAGGCTCTTTATAAATCTTGTTTGCTGACAGATCCTGGGTCTACAAGAAACTTCCATTGCTGAGTCACAGAACAGAACAGAAAAAGCAAAAGGGAACATATAAAACCATCTTCTAATGGAAAACAAAGGTAGCATCAGCTGGGAGACTTGGAGAAAAACAGATTTTTATTATAAAAAGATCTCTCTATATAATTTATGACAAGAAACAGAAGAGACTTGGATAAACTGTGTACAAGTTGTTCTCAATAAGACAAAGGGTTGGGAGAGAATAAAAAAATATGACTCCAGTAAAAGACAAAGAAGTTGCCATGAGAAGAGCACAGCCTAAGACTACAGCAGCAACTCAAAGACTACAGCAGCAACTCAATGACTACAGCCTAAGAGCTACAAATTGGAAACAAACTGAATACCTGCCAAGATAGAATGGATAAAAAAAGAGAATAGGATAGATAAATAAACTTAGGTATTTACCTCTCAAGAAACACCATATATTGATGAAAATGAATGAACTTCATCTACCCTCAAAAACATGGTTGAGTCTCACAAGTATAAGGCTAAACAGAAAACCATAAATATAATGTGACCCCCTTGAGATGAAGGTAAAACATGAAAACAAACAATGATAGGTGACTGAGGAAGAGATAATAGGAAAAACTTCAAAGGTACTTCAGGGTGCTGGTAACACCTTATTCCTTAACCTGGGGGGTTGTTGCATGAGTGTTCATATTTGATAATAATCGAACTGTACTCTCAAACTTTTCTGTATCACACTTTGACCAAAATGTTAAAGGATAGCTACTGAAATAAAATCAAGCTACAATGAAACTGAAACTTTCAACCATAATGAAAATAAGTTCTAAAGGCAATAGTAAAAATTGTTTTAAATGACACCAAACAACTAAATCCATGAAGTGGTAGACAGACTCAAGAATGAACAGAGAAGTGCAAAAAAAGAGAAAAATGATGTGAGAAGAGACCCGTTTTGTGGAAAATATCAAATGAAGATCTAGCATTCGAATGGGAGGCACTCCTGAAGAAAAGAAAAGAAAAAAAAAACAGAAATAACAACCATTCAAGATGTGAGAGCAAACTAACCTAGGCTAGAAGGAAGACCCAAGACATTAATCCAAGAAGCTGACACTGTGACTGGCAAGAATAACGTGAAACACCCACACTCGGACATTTCACAATGGTCACGGAGAACCATGAGGAAAGCATTTGCAACATCACAGCTGCAACAGAAGGGGAGGCTAAACTACATCCTAACAATGCCAAACTGAAAACAACCCCAAAATACATCCTGAATGGAACAGATACAGAAACTGAGATATATTTATATACAATGGAACACCATAGTTCATGAAAATAAGTAAACTTCAGAAAGAAGCAAGTTTAGTTTAAGACAGCCTCACAAGATTATTCAATAAATAGCACTGAGAAAACTGCTTTTAAAATATTATAATTCATGTGTCTAATAAAATTCCACATGACACATTCTAAAAACACAAGATCTACTAATAAATTCTGTATGTACATAAACTCCCTGGGTAGATTGTAAACTCCTTGGACCAGACAACAAATATTATACTTCTTTGGGCTCAGAGGTTAAAGCATCTGCTTGGAATGCGGGAGACCTGGGTTCGATCCCTGGGTCTGGAAGATCCTCTGGAGAAGGAAATGGCAACCCACTCCAGTACTTTTGCCTGGAGAATCCCATGGATGGAGGAGCCTGGTAGGCTACAGTCCATGGGGTTGCAAAGAGTCGGACATGACTGAGTGACTTCACTTTCACTTTCTTTCCACCCAGAAAACATTTGGGTAAACATTCCTGTAATGAATGAGTAATTAGGAATGAATATATGAATGAACACAAATGAATGAATGAATGAATGAACATTAAGATCTCAACCAAATCGTCACTGCTGAGTTTGTTGGGTGATTTCCAACTCCAGTCTGACCAACTTGATGCAGCTTTGCATTATTCCCTCCTGAACTTTGTTTATAGAGAAGAAATAGAAACTTCTCAGAGTGAATGGCAGAGGGAGGTAGCCTGCATGGCAAGTGGCCCTGTTCTCAGAGGGTAACCTCTCACGGACTGGGTGGCTTTGCTCCTTACACTGAAGGAAAGGGACACTCCATCCCCAGTGACAGTCACTGACCAGGTGAGGGAACCTGCCCTTGGTGATCCATAAGCCCGAGGCTATAGCTATGGCAGGGTGGGGATGGTACCCAACTAACATCTGTGCCCAACGTGGCCCGACCACAGAGGATGCTTCAGTATCCACCAGTGGCCAACACATCAACTCCCTGTGCAACACCCTGTGTCCTGCAGGGATAAATGAGTGGACCCCCAAACAGTAGGATGTTAGGGCTCACCTGACACAAGGCAGTCCCAAGAGAACAGCAAACAGACATCGTCTCAGAAACGGCAGTTTCCCTAAAAACCAACCTGCAGTCCTCTGAACTGATGCAAGCCAACGTAGTACACCTGCTCTACACGCAGAACACATCTTCACAGCCCTGCCACAGCCCCAAGATGCTTGTAACAAAGCGTGAGCAGTCATAACTCAGGGTTCACCTTGGCAAAAATAAATAAATAAGCAGAAGGAATCTTCCATCAGAAAATAAATGGCCTTTCTCCAGGCTCAGAGTATGGATTACCCTCCTAAAGAACAAATACAGTATTTTCCCCAGCCAACATCACACCATAAAGTCCAACTTTACTCAACTAGGGACCCCTGACCCCCACCCCTTCGACATATATCCAGAGAAAACTATAATTCAAAAAGATATGTGGCACTCAAGTGTTCACTGCAGCATTATTTACAATAGCCAAGACATGGAAATCACCTAATGAACACCAGCAGATGAATGGATAAAGAAGATGTGGTACATATACAATGGAATATATTAGTCATAAAAAAGAATGACATAATGCCATTTGAAGCAACATGGATGCTAAGCGACGTAAGCCAAAGACAAGTATCATTTGATATCACCTACATGTGAAATAAAACCATGATACAAATGAACTTATATATAAAACAGAGACAGACCCAGACATAAAAAACAAACTGGTTACCAAACGGGAAAGGTAGGGGAGGGGCAAATTAAGAGTTTGAGATTAACACACATACACACTACAAATGGCAACCCACTCCAGTATTCTCGCCTGGGAAATCCCATAGACAGGGGAGCCCAGCGGACTACAGTCCATGGGTCACAAAAGAGTCAGACACAAGTTGAGAGACTAAACAACAATATATAAAACAGATAGACAACAAGGACCTACTCTATAGCACAAGGAACTATATTTGATATTTCGTAATAACTTAAAAGGAAACTTAAATATCAAACTATATTTGATATTTCGTAATAAAAGGAAAAGAATATTTAAAAATAGATACATACGTATGTATAACTGAATCACTTTACTGTATACCTGAAACTAATACAACATTTTAAATCAACTATACTTTAAAAAGAGAGAGAGAGAGTTGCTTGAAACACATAGACTTTTGGCCCAGTTCTCATGGTTTCTGCTCCATGGGGCTAAATACACAGGAGGCTCTTGGTCCCTCCTGCAAACTGGTGACTGAACGGGGGGAACCTACTCAAACAAACACCAGCACCCCACCCCCCGAATCAATGCACCACTGCCCAGCTCCCCACTGGAGCAGACCCCTGCTCAGGACACAAGGAAGACCAGGCCTCACCTCACCTGCCAAACACCCACAGCTCAGCCTCAGTCTTCTTTGTGGCCATCAGAATGGGCTCCTTTTGGAAGCAGTCAGGGCTCTATTTTTTGCTTCCAAGTCCTTGTCTGAATATCCTCTAGCCAACTAAAGGCAAGGAGATATGCAGGCACAGCTTTCCTCTCTGGTCCTCAGTCTGTCTGGACACAGTGAGCAGCTGCTGGGCCTGAGGAGCCTGGCTCTGGCCACATCACTCCCCCTTCCTCTGACCCCCTCCGGCCTCTCCCCTAAACCCAGCCCACTGGGCCCTGAGCTTCACTGCTTCATCATGGAAATAAGCAAGCCTCTACAGGGAGGCCTGGGAGATACCATGAGTTCAGTTCCAGGCCATTGCAATAAAGCTTATATTAATATCACGATGAAGGGAATCACTGAATCATTTAGTTTCCCAGTGTGTGTAAAAGTTATGTTTATGGACTTCTCTGGTGGTCCAGTGGTTAAGACTCCAAGCTTCCACTGCAGGAGGCATGGGTTCAATCTCTGGCTGGGGAACTCAGATCTCATAGGCCACACGGAGCGGCCAAATAAATAAAATAAAATATCCTTTTTTAAAAAGTTGTGTTTACACTACATTGTGTAGTTTATTAAGTGTGCAAAAGCATTATGTCCAAACAGTGTACGTACCTTAATTAAAAACCATTTTAGCAATAAAAAATGTTAACCAGCATCTTACAACGTAGTATTGCCACAAACCTTAGATTTGTTTAAAAAAAAAACAACAAAAAACTGCAGTATCTGAGAAGTGCAATAAGGCAAAGTGTAATAAAACGTGGTATGACTGTCGAGAAGTAAGCAAACAACATGGGCAAGAGCAAGAAAGCTATCCCATGTCCCTGTCCTTGCTTGTTGCATCTCCTGCTGATCAACTGTGAAGCAAGTTCGGCTTCCCTGGCCCAGAACTGAAACTCCCCACCTTTCCCTTGGAAGAAATGTGCCAAGAGAAAGCGCACTGGTTCAGACTATTACACTTAAAAGCAAAGATACGGGCCATCTGAGGTAATTTTAACTTCCCTATTTTAGAAAGTAAATTTCAACTTCTTGTTTTAAAACAGTGTGTTACCAGGAACACAGCATTCCAAAACAAGACGGGAAACCGATCTGACTTGGCCTCATCAGATGTAGTACCTAGGCAAACATCTGGCCAAATCAACCTAATCCTCTATCCTAAAAAAAAAACTCTGTCTTCCTCATTTTAATTTTTTAATTAAGGAGTTGATTTCACCAGGCTACAGAGGGGGCACTGTCCCAGGATGAATTCAGTCACCATGTTCTCTGGTTCGTTCCCAACCCTAAGGCAGGGTTACACTGTTACAGAGGCAATCAAAATAATTGCTGGCTATTTCCACCTGGACACAGATTTCAAATGATTCTGATCTGGACAAGATTCAAAGCACCATTCAAAGGCCTCAAGTCAACAGACGGCCATTAACAGGGCTACAATCTCCCCAACAGCTGGGCCCCATCGTGGACAAGAGGGAAACAGAGCCACACTATGGGTGATCAAGATTCCATCAACTGGAAAATAACATGTGGGGAGCTGAAGGCTGTCTCCCAAGTTGGTATCCAAAGGAACCAAAACATTCACCATAGATTTTTCAGGGCACCAGGTCCATCTCACACAAAGAAGTCGTCTGGGCAAAAGTGATCTCTGAACTTGTTCCTGCCGCATCATGGTTAGACCTGGCCACAACTGATGGCCAGGGTCTTAGATGCACCACAGCCCCAGATGGCTCCCTTGGGTGGCTAACCTCCCAGGCTGGGCGGGCTCCTTACCGTCCAACTCCTCCACGGAGATGTTAGCCAGCTGCTCGCTGTCGCTGCCAGCAGAGAGAGATCTGTTGAGGTAATTCCCCTTGTACAACAGGCCAGCGGTCACATGGTGAAAAGGCATCTTCTCCCTGCTCACGAGAGATGGGAGGTAGAGGGGGAGAGAAAGACATCATCATCCATTCCTCTTTTCCTTCCTGAAGGACCATCCCGGTGTTTGGACGGCCAGGGGTATTTTTTTTAATAACAATAACATTGGTAGAGGGAAAGTCAGAGAGTACCAGGGTCCCCCTAGCCAGAACGATTCCCAAATGCCCCCAAATTCTATCCTTTCCTTCACTGTACATCTTACTTCATTTTCCCCATTTAATAATGAACTTAAGCCATGGGGTTCTGGCAGACTGTGGGATACCCTGGCATCAACCAGCTGTCTCTCCATGCAAACAAGGATGCACTTGCTCCTTTCTCTGGCCTGATAAACACTTTCTCTGTCCTCATAAGAAAGGATTGAACACCCTAGAAATGTGAGTTTATCCAGGGACCAGATGTCTTAGCTATGACTGTATAGAAATCCAAGTGTTTCATTTTCCCCAAGTAAAGCAGGTATTGCACTTATCCTGCACTCAAAGCAGGTCGGACGTGCCAGGCTCTGAGCGAACACAGGCAACAGCCTGCACCTCTGAGAAGCGGCCCTGCGCCTATTAGCACGAGTGGCTCATGAGCACAGCCTTCTGAGATGTCAATCACACCTGACCTGCTGGAAAGGTGGGCAGCATCTCAAGGTGTCTCAGAACGAAGCAGCTTCCAGGACTCCCACAGGAAATGAAAGCATCCCCTTAGACCAGACTAACAAACCCTCCGGGATCCTCGGCCCAGAGCACTACCGCTGGGGGTGTGAAGTTCCCACCAGTGCAAGGGGGCCAGAGGCTCCAGACTAAGGTGAAAGGGAGGGACGAGAGATACAGTTAGAAAGTTGGTCTCTCACAGCATGGAGGTTCCTCATACAACTAAAAACAGAGTTGCCAAATGATCCAGCAATCCCACTCCTGGGCACATACGCAAACAAAACTCTAATTCAAGAAGATACACGCACGCCCGTTTACAGTGGCACTATTCACAGCAGCTGAGACATGGAGACAACCTAAATAGCCATCAACAAATGAACGGGTAAAGATGTGAGAGGCATACACACACACAATGGAATACTACTCAGCCATTAAAAAGAGTGGAATAATGCTATTTGCAACAACATGGATGGACCTAGCGATTACCAAAGTAAGTGAAGACAGAGAAAGACAAACAGCAAACGATATCACATATGTGGATCTAAAATACGACACAGATGAACTTATTTACAAAACAGACTCGCAGACACAAGAACAGACTGTGGTTGCCAAGGGGTAGGGGAAGCAGGGAAGAGTTTTCCTGGGAGTTTGGGGTGGTAGATGCAAGCTACTACATTTAGAATACATAAAAAGTCCTACTGTGTAACACAGGGAATTACGTTCAACATCCTGTAATAAACCATAATGGATAAGAATATGAAAAAAAGAAGAGAGAGAGAGAAAGTTGGGTTTCCCCATAGCGGAAAGAGCAAGTTCTGTTATAGTGAGTGAGTCATGAGGCATATCTGGTTCTGCTTCCCCATCTGCAAAGGGGGTAAGAGGATAGAGAAGCCTCTGGGTGGAATTGGGGAACAGGCAGGAAAGAGCAGGAGTCAATTCCCGGGTGCAGGTAGAGGACACCCTTTTAACAGAGCTCCAGAAAGGTGAACAGGGGCACAGGAAGGGGTAATCTTCCCACCACTAGGGGCATGCAAGCAGAGATTGAGGCCTCCCTTGCCAGGGGTTCTGTGGGAGAGAAATGGCCCCTGTGTTGTCTTCCACACACCAATCATCCTCCAAGTGAGTCCCTTGTAGAGTCCCTCTGGGCATTAAAATTTGCATCTGTGTGTTAAGCCAGAGTGGTCCTAACAGCCCCTTAAGGCACTGCTGAGCAACCAGGTGTAAATTACAGAAAGAGACAGCCAACAGAAGGCCAGTCTCTGGGGATGACTGTTCAGGGCTTCCGGGCTCCCAAACCTTGTGTCCCTCAAGTCACACTCATGACAATCAACTGTCCCTGGTGATGGATGCTGTGGGGGCAGGGTACTGTCTTCTTTTCCCTGTGACACTACAGGCCTGAGTGACAGGCCGGCAGGATGCCCCTTCCTCTCTCTTCCTCCTGACTAGAGTCCACTCCAGCATACTCCTGGATGGACTGAGAGCTACTGACTTAGAGATCAACCCATGAGACTCCTAAGAGCTACAGGGCTTGACCAAGAGCAGGAAGCCGGTGAGTGGAAGAATCCATTCTAGAACACAAGCCTCCTAAGCTCTCTTTCAATTAAGCAACCTTAGCTCTCCACCAGACATTTCCACCCGGATGTCAAACCCTCATTTCAAACTTAAGATGTCGAAAAATGAATTAATTATCTTCAAAAAAAATAGGCCACACTTCCTGATTTCTCTATTTCTATCAAAGGTACTTTTCTCTCATCATAACACCTGGGACGATTCTCACAAATGTTCAGGGCCCTGAAAAGTAAAACAGACACATGGCTGAGGCTGGAGCCAGCCACCAGCCTCCAATGCACCCTTAATTCTTTCCACGGCTAACATCCCTCCATCCATGGGCCGATCGCAAGTGACAGGAGGGAATCACAGAGTATGCAAGCCTTTGACAATTGGAAGGGGCACATCTCCAGCTAATTATAAGTCAGACTTTTCCCCTCCCAGCCAAATCTATCCTTATACGTAAACGGGCAAGAATCTTTCTTTGGGTGACTTCCCTGGTGGTCCAGTGGCTAAGACACCGAGCTCCCAATGCAGGGGGTCTGGGTTCCATCCCTGGTCAGGGAACTAGATCCCACATGCCACAACAAAAGATCCTGCATGCCACAAGGAAGACCCAGTGCAACCAAATAAATAAAATAAAATTTAAAAATAATAAAAATAACAAAAAAAATTTTTAAAGAATCTTTCTTCGGAAGACAACTTCAATTACCATCACCTCTTTTCTCAAAGTTAAATTCCAGACCAAACAGGTTTAAAGATGAGAATCAGACGCACAAAGTAGGGCCACTCTCCCTTTCCTATGGCTAGCCCTGATTTGGGGCACCATGTGCCACTGTGGTCATTTCAGCCTAGACTGAGTCCCATGGTCCTGGGAGTGATATATCCATACTGGCTAACATTTCCTGTGTGGTTTCAGCATCCCTCTCAGCACTGGCCCCAGGACCCAGTCAATCTGTTGTTTTAACCATCGTTTAAATCCTTCATAAACATAGGAAAGCACCCACACTGATCTCTAATTTTGCCACCTGGAAGGAGGCCCCACTGAGGTCAGTAAGGCACGGAAAGCATTTCTTCCCATGCCACCGCTCATGACTCCAGTGTCTCAGCATTTTATAAACCTCTTCCCATGATCACCTTCTACTTGGTTGTCTGAAGCTCTGGCCCCACCACACGCATTTTTACAGCTGCCGTAACAAGGTTATACTCAAACACATGTGTCCAAGCCACATTCAGCTGCAGAATAAATGCTGAGTATTCTGCAGAGAAAACTGGTCGCAACTGAGTCCCACTCGATAGACCAACATAATTTGCTTCTGGAAAAAGCAGTCTACAAAATTAGATACATATTCAGTTCATTCACCCGAAACTTTCGCTCAAAGTCTAGTGCGAAAGGAAACACGTGCAATTGAGCCATCCGTAGAGATAAATAAAGTCATGTTCGAGAAAGGGAAGAACATTATCCCAAGTAAGCTAAAAACAGCCGCTGCAATTAAAGACTAAATTTCACCCCAAGCCACCTGGGGAAATCCAGGCTTTTAAGGTTCTCTGTTTGGCTATGGAAGGAAGGGAAACAAATCAGTTCATCAGCAAAGACAGACGTGGTCCTGAACTAAAGCTTAGAGATGGGTCCTTATATATACATTTAAATAGTTATTTTACTCATTGAGAACTATTAAGTGACTGTTTATCATGTGAACATTTTTTTCTGTATTTTCTGTGAATTTGTAGTTTCCTGGCTACGAAACACGACTATCTGGTCAAAAGCAGTGTTAGATTTAAATCCTAGCTCTGCACTGATTAGCCATGTAGGTAAATAAATTAACCTCTGTAAGCCTCAGCCTTCTCCTCTGTAAAACTGGGGGCTTGACATGTACTGCATAGGATTTTTGTAACCATGAAATAAGATAAGATACAGAAAGCACTTGACTTAGCCTCAGAAATGTTCTCAATAAATATCATCAGTAATTATTTGCTAAGGATTACATGAAGTGGGATGCGGGGCAGAAGAAGGTCACAATATGTCAGGTGGAAGACAAAACACGCTGGCTTTTGAAGGAGGATCAGGAAGAACCTGGCCAAGGGTGAGTTTCAGAGAGAAGCTGGCTGGCATTGCATGCCATGGATGCGCCAAACAATTCAGTGTGTATACAACAGAGCACCAGGGGCCCCAGCACTAAGCGGTGTCAGCAAGCAGCTGACTGTACCAGGCTCTGCTCCTGCTTAGTTGCTCAGTTGTGTCCGATTCTTTGTAACCTCATGGACTGCAGCCCACCAGGCTCTCTGTCCATGGGGTTCCCCAGGCAAGAATACTGGAGAGGGTTGCCATTCTCTTCTCCAGGGTATCTTCCTGACCCAGAGAGTGAACCCAGGTCTCCCATATTGCAGGCAGATTCTTTACAATCTGAGCCACCAGGGAAGCCTGACTGTATCAGGAGGAGAGGGCTATTTGAATGAAAAGCACCAGCGATGAAAAAGAGTCTATTTCCTGGGTACCACCAGGCTCCATGGTCATATCAAAGATGAGTTGTCAGGAGGCTAAAAACAAAAGAAGTTCCTGTTTTCAGGATTGAGGAACTGGTACACTTCTTGGCAAAGTAACAAACCAAAGAGGCTCACTCCCCTTGCCTTGAGATGATGCTCTTCAGTGACAGTTAATTTTCTGTCACCTTGACTGGATCACGGGGTGCCCAGATATTTGGTTAAACGTTATTCTGGGTATGTCTGTGAGAGTGTTTTGGGGTGAGATTAACATTTAAATTGGCAGTCTGAGTAAAGAAGACTGCCCTCCCCAAGGTGGTTGGGCCTGATCCAATCTGTTAGAGGTCTGAATAGAACAGAAAGGAAAAGTAAAGGAAAACTTGTTCTTTCTGTCTGAACTGTTTGAGCTAAGACACTGGTCTTCTCCTGCCTTTTGACTTGGGCTCAGGCTGGAGCTTACACCAACAACTCTCCTGGGTCTCTGGCTCACCAGAGCAATTCCTTACAATAAACTTTTTTCTATGTGTATATATATATATATATTCTATTGGTTATATTTCTCTGAAAAAACGTAGAGTAATATAACTTTCTTTTTTTTTCTCTGCAGTACCAAAGACCCAGGCACATTGCTGTAGGCTGATATTATTATTCTGGATAAAGAGTATTCCAGGACATAATTCTGCAGGGCCTCTGAAGCAGCACTACTCAGAGTGTAGTGTGTGGACCACTGCCAACTGAATATTATTTGCTGCTTGTCTGCAATGAGATAAGGACAAGAATTGAATGAAAGCTTTGAAATTTTTATACCAATTTGGAGCATTGTCCAAATACCTAAGCATGTGAACAGTGGACTTGATTTTTTTTATATATCTCTGTTTTTTTAACTTTATTTTTCCACTAATTCACGCTTTCTGCATTTTACAAAAATCAGTCTGCCAAGGATGGAGGTGTTAAACAAAAAATGGGAAAAAAACAAACAAAAAAGACAAAACACTAGTCCCTCCCCACAAATAGTTTAGTTTGAGAAGTAATTCTCTCTAAACTACTTTGTTTCATCAATTACTGGTAATGGGCTACAGAGAGAGAAGAAGAAAGACATCTAGAGAAATCCACCTGAACTTCTTTCCGAAATTTTCTCAAAGTGCAACTTAAAGTAGTTTAGAGAGAAGTGCTTCTCAAACTGACCATGCTGGAACTGCTTTTTTAAAGGAGTCTGGATCCAGTTCCTTCGGTCCTTAGCACCACTGGGAAGCAACAATCCCCGGCCTATGGCTAGGCAGGGATCATCCCTCCCAGTCTGCAACACGGCTAGGAACAGAAGGGTCTGAGGCATGGGCCCTGCACGTGAAGATGTGAAATTTGCTGTAGGCCTTCCCCATATTGCTTTTGATTAGGGAAGAACTGCAGAAAACCTCAGATACCCTAGAAATGCATGTCTCCTCCTCAGAGTCCAAGAGTTAAATTACAGGGACAAGAAGATCCCTTCTCATTCCAGCAAAGATGCACTAGATGGATGCCAGCAGAGCGTTTGGCTAAGTACTTACAAAACAATTGTGTTCTCTTATACAGATCCTGCAGGGGCAGGCCAATTGGCAAGGAGGGTTTGGACAGAGCTCAAATCAGACAGGAATGAGTAAGCAGAAAACACCAACGTGAGGGGCTAAATAAAAGTTCTGCATCATTAGAGGAGGAAGCACTTTCAAGAAGATGTACAGCCAAAAGCAGATTGTCAACAACAGTATGATACAAGAAAGAAGACAATAAGTTTCTGGTTACATCCTTAAAAATAAGAAAGCAGGGTGCCTGTGAAATAAGAATAAGAACGCAAATTCATGAGGAAATCTCAGAGTACAGTGAGGAGATATCAAGTCAAAAAGAGAAGACAGCTTGCTAAGAGGCAAGCTGATTTGGAAAAGGTGCAGGTCTTTGCAAAGCAAAGGAGAAACCCAAAAATAGTAGCAGAAAATCTACATTAATGGCAACAAAGAATATCTCAAGTAAACAGACTATGCAGCAAATAATATAATGAGCCATGGCCCCACCACCCAGACTGAATATGGGCTAATATTTATCCTCATTTGCTTTAGCTTTCTTTTTAGAAATATCTTATATTGAAGCCCTGCCCACCTATTGTATTTCTCCACTTCCTTCACTCTGCTGCAACAACCCTATTCAGGAGGCAGAATGTATCCTTCTGGTTCATGGTTTTATGGGTATAATTATATAGAATATATTATATTATTGCTCTGGGCTTTCCCAGTGGCTCAGACGGTAAAGAATCTGCCTGCAATGCAGGAGACCCAGGTTCGATCCCTGGAAAGATCCTCTGGAGAAAGAAATGACAACCCACTCTAGTATTCTTGCCTGGAGAATTCCACAGACAGAGGAGCCTGGGAAGGCTACAGTCCATGGGGCTGCAAAGTTTCGGACATGACTGAGCAACATACACACACACACACACACACACACACACACACACAGTATTGCTGTATCTATCTTTCAATTTACATAAATAATATATCACAGTATACATATGCTCTTGCAATGTGCACATTTCAATCTATCTTAGAGCTTAGGGACTTAGCCAAATCCATATACACATACCTAATTTACTTTTAACTGTGCCATAGCTTTCCATATTGCAATTTATTTATCTACTATCCAACTGAAAGAAAAGCACTCTGCAGTGAACATCCTCATACGTGTCTCTTTGCATATACTTCGGGAAATTTCTCCATCCTTCACACCTAGATCAAATATTACAGCATTTTTCCAAAGTGCTCTCCAAAGTGGTCGGCTTAGCTGTCTATCGCTATATAACAACTTACCCTTGAACTTAGTGGCTTAAAACAGCAAATATCTATTGTCTCACAGGTTCCATGGGTCAGGAATCAGGAATTGCTTCTCTGGGTGGTTCTGGCTCAGTCGGTCTTATGAGGTTGCAGTTAAGACACTGACCAGGGTTACCACCATCAGAAGGTATGCCTGGAGCTGTGGGATCCACTTCCAGGACGGCACTCACGTGGCTGTTAACAACATCCTCGGGGGACTCTCCAGAGGGCTGCTTGGGTGTTCTTATGATAGGACAGCTGGCTTCCCCAGCAGGTGTTCCAAGACACAGGAGGAGGGTGCTTTTATGAACTGGTCTCAGAAATCACACAGTCACTTTCAACACGTTCTATTCATTAGAAGCAAGATGCTAAGCGAAGCCCACACACATGGGGAAGGAAATTAGGCTCTATCTTTTGAAAGATGAAGTATCAGAGAATTTGTAGACATCTTTTAAAACCATCATCATAGTTGTAACAATTTACAGACCCACCATTAACCGATCAGCATGTCTATTTCCCCCAGAGCCTTGCTGACACTGAGTATAAGCAGACCGTTTCATTTTTCTTAACTAGATTTCCTTGACTGCTAGTTCAGGCATCTTTTTATATGGTTTTTGGCCATTTCATTTCTTTATTTCATTGTAAGTCTATACTTCATCTGAGAATTTACATTTAGATTTCTCTTATCATGCCTTTAAGTATAGCCATGTTTAATAACTGGCTCATAAAATTCCTGAACATTTAACAAGATCCACACCCTTGGCACCAGTGCCACCAGCTTCACCAGTTGTAGCTTTCATGGGCTGGTATGAGCTGACTGCAGCACACCACTGGATGAAGGTCTCTTTCCTGACCATTTCCAGCTGTTGCTACAGGCAAGAAAAGTCATGCAAACATGATGCTTTCTTGCAACAGTGTTCCTCTGTCCACTGTCTAGTTTCCTGGCTGTGAAGGAGTGGTCAAGGTGTTGGCAGAAGAGCAATGGTTTCTGAATCCTCAGATGAACTTCAAGTTCATCCTCCAGCTTTTGAGGAGTCAAGAGGAAGTTTTAGGAACAAGAAGCATATGCCAGTGGGGTCTCAGTGGTAGTAAGCCTCCTAGAGTGTTGATCTGAATTATTCTGGGAGTCATTCTGGAGACTCATCCAAAATCCAGTCCTTGAGCCCTTCAACAATTTTGTAAGCATCAAACTCCCTGTATTAAATCCCTTCCTTCTTTAAATACCCAGTCCCTGAACTCTACTGGTCCTTGAACTAAACCTTAACTGATACTGTATCTTCCAACTTTCTTTAAAAATTTTTTTAAATTTTTCATTTTTTAAAATCTGTGTATCTATGTTATAAGCAATTTCTTCAAAATTATTTTTACATTCACATTCTTTTTTTCAGTTGTAACGTAATTCAGTTACAACTGTAACAGTTACAGTTTAACCTGTCTGCTCGGTTTTCATGTAAATGATGATGTTTTCCATTTCTAGGAGTGTAATGCTTCTTTTATAAATCCATCTTTTATTTATCACTGAGCATAATCTTTCATTATAATCTTTATTCTCTGTCCTTTTCATATTTTCTTTTGGAATGTCATTCTGTTACCTCAGTTTCTTAAGGCACTAATCTTCTTTTTGGTGCTTCTCTGTCACCAGCAGTAAACAGTTTCCAGGTGTGATTTCCCTTTGTGGGCAGGAGCATCTTCAGTGGGTGTCATTTTCTCCCTCTGGAGCCGCACCTGCGTAGCGACCCACATCCATGGCACTGGTCCCCCAGGCTTCACCAGTCGAGGACAAGTTTGTCTGTTCATCCTTAGCTTGGAAGGCCTGCACCACGTGGGTTGTTCAGTTGTCGACTACACCCCCACCCCCACCCCAGGCACAGGTTTGCAGTTCTGATTTGTCACGTGTGCCTCTTCCTTTGGCAGCCACAGTTCCTAGTAGACAAGCTTCTTGGCCACTTTGCTGAGCGGTGGGCTGACTGACTCTAATCCCCACTTACGAGAGGGGCGGCCATCAGTAGAAGCAGGGTCTCAGTTCCTGTTTCCTGCCTGCTATGGATTTAAGCCCACGCCTTTCTTCCCTGCATGGACATCAAGACTCCCAACTGCCAGAGTCTTATGGGGTGCTCTTACCCTGCAGCAGCACCCACCCCTACTCTTTCATCTTTAGGCTCTGAGTCTCCTCTTCCTTTCTTTCACACTAGGTTATTTTAGTGTGAAAATAACAGGAAGAATGTAGTCAGGAAAACAGAGCCTAGGTCAGCTAATTCATTAAAAGGATTTGAAACAGTGAGCTATCTACCAAGCAGGCAGAAGGGCTGCAAAGCCCCCCAGAGCCTGGTTAGCAGCGATCAGCAATAGCAGAAAGTTATTCCCACCCCTAGTCTGGAGGCACATACGGAAAGGGCTGTATTACCTGGACCTCAAAATTGGGGTGCCCAGAGGAACTAGAACTGGTAGAGGATGCCCAATAAGATCTGAGACGGTGCAAGGGAAAGCTCTGCTCTGCAAAGATCAAGGACAGGAACACTTAAGAGACAGAGGCACCATGGAGACATTTGTCAAAGGCAAATCCATCTTCACCTCCTCACCTCCTGCTGGCACCTCCCTCTGGTCAGGGAATCTGGAAATGTACTTTGCTTGAATGGATCTTACTATACAGAGTGAATTAGGAGGAAAGAGAAGGATAAATCTGTAAGCAAGCAAGCACACAATTGGTTGAGCTACAGATTTAACTTTTTTGTTATATTTTTATCCTGCATCTCTGTATTTATGGCAGGAAAATAATCCACGTGAGCTTAGTGACCACACTGACAGAACCAGAAATCCTTACAACATTTTTGAATTTCAAAGATAAGGAAAATTCTTCTGAGCATCCAGATTGGAAAAAACAGGTTACCCACAAAAGATCAAGACGAAACTCAGCTCCCTTCACAATAGCAAGCATCCACCAACAGAGAAACTATCCCCAGCTGCCTTTAAGGGTCACTTAAAATGAGTAGAGAAGTTTACCAAATAAATTATGGAAAAAGACTTAAAGGCAAAGGTCAAAGAAAAGAAAGTTCTAACTGCAAAACAATTCAAAATAAAAAGCACTGAAAATATAGTGAAGGTCAGTGTACATTTCAAAAGAGTAAAATCCAAAATAATCATATATTAGTCACAAACCTCTGTATCACGTATCATATCATTATAAAGTAAAAATAATTTAAATACATTTTTGATATATTAAATTGGTGAATATTTTAAAGATACTCTCTAAGCCTTTGGCAAATCACCAGGACAAAAAAATAAAAACAAAGAGGATATGAATGAGGTAGACATTTTTCTATGGAGGCTGATATAGTGTGTGTATGTGTATGTGTGTGTGTTCCCATTGCCCACCCAGAGGTCACTTTTCAGATATCTGCAAAACGTACAAAAATTTATCAAATATAAGACCACAAAGCAAGCTTCAATAAAGATCTTCAAAAGCAGGTCTGACACAATTGAATATAAATAGAAACAATAACAAGTCAATATTTTAAATGCTAAAATGGATATTTTCTCTAACTTTATTGAGCTATAACCAACATACAGCATTGTGTAAGCCTAAGCCATACAAAGTGTTGATACCCTGATATGTTGCAAAATGATGACCACCACAGCTTTCCCTAACACCTCCATCATGTCACATAATTACCCATTTTTCTGTGGTGAGAACATTTAAGATCTACTCTCTCAGCAGCTCTCAAGTATATAACACAGTGTTATTAACTATAACCACCAAGCTGGACCTTTGCCTTCTAGAATTTATCCATTAAAATGGAAAATTTTAACATACTCCTATATCAAAGCTTAAATTAAAATTAAAATTATAGACTATATTTAAAATTTTAAAAGGGAAATGATTCTTATTAAAAAGCATATTACGCATAACAAAGTAGCATTCAGATAAACTGCGAGGTCTTTTTAGTATTCTTAAGAGAAAAATGCAAACACTAAATAAGTCTTCAACACAAACTTTTTAGAAAAAGAACAACAAAATAAATTAAGAAAACAGAAAAAAAGAAATAATGAAAGAGATAAATTAGAAAACAGATAAATTAAAAGAGCTGGCTCTCTGAAACAAAAGCAATTAACCAGACAAATCTCTGACAAGTTTATTAAAACAAACAGAGAAAGCACGAATAGAGCAGTCTGAAATATGAGAATTCTACGTGCAACTCTAGACTAATAAATTTAAAACACCACTTAAATGAACAGTTTTTCTCTCAAAATACAGAAATTGGATTTTTATGGAAAGCTGTGACTTAATATTATTCATGCTTGTTGAAAATCTTGACATAACATTTTGTTATATAGTAATCTGAAGATATGGTTTTAGGTTGTGTGTATGTCCATACTTAACTTCTGCCATAACCAAAAATACACCTCAGAAAAATTTACAGATCCAAATGGAAGAAAAATGTCATTGTCAGTATTTACTAAATCATAATATTTGCTCTCCAATCCATCCCACAAACACGTCAAGATTTTTGCTGATATTTGGCTGGTAAAGTTTCATCTCCCTTAATGTCAACAGATGATTTTGCAAACTGATTGAAAGCGGTTGCATTTTCTTATTTTTAACCAAAAATACTTGATCTCTTCACTTAGAAGATTAAGAAATTAACAAAATTCTGTCTCCACTTTTTTTTACTTCACAGATTTGAGCTTATAGATAGCACACTCACAATACTTTTCTAATCACAAAATCAAGTAATGGTTGAAACATTTCCAGAAACATCCATTCTCAAAACTGTTCTTTCCCTAGCATGAATTTCCTTTAAAAAGCATTTATTTCCTCAGTCTTGTTAAAATGTCATCTTTAAGTCTATGTAGCAGACGACATCCTGCCATCTCAGAAGAGATCACAAATGCAGACCATTTGCCTGTTTATGACAGAAAGTGTGTGACTCCGATTTTTGTTTGACAACTCTTGGAAGAAATTTGCCCTGATAAAAGCTGCACACTCTATTGTGGTACGAAAGCCATCTAGAATCATTTTCCATCTCATTTTAAAGACCAGGCCAGGTTTCATTATTCACGAAAGTGAATACAGATCAACATTTTAGATAGTATTTTAGAAGTTTTTTAATTGTTTTGGTCAACTTTTGCCCAGTCTGATGGCTTATCATTTTAACCCATAAAGTGGTTAATTAAGGTCTCCCTGGGAAGCACAGGAAATGCCAACTCAGCCATTGCCTTGTGATCCACTTGGGCCTGCATGATCAGGATGATCCAAAAGCTGGGGCTCACTGGCAGATATCTTGTTTATTTTCTGGATATTAGTCTAGTTAAAATTGATTAATATAATCTCTAAATCTCCCTAGTCAGGCATTTGTGTCACAAGTAACTGGTGACAAGTGCACAGGGAAGGTCCTATGGCAATGCCCTCCTTTATGGGACATCCACCTTCCTGAACATATCACACCTGGCACACACATGGCCAATTGAGGATGTAAGTGCCACTCTCTACAGTCGGTATTAGCAAAGCTTAATTCCCTTCTTTGTCTTTTTTCTCCCTACAACCCAAAAAAACACTTCACACACCTCACTTTGAAAATCACAGCAGACACATTGCCATTAAAATGAGAAAAAAGACAAGATGCCCATTACTTCTGCTATTAAGTAACACTTCCCTAGAATTTCTATTTAATGCAGTCAGACATAAACAAAACCACCAGACTATTTAAAAGGAATAGACCAAGAAAAAACCAAATAAGCAAAAACCTAGAGTGAAATATATGTAAATGTTTAACTCGTCTTTTATAGTTAAAGGACATTCACAGTTTAAATATGGCTCAAGAAATTACAAGGGAAAAGACTGAGAACCTTACCACTACAAAAACATAAACTTCTAATCATTATAAACACCAAAAATAAAATGAGGTAAACGGGGAGTACAAAAAGGACAGAAGCAAACACTTCGCTAAACTGGAAAGACAATAACTAAATAAAACATATAAGGGGTTTCCCCGGTGGTCTGGTGGTTAAGACTCAGCACTCCCAATTCAGGGCGCCCAGGTTAGATCTCTGGGAGGGGAACTCCTATATTGTAGCATCCCATATGCTACAACTAAGAGTTCACATGCCACAGCTAAAATATCTTGCATGTCGCAATAGATCAAAGATCCCAGCTGCAACTAAGATCAAAGATCCCAACTGCTGCAACTAAGACCTAGAGCAGCCAAAATAAATAAATAAAAATAAACATAAAAAATATGAAAACAATAGTTGAACTCCTAAGTAGTCAAGAAGTGTAATTTGTATGCTGCTGCTGCTGTTAAGTCACTTCAGTCGTGTCCGACTCTGTGTGACCCCATAGATGGCAGCCCATCAGGCTCCCCCATCTCTGGGATTCTCCAGGCAAGAACACTGGAGTGGGTTGCCATTTCCTTCTCCAATGCATGAAAGTGAAAAGTGAAAGTGAAGTCGCTCAGTCGTGTCCGACTCTTAGCAACCCCATGGACTACAGCCCACCAGGCTCCTCTGTCCACGGGATTCTCTAGGCAAGAGTACTGTGGCTATCTGCTTTTTCAAGTGGGGTAGGGGGTACTTTTAACATGCTAGTTACACTGTAATGGGACTAGTACTTTGTAGCAGTTAAAACAACAGCTTGGAGAAAACAATTTGGTCATTAGGTATCCATTCAAAAAATGGTTCTCACCCTTTAACCCCAAAATTCTATTGTTTGAAATCTATCCAGAGATAAGGACAAAGACTTGTGCACCAAAAAAAAAGCACTGTGTTGTATTTAAATCGGAAAAACAAAGACAAGAAATGAAAAGAAAGGAAGAAAGAAGAAAACAAAACAAAACAGAAATCTAAAAACTTAGAAATCAATAAGCAAAATACATTTATATCAGAGTATGCTGTATATCAATGTTGTTTCTTAAATTTTTAATGATGTAGAAATCTTTATAACATGCTCTCAACTCTACAAAGTATTTCAAGTCGGAAAACGGAACATATTTTTCTCTCCTAAAATCCCATTAAAATCACGGTATAAAGGGACAAAATGGAATAAAATCATAAAACTTTGAATGTGGAGAAGAGGGAGAACATAACTCCAAAACATCAGCAACTCTCTGGAAGGTAGAATTACTTGGCTCATTTGATGGACAAGATTGAGCAGAGTAATATATATACATGTGAAATTGCTCAGTCTGTCCGACTCTTTGCGACCCCATGGACCGAAGCCTACCAGGCTCCTCTGTCCATGGAATTTTCCAGGCAAGAATAATGGAGTGGGTAGCCTTTCCCTTCTCCAAGGGATCTTCCCTGAAAATTAAAAGATGCTTGCTCCTTGGAAGAAAAGCTATGACCAACCTAGACAGCATATTAAAAAGCAGAGACATTACTTTGCCAACAAAGGTCTGTCTAATCAAAGCTATGGTTTTTCCAGTAGCCATGTATGGATGTGAGAGTTGGACTAGAAAGAAAGCTGAGCACCAAAAAATGGATGCTTTTGAACTGTGGTGTTGCAGAAGACTCTTGAGAGTCCCTTGGACTGCAAGGAGATCCAACCAGTCCATCCTAAAGGAAATCAGTCCTGAATATTCATTGGAAGGACTGATGCTGAAGCTGAAACTCTAATACTTTGGCTACCTGATGTGAAGAACTGACTTTTAGAAAAGACCTTGATGCTGGAAAAGATTGAAGGCAGGAGGAGAAGGGGACAACAGAGGATGAGATGGTTGGATGGTATCACCGACTTGATGGACATGAGTTTGAGCAAGCTCCAGGCATTGGTGAGGGACAGGAAAGCCTGGCGTGCTGCAGTCCATGGGTTCACAGAGTCAGACACGACTGCGTGACTGCACTGAGGGGACCTTCCTGACACAGCAACCGAACCCTGGTCTCTCACACTGCAGGCAGACTCTTTGCCATCTGAGCCACCAGGGAAGCCAAATGAGCAGAGTAAGGAAGGGCTGAAAGTGTGACAAGGGAAGACCGTTCATGGTGGAGAGAGGAGTGGCAGGGCGCTACAGAGCACTCCCAAGTTAACTGGTACAAAGAACTAAATGGAGATGGGGTGGACCCCAAGGGGACTGATTAAAGCCCTTTACTTGGAGCACCAAGCTGAGTCTCCCATTCAGAGAACAAGGTTTTTTAAAAGGAAAGATGTGCCTGAGGGCTGGAGGGGTGTCTTGGGGTGAGACTCTCTTCCTCTGGCATTTGCATGGGGGCATCCTGTTCATCCCCTCCTGGTATTGAATCTTAAGATGAGTCTTGTTTATCAACATGGCCCATGCTCTGAAGGTTTGCTGCCATCTCTCATTTGAGGGAAAGAAGGTTTTCAGAGGAAACCTGACTCTTGTTGGCATATTTCATTCAGACAAGTCAGGAACGCCAAGGGCCAAACAAGAATTGTCAGACACTTCAGGAAAATCAGCATTACCAAAAAAGGTGACCCTGGAAATAACAAGGATGATTCTAGAAAGAGTAGACAATTATTAATAGAAAGAATGTTCATGTAATACTTCAGGTAGATCTGAAAGGCTGCCACGAAAAATTTGCAGTCTGAGATTAGGAAGTCAGGGAAGTGAAAATTTTGGCTGGAGAAAAAAACAGAAGAACTAGAGGAACAAGTCATGGAAAACACAGACAATATAGCAAAATAGAAGTAGAAATTTCAATTAATAAACAGTAAAGATTAACAAAGAAGGGCCACACCCACCTAAGAAGCATTTCAGAAAGAGAGAACACAGAGGAAAGGAAGTAACAGAAGAAAAAACTTCAAGAGCCGATGATATGAACCTTCAGACTGAAAAGCCCTGTCATAGAGCCAAAACTTCATCAATCATCCAAAACTTCATAATGTTTCAGAACACAAGCATAAAGAAAGCACTGTCAAGCTTCTAACAGAGACGAGACAACTTGCTAATGAATGACAATCATACAGGCATCAGGTGCAGATCAGCATCATCAGCTACTAGGTGACAGTGAAACAAGTCCTTTAGCCTCACAGTAAAAATTTACACCCAGTCAACATCCAATCAAGAGAGAGGCTTAGAAAGCTTTACATCCATGGACACTTGCAAACAGGATTACTCAATAAATTATTTCAGCAAAATACAAAGAAATCCAAGAGATCAGAATGTGGGATGAATATCAAGGGTGAAATCTAAGGATGAGGTGTGACCCTGGAGGATCACCATGGGGGCAAATCGGACTACGAGTCCGGAGGGCAGGAAGGAAAGGGACTCACAGCAGCCTACAGTGGCTGAAGCTGAATCATCTGCCCAAGAAGAAGGAGAGGCCAAATCTCCATAACAAATGTCAAATATAAAGAGATACATGTACCCCAATGCTCACTGCAGCATTTTTTACAATAGCCTAGACATGGAAGCAACCCAAGCATCATCAACAGGTGAATGGATAAAGATGCGTTAGACACATACAATGTGATACTGCTCCACCATAAAAAAGAATGAAATTCTACCATTTACAACAGTGGACATGGACCTAGGGAGTATTAAGCTTAGTGAAATAAGTCAGACAGAGAAAGATAAATGCTGTATGTTATCACTTATATGAGGAAACTAAAAAATAAATAAACCAATATATAGAATTAAAAAAAAAAAAAACAGACTTACAGATACAGAGAACAAATGAGTGCTTACCAGTGGAAAGAGGGAAGGGAGAGAGACAAAAACAGGGATAGGGAATTAAGAGATATAAACTACTACATACAAAATAAATAAGCAAAGGAGACTTCCCTGCCAGTCCAGTGGTTAAGACACTGTGCTTCCAATGCAGGGAGCATGGGTTCAATTCCTGGTGGAGGAACTAAGATCCCACATGCATCATGGTGTGGCCAGAAGTTTTTTTAAAAAGTTAAAACAAAGAAACCAAAAAATAGATAAGCAAAAAGGATATATTGTACAACACAAGGAAATACAGTCATTGTTTTGTAATAATTTTAAATGGAGTATAATGTACAAAAATATTCAATCACCGTGTTGTATACCTGTCTGAAACTAACGCTGTAAATCAATTACACTTCAAATAGAAATACTATTTATGTCATCAATTCAAAACAAAACCTCTAAAACACTTCTAAAAAATGTCAAATATAAACAGAACGGACTTCCCCTCCCTCCTTCACTCTTGCTTCCAAGTTATGATTTGTTTGGATCTTTTTTATGCATTTCTCCTACAAATGGCAAAGGGTTAACAATGCAGTGTTTGTTTCTGCAGGGGAAAATATTTACATAATCATAGTATTAGAAACACTATTATTTTTGAATCTGAAATCGATAGACAAATCATGGAAGTTCCCATTCTAGACAAAGAACAGAGTGTAAATGCTTGACCCTCTGATGCTCCAGTGATTGTTATTGCTTAGTCGCTAAGTTGTGTCTGACTCTTTGCGACCCCATGGACTGCAGCACACCAGCCCTCCCTGTCCTTCATCATCTCTCAGAGGTTTCCCAAGTTCATGTCCATTGTAATAAAAGTGATTTAAAAAAAGGAAAAAGGATTGTGGTGTGTGAAGTACCTCGTCTTTCATGATGGGGGGTCAAACGTATTGTTTAAAGTGAACAAAGCAATAAAGATTTAAGCAGATGAGCTGAAGCAATAAAGCTATTTAAAGATTTAAAAACAAAAATCACTGTTGGGACTTCCCGGGGATCCAGAGGCTAAGACTCCCTACTCCCAATGCAGGGGGCCCAGGTTCCATCCCTGGTCAAGGAACTAGATCCCACATGCCACAACTAAGAATTCAAATGTCACAACTAATTTTTAAAAAGATCCCATGTGTCTCAACTAAGACTCGGCATGGCCAAATAAATAGTAAATATTTTTTAAATACACTGCTATGCTATGCTATGCTAAGTCACTTCAGTCGTGTCCGACTCTGTGCGACCCCATAGACGGCAGCCCACCAGGCTCCGCCATCCCTGGGATCCTCCAGGCAAGAATACTGCAATGGGTTGCCATTTCCTTCTCCAATGCATGAAAGTGAAAAGTGAAAGTGAAGTCGCTCAGTCGTGTCCGACTCCTAGCGACCCCATGGACTGCCGCCTACCAGGCTCCTCCGTCCATGGGATTTGCCAGGCAAGAGTACTGGAGTGGGTTGCCATTGCCGGGTCTTAGTTGAGGCACATGGGATCTTTTTAAAAATTAGTTATGACATTTGAATTCTTAGTTGTGGCATGTGGGATCTAGTTCCTTGACCAGGAATGGAACCTGGGCCCCCTAATACACTAAAAATTGGTAAAAATAAAATAAAAATAAAAATCAGTGTAAGGTGAAAGGGAAGTGAGTGAAAGCGTCTCAGTCGTGTCCGCCTCTTTGCGACCCCATGTACTGTACAGTCCGTGGAATTCTCCAGGCCAGAATACTGGAGTGGGTAGCCTTTCCCTTCTCCAGGGGATCTTCCCAACCCAGGGATTGAACCCAGGCCTCCCGCATCGCAGGCAGATTTTTTACCAGCTGAGCCACAAGGGAAGCCCAAGAATACTGGAGTAGGTAGCCTACATTTTCTCCAGGGGATCTTCCCGATCCAGGAATCAAACCAAGGTCTCCTGCATTGCAGGCAGATTCTTTACCAACTGAGCTATCACAGAAGCCCCAGGTAAATGGGAGGGGTGCTGTAAAGCAACAGGGATCTATCATTCATAATACAGGATGGAGAGATTCCATTTAAAGTGGAGAAACAAAAACACAGAAGCACTTATCTGGAGCGATTTCATCCACCACAGGCACTCACAATGAAAATAATTAAAAATAGTCACCTCTGACACGTAAATAAAGTTTAGCTGGTAAGAACTCTTACATTTCATGTATACCCATTTCTATTGTTTTTTTATTATCTTATTCTTGTATTACTTTTATAAGGTCAGGCCATAAAGTTATATGGAGAATGTAATTGTAAGTATATAAATATAATTACCTAGTCACACATATATAGATATATTAATACATACATATTCATAGGAAACGTTATTTGAAGGAAATCAACTAAAATGTAAATACCAGTCACTGATGAGTGATGGATTTACTGTTATTGCATTCTTATTATTTGAACTTTTCACACTTAGTGTGTGCATGCATGCTAGTTGCTTCAGTTGTGTCCAACTCTTTGCAATCCTATGGACCATAGCCCACCAGGCTCCTCTGTCCATGGGATTCTCCAGGCAAGAATACTGGAGTGGGTTGCCATGCCCTCCCTCCAGGGGATCTTCCAGATCCAGGGATTGAATCCTAGGCGCTTGCATCTCCTGAATTGGCGGGCAGGTTCTTTACCACTAGCACCACTTGGCAAGCCTTCCACACTTAGTACCATGGGTCTATTTCATTTTTAGAGCTAGAGCTAGAAAGAAACTAATAGGATTTTACAAACTAAAGAGCCTGCCTGGAACTCCCTCCACGTGGAGGGAGGGTACCAGGGAATCTGAAGGCAAGATCAAGGCTGCTTCGAGGTCAGGACTCAAATGACTCACAGCCATCAATGAGCACATGATGTGGCTACAGCACAGGCCCTCGAAGAGAAAGCATTGACTGGAGGACGTTAAGGGCTAGTGTCAACAACAGGCTGTGTCAACAAGAACGGATATGCATCTCCTAAACCAATCTTGATTCTGAGTGGCACTGTCTCTCCGAGAATTTCCAAGGATCGAGAGCCTTCGGGTAATTAGACGAATGCACCTGCTGGAAGAAGCTGTACACCAGCATCACACGGATGCTGAAATTCTCCTGCCAACAGAGAGGCTTCTGGCAGATGATTTTGAGTTGTTCTTTCTGAATGTAATTACACAAAAAGTTCAACTGCTTTTTAAGTCTCCTCCTGAAGGCTATTATAACCTTTTTTAATTAATAAGTTGAATATGAAAGGACTTGATTTTAATATATTTTTATGTCTCTTCCCCTGACATCCATAAATATATATATATATATATATCTGTCCTGCTATCTCTTCTAGACATTTCTGGCTGCTGGGGCATCTGTATCTTCACAGACACCTTTCTGCAAAGATGGGGGCTTCTGTAGGCTGAGTTGGGAACCCTCCACCTGAGACAGTGTGAAGCAAGAAACTGTTGGATCTGTGGGAAATCGCTGCACATGGTCCCCAATGTTGATTGTAAAGAGGTCTCCAGAATGGCCCTTCCAGTTCTTTACTAGCTGCCAAAGCAAAATATCTTAGACTGGGTAGCTTAAACAACAGAAATTTGTTTTCTCAGTTACAGAACCTAGAAGTTCAAGGTCAAGGCAGCTGCTTTCTCACTGTGTTCATACATGGTGGAAGGAGAGAGAGAGCAAGCAAACTGTGGGGGCTCTTCTTATAAAGGCACTAATCCCATCACTAATCTCATGACCTCATCTAAACATAATGATCTTCCAAAGTCTCCACTTCCAATGACCACCCCACTAGGGAATAGGGCTTCAACATATGAATTTTGAAAGGGACACAATTCCTTCCATAGCACTAACCAAGTTGAGAGTAAATATATTTGAAGATGGACGAGATTAAGCAGGGGCTTCCCAGGTCTTCCCAGGTGGCTTGGGTGTAAAGAATCTGCCTGTCAATGCAGGAGGCACAAGAGCCTCGGGTTCAATCAGGGGTCGGCAAGATCCCTTGGAGGAGGGCCCAGCAACCCCTCCAGTATTCTCACCTGGGAAATCCCATGGTTAGAGGAGCCCAGCAGGCTACAGTCTGTGGGACTGTGAGAGAGCTGGACATGACTTAGCAACTAAACAACAACAAGACCAAGCAAAAGTCTAAAAATCTGCTGCTTCTCATTATTTTTTCAAACTTGAATTAGCCCTAACTTATGCAGAAGAGGCTATAAGAGATAGACAGACAAGGGTACAGGACCCCAGGAGATTGAACGTCATTTGGGCCAATTTACATGAAAAGCATGTAAATTAGATTCATTCAATCCATCATTTGAATGGAAAGTGGTTTGAAATTTAACTATTATTTTGGAGTTGAGAGCATAAGACTATCTGGAAATAGGGCAATAGCACTGAGGACAAGGACTTCATTTTTTTCTAAGATTTCTTTTCATTCTGCTGTAAAACTGAGGATATGCCCAGGGATGGCATTTCAGGTAGGGGGCTGAAGCAGATCTAGCCGCAAGGAAGGTCAGTTCATCCATTCAGCTGTTGGGGCAGTATGGACTTAGATCACCTAGAATGCTATGATCCAGGATGGTGTTACAGAGGAGGCACAGCCCATGTCCTCAAGATTAAGGACTATCTGAGCCATGCAACCGCTTGAGAATTGTCAACTTAAAAAATATTCACAACCTAAAAGTTGAGAGTTATGTTTTATTTGGTGGAAATGTTTAGGACTTCAAGCCTGGGAGACAGCAACTCAAGTAACCCTAAGAGAACTGCTCAGAGTAGATAAGGGGAGAAGCCAGGTTATATAGAAATTTTGCAACAAAGGACAGGTAGTCTGAACATTGAAAGATTATTGCTAATTAAAGAAAACCAGACATCCCAAGTAAAGGAATTCAGTGCTTTTCTATATATGGGAAGATGCAAGAGTCTGGGCTCACTGAAATTATTCCTTTGATATGCGTCTCAGCTATCTGGGGCCAGTGTTCTGTGCTTTTCACATCCTGAGCTTCCTTGCGGCTCACCATAAGGAGTGGCTGCAGTCTGGTGGCTGCTAGATGGCAGGCACTCTTTTCCTTCTGTGTTCCCTCAAGACTCATCAGCTCACTGATGACTGTGACATCCTTGTTTACTGATATGGCAGGAAATATTATATTTCTCAGAACCATCCACTTAGAAAGAACAAGGCTCAGAAGCAAGCATCCTGACTGAGCCTGTGGTCCAGGTGGTATCTGAAAGCTGACACTGGGCATAGGCCTCTCACCTGCAGGCTAGACACTGAAGCCCTGCAGGCAGCCATGCCCAAGGTAGCACGTGGCCCCAGGAATGTCACAAACAGGACAAAAAGGTCACCCTGGCAGCAGGGCAGAGGACAGCGAAGGCAGGAAGGCAGTCACCTCAGGAATATCTGCTGGCAAGAAGAGAGTCCTAGCTGATGGGAAAAGTCACATGCAGAGACCAAAAATGAACATAACCCAAGATGCTGAGTTCACTGGGAGGACATCCCATGAGGCCTCTCCATCACAATTAAACCTTCACAAACACTCTGTAGTAGAGAGGAGTCTTTGTGAATGTTTAATCTTTAGTATAATCTACTAAAAGAAATGAGAAGCTATTCTATGCTCAAGAGACAAGAAAAACCAGACAGCATCAGCAACAACAAAAATCCATAAAGTAGGGAGTTCCCAAGCAGTTCAGGGACTGGGACTCTACACTTCCACCATGGGGGTATGGGTTCAATCCTTAGTTGGGGAACTAAGATCCCTCATGCCACACAGCAAAAAAAAGAAAAAGAAAATCTCCTGAACTGAATAAAAATGAAAACACAACATATCAACTTTTTTTAAAGTTATATTTTAAAAAATCCAGAAAGTACAACCAGACACTGAGCTCTTCAAACACAATGTTGCCCCAGCATTGAGCCCAGCATCAGCCATAGGAGTACTCAAAATATATGTTGGATGAATGCATATATGAATGAACAAATGAATGAATGATATGGAGAAGCCTGCCCTCCAGAGAACCAACATGACAGAGAGGAAACAAAATGATTCTTCTGGAGTCACTATCCTTTCACTGTGAACCTAGGATGAAACACATCCCTGGGGCCATTAGAGGCAGAAAAGAAAAACTCAGGAATGAGAATTCTCATGTAGCCATAAGGATGCTAGAAGTTTCTCTGGGGACCATGCCCATCTGGCCTGAACATACCAAAGGAAAATTTCTGAGACTAGGTCAGGCATAAACAGAGGGACTATTTTTAGAGTGATTACTGTGTGATAGGCAATTCTAATTAAGCAATGTTAAGTAATGTCTCAGTTACACTTTGCTAGGCAGGATTAATATTATCCCCCCATTTTACAGATGAGGAAAATGAAGTCATAAAATTTACAACTGCTCCAAAGAGTGCAGAGTACATCAGTGGTAGAGCAGGAACTCAAACCCAAGTGGCCTGGCTCCAGAGGTCACACCTTAAGACAACCTCCCCAGCTGCCTCCTAAGACAGGGACCTAGAGACAGGATCCTGTGAGAGAATGTTCAGAACTCATCCTGGGACAGACAAGGAACAACAATGAAGGCATTCGTTTATTCTAGAAATGTGTATTTGCCTTTCTGATGCCATAATATGAGAGAGGACCTCTGTTCTGTGAGATGTGCACATTAGTCTGTCTACAAAGAAATACACTGGAGGACTTACTCCCTTATGGTCCAATGGTTAAGAATCTGCCTGCCAATGCAGAGGACACAGGTTTGACCCCTGGTCTGGGAAGATTCCACATGCTGTGGGGCAACTAAGCCCACACTCTAGAGCCCATGCTCTACAGCTAGAGAAGCCCCCTCATTAAGAAGCCCATGCACTGTAACTAGAGAGTAGCCCCTGCTCACCACAACTGGAGAAAGACCATGCACAGCAATGAAGACCCAGCACAGTCAAAAATAAATAAATAAAATAAAAATTTTTTAATAGAAATACATTGGAGGCCAGTGTGAGACTCAAAAGGTCCAAGAAATTCAGGAGTGGAACGCTCTCCTCTGACAAAGGGTCCCCGCCAAGGTCATGTGGGTTGGAAACACAAACCTATCAGGTGTACAAGGCAGTACAAAACACCCAAAAACAGGGTGGAGGGAAGCATTCACATCAGTTAACAAATGGGGACTCCTGGAATGCAGCGAAGTGACCATGATGGAGGAAAGGAAGCCACCTTCAAGAGCCCTTGGCTGCAGGCATCAGAGGCAAGCTGATGGATCAGGAGTGGCAGGCAGGGAAGGGCACCAAGAGGCAAACAAACCCGAGTGCAAGGTCCCCCACTGTTTGCTGTCTTCTTCTGTCCTCCAGTCAGCCAGGAAAAGCAACACTGGATCACTTCCCACACTGCACTCCCAGCCAAAGAGATACAAAAGCCAACCTAATTTAGTCATCTTCTCCTCACTCTCTCCTAAAATGACCTTACTCACCAGGGCCAGGGAGATGGTCCAAGTCTGAATGAGGATGTGCTTTGCCTGGGCTTCCTGCTTCAAGGATGCCCAGGGGTAGGGAGGTTTTCAGACCCAGAGGGTAAGGTGCTGACACCTCCAAAAGGACATCTGCCAGCCCTCTCCCACCTCAGTGCCCTACCAGAGTTTCCTATCATGCCCCACATACCGCCCCTTCAGGTCATCAGCCTCTGACTGATGTAAGTGGCTCTTCCCTATGTCCACCTTAAGGACCTGCTTGGGGAGGAGGCCTTTGCCTTCAACCTCTTAGCACTCACATAGAGGCAGCACAGCTGACAGGCATTCAAGCCAAACAGACCCCTGATCCAGTCCTGGCTCTGCCACATTCTAGTGGTAAGGCCCTACCAACACCACCTTTCTGAGTCTTAGTTTCCCCAATCCATGAAATGGGAATCAAAAGTATTGGGCAGTGATGGGTGCTGCCTGGGATTCTCCAGAAAATGCTTAGTGCAGAGCCTGGCACATGGAACACATCTGCTCCTGGTTCTCAGGATCCTATCACCCACAGAAATGACCTCATTCACTAACATTAGTGGGTCAGGAGGGTCCAAGGTGGGAGAGGAAAGAGCAAAAAGAATGTGACCTCAGTGGCTATGATGCTGATACCCACCTGGTGCCATCTTAGACAAGACCTTGGAGAGCTCTAGACCTCAATCAGCAACTGGGATGGAGGTAGGGAAATCTGATGACATTGACATTGAAACATACCAGGAAAAGTGTGACATTTTAGAAGTGGCCAACAAGGAAAATGCAGACGGTCTACTATGAAAGGATCAAAAAACATGGAATATATATGCTGTTGTTCAGTCACCCAGTCGTGTCCAACTCTTGGTGATTCCACGGACTGCAGCATTCCAGGCCTCTCTGTCCCTTATCATCTCCCAAAGTTTGCCCAAGTTCACATCCATTGCATCAGTGACGGCATCCAATCATCTCACCCTCTATTGCCCACTTCTCCTTCTGCCTGCAATCCTTCCCAGCATCAGGGACTTTTCCAGTGACTCAGCTGTTCACATCAGATGACCAAAGTACTGGAGCCTCAGCATCAGCATCAGTCCTTCCAATGAGTATTCAGAGTTGATTTCCCTTCAGATTGACTGGCTTGATCTCCTTGCAGTCCAAGGAATTCTCAAGAGTCTTCTACAGTCCCACAGCTCGAAAGCACCAATTCTTTGGCACTCAGCGGTCTTAACGTCTTTTGGGGTTGGCCAAAAGTTTGTGTGGGTTTTTCCATAAGATGTTACAGAGAAATTGAATGAAAATTTTGGCCAACCAAATACGTGTGTGTGTGTGTGTGTGTATGTTTTAAAGAGGAGTAAGTTGACCTGTAAAGGTTCTGATGCTACGCATGCGTGTATGCTCAGTCACTTCAGTCATGTCCAACTCATTGTGCCCCTATGGACTGTAGCCTGCCAAGTTCCTCTGTCCATGGGATTGTCTAGGCAAGAATATTGGAGTGGGATACCATACCCTCCTCCAGCAGATCTTCCCGACCCAGGGATCTAACCCCCGTTCTCCTGTGTCTTGTGCATTGCAGGCAGATTCTTGACTGCTAAGCCACCAAGGAAGCCCTTGAATGCCATGGCCAAGCCCAGACTTTAAATAAAAATATGGATGACCCAGGGAATAGGAAAGATGCACAGGAAAGTGGGTGATAAAACAGGGAAGGAGCAAACCAAAGATGACAGAAGGCACCTGCCACAAGGCAGCCATTTCCAACCACGTAAGATCCACTCATGCCTGGAACATTCAGCTGACATCTCCCAGCATTGCCAAGGGCCATCTGCCCAGACTACAAGGAGAAGTCTGGTTCCAATGAGTCACTCCTTTATGGTGTGGTGATTTTTGCTTTCAAACGCAGGTTGTATCCACTAGCTGTATTCCCCTTGACAGATTGCACTTTGAACCTAAGGGGATAGAAGACTGGATTACAGGTAAAACCATGCATAGTTTACCTGCACACCAAGAAATCCCCATTCCAGGGGGATTTTTGTTTTTGCAATATAATTTTTAAAAATATAACTTCATTAAAGATGCTTCAGGTTTAGAAAATTCAGGAAGGACAAGTAAGTCAAAGAAACAAATGACAACTGCATCCTTTAAAGAATAGGATGCAGTGCCCACAAGGATGTAGGGGCCAGTCTGTACAAAGGACTGGTGGGGCAATGGGACCTGATGGCATAATTCCTGTACCCAAGCTCCTTGGCCTCTGCCACACAGAGCAACTCCCAAGGACATCAAAGGACTTCTAAGACTATCTGGTCTTAGAAGCCACTGAATACTACTCAACTTTTAGCTCTATGTAATATGCTATATTAATGATTTTTTTAAATTTAGAAGTAAATATTTATTCAGTCTTAGTTGTGAGGAAACATTTTCTATGCATGACTTTCAAACTTAAATATTTAAAGGGGGAGGATAAAAAATTGATTAAAACATCATCAAAAACCCAGTAAGTTAAAAATAATATAAAAGAAATAAAAAGGTAACCAACAAACTTGGAAATTTTTGCAACATAGAATAAACAAAGGGTCCTATTCTTCTTATTATAGTTCTTAATAGTTCTAAATTAGTTGAAAATATAGTTCTAAATTATTTTTTAGAAATAGATATATCAATACATAATTCACAAAAGGAAAAATCAAACAGCCAATAAGCACATGAAAAAATGTGTATGTTTGCTTATGGTTCCATAAATCCAGAATAAAACAATAATGTAAAACCACCTGGCTACCAAATTTCAAAAATGAGTTAATGCCCATAGCGGATGGTGAGGATATATAGAAATAAGTCATCAGAATGAGCCATCCCACATTATCAGAAGTGGGAATGGGGAAAAAAAAATCTTTAATAAAGATTCCCAAATCCTTGATCTGTTCATTCCATGTCTAAGAACTTATCCTTAGAAAAATAACACGTATCAAAAACAACACAGAGCACAGCCATTTGTGGAATAGAGTGCATTCATTAAAAATGATGAGGTGGGAACACATATAACAACCTGGAGAGACACCCACAATATATTCAGTATAAGAAAAAAAAAAACCAGCTTATACAAAAGTATTCATATCATGACTCCTTCCAATAAATAGAGGACTATTTCATAAATACATATAAAACACCCACACTTACAAATACAAATTCTGAGAGCTTTTATCCTCAAGCTGTGATCCTTGAGCTATCTCTGGGTCCACAGGATTAAGAGTAAATTTTATTGTCTTCTCTTCACTTGTTCTCCAAAGCTTGATGGCATGTTTTTCACT
Source organism: Bos grunniens (assembly GCF_055505025.1). Lineage (NCBI taxonomy): Eukaryota > Metazoa > Chordata > Mammalia > Artiodactyla > Bovidae > Bos > Bos grunniens. Next base: position 14,109,158 of record NC_141189.1, read on the forward strand.
TCTGTACTTAGAGCAGCATTTTAATACAAGACAGGCAAGACCAGATGGCAGGAATTTACTCCTTCAGAGGGCCCCGTTGGGTTGGGGAGTCTGAGTTCTCATCATCCCACAGGAGAGTTTACTCCCAAGTGCTTCTAAACCAAGACTGAATGCATCTAACCTGGGTGGCTTGGTGCTACAACTGTTCCCACAACTCAGCTCACTCCACCTGGCTGGCTCCACCAGGGGACCCATGGCAGCCAGCATCTGGCAGGGCAGGATGACAGATCAGCAAATGATGGGGACAGAGATCCTGACCCCCAGACAGTCCTGGTCTAGGAAGTGCCCCCCAGATACAGCCAGGAGCTCTGAGCCAGAGGAAAGAAAGGGGCGAGGGCTGTGCGCATTTCTTCCAGCTCCTCCAGGGGAAAGGACTCAAGGACCTTCCAGGAGGTACCACTGACTACCAGCCCTGGTGAATGCAGAGACCTAAAGGTTTTTCTTTCCAGCCACACCATGCAGCATGTGTGATCTTAGTTCTCCAAATAGGAATCCAATTCGTGCCCCCTACATTGGAAGTGCAGAGGCTTAACCACTGGACCACCAGGGGAAGTCCCCCAAAGACTTTCTTGATAACAGTGAAATGCAGAGATTCATGCATGCATTGGAAAAGTAGAAAGAAGAATGTTAAGTCACCACACCCTTTCTTGCCTGGAGAATCCCACAGACAGAGGAGCCTGGCAGGCTACAGTCCATGGGGTCACAAGAGTCAGACACGACTTAGTGACTAAACCACCACCATTGGAAAGGTAGAAAGAAGAATGCTAAACCACCACACCTTTTCAGAAAAATATTTATGCAATAAATCAAACCCTAATTTCCAGTGATCTGCATTGGAGAAGGAAATGGCAACCCACTCCAGTATTCTCACCTGGGAAATCCCATGGACAGAGAAGCCTGGCAAGCTACAGTCTATGTAATTGCAAAAGGGTCAGACATGATGTAGCAACTAAGCAACAATAGGTTAAACTGTATTTCCCAATGATCTACACTGTAATATCTGACCTGTGCCATTATTTCTGATTGGGCTTCCTTTTGCTGTTCATGGGGATGGTTTCCCCTGCCCTCACCTCTCTCTGTTAATTACCTACTGATCTAGAAACCTCACTTAAATTCAGGAGGGGAGTTCATTTTTAAGAAAGCCCTACAGTGAATCATTTTATTTCAGTGCAATAATGATTCCCTTATTCATCTGTTCAGATTCAAAGGTCCCTTTAAGAAGCACCTTAATTTTCCTTGTTTCCTTTCCTGCCTCTTCTCTGGGAAATTCAAGGACCAGAAAGAAGAGTTTTTTTAATTCATTTCCATTCCTCCTCTGCTAGCACCCATCATCTCCATCTTCAAAGACAGCAAATAATCATTGAGCAAGTGATGGAGACAAAGGTTACTTGCAATGAGAACCATCTTGCCAACCAACATAGGTCTGTTCTTCCAACATTAACATCCATGTCTTAAGGCCACAGAGGGCCAAAAGCACAGCTAGTTCCCCACAGCACTTCCCTCCAATTAAAATTAAGAAACATCTCCTAACGTCTTACAGGCAAAGCACTGTGCCCTAAACAGAGGAGAAAACATACAAATACACACACACATGCATCTACACACACCACCAACCCTCTCCATCAGAGACGGAACAGCAGGTGAATTTTTTGAGGGTCTATTTCCTCCTTGGAAGAAAGCAGATACCTTCTAAAATCCCTTTATTTTTTACTTTTCCAGGACTCTGAAATTCTAAATTTATCTAGCCCAATCCAATAAGAATTAGAGTAAATGTCGAGGTAACAAACATATTTGTATAATAAAAACTACACAAACACAGAGGAAGGAGAAATAAAATCCATCATGGGGATCAAGAACACTCCACCGGGAAACTCAGATTTAACTGCCTTGAAATGTCAAGGGGCTTCTAGGCTGCAGAAGCAGCTGGCGCAGAGACATACATGGATCGTGAAAGTGACAGTGGTCAACCACCAAGGAGACCAAATGAAAGGCACTAAGGTGCTGGAATTTCAACCTCAGTGAGATGCAGCTGGAAGGTTCTAGAAGTCCTGAGCGGCATGACTCCCATCGTGTTTCCAGTGGATGGACCTGGAGGAATAGGCTCAAGTCCAGGCCAAAATAACAGCAGTGCCAGTGGGGTTGGAATGTCGGTGCCCGTGACACACCCATCAATCACAGGTGGGTGGAGACAGAGGGTCAGAGATGACAACCAGCATCTTATCCTGATCATCCTTGGGGCTCAGGGCTGAGGGCCAGGCAGGAGAATGTGCTATATGTTGTGGAGGAAATGGTCCATTCTGTTTGGGACACGCTGAGTTTGGAGTGCCTATGAGAATACTTACATCTCATGTCTGATAAGAGGTTATGTTACAAAAGCTAATTAAAGTGTGGAGGGAAAGAAGATTGTTCCAAGAGAGAAACTAGAGAGAGTGTGAAAAGAAAGGGGCCAAGGCTCAAGAGGGAGGGGATGTATGTATATCTATGGCTAATTCATGCTGATGTATGGCAGAAACCATCACAATATTGTAAAGCAACTATCCTCCAATTAAAAATAAATAAATTTTAAAAAACAAAGGGGCCAAAGCATCGAGTTTGGGAACAGCTACATTTGAGGGGTAGAAAGGGAAAATATAGGGCTTCCCAAGTGGTTCAGTGGTAAAGAATCTGCCTGCAATGCAGGAGACACAAAAGGTGTGGGTTCAATCCCTGGATCAGGAAGATCCCTTGGAGAAGGAAATGGCAACCCACTCCAGTATTCTTGCCTGGAAGATTCCATGGACAGAGAAGCCTGGTGTGCTGCAATCCACCTGATGGGCTGCAATCCATCTGGTGGGTTGCAAAAGAGTTGGACACAACTGACTGACGAGCACATCAGTTCAGTTCAGTTCAGTCCTCAATCGTGTCTGACTCTTTGCGACCCCATGAATCGCAGCACGTCAGGCCTCCCTGTCCATCACCAACTCCCAGAGTTCACTCAGACTTACGTCCATCGAGTCGGTGATGCCATCCAGCCATCTCATCCTCTGTCATCCCCTTCTCCTCCTGCCCCCGATCCCTCCCAGCATCAGAGTCTTTTCCAATGAGTCGACTCTTCGCATGAGGTGGCCAAAGTACTGGAGCTTCAGCTTTAGCATCATTCCCTCCAAAGAACACCCAGGGCTGATCTCCTTCAGAATGGACTGGTTGGACCTCCTTGCAGTCCAAGGGACTCTCAAGAGTCTTCAACACCACAGTTCAAAGGCATCAATTCTTCGTTGTTCAGCTTTTTTCAGTCCAACTCTCACATCCATACATGACCACTTTTTGGAAAAACCATAGCCTTGACTAGACAGACCTTTGTTGGCAAAATAATGTCTCTGCTTTCGAATATGCTATCTAGGTTGGTCATAACTTTTCTTCCAAGGAGTAAGCGTCTTTTAATTTCATGGCCGCAGTCACCATCTGCAGTGATTTTGGAGCCCCCAAAAAATAAAGTCTGACACTGTTTCCACTGTTTCCCCATCTATTTCCCATGAAGTGATGGGACCAGATGCCATGATCTTCGTTTTCTGAACGTTGAGCTTTAAACCAACTTTTTCACTCTCCTCTTTCACTTTCATCAAGAGGCTTTTGAGTTCCTCTTCACTTTCTGCCATAAGGGTGGTGTTATCTGCATATCTGAGGTTATTGATATTTCTCCCGGCAATCTTGATTCCAGCTTGTGCTTTATCCAGCCCAGTGTTTCTCATGATGTACTCTGCATATAAGTTAAATAAGCAGGGTGACAATATACAGCCTTGACATATTCCTTTTCCTATTTGGAACCAGTCTGTTGTTCCATGTCCAGTTCTAACTGTTGCTTCCTGATCTGCATACAGGTTTCTCAAGAGGCAGGTCAGGTGGTCTGGTATTCCCATCTCTTTCAGAATTTTCCACAGTTTATTGTGATCCACACAGTCAAAGGCTTTGGCATAGTCAATAAAGTAGAAATAGATGTTTTTCTGGAACTCTCTTGCTTTTTCCATGATCCAGCGGATGTTGGCAATTTGGTCTCTGGTTCCTCTGCCTTTTCTAAAACCAGTTTGAACATCTGGAAGTTTACAGTTCACGTACTGCTGAAGCCTGGCTTGGAGAATTTTGAGCATTACTTTACTAGCATGTGAGATGAGTGCAATTGTGCAGTAGTTTGAGCATTCTTTGGCATTGCCTTTCTTTGGGATTGGAATGAAAACTGACCTTTTCCAGTCCTGTGGCCACTGCTGAGTTTTCCAAATTTGCTGGCATATTGAGTGAAGCACTTTCACAGCATCATCTTTCAGGATTTGAAAGAGCTCCACTGGAATTCCTTCACCTTCACTAGCTTTATTCATAGTGATGCTTTCTAAGGCCCACTTGACTTTACATTCCAGGATGTCTGGCTCTAGGTGAGTGATCATACCATCGTGATTATCTTGATCGTGAAGATCTTTTTTGTACAGTTCTTCTGTGTATTTTGCCACCTCTTCTTAATATTTCCTGCTTCTGTTAGGTCCATACCATTTCTGTCCTTTATCAAGCCCATCTTTGCATGAAATGTTCCCTTGCTATCTCTAATTTTCTTGAAGAGATCTCTAGTCTTTCCCATTCTGTTGTTTTCCTCTATTTCTTTGCATTGATCGCTGAGGAAGGCTTTCTTATCTCTTCTTGCTATTCTTTGGAACTCTGCATTCAGATGCTTATATCTTTCCTTTTTGCCTTTGCTTTTCACTTCTCTTCATTTCACAGCCATTTGTAAAGCGTCCCCAGACAGCCATTTTGCTTTTTTGCATGTCGTTTCCATGGGGATGGTCTTGATCCCTGTCTCCTGTACAATGTCATGAACCCCTCTGTCCATAGTTCATCAGGCACTCTATCTACCAGATCTAGTCCCTTAAATCTATTTCTCACTTCCACTGTATAATCATAAGGGATTTGATTTAGGTCATACCTGAATGGACTGAGCACATACACACATACAAAGGGAAATATGGAGATAGAAAAGTGTTACGGGCTGAATGGTGTCTTTCCCCAGAATTCATATGTTGAAGTCCTAACCTCAGAACATGACCGTGTCCGGAGATAGGTTTTAAAGAGGTAATTAAGTTAAAATGAGATCATCGGAGTGGGTCTTCATCCCTTATGACTGGTATCCTTATAAGAAATAGAACACTGGATACAGACACAGGGAAGGCCATCTGAAGACAGAGATAAGGCGCTGTCTGCAAACCAAGGAAAGAGACCTGGAGCAGATCCTTCCCTCAACCTCTGAAACCAACCCTGCTGATACCCTGATCTTGGGCTTCAGCCTCCAGAACTATGAGAAAATAAATCCCTGTTGTTTAATCCACTCAGCCTGTTGTGCTTTGTTACAGCAGCCCTAGCGGACTCATATAAAAGGCCAAGAGGTGAGAATAAAACCATGAGAGTTCACTCAGGGGGAGTTACCTGAGGAAAGGGTGACTGATGGTATCATATATTGCCAAGCATGAGAAGTGAGTCCACATCATTAGATTTTAAAATGAGGCTGTCAGTGACCTTTCCAAAAGCAAGTTTACGGTATATTAAGTATTTAAGACTTACTCTCATAGGGGCCCAACAGTAGGGTCAGCCAGCAGCCAAGGGTTAACAGAAAAGACAAGAATAAGGTCAAAGAGTGAGAGTGACAGGGGCAGAGCCTTCTTTTCAGAAGCTTCCCTTTAAAGAGAGGAAGTGAAATAGGATGGCAGGCTAGGTAGGTGGCAGGGTCAAGTGAAGTTTTAGAGAGACTTACGACGATGAGATAAAGAAAGGAAAATTTGAGATCTGACAAAGGAGAAATGGAAACACATGAGATTCATGGCACAGTCAAGTTTTCCTTGTAAAAGAGTAAGGATACATCTTCCTTTGAAATGGGAAGAAAGGAGAAATTTTGAAGCAGAAATGATGGAGAATGTTGAGGTCAAGGGAAGAGGCAATGGGATACAGGCCCCAATCTCTCAAAGCAGGAAGCAAGGATAACTGCCAAGAACACACGTGGGAGAGGAGAGGAGGACACTGACAGAAAAGACTCGGGGATACAACCAATGTATTTCTGGTCAAGAAACCAGCCAGAATTCAATACAAGGATTTGCAGAATGGATTTAAGACCTACCTGTTGTTGAACAACCTACATTTTTAGTAGAATTGATTTAGCTGACTGAGAACTTGAAAAAGTGAATGGTTGGTTTCATTCAAAGTCAAGGTTGCAAAGTGAATATAGCAATAGGTCAGGAAGGTCAACATGTACAGGGAATTCAGAATAGAAATCATAGTGCAGGGTTCTAGGCTACCCATGCCAAGGACCTCTAAGAGACAGAATTGAAGGTTGAAGTCAGAAAGAGGCAGCCAACAGGCATTCGGCAACAGGGGTCAGAAAACTACAACCATGGGCCAAAACCCAGCCCACCTTCTGCTTTTGTAAATAAAGTTTTATCACAACACACCTATTGATCAGTTCAGTTCAGCCACTCAGTCATGTCTGACTCTTTGGGACCCCATGACTGCAGCACCCCAGGCTTCCCTGTCCATCACCAATTCTTGGAGCTTGCTCAAACCCAGGTCCATCAATTCGGTGATGCCATCCAACCATCTCATCCTCTGTTGTCCCCTTCTCCTCCCGCCTTCAATCTTTCCCAGCAGCAGGGTCTTTTCCAATAAGTCAGCTCTTCGCATCATTTACACCTTGTCCATAGTTACTTTCCAGCTACAACAGAACTGAGTCACTGCAACAGGGATCACAGGACCTGCAAAGCCCAAAATACTTACTGTATACCTCTTGACAGAAAAAGTTTGCCAACCCCTAAGGAATGGACATGAAAATCAGATAGCAATACCAGACAGGCAGAAAGAGAGGGAGAGCCAAAACCAGGCTAATCAGAACCCAAGGCAATGGGTATGGGCTGAGAGAATGAAGCATGAGGGCCCCCAAGCCCACAGGGCAGAGCAATCATGGCACAACTTAGGCAAGGACTGGACCCAGGAGATACAGGCCAGAGAGCAGGCCTGAAGAAAGGGAGAACTCGGGGTGTCCCATTAGTCTGCACAGAACCCCCACTGGAAGCTCATATTAGGGAGATAATATCAACCAATATGAACAGTTCAGCAAGGATGAGGCAGAGACTAAGGCAGAGTTCTCACCCCTGAGTTTAATGGGAAGATGAAAGCCAGAATTGAGTATGTGCGTGGCCAATAAGAGAAAGTAGAAGTCTGAAAATCAAGTAGGACACAAGTATCTGATGCTTCCATATACACAGTTGCCCCACAAGACATTCCAAACCTACATATTGAATCCTCTTCTTTGTTTATGAACTAGGGTTTGCCCAGAGGTGGGCCCATCATGGACACATCTACAGAGAGCTAGAAAAGCAAAGATGGGGGAAACAGGAGAAGGCCAATGTCATCAGCACCCACTCCAGCAGTATGAGGGAGCAGGCCTCCACTCAAAGGTCAAAGGGTGCTCCAGGAGGGGAATGGCAGACTTGGGGTCTGGGTGACAATGTCCTGTGGAAGTCCTCTGCAGCCCCTGGCATGTCTTGGGTAATCAAAGTTACAGAGGTAGTATAGCCTGGTGACTTAAGGACATGAGTTTTAGAGTCATGAGTCAAGCTTCAGTACTCATTATCTGCGGGACCTTCAATAAAGTACTTAACCTCTCTGTGGTTTGGGGTCCTCATCCACACAAATAGAGACAGTTGCAGGATCTACTTCATCAAAGCTTCACTGAAAGAACTGAAGGAGTTAACACACACCAAGTACTCAGAAAGGAGGACTTATATAACCATTAGCTATAATTATACTGCCTCATCTTTCTACTAACTTTCATGTGCCCGTAAGTCTTCTCCCACTCTGTTTAAAGACTTGACCTCCTAGGTCAAAATACACACACCCTGAGAAAGCAGTGTCCATTTCGGTCCTTGAGTTTCACACCCACCGGTCTTCATCTCAAGTTAGTTTCTAAAGCATAAAAGTGACAAGGCAGAAAATGTCCCTGCCAGCACTGACATGCTGAAACAGGTGTCTGGAGTTGAAAAAACTGGGGGAAAAAAAGGATCCAACAAAATATAATTTATTAGTCATCACCTGCTGAACATGTCATGGCTGGGTGATAAATGCCAAGAACATCAATTATGAACTATTCTTACATCAGGTTTAACATTATCCACCACGACATCCAGAAACCTATATGTTGAGAATGTTCTTTATTTGTTTGGACCACAGGAGGAAAATATTTGGAGTAGAAATGGTAAATGTAATTGTTTTGCATGATGCAGGGCAGCCTGCATCAGCATCCCGCCTGGGACTGGGTTGTTGAACATCTGTCAACGTGTCAACTCTAACTGCAGAAGCAAAGTGCTTAGTCGTGCTTCTGCATCCTTACCTGAAGCTGCAGGGAGAGGATGGAGAAACACAGATATTATTGGCAGTAATATTTCTGGATTTGGAGACATTTTGATGGAAAAACACAGGTATCATTGGCAGCAATGGTTCTGGATTGTGAAACAGGTGTTTGAACATGACTATAACTAGCCATCTTTCTGGATGCCTGTGTCGTTTGATTCCCCTGCTTCAGGAGCAGCATGGGGTGGGAGGGAGGGGGATCTTTTCCCCAGGATTCATCCTGTCATGTCTCTCCTCCTGGTCTCGCATTCACAGCAGCCCCAGCCTGATGATCTGTGACTCTGGACAAACCTCTCTGAGTCTTAGCAGACTCCTCTCCATAACTGAGTGGTTTAGATAAAATAATTCCTATGGTCCTTTCCAGCAGTCAGAACCTCTGATTCTGACTCTATAAATGCTGACCAGGGACAAGACAACATTCTGGATCCAGAAAGACAAAAATAATGCAAGTGATTTGTAATCATGATGCTAACTTTTGGGCTCCAATACCTGAGCAATAACATTTCAATATTCAGAGATGAACTTTTAATGAATATTCAATTGCTCTATTGTTCTTTATAAGAATACAAAGTGGAAAAGGCAGGATCCGGGCCCCCTGTTCTCCAAACTCGGATGAACTAAGGAGGCCATACTCTCATGAAAAAGCGATGATCCCAGAAGCCCTCCTTGTGAGGCTAAGTAAGTCTGGAACATGTTTCTTCTAACTGGGCCCTGTTCTCTGGCAGCACCTCAGTTCAGTTCAGTTCAGTCGCTCAGTCATGTCTGACTCTTTGCGACCCCATGGCAGCACCTGGAGCTGGTTAAAAATGCAGGCTCCCAGCCTGCTCCAGACCCGGCATCAGAACTTGCACTTGAACAAGATCCTCAGGCGATTGGCAGGCACTCTCCTTAGAGGAAAGCAAGTTGGCTGTACAGTGGAATCACCTGGGGTGGGGGTGGGGCGAGAACCTTGTCCCATTTCGCTCCCTCCCCCACCCTCACAGCGACGATTCAGGTTTCACTGGCCTGGGATGTGATGGGGCACTGGGACATTTTTAAGGTTTCCCAGGGAACTCTAACATGCAGCAAAGTCTGTGAAGTACTGAACTAAACTCTCAAGTTCAGGTTCTAAAATTCAAATTCAGAGCCAGCCAAAGAAAAAGTGAAAGTTGCTCAGTCATGTCCGACTTTTTGCGACCCCATGGACTAAACAGTTCATGGAATTCTCCAGGCCAGAATACTGGAGTGGGTAGCCTTTCCCTTCATCGAGGGGATCTTCTCAACCCAGGGATCGTACCCAGGTCTTCTGCATTGCAAGCGGATTCTTTACCAGCTGAGCCACAAAGGAAGCCCAGAGCCAGCCAACCTCCCCCTAGAAAGATATGCATCACCTTTCCCAAGATCACAGCGGGGTCACCCACTCCCTGGAGTTCTACCTGATGAAGGGTCACTGTCCCAAGTCAGGCCCGGCCTCTGTCATGTACCTTTGTGTTTAAGATCACGGCCCTGTAGCCCCCAAGGTCCTGCAGGACACGGACACTCCCAGGGAAAGCTACCTGGCAGCACTGACTTGCTATTTCTTTCTTTCTTTCCTTCTCTCTGTCTCTCATGACAACCACAACACTCCAAATTAGAGGAAAGAACTCACTTATTTAGCAACACCTCTCATGCAAGGATCTCCAAGTACAGGGAATCCTCCGGCCAGCGGCTGGAACCCGCAGCCAGGAGAGTCCAGGGCACGTCCTCCCTGGCTTCAGTTCCTTCTAGTGTGCCAGATTCTGAGTCAGCCTGCGTCAGAACGAACGCCTTTAGCCCAAGGTCTCTGTGTGAGGACCCACTGACAGTACCCACCAGCATGTCTGTTTCCCTCCTCTTCAATTATATGATTCCTCCCTGTTGCCTCCTGCCCTTTGAAGGCTCCATGGATTCTGTGCTTCTGGGGTTTTGAAAGACACATCTACCTCCTTGGGTGTGAGAAGTTGAGAACTTTGGTGTTTATGTAAACACCAAAGGAGCCTTGTAGGAGCCTACATGTAAACACCCTGTAGGAGCCAAGCTGGGAGCCAGCAGTTCTTGAGTATACCGGGGCTCACAGGTTGGTTAGTGTTGGTACAACTAACTTGAGAGTTGAGTCTCCAAATGAAAGGAGAACCACCAGCCTCAGCTGAGGGCAGATGATATGTGTGGACTAGCTACCGCCAAGTGACTCGGGAACGAAAGGGACTGGGACAACTCACCAAACAGACTTGAAAACGCCATCCCCTCAGAGGACTCTTCGCAGCTCTATGTTCATGAGTCTGGCCAAAAGAAAAGTGATTTGACTAAAGTGATTTCACAAAGTCACACCTGATCTTTGTGGTAGAAAGTCTGCTTCTCTTTGGGAGAAGAGGGAAGGTGGAGATTTAACTAGTGAGTTACACATCTATCTCTAGAGGGGAGTCTATAGTGTAGTGGTTCCCATCCATCACTGGTGAACCTGGGACCCTGAGTTGTCTGTTCATTTCTTCATCTGTAAAATGGGGGAAATGCTCATAATCAGAGAGTGGATGACACGTAGTAAGTACGATGCAAGTTTCCTAATATTATTTGTCACTTCCCGCTGGATCTGGAGTGTGTGTTTATGTGTCTGTGCATCAAATGAATCATCTACCATAGACCAGATGAAATAACAGAGCAACTGGTTTTAAGAATGAGCAGTGGGATGCTGGAGGCTGAATGGCTCCATCAATGTGCAGTACAGATGTTTTGAGGTTTTTCTTACCAGGCTATAAAAATGTTTACACAGTAATTAGGCCTGTTATCAGTACACAAACAGATTACACTTTACAGAATGAATGAACAGCACAAAAGCCCTCCCATTTTTCATCAGGTTCAGCATGCTTTCCTAATTCTTGGGTTTACCAAAATAAATTCATTTTTCTGACAACACGGAGCGGGTGCCGAGTGTAGGGAAGAGGCCCTGGGGTGGGGAAATCGACTCTGTTTAACAGAACGCATGTCATGTCCTCTCTCCGGTCCTTCTTTCTCCCCATCTGTAAAATGAGATAACCAAGGTCCCTGCTCACTCATCAACTCCATGGTTCTATTACTTTTCAAGCATTCTCTTCTAAGAACGTCTTTGCTCTCCTCTTCCCCAAGAAAGGATGTGTTTAATTAAAGAACTGATGGGAAAGGTAGTAATTCTGCTGAATCACATGAGTCTCCCATCCAACACAGGAGCACGGAGTTGATGGCAGTTCAATCCTGACACTTCAGCCCCCAAGGCCAGTCTGCAGGATGAGACCATGAAGCACTTCCCAAACACATCCATGGCTCTGAGTAACACTCCATGGAATGCTTTGCTTTTCCTGTTTTCAAAGGATAATATTCCAAGGTAATAAACATGTCACCAAAATAATGAACCAAGCTCCCTGACTTGCACTTTCAAGTTTTCAAAGGAGCAAACTTGTGTTAATGAAACAAAAGAAGTGATTTGTAATCATAAACCCAACTTTGGGGTTCTAACACTAGAGTAATATTGTTTAAATGCTCAGAGATGAACTTTTAATGAATATTTAATTGCTCCATTTTTTATAAGTATAAAGTATGCTTTCAGTGAACACTCTGAATACTGAAAAGGCAAGAGGCCGTTTCTCCCAGCTAAATGATGTGTTCAAGTTTCCTAATGATTTTGTTTCAAGGGGGTAAAGGTCATCAAGGTTTCAAGCTCTAGAGGAAGGAGTCTGGGAGAGTCATTTGGAGAAAGGGTGACTTGTTACAGCAATATTCCAAAATCCTTCAACAAAATATAGATGGAGGTATTTGAAATGCTGAGGAAGAAAATCTAATGATACATGTACAAAAATATGAATGATCTGGGGAAGGAGAATGCAGAAAGGTGCTTTCGTTTTTTAAGGTAACATTTCCATATGGCTTTAATTACTTTTTTTAAAAAAAACAATGTTTGCTTTCATAATGAAAATATTTTTAAGCATAAAACAAAGAGCCACCCACTGGACAGCTTGTACAAGGTTAAGCACCCTAATTTCGGCCCCAACCAGGACCCATGGGTTTTTCACATTAAAATTTCCAGAAATAAAATGGTAGGAAAAGAGTGTTTAGTTGATACAGTCTCAAAACACCCCATCCATGACATTGGTGATCATCAGTGAACACATTAAAAAAAAAATTGGTTCTGATTATAAAAGAAATTTGAGCTCATTTTAAAAAAATCATTCATAATGCCAATTCCTTTGGACAAGCACTGTTAACATTTTAAGTCCACTTCTTTATATTATTCTTCTACACCACATTTTTAAACAAAACTGAAATCATACTAGAAATGTGGTTTTGTCCATACCCACATTTAATTGGTACATGAGAAACCACTAAATTAAGGTCACTAAAGCATTTTCTCTCCATCTGTTACTCTCAAATACTACATTTCATTTTAGACTCTGATGAATAGAGATTCACATTCTTGCACTAAGGTAGTACACACAGAAGGCACAGCTGCCAGAGTGATCTTTTGAAAACAGAAATTGGATCATGTCAGTTTGCTGTTTAAAACCCCTCCTGGTCCTCCTAACTAATTCAGTATCAAATCCAAACTCTGCAGGGTGACCTCCGAGGCCCCCCATGAACTAGCCCCTACTTCTCGGTACACATCTCCTGCCATGCTAGCCTCCTTCCTGTTCCTCAACACACCCAGCAGTGTCTACCTCAGGACCTTTGCACTGGTAGATGACACTGCCTGGAAGTTCTTGCCTAGACCTTCTCCCAACTTACCCAGCTTAACTATGACTCCTCAGTAAGAACTTTCTTGACCACCCAATCTGAAGAAATCCCTGCCTTTTCCTCCATGATATCACCTAATTTTATTTTCCATTTTTGTTTTTACATTGTCTTACACCACTAGAATATGAGAATACCACCTCTATCTAATTGGCCATTGTCCCTGGTACCTGGTACAGAGATGCTCAATAAATACAGGATGAATGAATGAAAATGCTTTCAAACTACCCAGATTTGTGGGGCATGAGCTAAAGTAACCTATTTAAACAGGCCTTATCCTCAGCAGCACTGCCCCTTAATGAGACTTTTTAAAATAGGCTGTTACCTTCTCCCTCGGCCTGGTCACAGAGAACTGCCCACAGCTCTGCCAGTGGGGAAACAAGTGAGTTATTTAGTCTGGCCAGACTTTCATTTTGCTTATCCACCTCGTTACCTATGCTGGAAACTCTGTGGTCATGCTACACCCTTCCCTTCTCCTACTAATACTCCTACTCAATCAGTGAGTCCCACCAACTAACCCTCCTGTGGAGGACACGCCCAAGTCTTCCAGCAGATTTATTCCAGCTTCCTTTCAGAAAAACTACATCTCCCCAGTCCAATGAAATTTCAGAAAGCTATTCCTGATATGAAGACCCAAAGCTTTGCCAGTTAGAGATTTCCTCTGAGCATTTTGAATATAGCAGAATAATAATAATAATAATAAGATGATGATGATGATGGAGGGAAAGGATAGAGATCATTTACTTTCATAGCATCACCTGAGAGAAACCATAAGACTACTCCAGCCACGAAGATCCCCTCGACTACCTAATTCCCAACTGCTCCAAGCCTGGCTCTTCAGGCGTGTCCCCAGCCCTGTGAATTTCCATCAGAGCTTGTACAACATTCTCCTTGTGGGCTTTAGTTGCTAGCTGGAGCTGGTTTCTGTTGCTTGCAACCCAGAAACCCTAACTGAGAATTCTCCTAAATGTTTGCTCAATCCATCTCTTCTCCTCCATAGTCCCCACCATAGCCTCAGCTCCAGCCACCTCACCGGTATCTACGCCTCTGGTCTTCTCACTGCCAAATCCATTCTCCACAAGGTCTCCAACCAGACTTACCTAAAACTCCAATCTGACCTTGCCACTCGCCCCCTAGTCCTGACCACAAGCATCCTGCTACCATTCCAGCCTCTTCTCTCGTCCTTCCCTGCCTCACTCTTGAAGCTCCAGGGGGTCCAAATTACCAGTTGCTTTATCATATTTTCCATGTGTTTTCTTACCTCTCCCATAACATCCTCTGCCTGGAATACCCATGGAGGACTGGCTACTTCATAGCCATCCTTCAAGCTCAGCTCAGACATCAGTGTCACACTAGACTGACTGCCTCCCATCTCTGCTCACAAATGTGTATCCCTCACACATGGTCTGCCTTCCCCATTAATGTGTAAATTTTCTGATGGCAGCCGCTGTGTCATATTCATCTCATGTTCATTTCTATATCCATACCACATAATAGGCACTGAATACATTTTTGTTCAATGTTAAATGATTAAAAACATCATTCACTCAGAAAGCCCCAGGTTGGATGCCACAACTGTGCTTTCATTTTCCTCCTTTCAAACCACATGCAGAATTAGCCTCCAAGGGAGCCACTGAGGGGTCAGCCAATGCCTTGCCCATCTTGAAGGACAGTTTCATTGTTTGCGAGTTGGGATGCACACTGTCTTAACAAGCACTGGAGGCTGTGGCTTGTTGCGCCGCCTAATGGTTCTCCATCATGAAAAGACATTTCAGACACTCTGACTACATCAGGTTAAGCTTCAAGGGAAGGGCAAAGATGTCACCCAATTCCATACCACTGTGGGCACAGAGAGGGAACAAGCGACCAAAGGCACCACCATCTATAATTAAGCCAGCGTGGACTTGAGCCCCACATGGCTCCAATGTGGGCACACGTGGAGGGCAAGGCCTCCTTCCCTGACCCACTGCACAAGACAGAGCTCCTTCCATGCCTGAGTTTCCTTGTCAGGAATAAGGAATGAGATGCTGCCCTGGATTCACTCAGCACAGAAGGGGCACCCGCCTTGGGTCTGATCCTCGACAAGGCACTGAAGGTCAAAGGTTACTAAAACACTCTTCAGATCATAAGCAGCAGGGTACAAAGAGCCCTGGACCTACAATCAGGAACACCAGCCTCTTAGAATCAAACCCTAACCCTGCCTCTTACCCACAAACTACCTGCTCACATGAAAGTTAGTTACCCACCTTCAGCATCAGTTTCCAAATATGAAACATGAAGGTTACGTGAGCTCCAATGTGTAGAAGTGTCTGACATCAAGAAGGGTCCCAGAAATCTGAATTAAGAGGGTGTGCAAAGGCCTTAAACGTCCAAGTTCTCTTTGAGCCACCAGAATTCCTCTCTCACCCAATGGGCACTGCAGAGGCTGTCGGAGCCGGAGTGGGCTGCCAAATCTAGCTAGCAGACAGTGCCAGGACCTAAGACCAGCCCTCAGATACATCTCTCCCACTGTTGATCCAGAAGCACGCAGTCCCTCCCAAAGCCACTTGCAACGGAAAAGAAATTTCTAGACGGCCGCCTAACCTTGCCCAATGCTTGGGCACTGATCAGAGGCCTCCCACTGTGGAGATAAATGTTAACCAAGCAGCCTTCACACCTGCACCCTCACCTCACCCCAATCCCCACCATCCCTTCGCAAGGAAAGGGAGCCGTGGGTCTCCATCACGTCCTGCGCATCATGTTCTCCATGGAACCAGCTGAATGAAATTATTTTCTTTCTGCAAAGCCCTTTGCAGCACCCTCACTAAAGGCCTGATTACTGGCAGTAGTTACAGTCCGAGTTCAGAGAAAGGTAATCTCAATGAACAATTCTAAGAGGATTTAGCGCTCCTCCAATAAAATATCCGAGGGATTGGGTTTCCAGAGAGTTTTGTTTTCATTACTCCACTTGGATACAGTCAGTAACCAACATCAGTGTTGTAGACCAGCTTCTTGGTAAACATAGCTGTTTTTCAGGCAGCTACTGCCATTAAAAACCCACATGTCTGCAGTGAACTCAGAAAGGGGCGGGGGGGCGGGGGGGCCTCAGCTGGGCCTCCATTAGAACAGGCTGCCGGGAAACACTGCCCAGGGGCATCCATCAGGCATGTGTAGGGGCCAACTGCCTAAGGAACTAGCAAAGTTTTGCAGCTCCTGGAGCCCAAGAATCCATCCTTAGCTGGGGGTGTCTCAAGAGAGCAGCAACACAGGCGCCGTCCGAGCTGCCTCCAGACTTCACAGCCTCAAAGAACCAAGTAGCAAAGACAATGGAGATTCCATCAACACCTCCTTCTACCTGCAACACTTTTTTTTCCCCCAAAAATAGATGAAATGAAAACCACCAACAAACCAAGGAGGAGAGCTGCGGTCAGGGTTGGATGAAAGCCGTGTCCTCCTCTGGCCTCAAGACAATTTCACACCAAATGGCTTTAAAACCCTTTCCAAGGCTCAGAGGCCTGGACTGAAAGAGAGTTTATCTTTTGGACTGCGAGTCAGCAGTTAAGGAAGCAGAACGTGGAAATCCTAAGAGTTATGAGTTTTCACTTTTGCACGAATGCTCTGTGTGTCTGGACACACGAAGGGAAGAAATCTACCCATTCCTCCTAGAGAAGGCCACCCCAACCCCATCCCTGAGGCTGTTCTTATATAGTTATTACTAGCACTAATCAGACTTCAGTGGGCACGACCTAACACAGCCACACACACCGGCACTGAGCTGTTCTCCCCCGAGCCCAGCAAAATACGGAGCTCAAGGCCTGGGGATGGCGCCCCAGTCTTGGGACCTCAGGAACTGCAGGCATCATTTCACGGGGCAAAGGACTTCATCAACACAAGGAAGGCGCTTTCCGCACACACACACTGGCCCTCAAAGAAAAAAATGCAGAGGGAAATGATGCTGGGGATGGGGGCAGAGGGCGCACGTGGCTGGCGCCTAGATAGCAAAAAGTAGCCCTCGCTCCACGTTCAGCACCCCATCCCGTCGGGGTGAGGCATCCTCCGCTCTCCCTGGCCCCGAGGCCGTCCCCAGAACTACCTGCTGCTGCCTAGGCGCCCTCAGGCCAAGTCTGAAGAAGTTCACTCCGCGTCGCGCCAGTCCGGGGACGCTGGGGCATCCAGTAAACCCAGACCGCCCGGCGGAGTCGGCGCCCGCCTCTGCCGGGGCGCGGGACTCTGGAAGCTGCCGGGGACCCAGAGGCCAGCTGAGTGACAGCCAGGTCCCACGCTGGGCTGCCGGAGGGCTCCGGGTGATCCCGCGCTCCCCAGGGCCGGCAGACACCGGGCGGTGGCGGCGAGGAGCGTGCGCCCGGGAGGGCGAATAGCCCTCGCCGGGGCTGGAGGTGGAGGAAATCCTCCCCCGAATGCCAGGACTCCCGGCTTCCCGGGTACCTGGAAGCCGCCCGGCTCTCCACCTGGGCTGCGGTGCAGTTCCTCTCCCTTCCACCGCCCAGGCGCCCGCGGCCGGGGGCGCGCAGACAAGCGGCTACCGGCGCCGGGGACTCGGCGAACGGCGCCCAGCCTGCAGCCCGCACAGTTCTGGGACACCCGGGTGGGACACCCGTCGCCCTGCCCGGACCCCACGCCCCCAGGCGGGCGGACACCCGCCACCCCCAGGGAGAGCAAGGAGGCTCGGGCAACCCCCAGCCGCCCGGTGCCCTCTTCCAGCGCCAACAGGTATGGGAGGCGTTGTCGCCAGCCCGCCCACTCTGGGGCTAGGGCCCGCCACAGCCCCGGGCTTTGGGCACGGTGCAGAAGGGCGGACGGAGGGAAGAGGCGAGGGCGGGAGCGAGCGGGCGGCGGCACTCACCTCTGGCTGGGCCGGGGCCGGCCGCGCGGGCCCGCCGCCCCGAAGCCCGGGTTCCGAGGCGCCTCCGCGCGCGCCGGGGGCTTCCTCCGAGGCCCGCAGGGAGGAGGTGGCGCGGGGGGAGGCGCCGGCGGGCAGCGCTCAGCCTCACACTCACACCCCCGGCCGGCCGCCGCGGCCCCGCGCCGGCATCCTCGCTGCCGCCGGCTCCCACGGCGCCCCGGGCTGCTCCCCAAGCGCGCGCCGGGGTCGGCGCGAGCCCCTCGTCGGCTCGGAGAGCGATCTGGGCGCGCTCCTCTTGTCCTTGTCCTCGGCTCCCGTCTGGGGACGCTGCCCCGCACCCCGGCTCGGCGCGCGGCTCTACCCCTCCCGCTCCCGCTGGCCGTGCAGAGCCCCGGCGCGCGGGCTCAGCCCATGTGCGCGGCTGCCTCGCTGCGCCCCGAAGCCTAGTGGCCGAGGCCCCGCCGGAGTTGCGCGCCCTAGAAACTCCATGCAGCTCCGGCCTCCTCCCCGGCTTCTCCCCAGCGGGCCCCCCGGGGCCTTGAGGCAGCCCGCGGCGCTGTCCCCGCCCTGCCTTCGCCCGCGTCAGGAGCCGGGTTTCTGGGCGCGCCTCGCCTCGGAGGGTCGGGGAGCCCCCACCCCCACCCCTCCGCCTCGCCAATGGCTCCCTCGGTTTCCAGGCAGCGCAACCTGAGGAACGCCTCGGCGCGCGCGCACTCACACTCGCTCACACACACACACACACACACGCACTGCACACACAGGCACACGCGCGCGGGGGGCGAACTGGAGCTTGGCAGACGGTCCTCCTTCCTTCCTCCCCAAAGAAGCTGCCCACGTTAACTCCGGCAAACTGCTGTTCCCCGTATTGGACAGCTCACCGAAGCGCCCCCCACCTTAACTACTTCATCCCCGGCGCCAGGATCACACCTGCATCCGCGCCCAGGGCTAGGGCAGGCGCCGAGTTAAGGTACTGGCGGCCAGAACTGGGGGAGGAGGAGGGTTCGGGGTGCCCACCGCAGTATCACCTAGGGAGGCACTTCTGCAGCGACCGCCTGCTGACCTCTGATCCCGCTCCCGGGGGTCTGAGAACACGTGGTTTGGCCCCTCACCTCCCTTCCCAAGGTCACAGAATGGATTCGATGAGGGGTTGAGGGTGCCTGGACACAGGTGTGAGCTTGACATCTCGAAGACTGTCTGCAACCTGCCCTCACACTGCCCTCTGCCAAGTCCATACCCAGATCGGCCCCTTTCCTCCCCTGCCCCATGCCTCAAGGGCAACCCTTTAACCGAGTCTCCAGTCACCTTTTCTAGTCCCCCACCTGTCTACCTCTCATGTGCCCAGAAGCTGACAAACTACACAGTGCTACCAAGGTTTGTGTTGCAAAAAGAAAAAATCAAAAGCATCAAGAGGCATCTCAGTCTGTCCCATAGACAAACACCTACCAGTCTCCTTCTGCCCCTCCCAAGGGTGTGCCATAGGAGAAAGAACTCACCTGGCTGGAGCAGACTAGTCTTTCCTGACAGCACCCTCTTTTCCAAGGTCCCCAGTTTCTTGCCCCCCTCTAGGTGGCAGAAAGACTATGCCACCAGCTCAGATTCTTCCAATTCCCAGTATCAAAGAAAAGAGATACATAAACATTCTCACACCAATCAGAAGCAAAGCAGGCAATACTGCCCTAAGCCTCTGGTCCAAATAGCTCAGTAATCACCTCTCTTCTGGCTGGTGCAGGTGCCAAGAGAATGTGGGCATTGGTGCTGCCAGCCAGGGGCACAAGTTAATCAGGGTCCCCTCCTTGCCTGCACCTCCTGGTTTGCACCCTGGGTGTGGTTCCTCTGAGCCCTAGTAACACACTCATTGCTGATACTATACCTTGGGCATTCAACCTTTGCTACCCTGTATTCTCCTATCTTTTCTTGTACCTGCCCTACTTCCCAAATTATCTTCTTAAGCCACTGGCTGAATCTTATGTACATAGTTCAACGATGTACATAGAAATCGTTTCCAGAAGTTTTTCTGAAAGGTCACAGGCACATGAACTAATAGAGTTGGTAGAGTTCAGAAGCATCTTTCCCTCTGAAAGTTTGGATGAAAGCTGCATCTTCTAGCAATGTTTCCTCCCCTAGCAATCAGTTGTTTTGGCATTTTCTGGATGGCAACCAGGTCACCAAAGAGCCTTAAGCGAGTCTATAAACACACATGGAGCTCCTAGTACAAAGTAGATTTAACCCTTTAACCAGAGGAGGACACGTCTATCAGATCTCTGCCCTCACTGCTTGTGTGAATGTGGGTAAGTTGTTTGTTCTCTCTAAATCTTGCTGTCCTCTATAAAGAATGGACTGTGGACACAGAGGAGGAAGGAGAGGGTGGGATGGACTGAGGGAGCAGCACGGACATACATACGCCGCCGTGTGTGAAGTAGCTGGTGGGAGCTGCTGTGCAGCACGGGGAGCTCAGCTCCGTGCTCTGTGCTGGCCAAGAAGGGCTGGATGGGGGATGGGAGGGAGGCTCCTGAGGGAGGGATATATGTATACAGATAGCTGATTCATATTGTTGTACCGCAGAAACTAACACAACATTGTAAAGCAAATACACTCCAATTAAATAAGTAAATAAAAACCTCACTGTCCCCAGTGAGGTAAAAATGGGGATTTTATCACTTTTATCACTTTTATCACTCAGCCCTTCCCCTGTCTTTCCTTCCTTTATTTTACCTTCAATAAATATCTTTACTTCAAGTGCCCAAGACAGTCAAGGGTAGGGGGTGATGAAGGGTCTGTTGCATTCTGAAAAGAAATGAGCAGAAAAAGAAAAAATCATCTGGGTACGTGTTGGAGGATAACGTTTTCCATGTATCTTATCAAAATGCAGACTATGGAATGCATTGGCTTCTTTACAATACACATTCTTTACTTTGTGGCAAGAGGTTAGAGTGGTTTGTTAGGCAGCAACAGATAATCAAAACGAAATTTGGTACCTGGAAGTAGACTGCTGCTGTAACCAACACTTAAAACATTGGCTCTGGGACTGGACAATGAACAGAAGCTAGATGTGCCCCATAAGACTGTTAGTGAAAGCTGCAAGGGCCTCAGGAAGACTCTTGGAGAGGACCTGAAGGACACTGAGAACACTGTTCCTGGACAAAAGAGCACCTAAGCCATGGACTGATGGGTCAGTTAGCAAGACATGACAGATGAGAAGGCAACCTAATGAGTTCATGGACCTGACTAGAAGAGTTCCAAGTAGAGCACAGAAGAAGCCAACTGGGCTTTTTGAGATGCCTATGATGAAAGACAAGCGGAGATGAATTAAAGCAGAAATTATTCCCCTTTTTGTGGTAGAATTTAGAGGAAATAGAACCAGGACCTGCTGGGTTAGAGTGGAGAACTGTTCCTCCTGATTCTGACATCTCCTTGCAAAAACATTCAAATCCCGGGGCAGTAAAATGTGGTCTGCAGATAAAGATGAAGTTAGGGATGAGGCAGTCAGAACTTTTGTTAAGACCTCACACAAGGACTCCCCTGGTGGTCCAGTGGTTGAGAATCTGCCTGCTAATGCAGGCAACACAGGTTTGATCCCTTTCCATGAAATAAGATCCCACATGCCACAAGGCAACTGAAGCCCATGTGCCTCATTAGAGAGTAGCCCTCATACAGCAGCAAGGAGCCCAGTGTGCTACAGCAAAGACCCAGCACAATTAAAAAAAAAACCTCACACATATTTAAGTGCAGGCCTAAACGAGCTTTCAAGAATCTTAGAGATATGGTGCCTCAGCCGCCTCACCAATAGCTTGAGTCACAGTAAGTCCTCAATAGTTTTAAAGAAAACATATCAGATATGCAGATGACACCACCCTTATGGCAGAAAGTGAAGAAGAACTAAAGAGCCTCTTGATGATAGTGGAAGAGGAGAGTGAAAAAGTTGGCTTAAAGCTCAACATTCAGAAAACTAAGATCATGGCATCTGGTCCCATCACTTCATGGCAAATAGATGGGGAAACAGTAGGAACAGTGGCTGACTTTATTTTTGCAGGCTCCAACATCACTGCAGATGGTGACTGCAGCCATGAAATTAAAAGACACTTACTCCTTGGAAGGAAAGTTATGACCAACCTAGACAGTATATTAAAAAGCAGAGACATTATTTTGCCAACAAAGGTCCGTCTAGTCAAGGCTATGGTTTTTCCAGTAGTCATGTATGGATGTGAGAACTGGACTATAAAGAAAGCTGAGCATTGAAGAATTGATGCTTTTGAACTGTACTCTTGAGAATCCCTTGGACTGCAAGGAGATCCAACCAGTCCATCTTAAAGGAGATCAGTCCTGGGTGTTCATTGGAAAGACTGATGTTGAAGCTGAAACTCCAATACTTTGGCCACCTGATGTGAAGAACTGACTCATTTGAAAAGACCCTGATGCTGGGAAAGATTGAAGGCGAGAGGAGACGGGGACGACAGAGGATGAGATGGTTGGATGGCATCACCGACTCGATGGACATGGGTTTGGGTGGACTCCGGGAGTTGGTGATGGACAGGGAGGCCTGGCGTGTTGCGGTTTATGGGGTCGCTAAGAGTCAGACACAATGGAGCGAATGAACTGGAACTGGATCAGTTTGGGACTAAAAGGGACAGAGGTGGTACAAAAGGAAAGAAGGCCTCTGGATCCCCAACCCTTAATGGCTGCACACAGGAGCCATTTCTTCTGAGGGAGAAGAACTCTTGGAGGAACCAAGAGCCCAAAAGATAAAGCCAAGAGCCGTGAAGAATCATTCCCAAGAAGCAGGACTGGGTCTTAATTAAAGAACTGATGACATGCTCCCAGCTGGATTTCAGAACTGCTGTGAACTGGAGTGACTGCTATGGGAAACACTACCTACATCCTCCCTTACTGAATGGGTGTCCATTGCAATTGGGCTTCCCCCAGGGCTCACTGGGTAAAGAATACATCTGCAGTGCAGGAGACACAGAAGACAGGTTAGATCCCTCTGTTGGGAAGATCCCCTGGAAGAGGAAATAGCAACCCACTCCAGTATTCTTACCCGAAAAAATCCCATGGACAGAAGGACACTATCGGACTAGATTCCATGGGGTTGCAAAGAGTCACTCAGTCACAACAGCGACTGGCAGTCACACTCAGTAAACTCTATCAAAGTTACTGTATCTCTGCCTCACTGCCGTATGTGGGGTGTTTAGAGGAGAGGCAAAAGGAGCTTACAGATCTTCAGGCTGAGAAAACCTGCCCTGAACCTGCTTTAGATAAACAGATCCAGGACCTGTGAGCATGGTGCCCACAAGGAGATGAGACTTTCTGGAGCTTGTGAATGTGTCTGGATATGTTTTATGTTAGAAGAATATAAATAATGCTTGGCTGAAGGGGAATTTTTGACTGTGTTGAATTAAAGATGGCTTTAAATTCTTTAATATTCCTGTCATCAAGTTGGAATCTACGGGACTTCTCTGGTGGCTAAGACTTCATGCTCCCAAGGCAGGGGGCCTGGGTTCATCCCCTGGTCAGAGAACTAAGAGTTCACATGCCACAACCAACGATCCTGCATACCACAACTAAAAAACCCTGCATGCTGCAAGTAAAGATCCCACATGCTGCAACTAAGACCCAGCCCAGGCAAATAAATTAACTTTTTAAAAAAATTGGAATCTACATCACTCTTCCCTTGAATCTGGACTATCTGGATTCCTTGATATCCTGCTCTAGCTAGGATACGTTACTTCTTTAATCGAATAAAGAATTAAAGTTATTTTTGTGCCAGGTTCTAGTTTAGGACTTAAACCAGAAGCTCTTGTTTTCTGTCTCTTGAAACACTCTCTTAGGGCTCTAAGTCACCATGTGAGAAGGCCAATTACCCACAGTCCACCATGCTGCAAGGCAGCTCAAGCTAGCTTGAGCTGGAGGAAAGGAAGTTGGGAGGTAAGGAAGGAGAAATAGAGAGGGGGGCTGTTGAAGGAGAGAGAGAGATCTGGTCAGTCCTCAGCTATTCTAGCCCCTGCTGTAAGAGTCCTCCCAGCTGAGGACTATATGAATTCCTGACCTACAGACTAAAAGAGGTAGTATAGTAATACATTGATGTTTTAAACCATTTAATTTTGGGGTGATTTGTTATGCAGCAGTAGATAACCAGAAAGAATGTGGTAAGTTGGAAAGATTTACAAACTATATTGTAGAGTGAATTGCAAAACAATACACATGACAACATTCTTGAAAAAGAAAACTTTGCACATAGTGTCCATATATACATAATATAACTAGAATGCTATACATGGCCTAACTCTGGAGAATCAGTACTAAGAAGATTTCTACTTTTAGATATACATTCTGTGAACATTCTGTAACAAAGGTTTTTCATATTGGCTTAATTTTTAAGTGAGAAAATATCCCATATTTATTTTATTTCAAAGCAATAAACACTTTGTATACAACCATAAAAAGAATAACACACTCTCTGCTTTAAAAAAAAAAAAAACAAAGGATTTACTCTGTGACTGGATTATTAGTGAAAAGAGATTATATTGATATATGTGCTGATAATTCTTTTCATCTCTAGGATAAAGAAAATTTAAGTTCCCAACAAAGCAAAAACAAGTTATCAACAAAGGGGAAGAAAGACTGGCTTCAGGAGTGTATGTAACACTAGATCACAGAATTAAAATGAACCAATAAACAGGATAACTGGTCTCATATAGGACTTATACATATATTTAGGTTGTTATCATGTATGAAACTAAGAAGAAAATAGTTTCCAAATGAAACAAATGAGAAAATAAATGGTCTTTTTTTTTTTTTTAACATATTCTGGAAAAACACTCAAAGACTTGCATTAGCCAATTAAAAAAAAAAAAAAAATGGAATCAAAGTGAAGAACTCAAGAATGGGTCCAGGAATCCAGAGAGAAGGAAAGGGCACTGGTGTGAACCTGAAATTCTCTGCTGCCTTTGATTTTGAAACATTACCTGATTTCCAAGTTGCATTGGACCAAAAGGCCAAAAAGAAAGTACTATCTCAGAAATTTTGAGAATATCACAGACTTAGAGAGAAAATAATCAGCTTGCAGTACTACCAAGACAGTCAGGACCTGAGGGACTAAAATCCATGGAAAGAAAACCTCAGAAAAGTGAATGTATTATTCTGTTCCACTCTCCCCCTAAAGGCACTTGCCTCATTTTAAGCAGCACAGAGTGAAAAACAAAGAAAAGAAACCAAGCCGAGGCTAAGTGGCTACACGGAGAAGGAGAGTACTTAGGAACCTCACAATGCCAGCAGAATGAAAAACTGGAGCTTAGAACCTGACAAGGAGGAAAGCGCAAATAAATACCCCAGGGTTTCATCTGAAGCTCTTGAAAGACAATATGTATTAAGATGAATAGCAGACCAGAAGTTTTAAGAGAATCAAATTCATCTTCAAATTATCTCAATTATTGTTAGTAAAAGTTGATCTACATCTCTCCTAACTGCCTGCTAGATGAAAACTGTTATCTCTCTGAGGAGACAGAACAACATGTAGAACTACAAAACATTTCAAATATAATATCTGGCATTTAATTTTTTAATTGCCAAACATGTCAGGTAATGAGGCCAAAATAAGAAAAACCAACAGAAAAACCAACAGACAGTAAAAACATAGGTGATCCAGATACTTGAGTTATGTAAAATGAACATTAAAATAACTGCGATGCATGTTCAAGAAAATGAATGATAAGACAAAGAAATTTACCAGGGAAGAACTAGAATTTATTTTGAAAACAGAATAAAGTGGTAATTCTGGAACAACAACAACAAAAAATTCCTTCAGTAGATGTTCTTAAAGCAGGACCAACACAACAAAAGAGATCAGTGAACTGTTAATTAAGTCAGAAGAAAATATCTTATTGAAGTATAAAGAGAGGAAAGAAAGAAAAATAGAGAAAAGAGCTTAAGAGATACATAGAATATCATTAATGGTCAAACATGTAATTGAAGTCTGAAAAAAAAGGAGGGGTTGGTGGACAGAATGTGGACAGATAAAATCTTGGCTGAGAATTTTCCAAAGACTGATTAAGCCACAATTTCAGGAAGTCCTAATAACTCAAACAGGATATGTGCAAAGAAAGACATACATGGGCAATCATAATTACATTTCTAAAAACCAATGACAAAATATTAATATTAAAAGAACCCAGTCCCTCCTGTTTACACACACACAAACACACTACTTTCAAAGGAACAACAGATGACTTCTCATCAAAATGACAAAAGTTAAGTATAACTTAGAAACATTGGTATAATCTTTGATGTGTTAAAAGAAAACAACTGTCCATGTAAAATTCTGAATGCAGTGAAAATATCCATTAGAAAGAAAGCTGAGGAATTTTTGCTTCTAAGCTAGCGCTAGACTTACCCCCATCCTACCTCCCACACTGTTACCACTAGAAAACTTCGTATAAAAACATATGAATTAACTGTTTTCAATAATTGGACAATAGCCAGTGAAGGACTGTAATCCACATGAGAACAGAAAGAAGTAAGAGGAGCCCTACAATTGCCCGGTCTCTGCCTAGAGTCATTTTCTGTACAATGTAGAGGAAAAAGAAACCAAAACAGCACCGTGGTCTCACTGAGCTGAGGAAACAGAGCTCACTCTTCATGGAGGCTTAGGGAGCTGGAATTTGTCAGGCAGAACACTGGAGGGAGAAAACTGCAGCAAAGAGCTGAGAAAATCTTTATAGGGATTCCTGCGAGTTCTGGGTTGATAACTAAGATGCACATTCACAGGATAAAATTCCACATGGTCAGGCAAAGAAGAGCTGGTGGAGGGCTGTAAGTTGAACAATTCCTAGAGCTAAGAAAGAACTGGAAGACATTTAAGTTCTGATGAGCCTGAGTGGACAAAACACCTGCGATTCTGGTAGAGACCGCAGGTAGATTGTACCTTAGAAGTAGGACTGAACTAGCCTTAGGATAGAAGTTACTCTACTGCCATAACCAAGCTTTAAAAACCATCAGATAAATCAAGCCAATTCTCAGGTAAACTCACCTGGGTAAGAAACAAACTTCAAAACTCTTTAAGGACAGCAACAAAATCCAGATATTTGAAAAATAATTAACACTAAAGCAGGCATAAAAGAGGAAAGAGGAAAGAACAGACAGGACAATAGAAAATAAACATTAGGCTAGTAGATTGAAAACTAAATATACTGTGAATTACATTTAATTTAAAGAGTTTAATGCTATAATTAAACAGCAGAAAACATCAGGCTGGATAAAAAATACAATAATACCCAAAAATAGACTGTTTACAAAATGCACTCTTTAAATATACAAACACAGATATGTTAAAAGTACAAGGATAGAAAAATGTACAAGAATGAAAATGTACAAGAAAAAAGTACAGAGATGAAAATATTAATCATAAGAAATATGGAACAATTACATTAAATATTGGACAAAATGTATTGCCAGACATAGAGTTAATTAATAAAGATAAAAAGCCAATTAATTAAGAAAATATAATAATCCAAAATGTACCCATAATAAAGCTTTTAAAATAGGTGAAGCACAATACATGAAGTAAAAACCAAATCCACACACGTAGTGGACACACCTCCCTCAGCATGGATAAAACATGTAAAGATACAGAAGATTTGTGAAACACTAGGAAATAACTTGACCAGCCTGAATTTATAAAGCATTGCATTAGCCACTGCCAGATACACAATCTTTTCAGGTATACATGGAATGTCCATAAAAGACCATATGTTGGGCCTCAGAATGATTCTCAATAAATTAAAAAATATTGAGATCACACAGAAAGCATTCTCTGCCCACAATGGAAATGTATTAGAAATAAATAACAATAAGGCATTTAGAACATTCTCAAATATTTTATAAATAAAACACAGTTTACATAATGCACAAGCCAAAGAATAAAAAACAAAGGATAAAAAGTCAAAGAAAAAAAAATTAAAAAAACAATTTTTAAAAATTTTAGAGCAAATGAAAATGAAAATGCAATGTGTTAAACTTTGTAGAATGCAGCTAGAACAGTGCTTAGAGAGAAAATTATAACTTAAAATATTTATTTTAGAAAAAGATTTAAAAGTAATATTCTAAGATTTCACTCTAAGAAGCTAGAACAAAAACAAGTTAAACCCAAAGAAGACAGAAGGAAGGAAATAATAAAGGTAAGAGAAGAAATCAATGAAATAGAAAATGTACAAATAATAGAGAAAATCAAAGAAAATATAAGTAAAATTGGTAAATCTCTGCTGCTGCTAAGTCGCTTCAGTCGTGTCAGACTCTGTGCGACCCCATAGATGGTAGCCCACCAGGCTCCCCTGTCCCTGGGATTCTCCAGGCAAGAACACTGGAGTGGGTTGCCATTTCCTCCTCCAATGCATGAAAGTGAAAAGTGAGAGTGAAGTCGCTCAGTCGTGTCCGACTCTTAGCGACCCCATGGACTGCAGCCCACCAGGCTCCTCTGTCCATGGGATTTTCCAGGCAAGAGTACTGGAGTGGGGTGCCATTGCCTTCTCCCGGTAAATCTCTAACCTGATTTTAAAATCTGGAGAATATACAAATTACCAAGATCAGGCCTAATGGAAGGGACTTCAGTATAAATCCTAAAGACATTAAAAATAACAAAGAAATATTATAAATAACTTTATTCCAAAAAACTTGAGCACTTAGACAAAATAGAAAAAACTCCTTGAAAAGTAGACACAAGAAGAGATAGAAAATATGAATAGTTTCATACCTTTCAAAGAAATTTAATTCATAATTAATAACCTCCTCCTTCCAAACACAACAAATCCCTTTATGCTCAGATGACTTCTCTGTTGAATCCTAACACACATTTAACAAAGAACAAACACCAATCTTATAAAAATCTTTCAGATTTTTATACAGATTTTTATACAGAAATACAGAGTAACACATCTCAGGTCATTTTATGAGACCAGTGTTACCCCATTACCAAAATCAGATATAAAACAAATATAAATGCAAAAGTTTTAACAGTGTATTAGCAAATGGAACCCAACAATGTATAAAAAGAATGATACGTCTTGGCAAAATGGGATCTTTCCCAGGCATACAAAGTTGGTTTAATTTTTTTTTAATTAATCAGTGTTTTAAAAAATCAATTAATTTTTCATATTCAGAGGAGAAAAAATCATGATCATCTTAATGCATACATATAGAGCATTTGACAAAGTTAACACTCATGCACAATTAAACATTCTCAGAAAAGTAGGAATAGAAGGGGAAATTTCCTCAATTTGATAAAAGACATTACAAAAAATGGACAGCTACAATTATACCAAATGGTCAAAGATTGAATGCTGTCTCTAGGAAACCAGAAAGAAGGCTTCTATGGAATATTTGCTGGGGGCTCCAGCCAGTCAAGTAAATCATTTAAGATAAATAAAATGCAAACAAATTAGTAAGAAAAAAGTAAAATCATCTTTATTCAAAGTCAACATGATTGTATATGTAGAAAATCTTAAGGAATCTACCAACGACGACAACAACAACAAAAAAAACAAGCTTAACTTTAGCAAGGTCACATTCTGTGAGATCAGCACTACAAATAAGCAACTGGAAAATGAAATTGGAAAAATAGCACCATTCACAATAATATCAAAACCATGAAATACTATGGATAAGTTTAACAAATAAGTCCAAGGTCTGCATACTAAAACTACAAAACACTAGTGAGAGAAATTTTAAAAGATCGAAACTAAATGGAAAGATATAACATGTTCATGATTTGTTGGAGTTTTGATATGTTTAAGATGTTAATTCTTCCCCAAATTGATCTATAGGTTCAGTGTAATCCAAATCCAAATGCCAGAAAGTTTTTCTTCAGAATCTAAAATTTATATATAAATGCAAAATTGTATTGATATATATACATACAATAGCCAAAACAATTTTTAAAAAGAAGAAAGTTGGAAAGGACTACCTGATTTTAAGACTTACTATAAAACTAATTAAGAGAGTGTGGTTTTGGCAAAAAAATAGATATATAGACCCAAGGAAATAATAGATCAGGAACAGATCTACATGTATGTGATCAACTGACTTCTGACAAAAGTGCCAAATTAACTCTTACCTTATCCCACACATAAAAGTAAATCAAAATTAGATCATAAACCGCAGAACTTTTAAAAGAAAATATAGGAGAAAATATTTGCAACTTTGAGCAAGTAGAGTAGATATTTTAGAAATAGGACATAAAAAGCACAAATTATCAAAGGAAAACACTGATACTTTTACTACTTCAAAATAAAAATCTTGTACTCCAGAAGACACCCTTGAAAAAAATGGAAAAAGCCACAGATTGGGAAAAATGGGGAATTCCCTAGTAGTCCAGTGGTTAGGACTCAGCACTTTCACTATCGTGGCCTGGTTTCAATCCCTGGTCTGGGAACTAAGATCCACAAGCTGCACAGCAGGACCAAAAAAAAAAAAGGGCCACAGATAGTGAAAAGTTTTCTACACATATAATTTATATTCCTATATTATATGTAATTTGTATGTATATAATGCGATATATCTGGCAAATAATTTGAATTAAGACTATATCAAGAAATTTGGGGGGCTTCCCTGGTGGCTCAGTGGTGAAGAGCCCGCCTGCCAATGAAGAGTCATGGGTTCGATCCCTGATCCAGGAGGGTCCAACATTGGGAGGAGCGGCTAGGCCAGTGTGTCACAGCTGTTGAGCCTGTGCTCGAGAGACCGGGAGCTGCGACCGCTGAGCCCATGTGCAGCAATTACTGGAACTCCCGCAGCCTGGAGCCCCCTGCTCCACAACAAGAGAAACCACCGCAATGAGAACCACTCACTGCAACGAAGAGTGGCCCTCACCTGTCTCAACTGGAGAGAACCCCGTGCAGTAACAAGGACCCAGCACAGCCAAAAATAAATAAATAAATTTTTAAGAGAACTCTTGTAACTCAATAAAATGAAAATAATTCAATTTTTAAATGGGCAAGTGATAGGAAATTACTTCACAAGAAAGAGAAATGGCCAATTGCATATGAAAAATGGTCAACTGTGTTAGTCATCAGGGAATGCAAAGTAAAACCACAATGGAATACTGCTACACAATCAGTAGAACAGATACATTTTAAACACCTGACAGTACCAAGTTCTGGTAAAAACGTGGAGCCACTGGAATTCTCGTACATGTTCTTGGGAATATAAATAGTTCACTCATTTTGAAAAACTGTCCATTCTTTATAAAGTTAAACACACAGTTACACTATGATTCAGCAATTTCAGTTGTAGGTGATTTTCTTAAAGAAATGAAGTCCACACTGTGACTTTTACATGAATGTTCATAGCAGCCTTATTCATAACTGTCCCAAACTGAAAATAATCCAAATGTTCATCACTGAATGAATGGATAAACAATTGATGGCATGTGCATACACTGACATACTGCTCAGCAATTAAAAGGAACAAAACTAGATACCTACCATATCACGGCTGAATCTCAAAAATGTTATCCCGAGTGAAAGAAGCCAGACACAAAAGAGTATATATTCCATTATTCCATTCTTACAAAATTCTAGAACAGGAAAAATAAATCTAGAGTGACAGAAAAGTAAATCAATGGATGCCTAGGGTACAGACTGGGGCAGGGTGGGTAGTGTTGACTGCCAAGGGGCACCAAGGAATTTTTTAGGGTTGATGGTATGGAAATGCTTATGTCTTGACTGATGGTTATACACATGTGTATACATTTGTCAAAACTCATCTAACTGTACACATAAAATGATTGCATGTTATTGTATGTAAATTGTCCTCAACGAACTTAGTTTTAAAAGAAAAAAAGTGAACCCTTAAAAATATTATGTTTAAAAAATTTGTGAAATAAATACATCTTAAACATACAGATAGAAAATTTTTCACAAACACCCATCATAAAAGAAATGGTAGACTGAATTGTTCAGGCAGAAGAAATAAGATTCCAGATAGAAGAATGTAGATAGTAGAACAGAGAGCTTGGAAATAATAAATAGGTGGTAAATTTAAATAGCAATTATTATATTTTAATCTTCTAATAATACATCTTAATAACAATGTTTGGTAAGTTGTTAAATATATAAAGAAATAAAATCCATGATAACAATTGTACAAAAAATGGGAGTGAATATAGTTAAAAGTATTCTCAGGTCCTTACATCATATTGAAGTGATAAAGATCTATACCAGTGGGTCAAGGATATACATTGCAATTTCTAGGGTAATCGCTAAAAGAATAATAAAATGATGTATAATTAGTATCAAGGAATGTAATGATAAAAACACTTGATTGAATTTCAAAAAAAGGGAAGGAGAGAGAAAAAGGGGAACACAGGGCAGATGAGATGAGCAGAAAGTAAATCATTGATTGAAAGCCAAATAAATCAGCAGTTGCATTCAATATTACCAGACTAAATATATTCTAACCTCCAGACAAAGACTGTTAGATTATTTACAAATAGATTAGATATAGATTTTGCTCCAAATGAACACACATTAAAGAGGAGGCTGCAGGATTTTCGAACATGAAAGGGTGGTACATGCAATCACTGTCTGAAAGAAAGTTGGAACAGGTGTGCTAATATCAAACAGAATGAATTTTAAGGCAATTAGAGACTTGGGGCTTTTCTGTGGGTAAGAAGGAAGCTAGGATGCAGAATGCATGCCATGAAGGTGGCAGGTATGTTTAGTAGGTAGCAGTCAATGTTATTTTTACATAAATCTTTGTTGACTTTGCCACTGATGACAGATGGAGAGGAATCAATAAATTGCACTTTTTCTCTCTCTGGTTGGCTTTTTTTTAATGCTGGGGCCAGGAAGACAGAGATCAAAATGTCAGCTTCCGTATGCTGCACGCAGAATTAGGTAATTTACCACCTGGCCAGTCACAGGAGGTGATGGGCCAATGAAAGCTCAAGGCCAGCAGTGCTTTTCACAGATAAGAATAGCCCATGAGAAAAAGAAGGAAAGGCTAAGCTATCCGCATTTTTCTTCCTCCAAACTTACCAATTGGAGATGTGGGCAAGAAGACAGCAATTCTAGTAGTAGTAGCAATACTAACTGATATCACTCCGTGTGGAAACATGAAATCCAAGAAAAGATTTCCTACCACTCACTTTTCCCTCAGTATTCCTATAAACATATTTCTCCACATTTCTGCCAATATTGAGTGCTATGAATACTTAAAATTTTACCTATTGATTGGGCTAAAAATGTTATCTTGTTACAGAGAAATTTTCCAACTTCAGTTATTGCCTGGACCTCATTTTTGTAAGATTCAGATTGGGTTGGTTTAGCATGACATATTTAAAATATTTTAAACATTCAAAAATCTCATCCCTGACAATCATGTTATAGAGCTAAGATGGAGAAAGCACTGACATTTTTATTGGGGGAAGGATGAACCGGTGACAGCAAATATCTCTCTCTGCCTTGGATGTTCTGCCTTGATTAGAAATTAGAAATTATTTCTGGTTGAATTCCTCCCTTTCCCAATCAGAAAGCCAGGATATGTGAAAATTGGTGATGCCTGGACACAGAAGCACCCCAACCCGCTCTTCCCTAGCCTCTCTGTTGTAAGCTGATCTGAGGTGAAGGGAGGCCTGGCTCCTTCTGAGCCCACCCACCTCTCCAGGTCTCTGCTCTTGTTCCGGGTGGGGGACACTATCAGGATGTTCTCTGACTGACAGCTCTGTGCTGGTTCTCAAGCTCAGGAAACTTGGTCAACCCCCAGCATCCTATTTCATTTTGGTTCCAATTGTGCTGTGTCTGGCAACAATTCTTCAGCATTTGTAGAGAAAGGATAAGGTTGTCCCCAAGTTTCAGCTTAGTTTTCATTTTAGTTGGTAACGCCTCTGTTAATTTTGTAAGTTTCAAGGAAGAGGCTTTAAAAATGTCTACTTATGCTGCCCTATTTCCTGGAAGTCCCTCCTTCCTGCCCTGAATTTAAAAAATAAGCTCAGAAGTATTTACATTGAAAAGCAATAAATTCTTGCTCCAGGCTTTCTCACCCGCCCTGAGGCAACTATGTTTAAACAGATCTTTTTCAACATGTACAGACTAAATAAGAGGCTCAGGCTTTCTCCCTTAACTTACAGATACTATATATTTTGATTTATGGGGTTTTTTAACATCTTTGATTATTTACCGTATCGCTTGGGTTGGACTAGGCTATGTGTCCAATTCTATCAATTTTGCTTTATGTATTGGGTTGACCAAAAAGTTCACTCAGGTTTATCACTAACATCTTACAGAAAAACACAATGAGCTTTTCGGCCAACCCAATATTTTGAGCATATGTTATTAGGTATTTCCAATCCATCTCTAAGTCCCCTCACATGGTTCAAAATTCCAAAGTAAAGAACAATATTCAAGAAAAAGCTCCCTACTACTACCTGTCTACCAGACACTGCTCTCCTCCAATCAAGCATTATTACTACCTTCCTATGTGTCCTTCCAAGTACATCGTACAGGTATATGCTGCTGATTTCTATAAAAGGTACCACACTGTATACTGTTGTGCACCATCCTTTTTCACTTAGTAGGATACTGTTTTTAGGTAAAATTTACATCTAGCAAGGTGCCTGTATCTTACATGTGCCCCTTGGATGACTTTTGTTAAATGATAAACCAATGTGGCTTCGCTGGTGGCTCAGCAGTAAAGGATCTGCCTGCCAATGCAGGAGATGCAGATTCGATCCCTGGATCAGAAAGATTCCCTGGAGAAGGAAATGGCAACCCACTCCAGTATTCTTGTGAGGGAAATCCCGGGGCAGAGGAGCCTGGTGGGCTACAGTCCATGGGGTCACAAAGAGTTGGACACAACTTAGGGACTAAACAACAATGGCAACATCTATGTGACCACCTCAAAATCAAGATTCAAATATTTCCATTAGTTTCCAGAGTTGCATTAGCTTTTAGTTTCACACCATACATAGTTCTCAGTTTGTTACCTTGTCTCCATAGCCAATAGAACACTCTGTTCAAGGTGCCATCCTTTCTCTACCAGCTTATCCGGCGGCCCAGTGATGGGGCTCCCAGCATGGAACTCCAGCAGAGTGGTTTTCTCAAAGGCTCATCTGGTCTGGGCACTATCCTATCTATAAAATACACTTCTGTGACTTTTCTTCACTCTCTGGAGGAAAATGTAAATTCTTCCATGGACAATGCCCACCACCCCCCTGCAACGGCCTGGTTCCATGACCTCTTTGTGCTTCTCTGATACTATTTTTTACTGTGTATTTGTTCTACCTTTCCACACTACTGGCCATCAATGAGTTCTGCCTGTGTGCCTGGCTCCTACCCATCTCTCAGGTGTTCCCCTGGGTTCCTTTGACTTCAGGACTGTGCTCTTCCAGCCCCATCTTCACAAAAGTCATGGTACTTATTCTCTGAATCTCAGCCATCACTTCTTCAGGGCAGCATTCATTTCCTGCTGACCTCCCTGACCAGCTCATATTGCTCTGTTAAATGCTCCCCCTTTACAGAACTAATTGTAACTGAAGGTTTACATTAATTTATGTGATCATTTGATCAATGTCTGTTTCCCCCACGAGAAGGTGAATTCCATGGGGACATGGGCTATATCTACTTATGTTCAACATTGCATCTCCAGGGATTATCACAGTCTGCACTTTATACCTTCTAATTGAAAAATAAATTAACACATTCAGCATTTTTTGCAGCCATTAAAAAATGGAAACAGATCCATAACTTCATAATAAATTCATATTGATTCCAAAGACATTTTCTAAAAGGGAGGAAAAGAGGGACAGCTCTTTTTTGCAGAGAAATGCCAACTAATAAACATAAAAGGAATAACAGAAATTTAAGTCATCACTTTACAACCACTGCAGTCATGATTGGTATAGGCAAGAACTGTCAGTCTGTCTGTTTATGTATAGCTCTCCAGCCAAGAATGGTTTCACATTTCACATTTTTAATGGTTGGAGGAGAAAGGAATATGTGATGGAGATCTTATGCACTCTGCAAAAACCTAAACTATGTGCGATCTGACCCTTTACAGAAAAGTTTGCCTACCTCTGCATTAGATGAGAGATGGTTGGAGAACAGAATATGGAGAAATCTGGCAGGCATGACTTTAACTAATGATTAACTGTAACATAACAAATAATGGGGCATGCTGGCGTGTAGGTCCGAACATGATACGCTGATAGAATAACATCACGTATGGAGTATTCCTGCCAAAAATAACCTGATTCCAAACACAAGGAAACATCACACAAACTCAAACTAAGGGGCCTTTTGCTCAACTCAAACTGAGGGGCCTTTTGCTCAACAAATGACCTCAACTCTGCAAAAATGTCAATGCCATGAAATACATGAAAAAAGGCTAGGAAACTGTTCTGTATTAAAGACCTGACAACTTACATGTAATGTGTAATTATGATTGCATCTTGGATTTAAAACAAACAAATAACTGTAAAGGATATGATGGCAATTATGGCAACAATCAGGGAAATTTTATGTTGGTCTGTATTTACTTTACTATATCAATGGTTAAATTTCTTGAGTATGATAATTATATTGTGGTCATATAAAGGAATGCAATTGTTCTTAAGAAA
The DNA here is from genome assembly GCF_055505025.1 of Bos grunniens. Lineage (NCBI taxonomy): Eukaryota > Metazoa > Chordata > Mammalia > Artiodactyla > Bovidae > Bos > Bos grunniens. The sequence continues at coordinate 14,145,805 of NC_141189.1, forward strand.
TATATGCTGAATATTTAGGGGTGAAGTCTATTGTGATGTCTTCAATTTATTTTCATCTAATAAAGATTCAGGAGAGAGAGAGAAACAGACAAAATGGAGGGGGTGATGTGAAGGGGTAGGGTTTTTTGTTATTGTTGTTTTTAATTTTTTGCAATTTTCTCTAGATTTAACCTTTTTTAATTAAAAAAATAAAGAATGCAAACATCATACATGCTTATATAAGCATTTTAAAATGAGTTTAATAAAAACCAAGCTGATAACATTGGCTATCAGTCATCTCTCAGAGCAGGGTAGAATGGGGTGGCATTTGACAGAAGGGTAACTACCATAACATTCCTTATTCTTTTCTCCCCCTATTTTTTTGTCATGCGCATGCATGTGGGATCTTAGGTCCCAGACCAGCAATCTAACCTGTGCCCCCTGCAATGGAATTGTGGTATTTTAACCACTGGACCAGGATGAGATGGTTGGATGGCATCATCGACTTGATGGACATGGGTTTGGGTGGACTCCGGGAGTTGATGATGGATAGGGAGGCCTGGCGTGCTGCAGTACATGGGGTCGCAGAGTTGGACCGACTGAGCAATTGAACTGAACTGAACTGAACCACTGGACCACCAGGGAAGTCCCAACCTCCTTCATTCTATTTACTTCTGCATTGCTGGCATTTGTTACAATAAGAATGTATTTTTTAAAAATGTTTTGTATTTTAAAAAGCTTAGTTTTGATAACTTTAAAAAAAATCTCCATTGTTTATTCATGTTTAAATTAGGAGTGAAAGCGTTAGTCACTCAGTCATGTCCGATTCTTTGTGACCCCATGCACTGTAGCCCACCAGGCTCCTCTGTCCATGGAATTCTCCAGGTAAGAATACTGGAGTGGGTTACCATTCCCTTCTCCATGAGATCTTCCCGACCCAGGGATGGAACCCAGGTCTCCCGCATTGCAGGCAGATTCTTTACTGTTTGAGCCACCAGGGAAGCCCAAATCAGGATTAAACATCAATGATTAAGCATGTTTAATCATGATTAACACCCAATCTCTCTTGCCCCACTTCTGGAGCCCATGGGTTTCCCTGACCTGGCAACCAGGGCTTAGCAAGAAGCTTCTAGAACCCTGGTCCCTAGGGCTGGATATTAAGTATCCATTGGGGCTTCCCAGGTGGCACAGTTGTTAAAGGATCCACCTGCCAATGCAGGAGACACAAGAGATGCAAGTTTGATCCCTGGATTGGGAAGATCTCCTGGAGTAGGAAATGGCAAACCACTTCAGTATTCTTGCCTGGAAGATTCCACGGACAGAGGAGCCAGGGGTGGTCTAGACCCCAGGAGTCGCAAAGACTCAGATACAACTGAGTGCATACAGACAGACAGACATATAAGATGAATGTTAAAGATTCCGCCTATCCAGAGGTTAGTTTATAGATGTTTTTTAAAATGTTTACCATGATATCATAGGTATCTTACACTTACATGTTAGACTATGTTATCATAGTTTACCAGGTTATCATACACTGGACTCAGAAAGAGGGGGAGGAAAAGGAGGAGAAATAAGAACAGTTGGAAGAATATAATCTGTTTCCTTATCTTTCAGAAGAAAGTTTCAAATAGGACCTGTTTTATTTCAAGCTGTTTAATTGAAAAACATGCTTCAGCATGTAAATTAAAGTTATAAATTAGTGGAACTAAATATCCATATATACATATATATTCCAAATCACCAAAGAGAAAAAAATATTTAATTATATGACATATTATTTTTTAGAAGACAAATGCACATAAAACTCACCTTTTAAAAGAAAAAAAGTATACACGTGTTCCCCATCCTGAACCCTCCTTCCTCCTCCCTCCCCGTATGCACCAGCCCCAAGCAACCAGTATCGTTCATTGAACCTGGACTGGCGACTCATTTCATATATGATATTATTCATGTTTCAATGCCATTCTCCCAAATCATCCCACCCTCTCCCCCTCCCACAGAGTCCACAAGGCTGTTCTATACATCAGTGTTTCTTTTGTTGTTTTGTATACAGGGTTATTGTTACCATCTTTCTAAATTCCATATATATGCGTTAGTACACTGTATTGGTGTTTTTCTTTCTGGCTTACTTCACTCTGTATATGGCAAAACCAAATACAATATTGTAAAGTTAAAAAATAAAATAAAAAAATAAAAAGAAAAGAAAAAAAGTATCAGGCTAGGTTTTATATTTTAAGATACAAAGAGCTGAAAGTAAAAGAACTGATAGCAGGCATTGGTGGGAATATACATGAGTTAAATGTTTTAAAGAGCTATTTACAATATATGGGCTTATAAATATTTATTTACAATAATAAGTCACTGGCTTCCCCAGTGACTCAGACAGTAAAGAATTCACCAGCAATTCAGGAGACTCAGGTTCAATCCCTGGGCTGGGAAGATCCCCTTGAAAAGGGAATGGCTACCCACTCCAGTAGTCTTGCCTGGAGAATTCCATAGACAGAGGAGCCTGATGGGCTACAGTCCACGGGGTCGCAAAGAGTCGGCCATGACCGAGCGACTAGCACTTTACAATATTTGTTAACAATTACCATGCATGTAGCCTTTCATTCATGTTTCTCTTACAGGAATTCCTTTCTGTATTCCTTTGTATGTGTTTGTGTATTTGAGCAAGTGCATAACTATGTTCATGGAAACATTGTAGTAATTTCCAAAAGAAGGAAAGGAAGCCTTGAAACAACCCTAATTAGCCACTAAGTCATTTTAGGGGTATTTTCTTTTTGTTTTTAATTTTAGAAAATAAGCAGTAGTACATTTAATACACCAGTTTAAAAAAATGAGGTCAAGATTGGTTTATATACAGTGATATAGAGAAAGGTCCAAAATAAATGATTAACTGAAAAAAGCAAGTTACAAGACAGTATGTTAAATTTAGTGGCATTTGCCTAAAAAGCAATTTTGTTTATATGCTGATATGTGCACAGAAAATAACTCTAGAAGAACATTCCCTCAACTTTAGCAGTGGTCAGCTCTGCACTGGGGGATGAAGGGTAACTTTTGCTTTCTATGCATTTTCTGTGTTTTACATAAGTGTTGTATCAATATAATAGGGAAGTTGTCTGAACTTTGTGTCCTAGTTCCTGGCACAGAGCTCCTAAAACTCCTGGAATTTCCCAAATGATAAAAGAGTGTCTTTGCCATTCCTGAGCCCCTGGATCACCCTTGAGTTTATGCTAATTAGGTGAGTCATGGTGAGCCCTATCATAGCTTCACAATAGAGGCTGGTCAACAGAAAGAGCAATCTCATGATTGGAGGGTTGGAACTCTGAGCCAGCCTGACCTCAGGGAAGAAGCTGGAGGTTGAGTTAAAACACATAGCCAATGATTTAAACAACCGTGCCTATGGAAAGAAACTCCAATAAAAACTCTGAACACCAAGGCTTGGTGGAGCTCCCAGTTGGTGAACACATCAGTGTTGCCTGGGAGGGTGAAATGTCCTGATTCCATGAGGCGAGAGCCCAGAAGCTGTACATTCCAAACTCCCCCTACATGTCTGTTTCTGAGTTATATAGTTTGTAACCATCTGTATAAGCACTTCCTAAGTTCTATGAGTCATTCTAGCAAATTATTGAACCTGCATTTAGATTTAAATTGAAGAAAGTAGGGAAAACCACTAGATCATTCAGGTATGACCTAAATCAAATCCCTTATGATTATACAGTGGAAGTGACAAATAGATTCAAGGGATTAGATCTGATAGAGTGCCTGATGAACTATGAACGGAGGTTTGTGACATTGTACAGGAGTCAGTGATCAAGACCATCCCCAAGAAAATGAAATGCAAAAAGGCAAAATGGTTGTCTGAGGAGGCCTTACAAATGGCTATGAAAAGAAGAGAAGTGAAAGGCAAAGGAGAAAAGGAAAGATATACTCATTTGAATGCAGAGTTTCAAAGAATAGCAAGGAGAGATAAGAAAGCCTTCCTCAGTGATCAATGCAAAGAAGTAGAGGAAAACAATAGAATGGGAAAGACTAGAGATCTCTTCAAGAAAATTAGAGATACCAAGGGAACATTTCATGCAAAGATGGGCACAATAAAGGACAGAAACAGAATGGACCTAACAGAAGCAGAAGATACTAAGAAGACATGGCAAGAATACACAGAAGAACTATACAAAAAAGATCTTCACGACCCAGATAATCACGATGATGTGATCGCTCACCTAGAGCCAGACATCCTGGAATGCAAAGTCAAGTGGGCCTTAGGAAGCATCACTATGAACAAAGCTAGTGAAGGTGGTGGAATTCCAGGTGAGCTATTTCAAATCCTGAAAGATGATGCTGTGAAAGTGCTGCACTCAATATGCCAGCAAATTTGAAAAACTCAGCAGTGGCCACAGGACTGGAAAAGGTCAGTTTTCATTTTAGTCCCAAAGAAAGGCAATGCCAAAGAATGCTCAAACTACTGCACAGTTGCACTCATCTCTATTAAAGTAACGCTAGTAAAATTATGCTCAAAATTCTCCAAGCCAGGCTTCAACAGTACATGAACCATGAATTTCCAGATGTTCAAGCTGGATTTAGAAAAGGCAGAGGAACCAGAGAGCAAATTGCCAACATCCGTTGGATCACTGAAAAAGCAAGAGAGTTCCAGAAAAATATCTACTTCTGCTTTATTGACTATGCCAAAGCCTTTGACTGTGTGGATCACAACGAACTGTGGAAAATTCTGAAACAGATGGGAATACCAGACCACCTGACCTGCCTCCTGAGAAATCTGTATGCAGGTCAAGAAGCAACAGTTAGAACTGGACATAGAACAACAGACTGGCTCCAAATCGGGAAAGGAGTACGTCAAGGCTGTATATTGTCACCATCCTTATTTAACTTACATGCAGAGTACATCATGAGAAATGCTGGACTGGATGAAGCACAAGCTGGAATCAAGACTGCCAGGAGAAATATCAATAACCTCAGATATGCAGATGATACCACCCTTATGGCAGAAAGTGAAGAAGAACTAAAAAGTCTCTTGATGAAAGTGACAGAGGAGAGTGAAAAAGTTGGCTTAAAACTCAACATTCAGAAAACGAAGATCATGGCATCTGGTCCCATCACTTCATGGCAAATAGATGGGGAAACAATGGAAGTAGTGACAGACTTTATTTTGGGGGACTCCAAAATCACTGCAGATGATGACTGCAGCCATGAAATTAAAAGATGCTTGCTCCTTGGAAGAAAAGCTATGACCAACCTAGACAGCATATTAAAAAGCAGAGACATTACTTTGCCAAAAAAGGTCCGTCTAGTCAAAGCTATGGTTTTTCTAGTAGTCATGTATGGATGTGAGAACTGGACTATAAAGAAAGCTGAGCGCCAAAGAATTGATGCTTTTGAACTGTGGTGTTGGAGAACACTCTTGAGAGTCCCTTGGACTGCAAGGAGATCCAACCAGTCCATCCTTAAAGAAATCAGTCCTGAATATCCATTGGAAGGACTGATGCTGAAATTAAAACTCCAATACTTTGGCCACCTGATGTGAAGAACTGACTCATTTGAAAAGACCCTGATGCTGGGAAAGATCAAAGGTGAGAGGAGAAAGGGACGACAGAGGATGAGATGGTTGGATGGCATCACCGACTTGATGGACGTAAGTTTGAGTAAACTCTGGGAGTTGGTGATGGACAGGGAGGCCTGGTGTGCTGCAGTTCATGTGGTTGCAGAGTCGGACATGACTGAATGACTGAACTGAAATGAACTGAACTGAAGCATCCTGGGAATCCCATGAACTTCAAACTGATGTCTGAAGTGGGGATAGTCTTAAATAGGACTGAGCCCTTAGTCTGTAGGGTCTGCACTAACTCTAGGGGGTTAGAATCAGAACTGAACTTCAGTAATCAACTGGAATTAGAATAGAACAGTTGGTGTTTAAATAACAAGCATATACTATTTTGTAATAGAAATTAAAAGTTTGAAGTGAAAGTATGGATAATGTTGGCCAGTTCAAACAAGAAAATGAAATTCACAGTTTAAATATCAGAGAAATTTGAATTCGAGATGAAAATGGTTAAACAGGATAAAGAGAGTCACTTAGTAAGGATAAAGCGTACAATCCACAGTGGAAATATTTCTAATGTACAAAGTACAAATGCAACAAATAACCTAAGGAAAAATCAATTGAAAAACTATTATGAATAATATTCACTTAGGTGAGAGGTTATAGAAATATGTGCCATAATCAATAGCTTTCTTATATATAACAGTAACAAGATATGAAACATGATGAAAGCAAAATAAAATTCCATTCACAACAGAAACCAAAAAATAATCTATATGGAGAAAATGTTTAAATTCTACTAAGGGATCTATAGGGTACAGATGAATAAAGAAAATTTAAGTAGAGAAACCCACATTACCATTAGAAAAGAAAAAATAAAAAACACTGTAAGGAAGTCAAATCTCCCAAAATTAATTTCAAAATTCAGGCAATCACAATCCAGATCCCAGTGGGATTGACACTGGAATTTGATGAAATGATTCAAAAGTTCATCTGTAAGATTCAATGTTTCCAAATATTTACAAAATGACAAATGTGAAGAATTAGCTATAGCTGGTGTTAAAATATACCCTAAATCTATAGTAGTAAAAACCTCATCAACTAATTCAGGAGATAAAATAAAACTAATGTGTATGGTTTATTATCTGTCTTTATATCTCCCTCTGAAAGTTAAGCTCCATGAGGAGAGGAGTTTCACCTCTTTTTTTTTTACTGATGTAGCTCCAGTGTTTAGAAAGTGGATGAGTGGATGAACAAAGTACTAGAATGGAGTTCTCAGTACAGAAATAGATTTAGAGATACTCAGGGATTGTGGATACTGATATACTGAAATTTCATATTAGAACAGAAACAATTAACGTGTTGGATCAACTGGTTAGCTGTTTGGAAAGGAACTAAACTAAATTCTTTATTCCATATGGTAAAAAAGATTCCAGGTAGATCAAAGATGTAAATATAAAAAAATACAATGACAATACACTACAAGAAAAATACAGTAGTTCTATTATAATCCTGAGGGGCAAGAATCCTTCTAAAATATGAAATGAAAACGGTAAAGGCAAAGATTTTAAAAGTTGATCCCATTTAAAGAAAAAGCAAAACAGTAACAACAACAACAAAACATGTGCCCCCAAAACACCCAAACCAGCAGCCACAATACATGCACCCAAATTAAAAGGTAAACAAAAGCCTGAAATAATTGTTTGCAACACAGATGAGTCAAAGAATTATTTTCCTCAGCATATAAAGAATGCATATAAATTAATGATTAAAAGGTAACAATAAGATAATGAGCAAAGTATATAAAATGAGGAGTACAATTATAACAAGATATTTAAATTCACTAATAAACAAATATAACAATGCAAAATTTGAAGTTATTCTTCTCTTATCAGATTGACAGAAGTTAAAAATACAGATAAAATTCACAGTGAGTGAAGAGATAGGAAAATGTTGCCTTTAGTCAATGTTAGTGAGATTGTACCCCTTTTCAAGAAGGAAACTGGACAACATGCATCAAAATTTAAATGTACGTGGCCATACCCTTGGATGCAGAATTTCAGTTCTAAGCGTTTATCCTGAAGTGATAACCAGTGAATTACAAAAAGAAATGTTTATAAGGATATGAAACAAAGCTTATTATTGAAAAACTGAAAGCAAAGTAGAAGTCCATCAATAACAAGTAAATGATTAAAGCCCGGTACACCCATATAATGAATAATATTAATTGACATGGAAAGATGCCTACAAGTTATTGTTCAGTGATTAACACAAGTTACAAAACAGTTTGTCTAATATGATATCATTTATTCAGTTATATACATTTAAGTTGCATGTATAAGACCCAGCAATTTCTTTCATAAGTATATAACTAATAAAAAAAAAATGTACATAAGCTCATGAAAGACATGCACTCAAATATTTATAGCAGCATTATTCATAATAGCCCCAAACTGGAAACCACTCAGATGCCTACCAACAATAAAATGGATAAATAAGTTATGCTATATTCACCCAAGGGAGAAAGAATGAACCTCTGCTGTGAATGAACTGCAACACTAAAGCCTTATAGATGAACCTCACAAATAGAATGTTGAATGAAAATAGACAAATAAAGCAGAATACATGCTTCATAATTACATTTAAATGAAATTTTGAATCTGGCAAAAGTAATCTTTTCCATTAGAAGTCAAGACAGTAGTTGAATTGGGAGATTAAGATTGACATATAAACATTACCATGTGTATAATATAGATAGCTAGTTAGAAACTGCTGCATAGCACAGGGAGCTCAGTCCAGTGCTCTGTGAGGACCTAGAGGGGTGGAACGGGGCTGTAGGAGGGAAGTACAAGACGGAGGGGATATATGTATACATATAGCTGATTCACTTCCTTGTACAGCAGAAATCAACATTGTAACATTGTAAAGTAACTATATCCCAATAAAAATAAATAATTTTTTTCAAAAACCGTCTAAGGAAAGAAAAAAAGGCAGTAGTTATCTTTGATTTGGTGAAGAATAGGCTATGACTAGGAGTGGATATAAAGATGCCTTCTGGAAGGCGGCAAGGTTTTGTTAACTCATTGAATCCTAGTTACCTGGGTATGTTCAGTTTGTGATCATCTGTACTTCATTTTCACTTTTCACTTCCATGCATTGGAGAAGGAAATGGCAACCCACTCCAGTGTTCTTGCCTGGAGAATCCCAGGGACAGGGGAGCCTGATGGGCTGCCGTCTCTGGGGTCGCGCAGAGTCGGACACCACTGAAGCGACTTAGCAGCAGCAGCAGCAGTACACTTATGATTTGTGTACTTTTCTGGACACACGCAAACACACTCAAAGTATATACATGCACAGAAAGATGTCAGAAAGGATACTGGCAGAAATGTTAATAGTGGTTTTATCTGATGAAGGAGTTCAGCATGATTTAGCTTCTTTCTGTGTAATTTGTATCACTAGATTTATATACAGAAAAACACAATCTAACTGAAGGAATGAAAATAAATTTACTGAACATTCACCTCAAGAAGTTAGAAAAATAAATAATCAAAATGGAGACAGGGTTGAATGAAGTAATCAAGATAAGAGCTAGGTAACAATCAGATAATATTGAGGTAGCCTGAAAGGATTTGATACACTTGCTTTCAAATGACCACTAACGAACTTATATTTTACAGAAAAAGACACAGTGGAAAATAGCATTTTAACTATAAACCAAAGAACTAGAGGGATTTCTCCTGATTTCACCATCACAGAGAATGATTTGAAAACTCATTTTAAAAACAGGCTTATTGAGGTATAATTTACATAAAATAAACTGCATATAAAGTGTACAATTTGATGTGTTTAATGCATGCATGTATACACCTGTGAAACAACTGCCACCATCAAGATGAAAAATATACTCACTGCCCTCAAGTTTCCTCATATCTCTTTGCAATTTTTGTTCCTTCACCTTTACCCTTCATCCATAAGAATCATTACAGCTTCTATTTTCTGGAATTTTACAGAAATTATAGCATTGTACTATATATGCTTTTGTTGTCCGGCTTCTTTATTAAAGCATAATGATTTTTTAAATCATCCATAATTTTGTATGTAACAATAGTTTGCTGAGTAACATTAAATTGTATAAATAGGTAGCAATTGGTCCATCACTAACCTAATTCCAGTTTTGACTATTACAAATAAAGCTGCAATGAGCAGTCATGTTTAGTCTTTGTTCGAACATGCACTTTCATGTATATAGGTTAAATATCTAGAAGTGGAATGGCAGATCATATGGCCATGTATTCATATGGCATGTATAAATAACGCAAAAAGTAATGTATTAAGATGTATGTTTAACTGTCTAAAAAAAAAAAAAGCCAGATTGTTACACAGTGACTGTACCATTTTACATTCCCACCAGCAGTGTATGAGCATTCCAGTGGCTTTGCTTTCTCATTATCACTTGGTATAGACAGTCACTGTAATTTTATATGTTTTAATAGGTGTATAATAGCATCTCATTGTGTTGTTGATTTGCATTTCCCTAAGGAGGTACAGTGGTAAAGAATCGGCATACTAATGCAGGATATGCAAGAGACGTGGGTTTGATCCCTGGATCAGGAAGATCCCCTGGAGTAGGAAATGGCAACCCACTCCAGTATTCTAGTCTGAAAAATCTCATGAACAGAGAAGGGTGGTGGGTTGCAGTCCATGGGGTTGCAAAAAGTTGGATGCAACTGAGTGACTGCTCATAAGCACAAGCGCAATGATTGATGATGTTGAATCATCAATCTTCTCAGGTGCTCGTCTCATTTGCTATCGGCATATCTTCTTTGGTGAATTATCTTTATATCTTTTACTAATTTTTATATTGGGTTTTTTTAATTGAACTTGGCAAGCTCTTACATGTTTTGGTTACAAGTGTTTTATAAGATAGGGCTTCCCTAGTGGCTCAATCTACCTGCAATGCAGGAGACCCAGATTCGATCCCTGGGTTGGGAAGATCCCCTGGAGAAGGGAATGGCTACTTACTCACGATTTACAAATATTTTCACTCAGTCTGTGGCTTGTCTTTTCATCCTCTTTGTTGTTGTTTTCAGTCACTCAGTCATGCCCGATTCTTTGTGACCCCATGGACTGCAGCACGCCAGGCTTCCCTGTCCTTCACAGTCTCCCAGAGCTTGCTCAAACTCATGTCCATCGAGTCAGTGATGCCATCCACTCATCTCATCCTCTGTCATCTCCTCCTCCTGCCTTCAATCTTTCCCAGCATCAGGGTCTTTTCCGGTGAGTCAGCTCTGTGCATCATGTGACCAAAGTATTGGAGCTTCAGCTTCAGCATCAGTCCTTCCAATGTATATTCAGGATTGATTTCCTTTAGGATTGACTGGTTTGATCTCCTTGCAGTCCAAGGGACTCTCAAGAGTCTTCTCCAACACCACAGTTTAAAAGCATCAATTCTCCAGTGCTCAGCCTTCTTTATGGCCCAACTCTCACATCCATACATGACTACTGGAAGAACCATAACTTTGACTAGACAGACCTTTGTTGGCAAAGTAATGTTTGCTTTTTAATATGCTGTCTAGGTTTGTCATAGCTTTTCATCCAAGGAGTAAGCGTCTTTTAATTTCATGGCTAGAGTCACGATCTGCAGTGATTTTACAGCCCAAGAAAATAAAGTCTTAGTGTCTTCCCAAAATATAGTTCTTAACTTTGATCAAGTCTAGTTTATTAATTTGTGCTTTTATGGATCATTCTTTTGGGGTCATATTTTTAAAATATTCACCTGATCCAAGGTCACAAAGGTTTTCTCTTATGTTTTCTTCTAAAAGTTCTATAATTTTTTTTCTTTAAATGTAGGTCTATGATTCATTATGAGTTCAGTTGTATATATAAGTGAGATGTAGAGACTGAAGAATATATGTATGTATGCAAGTATTACGTATGGGCATCCAGGTGTTTCAACAAGCTTTGTTGATAAAACTATGCTTTCTCCATTGAATTGCCTTTTCACTTTCCTTGAAATAATCAATTTACCAGGCTTCCACTTCTGGGTAAGATGAAGTTAAGTATACTCCACCTATATCTTCCACTGAATGCAGCCTATGATCAGAGCAGAATACATGGAGCAGCTAATTGAAGACTCTGAAAATAACTCCTAACAGGCAAATTGGGGAAGAACATGAAAACTCAAAGGAGTTTTGAGTTGAACTCAACTGTTGAACTCAACTGGTGGTGAGTTTAATCCTTTCTTTTTTTCTGGTATTTACAGGTTTGAATTCAAGGCAACCTGAAACTTGAAAATGAGCGTTAGCATAACAGAGGAGGTTCTAGAAGATGCCTCAGGTTCTCGGTGGATGAATAGGAAAGTTGTTTCCTAACACACAAAAGAAGAATGGAAATTCCCCATCATTCTTTCTTTTCTCTCTGTGCTCTTGTGCCTCAGCCCCTGATAGGAAACTTGGAAGCAGAAATGGTAGTGGAAATGAGAGCCAGTATAGGTGTAGTCATGCATGATCAGTCGTCTCCAACTCTTTGTAACCCTAGGGACTGTAGCCCGCCAAGCTCTTCTGTTCATGGAATTTTCCAGGCAAGAATACTGGAGTGGGTTACCATTTCCTACTCCAGGGGATCTTCCCAACCCAGGGATCAAAGCCGGGTCTCTTGCACTGCAGGAGGATTCTTTACCACAAAGCCACCTGGGAAGCCCATGAGAGCCGGTGTTGTTGTTAAGTCACCAAGTTGTGCCCGACTCTTTGCGACCCCATGGACTGCAGCACACCAGGTTTCCCTGTCCCTCACCATCTCCCAGAGTTTGCCCAAGTTCACATCCCTTGAATCAGTGATGCCATCCAACCATCTCATCCTCTGACACCCTCTTCTCCTTCTGCTTTCAATATTTCCCAGCATCAGGGTCTTTTCCAATGTGTCAGCTGTTCGCATCTGACCAAAGGTGACCAAAGTATTGGAGCTTCAGCTTCAGCATCAGTCCTTCCAAAAGTATTTAGGATTTATTTCCTTTAAGATTGACTGAAAGCCAGTAGCAACATAAAATTCTGAGGAAGGAGAACCGTACTCACTGATGAGATAATATGTGGTCCCTAAAGAGTGGGAAGGATCTCCATTTCTTTTTGTCTCCCTCCGTCCTCCCTTGGCTTGTCCCAGACACAAGTGCAGTTGCACAAAGGGTACAATAAATTGGGGTAAAGTTTCAGCTTTCTAACTAGAGAACCAAATTAGAGAGTAACAAGGAAATATTAATAAAAGGATAGTGTTGTTCAACTCAAGTCTGAAATAGGGTTAAGCTCTCCAACTGTGACTGTAGATATGTCTATTTCTCCTGAAAGTCCTATAAGTTTTTACTCCATGTATTTCAGTTTTATTTCTTTTTTAGCCTTTGTTTCGTTTTGTTTTGGCTGTGCTAGTTCTTATGGCAGCACTCAGCATCTTCTATCTTTGTTGCGGCATGCGGGATCTTTAGTTATCCTAAGCGAACTCTTAGTTGCAGCTTGTGGGATCTAGTTCCCTGACCAGGAACTGAATCCAGACCCCCTGCATTGGGAGCACAGAGTCTTAGCCACTGGACCTCCAGGGAAGTCCCCTACTCTATGTATTTTAAACCTCCGCTATTCCCAAGTTCTCCCTTCCTGCACTGAGCCCTGGAAATTCTTCAGGCAGTAACTTGGGACAATCATAGCACTCATTTTGTTTCCTATTTCTCATGTCTCCCTAGTCGTCACTGCACTATTATAATACCTTGAAAACCACTGTTTCATATACTTGTCAGTTTTCTGTTGTTGTTGTTACTGTTTCAGGGGAAGCCAATCAGATGATGTTGTAACATGTAGGAAGGGAAACATCCTTAAGGTTTAAGAAAAGAGCCTGTTCTTGAAGATACCATCTTAAGAAACAGAAGTAAATTTTAGAAACCATGTCCTCAGGGTCATCATAAGGATAAAGAAGGCATGAACTCTGTGAGACAGGGACACAGAAAGAACAAACCAAGGTGAAGGCAAAGAGGCAAATGGGGAAAGGAGAAAAAAGGAAAGAAACATCTTGCAGAATGAAAGCCCTCATCAGAAGCAGTAATGACCCAGTTTCATTCCTTTTCATGGCTGAGTAATATTCCATTGAATATATGTACCACATCTTCTTTATCCATTCCTCTGTTGATGGACATTTAGGTTGCTTCCAAGACCTGGCTATTGTATAAATAACTAATGAGAACCTACTGTATAGCACAGGGAACTCTACTCAGTGCTCTATGGTGATGTGAATGGGAAGGAAGTCCAAAAGGGAAGGGGTATATGTATATGTATAACTCATCCATTTTGCTGGACAGTAGAAACACAGCATTGTAAAGCAACTATACTCTAATAAAAACAAACTTTAAAAAAGAAGCAATAAAAAGTAGATGCTTCATTGGAAAATAAATCAAAGCTTTGATATGAGAGAAAAATTAGAAGCACTCTCTCAGTATGCAGAAGGAAAGAACAGGATATAAATATGTTGAGAGAAAAAATATATACACAGGGCAAAGAAATGGAGATGCAACCTGAGAATTATAGGTGTTCCCAAGAAATAAATCAATACTATAGAAAAGCCATCATAGCAAAGAAAGAAGAAAATGTTTTGAACTAGTTAAAGAATAAGAATGAAGATCATAGTGGATCACATATTCTTGGCAAAGTTAATAAGAAGAGACTCACACATAGAGATGTACTGATAATTTTTTTTTAATTCAAGGATAAGGGGGGGTGGGAATCATTGGACTGCACAGGCAATACACAACACAATACACACACAAACACACACAAAAACTCCAAGCCTCTTGGAAGGACTGTAAGATGAATCAAAATTGTATGTGCTGGTGACAAGCCCTCCAGCTGATTGAAGTTCATGGGCATGGTCCAGCCATGGCCCAGCACCAGCCACACCAGGAATAGAAACTTTCCTGTCAGGCACCAGAGGTTCACAAGAGAGGAGGTATCACCTTGATGATGAAGGATGATAAGAAGAGAATTATGTCAACTGTCAGGCTGCAGTCAAGACAACCGGTGTGCACAGACATATGAGAAACACCTCTAGAGACATTGGGGAGCTTAAGTTCCCCAAGAATGAGTGGCAGGTAGTCAGAAAAATGCTACCTGATGACTGTTCTCATCACTGCATTTAAATATCAGGTCTGTTAGAATCAGGTCTGCCTCTGGAGAGCAGAACCTATATGATACTATCTTCACTTTTGTGCCCCATAACTGGCACAGAAGGTCCTTGTGTAGCTCCAAATACACAAACTTGCTCATAATTCTGGGAGGTTGTTCTGGGAAGGTGTGGGGGTAGTTTTTATACCAAAGAGGAGAAAAGTCCTATAAAAACATGGAGTCCTTCCCACCTAGAGAAACAGCAGGGATTTCATAGCTAATTTCCAATCCAGTGTAGCTAAAGGTGGGGGTATAAGGCAGGTGATCCTGTTGTAACATGATCATCACAACAATTCTCATTTCTTGTGCATAATTGCATCCCTGAGAATGACCCAGAGAGAGAAGGAGACAAAAAGCTTTCTCCATTATGGGTAGGGGACATTTTGCAGATTATGTTGCCCTTAATAAAACAGTTCTCTTCTTTTATAAGGACCTATACTAAACTATCTCTGGGAATTACTGTTTGTCCTTGGGAGGGGACTGCTCACAAATGTGAGCATGCATGTAAATTCTCTCCAAAATTCCCACCAGGAGACCACAGGGAGAATGAAAGCATATGTAGATTTCAACTAATAGAGCTAGAAAAATTGGATGTCCATATGCAAAAAAAAAAAAAAAAAACAAGATACAGAAATTAGACCTTTCATAAAAAATCAAAATGAATCATAGACATGAATGTAAAATGCAAAACTATAAAATCTTTAGAAGAAAATATAGGAGAAAATCTAGATGATCTTGCATTTGGTAATGATCTTTCTGATAAAAGCATGATCCATGAAAGAAAAATTTGGTATGTTGAATTTTATTAAGATTAAAATCTGCTCTACAAAAGACACCATCAAGAGAATGAAAAGAGAAAACCACAGACTGGGAGAAAGTATCTGAAAAGCATGTATCTGATAAAGGAATTATAGCCAAAATATACAAAAAAATCTTGATATTCAGTGATGAGAAAACAAACAACCCAGTGAAATAGATGGGACAATCCCTGAATAGACACCTCACCAAAGGAAAAATACAGATGGTAAACAAGCATATGAAGAGATACCCCACATCATATGTCATCAGGAAATGCAAATTAAAATAAGATACCACTGCACACCTATCAGAATGGCTAAAACCAAAACCAAAAGTGATAATACCAATTGCTATAAAAAAAAATATAAAGCAAAAGGAACTTCTGTCCGGCTGATGTAATACAATTATGGTACAGCCACCTTGGAAGAAAGTTGGGAAGTTTCTTAGAAAGCTACAGATAGTCTTAGCATACTTCTAGGTATTTAGCCAACTAATTTGAAATCTAATATTCACAAAATACCTGCATGCAGATTTATATCCCTTCAGTTCAGTTGCGTAGTTGTGTCTGACTCTTTGCAACCCCATGGACTTCAGCACACCAGGTTTCCCTGTCCATCACCAACTCCCAGAGCTTATTCAAACTCACATCCATCGACTCAGTGATGCCATCCAACCATCTTATCCTCTGTCATCCCCTTCTCCTCCCGCCTTCAGTCTTTCCCAGCATCAGGGTCTTTTCTAATGAGTTAATTCCTCACATCAGGTGGCCAAAGTATATAGCATATTTACTTGTAAATATATTTATATGTACATATGCAAATCTAAAATATATAGATTTATAGCACCTTTATTCATAATCACCAAAACACTGGATGCAACAAAGATGTTCTTTAATAGGTGAATAAATTATGGTGCATCTATGAAATGAAACATTATTCAGCAATAAAAATAAATGAGATACCAACCCACAAAAAGACACCAATGGATCTTAAATGGATATATGCAAATGAAAGGAGCCAATATAAAAAGGCTACATACTGTATGTCTCCAATTATTTGACACTCTAGAAAAGACAAAAATATTGAGATTGAAAAGGTCTGTGGTTGCCAGAAGTTCAGAAATCAAAGGGAAAGGTTGAATAGGTGAAGTTCAGGATATTTTTAGGGCAGCAAAACTATTAATATTCCATATGATATTATAATTGTGGATACATGACAATATACACTTGTCAAAATCCATTTAACTTCAGCACAACGATTGAACCTTACTGTATGCAAATTAAAAAAAAATAATTTAGGAGATCAATAGATTTTCAGGATGGAATACAGAATGTGACAAATCAATCTGTATTACACATGTATATGAAACAACCTCACAGAAGAGACAGGGAAAGTGCTGACATAGGTAACTCTGGAAATGAGTGGACTCTGAAGAATTTTAGTTGGTAAAACTGTTTCCCACAGGTGTATGTATTAACAGTTCTGATACTGCTCTACATGTTAACACAGTTAAACAAGTAGGGACTTCCCTGGTGGTCCAGTGGTTAAGAACCTGCCTTCCCATGCAGGGGACACAGGTTCAATCCCTGGGGAACTAAGATCCCACATGCTGCAGGGTAGCTAAGCCTAGGCATCACGACTAGAGAAGCCTGAGCGCTGCAACAAAGACCCAGCACAGCCAAAAAAAAAAAACAAAAAACCACAATTAAGTAAATGGATGGTGGATAGTAGGAGCCAGATTTCTCTCTGTTGGAGTGGGAGTTTACAGGTAACAAAGGGGAGGATGCTAGAAGGATCTGTGTTAACGGAGTTGAGTTGGAAACATCAGTATAAAGCTATATTTAGCTTGATACAAGTACAGATGCTACATATAGAAATATACATAGATATATGTATATATATAGGTTAATGTTTACATAAATATTTTTTTGTTCTGTCAGGTGACAGGGCCTAGAAGCAACAATGCTTCAACAGCAACAAGCATGCCTAGGGCTCAGATCTTGGTTTCTAACACCATTCTCTAAGAAAAGAAACCAGGCCAGGAAACTGGGTCAGGAAGTACACAAGATGAGCTTGGAGCATCCTGTCATGCCAGGAAATAAGAAAGTGTTCAAAAGGCAAGAGCCAAGAGCTCCCAATAACCAAGGCTGCAACCATTTGGGCCACAAAACTAAGTTGTATGGCATCGTCAACTACATATAAATATCCATGAGTCCATAATATGAAAATACATGGTTGCAAAACTAAATAGGGAAAAAGATAAAATCTCCTGTACAAAATAATTCCAGACAATCTATGTAGACACTCTGCCTACATGGAGATGGGCACGACTCATTTCTTGTGTAGCCAGTGCAGTAACTTCCTTCCAAAAAATACAGTATGGAGAAAAGAGAAAAATTAGTAACTTTGCAGTGGAGAATTCTGACAAACACATCTCTCTTCTGGGGATTCCTTGGCGCTGCCCCTGTGACAGACCAGCCGCCTCCTCATTCAGTGTCTATGCCCACAGCGACTCAGTGAGATTCAGGGGATCTGCCTCCATCTACTCTCCACACATTGAACCAGACCAGAGATGACATCCTGGGGCAGGGGCCGTGTCTGGTGGGCTTCCAAGGTCCCCCAAGGAGGAGTGAGGTCAGAGCTCATCCTCAGTGCTGACCTCAGGCAGCCCCTGGGCGCCAAGAGAGATGGAAGCAGCACATGCCTTCTCTCTCCTGCCTCTTTTTCGTTTCTACTCTTCCCTTTAACTTTTGACGAGAAAATGAAAAGAAGCCAGGAAAAGAGGCTAAGAAATGCACCAGAGAGGAGTTCTGGGGGACTCTCACTCTTGGAGGCTCGAGGACAGAATCAAGGGGCCCATGAATTTGGGTGGGAAAGAGTATACCTTTATTGTCATCAGTCTCTAAATGGAATCTAGCATTTCCTTCCATTGTGAACGCAAGTCTCATGGCTCAGTGGAATTAGCTGTACCGTGGCTTTGCCTACCAGGTTACAGTTGTCAGAATTATCTCCCCGTGTTGTTTACACTTATGGCCACAGTATTTCAAAATTACTGTTGTTATTACACCCACTGCCAGATCTTATTATTTAACACATCAACAAGGAAGCACATGTATTATTATATCACCCATTTGTTTTGTTTAATATTGCCACACTATACTTAAAAATAATTGATTTCCTTTATTGGTCCCTTGAATATTCTATTTCATGCATTTAAAAACACAATTCACAGGCTTCACCAAACTGCCAAAGGGATGCAAGCATGAAAAGTCCCTCTAAAAATATTTTTGTTTTTTCTAAGATTTCTTTGTAGATGGTAGTTTTTCCCTGCCTTGAAATTATTTTTTCTGACTCTAAGAAGATTTCTTTGTAGATGGTAAATATTCCCTATGTCAGTTATTCCCAAACTTTCAGTAAAATATGTGATTTATATCCATCTGCTGTGTGATGATGGCTGGGTGGGAAATTGAGAGGAGGCAAAAAAAATCGCACCCATACGCCAGCACTGCCCCTCCAGGGGTTTGTGACTCCGTAGCTGCTGCTTATCGGGAGAATATGGTGGCCCCCATGTGACTGGAAGTGAAGCTGCACCAAGCTGAGATGGTGCTAAGCCCTTATATGGGGGCAGGAACCAGAATCAGCTGCAGGCAGACTGACTTACATACAGACCCAAGGTCTAATCTGTTTCCCCGAAATATAATATGAGGAGATAGCCAGGGTAAGGGAATGAGACAGACCTTTGACCAACACCAACACAGTGGTACCAACTACTGCTTTTCTTTAAGTAAGTTCCATCAAAGTTCTGTGTGATCACGACCCAATTAATTATACTCTGAGTGCCCCCTAGAGTTGTGGAGTGGACCACTTTTTAAATTGATTAATTAATCCATTTTGGTCACACTGCATGGCATGTGAGATCTTAGTTCCCCAACCAGGGGTCGAACCCATGCCCCCTGCATTGGGAACACATAGATTCTTAACCACTGAACCACCAGGGAAGTCCTTGCATCATGATATAGGTGGCCTGGCCACTCTCTCTCCTGGAACATACTTTATCAATTTTCCTGAAACCCTGTCCTGGTCAATGTCTCTGCCCATGTGGCAAAACTTCCTCTACTTGCCAACGTGGATCTTTCCTCCCAGTTCCTTTTTCCTCCTGGAGTCTGGCACACACCAGGTGAGGGTAATTAAAAGGCAGACAAACACTTTTCTAACATAATCATGTTCTGAGTTATGCACAGGATTCTCTGATCATTGGGAAAGCCCTTTATCTTGACTCTCCCCGCCCCAACCAGCATCCTATTCTTCCATGCTGCTTGGGAAGAATCCAGAAGATGCTAAAAGAAGTGCAACACTGGGACCACATAACAGAAGGATCCAGGATCCATGAAGGCAAAGTGTGGGAGTTTTGAAATGTGGGTCCCAAATTCTTCGAATCTCCTTACCACTGATATGTGCTCTCTATGCCTCCACCCCCTGAATCCAGGAGGATTTGGACTACTTTGACTGCCATAATATGCTAGAAGTGATGCTTCCAAGGCCAAGTCATAAAAGGCCAACCAGGTCCCAGCTGGTGCTCTTGGAAGGTTCATCTCTAGATGCTTGTCTTAGAAGCCAGATGCCACGCTGGGAAAAGCACAAGCCATGTGGAGATGTCATATGTAGATACTCCCAGCTGAGCTGGTCCTTCAGCCAGCCCAGGCACCAAACATATGAGTCACCAAATGAGTCTATCCCCCGGCCATCTGAGTCTTTCCAATAGAGGCACCAGACATCCCAGAGCAGAGATAAACCCCCATTGAGTTCCTGACCCAGAGTCTCCATGAGCATAAGGTGTTTGTTGGTTTACACCACCGAGTTTGGGGTGGTTTATTGCAAAGCTGTAGTAGATGGACTAAGAAGAGACAGAGGTCCAGGAAGAAAAGATTCCTGCAATGGCCACATATGGACCATGGACAGAGAGCTGGATGTGGCTCCGAGGGGAGAGTCTGGGGAAGGAGCACCTGGCAAGACAGGCCCGAGGGTCCTTTCTGTCCCTCTAGTCCCCTTTGAACTCTGTGATGGACAGGACTGGCTTAACCTTAAGGGAAAGTGCTGTTTTCTACAGTATTCTGCTGACAGCAAGTCTGTTAGGGCATAGATTCCACTGCCTCTCCCTCCCCCTGCCCCACTTTCCCAATAGGAGTAAAATACTCAAATTAAAATTTGATACAGACACAGGGAACGTGCTTGATGATTTAGATCAGGTCCGGGAATCCTCCATTTTTTCATAAAAGAGCTTCTGTTAATAAAAGAATGATGAGGTGATACCCCAAACATCTCCCTGCAATCAAGAACCTGCTTTTGAAGCCCAAGATTTTTGTCTTAAAAACTGGTGTCCTGCACAAGAACATATCAAGCATGGTTTTAATATTAAACCATCTTCAATTACCTGCCATAAGGTGAAGTGGACATTGCATGAATGGGTACCCCGTTTATCCAATGATGCTAGACATCCTCGATCCATTGCTGCATCCCCCATGCAAATGCCAGGAGGACAAGCATATAGCATCCTAATACCCAAAGCTCTGTCAAAGAAATCAGATTCCTAGGGGCCAACTCTGTTACTGAGCATGGGGCACTTCTTGAGGAATGCTTATCAATGTCAATATTAAACATCAATTTGTGGCATATTTCATAAAACAAGAGTGAAATAATGCCATTTGCAGCAACATGAATGGACCTAGAGATTATTACATGAAGTAGGCCAGACAAAGACAAATATTACATAATATTACTTATATGTGGAGTCTAAAGAAAGGATACAAATGAACTTAGGTACAAAACAGAAACAGACTCACAGACTTTGAAAACAAATTTATGCTTACTAAAGAGGAAAGTGGGGGGTGGACAAATTAGAAATTTGAGATTAACATATACATATTATTATATATAAACTATTAATGAACAAGGACCTACTGGTATAGCACAAAGAACTCGACTCAATACTCTGTAGATTTACATGGGAAAAGAATCTGAAATAGAATGGATATACGTATATGTATAACTGAATCACTTAGCTGTATACCTGAAACTAACTCAACATTGTAAATCAACGATACCCCAATATAAAATAAAATTTAAAAAATTTTGAAGAATTTTTTTCTTAGAAAAATCATGCAGGAAATAATGGATCCTGAATGAAAGAAGATTTCCAAGAGACTGAGTTAGAGAATCTCCAGAGTGCAAGAGTGATCAAAAATTCTCAGCTAAGATCATTTGTAATATTCTCTGTAGAGTCCAGAATTTACACTTTGGCTGTGCATGTAGAAATCTTTTCTTCATGAAGACTATGTTCTTGATCCCATGCCCCCTCACTCCCTAAGAGACAGTACTCCATTAATTATCACCTTCAAGCCCTTCTCCTCTCTTGCCTCCTTCCCCTCCATTCCAGTGTCCCCTGTCCTCAGAAGCCCTTCCCTTAGGTAAATTGGTACCTAATTGTGGAGAGCAATTTGGCAAATCTAGCAAAAGGAAAAAAAAAGTATATACTTTCTGACCCAGAAATTTCACTTCTAGAAAATTTATATTTAGATAGACTTGCACAAGTTCATAAGGATAAATAGAGCTGCTCATTGCAGCACTGCTTGTGAAAGCAAAAACGGCAGCCTAAACAGCCATTGAACTGGAGAAATCAATCACAGTACAACAGAAAAGGATGTTGGCAATAAATTGTTGAATGAAAAAACCTTGTGGGGTAATGTGACCACATCAGTGAGAACAAACTGCATATTTAGATGGATATGGGTTTATTTATTCTAGGAATATTACACAACTTCAGGGGATGAAATTCACATTGTATTCTTGTTTTATAAGTGAATGGCAGACCCTGGAGCTGTATAACTGCCTGGGTTGTGTGTGTGTGTGCACGGTGATGCTTCAAGGCACGCCCTGTGCATGAATTTATCCTAACACATAAACACTATGGTGAGTATCAATCCATCTTTTCCATGAGCCTATAACCTATAAGAGGAAAGGAATCATTCATTTCAATTCCCAACACCCAGCACAAAGCCTGGCACATCAATTATTGGTGTTTTTGTGAATACATGGGTGTTAGCATTTCTTGGACCCAGGAATACCAGTTATGTATCATTTCCATAGAACTAGGTATGCCCTAGGAAGAGGAAATAAACACTTAGTAGGTGATTTTTTCACCTTTACACACACCTATACACACATATTTACTCATATCCAGGTTCCAGGCTCAAACTGTGTTTGGAAAAGTTGATTTAAGCCAAGATAAACCATTTTCTTTGCAGTAGGATATCTCTAGGATTTTAATATGCACTGATGTTCTCTAACAAGTAGATATGGTGAGGAGCATAATCTGAATTTTACTGACCATGAAGCACTTTTAGAGGAATATTTATTAACATTGATGTCTGAGGATCATCAATTTGGAACATGCTGTATTAGAAGAATCACAAAGGAAGTAAATAGGTCCTGAGTGATAGGGTCAGACAATCTCCAGAAGAATGAAAGAGTGATTAAAAGTTTCTTAACCAAGATCATTTGAAATTCAAACTGGATGGCTGGACCTGCTAAAGGGAAACGGAAAAGATCTGACCACCCTAATAAGAGTACATGAAGCATGCTTGCTGATGTGAAATTGTGTCAAGAGAGGAGAGGAGATGTGTGCTCAGTTGTGTCTGACTCTTTGCGACCCCATGGACTGTAGCCCACCAGTCTCCTCTGTCCATGAGACCCTCCCAATTCTTCTGGGGACCAGGGTGAGCTGTTGGTGAAGGTCTCAGGAAGAAGGGAATTGGGGTAGCAGATTCCTGGGTCCTACTTGAAAATTTTCTGATTTAGTAATACATACATAGATTTTGTACACTCACCAGATAAATTTTGACTATACCTTGGCATTGGTCCTTCTGCTTTAACACTATCCCTTGTTCCAGTCAGAGCAGGATCAGTGGCCTGATGTGGGGAGAGACCACATCACAGCAAGGGAGGGCTGAGTAGCGAATGAAAAATGGAGAAATGGAGCAAGTGTAGGCAATTTTTCCAAGAAGTTCGAAGAACTTTTTAAAAGTTCATATCAGAGCTTCCCTGATGGTCCAGTAGTTAAGAATTTCTCTTGCAATGCAGGGGACACAGGTTCGATCCCTGGTCTGGGAAGATCCCACGTCTAAGCGCACAACTAAGCCCACGCACCACAACTACTGAGCCCATGCTCTGGAGTCCGTAAGCCCAACTACTGAGCCCACGTGCAGCAGCTACTGAAGCCCATGTGCCCTAGAGCCCGTGTTCCACAACAAGAGAAGGCAGTGCAATGAGAAACCACACACACTGTGATGAGACGGGCCTTCACTCTCCACAACTAGAGCGACAAAGACCCAGTACAGCCAAAAATAAGTAAACAAATAAAATGTTTTTTTAAAAAGTTCGTATCAGCCCTTTATTTTTTTCCAAGATACGTTGCGTCAGAACAAATGTTATGCTTAGGGAAAGATGAAAGAAGCTGAAGAATAACCAAGGAGGAACAATTGATGAAATAAGGTCCCTGAAGAGAGGGTAACAGGGAACAGATGTCTAGGCTCTTGCGGCAGCTGGTCCTCAACCTGGTGAAAGGCTTCCTCCTCTACCATAATCCTCAACCTGGTGAAAGGCTTCCTCCTCTACCATAATGGGCAGGGAGTGGCAAAGATGAACCTGGACGCAGAAAATGGGACAGAGGTGCTCAAGAAGTTGCGAAGTTTCCTCCCGGGGCCTTTGTTTTATTTGTGAATGAAGAAGTGGCATCATCCTTAGATGAGTGGGTAAGGGGTGAAACAGTCATGGTGGAGAATGAAGAGGAGACCTGGCTGCTAGAAGAATCTCTTAGTCCCAGTGCGGACCCATTGGGATTGAAAGCTATGAGTTTTGAGGGCCACCTACCCATGTCTTGTATCCATGTACGGTTTTCTCTACATCCTAAAACAGGAATAACAGTGTCAAACACCATCAGGGAGGTTGTCAAAGAGGACAGCATTGCAGTGTGAGTTGTCTGCAGTTGAATTTGAAGTAACATGAGGTAGAATTGTTGCCTGGTCATTCACACGGTTTTAGCTTCCTCCTATCAGGACTCTGGGCAGATGAAAGACAGAAGCACTAAGACATCCAAGGAGTATGGGGGTGAGAGGTGACATGCTATGAAGGCTGAGCAACAGACCCCACAAGTGAAAAGTCTCACTGTTCATTTCAAGGGTCCTGAAGGGCCTCCCCACCCTCCCAAACACATGCAAATCTTGATTCAACCAGAATGGGTCATCTCTTTTTTGTTCTACATACTGGGATTTCCCCAGAAGACTTATCTAGAAAGGTTTTGTTAGCAAAAAAAAACAGAAACAAAAACCCTGAACACCACTGATGAGACCTAACCTTTCCATTCAACCCAATAATGAGCCTGAGGCCCCCAGTGAGTTGACGGAGGTGCCCATGGCTGCATCCTTCCGCAGAACCATCCAGTGTGTGCTCTCTCAAGGATGTAGGCCCAGAGTTGATGCTCGGTGATGAGACATTCTTATTAGGGCTGGTGACATGAGGGCTGCTGAGGTCCAATAGAGCTCTGCATTGTGGGGAGGGAAGAGCAGTGGCCATAGTGGGGCCACGGAATTCCCTGGGCACCTGTTAGGGACCTGAGGAGGAGAAATGAGGATGGGCGGGCCATGGGCAGGGGGCAACTCGGGTTGATGATTCCAACCTAACTAGGGAAGCCAGCTTAGTAATCAGGCAATAAAACTTTGAGTTTCATCTGCCTCTCACTGCGCAGGACCTTAAATCATGGAGGAGTTTATGGGTCCTGTTTATGAAGAGACTCTTTATAAGCTATTCAGAGAAGGGGTGGGAGGGAAAAGTAGGGAGAGAAAGATTCCCTTTGAATTCTCATTGCTCTCAGAGTCAGCAATTTAATGAGTCATACATTCTAAATACTTGCTTTGTCTACACATTTTCATTTCAAAATACTAAAAAACAATTTGTTTGGAACATGGGCTATTTTTAGCTCATATATCAAGAGTGCACATCCATTTCTCCCTATATTAGAAAAGCTCCCTTCAGGTTGGGTTGGAGGAGCATGGTAGTGGGGCTGTTTATTAGCAGTAGATTGTTGAAGCTACCTGGGCATCTCTCTGTTCCCTAGGACTCTCTTCCAGTTGATCTCCTAGAACTGCTGACCACTCATGAGTCAGCTTCAGACTCAGAAGAGTTTCAGATCTCAGAATATGGACAAAGGGGAAGAGCATCTTTTCAAGCCTCCAGCCTAAAACATTAGTACCTAGGTGGGCCAGAGACAAGCAGGGATCCACTGCTGTGGGTCCCTGTGAGACTATTCAGAGTAGAAGAGAAGGAACATCCCCATCTACAGGTCATCTCCTCCAGATCCATCAAGAGAAAGCCTGGCCAAGACCTAGGAATAGACTTTTGGGGGAATCTGGTAAGCTGCCAGGCTGACAAGCAGGAGAATAGGCAGGGAGGAGGCTATTAGGTCCTACTTCTCCGGTTCCTGCCTCTGCGTGAGGTCTCTCTCCACAGGTCACTGTGGTGCCCCCAGCCAGCTCCAGCTACGCCACTGTTTTTGTCCCATCAGTGATCATTCACTCCTCTGGGTCTCCTGGGGACCACCTTCTTTTAAAGGCTCCAAGGACTTCCTTGGCGGTGCAGTGGTTAAGATGCTGTGCTTCCATTGCAGGGGGCCAGGGTTCCATCTCTGATCAGGTCATGCCATGCGGCATAGCCAAAAAAAAAAAGCATTCAAAACTGCCTATTCCTAGTTTCCATTGAAATTGATATCATTTACAATTTAAAATGTCTACAGATTATCTTCAAATTAATACACAAACACAAATTAATGTTGGACTACCCTGGCAGTCCAGTGGTTAAGACTTTGTGTTTCCAATTAAGGGAATGCAAGTTCAGTCCCTGGTCAGGGAATTAATAGTCCATGTGCCATGCAGAGCAGCAAAAAACAAAAATAAAAAAATAAAGGCAAAAATATATAAATAAAGTCACTAACTTAGAGCATGACTAGCAAGTATCTTACCAGCACTTCATGGATAGCTGACCAACTTCAAGAATGGAATACAAAGCCATTATGTGAAGGACCTGGGGTGAGGAGCTGCTCGACTCCTCTGGTTGTGGTCTCGCCACCATTTCCATCCATGTATTTATAGTGGAAGCAGCCATGCTCATACCCACTGACCTTCCTCCCCTAGACAGTGAGTGTCGACTTCATCAGGAGAGGGCAGCTATGAGGGCTTCCCAGGTGGCACTGGTGGTAAAGAATCTGCCTGCTACTGCGGGAGATGTGAGAGATGTACATTCAAACCCAGGGTCAGGAAGATACCCTAGAGGAGGAAACAGCATCCCACTCCAGTATTCTTGCCTGGAAAATTCCATGGACACAAGGGCCTGGCAGGCTACAGTTCATGGGGTCATGAAGAGTCAGACACAATGGAGTGCTCATGGATGGGCAGCTATAAGCCTGTTCCCCCAGGGAATTTTGAATTGAAACCATACAAGTTCCCAGTTGAGGCTGACTGCCAAATTGGTAGCTATTTGAAAGGACTAATTTTCACATGGACAGAGAAACCAAAGAGATGAAAACCGGCAGAAAACTTAAATGGATTTTCTACATCCCTGAGGCTTTGGATTCTCTGAGACATGTTCCCCCACCATCCACCCTTGCCTGGATCCTCTGTTGGAACGTTAGGTGTTTCTCTTTTCACTGAAGTAAGTAAGTTCTACTGGATTTCCATTACTAGCAACTAAAATGGTACCAGGAGTTGGGAAAATGATCCAGGGCAGGAAAATGGGGTGTATGGAGGAGACTCTTTCTGACTTTCTAATTTGCTGACCCTGCCCACATCAACCACAGCCACGTGGGCCCAGACAGTTTTTCAGGTCTGAGGTCCCCGATGCCCTGTAAGCAAAACCCAATACCTATACTTTATCTGAAGGAGGCTCCTAGCGAAGGAACTGGATGACAAGGAGACAATGTACTCTGCAAGAACTCACTGCTGGAAAGTGATATGAAAATGTGTTCCAGGTGAGCTGTGTTCCCTCTCCCTCCACGTCCAAGCCCTGGTGCAGAGACTGTGACCACCATCCATCTCTTGGTCCTGTCTTACCCCTCTTCCTTTTAGCTGTCTCTCTCTCTCTCTGCCCACTGCACAAAGAAATCTTTGAGAAATGTGTGCATTTGCCCCCAAAGAAGGAGTAAACAAAAGTGCCATGTGCACTGTGTATGAGTGGGGGTGTGAATGTGTGATGAGAACAGGCAGAGATTCTCAGCCCTGGGGTCCAAGTAGATTTCTTACTCTCCCCGAAAGGAGAAGTTGATGGCTTGGGAGGAGCAGATTCATTCATTCCTCTTGGGATACTGCTGTCCCCAAGAGACAAGAGAAACTAACCTGCCTAATTCAAGCCCATCACAATTCTGGCTCCAAAACTCGAAAACCCAAAGTCACTGGAACAAACAGGGAAATATTTGTAATGTGGGTGTGTGTTGAGTAAACAGGGTTTCTGACTACATCCGACTTCTCTGTCTGTCTGCTGCATCATACCTGCACATTCACTAAGGTGGGCAACTCTCTGTATCCTCTGTAGCATCAGCCTCATCTGTCATTTGCCACAGACCCTGTAGGACATACAGAACCATTTCTCTGTCCCAATCCTTACCTTCCTTCCCTCAACACCACCCATCTCCCAGGGAAAGTGCCCAGGATGGTACCGCTTATCCCAGCCTAAGAATAAACCAACCAGGAATTTCATCTTGGACTGGACTTTGTCTCCTGCTGGGGCTCCTCTTTGGCTGGGAGGCCCAGGCCAGGTTGTCCTCTGACTCCTGACCAGCCTTCTGAAGCAGACCCTTCCTCTGAGCCTGCCTTCAGTGTATGGCATTCCAGTTTCATGTTGCCCTGTTCCAGATCTGTCCTCAGAATTGATGAGAAGGGCACACCTGCAGGCCAGCATGCCCTTGGCCAGGGGTTCTGCCAGCTCCCACGCTGATTCCCAGTGAGCTGTATTGGAAAAGGTTCTGCATAGAATCTTATAGTATCTTGTGCTGGGCCCTGCAGTCCAGCTCCCAGTTATGGAGAGAAAGTGCTGAAGTTCGAGAGCTCTACTCATCAGAAATGTGTTCACTTCCTTTGGGCTTCCCTGGTGGCTCAGATGGTAAAGAATGTGCCTGTAATGCAGAAGACCTGAATTTGATCCCCAGGGTCAGGAAGATCCTATGAAGAAGGGAATGGCAACCCACTCCAGTATTCTTGCCTGAAAAATCCCAAGGACAGAGGAGCCTGGCAGGCTACAGTCCATGGGGTTGCAGAGATTCAGACTTCCTTTAGTTCGCCATAACCCTAATCATGAACTCATGGCCCCCACCATGAACACTCGTGGCCCCCACTAGGAGCTAGTGACAGAGAGGGCTGGAGATCCCATTCCAGACAACCTTGGGGAGACCACAGCAGAACATACCCATTTAAAGGACTCACCCAGACCAACTCCTCAATGTCAGCATCACATAGATCAACATTTCCTTCTACACAAAACCACCCAGAGTTAAAATTCCTCTTGAGTTTTTACAGCCATGAAAAACCAAGGAAAAAAAAGAGCTCAAACCTTGGGAAGCCTGTGGCTCCGAACACATACAACCCCTCCCCCTGAGCTGACCTCCTCACCCATAAGCAAGGGAGTAGCAGGATGATCTAATGGTTAGGAATAAGTTTTGTATTCAGAGATGTGGGTAGGAGTCCTGGATTGACCTTTGCCTTTGTGATATGGCCTATGTGATGCTACTTACCAACTGTCTTACTTTTCCCCTGCAAAAATGGGGTTAATAACACCCGTATGGGGTTGTTGTGTAGGTTAACTGAAATTACCTATGCAGAGCTCCCACTTCTATGCTGCCATGGAATATGCACTCAGTAAAACGTATCTGTTGTTTTTTTTCTAATAAGCACCCCCTCCAACTTGATCAGTCCCTGATAGCATCAGCTTTCAAACCCATCCCCTCACCCATCCACACAGCTTTAATTTCAGATTTAATTAATGAACAGCTGTCAGGCTCAAGATAGATCGTCAAATCTCTGGCCCCACTGGGACATGCATCCCCTTGGGACCCCTCCCGGGTGTCCTGTCCCTGGACACTCAGCACAAAGGCTCCCAGCCCCCACACCACCCCCTACCTGCGGGCTGAACACAATCAACTCCTGAGCAAACATTCGAGAAAGCTCGTTTCTCCGGGGGGTTGGGGGTAGAAGACTTGCCAAGTGGGGAAGTCGGGGGCCTGGGTCCTCGGCGGCTCCTCTCCCCCTCCAGGGGCTCCTCTGCCCCTCTTTTCCTCATTCTCAGGCTTTCCCTCTCCGGGTTGCTCAGGCAGCCGCATCGGGGGTCCAGGGCGATGTTTTCAGAGAGATTTGTGAGCACATCAAGGGAACGTCAGCGGAGACACTGAGACTCTGCAAGGAGTTGACAGAAACTTACTGCCTGCACAGCGCTGGTGGGTTATTTACTCAAAGTCAGTTGCCTAAATAATTCACACCCTCCCTTCCGTGTTTAAACAGGACAATGATTAGAAACACAATCCTGGCACAAGAAATATAATTACAGTTGTGACAGATGTTTAGTTATTAATAAGGCCTCAATGTCACCAGAGGGTATTATTGCACAAGAAACCAATAATGTGCCTTTGGAACCGACCTTCATATTTACAGGTTCTTTTCCACTCCCATTCCCATGGGCTTTGCCGTGGTGTAAGCTATGCAGAGGTAGCCTGAATAGCCAATGTGATTGCAACTTGCAAGAAAGCCCAGCACCTTGCCAGCAGAATTTGTTTCCTGGCAGTTGACATCGACAAAGCCACAGAAACAAAGTGTATATGTGTGGGGAGGGGTGCAGAGGAGTTTGCACAGCCATCTAATGGAGTGGACTCTTGCCAAAGCTCTTAAGCATGTGATGCTGCTCGCCAACCCAACACAACATCATCCTAACTTCCTTAGACAAAGCAAAGAGCATCCCAGACTAAGTGCCCCTTTACCAGCTCTGGTCTAAAGTTGCCCCTCATATGTATAGAGCCTCTGGGTTGGTTTGATGTCATCAAGTGGTGACTTCCTCTCACGCCTCCCCTGACCCCAGACATCTGGTCAACCCCTTTCTTTACAACCCTGCTTAGGTTAAGGCACCTGGCTAGATTAAGGCACCCCTCAACTGTGCCTATATCTGCTGTCATCCACAGCCTCCCTCTTTCCCTCCATCCCCACAACACTGCACTAAGAAAAGCTCCAGGTAGGGAATCATTCAGATGCATGTTGTATCACCTGGGCCCAGGCTGAGACAATCTGAGAATAACTGGTGATCAATAAAACACTTATTGAACTAACTATTTAATCGATACTGGTTCTCTTTAGTTTCATACTGAAGTTTAAAAACATGATAATAAAACAAAGAATCTCCAGAGATGTGAAGTACAAGGAAGTTAACTGCAAGAATCTTGGTGATGCAAAGAAATCGCCCTGACCATGGATGGAGCCCCTACCTGAGAAAGCTGGCCCCTGAGGGGGGATTGCTCATGGCAGCAGGTGGCAGCTTCTTCCAGAGACAGGCAGATGAGTCTCCATCCCTCAGGGCTCGGCCCCAGCACCTCGCCTCCTGGGAAAAGGCTCCCTACTCTACTTGCAGCCTTCTGATTCTGACCAGAGGCACATTTCCAAGCTTGGGAAGTGTTCTCCTGGAGAATCCAGCCCATAGGAGAAGAGGCTCAGAAAACAGTCTTAGGAAGCATGAGGCCTTGGATGTGTGCAAACGCGATCACTGTCGTAAATTATGGTTGCAAATCTGTATATGTGGTAGGCACTGCCAGCCCTACCCCAGGTCAAATAGGACAGGCTCAGCCCTAAGCCTAAGGTGTGTCAGTTACTAGAATGTAAGACACACAGACCATCTGCATGCTTTGTACCTTCCATTTTGAGCAGAAACCCTCATCATCTAGTTCTGGGCTGTGTCAGAGTGTGTCTGGTTGCTCATGATCTACAGTATCTCTGATTCTCTGAAGTTCGTGGCAAGGAGTTGGGTCCTCCCAAAATAAGGTGCTGGATCTCCTATGACTGCGCTGGGTGTGCCAAGTCACTTCAGTCATGTCCAACTCTTTGTGACCCTATGGACTGTAGCCTGCCAGGTTCCTCTGTCCATGGATTCTCCAGGCAAGAATTCTGGAATGGGTTGCTATTTCCTTCTTCCCAGAGGATCTTCCCAACCCAGATATTGAACCTGTGTCTCTTGTGTCTCCTGCATTGGCAGGTGGGTTCTCTACCGTGAGCACCACCTGGGAAGCCATGACTTGGCTGGGACCTCCCAAAAGTTGGGACCACAGAGATATGCTATAGTGAAAAAGCTTCCCGAAGGCTTGTGTCACCAAATGAGAGTATAACACATACAGGCAAGAGCATTTGTCTGCAGACTCACCTCCCCCAACACTGCTTCAGGCACGCACACACACACACACAGTCACAGATCAGTCTTCAAATATTCACAGCCCATGTGTGATCTCAACCCCAAAGTCAGCCCCTAACCTTGGACAGACACACAAGGAGGACTCAGCGACAGCCACACACCTGCACATACACGACCCCTATCAACATGAGCACCTGTACACACCCTCACACACATATACACACAACTCTCATGTTCACACACACTACAACACCCACTTGCCCACATGTGCTGCACTCACACCTATACTCTTTGAGTCTCTAGTTATGTTAAGTTAAAAATGAAAAACAAGTTTCCTGTGTCATTATACTAGAAATGCAAAAGAAAAGTGACATTTTATTTTCAGATATGCTTTTAGTTGCCATGACAGTGCCAGCACCATGAAAGCTGTGATTGGTGGCAAATGCAGATTTCTAAAGAGAGTAATTAGCTCCCCATACACAAGAATATCCAAAGGGTGCCCTCCCTCACCAGTTGCCTCCAGGCCCAGTGGACACCAGGGCAGGGGCAGCCCCCAGTGGTATTCTGGCTTCCAGGATGGCAGGTGACGGGATCTGCCAGGAGTACTTAGCAGGGATGTCCAAGCTGATGGTCACAGAGGCTTCAGAACCCAATCCACTTAATTACTTGGAACTTGCTCGAAGCTCAACAGGAGCGTGGCACTGGAGGTGGCAGTTCCCCACAAGGAACAACTGCTCCTGCTGCTCGACTGGCCTCTGGTGCCCTTCACTGCAGCACCTGGGATGTGCCAGAGAAACACAAAGCCAGGGGCTGGTCCCTCAGCCGAAAAGGGAGCTGGCCTCTCCAGCCAGAAGCCATCTCACCAGAATGCTCCTCCCTAGGTCACGACTAGCCTGACACACAATGACGGAAGCCAAGCCACCTTTCACAGGATAGGACTGACTGCCCACTGCCAACTAATGAACCACCCTAAGTCAGAATCTGGATGGAAGATGGACCTGCATCTCCCCATGTCACCAGGAGCTTCTCAAAGACTGAGCCGTGGTACATGCACTTCCAAGTCACCAACGGCCTTATGCACCTTGGGACCCACAGTACCTACCTACAGGAATTACTCTTTGTCCCCAAATTAACCGGTTACCTCATTTCCTCGTGAGACACCTAAGGGCAATAAATTTCCAAAATTTCTCCTCTGAGTCCATTTGCCAGTTATCTTTATTGTCATCATCTGAAAGATTGGCCAGGAGCTGGTTTTTGAGCCCAAGCCTTGAAGTCAGAACTTTGGACTAATTGCTGGACCCATATGAGTGTTGTCTTCAGCATTTCATTTCAGCAAATGACCCACCTACATCCTTTAGCACCTAAAATGTTCCCTGAGCACTGGCCACTCAGTGTGAGTCACTCTGGGCTCCCCAACATGTGATGCTATCTTCATCCTACCCTCAAGGTCCTCCACTGACCCCACTGCAACCTATAATATGCAGAGACTAAGGTAGTGGCATAGTTAAGAACATGGCTAATTGAATTAGACCATGCAGTTCAAATCCTGGTTCTGCCACATATGGGCTGTGTGATCTTAGACAACTTTACCTCTCGGTGCTTCAGTTTCCTCACCTGCAAAATAGACTTGATAATAATAACACCTACTTTGTAGGTTGATATAAAATGTTTAGCACAGAGTAAGTACCATATGCACTAGCTATCATTATTCATTCCTTCCTTTTTCCCTTAATAGGCAGTAGCTAAGCACCTACTCTGCTCAGATGGTGCTAGACTGACACCATAGAGTCAGGCAGGGAGAGGCAGAAGTGAATCCACTATAGGAACAGCCCCACAGAGCTCAGAATCAAGCTGGGGGCAGACACAAACACAAGACCAGAGAAGGAAGCTGCTCCTACTCCTTCAGTTTGAAGAGTCAGTTTGTCCCTGAGGGTATTTGGGTGGGGAGGTTTTGAGTCTCCTCTTCAATGCCACAAAGTATGTCCTTAAATGGATCCCACACCTGCCTCTGAGCAAGGGGTCATATGGATATAGTCTGGGAGAAATGGTCAACCTCATCATTCTAGCATCTGTGGCTCTGAGCATCCATTTGGGTGCTCAGGTCACAGGCAAACTCAGTCCTTCACAGATTTTTGTCCCTGTTGGAAGATCTAAAACTACAATCACTGTGGGAGCAGGGGATGGATGAAAATCTAATGTGTGTGAATGGAGTGTATGAGCCAGCATCGTTTATTGGCATGAATAATTCATAAATACGGGGTAGCTGGTGCTATTCAGTTTCTGGAAAACCCAATAAACAATGCTTCTCAAGCTGATACTCTAAGACCCAGTTCAAATATCCACCAAAAATCACTCCATTCTATTGTGATCATACTGGGCATCAGGTTAGAGACTCTTGTGTCTTGTGTTCCCTAATATAGTTGGCAGCTGTTGATGGCCACATTATCCTGAATAATTATAACTGAGTCCTCTGTTCCTGTTTGACAAGGGTTTTGCATGTGGGTCTTTTCTATCAAAACCCTCTATATAGGTGTCATCAAATTTGATTCACAAGTAAAATTTATTTTTGTTACAACTGAATATAATCCTGTTTTTTTGTTCACCACTTTTAATAAATTTGTTATTGGGTTTTTTAGAGTACTTCAAGTATACATTATTATTAACTAGTCATCAAACTGTACATTAGGTCTCCAGAACTTAGCCATCTTGTAACTAAAAGTTTGTACCCTAAGGTCAATATTTTCCCTTTGTCCCTACCCCTTAAAGCCTGATAACTACCATTCTGCTCTGTTACCATGAACTTAATTTTTTTTTATTTTTAAGATTCCATGTGGAAGTGATATCATGAAGTATTTGCTATTCTGAATCTGTCTTAATTCACTTAACATAATGTCTTCCTGGTTCACCCATGTTGTTGCAAATGACAAGATTTCCTTATTTTTTATGGCCAAATTCCACTGTATGTAAACACCACATTTTCTATATCTGCTCATCTGTTGATGGACACTTGGGTTATTTCCATATCTTGGTTACTGTGTATAATGTTGCAGTGAACACCAGAGAGAAACTATCTCTTCAAGACCATGATTTTATTTCCTTTGGTTATATACCTAGAAGTGGGATTGCTGGATCTTATACTGGTTCTATTTTAATTGTTTTAGAAACCTCCATACCATTTTTAGTAGTGGCTATACCAATTTACGCTCTTACCAACAATGCACAAATGTTTCTGTTAATATAATTCTGTTTTGAAGGTACCTTCTGGACAAAGTGTGGAATGGAGAGAGTCATGCCACGTGGGATTTGGTGAGGAACAACTTGCCTCTTGGCAAGAAGTCAGAGACATAGTGTGAGGTCCAGTCAGCCCCCAAGCTAAGTCCTGCCTTCACTGGAACATGTGAACACTGGAGCTCCTCTATAGAGGAGAGATGCTTAAAGAGATGATGAGCAAAAAAGTCTGTGCTGGTGTTTACTGACTCTGAGATGCTGTCATTCTGGGAGGTAATTGTTCACCAGCCTCAAGTATTTTAATACTAAAGAGCATTCAAAAGCACAAATAAAAATATACAATAACCTGCTTGTTTACACATAGGAAATCTCCAATGAGATCCTGAAAAATGCAAAAGCATATGCTAAGTGCTCCTTTCACTGTGACATAAAAATGAAAGTTTCTTTTCTCTCGGTCTTGTCAAAAAACAATTCAATATCAAGAAAATAAAATGTATACGAGGTAAAGCCAAGATTCTAAGCCTAAGTCAGAAAACTATTAATAAAACTGCAACACAATTCTGCAAGTGCTACGTCTCAGGAGCCCCAGTGTCCCTTCACATTGCTGGCTCAGGCTCACATAAGCAAGACATTCCAAATCCTAGATCCTCAAAATGAAAACCAGGATCTGTAAATAGATCAGAGTGACTTAAGTTGAAAACCACAAAAAAATAGGAAACAATGAATATTTCTTGAATATAAATACATATATCAACAACAGTTCAAAAGCCAGCATCCAGTTTCTTACTTCTGAAGAAATATCAGAGACTCAATTGCTAAAATTAGGGAAAAGTCACTGTCACCACCACTATCCACTGCATTTTCACTGTCTCCTCTACTATAAACACTGCATTGTGGGCATTAACCAACATGACTAGACAAGCAATTAGAGGCATAAGATTGGACAGGAAGAAACAAAATAAAATTAATCTCTCCTTGAAGATGATATGATTATATATCTGGAAAACCCAAAAGGATTCATGAAAAAAAACCTATTATAAACAATTTACTGGCACTAAAATAGACACACAGATCAATGGAACAGAATAGAGAGCCCAGAAATGAACCCACATTTATGTGGGCAATTAATCTACAAAAAGGATGCAAGAATATATAATGGAGAACAAACAGCCTCTTCAAAAAATAGTGCTGGGAAAACTGGACAGCTCCATGCAAATGAATCAAATTGGACTATTTCTTCACACTATGCACAAAAATAAATTCAAAATGGATTAAAGACTTAAATGTGTGACCTTAAATCATAAAACTTCTAGACGAAAACATGGGTTATAAGCCTTTTAACATTGTTCTTAGTAATATTTTTTTTTTGTTTCCCTCTTCAAGCAAGGGAAACAAAAGCAAAAATAAACAAATGGGACCATATCAAATTAAAAAGCTTTTACACACTGAAAGAAACTATCAGCAAAATGAAAAGACCACCTACTGAATGGGAGAATGTATTTGCAAATGATATATCTGATAAGGGATTAATATCCAAAATATACAAAAACACGCATTCAAATCAGCATCAAACACACACACACACACACACACATCATACAAATGGCCAACAGGCACAAGAAAAGACACTCAAC
Organism: Bos grunniens; assembly: GCF_055505025.1. Taxonomy (NCBI): domain Eukaryota; kingdom Metazoa; phylum Chordata; class Mammalia; order Artiodactyla; family Bovidae; genus Bos; species Bos grunniens. The sequence goes on from NC_141189.1 coordinate 14,182,667, forward strand.
ATCACTGATTATCAGAGGAATGCAAATCAAAACCACAATGAGCTTATCAACTCACACCTGTCAGAAAGGTTATTATCAAAAAGACAACAAATAACAATTGCTAGTGAGGATGTGGAAAAAGGGAACCCTTGCACACTGTTGGTAGGAATGCAAATTGGTGTAACCACTATGGAAAACAGTAGGGAAATTATCCAAAAAATGAAAAAATAGAACTACCATATGGTCCAGCAATTACACTCCTGGGTATTTATTTGAAGAAAATAAAAACAGCAGTGCAAAAAGATATACGCACCTCTATGTTCATTGCCTCATTATTTATAATAGTCAAGATATGGAAGCACCTAAATGCCCATTAATAGGTGAATAGATAAAGAAGAATGTATATATACATTGGATTACTACTCAGCTGCAAAAAAAGAATGAAATCTTGCCATTTATGGCAACATGATGAACCTAGAGGGTATTGAAAATGAAAAGTGAAAGTGTTAGTCGTTCAGTTGTGTTCAACTCTTTGCAACCCCATGGACTGTAGCCTGCCAGGCTCCTCTGTCCATGGGATTTCTCAGGCAAGAATACTGGAGTGGATTGTCATTCCTTTCTCCAGGGGATCTTCCTGACCCAAGGATCAACCCCATGTCTCCTGCATTGCAGGTGGATTTGTTACCATCTGAGCAACAAGTGATTCCCATTATGTTAAGTGAAATAAGTCCAACAAAGACAAGTGTATGATTTCACATATAAGCGGAATCTAAAAACCAAAACAAATGAACAAACCTAACAAAACAAAAACGGAGTTACAGATACAGAGAACAAACAGGTGGTTGCCAGAGGGCTGAGGGGTACAGAAAGAAAACAAGTAGGTGAGAGAGATTAAGAGATATAAACTTCCAGTTGCAAATTAAATAAATTATAGGTATTAAATGTACATTGTGGGAAATATAGCCAATAACCATGTAATATTTTTTATGGTGACAGATAACACTTAGAGTTACCAGAGTAACCATTTTGAAATATATAGAAATATCTAGTCACTACCTTGTATAACAGGAACTAAAATACTGTTGTAGATCAATTATACTTCAAAAACAAATAAACACAAAACTCATAGAAAGAGAGACAGATTTTTGGTTGCTTGAGGGAGACTGGGAACTAGATGAAGGCAGTCAAAAGGTAGAAACTTCCAGTTGTAAGATAAAGTACTAGGGATGTGATGGAAAATTTGATAAATAAAATTAACACTGCTATATGTTATACAGATTCCCAGGCGGCCCAGTGGTAAAGAATCCACCTGCCAACGCAGGAGACTCGGGTTCAATCCCTTGGTCTGGAAGCTCTCCTGGAGAAGGGAATGGCTACCCATGCCAGTATTCTTGCCTAGAGAATCCCATGGACAGAGGAGACTGGCAGGCTACAGTCCATGGGGGTGACAAAGAGTTGGACATGACTGAGTAACTACACACATATATATGAGTTATTAAAAGAATAAATTCTAGGAGTTCTCATTACAGGAGACTATGTTATCTATTTCTTTAATTTTGTATCTATATAAGATGATGGATGTTCAGTAAACTTATTGTGACAATGATCTCATGATGCGTGTAAGCCAAATCATTGTGCTGTACAGCTTATATTTATACAATGCTGTAAATCAACCATAGGGTTTCCCAGGTGGCTCAGTGGTAAACAACCCACTTGCCAAAGCAGGAGACATGGGTTCAGTCCTTGGGATGGGAAGATCCCCTGGAGAAGGAAATGGCAACCCACCCCAGGATTCTTGCCTGGAAAATTCCATGGACAGAGGAGCCTGGTAGGATACAGTCCATAGGGGTGCAAAGAGTTGGACATGACTTAACGACTAAACAACAGCAACAATGTTATCTATAGCTCAATAAAACTGGAAGAAAAAAATTTTTTAAGAAAAACCAATTACAAATAATAAGAGAATTTAGTAAAATTGTAGGGTGTAAAATTAACATCATATTATTATACATCATATAAAGAAATAATACTTGGTTAAAAGAAGCAATATATGAGCAGAACCTATTTACAAAGGCAAAGTAAGTAAATTAGAATTGCTACATATTTTTAAATTATATCAAAAGGAGAAGTAAAGCAATTTCTAAAAACAGAAAATAAACTAAAACATGCAAATACAACTTATTTCAGGTTAATGGCTTAAATACAGAAAGAAGAAATTTTTCAAATTAATATAACACATAATTTTTTGACTCTAAATTCCAACTGAGACATATCCTCAGGACAAAAACAAACAAAAAACCCTAGAGAAAGTATATGTAACTAATGTCATTAGGAATCAAGATTTTCAGTGTTAGAGAAAAGAAACATAAATATAAACTTTTAAAGCAAAATAAAAACCCTGAAATGTAATTTGAATGAGAGTATTAGCATGAATGCAGGATTTATTTTTCTCTTTCAAGATAATGTAGGACCCAGTTTTGTCTCTATAAAAGCTTTAATGAGCACCATTAGCAGGACTGTGGTCTCTAAATACCATTTCTAGCTGTTGAGTAATCAGCTCCAGGGGATGAAATGTAAAAACTCAGCCTGGGACTTCTTATCAAGGCTGAATACAGGTAAACTCCCAGCGATGCCAACTGACAGTGGAACAAATTTGAAGAAATGTCCAACGGCCAGATGTGCGGAAATTTATTATCTTGAAAATTGTTATGAATGAAACTGCTGAGGCAACAACTAATTATTACTTTTAAAAAATTATAAATGAAAGAAGCAATGACTCTACCTTTTCTATATAGACTGTATTAAAGACAAAGTTCTTCTTTAGTGAGGAATCACAGCTAAGAAATTAAGAAGGAATGATAGAATGAGAACATCGCATTTTATCACCTCAAATGAAGTAATAACTCTAGGGAATCATCATCAATGGCTACTAAACCATTAGGTGTAAGACTGATCATGAACTTGATCATGGATGAATCAGGCTGACAGAACCTTAAACCTTAATTAACATCAACAAAGCGGGATAACCAGACATGAAGTGTCTTCTGATGTGAGGCAAGAGAAAGCGCATGGCATGACCTAAAAGTGTTCTTCATATAAAGAATAGAATACGAATCTAATCAAGCCCTCAGTTATAAATAGAAGGCCACAAGAGCATAGAGAAATAATGTTCAACAACACGTGAGGATAGAGGAGCCAAAACCAGAATGTGGGGAGTTTATGGGAAAATTATACCATCTCTGTAACAAATTTATGGTATGGAAAGAAAAGAAGGGCAACGATGATGGATTAAAAGATACTGAACAGAACTATCAACCAACTGTAACGTGCAGACCCAGTTTGAATCTGGATGTGAATAAAGTACATAACTAAGGCAGGCTTCCCAGGTGGTGCTAGTGGTCAAGGACCTGCCTGCCAATGCCAGAGAAGGAGAGCATGGAGGGCGTGGAGAGCATGGCACACAGTCCAGTATTCTTGCCTGGAGAACACCCAGGGACAGAGGAGCCTGGACGGCTACAGTCCATAGGGTCCCACAGAGTTGGACGCAACTGAAGCAACTCAGCACGAATGCACGCACATAACTGAGGCAACAGGGAAAACAGAACACAGAGATGATATAAGAATTGTTAATTCTGTTGGGACTGACAATAGTATTTTAGTTGTAGTAAGTAAAAGGCATCTTTATCTGTTAGAGATACATAATGAAGTATTTACATGTAAATTACATGTTATAAGAAGAAAAATAAAACAAGATTGAAAGAACATCAGTAATTACTGAAGTCTGTGTTTGGACACATTAGTTTCATTATACTAGTCTCTCTTAATTTGGTGTATATTTGAAACTTTCCACAGTTTTCAAATGGTTGCAAGCAGAGCCTGGTGGATCTGGATCTTAGCATAGTATCTTGTGTGTCTTAAAAGAAAAGAAATACACTCTGGACACATAAGGTCAGTTCTGCATTCAAGTGGGACTGACACTTAACAGCATTTGCTGAGATGAGTAGTTATGGAGGTGGGGAGGCCAGGTTAGAAACCAGGGCTCAAGGACTTCCCTGGTGGTCCAGTGCTTTAGAATCTGCCTTGCAAAGAGGGCGTGGTTTCAATCCCTGGTCAGGGGACTAAGATTCCACAAACCGCAGAGCAGCTGAGTCTGCGCACCACAACTACTGAGCCCTAGCACCACTACTAGAGAGTCCATGCGCCACAACGAAAGATCCCACATGCTGCGACTAAGACCCGATGCACCCAAATAACTAAATAAGTAAATATTTAGAAACCAGGGTGCAAGACAGGGGTCTCTTCTTAGCTTTCCTGGGCTGGGTAGGATATCACTGCTCAGCCTTGTCCCTACAAGTATGCTCAGAGCTTGGCATCAGCAGACATCTAGTAAACGTTTGTTGAATGAATGCCAGACATTATCAAGTCAATCATCTATAGGATGTGCTGTAATACGTCTTAAACAATCCGCCCCTGCTCACACTAGCCTATGACAATGACTCTAACCTCTGTAATCACAGTTGCTAATCATAGTTGCTCCCTCGGTCCCTGGCATTGTTACAGCAATTGTTTTCAAATGTGGGATCTCTACACAATAAAGTGTCACCATTGGTTCTAAGGTAAATGGCAAGCAAGTTGTTACTAAAATAGTAAAAACTAATAATAATAATAAGAGAAGTAAATTGTGAGTCTTACTTCATAGTACCAGGATATTAACATAACCAGACAGTCTTGCATGGAACAGCACAATAGGAGGCAACATCTATCTACTGCCTCTTCGAAGGCCCTAGGAGGCTCAGTTCTGCTCAAGGTCCAAGGACAACAGGCAGAATGTCTCTTCCCCCAGGCCAGTAGCCCCAGCAGGACTTGGATTTTACCAGCCCCAGCCTCTTGGGCCCAGTTATTCTGCTGGGACCCCATGCTGTTCCCTCACCACCTACTGTCACTCCAGCCCTGGATGACTTGGCCCCACATCCATCCTCTGACCCTAGGACATGGGACCTGAAGCGTCCGAAGTCAGATGGTGTCCTGCTGGCTGTGTGGTCTCGGGCTTCCCTGTAGGCAGGCCCCCTTTGCCCTGATCCCCTCATCATCAACACCAGCTGGTTCCGTCTATCATCAGTTCCAAGACTAATTATTTCATATTTTAACAGCTCTGAAATCAAGGTACAATCACTGTCATCTTGAATTGGATGAAATAGCTAATAATCATTACACAAATTGAACACTTACTCTGTGCCAGGCATACTTTGAGGAGCTTTACATGAATTTACTCATTTAATCCTTATAATATCCTGATGAGGCAGGTGCTAAGATTAATACTGTCCCCATTTTAGAGATGAAAAAACCGAGGCTCAGAGGTGGGCAGAATGGCAAGCTGTACTCCCACACACCGCTCCTTACCCAAGCTCCCCACTTAGCAGTGCTCCCCCAGCCCCGAGTGGGGCCCCCAGAGCATCCTGGCAGGGTCACTCTGGTCACCAGCAGCTCCTCTCTTTACCTAGCGCTCTGTACATATGTTGTCACTTCTTACATGTGCCGTAGCCTGAACATGGGTGGCAAACACTGCACATCCTGCCCCTCAAGCACGTCAAGAACATCAGGGGCCAGTGGTGTGCTCTCAGCTTTCAGGTTCTCGGCATCCTGTCGTGAACGGTGGGGTGGGCTGGTGCCTTCACTGCTCCACCCTGTTCCCCTCACAGGGATGAGGCTCAGGGCACCCAGGCTCCCAGCTGGGATCAGGGCACTGTGGACTTTCATTGTCTAAGGACAATGGAAGGTACTGAGATGAATCCCAAATCCGTGCTTAAAGTGCTGCCTGCCTCCTGGACCCCACCCTGGCACAAAGGGGCCCCAGCTGTCACCTGCAGCACCGCTGAGCCTGCCATGCCCTTTGCTTTCAGTGTCCCTCCCCCAGGGCCAGACACTGGATGAGGTGACCCCCAGCCCCTCTCCCCCAAACCTGCCCCACTGAACCTGCACTAGAATGAACAAAGTGGAACAGCAAACATACCCCACATTCTGCATCAAACTCCAGGCCTTTATCAAAGTCCTTTGTCCCCATCACCAATAAAATTTTCCAGAGCCAGTCAACCATGGGACAGAGGAAAACCAGTGTCCTCAGCCTCTCCCTACCTCTTCCCCACAAAAAAACTCCCAGATCATAGAGGTTACAGTCCAGGGCTGGCTTTCCCTACAGGACAATGTTTATCCACTTGTCTCCTGCACACAGCTGGTCCTGCTCCTGCCAGCTTCCTGAGAATGTTCCATGAAGGCCATGCAGGCTGGCACCCAGACCCCAGAACAGAGCAGTCCCACCTTCAGATCTGGGGGCTGCCTCATGCATGGACAGTTGTCAGTGTCTGTTTCTTCACTGCCAGGCATACTGGCAGAGGTTACAGAGCCAGATTCCGCTACACATGTGTACACACACACACACACACATACACACACACACCCTCTCTTCTGCTTCCAGCATGTCTTTGCTGTCTCTAAGGCTTTCTGTTTTAAAGAGCCCCCTGCTAAAATTAAAATACTCCTGAGAGCAAAGAAGCTTTGGCAGCTAATAACTTAATTAGCAGCTAATATATCTTCTCATCGCCCTCGTCAGGTGGGGAGCAGTGAGGTAGGAAGCTGACTCATGGGCTGGAGTCAGACTGGAAGGATGTGTGATCAGGGAGTTTAGCAGAAGGCCCGGGACAGCCCGTGGTGGGACTGGGGCCAGACCATCCATTTTGTGTGTCCACTCAGAACTGGGTCCTTAACGAGGGCTTAAAATTATGTGCTAAAGGGACTTCCCTGGTGGTCCAGTGGTTAAAAACCCACCCTCCAATGCTGGGAACATGGGTTAGATCCTTGATCCGGGATGATCCCACATGCTGCAGGGCAACTAAGCCTGTGCACCACAACTACTGAGGCCACACTGCACAGTCGGCGCTCTGCAACAAGAGAAGCCACCACAGTGAGAAGCCCGCGCACCACAAGCAGAGAAAGCCTGGGCACAGCAACAAAGACCAAGCGCAGTCAAAACCAAATACATTTTTTTTACAAATTATGTGCTAAAATCAAACATGCAACCAGAGAAAGGGACCAATCTGGTCCCTCCACCCCTGAGTTCACAGTTGGGGAGACTGAAACTCAGAGAGGTCAATCCATTTCTAAAGGTCACACAGCTTCTCTCTCAGGCCAGAGGCCTTCCTGATGCAAGCCCAGGAGCTCTCACACCAGGCGGTAGAAGGACGCTCATACCACCTTCCCAGAAACCCCCAATGCAATCACCCTCATCCCAATATGGGAGCTTAAAACTGTCCAGAGATATGAAAGAAGAGCAGAATTTGGAAATAGCCAAGGTAAACTGCCAACACGTGGCTCAGTGTGCTCCCTGCCCTCAGCCTTCCTGGCTGCTGAGTATCTTTCACAAGCAGCTCTTTCCATTTTTGTGACATGCCTGGATGGCCTGAGACTCCATTCGGCATTTAATTTCCCATCCCTGTGACTGTTTTCTTGCCTCCAAATGTGTGTCCTGAATTCCAGGTACGCCGTAGACTGTAACTGTGTCCCCACCAAATTCATGCACTGCAGCCCTAACCCTCAACATTACCATATGAGACAGGCCTTTAAAAGAGTAAGCAAGGTTAAATGAGGTCATAAGGGAAAGGTCCTAATACAACAGAATTGTGGTTTTAAGAGAAGAGGAAGGGAGGATGTCCCTGGTGCTCCAGTGGTTAAGACTTCACCTTCCAGTTCAGGGGGCAAGCGTTCAATCCCTGATCAGGGAGCTAAGTTCCAACATGCCTCACAGCCAAAAAACCAAAACATAAAAAATAAAACAGAAACATTATTGTAACAGATTCAGTGAGGACTTTAAAGATGGTCCTCACCAAAATAAAAAAAGAAAGAAAGAAGAGGAAGTGATCTATCTCTTTCTCTTTCCATCTGTCTCTTTCTGCCATATGAGAAGGGAGACTTCTCCAAGTCAGGAAGAGAGCGGTCACCAGAAGGTGACCATACTGGCACCCTGATCTCAGACTTCCAGCCTCCAGAACTATGAGAAAATAAATGTTGTTTAGGCCACCCAGTCGGTGGTACTTTGTTGTGCAGCCCAACCTGACTAATACAGAAGGTTAGTGTCCTTCTCCTTTCCAGGGCACTAGAATCTAATTCATACTAGTGTGTGACCCACTGCTGATTCATCAATACTATTTCCTTCTTACGATGAGATGGGGGATGGTGATTCCAAAGCCTTCAGGGACTGGGCAGTAACAGAGAGACAAAGCAGCCAGTGTCAAGCAAGTGGATGACAAAAGTGGAACGGTTCACCTTGTCCAAAGGGGTGGCCACAGCTCCTGGCCAACTATGGTGTGAGGGAATCTGGCCCAGCATGGCTGGATGTATGTTTAAAGAAAAGCCAGAAATCTGGATAGTTAAAACAATAAATCAACTGATTTTAAGGGCTGGCAACTACTTCAAAGGTTTAAAACACTTTGTGCGAAAACAACAAAATTAAAAAATGCAGCAACACAAAACCAAGCAATTGGGGCTTCCCTGGCAGTCCAGTGGTTAAGACTCTGCCATCAACATGGGAGACTCAGGTTCAAATCCTGGTCAGCGAAATAAGGTCCCACATGTGGTGGGGTGCAACCAAAAATTAAATAAATAAAACGAATGCATTTCTTAAAAAAAAAAAAAAAGACAAACAAAACACCAAACAACAACAATGGCAAAGCTCTCTGTGAGCTGGCTCTGGCCCCAGGAGCCACCAGTTCACAATCTCATTTTAGAAGCAGCTCCTGGGAAGTTCTGGAAGCCAGGGCAGTGACTAAGGTGCTGGGAGCCCAGCAGGTGGGAAGAGGCCTTGGACAGAATGTCTAGCTGCAGGGCACAAAGTGGGTCACTGGCCTCACCATGACGACCCAGCTGGGTGGTGCAATCGAGCTCTCACCTGTGGCTTCCTTCAACAGTACTCACCCTGATGCCTGACTCTGATGTATCATCCAGGATTCTCCATTAAAAGGCAGCACAAAAACTGAGAAACAGCCTTGGCCCCCAACTCAAATTTCCTTCCATGCTGTAGTGCTCTTCTTTCAGAAGCTTACTATTGATGCCTATATAGGCCCTTTCACCCCACCCTTGACACTTTCCAAGCCTCGCCCTAGAACTCCACACCCAGTTGAAGACTGAGCTGGGCTGGGCTGGCTTATTCAGGAGGCATGGAAGTGCAGGGTGGCAGCAAGAAGCCGCAGGGAGCTCAAGGCGTTGGTCCAGGGGCCAAAACATGCTTCAGGTGCTGGGTCGGCTGTTGGAAGGGGCTCAGCTTCTCAGGGATTCCCAGGAGAGGCCTGAATCTTCATCCAAGCTGGGGTGCAGGACTATGCTCCATGAGTACAGTTGAAGGGGTTCAGACTGGATCTGGAGGCCAGGGTTCGGGAAGCACGAGTGCTGTTTGATGCCTTCCACCCACCTTTCCAGGTGGCACTAGTGGTAAAGAACCCACCTGCCAATGCAGATGACATAAGAGACATGGGTTTGGTCCCTGGGTCAAGAAGATCCCTTGGAGGAGGGCATGGCAACCCACTCCAGCATTCTTGCCTGGAGAATCCCATGGACAAGGGAGCCTTGCCAGCTACTGTCCATAGCGTCACAAAGAGTCAGACAAGACTGAAGTGACTTAGCAGGCATATACCCACCTTCCCAGCAAATTTGGCTGCCCATAGTTGAGGGCTGTGGTCATTAGGACACTAAAAACATCCTGCAACCCCTGCTCCACCTCTCCAACCCAAGTGAGACAAAGATTAAACATCAGACAACAAAGTCAGGGTCAGAACCACCCACAGTTTGTGTGGACAAGACATCAGGGCACAAGGACTGCAGCAATAGGTCCATGGGGGCTTTGCTCCCATGTGTTGCAGCCCCAGGCTCCGTAAGCCCCGCTCTCTTAGCTGCCAGCCTCCCCTGCTGGCGCTGGTTCCACTGTGTGTTTGAATGTATTCATTACATTTTAATATGATTATGTTCAATCCAGTAGACTGAGACAGATTTGCCCAGATGTATAATTAGTTTCTAAGTGCCTGTTATTCTTGGTGGCAGTGTTGGCAGAGGTTTGAAGAATGGAGAGGAGTCCATTAGCTCTTCATGTCCATTAGTCATGGCTGTGGGGGCCTCATCAATGGGTCTGGGGGTCACCCTGTCTGCCCTGGGGTGTATGGACCTTAGGCTCCATCACAGTGATCACTGGGTCTCCACGTTCTACACAGAGCCCCCCTCTATCTGTGTGCTCTTCCCCATTCCTTACCTTTGGTGGGGTTGTCCTCGCCACTCCCACCCCAGAGCTCTGGATGATGGCAGTCCCTACCCTACAGGGTATCCCTGGCACGTGGCACAATGTATATTCATGTCTGGAGGTAACAATTCTCTCTCCAGGTGAGAGAGCTGTCCTCAGGGGTGACCACTCTTCTGATCAATTTCCTCTGGATGGGCGCACAGTGGTTCAGATTCTTCACATCCCCAAATGGTATTAATAACTTTGCTTTGTGACAGACCCCAACCCACAGAGGAACCTGGAAGAAAGAAGATCCTGAAGAACACTTGGTCTTTTCAATGGTGCCCAGTGGTACCTTTGGGCAGGGGATTTGCTGGTTATCTTTAACTCAGTGCTCACATCTGGGTTGTGCTGGGTAGTCCTCTAGACTGGGTTTAGGCAGTGCTATGTGTGTGTGCCAAGTCACTTCAGGTCATGTCCGACTCTGCAACCCCATGCACTATAGCCTGCCAGGCTGTTCTGTCCAAGGGATCCTCCAGGCAAGAATACAGGAGTGGGTTGCCATGCCCTCCTCCAAGGGATCTTCCCAACCCAGGGATCAAATCTGTGTCTCTTACATCTCCTGCACTGCTCCTCTTAGTCCTGACTTCAGGGATACTGGTGTTCCAGACCCCAATCTTTCCTCCAAGATAGTGCTGGAGTCATCTTGAAGACCCACCCCATTTTCCCAGCATGCCTAGGGTGGATATGGAGATGAGGTGCTCGCTATCACCCTAATCCTGACCTTAAGCCTAACCTTAGGGTTGTATGAATACATAACCAGCAAGCAGTTGGGGAAAAGAAGGCAAGATATAGTCAGGCATAAAAGTTTTAGACATGACCACACTCCATCCTGGCTGTGCTCCAGCTAGGATGAAATAAGTCCCCGATCTCACTCCATACCCTGCATGCAACACTGCCTCCTACGGCCCCAGACAGGCAAGCTTTTGGCTTTCCCCTACGTGGATGCTGCCCAAGAGGCCTCAGTCACTGCAGATGGAGATGTGAGTTTCAGGGCTCTTTTACCTGCAGCTGTCACAGGAGGCTGAGAAGCTGCAGGGGCCTGGGATGCTTCGGGTTCCTCCCCTAAGCATCACCATGCTTTCAACAAGAACTCTGCTCAGAGACCCAGCTGGTTACAAACCCGCTTCCCACCTCCTCTGCCCCAACAGGTCCCTCTCTTTAGGGGACCATCAGCCCCACAGAGCTCTGCTTCCAGTACCAAGTGCCAGGGCATCAAGCTCTTGGTCAACTTCTTAAAAGATTCCCTGCCAGTGAGATTCTATGTCAATGCACATTTATCATTTATGTTTTAAATTCTTCTTTCTGATCTTTCAGGTAAATCCCCACCTACCCACTACTGTATTCCTGCCTGGAGAATCCACAAGGACAAGAGGAATCTGGCGGACTGCAGTCCATGGGGCTGCAAAGAGTCGGACACGACTGAGTGACTAAGCACAGCACACAGCAGCAGGTGTTGAACTCACACTCCCTGCATTGGAAGGTGAATTCTTAACCACTAGACCACCACTATACCAACAAATGTCCATCTAATCAAAGCTATGGTTTTTCCAGTAGTCATGTATGGATGTGAGAGTTGGACCATAAAGAAAGCTGAGTGCCAAAGAATTGATGCTTTTGAACTGTGGGGTTGGAGAAGGCTCTTGAGAGTCCCTTGGACTGCAAGGAGATCCAACCAGTCCATCCTAAAGGAAATCAGTCCTGAATATTCATTGGAAGGACTAATGGTGAAGCTGAAGTTCCAACACTTTGGCCACCTAATGCGAAGAACTGATTCATAGGAAAAGACCCTGATGCTGGGAAAGATTTAAGGCAGAAGAAGAAGGGGACGACAGAGGATGAGATGGTTTGGATGGCATCACTGACTCGATGGACATGAGTTTGAGCAAGCTCCAGGAACTGGTGAAGGACAGGGAAGCCTGGCGTGCTGCAGTCCATGGGGTCAAAAAGGATCAGATACAACTGAGCAACTGAACAGAGACCACCAGAGAAGTCCCCATCTTGTTACTCTCTTTTAACCTTCCCATTAACTTCGTGTCTTGTTGGTTTTATCTCAGACACCACTCTCATCAGTTTCATTGTATTTTTATCACTCAATCTTTATCTTACTGTGAGTTCAGGTATTCAGAGTTGCATTTCTATTTTGTGCTTTTCTCTTTAGTTCCTCTTATTTTTCTTTCAATCTCCAGTTTCAAGTTCCCCACTTTCTATCATGCCCGTCATTGTACACTTATGCGTCCTTTATTTTTCTTCAGCACTCTTTTCTTTTTTGCTTTACCAACCACCCCAAAGAAAGTCTAGCCCAAGTCAGGGAGTGAGGGGCTGCACACAGAAGAGGCAGGAGGTGTCCTTCCTTCTCTCCAGATAATCTGACCCCCTGCCACCCACAAAGATCCCTGAGATGCTGCCCCTGGGGAAGGGTAGCAATTCTTACCTCCCTATAGGGGACACACATGCTCTGCAGAAAGGTCTTTGCATCCTGGTGTTCCACAGCACACAGGTGGCCTAAAAGGAGCCCTCTCATCTTAGAATCCAGCTTCTCTGCAAAATTTGTTGTTATTGCTTAGTTGCTAAATTATGTCTGATTCTTTGTGATCATATGGACTGTAGCCCACCAGGCTCCTCTGTCCACGGCAAGAATACTGGAGTGGCTTGCCATTTCCTTCTCCAGGGAATCTTCTCCACCCAGTGATTGAACGTGTGTCTCCTGCTTGGCAGGTGGATTCTTTACCACTCTGCCACCTGGGATGCCCTCTCTGCAAAATACCTGCATTCAAATGTGTGCCCTCCTGAGAGAAGGAGCAGGAGAGGCCTGGCTTCCTGCTGCATAGCAGGAGAGCCCCCAGGACGACTCTGTCAATGTTGAATTCCAGACTGAAACTTCGTGTTTTGTAAGATTTGAAAAGGCACTTCTGTTGGGGAGCCTCTTCAGGCTTCCCTTCCTCCACCTTCAAGCGTAATAAAGGCCAGCCTGTTCTGTCCAGCAGGCTCCTAAAACACAGGCTCGACGGTAGGGCAGCAATAAAATCTGAGGCTTTTCCATTTTTCAAGGATCTTAAAGTTTCTATTCGTTAGAATTGAGAGCTAATGCTTCTAGTGCCTCAATCTGACGGTGCTTTTAAAGTATGACCATGAATTCTGGACAAGCTAAACCCACCCAACATTTCTGAACCATCTCACCTCCAAACCATGGGCCCCTATCAAAAATATGAATAGAAAGCAGGCTTGTTCTTGCCATCCTTCTTATTTTCTACCTCTTTATTTTTGGCCATGCCATGTGATTTTGTGGGATCTTAGTTCCCCAGCTGGAGATGGAGCCCAGATCCACAGCACTGAAAACCTGCTTCTTAACCCCTGGACCAACAAAGAATTCCTTTATTTTTATCTTTATAACTTGAGGCCCATCCAAGATGAAATGCCTAGTTCTCAGGATTCTGGCAGATCTGAGGCTGGGTCCATCTCTCAGGATTCTGTCCCATGGACAAGGCAACTGCTGATGATTTAATGAACCCTCAAGCTCCAGGCCTCACTGACATGATCCCCCCAGGAGTATCTGCACTGCTGCAAGATCTTAGAAAGAGGGAACTGGGACTTCCCTGGCAGTCCACAGGTTAGGATTCCACACTTCGACTGTAGGGCACAGGAGTTCGATCCCTGGTCAGGGAACTAAGATACTACATGTAGCCAACAAAAAGAGAGAGCTGACTGCCATGTCCATCCCACCTGCACAATCTCGCTAAGGGCCCCTCCTGTCAGGTTTCTACCAGGGACTGCTTTCCTCGAGCCACAGCTGCCCCTGGTGGTATGACACTGAATTCTTTCTTGCTCAGGTGTGTCGGCTACCCTGAATTATGAAAATGAATATGTATCATTACTAAAGCTGCTAACATTGATGGAGCACTTCCCAGCACCAATCTTGTCAAGCACTTTGCAGACCATCACCTCATTCAGTATCTCTTCTGTTCCTCACAGCCATCCCATGAAACAGGAAGAATTCCTGATCCCGCTGACAGACGAAGAAATGGGGATGAGAGAGGTTGCAGAATGTGGCTGAGGACAGGCTCCCAGATTTGAATCCAGGCCTGTCTATGCACAGAGTCCAAAGCCTGGCCTTCCCATGGCCCCTTTCAGCCCAGAGAGATGCTCTCTGCTGGGTTCAGGACCCCATCATCAAAACTGGTGGTGCTTCTCCTCCCAGGGTGCTCTGGGAGAGAGTCAAACACATCAAGGAGCCCAGATGAGAGGCAGCAAAAAGACTCAGACTGAAGATGAGCTGCTGCCCCAGTTGGGAGCTTCTCTTTTGGGCTGCTCTAGTATCCCCACTTAGGCCAGGAACCAGGAGGGATTTTCTGCCATTGACTTCTAGAAATGAAAGGATATACAGCAGGATAGGAGGTCCAGACTTGAATCCACACAGCGTTGGACTGAATAGAAGAGCTTCACCTGGGCAGAGGAACCAGAAGTGGGAGCACGCCTGGCAACAGTCCGGTTTCCGATGAGGCTGTTGGCCCAGATCATGGCTACTGATTCTCTGCTTGAAAAACTGTGAGCCCAAATTTCCCAGAAAGCCAGACAGGGCTGTTCTGCTATGACCACTGGGCTGAACTGATCACTCCAGGAGTGGTCTCTTAGGAACACTTCTGACAACCTCACCAACATCTTTGTTCTGGGTATAGTGACTAGCTATGGTCAGCACTGACCCTGGTGCCTGCTGCTCTTCCAAATTCCCACTGCTGGGCCCATCGTCCATGGGGACATAGGTCTCTTGTAGGTAATTACTCTTGCCCAAGCCTCCATACTCCTGATCTAGACGACCAGAGCTGCCTGCTTCCACTCCTGCCTGTTCTCCAAAGAGTAGAGCAATCTTTGGAAAGCATGAAATAGATCACAGGCTGTCTTGTTTAAAATCCTCCGTGATAGGACTTCCCTGGCAGTCCAGTGGTTAAGATTCTGCTTTCCGATATAGAGGACACGGGTTTGATGCCTGGTTGGGGAACTAAGATCCCATATGCTGCAAGGCAACTAAGCCCACACACAATATGTAGAGAAGCCCCCAAACGCTGCAAGGAAAACCCAGAACAACCAAAAGCAAAAAACAAAACAAAACAAAAAACCCTCTGTGATTTCCAATCATACACAGAGTAAAATGCCAATGCCCTGCCATGAACTACGAGCCTCTATGTAATCTAGCCTCTGACTACTGCTCTCTTGTTTCCATTGCTTGATCCCTGCTTCTCCTGCACACCCAGCTCATTCTTGCCTGAGTAGTTGTATACCTAGTGCTCCCTCTGGAGAGCTCATGCCAGATCCATGAACATTTGGCTTCTTCTTATCATTCAGGTCTCAGCTCAATGTCACCTCCTAAGAGAGGCTCTTCCCAATTACTCAGGTGAAGTGCCCCCTCCACATAGACACTCCAGACACTCTGTCATATTTTTTTTTCCATCATCACTTTTATCACTATCTGAAATGATCTTATCTATCTACTTGCTAAATTTGGAAGTTCTACTTATAATAATTGCAGAGCAGCTCATAGAAGACTAACTCTCCTGCAAATAACAATCATGAATTCTGGGCAATATCTAAAAGACAATGTTCAAAGTCACTGAGAGTGACCCAAAACAGGAAGAAACTGATAGGAAGTTGATATTTGGGGGAGGGAAAGAGATTTCCCATTTTTACGGTTTTCATCTGAAGGCAACCCCTGTCTGTGCCCTGAGAAGCTAGAAGCTGAAGTCTGATTTTTAAGGAAACAGAAAAAAGAGTTTGGGTAATCAACAGTAGCTAAAAAGCATGAGGGATGGACCAGAATGGAGAGTCACAAAAGTGAGACCCAAATATCCCTAATAACTCAGCTGAACCTCTGGTTTACCTGAGCTATACACCCAGGGAAGACTCAGGCAACCCAGCTAAGCCTAAGAGAACAGAATGGACATTTCAGCTCCTGTCCAGCCAAGTTAGCTTCCTGCCAAAACAAACTGACAAACAAGTCGATACTCTTCAGATGCACATAACAGAACCCAGAGTCTCTGCCATGTGTCATTCACAATGCCCAGGACTCAATTAAAAATTACCAGATGTACAAACAGGCAAATGTGACCTGAACCCAAGAGAAAAGGTACCAAGCTCAAGCGGATTCAAATACTGGAACTGGCTTAAAGACATAAAAGAAAATAAAAGACAATATTTCATTGTCCGTTTCTCCTTACTAGAACATGAGCTCCTATAAGTGTGGGAATCTTATCAGTTCTTCTGTTCTTTGCTCTAATCCAGCACCCAGAATAGCAAATGGTGTGTAGAAAGCACCCCAAAATATGAACATGATGTAAAGGAGGACTGTATTTCTTCCTCTTTATTCTCTTTCTTTATAACTTGAGGCCCCTCTTAGAGGAACTGAACACCAACAGGGAACAGAATGATCATTATTCTCCTTTGAACAGAGGGCATGGTTTTATGATCGTGATTTCCTAGTGGCTGTTATAGACAGGTGGCTTTGATCTCTAATTATTGCCAAAAAGAGAGTATGTAGATCAGCTACTCTGAAACCCAGTGTCATCATTTTTTCAGAAAACGTTCTTCATCACTTAACTGCCTTGGAGTCAAAAATATGTATATAAAATTAGCTCATTCCGGGACCTACAATTTAATTTGTGGCCAGTTTATTTCAGAGGAAATGATGAAGTCTTAAGTTAAACATAACAGGTTTTTTATGGGGAGGTTCATCACTGAGGTGGATGTTTACATTTTTTCTGGATTAAAAGTTTTTCCTTCCAGGTCAGAGTTGGAGTTGTTAGACCCTTGGTCTGGACTCTACAGGGCACCTCAAATTCCCCTTGAAGAGTTTTTCAGATCTGCTGCAGGCCCGGTGATATTGAAAAGGAGTAACAACACCTAGTGCACAAGCACTGGCCAATCATAATGGACGCTACTCAGGCACCAACCAATCAAAGAGAAATCAGTTAGAAAGTGGCCCGTACCTCACAGATGCATCGCAAATAGCCTTCTATTCAGGAAGGTGTCCTGGTCACCTCCTCGGTTTCCGTTAAGAGGATTCCAGGGCCCCCTTCAGCTCCACCACCTGTTAAAGCATATGGGACTGTACCCAACCAGCCGCCCAGGGCAGCTGCCCTCTGAGTACTTGTCAAGGAGAATTACCTCAAAATTTGTCGCCCAGGGCTCATGCTGTTTGGAAAACAACCGCCCATTAAATTAAGTTAAAGCCATTTTCCTAAACCATGATTTTCAAACTACCATGACTGGTGGGGAAACCCTTGCTTCAAGTAAATGTTATGAGGAATCCCAATATGAAAAATGACTGGGACAAAGCTGAGGGTTTGGGGTAGGTAAAACCCTCAGCACACCCGTTTTATCATCCTCCCAACACATAAACACACACACACACACACACACCCTGTTAAACACTGCAGCAGCCTCTGATACCACACCTTGGAATCATCATCATGGAAAAAGGCTTGAAGGGAAGGCAGCCTATCATCTCAATTCTGATTGAGTCAGACCTCCAGACAGTGTTTTGGGGCAGCTCTATCTCCCTAACCATCCCCACTACCATGAGGAATGTTCTAAGAGGCAACCCTATTAAACTTCTTGCCACATGGACAGTAAGGCCATGCAGGACACTGCAATTTGTATTACACCATGCAATTACCCATGAGGAATATTTCTCTCTACCTCTTCCCTGATACGGAGAAGGCAATGGCACCCCACTCCAGTACTCTTGCCTGGAAAATCCCACAGACGGAGGAGCCTGGTAGGCTGCAGTCCATGGGGTCGCTAGAGTCGGACACGACTGAGCAACTTCACTTTCACTTTTCACTTTCATGCATTGGAGAAGGAAATGGCAACCCATTCCAGTGTTCTTTCCTGGAGAATCCCAGGGACAGGGAAGCCTGATGGGCTGCCTTCCATGGGGTCACACACAGTCAGACACAACTGAAGCGACTTAGCAGCAGCAGCTTCCCTTATAGCTCAGTTGGTAAAGAATCCACCTGCAACACAGGAGACCTGGGTTCAATCCCCGGGTTGGGAAGTTCCGCTGGAGAAGGGAAAAGTTATCCACTCCAATATTCAGGCCTGGAGAATTCCATGGACTATACAGCTCAGACACAACTGAGCAACTTCCACTTTCACTTTCTTTCCAGTAACAGGAATAGCTGTCCCTTCTCTGAGCAGTTGGTTTGCTCTTATGGCATGGATAATGGGTCTTTAAGAAAGTCTGCTTCCTTCTCTGTGTAGGCCAGCAGAAAGTTCAGGGCTGCCCCGGAGTTCCACCTCTAGCAAATGCACAGGATCTGATGTCATGAATTTTGTGTCCTAACCTCATTCCTGGCTCCATTCTTGCTTTTGCTGTCTTATTTTCCCTGTCTTATTTTCTTTGTCCACTTATTTTTTCATTTAATTATGTCTTGCAGTTGGATATGCATCATTGCAAAACCGCCTTGCATCCTTCCTGGAACAAGGTGATGAAGATATAAATGGATCCTAAATGTGGGGTTTCTGCAGTGCACCATGGCTCTCATAAGTTGGCCACTTTATGACCGACTTCAGCAGGGACCAGCTCTCACATCAGCAATTTCACTGTCTTTTAAAACCAGGAAATCACTCTGCCTAGCCAAAGAGATGATGCTGATCAACTAACTAGATTTCACTTTATTACATATTCATGTAATCTTGTTAGCGCCTGTGTGCTGACACAACCATGCCAAGAGGAGGTGGGAAAGGAATAAACCCATCACTTTGTTTGAATCCAAACATTTGTTACTTTCCCACGTGGACTATCCTGAGGCTTTGATGGGGCAGAGGAAAGGAAAGGGAGGTTTTGGAGTGTTAGACAGTCACTGAAGCTTAGATGTCTCACATTTTTTCTAGTCTAATTTCATTTTCCTCTAAATCAGTGACTAGAGGGGAGAAGCCATCTGCACCACCATTCAGTAGTCTTAAAAATATAGGATATGCTCCCCGCAACTTCCCACCCAAATGGCAGTCTTAGTGACCTAGGGTCAAAAAAACCCCACAATACTAGTGTCCCAACAACAGCAGTATATTCACAGGAAAGCAGAAACACCATCACTGGGCCTCCCCGGCTTTTAATATGAGGGTGAGCTCTGAGGCTTAGGCATCAGTTATACGCACAGGAATAAACAGAAACAGGCTGGAGAAAAACTTCTCCCAGAGGGACTGTAAAAACAAGGAGAACTCCCATACTAGCCCTGGGTTTTTCAGCTCACCATGGAGTACACAGATCATAGCAAAGCTGGGAGCCCCCTAAACTCAGGGCCTAATCCCCCCAGGATTCCATGATGGTGCATGTGGTTCCTGGTATGTTATGGGTGGAAATCCACAAAGAAACAGTGGGTTGATGAGACCTGTAGCAGAGACATAAGAAAACTCTCAGTCTTGGCAGTTTGAAAACACTCTGAGCTTTTCTTTTTCACTTTTGCTCAGGCAGAGGTGTCTCTGGGTTCAGGTGAATTTACAGTCTAGCTGGTCTCGAGTTAGCAATAAGAACCCAAGGCTAAAAACCAATGAGGATGTCGCCATCGGCTCAAAAGCACCTCTTAGTGGGTTGGAGCCAGGATCAAGACAGCAACCTAGAGGACTTCCCCAGTGGTCCAATGGTTAAGACTCTGTCTTCCATCGCAGGGGGGCATGGTTCTTATAGGGGCGGTTAAGGCCCCACATGCTGATGGATGCAGTCAAAAATTAAAAAAAAAAAAAAATAATAAGGAAACCTGGGAGTTGGTTCAAAATGCACAGTGGAAATCAGGGATCCCCAACTCCATCCTAAGGTCTCGAGGGAGCATCTTTCTCTGAAACAGAGGAAACCTTGTCCTCCTGCTTCCCATAGAATTGAGCAGCAGAGAAAACACCCTCATCTCATTTCTGAAGAATGCTTGTAAGACCCAGACAGCACAGGTGGTGATGGAACCACTGGGAAAAAGCCTTAGCTGAGCAGAGGAAAATTTGGCCCCTTGATTAGGTTCTCAAAAAATGCCTAAGGATATGGCAGGAGAGAATGTGGTAGAAGCCCACAGGCAGCAGCTTTCCATTCCATCCCAGGATTAAAGATGGGGAAGAACCCAGGCCTCCTGAGCATAAACAATGGTGAGACGACGGGCCGGAGTATCCACGGCTCCCTCGGCCTCCCCGGGACCCCTGTGAAGTGGACAAATGGGCTGCCCTCCCATGGAAGCGTGACCTGAAGTCCCAGAGAGCCCTGGGCACCACCGGGGAAGGGCAGCAGCCATCAGCGAGAGGCGAGCCGTGCTCTCTGTGAATCTGTGAATTTGCTGCCCCACTGGGACTCTCCGGAGAATTCCAGGAGCCAACTCTCGGCCTCCCTTTGACAGAGTCACTTTTCATCTTCTCTGGCTTCGGGCGCCAGCCAAACGCACACAGGCGAAAATCAGTTAATAACTATGCACGTTTTATAATAAATTTTAACAATTTAAGGGTCTAGTACAGCTTTAGTATAGTTTTTATTTCACCACACTAATTCAGTGCGTAATAACCTGCCAGAGACACAGAATTCACTTGACATATGCTCTGAGAGCCAAGATAATGGAATACGAGGAGGGAAACCTTGGGTCACACCCAGCGAGGCATTCGTCCCTCCCCTGGGCATCAGGGAGGGGAAGCAGCTCTCAGAAGGCTGGGAGTACACTGTGACCTGGGTCCAAGCTGCGGGTTTCCCTGTGTTTCTGTTCCCCAGGGAAGGACAGGCGGGAGGGATGGACTAGCCTGGACTGTGCTGTATTTAAGGACGACCTGACTCCTCTGGGATTTGTCTCAGAGCACACAGCCTGCCCCACCGCATTCCTTGGCTCTTTTGGTGGCTCATCTTCTTGGGGCTGGCAGTGGGCCATCCTCCTCCCCTCCCAATTCAGGCCTGACCTGAGGAAAATGAGATCAGACCAAAAGAAAACCTCCTAGGAACCAGATCTAGCTTCCTTCCCTGCCTTCCCTGCCCACAGCACCTCCCCAGCAGGGTTCTCAGTGCTTCCCCAGACCAGCACCTGTGCATCACCTGGGAAGCTCTTAACCAACCAAATTCTCAGCTCCACCTCAGTCCTACCTAATCTGACACTCTGAGAATGGGGCTCAGAGAGTCTGTGTCTTAATGAACCCCCAGGTGATTTTGATGCATGCTGGGATTTGAGAAATACTCAAGTTTGAGAGATCAAGAGGGAATGTTCTGGAAATGCCCATTGAAGCTGTGATCCAGCAATCCAGAGATCTGGGGTGAGCTCAGCACTGTTATCTCTATGCTGCCAGGAAAACATAGGCCTTAGTCTCCTCATTTGGAAAAATAAGGACACAGACTGGACACTCGCTAAGGCAGCCCTGACATCCTGGGACAGATGGCTGAAATGAAGCCCAGCAGGTGCCCCACAGTGCCCCTCACTTCAGGGAGAAGCCTAAGTGGATCACATCCTACAGCTCCCACAGGGGTATGTGGTTGCTAAAGCATCTCATCATCAAAACAAAGGAGAACAATGGCAAGGAGAGGAGTCGTTGACCAGAAAAAGTGAAAGAAGGATAAACCAGGTCGAGCTGAGTGTGTGAGTGTGTGTGTGTCTGCACATGTGCCCCAGGAGAATTTAGCCTGGTCCTTGCTCCTTTAATTTTCTTTGCTCTCCCCTTCATCTCTTTCCTCTGTCTCTTGGCCATCTATTTCCCTGAGAACGTGATTAAGCCTCTCCCATTCTATTAAGAAGTAAACATAATGCTTTCTGAGGTTTTGCGACTCCCTCTATCTGCCACCCTCTCTCTCCTCCCCATGAGAATACACCCCCTCGGAACATCGGTCTCCACTCAAAGCCATCATGTCACCAGAGGTCAGCTCCAGTGACCTCCCTCAGTCTGGCTTCCAGGAAACTAGGAACTGTGCCGGGTGCCTCCTACTTTCCGAATCAGAGTGTTGCTCCCTGGCCTCGCTCATATCCATGGCAGCCCTTCCTCTCCAGGTTCTGCCTCCTGATGCTAAATAACTGCCACCCTTTGAACTTCAGTATCCTTAATTTAAGTTTTTATATTTTTATACATTTATATGTGTGTATATATTTCAGTACATACATACATGTAAGTTAATAGTATCCAAAATATGCTATGGAAATAGACAAGGTATAGTCTATCCAATTTTTTCAGTGTCCCTTAAATGAAATCCCAGAAGAAAATATTCTTTTAGAACTAAATGCCAGAAAATTTCCCTTTTCCTTCATTGTCTACCTCATGGACAATAAAACTCAAGAAGCAATTCCCAAAAGAGTCTGAAGCAGGCAAATCGACAATGTCAGTCCCTGTGGAGAGAGGGGGAATCTGGGGTGTGAACACTGTCCTAGTTCTTGATCTGAGTGCTGCTTAGATAGTGTGTTCAGTTGGTAAAAATGTATGAAGCCTCATAAATAATGACATGAGAACTTTGGGCATATACATTGTTCTTCAGTAAATATTTTAAGAATTTCCCATTTTTCCTTTTTTAAAAATTGAAATGTAGCTGATTTACAATATTATGTTAGTTTCAGGTGTAGAGCAAAATGATGCAGATATATATCCTTTTTAAGATCCTTTTCCATTATAGCTTATTACAAGATGTTCGGTATAGTTCCCTGTGCCAGTAGGTACTTGCTGGCCCATTTTCCTTTTTTCTGACCAGAAGTTCTTATCAGATTGGTGCTCAATTATATTCTTTTTTTGCACTGTGTGGCATGCTGGATCTTAGTTCCCCAACCAGGAATTGAACCCGTGCCCCCTGCAGTGGAAGTGCAAAATTCTAACTGCTGGGTGGCCAGGGAAGTCTCTCAGTTATATTTTTATACAACCCTTTGACCTTTAATTGTGCAGTCTATCTTTTTCTGATCCTGCTCTTCTAAACTGTATCCTCCTTAGTACAAAATGTTTGTCCTTAGTTTCTGATTTAGATATTTTCTATTTCACTATACATCCACTACCAAAATGCTATCCAAAATGCTTTATGAAAGTAGGCAAAGTAGAAATGAATAGATCTTCTTTCAGGTGGAAAAAGTCTATTTTTTGTCTCTACATCCTTCATGCCTGGCATATAGTAGTTATTCGATTAACGCTGAAAGAAAGAAAAGTCTATGTGTAAAGGAAAAGAGAAAAATAGGACAAAAGTAAATGGAGATCTTAGGAGTCAAGAAAGGTTCTTTTTAAGATGAAAGAGACCTGAGCAGGTTTCTAAGCGTGTTGGGAAGAAGCCAAGAGAAAAAGACAAGTTGAAAATGGAGAAAGTGATCTATGAGCCTTGCTCCCAGGAGGCTAGAGGAGATAGACTACAGGAAGGGGCTGAATTGTCTTATACAGAAGAGACACCTCTTCTTCCGTCTCTGTGACTGGTTTCATCTCTTCTCTTTAACCTGTAAATGGTTGTAACATCTCAGAATTCAGGCCTGAGTCCTCTCCATCTGTAATCAGTCTCCTGATGATCTCAACAGCTTTAAATACCATCTGGATTCATGGCTCCCCATGCTGCATCCAGCCCAGATCCCTTCTGTGAACTCAGGGCAGCCCACTCAACATCTCTGCTGGGATGTTCGACAGACGTCGAAAAGTTAGCAGAAGAAACACCAACTCCTGATCTTTTCCCAAACCTGCTCCACCCACAGCCATCCTCATTGGAGGCCAAAGAAGCTTGAATCATCCTTGACTCATCTCTTTATCTCACACAAGTATCCAGTCCATCAGCAAATCTCATGGTCTCCATCCTTAAAAAAAAAAAAAAAAAATCAAGAATCCTAACAGTTTGCACATGTCCACTGTTAACTCCTGCCCAGGCAACGTCCCCTCCCACTGGGGTTTGGTAATCCCCTTCCAGCTGGTCTTCCAGCTTCCCTTGCTCCCCATCATTTCCCAACACAATAGTTAGACGAATCATTTTTAAAATGTCTCTCCTCTGCTCAGAACCCAGAACAAATTTCCCATCTCACTCAAAGTCAGAGCCCAGGGATTTCCTGGATGGTCTGGTTGTTAAGACATTGAGCTCCCGTAGCAGAGGGCATGGGTTCAATGCCTTGTTGGGGAACTAAGATCCCATGTGCTACAGGGCACGGCCAGACAAAAAAGACCCCAAGTTCTGATGACTCCATCAAGAGCCCAATACCACTTTCTCCCCATATCCTGTTTAGGATCACACAACCCCAGGCCCAGCACTCTCCCTGGATCCTAACCTCCTTCTCTCCAGCTCTGTTTCTCTCCAGAACATGCTATTTACAATTTACAATTCACCTTTCTGTTGCTTATTTGTTGTCTTTTCCAATGGCTGAAAGTTTCACAAAAGCGGGGCTTTCAGTCTGGTTTGTTAACTGCTGTACCAACCATTGCCTAGAACACAACTTGGTATATGCTTGGTGCTCAGTACACACTGGTTGAATTCTGTTTTCGCAAGTGGTTCTTTTTCTTATCTCCTTTAGAATAAGTCCCCTCCTTTGCAGGCACCCAAGGCCTTTTGCCGTGTGGTTCCTGTCCACCTCTCCAGCCTCCTCTCTCACCACCTGGCCCTCAGAACACGGCCAGATGGGATCACCCACCACCACCATCCCAGAGCCTCTTCTACCTCTGGCCTTTGCGTATGTCACCTCCTCTGCCAAGAATGCTCTTCCAAAGCCGCCTCTCTGGGGACTCACTTTGGGGGTCATGTAAATAAGCGGCCTGAGCCCGAGTCAGGGCGAGCCCTCTGCTGTGGCCTCCCAGGCCCCCAGCTCCATAGCCTGCACCATCTGCATGGATGCCACTTTGCCCACTTGTCTGCCCCTACTTGAGAGCAGAGGAGCTGTCACCCTGGGCTTGCTGCCCTCGTGAATGTTAGGTGGTGGTATCACTTATTATTACTATTACTATTATTTTTGACAACAATTTGTTAAATCAGTGACTCTCCCCAGGAACTTACTTGGTGGTCCAGTGGTTAAGAGTATACCTCCCAATGCAGGGCACGCAGGTTCGATCCCTGGTTGGAGAACTAAGATCCCTCATGCCATGCAGCACAACTCCTGAGCCTGCAACTAGAGAGAAGCCCTTGGGCTGCGCAACCACTGAGCCTGTAAGCCACAACTAGAGAAAAGACCTCGGGCCACAAGGAAGGTCCCGTGTGCTGCAACTAAGACACGGCACAGCTAAATAAACAAATATTTTTAAAAAATGACTCTTCCCAATAGGCACTATCAACATACAGATCAACTTATTGATGAACTACGGATCTATTAATTGACTTGTTCTTCACACCAGAGTGACAGAGCGAGTTTCCCTTTTCAGAGCCTCTTCTTCAAACATGACAGAGAAGGGTGGCCCACGATGAAAGGAGGCAGAGATGAGTTCAACACTCAGCAAGCAGAATGGTTTCCAGGACACGCCTGGAGTCCACGGGCTCCTGCTCCAGGTCCTACTACAGGGGATATTTTGTATGACAGTTCAGATTTCCCTACAAAAGGACATATTTGAGTCCCAATTTATGACAGTCACAGTGTTTTTTGATGTGCCAGACTCTGCTGCATCTCTTAAGTAAATTGAGTGAGCGGTGGTTTAACTTCACCATTAAAAGATCACCTATACTGAAGGTTACAGGTCCACAGACCATCGTGTATTTGTTCAATAAACTTTCATGTAATTTCAGGGCCACTCCAGGCCCCCTGATGGCACAGACCAGGTCGTCCCTGCCCTCAGAGAACGCATGGGCCAGCAGTCAGATAAGGAGCCACTGGAGCCATTTAAATAGTTCTGTCCTTTGTGATGGGCTTCCCAGGTGGCGCCAGTGGTAAAGAACCCGCCTGCCAATGCAGGAGATGTAACAGAGGTGAGTTCTGTTGCTGGGTCAGGAAGATCCCCTGGAGGAGGGCATGGCAACCCACTCCAGTATTCTTGCCTGGAGAATCACATGGACAGAAGAGCCTGGTGGGTTACGGGTCATAGGGTCGCAAAGAGTCAGACACGACTGAAGCAACTTAGCACAGCACAGCACACATCCTTTGTGATACAGCTTTTTAACTGAAGGCGGCTGCCTTCATTGGAAGGAAAGAAAAGATTTCTTGTGTTCCTGCTGTGTTCCCAGACCTTAGCTAAATTATTCCATTGAATCCTGACAACTTTACTGTATCACAGATGAAGAAACTGAAGCTCACTAGGTAACTGGCCCAGGCCACATGCTAGTAAGCAGTAGAGCTGAGGTTCCCGTCCTTTCCGCTCCATCACCCTGGTAATAGAGAGCCCGCCAAGGCCATTAAATGACTACCCATGGACCACAGAACTCTACGAAGCTGCCAGGTCTAAACAAACTCCACTGGGACCTCTTTATAGCTTCTTGAAAGCCAGCAGCCATCCAATAAATTTTAAAATACACAGGCACACACATTCACATACACACATCATTAAGCTGAAAAGAAAAACTGATTCAAAGGAACAGACTATCTATTTACTTTTTGTTAATAGGCCTGGCCTGTCCAAGGACATGTCTAGTGACATCCATTCAGGCCTCTGCCTGCCCTGGGAGGGATTCTGTGAAGCCCACATTCTTTTGGCTCAAGACTGAAGTGACTTAGCAGGAGCAGCAGCAGAAAGTGGAGGAAGAAGGGTGTTGACCCTTGGGCAATCAGGCCTGGGGAGGCAGAGGGCCTATGACCATTAGGCCTCAAGGGGGTGAAGGGAGAAGGGCAGGAAGAACAACCCATCGCTGCATGAGGAGCACCCAGGTTGGAACCTCTGTCTTTGAGCTCAGCAAAGTACTCTCCTTGCCATGACCACAGTCCCACCTAGCATCCCAAGGCCAGGTGAGAGCCCAACCCTCAGTCACACTGTAAACAGACCAGCTGAAAGCAAAGCCAGGAAAGGGGTACCAAACCCCTCAAGGGCTCCCCCAAACTTCATCCTGCTTCCCAGGTGGCTTTTAGTTTACAGGAAGCATCTCTTCCTGGATGCCTCCCTCAGAACCTCCAAATTATTACCCAAATCCACAATGGGCACAGAGATTAGGAATTCCATATCAAGGGCTTCACTTGTAGGCTCTGAATAGTCTCTCCTAACCAGAGTGTTGCTGCCATGGCTGAGGGTTTTATTATCCTGAGAATACAAATCATACTGCAACCCCGGTCTCTGGGAGGCAGAGATGCTGACTTCCACACCGTCCACCCAGAGAAAGTTCCCATCCTTTGCTGGGGGATCGGAAAGGATTTCATTGCACATGCTATAACTACTGTCAGTGTAAACAGTTGGTGACTCTGCAGGGAATGACTTTGATGGGGGGTGGGAATCCCCACTCCTATGAGCTATATTTTGGCCCCGATCCCCCTCAAGACTTGAACAGCAGCATTTACCATCCAGAGTGTGTAAAAGCCCCTAGAAACATCAGTAAAAGTGCTCTGTCTCCTAAGCTACTTTCCTGGGTTAGGGCTTGCAAGCCTCCTCTCAAGGCACAGGGACCCCATGTTTTGGGTTCCCGGGGACTGGTACCCAGGACAATGAAAATGGCTCCCTCCTCAAGGGCCTGGCTTTCAGGGACAACTGTGAAGTCGTGTCAAGCTGATTAAGAGGAAACCTTTCCTTCGGGTACAACTCGAGAAGAGTGTTTCACCCAGAAGGAAGCCGTGGGGGCGAAAGCAAATCAATGAAGGATTTGCAGATAGATGTTCTCTGGGCCCGAGTACAATTTACAAAATGCAATGGAAAAGAAGATAAATCTCCTCCCTCTCTCTGCCAGCCTACAGCATATTCCTGAAGAAAAACAACTCTTTGCCACAGAACCTTAGCCTCAGCAAGAAGTGAGTTTCCTCAAAAGGCACAGGGAAAGGGTTACGAATTCCTGAAATCCTACAGCAAGCGTTTTAATCGAGCAGCATCTAGAGTAAAGGGGACGGGAGGTGCCAGCACAGTGTTCCTGCCGGGACAATGTACAGAGAGAAAGTTCTATGCAATGAGTTTTCCGATAACACTGGGGCACGACCATCGTCAGACTGACGGAGAGTGGCAGGTCATCGATTTAAGAAGCAAGTCAAAGTCAGGCTTATGCCCTTTTCATGCTGACCCAAGGGAGGGGACCCAGCCAGGCAGGAAATGGTTTGGCAGCAGCCCGAGCTTGAAGAAACACGTTCCCTGGCTCCCCCAAGCCACTTGGGCAGCTAGGTGAAGCCAGGGCCAGAACAAACACATTGGAAGTTCCCTCCAGACCCCGGCCCCTCCCCTTCCTCCAAAACCCATGAAAACTTGATTTGTCTCAACTAAACACAAGCTGGGAAATTGGAGAGGCAGAGGGGAAGCGGGAAAGAAAGGCGGGCCAGGCAGCGTCCATGCAGTCAGTTGTGTTATTGATTTAGAGCCACACAAGCCCCAGAGTGCCATTGACAAGGATCATACCTCCTGCTGATCTCGGGGGAAATTCTCCAAGATCCATGGCTGGGAGTTAAGGAGAATCTCTAAGCCATCAGGAAGAAGCGGAGCACCGCAGCTCCTCAGAATGATGGACCAGGGCGAGCTTTAATTAACAGGGTCTGATGCCTCTTCTTTTTTGGTAACTGAGCAGATTTAAAGGGCTAGAGTCCCAATTTGGAGGGTGCCGGTGCTGCTCCTGCTGCCGCCTTTGCTGCTGCTCCGGCCGCTGTGCCCGGCTGCCGGAACAGTTTCCTGCAGAACCTCTCTCTTCAGCAAGGAAGTGGAGCAATGAAGGTGGAGAGGTGCAGCCAGGAACCCCAGGGGGTCATGGGCTACGTGGCCTGAATCAGAACTGCAGGACTGTGGACCCAGGCTGCTGCCCATCCGAGTGAGTGCCACGTCCTGCACACAGTCTCCCAGCCCGGGGAGAAGGGCTGGGCTCCTGGTGTGCAGGTGCCTGGAGGAACCCCCTCTCCAGACGTGAGACTGGAGGGACAGTGCCAGAGAAGCGAGCAGCATTGGCTCTGCTGTGTGTGTCCCTCCTTGAGAGGACCGCTGGGTGACAGCCACCGTGTATGCTGCACACACACCCTGCTCATGAATACACATATCTGTCCATGTACACACGCATGCCTGCTCATGTACACACACACATACCTGCACATGTACACACGTCCACCCAGGTACACACATATCTGTCCATGTACACACATGCCTTCCCGGGTACACATACGTGCCTGCCCAGGTACACACACACCTGCCCAGGTACATACATGCCTGTCCAAGTACACACACATGCCCATCTTCCAGACACCCAGGTACAAAGACCCATGACCTGCAGTGAGTCAGACATCCTGTCCCTATACCTGTATTTTACAGGCAGATCAACAAGGGAAATAGTTGTAATACAGAGGGAGCCTGGGGCAAGGTAGTAGGGTACAAGGTTGGGGGTCCGTACCACGTGCTGCCTTTTGGGGAGCAGAGCTCTGTGTCAGGGAGAGTGTCAGTTCAAGACCATAACCCCTAAAGCCCCTCTAGTTATACAGCCTCTCTCCACCCACTTCTACTGTCTGTTTGTGAAGCCTCACCTTGGATAAGACCTCACAGTTTCATCCTCGCACTCACTATCCTGGGCTTGGCATCCTTACAATAGTTGATTTTCTCTGTGATACTTCAGCCAATATAGTAGCACCTTGTGCAATATTTTTAATACCACTTCCCCACAGTAAGCAGTCGAAACACATCCAGCCAACTGGAGCTCAGCAAACTCAGGGCCCAGTTCTTGGAGATGGGGGGACCTGAGCTGCTGGATGGGGTGAACATCAGACCCCACCCAGCTCTGCCACAAGCACAGGTGTGACCCTCTCCTCATCCTGAGCCTGGATTTTCTCATCTGCAAAATGACCAGGTTAAACCGAGCCAGCAGCACGCTTCCCAGAGAGGGCAAGCAAAGAGGGAGCCATGTGGACTCTCAGAAAGCAAGCTCCACTATCCAAACACCAAGCTGGACCACATCTACTCGGTGGATGGGGATGGCACACTGCAGAGGGCATCCACTAAAAAAATCTCGAGAACGCTGTGTGGAGTTATCTCCAAGGGCCTTTGAGTTAATGAGGGATGGAGTGGGGTGGACACACTCTCCTGATCACAGCCTCTCCTCTGAGCCAGGGGTCCTGCCCAGAGCCAGCTCTTGCTGGCCAAGGTCAGGAAGAGACCACTTGCAATTCCAGCTGCAGCTCAGGTAAAACTACTGACAGTTCCAGGCTCTCCCACCAGTCCATCCAGTCTCTTTGCCCCCACTGTGCCCCTGCCCAGCACCCTCTTCTCACCCTCAGACTCCACTCCCTTAAGCCCCCTGGCAATATAAACTCTGGTCCCAGCAAAGACCCTGCTATATCTCCCATGCAGATAGCAATTCCACATAACTTCCTGTCTCCATCCTCCAGGGAGATGTGCATATGGCAGTTTCTCTCTCCTTGAAAGAGAGCAAGCAAGAAAAGCAGAGAGGTCAGGGTTGGGGGATGAGATGGGGAATGTGTGCCTAGCACAAAGAGGGTTCCCCTGGACTCACAGCCCCAGAACCTTTTGGCACCTCAGGACATCTCAGGTTGGTGGCCTCTGTTGTCAATAGAGCTGGTGCAGCAGAGACACACTCAAGAAACCACACAATAAAAAAGCATTGGAGGGGACAGTCTCCTACTATCAATTCTTGAGGGTCTCTTTCCCAGTTTTCATGAATAAGATCAAGTCCTACATTTTTGAGATTGGCAACAAAGAGAGTGCTTCCATGGGAGGAACGGTGGCCTCCATACCCTCACTCAGGGAACCCCAGGTACTCTCCCCCCGGACCATACTACACCTTGACAGCCTCATGGCCCTGGGTGCCCTGTGATGCCAAATGCCAACAGTTCATGTCTTCCCCAGGAACAAAGGGCTATGAACCCAGACAGGAAGCTAGGCCCCCAGGGCTGAGCTCTGCCACTGCCCCCAGC
The DNA here is from genome assembly GCF_055505025.1 of Bos grunniens. Taxonomy (NCBI): domain Eukaryota; kingdom Metazoa; phylum Chordata; class Mammalia; order Artiodactyla; family Bovidae; genus Bos; species Bos grunniens. The sequence goes on from NC_141189.1 coordinate 14,213,840, forward strand.
TGGCCCTTAGGAGAGGAGGTCATCCCAGCCCCCACCACGGGGAAGTGCCTGGTGATGATGCTCACCTCTCCAAATCCAAACAGAAGAGACCATGGTCTAGAAAGAAGGGCGGTCCCCCCCACTCCATCAGTCTGAGGTCCACCATTTCTATCCGTTTGCTGCAAATGATGACCTGCCTTTTCTCCAGTGATTGACAAATGGGAAAGTCCAGTCTCTTCATTACTAGCTGCAGAAGCTTAACTTTATCTGACTTCTGCAAGATAAGCTTATCAGAATACCATTCAGGAAGCCTCACTCTGTAGACAGTGGGAATGATTCCATGGAGCCTTGAAACTGGCCTGGCCCCAAATCTGCTTTTGTGAATCTGGTTATTCACCCTGGCCCCTCTGCACAGGCCAGCTGCAGACGCTCTGCCATTCTGGGACTTGGCTCTCAAGACCACTGTCACCAGGCACCCCTGGCCCCTGGCTTCCAGTTTGTTCAGCCAAAGGACTCAAGGGAGATAAGAAAGCCAGGAGTAGATAAGAAAGCCAGGAGGGAGAAAATGCAGAGAGATGGCTCCCGCCCCCAGATTTCTTTGTTCCTGCTAAGACCAGACCTCACTGCATCCCTTCAAAGGTCTAGCACCAGCTATGCTGGCCCCACAGAGGTATCAGCAGCTGGGTCCTGCTCCACTGCAATCAGACCACCAGCCATCCACCCTACCCCACTCCTCCCCACTCCCATGTCCCCTTGCCTGTGGTCCTGCTGGGTTGATGCCTCCGTCAGGGCCCCTCTTAGTACAGGTAAGACCACCTCTTCTCTTGTGTTCCCCAGCCCTAGAGATGGTAGCTGTTCTCGCAGTGATTAATTCTTGGACTGTTTCAGCTTTCCAGTTCCTGTGTAACTAATCCTCTGTGTTAAATACCATCTGTTTGAAATATCTAGTGTGGTTTTGTTTTCCTGACTGGACAGGAATTTTCCTTGGAGATCCCAAATTGGAGTGTTCTGATAGTCATGTCCAAGTCAGAGTCTGAACATTCTGGCACACAGCACACATTTTGGAAATCAGTGTTAACATTTGCAGGTTAAAAGAAATTACAAGAGAAAGAAGAAAGTTCTAAGATCATTCTTCATGCTGGAGCCCACAAGCACAGCCTTATGTTACATATTTGTCATTTATTACACCAAATTTGCAGATATCAAAAAGAAGAGAAAATACTGCTGGTCTAATGTTAGATCTACTGAATTCAAAATAAAAGATTCTTCAGGGCAACTTAGGAAGTCAACCTCAGAATGGAACTGAATGTCAGCCCAGGACTCGGGGTAACTTACACAATTGTTCTGCCTCCTGTTCGACTATGTTAGGTGCGTTGGGTGAATCTTAGTATGTTTCACTAATATTTTGGAACTTGAGTGATGTAGGCTATTAGGGAATTGGAGAGCCTTAATTCATCTCTCATTTCATCCCCTTGGGGGTCTGATGTGAGAACAGAGAGCAAGACAGAATTATTCCTCTTCTACGGGCAGGGGTAAAAATGTGAGGAAAGGAGGAAAACTGTTTTTGCAGTCCATCACATCATCTTGACCTCTGCCCACTCTCCCAGGATGCCACTCCAGCACGGTCAGCGTGTACTACCCTGGAGATATGGGTCTGTGCAGCCCTCCCTCTCCACTCCCAATGCAGCAATGCCATGCAAGCCCTTTTCTCTCTCAGCTGTTGTCCTACAAGAAATTTCTAAATGAATCCCTCTCCTTTCCTCCATTCACCAATGACGCCCAGTGTCCTGCAAGGCACTGGAGATATGGGGGCAGACAGCACAGATGCAGCCCAGCCTTTGGGGAGCCCAGAAGCTTGAGAAGACAAATACCAACTGCAAAAGGGAACAAAAGCAAAGAACAAGAAACACCCAGGGCGATCGCCTGCTCTCATCTGAGGACCAACTTATCTGTGGGAATAGGGGAAGGCTCCTGAGGAGGGACCTGGAGGGCCCTCCAGGTTGATGTTGTGACAGGGGAGGGATGGCTCTCGACAGACAGAACAGGCTCTAAGGCACCAGGCACAGGCAAGGAGGATGCCAACACTGACCAAGCAGAGGCACTGGTGTGTAGTCAGAGGGAGAGGCAAGTAAGCAAGGGACTCCCATGGTGAGAAGTCCCTTTAAAAACTGTCCATCAATATGCAATAGCTAAGGAATCTGCTGTACAATCCAAGTCAGCAATGAAGAAAACGTGAACAAGGCTTGACAATCAGAGCACAGGTAGTCAATGGGTCCAGAATACAAAACATTTGTTACTCGTGGTGTTTGAGATAAAACCAAACTCCTTGATCTACCTAAAAGGCCCTTTGTCAACTGCTGACACCAATCTACCTTTCATCCCCTCTCATCTCCTCCCAGCCCCCTCCTCCTGCGGCTGCTGCTGCTAAGTCGCTTCAGTCATGTCCGACTCTGTGAGACCCATAGACAGCAGCCCACCAGGCTCCCTCATCCCTGGGATTCTTCAGGTAAGAACACTGGAGTGGGTTGCCATTTCCTTCTCCAATGCATGAAAGTGAAGTCGCTCAGTAGTGTCTGACTCTTCTCGACCCCATGGACTGCAGCCTACCAGGCTCCTCTGTCCATGGGATTTTCCAGGCAAGAGTAATGGATTGGGGTGCCATTGCCTTCTCCGCAGCCCCCTCCTAACAGACATCAATTGGCTCCAGCCACATGAAACCACTTGCAACTCCCAGAAGAGGCCAGCCTCATGCATCGAGGCTTAGTTCTGCTATTTCTCCAGCCTGGAATGTCCTTCTTTGCTGCCTTAGTGAACTCCTACTTATCCATCAAAGCCCTACCCTGATGTCACCCTCTCTGGAAAACTTCTACCAAAGATCACCTTTCCTCCCTCCAGCAGAGAGAGGGTCCAACCTCCCCTGTAACATCCCCTCCCTGGATAGCTACATGACTGTCTCCCAAGAACAGCAGTAGGTGTCCTCCTATTCTTAGGGCTGGTACAGATTCTACTTTAAATGAACTAGAGAATATATTTCCACATTAACAAGCTTAGCTCCCTAGTGTAAAATGGAAACTTTGTAAAACTCACATCTGTGAAGTTCAAATAAAATGTCAATAATCTGGGATCCACTAACGGCCTACAATCAAGGGATAGTCTGCTCAATAGACAAATAGTTGTCTTGGGATGGTTGTCCAGTGGCTAAGACTCCATGCTCCCAATGCAGGGGGCCCAGGTTCAATCCCTGGTCAAGGAAATAGATCCCATATGCCACAGCTAAAGATCCCACATGCCACAATGAAGACCAGCACAGCCAAATAAATAAATAACTTTTTAAAAAATAAATAAATTGCTGTCTTATTTGTTAGAATAAATCACAAGTAATGATTTATTGATTTTCTCATTTTCTGCACATTAGTCAATTTTCTAGAGTGGTTTCAATATGTCCCTGCCGGCAGAAGTAGGCTAGACCCACCCAGTCCAAGAACCAGAGGCCCCTGCTCCTATAGAGCTACCAAAACAAAGTACATGCATAGGGTCCCAGTTTAAAGGCAGTGTCCCAACTTGGCACAGCATCCACGAGTATGGGATATGGGTGTGCAAGATTTGGAGCCTCTAGCTTACGAAAGTGCCAAAGTCAGGGGACTTCCTTGGTGGTCCAGTGGTTAAGACTCTGCCTTCCAATGCAGGGCGTGCAGGTCCAATCCCTGCTATCAGGGAACTAAGATCTCATATGCCATGCAGTGCCAAAAAAAAAAATAAAAGTGCCAAAGTCCAAACGTCAACATACAGCCTTCTCCCCAGAAGATAAAAAGACATCCCCCTCATTCCTCGGTGGTAAAGCAGAGATGCAGATCCCCAAGCTTACTGCCCCAGGATTTTTGTGAGCCCATGGGATCAACTGGATAAATGTAAGGTCTTGGTTGAAGTCTTTTCTTGAGTCCCAGCTCTAACTTCTTGATCAGCTCTTAGGCCCTGTTGCTGACACATCATGGCTCAGCCTCCATGGCCACATTTACCTGGTGGATGTGGATGGTGGATCAGATGTTGCTTTTCCCCCAACCCCAATCCCCCACTACAGAGTACAGAGCTTTGCTTTCCTTAATCACTGGTGTAGCTGAATTCTGCTTCACCACCCTGAAGTTAGAGGGCTCAGAGGATCTTGAAATTAGCAGATGGGCAGACTACTTTGTTCTCTCCAAGCAGCCAAATTCCTCTCTCCAGCTCCCCTCTCACTCCTCCTTCCTTCTCTCTGTCCCATTCCAGGGTTGAGAGGGTGGCACACCTGTGCCACAAACACCCTATAAGAGGGCATGACACACTCAAAGCATGAACTGGGCACACGAGAAGTTATCAGTGAAATCTGTTCCCAGATGGCAGGGGTTCAGGGCCTCAGGAGCCCCCTCTAAGTCCAGACACAGGGGTGCAGCCTAGGCAGACTCTGGGCTCCCAAGCTGCTCACTGGCTAACACGGTGGCCTAGGGAGGCAGGGAGACATCCCCAGGTGAACTTTCTGGAGGTGATGAATGGCTCACAGCTTGATGGATAGTTTTGCTCCGTCGACCTGACCTTGGGCATCAGCACAGCTGGCCATCCTGTCCAAGCCTCTAGGAATAGAGCAGCCTTGCAGGGTGCTCTGGACCATGGATATCTGTGCATCAGTGTCACCTCCCTAAATCACACTGCTGCCACTTGGCAAGGCCATCTACCAACATACAAAGACCCAACTTCCTCTTTCTATCTCATAGCTGGACCAGATGCCAAACTCAACAATGAAACCATTGGCTTCTAAGAAAACAAACCAGTCAGACAAGGCTATGTGTACAGATGCTAGCTGAGACCAGAAGTGAAGCAGAGCAATGTCTACAGCCCAAGGATCCTGGCTCCAAACACAGAAAACCCCCTGCAGAGAGAGGGCTACAGTCAAGCCGCGAGACTCCAGGCAAAGGGCAGCCCCACCAGGGGCAAAGGGGCCACTACCCAATCCTACCTCCAGGGCCTTTTCTGGCCAAGAGGTGGGAGCCTTACAAGGGAGCTTGAGTGGGGAATTAATCAGGAGCTTCCAGGATGGCCCAAAGTACCCACTCCCCTTCCCAAACCAAAGACCCCCATGTGGCGCACTTCAGTCCAGCTCACTGTCACAGGCCACTCTGAGACTTCCCTGGCCAGAGTCCTTGTTAATCCCTATGCAATTTCAAGACAACTGATGCACACTTATCTTTGAAAGTCAGAAAACACAAAGAATCTTTTCAAATGCCACTATCCAAGGGTCACCACCAAGAAAATTTATTTATTGCCAATGAGCACCTGGCAAAAGCTTTCTTTCCCACCGCTTGGCTTCTTTATAAACTGTGACCAGGCACTAAAGTGATTGGGTTCTGAGTCTCTCCTGGAGGATCCAGCCTGCTTGCACCCCACCTGCCAAGCCAGCAGGGGCAGAGGCTGGGCCACAAAGGCTCAACACCTGCTTGGGTAGGCTGTCTGTGGAGGTCAAGACCAGAACCCCCTTCATCTGCCTTCTCAGGTTCAGGAACTTGCACATTTTCAGGCTGGTTAAAGACCAACCTGGAGCCAACTACCATTCTTTTAGAAACTCAGAGAACTCCAAGAATCCAAGGACAGCTCAGAGGGGAATGAGGAAGATCACTGCAGGAGGATCACTACAAGTGATCACTACAAGTGCAGTGGAGTGGAGGATCACTAAAGGAAAAAAACATGGCAGGCCCTGAGACTGCTGAATCCGCATTGGTGAGGAACGGGACAGACCTGGTCTCTTACTGAGTCCCTCCCTCATTGTTGGTTACAGCTAACTGTCCCCACCCTCCACTACCCCAGGGGCGCTGTGCAGAAGGGGTAAATGCTCATATGGTCTCCCTTCCACCTTGAAAACCAATGATGTCAAGGGCTCTGCTGTGTCTTTGTACAACCATGAATAGATGGGTATCTCTTGATTGGGTTCTGTATGCAACTGGACTCAGGGACACAGCTAAAAGCTAGGGCAAAGAAGGTAAAATATTACTTGACAAAATAATAGAAACACCAGCCTTATTTTGTATATTATTGTCCCCAGCCAAGCTAGACCACAAGACCCCTCAACAGTAATAAGAATAAAATGAGTCTCTCCCTTGAATTCATGTTATAATAGTGGCCAAATAGCAATATTAGGCATATCCATCTCAAGAGCATCCCACTACTAGCCCATTCCTTCATGCTAATCCCACATATTCCTGGCTTTTTCATCTTGCCCTCTGTTTCATGAAGCCAAGGTCCCACCAAGTCCGTTAGCTAATTACTCCTAAGCCCATCTGAGATTGTTCATTGAACTTGGCAGAGCAAAGCCCACTCTAGACTCTCTTTCATCTTGCCCTCTGTTTCATGAAGCCAAGGTCCCACCAAGTCCGTTAGCTAATTACTCCTAAGCCCATCTGAGATTGTTCATTGAACTTGGCAGAGCAAAGCCCACTCTAGACTCTCCAGTGCAGCCATCCCAGGTAAGAGTGTAGCCTGAATGACTCCAGCTTTGGGAAGAACACACTGGAGCCAAGTCAGAGCATCATCCCAAACTCCCTCCTCAACCACAGGAAGGACCATGAGGGTGGCTTGCGGCTCCCACTTGGATTCCAAAGTTCTGGTCCTTGGGATGGACACCATCACAAGGCAGAGGTGTTGAGGGTGGAAGCCACCAACACCCTACAGCCCAAACTGGGGTCCATCTCATACCTGAGAATCTCTTGGTGAGAAATCAAGAGTGGTACACCTATGGCAACACCAAGGCTTTCCAGGAACTACCAATCCCTCTAGAGTTCTCCACATCTGCCTAAGGTCAGAGAGAAACAGCCATGGATACCTCTGTCCAGCTAATGCTTCAGAGGTTATTAAACCTGGACAAGGCACAGGAGGGCATCTGAGATGTCTCTCTAGCGTCTTCAGAACTTGATAGAGAGAAGAGAATTTGGGGATCAGGGTGCAGACGGATACTCTCCTGGATAACTCTTATTTGCTCTTCATGGCTCCACCCAGACATCACCTCATCCAGGAAGTCTTCCTTCATGTACAAGATTAGGCCCCCATTCTCTGTGCTCTATAAGCATCATGTACATCCCCTTTTAGATTTATTACACCACATTTTAAATTTCCAGTGGCCCTTCTGCTCCCAAACACAGCCTAGGGGCTGTGTCTTACTCACCCCTATGGGAAGCTATATCCATGACCTCCTGCATCTGCCATGAGCCTGGCTACTCCCAACCCAAAACTTGATCTTTAAGACCTGGTTTGTGTCTATCCACACCAAGATTAATAGCTTTCCTCTCACCCCCAGCCCTAATTGCTGCAACTAGGGGAAAATTAGAAGTGGAAATTAAAAACAGAGCTCTTCAAGGCCAAACCAATAGAAGAGGGTTTTGTAATGTCACAGTCAAGGTTGGGAAAGAGACAGACACTCTTCTAGCATAATAAAGTCCAAAAATTATGCTAGCAGGAAGACATGAATCTTATATGTAGATCACTGAAGTCTGTGGGCAAGAGAAATACTTGCAGTATAAGTGATTTGTTGTTTAAAAGAGTTTGCAATGATCATAGAGGAACAGAAAGAAAAAGCAAGCTTCCACCCAGAGGGCAGGGTCCCCTCCCTTCTCTTGTCTGACTGCCAGGCTCCAAGTCTCCCCCTCCCTCTGAACAGCAAGAAAATGAATGGGACTCTTAATACTGATGAGGAGCTGGGACACCCCAACCAAGGGAATAGACCCCACCCAGGCAAGGAGAAAAGCAAAATAGAGTAGAATGAGGATGAGAAACAGGTCCAGGTGGGAGAGCTGGTCAGCCAAGAGCACATCCACTTGGGGACCAACAACTTTCGTAAGTCTGGTCAGGGGGACACCTGGTTCACACGGTGCAAGGGTTTGACACTCTTAGTCTGGGGCCACCATGCTCACCCCTCAGCCCATTGCCCCCTCAGTTCTGTATAGTTTAGATTTTATCACAGGGACCTGGATTGAAGAAAAGACTGAACTTCCCATGAGGTTGTGTGTGAAGGTATGTTTGCACACAAGTGTGAACAAGTGCTTGCCTGGCAAAGTAAGAGAAGGAACTAGTCCCCCTTCCCCAGGTCAATAGCAGGCTCCAAACACAACTATTGGGTCACTAATGTAGGTAAGATGGCCCCCGGAAGAGGGCACCCAGCCACAAGGAAGTACATGGTCTAGTGTATATTTATAATTGAGTACAGAAAATGCTATATAAGAAGTGCAAGATGCTTTGAGGACACAGAGAAAGGGCACCTTAGGACTTGGGAAGGCTCCCTACGGAAGGTGATGTCTGTGTTAAGCTCTAAAGATCAGGCAGAAGTTAGCCAGAAGCATGTCCATGAAATGTCCCCCACCTTTACCCTCAGAGAACAGCTACAAGCCCTCTTGTGGGTCTCAGATAAGGAGATCAGTGTGGGTCACACCTACCTCAGATGTGCAGAGCCAGTCTAGTCCCTTGGTGAGGCCCCAGAGCCCAGACCCTCTTACTTACCTGTGTCCCGGAAGGTGGTTTCAATCCCTTTTCCTGGAGCTGCCAAAGTGGTCCTAATCCTGCCAGCTGCGCTAAGAAAAAGGATTTGCAGTGTCTGCAGAGCTGGGGAGCCCCACTCCAGAGCTGGCCCTGGCCTGGCCCCTTGGAGCCCACTGAAGGCGTGCCAGACCCTGGCGAGGCCAGCTGCTCGGGCTCCAAGAGGAAGAAGAGAGCCGCGAGCTCCCTGGATCCCCGCCAGGCTCGCCAGCCAGCCAGACAGGTGGAGGAGGAGTTGGAGAGAGCCTGATAAAACCTCCAGAGGATCAGCTTAACTCAGGGGAAGCCCAGGGGGCTGACCTAAGGAGCCCACTGCAGAACCCCACCCAGGCACGAGTGGGTGGATCTCACCCTCTCTTACACACACCCTGGGTAGAGTTCTATGGGACTGGCTGTTGTCTCACTCTAATCTTTTTTTCTTTTTAATATATCTTTATTGAAGTAAAATTCACACAACATAAAATTAACCTTTTTAAAGTGAGGAATTCAGTAGCATTTAATATATCCACTATGTTATACAACCACCACCTCTATCTAGTTGCAAAATGTTTTCATGGATCACAAAAGGAAACCCTTCCCATTCCTTCCCACCCCCAGCCCCTGACAACCACAATCTGTGTTCAATCTCCATGGATTTGCCTATTCTAGATATTTCATATAAATGTAATCATATAATACGTGACCTTTTGCATCTGGTCTCTTTCATAATGTCTTCAAAGTTCAAGGCATAATGTCTTCAAGGTTCATCTACTTTGTTGTACCAGGTATCAGTACTTCATTCCTTTTTATGATCAAATAATATTTCATTGTATGTATACCCATAATTTGTTTATCCATTCATCCACTGATGGACATTTGGACTTTTTGGGATTGGGTACAAGTATTTGATACCTGTTTTCATTTCTTTGGCGTATAGATCTAAGAGAGAAATCACTAGGTTATATAATAATAATATGTTTAACTTTTTGAGGAATCACCAGTGTTTCCCACATTGACTGAACCATTTGACATTCCCACCAGCAATGTACATGAGTTCCAAATTCTCCACATTCTCACCAACAATATATTTTTTTCTTAATAGTTATATCATTGTGACTGTGAAGTGTGATCTTGTTGGGGTTTTGATTTACATTTTTTTTAATATACTAATTTTATTTTTATTTGATTTGGCTGCACCAGGTCTTAGTTGCGGCACATGAGATCTTCAGTTGTGGCTTTGGGGATCTAGTTCCCCGACCAGGAACCAAACTCAGGCCACCTGGACTGGGAGCGCAGATTGTTAGACAAAGGACCACCAGGGAAGTCCCTGCATTTCTGTAATGACTAATGACACTGAGCATCTTTTCATGCAATTGTTGCCTATTTGAATATCTTCTTTAAAGAAATGTCTATTCAAATCCTTTGCCCATTTTTAAATTGGATTGTCTTTTGCTGATGAATGATAAGAGTTCTTTATATATTCCAGACCCTTATCAGAGATATGATTTGCCAGTATTTTCTCCCATTCTGTAGGCTGTCTTTTCATTTACTTGATAATGTTCTTTAATGCACAAAGTTTTAAATTTTGATAAAGTCCAATTTATCTATTTTTTTCTTCTGTTGTTTGCACTTTTTGTGTCATATATAAGAATACATTGCCAAATACAAGGTCATGAATATTTACTCCTTTTCTTTCTTCTATGAGTTTTATGTTTTAGCATTTATATTCAGGTCTTTGATCCACTATGAGTCAATTTTTGGGCTTCCCAGGTGACGCTAGTGGTAAAGAACCCGCTTGCCAATGTAAGGAATGTAGGAGACCCAGGTTCAATCCCTGGGCCCAGAAGATCCCCTGGAGGAGGGCATGGCAACCCATTCCAGTATTCTTGCCTAGAGAATCCCATGGACACAGGAGCCTGGCTGGCTATAGTCTATAGAGTCACAAAGAGTCAGACATGACTGAAGCAACTTAGCATGCATGCACGAGTTAATTTTTGTAGAAATAGGGAGGTCCAAATTCATTCTTTTCTCTTTTCTTTTTTAAAACACAATAGAACTTTCTCACTTAATGGATGCCCTAAATGAGTGTTTATGATTGGTGGGTAGCTCTTCTTCAAGGGGTGGTGATAGGGATAGAATAGGATGACCAAATATTTAGCTCAGAAATCCCATAAAGGAGACCACAATAAGACTAATGATCACTCAATAAAGGAATGGAAAATTCTGGAAATAATGTGGGCTTGCTTGACTCCTATCACTTAGCATCAAAGTCAGATTGACTTGCTTAACGATAAAATCAAGCTATCTTGCTTAGTAACAAAACCATACAACAGAAGCAGGAGACATGCCCCCACAACAAGAAAACAATGGTAGCATTAGACGTACACGCTGCCCAGTGAGCTCAGTGAGTTGATAACCCCCAAAACATGTCCTTTGGCCCTGAAGACATGTTCTTTGCGCAATGCCCCCAAACAATAAAATAGTAGAAAATAAAGCCTACTACCTGCCCAGTGGTATCATCCAATTAATGACCCCCGAAACAAGCTTTGTGCACACAAAAAAGCAATCATTTATGGAAAGGTGACTTTTCAAAACAAAAGACCCTCATTGTACTGAGACCTGAAAATATTTTTCCAAAGTGCTCTGAGAGTCCTGGTCTGACTATATAGGGGGGCACAAGTAAACTTCCCTGCCCTACCTGGGAGAGGAACTGTTGATGGAGATGTGACATCTACTCAAGAAAGACAAAGATCTCCCCATCTCCTCTCTTCCTCTGATTACAAAAATGTAACCCATTGAGTACCCAGGGCATCGCAACACTTGCCTGCCTACCTGTGAACCTTATAAGCGTCCTATTGTAATAAATTACTTCTCATCTATCACTTTGCCTCTCACTGAATTCCTTTATGCATTCTGACATAAAGGACTATGGTGCCAGAGCTCTTCAGAGCCCTGGAAATAACACCTACATGGTTTCAGTGAGTCAAGCTTCTTCTACCTTTGGTTATTCAATTAATGCCTCCAAGGTTTCTGCACTTGTGTGTGTCAAGTGGAAGGAGAAATTAACATAGAAGGTGTACAGGCCAGACTTAGAAGAGACATACATCAGTCCTGCCCACATTCCATTGCCTAGAACTCAATCGGTGTGGTAGCCATAAAAATGCACCCTTCTGGGCTCCGAATGTAGGAAGAATAAATGACTGACAGCCCAGCTGCTGTCCATCTGGATTTACCATCAATTTCATGCAGAGGGAGGACATGCTTCTGCGTTGCTCCCAGCCAATGACTAATCATGGCAGAGGGTTGTTTTTTTTTTAATCAAAATACTGCTCATGTATAATATTATCTCAGTTTCAGGTGTACTACATAGTGATTTGACATCTGGATATATTATGAAATGATCACCACAATGAGTCTAGTAACCACTTGTCCCCATACAAAGTTTTTACAATACCATTGACCATACTCCTTATGTGGTACATTACATTACCCATGGCTTATTTATTTTACAACTGGAGGTTTGTACCTCTTAATCCCCTTCATCTATTTCACCCCCTCAAGTCCCTCCCCGCTAGCAACCACCTATTCGCTATCTGTATCTATGAGTCTGTTTCTGTTTTGTTATAGTCATTCATTATTTTTTTTTAGATTCCATATATAAGTGAGATTGTATTCTATTTATCTTTATCTGACTTATTTCACTTAACATAACACCCTCTTTATCCATCCATATTGTCATAAATGACAAAGTTACATTTTTGTATGACTATGTAATATTCCACTGTATATGTATACCACATCTTCTTTATTCATTTATCTATCAACAGACACTTAGGTTACTTCCATATTTTGGCTATTGTAAATAACACTGCAGTGAACATGGGGTGCATATATCTTTTCCAATCAGTGTTTATGTTTTCTTTGGGTAAATACCCAGAGGTGAAACTATTGGATCTTATGGTAGTTCTATTTTTAATTTTCTGAGGAAATTTCACATTGTTTTCCATAGTGGCTGTGCCAATTCACCTTCCCACCAAGAGTGCACAAGTTTCCTTTTCTCCACATCCTCACCAACACTTGTTATTTCTTGACATTCAGACAGGTGTGAGGTGGTATCTCATTGTGGTTTTGATATGCTTTTCTCTGATGATTAGTGTTGTTGAGCATTTTTTCATGTGTCTGTTGGCTATCTGCATGTTTTGGTTGGGGAAAATGATTATTCAGATCCTCAGCCCATTTTTAATTGCATTATCTAGTGTTTTGGATGCTAAATTGTATGAGTTCTTTGAATATTTGGATATTAACCCCTTATTAGATACATTGTTTGCAAATCTCTTCTCCCATTCAGTAGGCTGCTTTTTCATTTTGTTGATAGCTTCCTTTGCTACATAAAAGCTTTTTAGTTTGATGTGGTCCCGTTTGTTGATTTTTGCTTTTGTTTCCCTTGCCTTAGGATGGATGGATGTTGTCGCTTCAGTCCTGTCTGACTCTTTGCGGCCCCATGGACTGTAGCCCGCCAGGTCTCCAGGCAAGAATACTGAACTGGGTTGCCATTTCCTCCTCCAGGGGATCTTCCATCCCAGAGACTGAACCCGGGTCTCTTACATCTCTTGCATTGGCAGGTGGGTTCTTTACCACTAGTGCCACCTGGAAAGCCCTTAGGAAACAATTTCAAAAAAAGGCAACTGCAGTAATTGCTACCTTCCGTTCTCCATAAAAGCAGGAGGTATCATGAAGTGAAAAGAATGTGGGCATAGGTGGGTTTCAAGCCCAATTCTGAAGTTACTAGCTTTTAGTCTTGGGCAATGTATCCTCTCTGGCCTTCGGTCTTATCGTGGTAGAAAATGGGCTGTTGTGAGAATCACATGCATATGTGCAACAAGATACATAAAACATCTGGCCCAGAGTACCTGCTCAGTAAATAGCATGAAATGGAACTGAGAAATGACCATGGAAACATGATGCATCCTGACTATGCCAAGATGTGATATACCCACTCTGGAAGGGTGTGCATTAAGGGTAGATCTCCTGATTGCTTTAAATTCATCACAGGCACACCCTGAGTCAGGCCAGGCAGTACAAGAGACAACACTGGTCTTTTTTTAACATGTCTTTACATCCTTTGCTGTAAATGAGCTTCTTTACTAATGAATGAATGAATGAATTAAAAGTCTTCTGTGGGATATCATAATGATGTAACAGGAAAGAGTTGATTTTGACTCTTCCCTGCTAGATCTGTTTCTTGGACTTTAACCCTTGTTTTGTCACTTTTGTTGTTATAATAATACGTAAGGGACTGCCTCAGAGAATCCTGCCCCTCTGCCTGATTGTTAAGCTAAAGTGCCTTTGTTCAGAACCGTGTCCACCTGTAGATGGCAGTAAGGAAGAAATTAACACAACCCCCTGCCTGAGGCTTGCCATTCTAGGAGATATTTGTGAGATTAAATGGCCTTTTTACTTTGTTTCCTTACCATTCCCCCGTCTCTGATCCATAAAAGAACCTGGCATCCAGACTCCGACAAGATGGTTAATTTGAGACATTAGTCTGCCATCTTCCCGGTCCGACAGCTCTCCAAATAAAGTTGTATTCCTTGCCTCAACACCTTGTCTCCTATTCATTGGCCTGTCGTGCAGCAAGCAGGGAGAGCTTGGATTCAGTACCAATGGCAAGCAAGGCTTTCTGCAATCCATAAATAATGCTGTCAGAAGCTTGGTGAATTGGGAAGGCAAATACAGGATGAGGGTCTATTTCAGTGATAACCAATCCCTGTTTCCTCCCTGATAGAAGGGATCCAATATAACTAATCACCTACATTTCTATTGTTAAAAAAAAAAAAAAAAAGAGGCAAGACAGAGCTCATGGGGTTAATCTAACTGCTTCTCAGAATTTCTTTTGTGTGAAACATTCCTAGAGGTTCAGGTAAATCCCTGAATGAAGACAGATATATTGAACTGGACTCTCCTTTGGAGAGCAAGCCCATTATGGACCTGGAAACCTTCAGGGGAAACCTTCAGGGCTGCACAGCATCTGGCCTGAGTCAAGTACTGCAGAGAGATGCCAACAGTCAGTAGTATTTATCCCTGAACCTCCCTGAGAAACTCACCCACCTTATCACTGGGCACAGGCTGGCCTGTACTGCTTCTGAAGGTTAGGTGTCTCTGCACCACCCTTGACAAAGTGGAAGCCATGTGGTCCCTGCCTCTGGGATCACATGCTTCCAAACCAAAGTTTGTCCAGGCTACCTGTGACTGGTGGAGCTTCAGTCACATGCTTGTCTCCAGCTGTGAGGATGGCTGCAGAACCTTATTCCTCAGCTTTGTGTTGGAGAGGCACCAACACATCATGGGAGGAATTCTCCCAATACAGACTGGGTGGCCAGAGGAGCTGAGTGCTGAGTTGTTCACTACTCAGGGTGTCTTAATGAGGTCCTATTTAACACTGGTAAACAGAATACTGCTCTTCTGTTCTCAATCACACTGCAGCAAAGGCAAGGAAATGGGTCAATAGAAAAATGAGACATGACAGGGTCACCTTCGCTAGCCCTATCAACCACAGTCACAGAAACCCTCCTTCCTGCAGTGATACATCCTTGCACTGGGTAAATGAATAAAGGAATGGACAAATGAGACAGTGCAGGCAGATCTTCTTTGCCTCTGCAATAATATCTGGCATGTCTGAGATTGAGCCCCAGGAGCTACAGTCTTGTGCTATAGTCTTCCCACTCTCATCTCTCCCTACCCATGGGCCAAATCTAAAATGAGGTGCTTTTGCCTTGTTTTCAGTTCTCCATTGGGATGTCCTGTAGCCTGAATACCCCTGCTAACCTTCCCACAAGAGGCTGGATGCAGCCCGTATCCCTGGAGGTTGGCCAGCTGTTGGCTCAAGGCCTGCTTTCAGGAGATTTACATCTATCTAACAATATATGGGAGTAGGGATGTTACTAGGGGTCTGACTTTGATATCACCTGATGCGGGGAATCCTCCTATCTGTCCTGTCCCCACTGGGCTAGAGTTGACACTGGCCCCAATCGAGTGCACCCACATCGAGATGAGTCAGCTTCCCTGTGCCTGTGCTCACTACCCCTCACCATCAATCAAAGCTGCCAATGTCCCAGAGTACCACCTGAGTCACAACACTCCCTACTTATCCCCAGAGTAACCTTTCCAATGATCTCAGGAACTGGGCATCCCCAGGCCTTTCAGACTGAGAAAATGGCTCCAGCCTTTCCAGTTCCATCACTCGCTCTTTCACAGGGATTTTGGCTAAAACATTGCCGTCAAAGTATGACTTTCAAAGAGTGAACACGATTCTCACACAAATGTGGAATGAAACACGTCAAAAACTTATTTAACTTATTAATGAGAGATCAGAGCATTGAGTAAAGCTGATTCAGAAAGCATTTGAGGAACTGAGTGTTTACAGGTTTTTGACAAAAGAATAAAGTTGTTAGGTTAGATACAACACTGGTTCATGTCCTGATAGTTCACTAAGATCATAACACTTGGATTTATCTTTCTTACCAGGCAAAAATCAATTGTATCTCCACTAGGAAAACAAAACAAAACAAAACATTGAGTTAACGTGTAACTCCACAGTACCTGGGCTCTCAACCAATGATGAAACAGTGAGTCAAACAAAGGTACATTCCCCTATAATTAAAAAATGCTCAGGGGACTTGTACAACAATGCCCTTGTGTGATGCTGAAAGAAGATATTGTCCTTTCTTCGCCTTATTTTCAAGATTTAGATTTTTTTTTTAACTTTGTGGATGGGTTGTGAATGTCTCCCTAAGACCTGAGAAAAAGATGCTCTCAGGAAAATGTCATGAAACATGAACCTGCAAACTTTAGAACCCTGTAATGAAACATCATGCCCTTCAAGGACAAAGACCAACTCTTGGCAGGATACCCACAAGCTCTGCCTGTCCTGAGCCCTTCACCAGCCCACTTCTTGCCACTTCTGCACAGGCACCCAGAACTCTGATCCATGCACACCCCTGAATACACTGGCTTCTTTCATCCTTGGCTTTGCCAGAATCTCATTATACCCTGTGCCCCCATAGAGAGAGGAGCCTGGCAGGCTACAGTCCATGGGGTCACAAAGAACTGGACACGACTGAGCAACTGAGGATGTGCGTGCACGTGCATATTATACCCTTGAACCTGAAACACTCTTTACCCAACTGTCCATCAGGACGACTCCTGTGCTAGAGAGGCTTATTCTGGAAATCTGTCCTCAGCTTGGGGAATCAAGCCCTCCTCGTACAATATTTAGACGGTAATTCTGGCAACATGACAGATTACTGGGTCCTTAACACATGCTAGTTTTTGTCCTAAATAATTTATTGATCTTATCCAATTTAAACCTGACATGAATGGCTGAATAAAGATAATTTTATCCCACTTTCCATTTAAAAATCACATAGTTGGAAAGTGGTCAAGGCAAGACTCAAACACAGATCTTCCGGATGCATAACTATATTTGTTCCTCTACTCCAGAATGCCTTATTTTTCACACTGTTAATGCCAATTTTCATGAATTCAAGGAAATGAGTTCCATGCCACATGTCCCCAGCACAAAATGCCGAAGACTATCTGAAAAATTGGACAAGCCCAGCTCCCACAGAGAGATAGGAAGGACATGGAAAAAGAATGTCTACTGTGGAGCTGGTTGAGAGTCGCTGGGAATTCGGGAATGACCTCAGCTGGCAGAATCTAGCCCTTGGGTGAATAAACATCTGAATGCAGAGTTCCAAAGAATAGCAAGGAGAGATAAGAAAGCCTTCCTCCACGATCAATACAAAGAAATAGAGAAAAACAACAGAATGGGAAAGACTAGAGATCTCTTCAAGAAAATTAGAGATACCAAGGGAACATTTCATGCAAAGATGGGCTTGATAAAGGACAGAAATGGTATGGACCTAACAGAAGCAGAAGATATTAAGATGTGGCAAGAATACACAGAAGAACTGTACAAAAAAGATCTTCACAACCAAGATAATCACGATGGTGTGATTACTCATCTAGAGCCAGACATCCTAGAATGTGAAGTCAAGCGGGCCTTAGAAAGCATCACTACGAACAAAGCCTAGTGGAGGTGATGGAATTCCAATTGAGCTATTTCAAATCCTGAAAGATGATGCTGTGAAAGTGCTGCACTCAATATGCCAGCAAATTTGGAAAACTCAGCAGTGGCCACAGGACTGGAAAAGGTCAGTTTTCATTCCAATCCCAAAGAAAGGCAATGCCAAAGAATGCTCAAACTACTGCACAATTGCACTCATCTCACACGCTAGTAAAGTAATGCTCAAAGTTCTCCAAGCCAGGCTTCAGCAATACGTGAACCGTGAACTTCCAGATGTTCAAGCTGGTTTTAGAAAAGGCAGAGGAACCAGAGATCAAATTGCCAACATCTGCTGGATTATGGAAAAAGCAAGAGAGGTCCAGAAAAACATCTATTTCTGCTTTATTAACTATGCCAAAGCCTTTGACTGTGTGGATCACAATAAACTGTGGAAAATTCTGAAAGAGATGGGAATACCAGACCACCTGACCTGCCTCTTGAGAAACCTATATGCAGGTCAGGAAGCAACAGTTAGAACTGGACATGGGAAAACAGACTGGTTCCAAATAGGAAAAGGAGTACGTCAAGGCTGTATATTGTCACCCTGCTTATTTAACTTATATGCAGAGTACATCATAAGAAACACTGGGCTGGAAGAAGCACAAGCTGGAATCAAGATTTCCGGGAGAAATATCAATAACCTCAGATATGCAGATGACACCACCCTTATGGCAGAAAGTGAAGAGGAACTCAAAAGCCTATTGATGAAAGTGAAAGTGGAGAGTGAAAAAGTTGGCTTAAAGCTCAACATTCAGAAAACAAAGATCATGGCATCTGGTCCTATCACTTCATGGGAAATAGATGGGGAAACAGTGGAAACAGTGTCAGACTTTATTTTTGGGGGCTCCAAAATCACTGCAGATGGTGACTGCAGCCATGAAATTAAAAGACACTTACTCCTTGGAAGGAAAGTTATGACCAACCTAGATAGCATATTCAAAAGCAAAGACATCCATCTAGTCAAGGCTATGGTTTTTCCAGTGGTCATGTATGGATATGAAAATTGGACTGTGAAGAAAGCTGAGCGCTGAAGAATTGATGCTTTTAAACTGTTGTGTTGGAGAAGACTCGAGAGTCCCTTGGACTGCAAGGAGATCCAACCAGTCCATTCTAAAGGAGAGCAGTTCTGGGTGTTCTTTGGAAGGACTGATGCTGAGGCTGAAATTCCAATACTTTGGCCACCTCATGCGAAGAGTTGACTCATTGGAAAAGACTCTGATGCTGGGAGGGATTGGGGGCAGGAGGAGAAGGGGACGACAGAGGATGAGATGGCTGGATGGCATCACCGACTCGATGGACATGAGTTTGAGTGAACTCTGGGAGTTGGTGATGGACAGGGAGGCCTGGTGTGCTGCAATTCATGGGGTCGCAAAGAGTCAGACACGGTTGAGCGACTGAACTGAACTGAATTGAAAGATGAACATCTGTAAGCAGGACATAACATGGGCAGCCCAGTCATTCTGGACAAGATTCATCTCAATTAGGGTAACAAGCTCAGAGGAGGACCTTGACATCTCAGAGTATAGTGAGGGTGCCTGGCCCCCCGTCTTCAAACGACTGCTGATTCCTCTCCAATTAGTATAGTGTCTGACACACTGGTGTACAGGGGCAAATTGTGAGTATATCATAAATAATTGGGCACCAAAAACAAAATCAACATTTGCAAATCATGTAATTAAAATAATAAATCACAGGGGGTGTACTGTAGGTTGAATGTGCATGTCCCTAAAGACTAATGTATGGATCTTTTACTCACAAGCTTGTTTGCTATGCTTATGGGTCCTTTTTTAAATTTTTGCTAATGTATTTATTGTTTTTTTGTTTTGTTTTGATTGGGGTATAGTTGCTTTACAATGTTGTGTTAATTTCTGCTGTACAACAAAGTAAATCAACTATAAGGTGATATACATATATCTCTTCCCTCTTGAACCTCCCTCTCACCCCCACCCCCACCCCCATCCAGGCATCTGGGTTACCACAGAGGACCAAGCTGAGATCCTTGTACTATATACAGCAGGTTCCCACTAGTTATCTGCTTTACATGTGGCAGTGCACATACGTCAATCCCAGTCTCCCAGTTCAACCCACTCCCTCCCTTCTCCTCGTGTCTACCCATTTGTTCTATACATCTGTGTCTATTCCTGGCCTGCAAATAGGTTCATCTGTACCATGTTTCCAGATTCCATGTATTTGTGTTACTATATGATATTCGTTTTTCTCTTTCTTACTTCACTTTGTATGACAGACTCTAGGTTCATCTGTGTCTCTACAGATGACCCAGTATTGTTCCTTTTTATGACTAATATACCATTGTATATATGTACCACATCTTCTTACTGAAGCATGTATTCATATATTTTACCCATTTTAATGGGTTGTTTCCTTATTATTAGGTTTTGAAAGTTCTTTATATATTCTGGATATGAGACTTTAAAAACATATTTCTCCCACAAATAAGCTTCTGTACCTTGCCTTTTAACAGTATCTTATAGATGGGTGAATTTTAAAAATTTTGATGAACAAATGTATCAGCTTGTTATTTGTATGGATTATGCTTTTGATATTAAACTAAATTTTGCCTCTGTGACTGACATTTCATTTAGCGTGGTGTTTTCTAGGTCCATCCATGTTGTTGTAAATGGTAGGATTTCCTTCTTTTTAAAGCTGAATGATATTCCATTGCATGTATATATCATGTTTTCTTTATCCATTTACCTGTTGATGGACATTTAATTTCCTTTATATGAGGTATCTAAACTATTCAAATTTATAGAAGCAAAAAAATAGACTGGTGGCTTTCAGAGGATGAAGGGAGAAATAGGAAGTTGTTGTTCAGTGGGTATAAACTTACAGTTATACAAGATGAATAAGTTCTAGAGACCTGTGCAATATAAACCCTACAGTTAAAGACAGTGTTGTGACTTAAAAACATTTTTAAGAGTATAGATCTCATGTTAAGTGTTTTTACTATACACACATGAAAAAAATGGGACACAAGGAAATTTTTGGAAGTGATGGACACTTTTATCACCTTAATTGTGATGATGGTATCTGGATGTATAGATACGTCCAAATTCACCAAATTATAGATATTAAAATGTGCAGTTTTTTGTACACAAATTATACCTCATTGTGCTGAAAAAAAGTTGGAAGTTGCAAAGACTTTCTCCTATGTTTTCTTATAGAAATATTATAATTTTAGTTTTTATATTTGGGTCTTTGATTCACTTTGAGTTAATTTTACCTATGATATAAGGTTTGGATTTAAGTTCCTTTTTTGCATATGGATATTCAATTGTTACAGCACTATACCAGTGCTAGACTGGTACCAGCCTTTGTCCACAAAATTGTCTTTACACTTCTATCGAAAGTTAATTGTCTATATGTGAAGTGAAAGTCAGTCAGTCATGTCCGACTCTTTGCAATCCCCTGGACTGTATAGTCCATGGAATTCTCCAGGCCAGAATACTGGAATGGGTAGCCTTTCCCTTCTCCAGGGGATCTTCCCTACTCAGAGATTGAACCCAGGTCTCCCACATTACAGGCAGATTCTTTACCAGCTGAGTCATAAGAGAAGCCCAAGAATACTGGAGTGGGTAGTCTATCCTTTCTCCAGCAGATTTTCCTGCACCAGGAATCAAACTAGGGTCTCCTGCATTGCAAGTGGATTCTTTACCAACTGAGCTATGATGGAAGCAGTGAAGGTATATTTCTGGACTTTCTATTTTATTCCATTGAAGTTTTGTCTACTTTTATGCCAATGACATACTGTCTTAACTATTTAGCTTTATAATAAGCCTTGGGATTGATAGTGTTAGTTTTCCAACTTCATTGTTTTTTTTTTTTTTTTTTACAATGTCTTTGTCTTGTTTTGGTATCAGGGTAATCAGTTGGGATATACTTCCTCCGTTTCAATTGTCCAGAAGAATTCCCATGATTTGGCATTATTTCTTCATTAAATGTATAATACAGTTCACCAATGAAGATGTTTACTCTCATCTATGCCACCACTTTTGATGTACCATTAGTAGTTATGATCATCAGTCACAGAATTTATCTTGAAATTTGTCACTATTTTAATTAAAGGTACTTCCCTGGTGGCTCAGTTGGTTAAGAATCTGCCTGCAATGCAGGAGACCTGGGTTCGATCCCTGAGTTGGGAAGATTCCTTGGAGAAGGGAATGGCTACCCACTCCAGTATTCTGGCCTGGAGAATCCCATGGACTGTCTCATGGACTGTACAATTTTAATTAAAACATGTTTTTAATTTTACATAAATCTCATTAAAAATAAGGAACTGATGAGTTTAAGTGGTGCTGTCTACATACATGTTGTGTATAAGGTAGATTGATCCATGGTCATTTTGTGTACTTTGAAAGTGAGCTGTTACTAGACCAAATATAGATATAATAACAATGCAAATGGAATTCTCAACAAAGGTACTATGCTGCTGCTACTGCTAAGTCGCTTCAGTCATGTCCGACTCTGTGCGACCCCATAGACGGCAGCCCACCAGGCTCCCCAGTCCCTGGGATTCTCCAGGCAAGAACACTGGAGTGGCTTGCCATTTCCTTCTCCAGTGCATGAAAGTGAAAAGTGAAAGTGAAGTCTCTCAGTCGTTTCTGACTCTTAGCGACCTCATGGACTGCAGCCTACCAGGCTCCTCCGTTCATGGGATTTTCCAGGCAAGAGTACTAGAGTGGATTGCCATTGTACTATGGTAATAACAAATGTAAATCTTTAAATCATATCCTTTTCTACAATACAATAAGATTTGTTCATGCTATCTCATCACTGTATATAGTATTAAAAAAAAAATTTAGTGTTTTAACTTTTGTTACCACCATTTATTTTTTCCTTCATAGACCTTTTTCATTTAACCATTCATTCAACAAATATTCATTGATTGCCTACTTCTGTAATAAAACTCCAAGTTTAATTAAATTAATGGCTACTTTAATTACAAAGTTATAAAATGCATCTGGGGCAACCTTTTTTGCTTCTCTACAAAAACATAATGGCAGTCAAAATCCAGGGATATTCATGGGAGTGTAGTGTCCAGGTGCACATGATGCATCATGCATGTGTCACATGTAAACATAATCATCATAGATGTGGATGTGTCTCTATTTGCTGTTTGATGAGGGTCAGGGATGGATAAAGATCTGCAGAAATAGACAAGTTAGGAAGAGTGTTATGAAAAAAGAAAAGATGAGTAGCCACAGAAGAAGGATCAAAAGGAGGTTATAGGCCTTTCCTGGTGGTCCAGTGGCTAAAACTCCAAACTCCCAATGCAGGGGGCTCATGTTCAATCCCTGGTCAGGGAACTAGACCCTATGTGCTGTAACAAAGATCAAAGATCCCATGTGCCCAAACTAAGACTCGGTGCAGCCAAATAAATAATAACTATAATAATAATAAATTTTTAAAAACAGATTTAAAAAAAGGAAGTTATAAAGGTTTGACACACACGGCAAAGACTAGAGAAGCTTCTTCTGGACATTGACTTTAGAAAGAAAACTCTGCCATGGGGGATGAGAAAATAAGACCAGAGTGGAGGGCAGCGGAGGGTGGGTTCAAGGTCGAATACTTTGGAAGTTACTGGAGATCAGAGGGGCCAAGTCTCATCTCCCCGCCTTTCTCCAGGATTGTAGCTGATAAGAGAGCACACACAAGAGGAGCCAAATGGATACCAGAAGATTATTGTTACTAGTGGGCCAGATAGTACCCATGATGCCAGAGAACAGGACATTCTGCTAAACTATGTTAGTACATGCACCTTGGACCATGTGGGTCTCCTCTCATTGTTTAGTCCCTAAGTTATGTCTTTGTGACCCCACGGACTGCAGCACACCAAGCTTCCCTGTCCTTCACCATCTCCCAGAGTTTGTTCAAACTCACGTCCATTGAGTCAGTGATGACACCCAACCATCTCATCTGTCATCCCCTTCTCCTCCTGCCTTCACTCTTTCCCAGCATTGGGGTCTTTTCCAATAAATTGGCTCTTCACATCAAGTGGCTAAAGTATAGGAGTTCAGCTTCAACATCAGTTCTTCCAATGAATATTCAGGGTTGATCTCCTTTAGGACTGACTACTTAATCTCTAAGATCCCACCAACTTCAGGGTTGATTTCCTTTAGAATTGACTGGTTTGGTCTCCTCTCACCCCCACCAGCTTCATGGAGGATCAAGGATCCCAGGCTGGCCTCACACACCCAGATACTTCTCAAAACTGACCCCCACCCTGACCCAGGTGTGCTCACTCACAGAGCCAGAAGCCGAGGGGAGCCCATGGACTCTCTTACCCACCCAGGAGGCAGATGGCCTAGAGAGGTGTAGTGGAATATTTTATGCTTCTGAAGCACAGTGACTCAACCCCCGATTACGTGGATCAAGCCCTGTTGGGTTTTAAGAGCCCATCAGCCACTCCCTGTCCAGACGAAGAACCCAGTAAGTGGTGAGAACCGGTGTGGAGGTGTTCACCCCAACACTCCTCCTCCAGGACACAGGCCAGAGGGCATCTCCACTTTGGAAACATGCAAAAACAACAACAAAAAGGCAAAAATGACTCTCCCTTTACCAGAAGGAATCGTTAAAGCTTCTCTAACTTGAATTCAAGACACATTTGCTGAGTACCTGAGGTCCTGGCCCTCCTGAGGCTTGGATTTTGGACACAATCTTATCTGTAAATAGTCTTAGCAGAAGTCAGAAAGTAGAGTTCAGAGCTTTTTATTTTTTAAGTCACATTTTCCTTATAACATTTTCCTCACAGCTTAAGCCTGATGTCCTAGGAAGTTGAGGGATCAGGCCCAGGACAGTCTAATCTCAGGGAAGAGCTTCTCTCTATTAAAGGGGCTGAATCCCATCAGTCTGGCTGGCTGCTGGATCGGCAGAACGAAATGTGACTTCTTGGCTGTTGGCCTCAAGGGAGCCTCTTGAAAGAGCCTTTATTTGATGTTCC
Source organism: Bos grunniens (assembly GCF_055505025.1). Classification (NCBI taxonomy): domain Eukaryota; kingdom Metazoa; phylum Chordata; class Mammalia; order Artiodactyla; family Bovidae; genus Bos; species Bos grunniens. The sequence continues at coordinate 14,238,430 of NC_141189.1, forward strand.
TGAAAACTGGAAGGAACAAAAAGGCTGGGGGCAGGGAGTGGCAATAGAGCGAGATCCAGGAGTCAGTGAGGATGAGAGGGAAGGCCCGGTGGGGTGGCACCCTGTCCAGGGTGGGTGGGCCCATGCTGCAGTCCCAAACTGCAGCCCCCTGCCTGGCCAGAGATGCTTGCAGACTCAAGAGGTGGAGTCTGGCTGCATTCCCTACAGGGGCCTCACACAGACCCTTCCTCAGTACTCCCCCATTTCAGGGCTGCTGGGACATGTACCTCAATGCCTTTTCTTTTTTTAACATTTTTGGCTGTGCTGGGTGTTCGTTCCTGTGTGAGCAAGCTTTCTCTAGTTGCAACGAGTGGGAGCTACTCTCTAGTTGTGGTGCGTGTGCTTCTCATTTTGGTGGCTTCTCCGGTTGCAGAGCATGGGCTCTAGGGCATACAGGCTTCAGTAGTTGTGCCACATGGACTTAATTGCCCCATGGTATTGTGGAATCCTCTCAGACAAGGGATCGAACCCGTGTCCCCTGCATTGGCAGGCGGATTCCCAACAACTGGACCACTGGGGAAGCCCCCCAGTGTCTTTATTGTATGCCCCAGGTATCCGGGAGCCCATACATGCCTGAGCCTGCACACATGGCCAAGCCTCTTGGCTCCTGGCCACGGCTCTCTGGATAGCCCCATGCTGATCATCTCAGATACAGATAACTCTCTTAAGCCTTTCCCTCTTTAGACAAAAGAACTGCAAGCAAAGCTTCAAGAGATTAGGGACTGAAGAAAGATTGAAAAAGAGACCCTGTCTTCTCCCTGCCAAATAGAAAAAGACTTGCCACCTTGGTAGAACGCGTGAGAGTTCCCTAGAAATGGCTTCTATTGGATGGATTTCTGCAGAGATCCAACAGCCAAGAACACCTGAGGGCTTGGGCATCTGGCAGGTTGGAGACCCCTCAGAAAACACAGTAGGGCCATAATTATGCAAGGATAAAAAGAAACAAAGAACCATTCAGGCAAAAAGACTGGCAGAGAGAAGACTGCAAAATGTTAGGAAATTAGATTACATATGGCAACGACCCTGGAGTCATCCAGGCTTGGATGCTCATCTCAGCTCTGCCACTTACCGGCTGTACTGCCTTGGGCGTGTTGTCTAACTTCTCTAGACCTCAGTTTTTGTCTCTGCAGAGGGAAATAATAGCATACACTTCAGAGGGTTGTGAAAATTACATTACGTAATGTTTGCAATTACCCAGTAGAGTGCCTAGTCCTTAAAATAATGCTCAAAAATTGGAAACGATTGATTATTGTGGCTTCTAAGCAGTGAGACTACGGGTAACTTTTTCTTTTCTTTGCTTATATCAACCACATTTTATATGATAAACGTGTATTATATATGCTGAATCACAGCTTGGCAGTCAAGAAAGGTTCTTTCCATCTACGGTTTATTCAGTGAGGCTCATCAAAAGGGTCTTCATTCAGGCCTGCTGAGAGCAAACCAGGCTTCTGCTGGAAGAACCTCTGCATGGGGACCAGTGGATAATGGGACCCAGAGGACCAGAAAGGAGGGTCTCTGAAGACAACTGCATTGTTTTCCTCTCGCTTAAGTAACCAATGATCCTGAAAGAACACCAGCATTTCTACATGCAAGTAGTAAGAAAACACTGAAGTGCTCTTTCAAGCACTATGCTCTCCTCTCCAAGATGCTCTGAGCCACATTCGTTTCCTGCCAATGTCACATAATGGGCACAATTTCCCTCTAGCCTGAGATATGGGGCAAACCCTGGGAGGCCAAACAAGAGACTCAAGCAGTCAAGCAGGTTCTACAGACTGGTGGACACAGCATAGAAAAGGAGCGAATTGAGAGAGTAGCATTGACATATACACACTCCCATGTGTAAAACAGATAGCCAGTGGGAAGCTGCTGTACAGCACAGGGAGCTCAGCTTGGTGCTCTGTGATGAGGGGTGGGATGCAAGCTCAAGAGGGGATATACATATACAAATAGCTGATTCACTTTGTTGTCTAGCAGAAATTAACACATTGTGAAGCAATTATACTTTCAATAAAAAATTAACTTTTAATCTGAATCTGTTTTTTTTTTTTTTAAAGGCAGTTTTTCCAAGCCCCATCACTCCCCCAGCCTCACCCTTCCTGTTGGGCACAAAGGCTCAGGCACTTCAGGCACCTGGGCAGTAGGCAAGGTTGCCAAAGCTTTTCAAAATACAGTAATTGCAAACAGCAAAGACAGCAAACAGAAAAAAGAGACAAGTGGAGATTCACTGCCTTTTCTGTTGGCCTCCAACAGTAGAACTACATTTATACCCAAGAGTGTAAATCAATAGCTCATAGAAGTTAGAACTGAGGATGACCTTGCAGTTCTAAGCCTTGATTCCCATATGAAAGTTTATTTACTGACATGCCCAAAGTCAGTGAGAACTCAGGGAGTGATCTTGGTCAATTCAAACAGCAAAGCCTGGACCAGAAGCCAAGCCTCCTAATTCCTAGGCAGGGATGCTTCCTCCAAAGATGGATATTGAGTGAGTGTCTGTTGCTCAATCATGTCCAACTCTTTGTGACCCCATGTACTATAGCCCAACACGCTCCTCTGTCCAGGGGTTTCTCGAGGCAAGAATACTGGAGTGGGTTGCCATTTCCTCCCCCAGGGGATCTTCCCCACCTGAGAATTAAACCCACATCTCCTGTGGCTCCTGCATTACAGGTAGATTCTTACCCAGCAGTGGGATTGGTAGCCTGAATGAAAACACTGACTTCTCTCCCAGCCTAGTCATTATCTGTCAGTGGTAACAATGGATGAGGCCCTCACAACACCATGACAATGATCAGAAAACAGACTGACCGCCAAGTGCTGGAACAGATGTCTCTACACCAGTGCTATCCATAACGTCTGGACAATGATACATTCGGTCCTTAAAAAGTCATCATCTCCATCACTGATGTCTAACATATTTTCAGAGACTAAACCAGGGGGGTAGACAAGATGAACATGAATATTTAGCTGAACATCATTAACAATGTTTTAAACTTTGAGATATAATTCATAAACCATGTTATTCACCCATTAAAAGTATACAATTCAATGGTTTTTAATAGATTCATGTAATTTTACAACCCTTATCCCAACCTAATCTTAGAGTATTTTTATCACCCCCAAAAGAAACTCATCCCCATCCTCCCCCAATCTTCTCCTGTCCTGGGCCCCCACTAATCTACTTTCTCCCTCTACAGATTTGCCTATCTTAGACATTCCATAGAAATGGAGTCACAGTATGTGGTCCTTCGTAATTGGCTTTCTTCATTTAGTGTAATGTTTTCAAGGTTCATTTATGCTCTGTATTAATTCTTCTTTACACAGCTCTTACAGCATCTTTTCTGGATCTTGCAAGGCTTTCTAGGCCATCTTCAAACATCTTGGTTACTACTGGAAATCAGAATGAAAATAAATTCTATTTACCTAAACTTTTTGTGTGCTAATGGAAGTGCATGAGTGCTAAGTCGCTTCAGTCATGTCCAACTCTCTGTGATCCCATGGACTGTAGCCCACCAAACTGCTCTGTCCGTGGGATTCTCCAGGCAAGAATACAGGAATGGGTTGCCATGCCCTCCTCCAGATGATCTACCTGACCCAGGAATCAAACCCACATCTTCTGTGCCTCTTGCATTGCAGGCAGATTCTTTACTGCTGAGCCACTGGGGAAGCCCCGTTGATGGAGGTGGCATTATATTATTTCTAAGGTGAAATAAATCAATTTGTATACCTGTAGCAGCAGTCACTAGATACCTCAGCTTCAGAAATGTTTAGCTGTGTTTTGTGGGTATAGTTTTCTGGTCATATATCAATCTAGGACTTACTGCATGATAAAAATTATCACCAAAATAACAGAGCCATGGAACTTGGGAAATCTCCCTATTTCAAAAAAGGACTCTTCATGCATCTCAGGAATGCACTATACTGCCCTCTGCTGAGTAGTATGTCAGGAAGACTAAAAATCAAAAGAATATGAAAAGACACCAAAGAGCCAGAGGACCTGTTTCTGACAAATACCTTTATTTGTTCATTATTCAAAAACTATTTTAAAGAGCATCTACTCTGTGTCAGGTACTGAGCTGGTACAAACATGCGGCAGTAATTTTTGTCCTCCAGGAAATCCTTGACCTTGAGGAGTTTTCTCTGTCACATGCTGGAACTCCTGTCCAACACAACCTCCTCAACTTTAGGAATTCACCAGACCTGAATGCTGCCCAGAACATTTGTCTTTGGTTCTATGACAAAAGCAAGCCAGAGGAAGATGATAAAATGTAAAAACATCATAGATCCCTAGAACTAACGAGAACTGGAATGAGATTCCATAGTTCCAAATCCCTGTCTCCTGCAATGGCAGGCAGATTCTTTTCCACTGAGCCACCTGAGAATCTCCATCTCAAAGGTTATGTGTAACAAATCACCCTAAAAAACAAGTGACTTAAAATAATAATAGTAATTAATTATCTCGCAAAGTTTCCATGGTCAGGAACTCATGAGCAACTCAGTGGGTCATTCTGGTTCAGGGTCTCTTTTGGGGGTTATAGTCAGATGTCAGCTGGGGCTAGAATCATCTGAAAGTCTGACTGGGGCAGAAGGGTCTGCTTCCTGGGTGGCCCACTCCCATAGTTAGTAAGCTGATATTGTCAAGATTGCTCCTCTCCACGTGGTCCTCCCACTGGACTCTTTGAGGGTCCTTACCACATGAGGGCTGGCTCAAGTGAATAATGTAAGAGACCAAGCTGAAAGCTGCAATGCTTTCTAAGACCTGGTCTTAGCCACCTACCATAACTGCCACCATATACTATGGGTCACACAGCCAGACCAAATTCAGTGCGGGAAGGACCTACACAAGGACATGAAAAACGGGAGGCAAGAGTCATTGAGGGCCATCTCAGACTGGCTACCACATTACTATTCAGTTTTGTGTTTTGTTTTGTTTTTTTCATTTTCCACCCTGAAGGTCAAAGTCCAAATTCCTAGCTTCAGGAATTTGTTGGACCAGGTTGCTGCCCAGAACATTTGTCTCTGGTGCTGTGTCAAAAGCAACCCAGAGGAAAATGATAAAATGTAAAAACACCATAGATCCTTAGAGCTAGAGAGAATTGGAATGAGATTCCAGGTATTCACTCAGTCACTGACTGAATCCTTCTGGGCAGGAGTTCAAGGTCCTCCAGCTCTGACTGCTCTGTCCTCAGATGGCCCTGACATCCTCTGCATGTTGAGTCAGTTCTTCCTCTGCGTGAGACCTTCAAATGCTTATCAAGAGCAACCATGTTCTGCCAACAAACACTGATTGAGACTTACTCAGCATCAGAGCCAGTGTGACAGCTACTGGGGATGCAGCAGTGAACAAAATACAGTTTTTGCCTCCCAAAAGCTCATTTCAGTTTAGCTTTCTCACTCTACTCTAGGAGGCCCACGCCATACCCCATGAGCAAGGGACCCCTTGTCCACCTTCTCTATATCTGATCTCAGAGAAGTCTCTTCTCTTTTGCTAAAGCTCTTCTGGTAGCAAATAACAGAGAACAAAATTAAGATTGCTTCAAGAAACCAGATAAAAAGAATTAGGATGGTAAAATTGTTCCAAATCTGATACAAATCTCTGATGTTCTTAAAGCATAGTTTAAGAGACCTGAAGTTGATGTAGGGAAAGCAACAGATTTTTAAAATATTGCTCTAATACCTAGCATCCTTCCTTAACTTTTACTATAATGAAAGCTTTTTTTTCTATAGATGATTTTGGATTTTCATATCATCTTCAAATAACTCCAATTCTATTTCTTCCTTTCCAATTCAGATATCGTTTATTTTTTTCTTGTTTTATTCCACTTGTTAGGATCTCCAGTATAACATGGAATGATATGATTTAAACTAAGTGATAAATATGTTACAGGGTTTCATGAGTAGAATGGATACATTGGAGGAAGAGAGAAAATCTCAAAAAAGATATGGAAACTCTAAAAAGGTATCAAGTAGAATATTTAGAACTGAAAAATACAGTATCTGAAATTTTTTTAAAAACCATAACATGAAATTAAGAGATGATTGAATGAGAGGGAGTAGAAAGATTATTACTGATTTAAATACAAATACATAGAAATTATCCAAAATGAATCAGTAAAAGTATTTAGAAAAGAGACATACAGAACTTCCATATCAAATACCAAATAGAGCCATAGTATCAAACATTCTAATATATGCTTAATTGGGTTTCAGAAGATAGGGAGAGAATAGAGAATAAAAAATATTTGGAGGACTATTTGTAAAAAAGTTTCCAAACTTAATTATAAACATCAGACATCATATGTAAGAAGCTTAACAAACCTCTAAAAAGAATCAAAACCAAAACCAAACAAAAAAACAACCAGTACCTAGCTACATCACAGATAAAAATCAAAGTGAAATAGAAAATCTTACAAGCAAGCAGGCAGAAAGGACATATCATATGTAGGGGAAGAAGTGAAGTGAAGTGACGTGAAAGTCTCTCAGTTGTGTCCAAGTCTTTGGGACCCCATAGACTATATAGACCATGTAATTCTCCAGGCCAGAATACTGGAGTGGGTAGCCTTTTCCTTCTCCAAGGGATCTTCCCAATCCAGGGATCGAACCCAAGTCTCCCGCATTGCAGTCAGATTCTTTACCAGCTAAGCCACAAGAGAAGCCCAAGAATACTGGAGTGGGTAGTCTATCCCTTCTTCAGCGGATATTCCTGAACCAGGAATCAAACCAGGGTCTCCTGCATTGCAGGTGGATCCTTTACTAACCAAGTTATCAAGGAAGCCCATATGGGGAACTTCTCATCCAATAAATGGAGTACAGAAGACAAAGAAACAATATCTTTAAAGTGTGGGAAGAGAAAACTGTTAACTCGGAAGTCTATACCCAGTAAAACCATTCTTCAAAACTGAAAACAAATATATTTTCAGATACATCAAAGTTGAGATAATTTGTTGCCAGCAAATCTGCCCTGGGAAAAGTGCTAGGGGAAGTTCTTTAAGCTGAAGGAAATGACACTATTGAAAATCTGAACCTATAAAAAGGCATGAGGAGTACTGGAAATGGTTAATATGTGGGCAAATATACAAGAACAATTGTTTCTAAAAGGAATGAGCCTTTTTTCCCCTAGATATGGCTTTAATCAAGCAATGAACAGATCATCCAAGAAGATACAGTTTCATATAATAAAGCCTGCCCTCCAGAGTTGCATTTTTTAATCAAAACAACTTGAGTATGTGAGGGAAAAATTTGTTTTCATATAGAAACTAAGTATATGATTTTCCAGCTCAACTACCTCTCTTTCCAAATCAGTTTATGTAAATAGTGCTGTTCATTCATTTGAAAATTAGTTATGACTAATTTTAGTCATCTAACATTAAAGCCACCATCAGTTATGATTTTTGCTGTAAGTTTCCAGCTCTAACTTCCTATGCCCCTTCTGTGGGCCTCATAGACTTACTTTCAGATCATTTCTGCTTCTTCTGACCTCCCTTTCCCTACCAACACCCTCCTCTGCTTATATAACCTCTTCAAATCCTTTGAACCCAGTGCTTATTACTTTAATGGATGACATCTTGTTTCTTAAAATTAAAAAAAAAAAAAAGCAAACATGAAAACCTGGTAGCAGAGATTAATTCTGGGTGATAAAGCACTGGTGTTATTATTTATTCCCTGTGCATTTCTACTTTAAAAACTTATTAAAAATTTCCAGTGATTTCCATTTCATAATCACTATGTATGAATCAATTTCTCTTAAGTCATTTTTTCTCAAAATAATAATAATTTACATGCGTGATTCCATACAGTATTTATGTGAAAATATTCAAAAGAATAATACCTAAGTTACCACATTACTTATTTATCATAATGAGGAATCTGCTCAAAGTAAGTGTTTCCATTTGTGATGAGAATGAAATTCATTGACTAATAAATAGTCTCAGGACTTTATTTTTTTACCTGCTGAAGACAATTTTGTCTTTCCTCTCTGCCCACACCCTCCAAGAAGAACCTTCAGTTCAGTTCAATTCAGTTGCTCAGTTGTGTCCGACTCTTTGCGACCCCATGAATCGCAGCATGCCAGGCCTCCATCACAAGAAGAACCTTGGTGAGATGAAATAAGGAGAGTGGGTAAAAAGACATCCGAATTGGAGAGGTAAAATGCTTAGGGACATTGGGGTAAAGGGTGAATAACTGAAGGTTTCAAGGTTAGGTGACTCAAGTGATTAGCAGTAAGAGGGAACTTCAGTGGAGAGAAACAGAAACTCTAACAACAGAGGACCCATTAAAATATTCTTTAAATAAATAAACACTGGAATTAAAATCTTTTTAATTGCTGACTATGGTTTCCTCTTTGTACTTAGGTTGTCAAGATTCATTTGAGTTCCATGCTTATCAATGACTGAAAAGTATCTTCCTGCCATACTGTTGGGAAAATCTTTGTAACCTTGAGAAGGAGTGGTCAGAATACTACATTCTCCTTGCTGAATTTCATTTAAATACAGTGATGGTAGATGTTTGGCTCTGAAACCTTCAGAACATTTTATGATTAAGGTTTGAAAATATAAGGTATAATTTCTTAAACATCTGAGCACTTTAACATATTTTTCAAGCTGTGAAAGCCTCTCCATTTTATGTATGTGCAGATATACACACGTATTGTATATAATGCATATTATATATAATTATAATTCAGACACCTGATTATGTCTTATCAATGACTATTATACACATTCAAAACTTTAATTTCACCTATTATCACTCCACAGAGTAAATACTTTCACCATTTGGTACCATTTTCACCTTAGAGAATGGAACATTTATTCTGTTTCTTTCTTGACTTTTAAGTATTAACTACTGACTTCCTAGTGAGTACTTAAAACTACTGACCTTAAGTATTAACTACTGAGACTTAAGATTTAACTTTCTCATGAAACTTTCCTCATGTCCTTACAATTTCGAGTGAAATCAATATTCAGTACCAATGTAAATATGACTCAAGGCTGAGTGGTGTACTTGGAAACATTTCTCCTTTAGGCAACATCACCTTGAAGTCAGTCATGATTGTCTCATTATATCATCTCTTATTTTCTATACCTATCAGTAATTGTATATAAATGTATAATTCTGAATTACTCTAAGCAGCAGATGGAAGGCAAGGGAACACTATACCATTTGGGGTGTCGGTTTGTACTTAATCCCCCTGTGTTCACTGTAGTACCTGGCCCAGTGCCCCAGAGTCCAGATTTCACTTACATCAAGATCTCCAAATGTTACCGAGCCCACGTTCATTTTGCTCGCCACAGGAGAGGCCAACAAATCGGCAGACGAGTTGTTCAAACACAGAATAATGACTTTACTGGGAAAACTAGCAAACTGAGAATATGGCAAACTAGCTTCTCAAAAAACCGTCTTCCCTCAGTCAGGTTCCTTTTAAGCACAAGAGTTGGGGGAGGGGCCCTCTGTGGCACTGACCAATGGCTGAGCAGGACAACCAACGGTCGCTGGTTGACAGTTGCTCACGGAAGTCGCTGGCTTGGGGGAGGAGCCTTCTGTGGCACCAGCCAATGGCTGAGTGGCTGCTTATAGCAGGCGCTTGCCTCACTGCCACTGCACCAGGAGCAGAAATGTGCGACTCCAGAAAGTGGTCCGGTTTGAAGTATCCAACCGCTCCAGCAGTGTCATCATCCAGCTCTAGGTGGACGGAGGCATTCAGGAGGCAGAGTCCACAGTGGCCATGTAGAAGCGGTTGACTTTCAGTGATCACTGTCCGATGCAGCGGGCACTGCCGTGGGCTTAGCCCACCATGGCCCCACCAGCCAGCCCATGACTGCCGAGATGGCCCTGGAGCTGATGCCCTCGGAGTACAGTGGGTGGGCAGCAGGAGCAGGCCAGCCTGGTGGGCTAGGCTCGGCCACACACAGAGAGGTGCAGTGGAGCGGCCCCTGCCTCAGTGGAGCATGGGGGCTGGCATCAGGGAAGTAGGAGGGAAGGTCCCATCATCCCTTGAATTGGGGCTGGGAAGTCCACCACTACACATGGGGGAGCCCTGCAAGTTTCCACTAAGGTGGACAGGGTCACCGCAGGCCGGGGTGTGGCAGAGGACATAGAGAGACAACTTCTCTCTACAGACTTTCCACCAACCCTCCTGTCTTGAACCCAAGCTGTATCCCCACTTTGAGAGCGACCTGTGGCCTCTGGAGTTCAGACAGGCACTTCCATGTTACTCTCAGCCTTTCTCCTCTGCAAGCTTGAGTGTCTTGCTCTCTCTGGTTTGCTAAGTTCCTTTCCACTGTCCCATACTTTGTTTCTATCATGACTTCTGAAAATCAATTCATCCAGTACCAGTAATGGTCTCTGAGTCTGCCTCCCCATTGATGAAACAGTCATTAAAAAAAAAAAAAAAGAAAGAAACAGTCATGCTCTCCTCCTGGACCTGAATCCTGGGGTATCCTGGGGTATCCAGCATCATCCCACGGGCTCTGAACATCTCTGAGGGTTGATGGCCAGAGCCGAGGACATGCCAGAAATGCTAACGCTGGACTGATGCTTTGCTAATGGTCAAGGTGCAAATGTCTTGGTTTCTCAATTACTCCCTGAGAGACTGCACAAAGACTTTTATTCATATTTTTGGTTACTGCTTCTATATCCCAGAGTTCTGGAAACAAGCCAAGTCACCCATAGAGGGGATGAAGAAGAGAGAAGAGAGAGAAAAGGGAGGCAGAAAAGGGGGAAATGGGGAAAAAAGGAGAACACAAGACAAACAGACTGATGTTCTGCTGTGTCCTGACTCACCATTACGGTGAGTCACCATTAGGGTATCCCCTTCCCTCAGGCACATGGTAATGTCCCAAATGGGGAGACCCCCATATCGGGGTAAATGCTTATGGCAGTCAGCATTGAGGTTCAGGCTGAGATGCCCGCAATATAAAGCTTAAGGTGATAACAGCAAACTGACTGTTCTGCTTAACCTGTGTTGGGGGTGGTGGTGTCATAAACCACCTGTATCTTTGATTCTTCCTACCCTCTCTCTGATAAACCTTTTTTCATGATGAAATATTATTCCCCAAGCCCAGCTGGCTGATGGATTGGGCAACTTACAAGACTAACTTCAATGAGTCCTTTGAAGTAGATGGAAACACAGGCTTTGTCAAAATGGATGTCATCCAAGGTCACTGTTTCAAGGTTGGCAGCATAATTTTCTTTCATCACATAGGTCTTCACTTGGTCCTCGGGTTACTTTGCGTCTGTCTGCAAATGAGTTTTCTGCTCTCTCCCAGAAGAGCCCACAGTCCTCCCATCTCTCTCTTCCTCTTCCCACACACATGGAGTGAGCAGGGTCTTGCCCCAAAGCTCTAAGGTCATGGAAGGAAAGCCAGAGGTGACCCCAATCACCCCAGACCACCTCTATATAAAAATTCAGGGAAGAAGTTCACAAAAGGCATCTTTTAGGAGAAGAGGTTGCAAAAGGGTAGCAGTTGGGAGCTGAGAATAGAGAAGGCCAGTGCCCCAGATCTTTGGTTTTCTGTGGTATTAAGAAATGTCAGTCTTTATTATTATTATTTGTATTGGAATATAGTTGATTTATAATGTGTTATTTTCTGCTGTATAGCAAAGTGAATCAGCCATATGTATACCTATATCACCTCTTTTTTGAATTTCCTTCCCATGTAGGTTACAGAGCACTGAGTAGAGTTCCCTGTGCTATACAGTCGACTGGTTCTCAGTAGTTATCTATTTTAAACATAGTAGTGTCAGTATGTCAATTCCAGTCTCCCAATTCATCCCACATCCTCCCTTTCCCCACTTGGTGTCCATACATTTGTTCTCTACATCTGTGTCTCTATAAGAAATGTCAGTCTTTATTACCAGTTGCCAGTCTCTACTGACTGCTGAGTGAACTTCCTAGGTGGCTCTAGTGATAAAGAACCTACCTGCCAATGCAGGAGAAATAAGAGATAGGGGTTTTATCCCTGGGTCAGAAAGATCCCCTGGAGGAGGGCACAGCAACCCACTCCAGTATTCTTGCCTGGAGAATCCCATGGACAGAGGAGCCTGGCGGGCTACAGTCCATAGGGTCACAAAGAGTCGGACATGACCTAGCAACTAATGCTTTCAGTTTTCTTTTCAGTGTTAGTACATGAATAGGTAAACAGACTAATGGAAAAGAACAGAATATCCAAAAATAAGTGCAACTACATGTGGAATTTTAATGTATGATAAAAGTGACAGACACCTTGAATCAGTATGGCCAAAAGAGGATTTTTCTTGAGTCTTTTTATCAGGGGAGGCAAACTGGTCTTGCCCCTAACACACCCAGATATTAAAAGTGCCTGTGTCAGCACTTCCAAAACAAGTGTCCTCAGCTTACAAGAAAAACATGTCAACACAAGCTATAGAAAATAGTTGGCTGAGGACAAGGAGAGTGGATGAGATGAAAGAGATGTTTAACAGCATTCTGAAGCAAGAATAAAAAGTGAGATTGTGGGACTTCCATGGTGGTCCAGTGGTTAGGAATCTACTTGCCAATGCAGGGGACATGGGTTCGAAAACTTGGTCCAGGAACTAACATCCCAGATTCTCTGAGGCAACTAAGTCCAGGTGCCATAACTACTGAGCCCATGCTCCTCAACAAGAAAAGTCACTGCCATGAGAAGCCTGCATACTGCAACTAGAGAGTAGCCCCTGCTTATTGCAACTAGAGAAAGCCAGTGAGTTGGCTCATCTGGCTTTTTTGCAGAAATTGAGACCCTGATCTGAAAGTCACATGAAAATCCAAAAAGATCCAGGAGTTTGAGCATTTACAACTCCTGATTTCAAAACTTATTATAATATTAGTGCAGTAAGCTTTTCCAGTAAGTGGTATTAGTATAGAGATAGGTAGATGATAGAAAAGAATTGAGATATCCCCCAAAATAAATCTCTACAGTTACAGTCAATGGATTTTCAGCAAAGATTCCAAGAAAATTCAGTGATAAAAGAATAACCCTTTTAACAAATGGTGCTGGGAAAATTGTGTGTCACGTGAAAAAAAAAAAAGATGAATTTGCACTCCTTCCTGACACTATACACAAAAACTAACCCAAATGCATCAAAAATTCAAATGTAAGAGTTAAAACCTTAAAATTCTCAGAAGACAGAGGAGAAGACCTTCATAATCTTGAGTTAGGCAACGGTTTCTTAGATATGACACTAAAAGCACAAGCAATTAAGGAAAAATTGATAAGCTGGCTTTCATCAAAATTTAAAGCATTTATGCTGCAAACAGTACCATTAAGAAATTAAAAAGACAGCTTATAGAATGGGAGAAAATTTTTGCAAATCATATATCTGATAAGGCATTTGTATCCAGAAATTTGAAGAACTCTTACAACTCAATAATAAAAAGTTAAATAATTTTAAAATAAGCAAATAATCTTTGTCCAAAGAAATGGCAAATCTACACAGTCAAAAAGTAAACTAGCAATTGCCTACAATGCAAGGTAAGGATGGGGAATCAGTGTAAACTGTCTAGAGGATTCTTTTGGAGTGATGGGAATGGTCTCAAATTAGATTGTGACAGTGTTCGCATAGTTCTGTAAATAAGCTAGCAATCATTTAACTGTATGTTTTAAATGGATGGATTTTATATTATGCAAATTACATGGGGGGGGGATTAAAATAAAGCTATTTTTTAAAAGTGGACAGGCTCTATATAATTGCAAAACCAGCCAAAGAACCCAGCACCAATGGCTGTTACTCTTTAATGGATTCTTGTTAAAAATATTGCCTCACCTACACTCTTAATGGTTCATAAAACTGTGGGAAAATCATGCACATTAATGACACTGAGTTAAAACGTGACTCAGAAAGTTAATTTTGAATGTGAAGAAGTAGTCATTAATCCAATGGTGCTCAAAGTGTGGTTCCTGGACCAGCAGCATCAGCTTTCCCTGTAACAGTGCAAATCTGGGGCTCTACTGAATCAGACCTCCCAAGTCAGAAACACTGGGAGTGCAGCTCAGCAACCTGTGTCTTAACAAACACTCCAGGTGATATGGATGCTCCAGTTTGAGAACCAAAGCCTTATCAGTCATTTCACTTATATTTTTCTTTTCATGTAGGTATAAAAGAAAAATGGGCCTTCCCAGGTAGCAGAGTGATAAAGAATCCGCCTGCCAATGCAGGAGACTCTGGTTTGATAATTGGGTTGGGAAGATCCTCTGGTGGAGAAGGCAAAGGCAACCCACTCCAGTACTCTTGCCTGGAAAATCCCATGGATGGAGGAGCCTGGTAGGCTGCAGTCCATGGGGTCGTGAAGAGTTGGACACGACTGAGCGACTTCCCTTTCACTTTTCACTTTCATACATTGGAGAAGGAAATGACATCCCACTCCAGTGTTCTTGCCTGGAGAATCCCAGGGATGGGAGAGCCTGGTGGACTGCCGTCTATGGGGTCGCACAGAGTCGGACAGGATTGAAGCGACTTAGCAGCAGCAGCAGCAGATCCTCTGGAGAAGGGAATGACTACCCACTCCAATATTCTTGCCTGGATAATTCCATAGAAAGGGGAGTCTGGCCAGCTATAGTCCATGGGGTCACAAAGAGTCAAACACAACTGAGCAACTAACACACACACACACATACACACACACACATCAATACATACACCTACATATATAAACACACAGAGATATAATTTTCTATATAATTTAATTATTTTCTCTCTAAAATCTTTAGCAAAATGGGCAAAGGACATAGTTCTATGTATGTCTCCTTTTTATGGGAGTATAATTTATTAGGGATTAAAATTCTCAAAATGTCCCAATTTTTTTTGTTTGACCTCTTGAGTCTCTTGACTGATTCTTAAGAGATTCTGGATTCAATTCTAGCTCAAGCAACTCCTTTGGAAGTATAAAAATCAATCAACTTGGATTTCTTTTTTCTCGAAGCATTTTTGGTTTTGTTCTTTTGTTTTAGTATTATAAGGCATGGAAGGGAGCTCTGGTCCTTAAAACAATGAACTGGAAAGCAGCTATGTAACTACAATATACCAGTCCTGCCATCTGATATAAAAGGAACCATGCCACCACCAATCCTTTTTTCTAAGGAAAAAAAAAATAGTGAATAATACATTTGTTCTGTAATTGCCTATACAATTTTAAGAAATTAAAAAGATATAACTATAAGGGGTCTTCATTTCTTCTTAGTTTCTCCTGGTGTGGGTCTATTTCATTTGTAGCTTTGGTTCTGGAGAAAATTCTGTATCTGTTTTTTTCCTTATACACATCTTTCTTTTTCTCTGTCGCTAGAACTCCCGTTATTCGGATGCTGGACTGCCTCCAATAGCCCTTGAATTTTCTATCTTTTCCTCCCCCATTTTCCCTCTCCTGTTGCTCTATGTTACGGGAGGGTTCCTAATTTTATCTTTCCTTCTACCGAGTTTGTCGTGTCTTCTATTACGCTTTTAATTTCAACATGTTCCTTTTTGTTCTGTGTCCCCCTCTTTTTCTTAAAGTAGCATCCTGTTCTGTTCTTGCTTAATGAATGCATTATGCTCTCTTACTTCTCTGAGGTTATTAATGATTGTTCTTTTTAAAACTTCTTTTTTCCTGAATTGTTTCTGTTTCCTCCTAGGTGCTTGCTTGTTGTTTGCATAATAAATTTTCACATTAGAGCATTTCCTTAGCCTGATGTTTTTGGTGTTCTACTCATGTTTAGAAACCGAGGACAAAGAAGCTGGTTGGAATGCATGAACCCACAGACTATTGTCTTGCATGGAAGGTAGTCTGACTGGGCCATTTCATTGGAAATACCCAGGTGTCAGATCTAAGTCTTTTTCCTGAGTTGATCAGGACTGCCGGCAGGAAGCTGCCTAAATATGGGGGCTTAGTAACAGGAAAGGACTAGGGGTGAGTCTCTGTATTCAGAATCTAAATAATAATTTTATTCAGTACGCAAGTCACCTGCCTTCAGCTGGGCTAGTGGTCCCCATCCACCACAGCCCATACATACTTCTCAGATAATAAACCTCTGGTCTTTGCCAGATGGAGGAAGAACCTTATGGGCTGTACAGCAGGGTGGGAGTGGGGATCAAAGATCTGACTGCTTTTTTTCTTTTTCTTTCCACTTTGAAACAATTTTAGACTTACATCAAAGTTACTAAAACAGTGTAGAGAGTTCTGTACACGCTTCACTCAGCTTCCCCCAGACGAATCGTAGTACAGTGATCAAATTAGAACCAGCCAAAAGAAGAAACACACAGGGCAGAGTCTGATAAGTCATTTTTCCCTGTGGAGTCATGGACGATGTCATATCTTGTGAGCCAGGATGTGTGACAATACACATCCCCAAATGCCAACCAGGCAGCCTAGAAAACTGATACACTGGGAATTTAGCTTTTGGAAGGTTTTGAACTACAAATGCAATGTCTTTAATAGTTATAGAAATATTAAGAGTATCTCTTTCAGGAGTTATTATGTCTCAGATTAGGAAGCTAAGGTACAAAAAAAATAATCATTCTTAAATTATAGACCAAGTGAATGGGAAAGTAGGGATTCACACTTAAGCAACTTAATCTCAGGGTTCATGTTTTAAAATTTATATCTCACATAGTTTTTACTAGGTTTTTCATTAAAATTATATACAATATTAAAATAAAATGAATAAGAATTTTTCAACCAAAAAAAGTACCTATTTCAGCTTGACTTAGTTTTAGTACTTTGTAGTTTTTGAAGGAACTAGTCCATTTTCTAGGTTATCAAGTTTATGATGCAAAGATTTATTTCCTTTTTATTTCTTAAATTTATGTGAGTTGTATAGTGATGTCCCCCCTTTCATTTCTGATATTAGTCATTTGTGTCTTCTCTCTTTTTATCTTTGTCAAATTTCTTTGAGAGAAATTTATTAATTTTAACAGTCTTTTCAGAGAATGAATTTGTGGTTTCATTGATTTTTTTTCCCGACTGTTTCCCTCTTTCTGCTTGATTTGGGTTTATTTTCATCTTTCTCTAATTTCTTGATGTGGAACTTTCAATTATTGCTTTAAGGCATTTTTTCTTTTTTTCATTATGAACATTTATTATTATAAATACCCTTCTAAGCCCTGCTTAGAAAGTCAAATGCTGATATATATTATTTTCATTTTAATTCAGTTCAAAAATAGTTTCTGATTTCTCTTCTGATTTATTCTTTGGCCCAGGTATTATTTATAAATGTGTTAGTTTCCAAATATGTGAGGTTTTCCAGATATCTTTTTGTAATAAATTTCTAATCTAACAACACTGTAATCAGAGACTATACTTCGTATTAATTGCATCTTTTTGTATGTATCAAACTTCTGGCCTAGAATATAGTCTATTCTGAACAGAATGTATATTTTGCTGCTGTAAGTGTTCAGAACTGCCATCCCAATACATGATGCTCTGGAATATTGATTATTTTGAGCTGAAGGGACTTGAGACACAGCAGATGAGAACGGCGCTCTGACCTTCCCCCTTTTACATAAAAGCAGGCATAAAGTTTCCCATGAGAAAGGTACCCTCCCTGTACCAGGAAGAGAAGACTATTCTTATGATCAGAGATTGGGAGTCAATGCCAAAATGCACCTGTTCAAACAAACTTACTAAAATAACCCTCATCTTCCATTAGCTTCCTCATCTATTTTCTGGTCCCTGTTTTACAATTTACTGCCCTGAGCCCAAGTCCCTTTACTTTGTCCTATTCACACAATTTACTGCCCTTTGTGTAAAAAGATATATAAGCCTTGGGGCCTAACAGCCTCTTCAGATCTTTTCCTTTCTGGAGACTCCTATCTGCATCTTAAAATGTTAAATAAATCTGTACACCTTTTCTCCTGTATTAATGCATATTTAGGGAATCCAGAAAAACGGTACTGATGAACCTATTTGCAGGGCAGGAATAGAGACGTAGAGAACAGACTTGTAGACACAGCAGGGAAAGGAGAGGGTGCGATGAACTGAGAGAGTAGCATTGCCATACAGACGCTTTACCGTCTGAGCCACCAGGGAAGCCCCATATACACACTACCATGTGTAAACTAGCCAACTAGCAGGAAGCTGCTGAATAACACAAGGAGCTCAGCCTGGTCCTCTGTGATGACAGAGGGGTGGAATGGGTGGGGGGTGGAGGTTCAAAAGGGTACTGTGTACTTACAGCTGATTCACAATATTGTACAGCAGAAACCAACACAATGTTGTAAAGTAATTATCCTCCAATGAAAAAATAAATTAAAACCTTCCTATGTCAGTTTAATTCTTAGGCCAGCCACAGAAACTCAGAGAGTCAAAGGGATGTTTTTCCCTATACTGTTGTTGAATGGAGTGTTTTATAAATAAAGTCAAGCTGATTGATAATGTTGTTTAAGTTCTTCTACATCCTTACTGATTTTCTGTCTTCTTGTTTTATCAGTTATGGAGAAGATTGTTGATACATCCAACTATAATGGTGGTTACAGCCACTTCTGCCTGCATTGCTATTGGGTTTTGCTTCATGTATTTATTTCAAAGCTCTCTTTTTTAGATTCATAAGTGTTTAGGATCATTTTGTCTTCCTAATGCATTGAGTTCTTAATCATTATGAAATGACCTTTTTACCTCTGGTAATATTCTTTGCTCTGATATCTACTTTGTTTGATATTAATATAACTACTCAGCTTTCCTAGTAGTTGCATTTGGCATGGTATATTTATTTCCTTCTTTTTACTTTTAACTTATTTGCGTGTCTTTATATTTAAAGTGACTTTCTTGAAGACAGGATACAGTGAGGCAATAAATTTTTGTCCAATTTGACCATCTCTGCCTTTTAACTAGAAGGATGTCTACATGTGCCTTTTAATTTAAAAGGTGTTAATACTGTTTATAGTCAATGTGATAGTGATTAGTGATATGGTAGAATTTCATTCTACCATTTTGTTACTTGTTTTCACTTTACCCTGTATATTCTTTGTTCTATTTTTCTCACCACTATGGTAAAACGCTTCTTAGCACTCTATCCAGTGCTGTTATGGCTGGTGGGAACAGGAACTCTTCCTGTTCCTGTTGGACCCCTGTAGATTGTTCCTGTCAATATTTTCAAAGGATTATTTCCCATCGCCAAGTAGTTCCTCACATTCTTTGGAGTTCAGCTAAAGACTAAGTACCTTTGTTAGATCTCTGGCATTCTCTCTCTATGTAGCTATCTTCTCTCCAATACCCTGCCCTGAAATCTCTATACATCTTGGTCCCCCTGGACTCCCAGCCCCATGTCCTCAAGGCAAGAAGACTTTTGGGCTCTGCCTGGTTTCCCCTCCAGGAATCACAGCCTGGAAGTCTCTCCTCAGGCTACAGGTTATAGCAACCCTGGGACTCATTTCACGGTTTCTTGTGTTTCAGGGATTCCTGTTCTTCATTTCAGCCTGGTGTCATCTGTCTTCATTAATTTGTATATTTTGTCTGTTTTTATATTTTATATAAAAATATACTTTGGATATTTTGCCCAATTTTTGGTTGTTTCAGGCAAGTGGGTAAATCTAATACCTGTTACTTCCTCTTGGCCAATAACAAAAAGCCAGACACATACAAATTTTATTTTGAAATAATTTTAAATCTGCAGAAAAATTACAAAGACAGAATAGAGAGTTCCCATATACTCCTCACCCATTTCCCCCTAATGTCATCATACATTATCACAGTAGTTTTTGTCAAACTGGGAAGCCAACATTTCTGTTAAACTAAACTCTAGACTTTATTCTGATTTCACCAATTTTTCTACTAAGGTCATTTTTCTCCCTGTTCAGGATTTGATATATCTAATTTAAGAAATGTTACTTTTAAAAGACTTATATTTTGACTGTGCAAAAATTATTTCTTTAAAAATGCAAAAACAAACTGAAAAATTGAGGAAAAGATTTCAAAGGAAACAAAAGAACAATAGCTTTCAAAATCAATTACTTCTTAACCAGTATGTAAAATACTAACCCACCAATTTAAAAAAAAAATGGTCAAAGGACATGCACCAACAATTTAAAAAAGAAGAAATACTATTTATTGGCTAACGAACATAAGGAATTTTAAACTTGACTGGCAATCAAAGATTTTTTTTTAACCAACCATACTGTCAAGGACTTAAAGAATAACACTAGTCAATATCATTAGGCAGGTCCTCCATACACAGATAGTGAGAGCATGATGTCCTACAACTGGTCTGAAAAGCCTTAAAAATGAAGGCCCTTGGACCCATTAGCTTCCCCAGTGGCTCAGCAGTAAAGAATCCACCTGCAATGCAGGAGACTCAGGTTCAGTCCCTGGGTCAGGAAGATCCCCTGGAGGAGGACATGGCAACCCACTCCAGTACTCTTGCCTAGAGAATCCCATGGACAGAGGAGCCTGGCGGCTATAGTCCACAGAGTTGCAAACAGTCAAACATGACTGGATCGACTGAGCACAAACCCATTAAGTTCACACGAAGGAATAAATCAGAAATGGGGGCAAAACTCACTGGGTACACTGCCACCAAGTCCTCCATGTGTCACCCCAACTCCTCTGTCTGCTTCCACAGCCCCTGGGGGCACCCCACAAGGGCCTCCATGTGGCCCCTCTTTCCCTTGCCAGCCTGCTTCCCCGAATGCTGGGTGAGGCCATCCTAACTCTAGGATAAGAAGCAAGATGGGGAAGAGAAGGCACAGAAAAAGAGGAAGAAAGAGAATAAGAGAAGGAAAGAGAAAAAGGGAAAGGAAGAACAGTACTTCTATTTAATGGAGAAAAGAGAAATAATCTAGATATCCAGCAATAGGCAGATATTAGAATATATATATATATAGAGAGAGAGAGAGAGCGAGAGCGAGAGAGTGTGCAGTCATTAAAAATAGGTTTTTATAGAATATTTTATTGCATGGAGAAAATGTTCATTATAAATTTAAGTGGAAAATATAGGCTAAAAACTATCATTTAATTTTTCTAATGATTTTTAGATATTTATTTATTTGGCCGTGCCAGGGCTTAGAAGCAGCATTCGGGATCTTTGTTTCAGCATGCAGGATCTCTTTTTAGCTGCACCAAGCAAACTCTTAGTTGTGACATGTGGGATCTAGCTCCCTGAGCAGGAATCGAACTCAGGCCCCCTGCACTGGCAGCACAAAGTCTTAGCCACTGGACCACCAGGGAAATCCCTCATTCTCATTTTTCAAGTTAAAAAGTATATGTTTATGCAAGCAAAGAAACTCTAACCATGGTTTTATTGGGGCTATTGAGTTATAGATTATGATATTTACTGTCATCTTTGTGTTTTTCCATACTATCTACTCTACAATAAATATAATAAAAAATAAGACTGAATATTTCCTTTTAATTTCTACATGACTTGCATGTGGCTTATGGAACTGACAATATGTTTCTTATTCCAATATCACCTTTTTGGTCCCAATGTTCCTACTTTTCAGGAGCCCTCCTTCTGTGTAAGTGATTAAGTGCATAGATTTTTCTTTTGAACAAAAAGACAATGTTTTCAAAAGTTCTTGGGAGACCCATCTAGAAGAAATGAATAAATTCCCTAAAGAAAAAACAGACAGCGGACCATCTGTGTTTCTCTCTTTTCTCCTTGTCTTTCCCAGTTTCTCCCTTCCCCAGTCCCCCTCCCCTCCTCTTTCTCCCCTGTGTTCAAGACTTGGAACAAACCCTGAGGCCAAGTCTAACAGACTAACTGGTTTGGAGGGAAGACAGTGAGCTTCCCAGGTGGCACTAGCAGTAAAGAACCCGCCAATCTGCCAATATAGGAGATATAAGAGACACAGGTTCAATCCCCAGGTCAAGAAGATCCCCTGGAGGAGGGCATGGCAACCCACTCCAGTATTCTTGACTGGAGAATCCCATGAACAGAGGAGCCTGATGGGTTATGGTCTACAGGGTTGCAAAGAGTCAGACACAACTAAAGCAACTTAGCACGCATACAAGGAGACCTAAGGAGACATGAGGAAGACTCCAGAAGGCCATCTGAGGACAGATGGGAGGACATCTGTCCTGCAGACATCCTAGGAACGAGTTTGGGTTGGACTAGATCTTTATGATATCCTGGAAAAGAGATTTTGGTCCACATCATTTAAAAACACATCAAGGGTACATACAATGGAACATTACTCAGCCATGAAAAGGAATGATACTGGGTCATTTGTAGAGACATGGATGGACTTAAGAGTCTGTCATACAGGGATAAAGTAAGTCAGAAAGAGAAAAATAAATATCATATTATATATTAACACATATGTGGAATTTAGAAAAATGATACAGATGAATATATTTGCAGGGCAGGAATAGACATGCAGATGTAGAGAATAGACATGCAGATACAGGGCAGGGAAAAGGAGGGTTGGGATGAAATGGGAGATTAGGACTGATGTAAACACACTACTGAGCTTCCCAGGTGGCACTAGCAGTAAAGAACCTGTCTCCCAATGAAGGAGAATTCCACGGACAGAGGAGCCTGGCAGGCTACAGTCCATAGCGTCACAGAGCCAGACACAACTGAAGGAACTTAGCATGCACACATATACACCACCATGTGTAAAATACCTAGCTAGTGGGAAGCTATTGTACAGCACAAGGGGCTCAGGTCCGTGTTCTGTGGTGATCTAGAGGGGTGGGATGAGGGAGGGGTGGGAGGGAGGTTCAAGAGGGAGGGATATATGTATACATACAGCTGATTTACTTCATTGTACAGCAGAAACTAATACAACATTGTAAAACAACTATACCCCATTTAGAAAAAAAAAACACATCAGGAGCTTTAAAGACATATAAAGAGACTTTAAAGTTAATTTAGGCAGTAACTGCAAAATTTACCCTCCAGACTTGGAGAATCTCCATGTATATATTTGAGCAGTCCTTGATTTTCTTTATCAGTACTTCTCAAAGTAGTCTGAAGACACTAAACATTAGAATCTTGGCTAATTCAAAATGTTGACTTCACCCAGTCAAAATGTTGATCACCCCCAGACCTACCAAAGGTGAATCTCTGGGCAGTGGAGCTTAGGAATCTGAATTTTAACACATACCAAGAAGACTGATAAACATTTACACTCTGAGAAACATTTCTCCATATTCTGCTATTATCCATCAGTGCAGAAAAGTGGCCAAGGCTAGTCAGATGTGTAGAGAATTTCATTTTTTCATGCAACAGCCAATATATATCTGTATTTCCTACTATGTGTCAGGCAATGAGTCTAGTTCCATCAGATCACAGTCTAGGAGGAAAGGATATGTATGCTTATAATGGGGAACAATTAATTTTCATTGGGGAGATTGCATTAGTGACGAATATTCAGCTGCAAGTTATAGCCAAAAGCAGCTTTAAATTACAGACATTTAATTATCTATAAAATCAAAAGGTGTAGAGGGTAAGGATTCTGGACTTGAGGAGGAGGTCAACAGAAATATCACAGTTCTTGCCCTCTTAGCAGGCTGCCAGAGTGGAGTAAATGTCACCTCCTTTGCCTTAGATGAAATATTTCTTTTAATTTAACCTGAGGTCACATTAACTTTTTTTTTTTTCGCAGCCACATCCAGTCTGACTCACATGATGTCAACTACTATTCTTAGTTTTTTTATATGTGCTGCTTCTAAGCCACTTACTCTGGCATGTATTTTGCACAAATTTGGTTTTGTTTTGCCATGCTGTTTTTTATTTACAATTTTAAATTTAATTTAAAATTTTAAAATTAACTTTTCCAAAACTGATCCCCTGCAGGATAGCCTCACAGGAAAAGGAGCTCCTGAAAAGCACAGAAACTAACTACAGCCCAGTGCTTAAAGCAATCAGTCCCATTCAACCACAAGGCTTGGACCTCAGTCTCCCCAACACGCATCACAGGAGAAGGTGCTGCCTCAACTCTGAGTTCTGTGATAAACCCCACCACTGGCAACTGCAGGAATAATCCCTAGCCTCCAGATCACGCTAGGAAAGTAGACGATGCCCATTCCCCCAAACACACATCTTTAGCTGGTAGGATGGGGCTAAACCTAAGATTCTGTCATATCATGCTGTTTATCCTAGCCTACAATTATGTGAAGTGTATGTTTTGCCTGCTGCTTTTCTAATTATGTAGCTTAAAAAATCTCTCATCTTGAGAGTGTGGGGAGATGAAGGCAGTTAGAGTTTGCAGAACCAAGTAAAAGAAAGGAGAGAGGGATACAGAAAGACAACCTCAGGGATCTGTAGAAAGTTCCCCTGGAGAATTCATCCAAATTGGTCAGCACATTAGTGTAGGGAAAATTGCCTGAAGCTGGGGAAAGAATCATCCAAAAGGATTAGAGTGAGTGGTGCCTGGTGCTCACACAGGCACAGGGATAATGCCTGTTCCCACTAGTTAGGTGGGGGAAAAAACCCCTATAACTCGGAGCCTAGAGTAGAGTGTTCAGGAGGGTCTTGCCTCAATAATGAGGAATCATTACCCTCAACTGAACACTGCTGATTCCACCTATGAAATCTTAAAAGCAAGACCGTTAAAGGATCAAACTGTTTCTGAGTTGCTTCACTGCAATCCAGAACAAAAGTCAAGAATATAGGAATAAAAAAAAAAAAATCCAGCATCTCATAAGGTAAAATTTACAATGTCTTACATCCAATCAAATATTTTGACAAAGCATGCAAAAAGAAGGCAGAAAACAGGACCCATTGGGAGGAGAAAAGGCAATCAACTGAAAATGCCTAGAAGTGACAAAGATACCAGAATTATCAGACAGGAATATTAGAACAGTCTTATATTATGTAAGTTCAAAAAGTTAAGTAGGGACATGGGAGATATTTTTAAAAAGATGAAAACTGCAATGTCTAAGATGAAAACTACAGTGGATGGTATTAATGATAGATTAGACACCGCAGAAGAAAAGAAAGCTTAGTTATTAGTAAGAGAAATTATCCAAAATGAAATACACAGAGAAAAATGAATTTTAAAAAATGAAAAGAGCATCAGTGAGGTGTTGGAACACTTCAAGTGGTCAATATACATGTAATCCCCAAAGCAGGGGAAAGGACAGAAAAAATACTTGAGGAAATAACTGTTTTCATCATACTCTGATGAAAACTATAAACCAAAGCATATCGTTATCAGTTGCTGAAAACCAGGGATAAAAAAGAAAGCCTTAAAAGCAGCAGCAGAGAAAAAAGGACACGTCACATATACACGGACAAGGATAAAATTACAGCAGATTTCTTATCAGAAATTAACAAGAATGATAATAAAGCAACATCTTTATAGTCGTGAAAGAACAAAGACAGAGAACCTAGAATGCTATACCCAGCAAAAATGTTTTTCAAAAAATGAAGGTTTTCAGACATAGAAAGGCTAAAAAACATAATTATTAACTGAGCTAATAATTGTTGTTAAAGGCATTTTTCAGGAAGAAGGAGGTATATACCAAATGCAAGTATGGATCTACACAAAGAAAGAAAGAACACTAGAGATGATAAATATATCATGTTGTTGTACAGATATATTTGAAAGATAATTGACAGAGTATACAAAATAAAAGCAAGGTATTCTGGAGTTTATAGCATATGTAAAAATAAATCATAGGGCAGCAGTAGCATAAAGGTTATGGGGGAGAAATGGAAGTCTGTTCTTGAAAGATTCTTATCCTGTATGTGAAGTCATATAATATCACTTAATGTATTCGATAAACCCTGAAGCAGCCACTAAAATCTTTAAAAAGTGTTAAGACTTAATGAGCCAACAAAGGAGATAAAATGAGATCATAAAAAATATTCATTAAACCAAAAGAAGGCAGAAAAAGAGGAAAAAGAAATCAAGAATAGACAGGATACATAGACAATAATTAGTGAATTCATAGATTTAAGCCTAAAAATTAATAACCCATTAAATCTAAATTGCTGTAAACATGCCACAAAAAAATCAGAGATAGTCACATTGGGTACAAAAGCAAGACCTAATTATATGCTGCCCTTAAATTGCACTCAAATATAGACAAATAAAACAAATATAAATTAAAAAGTAAATACATTTTAAAAGATATACCACGTACAAGTAGTCAAAAGAAAGCTGGAACAGCTATGTTAATATCAGGTAAAGTAGATTTCAGCACAAAGAATATTACCAAGAAGGTCATTTCATAATGATTCAGGGGCCAATTAATCAGAGGGCATGACAATTCTAAATGTGAATAATAAATGTTTTAAAATAAATGAAGCAAAACCTTGGAGAGTACAAGAAGAAATAGAAAAATTACAGGCATATATTTCAATGCCCATTCTCTCAATAACTGACAGAAATAGAATCAGCAAGGATACAGTAGATTTGAACAATATTAATTTGATTTGATTGACATTTGAGAGCACTTTACCCCAACTGCAGCAGACTGTATATTATTTTCAGGTGCACAGAGAACATTTATTGAGACAGACCACAGTCTAGGCCATAAAGCACATCACAATAAATTTAGAAGGAATCAAGTCATACATAGACAAGAAGACATTCAGAATGAGACAGATAATGTCACTACAGATTGAACAGATATGACAAGGATTATAAGGAAATATTATGAACAACTTTATGCTTATTGATTCAACCACTTAGATGAAATGCGCAAACTTTTTGAAAGTCACAAAGTTCACTTATGAAGAAACAGGTAAACTGAAAAGTTCATATCAAAGAAATTAAATCTGTAGTTTTAAAACTTCACACAAAGAAATCACTAGGCTGAGATGAGTTCACTGTTGAAGTCTACCATCTACCAAAAAATAAGACCAATTCTGCTCAATCTCTACCAGAAAACTGAATGACAAATACTTCTCAACCCAATCTATGAGTCCAACATTATTCTAATACCAAAACTAGACAAGGACCTTACAAGAAAATAAAACTATACAGCCCAATATCTATTATAAATATAGTTGCAAAAAATTAACAAAACTTTAGAAAATTCAATTCAATGATATGTAAAAAAGAATACATCATGACCAAGTGAGGTTTAACCCAGGAATATATAGTCGGTTTATTATTCAAAAACCAATCAGTGTAATTCACCATATTAACAGATTAATGAAAAAGGAAAACTGTACATATATCCCAGAAGATGCAGAAAAGTATTTGGTCAAATCCAGTATCCATGCCTAATTAAAACTCACATCAAACTAGAAATAGAAGCGAATTTCTTCAGCCCTGAAAAGAGGTATCTACAAAATACTATAGCTAAATCATACTTAATCATGATTGAACAGTTTTCCTTTAAGATCAGAGAGATGACATTTCTGCTCTTACCACTTCAATTCAACAGTGTACTGTACCCAGTGGAATAAAACAAGAAAAAGAAACGAAAGTGACCCAGATTAGAAAGGAATAAGTAAAACTCTCTTCATTCACAGATGACATGATTACTGGAAACTACAAAAAAGCTAGGAGAACTAATAAATTAGTTTTGTGAGTTTGCAGAATACAAGATCAAAAAAAAAAAAAAATCCAACTGTGTTTCTACATACTAGCAATGAACAACTGGAAACCAAAATAAATGAAATAAATGCCATACACACAGCATCAATAAAATATGAATGGAACAAACAATCTGATTTTCAAATAGGCTTAGAACACGAATGGACATTTTTTCAAAGAAGAGATGCAGACATGGCCATCAGGTACATGAAAAGGTGCTCAGCATCACTAATCTTCAGACTTCCCTGATGGCTCAGATGGTAAAGCGTCTGCCTACAAGGCGGGAGACCTGGGTTCGATCAGGGAAATGCAAACCAAGACCACAAAGTGATATTATCTCAACAGTTGTCAAAAAGACATGATAAGAAGCGTTGGTGAGGATGTGGAGAAATGGGAGCGCTGATGCACTGCTGGTGGGAATGTAAACAAGAATGTGGATGGATCTCAAAGTAAATACACTGACTAAAATTTTAAAAAGCCAGAAAATAAAGAGTACATACGATTCCACTTATATAAAGCCCCATAAAATGCAAACGAATCTTTAGTGACAGAAAGCAGACCAGCAGTTGCCTGGGAGAGAGGAGAGGAGAGTTTATAAAAGGTACAAAGAGATTTTAGGGGGTGATGGACTGTCCACTATCTTGATGGAGGTGATAGTTTCATGGATGTATTAGGTTGACCAGAAAGTTCATTCAGGTTTTCCTATAACACCTTATGGGAAACTTTGAATACATAGGTCATGTTGATCAAACTGTCCATTTCAAATATGTGCAGTGTACTGTGGGTCAATTATAGCTTAATAAATTCATTAACAATTTTTAAAAGGTCCTCGGGTCAAGGACCAGGGTCCCGCTGCTGGAGTCTGAAGTCCTCAGCAGGCCCAGTGTGTGTGCCTCATGGTCCTTCATCCTTGTCTGCACACCTGCTCCGAGAGCAAGAGGAGGCTGTTACCTGAGGGAACGCAGGAGGCCATGGTTTCCAAACTGTCTTGCCCTCAAATTCTCGAAGTGGAGGGAGGGGTTGCCCTGCTCAGGAAACTGGAGCTCCTGGTTTTCCTTAGAGACTGACGAGCAGAATGCGCCAGAAATCCAAGAAGACTTGAGTCCTTTTCACGTGGGCAATGGTGGGAGCAATTGGTTATTGGTCCAGAGAAGAAAACCTCAGGGAGCAGCTTTATCCACCTCTGAACTTCCCAACTGTGAGAACCAGGACCAGACCTGAGGACTACTGACAAGAGTTATCTCAACTCGACCAGAGGAACCTCCCACTAATGGTTTCATCCCTCAGGGTGGTGGTAAGGTCTCCATCACCAGAGACCTTCTGTTCTGGACTGGACAACACCACGTTAGTATTCTATAGAAATAACAGAAACACTGGGAAAGTTGGGTTTCACGACTTTGAGGGTCCCTGCCAGGCCTATAAATCTTTGATTTTTCTAAAATCCACATGTGTTCTGTGTGACGTGCTGACTAAAAGGTTATTATTAGCTTAACATTGGGATGATTCCATAGGAAAGACTCGAAAGAAACACACACACATAGGTATTAAAAGCCTCAATTTGCTGAATGTTATTAGCCCTCATCACACTGCCTTCCGCTAGACGTCTGGAAAGTGATTCTGGAAGAGATGTGCCTGCCTCTAAACTGGAGCTGGGAAGCTAGGGGGCTGATGACAGGAGTTGCTACCCTTACACGAGGAAAAAAATACAGGAGGGGCTCTTTTCAAAGCTGTAACAGAGTCCAGTAAATCAGCATTCCAATGCCCAGTCCAGCCCTCTGCTCCACACGGAAGGAGAGGAACATTCACAGGGACGCATAAAATGGAACCATTGCCCATCTCAGGATGCTCAAAGCACCATGACAGCTATGATCCTTGAATGAAGCTTCCTGCAGAGGGCTCCTCCCAGGAAAACAGATGGGAAGAGACTGAGAGAAACTGATCATAAACATGAACACAATTCTCTTCATATTCCTTCAAAATTACTCAAGGCCTTTCAGTTCATTTTGGGAATCCATCTATTCGTGACAAAATAGGACAGGCTCTCTCTCGAGGAGCCGCTTTGGTTTCTGAGGTCTAAGGAGAGGACAGAGACTAACCCACCCTGCCCCTTCTGCCCCCAGCAGTGCTCTCACATTTCCTTCCGTGGCAACAATGAGATGATCAGGTTCAGAGGGCTGCTGGCAATCAAATTAGAGAAACATCAAATAATTCTAGGGCATTTTCTTTCCTCTAATTTCCATTTGCCCCTGAGAGGAAATGAACATTTTAACAGCCTGAGAGAGTGAAACTGTCGGATGCTGTTGCCAGAATGGGAGAAAGAAACAAGAAGCTTTCTGAGCTGGTCGGGAAGGGGAAGGAGGCGGGGGGACGGGAGGGCCTCGGTCCCATAAAATCTGCAAAGACCTGTGACAGCCAGGGAGGTGGGCTCCTAACAGGGAGGCTGGAAGGCATCGCTCCACCAGACCCTCTGTGTCTCAGACTTCAGTGGGGGGCAGACTTGGGACCCCTGAAGCTTGCAAATCGCAGCCCCACCCCCAACTCTCTCCAGTTCCTTGGACCAGCATACATCTGTCTGCAAGAAGTCTGTCTTGGTTTCCCCTGGCAGGTCCAACCCAGGCCCCAGTGCCTCCAATAAGGCACTCACCCCCGCCCGCTCCTGCCGTCCACCTTCTTCTGGATTCTTTTTCCAACCTTCCCTCCTTATTCCAGGTGCTGATGAGAGTCCAACTAACAATGGATAACTCTGAGATCATGCTGTGGAGGCCTCGGTACCCCTGTCCCAGGCTGTGTACCCCCACCTCAATTGAGCCTCCCCAGATGTGATTCTGTTCCCCGCATCTTCTCAGGCTGCTGGCATTTCTTCATCGGCCCATTCCTTGAGGCGGGCCTTGGGCTGCGTCTGGCTTTCCTCTTGAGATGGTTAATGTTATGTGTCTACC
Source organism: Bos grunniens (assembly GCF_055505025.1). NCBI lineage: Eukaryota > Metazoa > Chordata > Mammalia > Artiodactyla > Bovidae > Bos > Bos grunniens. Next base: position 14,268,801 of record NC_141189.1, read on the forward strand.
CGACTGGCCACAGGATGCCCAGATGAAACATTATTTCCAGGTTGTCTATTAGGTTGTTTTTTTCTGTTTTTTTTTTTTTTTTGCTGAGCCACAAAGCTTGTGGGATCTTAGTTCCCCAACCAAGGACTGAACCCGGGCCCCTGGCAGTGGGAGCACTGAGTCCTAACCACTGGACCACCAGGGAACTCCCCATATGAAGTTGTTTCCAATGAAATTAGCATCTGCATCAGTGGACTCAGTAAAGTTGATCTGCCCTCCCCAGTGTGGCTAGGCAACATCTAAGCCACTGAGGCCCTAAATAGAATAAAAGGCTGAGGAAGGAGGAATTCGCCCCTTTTTGTTTCTCTGCCTTACAGCTTCAGCAGGCATATCTCATCTTCTCCTGTCCCTGGCCTGGGATTTATCCCAGTAGCTCCTCTGGTTCCTAGGCCTTCAGACTCAGACTGAACTACACCACTGCTCTTCGGGTCTCCAGCTCGCAGACAGTAGATTGTGGGGCTTCTCTGGCCACATAATTGCTTGAGCAAACTTCTTTTTTTTTTAATATATATATTTATTTGGCTGGGCCATGTCTTAGTTACAGCACACAGGATCTTTAATCTTTGCTTTGGCACGCAAGGTCTTTAGTTGTAGCCCATGGGATCTAGTTCCCTGACCAAGGATCGAACCCAGGCCCCCTGCATTGGGAGTGTGGAGACTTAGCCACTGGACCACCAGAGAAGTCCCTGAGCTAACTTCTTTTAATCAATATTTCCAACTTCCTATTGGTTCTCTTTCTCTTGAGAACCCTGACGGTCCACCCACCTCCCTAACTGGCAGGTCCATGTTGCTGAGACCATCTTGTTCTATCTCAAATTCAAGTTCTCCAGCCTAGGATGCCCACACGTGGCACAGGTATGGGTCATTGCTCCCATCTGCCCTGGTTTGATGCTGAGTCAGGTGTGAGCGTAGACAGTTACCAGGACATTTATTTCCAAAGCCCACTGTCGAATCTTCTCTTTTAAATAAAAATGCAGGTGAAAAAAAATAATTCTAATGTAGCTCTTTGGTGAAACAAATCAACAACCCAAACCTAGTCTTCTGTGTAAGAAAGAGAAGATGCACTTGCCAGTCCTGACAGAGCTGCTTGCACTAATTTCGATTCAATGACCTCAAAATACACATGATTCATCAGAGTATCTGGGGTTTCGGGTTCCAAGACATAGGTGATCCAAGTGAGACACAGGCAGACCCCCAATCAAGACGCATTCTCAACAAAGTACCTAGAGGTTGCTGCTGTGTGTGGAGTGGGGCTCAGTTGGATTGCGGGGAGCTCTTCCCATATATAAGCGATCTCCTTGCAGTGGAACACACACTGAGGGATCCTTCCTCCCCTTCTCCTCTGGCAGCAGGTATAGTAACATTTCCTTGTACTTAAACAGACTCTTTGGTCTACAGACCCTTTAGTCTTAGAACATTTTGCTTTCATCTTTACCTTAGGTAACAAAGCTACAGAAGATAAGATGAGGTTTCTGAGGTCCGAAGAGGAAGTAAAAATTGCTTCCCTCATCCCTTTCGAGGATTTTCCAGTTTCTGTCCCCGAACGTGTGTTGCTATGGTGATAGGAGGAATGGCTGCCAAGAGTGGGAGATGGTGACAAGTTGCAATGGGAACAGGGTTTTGAAGGTTTAATGAGTCTTCTCCAAAACGCACCCCTTTTAACCACCTAGCAGGGGTCCCATGATCCAATGGGCAAGTAAGAAAACCTCCCTAGAGTTTTCAAAATATAAATCTCTGTCTTCTCTGCATGACCAGCAGCATCTGTATCGGTCTGATTTTGCCATGCTGTGCTGTGCCATAGCAATTTGCTGGTGTGCAGTTGCTTCAGTCATGTCCAACTCTGTGCAACCTCATGGACTGTAGCCCACCAGGCTCCTCTGCCCATGGGATTCTCCAGGGAAGAATACTAGAGTGGGTTGCCATTTCCTCCTCCAGGGGATCTTCCCAACCCAGGGATCAAACCTGTGTCTCCTGTGGCTTCTGCACTTCAGGCCGACCCTTTATCACTTAGCCACCTGGGGAAGCCCAAAATGTATGTCATATCTGCTCATATACCACTGGCCAAAGTAAGTCCAACAGCCAAGCCAGAAACCAGTGGGACAGGAAGGGTATCTATCCCTCCCATGGAGGAGGCAATGGGGCAGATGCTCAAGAGATGGGCCCAGAGAAGGGCAGTGAATATGTGCACAAATCATGTAAACTACCGTGGCCCTCAAGGAAGATACAGTCCCTTGAAAGAGGATCCTGGTCTGCAGACACCACATATCAGGGCAAAAAATATCAAAGGTACAAAATATTTTTAATCCACTGGAAGAGAACTGCGATACAGATATTATGAGTCATTCAGAAATGTTCTTGCTGCAGATCAGTAAAAGGAAAAATTGGTCCCGCTCAAACTCAGAAAACCATTTAAGGCCTTTAAAAAACCAAGTGAGGTGCCCAGGCATTTTGAAAGAGGCCATTAGTGATAGACGTGGCAAGTTACCCCTGACTTATTAAAAAAGAGAATGATTTTAGAAATGAGCCCATTAGGAAGGACTTGTGAGATATTAGGGCCCTGAGAACTGGTTAAATAGGAGGGAGGGGAAGTAATGAGGGAGGTTAGAAATCTATTATTTGGTGAGTCTGCCAAAGGAAATCATTCCTATGATTACTCTTCGCACAGGTGATAATGACTTTGCAAGAGGTTTGCCCAGAGCTGGGCACTGTCAGGGAAGGTGATGGGGACACAGTCTCTCTCTGCGGGGGCAGGGGAGGCAAACATTTAGACCATAAGAGAACTCCACATGCAATGGACCTTATGAGACTTGTATACAAAGGAGCAGCTCCCTGGGGTGGCGGGCATGGAGGGCCCCTCAGGGGCCCTACTATCTTGGACATGTGTTGAAGGGTGAACAGCTAATCCTTCTGTAAGGGAGGGTGGGAGGGGACTCAAGGTAAGGGAACCTTGGAACTTCCCTGGTGGTCCAATGGTCCTTGCTTCCAATACAGGGGACTTGAGTTCAATCCCTGGTCAGGGAACTAAGATCCCACATGCTGCATGGTGCAGCCAAAAAAAAAATAGATGAGAGTACCTCAAAGACAGTTGGCTAAACAAGCTCATGGTTCAGAGGGAACCCAGGGTTGGAGCCATCCACGTGGAAGTGATCAAGACCCAAGGGGGCGAGGGAAGGCTGAGGTCACAGTGTGGGGTCGAGAGAAAGGGGAGTTGAAAAGCCTGGGTGAGAATCACCTGGCCCGGGGACTATGCTGAACTGGATTCAGCGGCATGGGCAGAGCAGACGAGGCAGAGAACTAACTGGAGGTGAGAAAGAGGATTTCTTCACCTTGCCTGACTTTTTATTCATGAGGATGGGAAAAATGAAGCTTGATTTCAGGGGAAAATTTCCAGTTGTTGCTTGGGGGAAACCTGAAATGACTAGGGACACGCTCATGAAATAGAGAACGGGTTGGAAAGCTTTTTAACCACAGAAGGAGGGTGGCGGGGGCCTTGGCACCCTGAGAGAAGGGAGCCTGCCCTGCACATGAAGAAGCACCCCGATGCCTGCCTCGCCACCCCCAACAATGTCCACACCTCACCAGGTCAGAGAAGTGGTGGGTTAAGGAGAGAAAATCTAAAAGCATTATAAACACACTTTATTTCTAATCATGTTTGTGTGAGGCAGTGATGGGGGGTGTATTTCTTATTTTCCAATAATATTAAATAAACACACAGGAGCTTTGGTAAACAGAGCACAGTAAAAGGAGTGTGCAGGGATGAGGGCTTGATGTGACTTTCTCTTGGTTTTTTATGAAATAAATTTTAGTCCTCTCTTCACCCCCTGCCCTGCAGCAGACAGCATCGCTGTTCCACCCCACACATAATATCTGTAACATGATGAATTACATCAGCATCCTCTCCTCCTGCAAGACGGGCTGACTCTTTCAGAGGGGATGTGGGGAAGAGTCGGGTACGATGCTGGGGCCAAAGAAATGACCAATTTGAGATTCTGAGTCATGAACTGTCATAATTAGGAGGCAGACAGAGTGTGCTGCTGTTGCTGTATTTGCTGCCTGTTCCTTGTAAAAGCTTTGGGAATTAAAATAATAGGCTTAAAAAAAAAAAAAAAAAAAACAGCCAGCTAGGGCTCTACCTAATGGCCTGCACCTGGCCCCTTAGCAGCAGACAGACCCAGACAGACCTCTGGCCGACTAGTCCTGGAGAAGATAGATTGAAATGTCACCTCCGGGAACCTCCCGCTCTGTCCCAGGCAAAGGAACAAGAAAGAACCCAAAAAGAAGGAAACCTCCTTACTCCTGGGAACAAACCATGGATGAGTCCCAGAAACCCTGCCAGGAGGGTTTGGGAAATGGGATGACCTCCTAGGGAAGGATAACTTTGTGATCACAAACTCAACTGCTCAAGGACAAACACTCAACTCTTGACCACCCTCTTAGGAGAGCAGGGTCCTGCTGAGATGATTGGTGGAAGTAGGGGAGACCTGGGAAGAGGGGAGGCTGGCTGGGGGAAGGGAAATTGCCTGCTCTGAGAACCAGACCGCCTGACATCGTGACAACCCCATATCACCAGCATTCTCCATCAGCAAGAGGCTGGCCTGGCCCCACTCACAACAAACCACCATTTCATACTTAAGTGACCTGAGAAGGGGGCAGAAGGGAAGGCTGGGTTGGGAAGCCCAACCTTCCTGCCTTTTAGGTCTCTATCCAACAACCCCAGGAAATTTGTTTTTTCATATTTATTTGGCTGTGCCAGGTCTTAGATGCAGCACGTGGGATCTTTAGCTGCTGCATGGGAATTCTCAGTTGCTGCGGCATATGGGATCTAGTTCCCTGATCAGGGATTGAACCTGGGAGCCCGCACTGGGAGTACGGAGTCTTAGCCACTGAACCACCAGGGAAGTCCCAACAATCCCAGCATTTTTTACAGCCCTTGTGGATGAAGACTTTTGAAAAAGTTACTTTGGGTACCCAGCTTTCTGACTCCCCTCCTCCTTGCAGGGTGCTGAGAGGTGTGTCAGACCCAACATTGAGTTGCATCCTGCCCACCCCCCCACACACACACATCTCACTCCTCCAACAGTACCTTCCAAAGGCAAGACTCAGCAGGAGATGAATAGAAGGGGCTGACTTCTCATTGGTCCAGAAAGTCTGGTAGCCATGAAGGGTGGGAGCTGTCAAGGCTACATCTCCCCCAGCTTCCTGCTCATACAATCCTGATTTTGCTCAAGTACCTGGTAGAGATGATTCTGGCCACAGTCTGCTGGAGGCTTCTGGGAAAGGCATTCACTCTCTGAAGGGCAAGAGCCAAGCAAGCATAAAGTTTTTTTGCTGCCCTGGCTTCCCTGCCTTTGAATATGGCTGTCACGCCTGGAGCTATGGTGACTGTATTGTGTAGACAGTAAAACAGAAAGAGAAAGAATTGGAGTCCTGTTGGTATCACTGAGTCGCCAAAGAAAATGCAGAGCACACCCCCAGATGCCATACCATGTGAGATGATTAAGTGCCTGCTGTACTTACACCACCGTCGACACAGGATTGTTACCTGCAGCTGAACGCACCTTGAAGGACCTTTGTGGTCTCCTCCTCCGATCAGCCCATCAGTGGTGCTTACGCTTGCCCATCTCTAGTTCAGATGCTCCCTGGGTACCCAGCCTGACAGTTTCACCTGTGCCTCCTGAGTCAGCCGACAGTTAAGAACAAGTGGTGGCAAACCTTAGGTCTCAGAATGGAACCTGGGGTAACCCTGGCTCATGACCAGGCCAGCTGAGACTGTGGGAGTCTAAAGACTTGGGATTCCAAAGAGAAAATTAGTGGGAGGTTGCCATCATGTCCCAAAGACATGCTGGGCCAAAGTCCCTATTAGTTTTCTGAATTCTTACAGCAAAGCAGAATTGACGGTTAGCCCAGGAAGGGGCAGGATCTAAGCCTTTCTTTAGGGAGCCAGTGGGACAGCCTAGGGGGATCTAGTGGGACAGCATCCAAAGCTGTCTTGGAAGGTCGTAGAAGTAGCAGCCGCCCTGGGACTGGCCTCTGGATCTGAAGCTTTCACTGTCGCATGTTGTCATTTGAAGGGCATGAGAAGCCCACTCTCCCCCAAGAAGTCCCCTCCAAAGTCTGAAACATCAGCACTGACCATAACGTCTTTGGGATTAAGCTGTGCTCTCCTTCTTGTCCCCTGAAAATTCGAAGTCCCCACACTGGAGCAGCATGAGGGGTGTGCCTTTCTCTGGGAGACTTGGGTGGAACAGAAGTCACCAGAAACCAAAGGGGAAAGGATACAGCAGGGTCTACAAACATCTTCTGTAAACAGTAGATCATTTAGGCACCGAGAAGCCCTATGGTCTCTGTCACAGCAGTTCACCCTCGGCTGCTGCAGTGTGAAAGCAGCCACAGACAATGTGCAAATAGATGGGCGTTGCTGCATTGCAATCAGTCTTTACTTATAGACACAGAGATGTGAATTTCATATGATTCTCACATGCCATGAAATGTCATACTGGGTGCTAAGTCGCTTCAGTCATGTCCGACTCTTTGCAACCCCATGGACTGTAGCCTGCCAGTCTCTTCTGTCCATGGGATTCTGCAAGCAAGAATAGTGGAGTGGGTTGCCATGCCCTCCTCCAGGGGATCTTTCCCACCCAGGGATCGAACCCGAGTGTCATATCTCCTGCATTGGCAGGTGGGTTCTTTATCACTAGCGCCACCTGGATCACCCTTCCGATTTTTTTCAACCATTTGAAAGTGTAAAACCCATTCTTGCCTTTGCAGCTGTACAAAAATAGGACTCAAGCTAGATGTGGCTCATGGGGCCTGGCTTGCCAATCCCTTGGATAGGTTTTTTGCTTTTTTTTTTTTTTAAAGGAATTCAGCTTGAATCAGATTTATTTTAATTAATTAATTTATTTTTGGTTGTGTTGGGTCTTGGTTACAGCATGTGGGATCTTTTGTGGCAATGCATGGGCTCCTGGTTGTGGCCCTTGGGCTCAGTAGTTGTGGTGAGTGAGCATAGTTGTCCTGCAGCATGTGGGATCTTAGTTTTCCAACCAGGGATCAAACCTGGGTTCCCTACACTGGAAGGCAGATTCTTAACCACTAGACCAGGGAAATCTCCATAGGAGGGTATTGTGTTCAGGAGAAGAAAATGAGGAGTTGAGAAGTCACTGATCTGAGTAAAGGGTAATCTTGTTGACGAAGCTTGGAGAGACTCCAGCTGAGATGGGCTGCCCAGAGAAGGGAGCTCCTGGGTCAGATGAGGTCATAAAGTGTTGATTTTCTCTGGGCCTCCGTGCTCTGGCTCACATGTCAGCAAGGTGATGGGCTCCCCTGGCGAGTGGACCACAGGCCCAGGGAAATGTGTGAACGTCCCAGAGGAGTGACAGTGAAAGGCAGAGGGAGTTTTATCACCTGTACAGGCTCCAGCTGTGCATGGGGGAACTTCCTGGATGGCATGGACCCCACACAGCAGTGGGATGACAGGGACCTGCACCCCTGGGCCACTGGCTGGCTTGGAGCGAAAGAAGCCACAAAGGGAAGGTCTTGGAGAAATGGGAGAAGAGACGCCGAGCCAGCCCTCCCAGGAGTTCGTCCTCCAACCAGACTCAGTAAGACAGAAGAGAAGACCTCACTGGGGACCGGGACATTACCAGCAGAGGTGGCAGCCAGGCGGCAGACAGTGTGCTTTCACTAATGATGTGTGCTAGTAGATTAGCCAAGACTTTATTGCAAGTGATAAAACCAGCTCCAATGAACCCAAGTGGGAAAGGTGATTTGTCGCTCTCATAATGGGATGCGTAGGGAAGCTGTGCAGAGAGATGCCTGGATATGGGCTTGGAGCCCTGGCAGGACTCAGGCTCCATCTCTCAAATCAGCCTCTGCAGGGTGGACTTCAAGAAATCCACGGAAGGCCTTCAATCACTCCTGTTCACATCTGGACTCATCACCATACCCAGCGGGCGGTCATAGCCACTGCCTGGTTCAGGTCATATGGCCAATGTCAGGGCCGGCAGGGGCGGGGGTGCAGAGAGAGACTAAGAGCACAGGCTCTGCAAGACATCCCCCCACCCCCACACAGTGGGTGAGGGTCAGTGGGGGTGTCACTGTGGGTTGAACGAAGAACAAATGCCCCCACAGAGCAGCCCATACCACCCACAGCAGGCCTGAAGGACTTCAGTCCTTCTGAATGAAGACTCCCCAAGTTGAATGAACACACATCACTGCCACTCTCAGAACAGCCAAATGGGCCCTGAGGCTCAGCTCTGGTTAAGGGTGGCACTCCTTCAGAGCCAGGGTGGTGATGGAGGAGGTGGTGGCCAATAAAACCAGAGCAGGTTTTTGCAGAGCTCTGAATTTGCCCTTGCTGCCCCTGGTCAGAAATGGCCTTTTCTTGTTTCTTCCCCCTGGTAAACTCCTATTCATCCTTTAAGACACAGTTCAAATGTCACCTCTTCCATGAAGCTCTCCATTCTCCAAAACCAAGATGCTTCTCAGTTCTGCTCCTAGGAGTTCTGAGAGTATTTTGCATTTAATTTGCTGATTTTTAATCTCTGGCTCATGAATACAGCTTCTCTCCAGGACAGGGCAGGGACTGAGTCAGATGATGTGAAGCTTCGCTTCTAGCACCCACAGCAAGAACCTGGGTCTTAGCAGGTGCTCTGTACTTCTTTGGTGGGTGCATAACATACACATGCAAGATATATATTCTCTGTGGCAGATGGAGTTGTCCACTTTTTCCCTCACCCATCTCTCACACTGGAGACTGAAAATGTCAGACACTTGCACTCTCAGCCTCCCTTGCACCTGGAGGTTGTTAAATGACCCATTATGGCTAATAAGACTTAAAGAGAAGTCTGTAAGGTGTTCTTCCTTTTTTGATTAATAGAGCAACTCAACAGAAGAGAGGTCTCTGCCTTGTCCTTTTCCTACCTGGTTTTGAATACAACAGTGAGAGAATGTGATGCCTGGAGCTGTGGCAGCCGTCTTGAGACCATGAGGCAACAGTCTGAAAACAAAAGTCAGTATATCTAGAGGGTGTGGTGTAAAGCTTGGAAACTGCCTGAGTCTTTGATTATTCATCCCTAGATTCAACCTGGAACCACCTACTTTCAGATTGCTTACACGAAACAATAAAAATCCCTATTGTTCAAAACCACTAGTTCAGAACCATTAATTCTGCTACTAGTAGCAGAGAGCATGCTAAGTGCTACATGCTTTCATGACATGACAGCAGTTAGGGACTCTACGGTACAAACATCTTTTTCTATCTATGGCAGTTTAGAATAATTAGAGGACAAAACCACCTAAAAATCAAGCATCGTGAAAATTTTTATCTCCAACTATCAATCATTTCAAGTACCAAGTGATCAATAACGTACTGTGACTTGAGCATAAATCCAGAGGTCAGAACTCTTGAGCATGTGCATCTAAGCGAACCTGCTCAGTGTGGCTCATGTCCTTGGGGGACCATTACAATCCACCCCAAGACTCCAACCCTCAGGACAGGGCAATATGAATAAGGATGCTCTGCCAAAGGCTATGAATTCTGCAAATGTGTTGAAAAGCTCTGGGTGAAAAAACTGGGGTGAAAAAAACTCAAGGACAATGTATACTTGAACCAGCTAGCCAATGAAGTAATGTGAATGAGGTTAATCACAAACACAGGAGTCGGAGTCTAGTAGCTGAGCAGGAGTTGGTCAGGGGGCTGGATATTAGGGATGAAGCAGTGGCATAAGCTGTTCTCCAGGACCAGGTGGTAAGCTGAGTCAGGCTGAGGAGTGTGGACTTGACAGTGGGCTTGGAGGAGGCATGGGAAGGTTTAAGCGGAAGGGACACAGTCAGATGTGCATTCGAGAACCTTTACTCCTGCTGCCTGCCTGGTGGTTGGACAGAGTTTGAGGTGAGGCAGAAAGTTATAGCTTTTGCCAGGGCCTGCCATTTAACCCCCAAGCCTGGAGGCAGAGGTCATGCCTACAGCCTGGCATATAATGAGGCAGGACAGACAGGACTGGGCCCAAGGACAGCCTCCTCATGCATAAAAATTAGGCAGAAGGCAAAGCCACCTCCTCGCTTCAAATTTCCTGAGGCCATGACACATGGAGGAATGGCATCTAAAACAGAACCTCTGTAGCATCTGAACAATAAACTCTGACCATGAAAACCGTGGAGCATGTGCAATAAAACTGCACAGGTTGCTGACGACCCTGAACAACCTTCCACCTGTGGCTGCTCGACTAGTGAGAGACACTTTAAGGAAAAACAGCTCTTGGGTTCAGTTCAGTTCAGTTCAGTCGCTCAGTTGTGTCTGACTCTTTGCAACCCCATGAACTGCAGCACGCCAGGCCTCCCTGTCCAGCACCAACTCCCAGAGCCTACTCAAATCATGTCCATAGAGTTGGTGATGCCATCCAACCATCTCATCTTCTGTCGTCCCCTTCTCCTCCTCCTTCAATCTTTCCCAGCATCAGGATCTTTTCAAATGAGTCAGTTCGTCGCATCAGGTGGCCAAAGTATTGGAGTTTCAGCTTCAGCATCAGTCCTTCCAATGAATATTCAGGACTGACTTCCTTTAGGATGGACTGGTTGGATCTCCTTGCAGTCCAAGGGGCTCTCAAGAGTCTTCTCCAACACCACAGTTCAAAAGCATCAGTTCTTCAGGGCTCAGCTTTCTTTATAGTCCAACTCTCACATTCAGTCTCTACGTGACTACTGGAAAAACCATAGCTTTGACTAGATGGACCTTTGTTGGCAAAGTAACGTCTCTGCTTTTGAATATGCTGTCTAGGTTGATCATGGCTTTTCAAACAGCTCTCACAGTGCATGTAATGGTGGCTTCAGGAGACAAACGCACAGATGCAACCTGGTGCCACTGAGGCCTCACCTCGACTCTCCTGCCAGTGAATATTCCACCTCCTAATCAAATGACCTCCTTCCATTCAAGGGCCTAAAACAAGATAAAAGGGGGGAATCAACAACTCTGCCATGTACCCCCTACTTTCGAGGACGCCTGCACTCGAAAAGTGTGTCCTTTGCTTTTGCCTCAATAAACTGCTTCTTTGTTCTTTTTGCTCCTCAGCCTCAGCGTGTGTGTTTGAGTTTTTTGTTCCTTGCCTACATTCTTATGAATGCGCTGAACAAGAGTCTGGACTTTTGATAAACGTTTTCTGGTATCAATAGGAAAGTGTTAGTTGTTCAGTTGTGTCTGACTCTTTGCGACCGCATGGACTATAGCCAGGCAAAGTTCCCTTTGTCCATGGAATTCTCCAGGCAAGAATACTGGAGTGGTGTAACCAGCCATTCCTTTCTCCGGGGGATCTTCCCGACCCAGGGATCAAACCCATGTCTTCAGCATTGCAGGCAGATTCTTTACTCTCCGAGCCACCAAGGAAGCCAGGGTTCTCAGTAAATGGCCAGGAATTACTTCTCTGATTTTGTGTCTCCCCAGCACCATGTGCAGACTGATGAACACTGCTGGGTTCTATCTGCCAGGAAAAACAATCCAACCCCAACCACATGGCACACACTTACCAAGAATCTGCATCCACAGGCTCTGAGCTGCGCCCTCCCCGCCAGGGACATCTTCACCTTCACCATCCCCCAGACACGAGGCATTGCTTTTCAGGCTGAACCCCTGTCCCCAGCTCCCACACTGTGGCTCAGGAGCTGACTGTGCTACCGAGGAAGTGCTGAGTCCTGGCCCCCTGGGAAGGGGCCAGCTCAGAGACAAGTCAGAAGAGCCCAAATTCCTGGCCATTAAAGCCTTAGTAGTAGTGTTAGTCACTCGATCGTGTCCGACTCTTTGCGACCCATGGACTGCAACCCACCAGGCTCCTCTGTCCATGGAATTCTCCAGGTAAGAAAACTGGAGTGGGTTGCCATTTCCTTCTCCAGGATTAAGGCCTTACGTAAGGCCTTGCCCCAGGAATCCCTATTGCTGTGCACAGCAGGTGAGTGGCAACAGTTCCAAGCCCACCTGGCACCCTGCAGACACCATAACCTAACCACAGGGCTCCCCTGCTTAACCCAGATGTGCCCAATACCCTCAAAGCAGTACTCAGGTGGGCTTAACCCTCTTGGCATAATCTCACAAAGCCCCTTCCGCCTCGCTGCCCCAGACTGAGGCTCCTGAGCCCTCTTTCTATGGCCTCACCTCCCCCTCCTCTGGAGGCAGGTGGGGCGGGGTTGTGAACACAGTGAGACTGGCATTTGCTAATCCCTCCCTGAGCTGGGGTCCTGTGTTGGGGGACAGTCCAGGCCCTCTTTCCTGCCCAAGTGATGGGCAGATCAGGGAACTGCAGGCTCCTCCTGGCAGAGCGTGGAGGGGAGGGACCAGGTGCTTAAAAAAAAAAAAAAACTTCAATTTTTCCACAGTCCAAGCGATTTTATCCCACTTCTCCTTAGCCAGCAATCAGAGTACAAATGTCTAGTAGTCCTCAGTGAGAGCCAGTTAATTAGCTACACAATCTGCTTCCTCAATAAGGAGGAAGGTGAAAGCGTTAGCTGGAGTGTCATAGTGCTTGATCAGAACTGGGAAGATCCCCTGAGGAAGGGAATGGCAACCCACTCCAATATTCTTGCCTGAAGAATCCCATGGACAGAGGAGCCTGGGGGGTTCCAGTCCAAGGGGTCACAAAGAGTCAGACACGACTGAGAGACTTTAGACCAGACCAGAGAAGGAATCACAAAAGGTCTGCCTAGTCCAATTTTCTGCAAATACACGCTCCTTTCTCACCAAGAAATGGGCAGCTTCCCTCACAGTCCACTGCAAACTTACTTGCCTTAAATTGAGGGCTGTGGCCATTAGAAGGTCTCTAACATCGAGGCTGGAATTCCTGAAATCAGTGAGGAGAAATCTAACCGTGCAAGAGCTCCTTCCAAATAAGAGGGTCTTTTTCTCCAGAAAAGGCAAGGAAATTTACAACTGTACCAAACAACTTGAAAACCTAGTCATGAGAGTAACATACTTTATTATATTGAATGAAAGGAAATCAGTAAAGGACAAGAACATCACACAGGCTAATAGCCAATGAGATTAGTCACTGCCAACTTGCATTAAATCAACGGTGCCCCAGGAAGGGTTCATCAATTTGTATTTAAATAAAAAGTGAAAAAAGCAACCCAACACACTGAAAGAAAAACAAAAAAGAGTAAATAATCTTTCAGCTGACAAAATATGCTGTTTTGAATAGATTTAACTCCAACTATAGGCTGAATTCCAACTTCAGGATCTTATTTAAAGAAAAAGCTTAAAGGCTGACTCCACAAGGTAGAAAACACATTTCCTCATACCTTTTACAGTGCTAGACTAATTAAAATAATAGATGTTCATTTATTGGTTGTTTCATACATAGGATTTTTATATAATTACGATGATAACTGTGATTTTGTATTCTGAGTTTTAAACTCAGCATTATATCATAAACATCTTCTGTCAGTAAAAAGTCTTCAATTGTTTGTTCTCTATGTCTGTATCTCTATTTGTTTTTCAAATAAGATTATCTAAACCGTTTTTTCTAGATTCTACAGATTGATACTAAGTATAAAATAGATATATAATGAGAACTTAATGTTTATAGCTCAGGGAACCCTACACAGTGCTCTGTGGTGACCTAAATGGGAAGGAAATCCAAAAAAGAAGGGCTATATGTATACATATGGGCTTCCCTGGTGGCTCAAATGGTAGTCTGCCTGCAATGCCGGAGACCCGGGTTCAATCCCAGGGTCAGGAAGATCCCCTGGAGAAGGGAATGGCTACCCACTCTAGTAGTAGTCTTGCCTGGAGAATTCCATGCACAGCCCATGAGGCCTCAAAGAGTCGGACACAACTGAGTGACTTGCACTTTTAACATGGATAAATATATCTGTTTCACTTTGCTGTATAGTAGAAACTAACGCAATGTTGTCAAGCAACTATACTCCAATAAAAAGTAATTTTTAAAAAAAGCCTTCAAATACTTTCACTGGTGGGCACACTGCCCTGTAAGTATTGATCAGGACCCCCATCCAAGGGATGTTCTTTGGTGACTCACTTCTTGCTGCCTCTGAAACTGTTTCCAGTCTTTTCTTGATCTATCCCCACCCCTCACCACAGGTTTCTGTGGTTCCACAGGTCAGGTTATTCTGTCTCCTGTGTTGAAGATGTCAGGGGACCTTCTTTTCTGTCCCATGCCTACCTGCTAGAGGTTCTAGAGGTGTGACCTCTCCACTCCTCACTTTACACTCTCTTCTAAGGTGACCTTGGCTCTTCTTAAGTATAAGAAGTATACTTGGCTCTTCTCCAAGAATAACCTACACCAATGACTATTCATACCTTTCTTCTACCCTAGACCTGTATGCCTGACTGCTGGCTCAACCTTCCCCTTGGAAGCTTTGGGCGGTTCCAAGCCCACATGTCCACAGACGAACTCAGGATCTCCCCCAGGCCTGGCCCCCTTCCAGTCTCAGCCAGCCTGCAGAGTGGCACCGTCATCTCTCCTGTTCTCAAGCCAGAAACCCAGGAGTCATCCTTGACAACTCATCCCTCCTGTCTCCCTGCTCTCTACCTCCCCCACCCATCAGTGGCCAAATCCATCACTGTTTCCTCCTAAGGTCTCTTTCGAATCTACCCACTCTCCTCCATTCCAACCACCAGGGCAGCACACAAGGACAGGTACTGCTGAAAGGCTACCTCCTGGGCAATCACCTCTGGCCTGATCGGCAAGAATACCTATCACTCCATCGCCTTCCCTTTTTGGTCTTTCCAGGCCATTTTCCAACCAGAAGCTAGCGTGATCGTATTAAGATGCAAATCTAATCACGCTGTTCCTTTGCATAATTGCTCTTAGGGCCTGGACTGGCCTACATCTCCCTGAGTCATCACCATTCTGTTCCCCTGGTTCCCCTGAGTGGCCAGGCTCTTTCCTACAGCTTTTGCAGCATCCTCCAGCCACTGTGGCCTGCCTACAGCTACTCAAAGGTGCCACGATCCTTCCCTACCTGGTCTTTGAGCATGCTCAGTCCTCTATCTGCAATGTTCTTCCTCCCCCGACTTCTGTAACTCTTACACCACTTTTGTATCTATGAGAGGTTCGGAAAGTGTGGTCTCTTAGCATTTGTAAAACGCAGGCAACTGTTAGAAAGGCATATTCTTCTGCATTGCACGCCTGCAATATCAGAAACTCTAGAGGTCCAGAAATCTTTTTTTAACAAGCCCTCCAGATGATTCCGGGACTTCCCAGGTGGCGCTAGTGGTAAAGAACCCGCCTGCCAACACAGGACATGCAAAAGACGCAGGTTTGATCCCTGGGTCAGGAAGAGCCCCTCGAGTAGGAAGTAGCAACCCACTCCAGTATTCTTGCCTGGAAAATCCTATGGACAGAGAAGCCTGGTGGGCAATCCAGGCGTTGCAAAGAGTCGGACACTACTGAGTGCACACACACACACACCGCCCCCCAGATGATTCTAATGCGTGAGAAAGTTAGAAGCCATTGGTCAAGAAAGGCCTTCATCACTCAAGGTTTCTTCTGAGATTTCTGTTTCATTTGACTTTTTGGTATTTAGTATAAACATAAAAATACATAATTTTTCTCCTAAATTTCCATTGATTTTATCTTATATTGGTTTCATAAACATTAAAGTTTGCCTCTGTGTTTTTAAAACACTTGTATTGGGATATATTTCATATACTGAAAAATCTACCCACTTAAATTGTACAGTATAGCTTTTAGTATAATCACAAAGCATATCTTTTAGTATATTTACAAAACTGTGTTCATAGCTGATTTTAACTATTTGCATTTTCCTGTTTTCTTGATGAGCCTAGCTAAAGGTCAGCCAATTTTGTTGATCTTTTCAAAGAACCAACTTTTGGCTTCACTAATTTTTTGTTTTGCTTTTCTTTTGTTCGTTTATTTCTGCCCTAGTGTTTATTACTTTCTTCCTTTAGTTCACTTTGGGTTTAGCTGTTCCTTTTTCTAGTTCCTTAGGATGGAAGGTCAGGTTATTAATTTGAGATGTATCTTCTTTTTAATGTAGGCATTTACAGCTATAAAATTTCCTCTAAGCACAACACTAGCAGCATCCCATAAGTTCTGGTATGTTTTATATTAATTTTCATTCATTCCAGAGTCTTTCCTCAGAGAAGGCAATGGCATCCCACTCCAGTACTCTTGCCTGGAAAATCCCATGGACAGAGGAGCCTGGTAGGCTGCAGTCCATGGGGTTGCTAAGAGTCGGACACGACTGAGCAACTTCACTTTCACTTTTCACTTTCATGCATTGGAGAAGGAAATGGCAACCCACTCCAGTGTTCTTGCCTGGAGAATCCCAGGGACGGGGGAGCCTGGTGGGCTGCCGTCTATGGGGTCGCCCAGAGTCAGACACGACTGAAGTGACTTAGCAGCAGCAGCAGAGTCTTTCCTAATTTCCCTGTGACTTCCTCTTTGACCCACTGTTTGTTTAGGATGTTGGGTAATGTCGACGTATTTATGAATTTTCCAAATTTTCTTTTGCTATTGATTTCTAACTTCATTCCATTGGTCAGAGAATATACTTTGTATAATTTCAACCCTTTTAAATTTGTTGAGACTTGTTTTATGACCTAACACATGGTCTATTACTGGGGAATGTTCCATGGGCACTTGAGGTGGTGTTTTTGGTGGAGTATTCTAAGAGGCCTGTTAGGTGTACTTGCTTCACAGTGTTGCTCAAATCTCATTTTCTTGTCGGTCTTTGGCCGAGTTGTTCTATCCATTGTTGTAAGTGGGTTATATAAGTCTCCAATTACTACTGAATCATCTCCCGTCAATTCAGTCAGGTTTTGTTTCACGTAATTTTGAGGCTCTATTGTTAGGTCCATGCATGCTTACATGCTCATTACATCTTTCTATTAAGATGCAATTATAAATAATTATAATAATTAAAATTTATCACTGTAAAACATCTCTTTGGTCCCTAGTAATAATTTTTTGTATTAAAGTCTATGTTTTTGACCAATACAGTATATTAATGCATATATATGGAATTTAGAAAGATGGTAACAATGACCCTATATGCGCGACAGCAAGAGACATAGATGTAAAGAACAGTGTTTTGGACTCTGTGCGAGAAGGTGAGGGTGGGATGATTTGAGAAAATAGCATTGAAACATGTACATTATCATATGTGAAACAGATCACCAGTCCAGGTTCGATGCATGAGACAGGATGCTCAGGGCTGGTGCACTGGGATGACCCTGAGGGAAGGGATGGGGAGGGAGGAGGGGGGCAGTTCAGGATTGGGGAACACATGTACATCCATGGCTGATTCATGTGAATGTATGGCAAAAACCACCACAATATTGTAAAGTAATTAGCCTCCAATTAAATTAATAAATTAATTTTATAAAATAAAAAATAAAGTCTATGTTTTTGATATTAGTACAGTCACTCCAGCTCTCTCTTGGTCACTGCTTCCATGGTATATGTGTCTCAATTCCTTTAGTCTTTGAATCTAAAATGTGTCTATTATAGAGAGCATATAATTGGATTTAGAAGAAAAATACATTCTGCCTCTTTTGATGAGGGTATTTCATCTATTTACATAATATACTTACCAATAAGGTAAGGTTTATGCTTGGCATTTTTGCTTTTTTGGAATGTCTTAGATCTTTGTTGTTTTATTCCTATTGCTGTCTTCTTTTGTGCTAAACAGGTATTTTCTAGTATACCTTTTAAATTCTCTTCTTTGTGACACTGTGATTTATAATAAGAAATATATATTCGGTCTTCATCCTAGTTCCTAGCATTGAGCTCCTAAAACACCTGGAATGTTCTAAGTGATGAGAGCAATAACAACAAAAGCAGTCTTTCATTATGTTTAGGTGACTTTTGGAAAGCCCTTAGGTAGCTAAAGAAGGGGGCTCATTGCCAGGGAAACCCACCAGGTGATTAGAGGGTTGGGAATTTTCAGTACCATGCCTGGACCTCCAGAGAGGCGAGAAGGGCTGGAGGTTAAAGTCAGTTACCAATGGCCAATGATGTAATCAACCATGCCAAGGTAATAAAACCTCTATATAAAATCCCAAAATAACTGGGTTTGGAGAGCTTCCAGACTGGTGTTCAAATGGAGATTTGGGGAGAGCGGTGTGCCTACAGAAGGCATGGAAGCCTTGTCTTCCCACATATCTTGCCCTTTGTATCTCTTCCATCTGGCTGTTTCTGAGTTATATCCTTTTATAATAAACCAGTAATCTAGTAAGTGAAATGTTGCTCTGAATTCTGTGGGCTGCTCTAGCACATTAATCAAATCCAAGGGAGCCTCCAGTTTACACCTGTGTTTCTAGCTGATCAGAAGCACAGTTGACAAAGTGGACTTGTGACTGGCATCTGAAGCTGGGGGGCAGACAATGTCAGAATTAAGCTGAAATGGAGGACACCCGGCTGGTATTGGAAAACTGTTTGGTATGAGGGTTAAAAATCCACACATTGAAACTGGAAGCAAAAAATTTGTTTACTGTAACTTTAAAAATTTATTCTTAGTGGCCATTCTAGAGATTACAATTAGCATCTTAAAACAATTCACTTTGGAAACACATTCAGTTTCAACAGTGGGTAATCAAGACTTGCTGCAATATAACTTGGTTCCCCTCCCCACCTCCTTTTGTGCTATGACTGTCATACAAATTACATCTTTATACATTCTAAGTCCATTAACACAGTTTTTATAAATATTGCTTTACACAATTGTCTTATAAAGCAGACAGGAGAGTTACAAACAAAAATACACTTATATCATCTTTTATAAAACTTACATAGGTACTTCCACCAATGTTCTTTATTTCTTTGCATGGTTTCAAGTTAGTGGCTAACATATTTTCGTTAAGGCTTGAGGACTCCTCCTTGTAGGCAGGTCTGCTGGTGATGAATTCTTACTTCTTGCTTATCTGGAAATGTCTTAATTTCTTCTTTAATTCTGAAGGAAAATTTAGCTAGATAAAGAATTTTTGGTAGGAAGTCTTTTCTTCCAGCTCTTTAAAGACATCATCCCACTGTCTTCTGGCCTCTATGCTTTCTGATGAGAAGTAAACTGTTAATTTTCATTGAGGTTCAGTAGTTTCTCTTAATAGATGATTTTCAGCTCATGGTGAAGCTTTGGTTAAACTGTCAAGAGGTCTACAGTTCATGGGCTTCCCAGCTGGTGCACTGGTAAAGAATCCACCTGCCAATGCAGGAAACATAGGTTTGATCCCTGGGTCAGAAAGAGTCCCTGGAGGAGGAAATGGCAACCCACTCCAGTATTCTTGCCTGGAAAATCCCATGGACAGAGGAGTCTGGCGGGCTCCAGTCCACGGGGGTCACAGAGTTGGACACGACTGGGTGACTAAGCGCACATGCTACGGGTCACGGGTTTCAGTTGTTTTGCTCATATTTTCACTGTTTTAGAGGGAGAGTAAGTTCACTGAGGTTCTTACTCTGTCATTTTGGAAGTTGATCTGTTTCCTGTTGTCTTAATTATTTTAGACAACATGATTTAGTATCTTCTAAAGGGATTTTCCTTGAATAATGATTTTTCTAGAATTTTGTAACTATTTTTACCTGGCTGGTTTTTCAGCAGAATGTGGGAATCACTGGCTCAAACTCCAACAAGAACTTCCACTGGACATCTAGAATGCTATTTTCTAAGCAGCTCACCTTCTAAGAACATTCAACCTTTGCATCTCTTCTACTTGAATACTGCTCAGCAAACACTGAATTTTTTTTCACACGGATTCTACTGTATTTTTTTCCCCAAGGCATTTAAATTTTTCTGCTGTGTCTGTGAACCAGGATTAATATGCCATGCTATTTTTAAAAATATAAAGCAAACACTTCCTGGATGGCAGGGGGAGAAAAACTGCTCATTTATGCACTTAAAGCTAATGGCATCAGGAGGGTTCATTCGGGAGGTGAAAGGTTCGTTGTGTGTTTTTCCTTTGAAACAACAAAATATTTTCATTCAAATTAAATTGTGAGCAGAACCTCAATGCACGAAAAGTAAAAGCAGAGGTGCCCGGTTGAAAAGGAGGCTGAGGGACAGTCCAAAGTCAAACAGGCACTGGCACCTGCCCTGCTCCTCACAGCAGCCCCTGAAGTGTTTCCAATAGCTGTGTGCTCGGTTAACTTCACGAACAGCAGCCCATCTGTGTGCTCCACAGCGTGAGCTCTTACCATACAGCACTGTTCTACTTCATGGTGATTTTCCATCTCTGTTCAAGGACCACTAACACATCCGAGCTCCACTGAGATCTTGCCTCGCTGGCCTGGATCACTCCCGTCCCTTGTCTGTCTCAGGAGTTAACAGCACATGGGATGTGAAGCTGTGGTGGGCTGAAGAAGAACATCGCATTTCACCGTATGGCACAACAGAGAGACATGTTTTGACTCTATCACTCAGATATAAATGCAGTGCCCGGTTTTCAACTAAATGAGTAGGTAGATTATATCATTATTAACTTCAGCAGAGAATATGGGGGGTGGGGGTTGGGTCTGATGGGGCTTAGAGACACAGGACTAGAAGCATCTTTAAAATAAGCTCTCAAAAGAAAATGTGTGGTCCAAGTCTTTACAAAAGATAATTTATTAGATTTTTAGGATAAAGGAATTTTTAAAATAACTAATACTTGTAAAAAAAATTACTGAGTGTTTAGTGATGTTTTCAACTAGAAAAAAAATTGAGCCTTAAAAAACATGGCAGAAAGCAGCTAGGGCACCAGAGTGAAAGAAGATGGAAACCTACAAGTGTAGCGATGAGTTTACATGCTGACTTTTCAAAGCAAAAGCAAACTGTACTCACTGTTTCACAGTGTGTGAGACTAATTATTCAGTGACATCCTATGACAATGCCTCTTACAGAAGATTTTATTCTACTCTAGCTCACATGCTACCTTCTATGGCAATTTGTATGGGAACAATGAAATCTAGTACAGTTCTAGATCTAATTCAATTTCTTAAGGGTTGGAACTAAGCAAAAATTTAAAGAAATCTATGTGGTATTTAAAATAATTGAGAATAATGACAATTTAAATTATTTTCAGGAGGTGTTATCTTCAGACGTAAGAAAGGGATGGAGAGCTTACGGTGAGCAGACACGTGGATCTCAAGGTAGTACAATAGACAGAAGACCAATAGCCCACAGTGAGGGAAGAGAAACAGAAATTCACACTGCACAACACTCCCATGGATGGCGTTCCAGCGAGTCTTCCTAGTTGTAATTCAAAACTAATCATGCTTATGGACTTCCCCCTCAAGATGATTTTCTTTCAGAAGTAAATTCAGAAAAGGGACTGAGTGCTGGAAAGAGACGGTGAGGCCAAGTCCCAGGCACTCCAGTGGGGCTGCTCTCTCCCGAGCCCTGGGACATGACTTGTGGCCTCATGTTCTTCCTCACACCCTTCTCTATGTGAAATATTATTTGTGTAACCTGTCCTTGGAAAAAAATCACAGTGGAGTCTGAGAACCTTCTGCAGCCATCGGTTTGTGTCCTTCGGTATCCTAAATCCAGACAATCTCAACATCCAGAAATATCCTTTGATTTATTCTTTCTCTGATATCTGGTATCCTTGGGATCAAAGCCCCTTTCGTTGGCACCAAACAAGGCCCAGTGAGGAGTTTTGGCCATATAATCCTTTGCGCTGAAAGTTTTTGATCCGCCACTATCTTCATATTCCTGAATGAGCTCCTGGAAGCGGCTGTAATCGATCCACGTCCACCATTCTCTGCCAATCTTAAACTAGCAAGAGAAAAAGGAGTCAGGTCAGAACTGAAAATAGCTGTAAAGACTGTCAAATCAGTGTCGGAACATCAAAAACAAGCCTGATCTTTTCTCCTTATCATGTTAAAGAAAATTCTTTTCACGCTCCAGACACGGTTCCATATCAAAGCAGAATGTTCTATAAACCGTCAAAGGGGAGTTTCTTTTTCCTTAGGACCACTGCCGTGCTGGGCCTGGAAGACCCAATTGCTGAATAAAGAATATATCCCAGAACTGAAAGTCAAGTTTATCTTGAGCAGTATCACTGGAAGATTAATGAAGTTTTTTGGCATTATCATGTGTAATTCAAATTCCTCTTGTTGCCACTTTTTCCCTCGTATGAATTCTCATGGTTGTTACTAAATTTTGCCTGAGTTGTTAGGGAAGCTTTCATGGATGACTCCAATTCCAAAACACTTAAAGAATCCAACTAGCCTTTTTTTGCCTAACATGGATACCATAGTTCATTAACGGAAAGCCTAGTTAAGAATTTCAATCCAATAAAGAGAAATAATCCAATTTGTACTCTTTCTAAGAAACTACTTCTCAAAAGTCACTGTAGAATAATGACCATGAATAAAGAAAACAGAGTGGGTTGAGGAGGCTCTGAAGGAAGTACAAATTGAATTGCGAAGGCTTTTAATTCAAAGCAACCACCTGGCATTTCATCATGTAAATATATAATACATTGATACCTGATTTATAAACAGACAAATCTTTGTTTTGCCACCTTCTTTTTTAAAAACCTGATTATGAGTCAAGGTAAGTAACAATTTCATGTTCTAGCTGAGAAAAATATTGAAAATATATAGGTTCCTGGATTTAGAATAATAAAATCTGCTGAATTTCAATAACATCTAATATTTTACCCAACAGTTGGGAGCTTTCTAAAGGGAAAAAAAAAAAAGGCCAAACAAATGGAAAACTTTACCTATGAATCATGAAAAATGCTCTTCTAGTGACGCCATTCCTTGAAAAGCTGCCCTAAGAGCGTTATGAATTCTGCAACTCAAGATGTAAGATCCACATCTCCCCATCACTTTCCCTCCCAAAGCTGACTGCTCTTGAATGTTCTCTACTGCTAGGAAAGTAATGAGTGATCTCCCTGGGTGCTGAACCTCAAAACGAGTCAAAGGTGCCCCTCCCTTCCCTGGCCTCTTACACCCCAAACATGGTCAGGCCTCATTGATTCTTCCTTTGCTGCATTTCCACAGCCACATCCTGGCACTACCCTAAGGCATGTCCTCGCTTCTAGGACTCGGCAACAGTCCGCCAGCTGATTGATTGTCTGAGTCCACTTTTGGCTGTTGCCAGCTTCTGCAGACTGCCTGAGATGACTATGTTTATAGCAGAATGGAGCCCTGCTACCTAGGACATACGGTCTAAATAATCTCCAACTGGAGGCTATTCAATGAGTTACCTAACCCCTCATGTGACCCCCATGCTGTTTTGTCTGTCTAATTAACGCTGACTTAAGACTCAAGTCGGCTTCCCTGGTGGCTCAGCAGTAAAGAATCTGCCTGCAATGCAGGAGATGCAGGTTCAATCCCTGGATTAGAAAGATCCCCTGGAGAAGGAAATGGCAACCCACTCCAGTATTCCTGCCTGGGAAATCCCATGGACAGAGGGGCCTGGTGGGCTACAGTCCATGGAGTCTCAAAAGAGTTAGACGTGACTTAGTGACTAAACAAACAAGTCTCTTCATAAATGTCCTTTGCTCTGGGAAGTCCTCCTGAATCCCTGTGGATGACCATGACAGTCCCCTGCCACAGAACCTCACTGTACCCTGAACTCGTCCAACAAGAGCACATTATACTGGCCTTTGTAGTCACTTAACCCATCCATCCCCACCCTCCAAGACTGCTGGTTTCATGAATATACCTGACTTATTCTCCTCTCCCCTGTATCTTTCCCTTTTGGGGTTCAGATCTCTAGGCCAGAACTCTGAACCCTCAGAGTCCACAATCTTGGTCCTCCTTTTCCTTCAAATTCTAACAATATTCACCTGCCATGGATATCTGAAGAGATTATCTTAGATTAGAGCAACAGATTTAAAATCTTTTACCACAACCTACAGTAAGAAACACATTTTATATCTTGATCTAGTACACGCAGTCATACATACATACTCTGGAAATACAACTTTCACAAAACTATAGGCAATGTATTTCATTTAAAAAACTGCCAGCTGCAACCTACTGCACTGATTTCCTAACTCCTATTACAGTTTGAAGATCTGGTCTCTTCTAACTACAAAACTTTACCGGGTCTTAAAAGGGAAGAAATTAGTTGCAAGGATATGACAATTATAACCTAACATCTGACAACTCTTCTTAGATTGCCAGTGTCTAAGAAAACAAACTAGAAGATCAAATAAATGTAACAAAAGGTTAGTGTATTAGTTTGTCTGGCTGTGTAACAAAATAACACAGACTGCATGTTCTAAATCATAAAAGTTTATTTCCTCATAGTTCTGGATGCTAGAAATCTAAGGTGAAAGTTCCAGCAGATAGCCCCCTTCTCACTAAGGTTCCACATGCCATCTTCTCCACTAAGGTTCCATGGCAGGGGATTGAGGTAGGGGTGCTCTGGTGTCTCTACTAATAAGAACACCAACCCATCAGATCAGGGCCTCACCCTTGACCTGATTTAACCTTCACTGCTTCCTTACAGACTCCATCTCAAATAAGGCCATACTTAGGACTTCAACACAGGAATTTTCAAGGGACATAAACCTTAAGTCTATAACCGTAGGTCACTCTTAAATGAACATTGAGACATAAGAGTCCTAAGACAAAGCTTCATGACACATGCCCCCTTCTCAAAACAATCTGAGAATAATCACATTGAATAATAGCTCAGAAAAAGTCAAAGTGTTCCATGCAAAAGGCAGAAGCTAAAAGGGCAAATTTTAGTATGACTGGCACACAAATAAACCTGAAAGACAGAGCTGCCTAAATAGAGGAATGAAACCTCAAATCATAAAATTTAAGGTTAAGTATGCAGGGACATGAGGTCACCCAGCTTTGTAAGGGAAGAGGCAAATCTATGCAGAATTACAAATAAACTCACCTCAAAGTTCACATACAGAGAACAAAGTACAATGATACAAAAATAAGAATCACACATACCACTTGCATTTTCACACTTCTTCAGAAGGGCTTTGATGTGATTTCAGTATCAATTATTTTCTAGTTGGCTCCTCCAAACATACAGTAGTACTCAGGAACCAAACAACTAGGAAAGCACTGCTTAAGGGATGGAATGGAGAAGGCAATGGCACCCCACTCCAGTACTCTTGCCTGGAAAATCCCATGGACGAAGGAGCCTGGTGGGCTGCAGTTCATGGGGTCACTAAGAGTCTGACACAACTGAGCGACTTCACTTTCACTTTCACTTTCATGCATTGGAGAAGGAAATGGCAACCCACTCCAGTGTTCTTGCCTGGAGAATCCCAGGGACGGGGGAGCCTGGTGGGCTGCCGTCTCTGGGGTCACACAGAGTTGCACACAACTGAAGCGACTTAGCAGCAGCAGCAGCAAGGGATGGAAGAGGAGCTCTGTCAGACCTCAGATCTCAGAAGTACTGATACATGTTAACTGGAAGGAGCAGAGGGAGTGCAGGGCCGTTAGAGGGAGAAAGCATTTTACAACACACACCAAAGGGTGCCACATCACTGCTTTCTGAATTTCCCAGAGTTATAAGTTCTGTTTTCACCTTTGTGGCTACAAATGCATTGTCTGTTCTCTGGGTAAAAGGAAGCCAAGATCCCAAAGACAGACTTCAAAGTGACCTGACTTCCCTGCCACAGTGAGATGCTGGGCCATCTTCCTCTGAGTTTACTGGTGATAAGCAGCACTTCCATGGCACAAGCTGCCTGGGGAACCGTTTTGAGAGGTAAAACCACAATGCAACTGCTTTCTAGATCTATCCAAGGGCAATTAAAACATTTTTATCTGGAAACTCAGTTTCTGGAGTTTTCATCTTAATCCCCTATTCTGCTGGAGTAACACTAAGTCCTCTAGGTAGTGTCACCAAATTGCCAATTTTCTCTGACATTCTTCTGAAAGTAATTACCCAGAACACTCAGGGCCTCCGATAAGAATGAGTTCCACATGTAACAGAGGAGGAAATATTCAGTCAGTAGGTTTTGTAAGGAAAACACTGCACTAAACCTTAATGGAGACATACAGTTTCCTTCTCATTCCAAGAGGGGAAGGTGTGGGAGGTGACAGCTCTTCATCCCCTCCCTTTACAGACTGTGAGCTTATAATACATCCAAAAGGGAGGCCTCTGTGATCAGTGCTTAATTACCTACGGGGCCTCGAATTCGGCAAAAACTTTTTCAGTGATGATGATCTTGGAGGAGATGGTGCCTGCTGAGTGGGGGAGGGGAATCAACACCGTTTCCCAGGGACACTTCCATTTCCCCACCCTCTTTCTGACTGCTCTGTGGCATTTGACAGACAGCATAATATAGTGGTCCAAAGTAGGATTTGTGGGAGTTCTCAGATGGTCCAGTGGTTAAGAGTCCACCTTCGAGTGCAGGGGACGGGGGTTCAATCCCCGATCGTGGAACTAAGATCTCCCATGCCATGAGTCAACTAAGCCTGCACGATACAATTCTGAGCCCACGCGCCACAACTGCAGAGCCTGTGTGCCACAGTGAAGCTCACTCATGATGCAACAAGGACCTGACGTAGCCAAAAATAAATAATTTTTTTAAAAAGTAGGCTTTGTATTTTGAAAGATATGGAATTGAATTCTAACTGCGCCCTATTTGTGCTTGGACAAGATTTGTACTTTCTTAGCCTGAGATTCTTCCTTTGGAATATGAGGGAAAATAGCATGACTCATAAGATTTTTGTAAGGAGTCAATGAATTAATGCATGCATAGTGTAATCACAGTGACCTTAATAAATGTTACTGGTTGTTGAGTTTATCAGCAGATACTAAGGAATGACACCAGACAGCTCACTGATGGTGAAAGATGCTACAAGATAATGGAAAGATTATGCTGGAAGACAACAAAATAACACTTTTAAAGTGCTGAAAGGAAATTCCTCATGCAAGGGCAAAATGAAATAAAGATGTTTTAGAGGGAAAAAAGACTAAGTTTACCACTTACGTCATCAAGAAGGAAACTGCACCCAGCAGTAAAAACTAGGCTGCAAATAGGATTTACATGGATTCATCAATATATGCATTAACTGCAGGAAAGAGTACTAGTAACTCCTTGTATTATGTTGAAGGAGTGCAGCAATGTCAATTAATTTCAGAATTAAACTAAGTATAAACTTTTAAAACATAAGAGTACAGGACTCAGGGAAGATGGTGGCATAGGAAGCATTAAGAATACTTCTCTCAACCCAGACAAAAATTATACTGGCAGAATCTTGTCTGACATAACTATTTAGCAACTCTGAAGTCTATTGAAAGTTTGTAACTTTGAGGGGAAAGTTTGGACTGTAAATTGCACCTAATTTCAGTCGATTTCAGTTTAGACAGGACCCCCGCCCCCCACCACCACCACAGCAGGCAGCGGTGAACACGTTACTGGAGCAGCCTGCATGCAACCTGTGGGAGATAGAATGGGCACTGAGGACTCTGTCCTTCAAACACTGGATATCTGTCTTCTGACCATTAACTTCTGCTTCTGATCAGAGGTATACATGGATTAAGCTCTCCAATCAAAAAACAAGAGATTGGAGAAATGGATTTAAAAAAACCCATAATCCAACTATATGCTGTTTACAAGAGCTTTACTTTATATCCAACGACACAAATAGGTTGGAAGGCAAAGGATGAAAAATGCTATTCCATGCCAATAGTAACCAAAAGGAAGCAGGGGTGGCTAGACTAATATCACACAAAATAGATCAAATCAAAAAAGTTACAGGAGACAAAGACATTACATATCAGTAAAAGGTTCAATACAGCAAGACAATATAACAATTATAAACATTTATGTACCTAATCACAGATCATCAAAATATATGAAGCAGATATTGACAGAATGGAAGGGAGGAATGGACAGTTCTACAGTAACAGTTGGGGACTTCAATATCTCATACTCAACAGTGAGTATGAGTGTGAGATATCGTTCTACTCAATAGAACAACCAGACAAAAGATAACTTCAGAAACAAAGGACTTGGACCTCCCTGGTAAGACAGCGATTAAGAATCCACCTGCCAATGCAGGGGACACACGTTCAATCCCTGCTCTAAAAGACTCCACAAGTTGCTGCAAGGCAACTAAGTCCATGCACAACTACTGAGCCCATGTCCTAGAGCCCATGCTACCCAGGAGGAGCCTGTGCACGGCAACAAGAGAGCAGCCACTGCTCGCCACAACCAGAGAGCGCCCACGTGCCACAGCAAAGACCCAGCACAGAAAAAACAGAACTAATTTTTTAAAAAAGGATTTGATCAACACAATGAATCAATTAGATCAACAGGCATACATATATGAAAGTACTAGACAGAGCAATTAGGCACGAAAAAGGAAAAAATGTATCCAAACAGGAAATGAAGAAGTAAAATTATCTCTTCAGAGATGATACAACTTCATACATAGGCAAGACTTCTCTTGAGAATTTGGCACTTGAGATTAAATCAAGTCGCGCTAGATGCTTGAGCTAAATGGGGGCTACAGTAGCCATAACAAGTGGTTTTGAAAATGAAGATGCAAAAGAAGAGAGAAGAAGGGAGAAAGGGAATAATGCCCTTTGTTATCTTCTAGAAATCTCACAGTGTTCTATTTTATGTTTAGGTCTAAGGTAAGTTTGAAAGTTGTAAGATCATCTCAAAAGAAACAGAAAAAAAGCATCTGATAAAGTTCAACATTCATTCATGAAAAAAACTCTTAGCAAATTAGGAAGAGAAGAAACATATTTCAACATAATAAAGGCCATATAAGACAAGCCTATAATCAATGGCAAAAGGCAGAAAGCTCTTCTGCTAAGATCAGGAACAAAGCAAGGATGCTTATTCTCACCACTCTGCTCAGTACAGTACCAGAAGTCCTAGGCAGAGCAATCAGGCAAGAAAAAAATAAAAGCTATCAAAATTGGAAAAGAGGAAGTAAAATTGTCTCTATTTGCTGATCACGTGAACCATAAAAGAAAAATTGACAAGCTGGACTTTATTAAAATGAGAAATATTTGTTCTGAGAAAGGTACAGTTAAGAGAATGAAGAGTCAAGTCATACAGACTGGGAGAAAATATTTGCAAAACATATCTGATAAATGATGTATATTCATAATCCATTTTAAAAACTCTTAAAAAATTCAACAATAACAAAATAACTAGCCAAGTTTAAAAATGGGCAAAAGATCTGACCACCTATCCAAAGATATACCGATGACAAACAAGCATAAGAAAAAATGTTCAATCACGTTTCCATGACAATATGTGCTTTTCAAAATCTATAGGACTTTATAGCATAAATACTGAACCTTAAAGTATGTGGTTTAAGTTTAAAAAATCATGTAGGAGGTCAGGGGAAACCAGGAAAAGGTATAGACTGTGACAAGAGAATCTAACTAAATTACAAATTAGTGAAACAACTTCAGTGAAGGGAAGGCAGTGGGAAGGGTACTGACCTAAGTAATTTTGAAAATAAGTGGAGCCTGTAAGACTTAAGGCAAAAGAAACTACATATAAACGTTGTATGCTAGGGTTAAAAATTCTGTTACTGCCATATACGTATACTGAAGTTGAACAATTAAATAGCTGACTGATAACAGGAGCTAGGATTCGATTCTCGTTCTTGGAGGTGTGAATTTACAAATAAGCAAGGAGAGGACGCCAGAATGAGTTATATGGAAATAAGAGTTTGAGACAACAGTATGTTCAGCTTAATACAGATACAAGAGGTACATATAGAAATAATTTCCTACATGTGTATATACGAAAGTTAGTGTATACATATATATACATATATATTTCTTTGGTCTGTCATCTAAGCGGGCCTAAAACAAACAATACCCCAAACAATGAGCACATCTTCACCTTCTGATTTCTAACACCATTCTCCAAGAAAAGAAGCCACAGCTCCTGAGAAAAATGGCTGACTCTGGGACTGAGGTAGGAAATATCCAAGATGAGCCTGGAAGTTGCCTGAAGTACCAGAAAGGAAAGTGATCAAAATGAACAAACCCACCCCCCGCCCCGACACCCTGCACACACCCCCCCTCCCACACACACATATTAATGGGCGTAAAAGAGACGTTAGAATCAACTAAAAGAACTCCTAGTGGCCAAAGCTAGAACAATGTGAGCAAAAGTAATAAAGCTGAATGGAGAATAACCCAAAATTATAAAATAAGTACCCATGAGTCTACAGTGATATAAAAATGACTGAAAAAACTAATAAATAGGAAGAAGAGACAAACCTACGTAGAAGAATTCCAAATAATTTGTGCATATATTTAACTTTCACTCCTTTGATACAGGCTGAATATAGGCTTCCTTCCAAAGGAGAGAGGGGAAAGAATAGTTTTCCTACAGAAAAGGAGAGGGAAGAATAATTTTACAGGGGAGAAACCTCACAAACACTACCACAGCTTGTGGATCAAGGTCAAGATAAAGGGAGCTTGACATGATGTGATGAAAATGGCACTTTACTTCTGTGATCTTCCTCCTAAAAACCTACAATGCATGTCTTATGAGAAAAACACTGGACACATTTCAGTAGTGGTGCACCCTGCAAAATACTCATGAGTACTCCTTAAAGTTGCCAAGGTCATCAAATTAAAGAAAGTCTGAGAAACTGCCATAGCCAAGGGGTACATAAAGGAACATGACAACTAAATGTAATGTTATCCTGGATGGGATCCTAGGACAGAAGGACATTAAGTAAAACCTAAGAAAATCTAAACTATCGACTTCAGTTAATAATAATGTATCAGTATTAGTTCCCTGATTGTAATACAGGTGGTCTATACCAATATAAGATGTTCAGATCAGATCAGTCGCTCAGTCGTGTCCAACTCTTTGCGACCCCATGAATCGCAGCATGCCAGGCCTCCCTGTCCATCACCAACTCCTGGAGTTCACTCAGACTCACGTCCATCAAGTCAGTGATGCCATCCAGCCATCTCATCCTCTGTCGTCCCCTTCTCCTCCTGCCCCCAATCCCTCCCAGCATCAGAGTCTTT
This sequence comes from Bos grunniens, assembly GCF_055505025.1. Classification (NCBI taxonomy): domain Eukaryota; kingdom Metazoa; phylum Chordata; class Mammalia; order Artiodactyla; family Bovidae; genus Bos; species Bos grunniens. Next base: position 14,299,740 of record NC_141189.1, read on the forward strand.
TCCAATGAGTCAACTCTTCGCATGAGGTGGCCAAAGTACTGGAGTTTCAGCTTTAGCATCATTCCTTCCAAAGAAATCCCAGGGCTGATCTCCTTCAGAATGGACTGGTTGGATCTCCTTGAAGTCCAAGGGACTCTCAAGAGTCTTCTCCAACACCACAGTTCAAAAGCATCAATTCTTCGGCGCTCAGCCTTCTTCACAGTCCAACTCTCACATCCATACATGACCACAGGAAAAACCATAGCCTTGACTAGACGAACCTTCGTTGGCAAAGTAATGTCTCTGCTTTTGAATATGCTATCTAGGTTGGTCATAACTTTCCTTCCAAGGAGTAAGCGTATTTTAATTTCATGGCTGTAGTCACCATCTGCAGTGATTTTGGAGCCCAGAAAAATAAAGTCTGACACTGTTTCCACTGTTTCCCCATCTATTTCCCATGAAGTGGTGGCACCGGATGCCATGATCTTCGTTTTCTGAATGTTGAGATTTAAGCCAACTTCTTCACTCTCCGCTTTCACTTTCATCAAGAGGCTTTTGAGTTCCTCTTCACTTTCTGCCATAAGGGTGGTGTCTGCATATCTGAGGTTATTGATATTTCTCCCGGCAATCTTGATTCCAGCTTGTGCTTCTTCCAATCCAGCGTTTCTCATGATGTACTCTGCATATAAGTTAAATAAACAGGGTGACAATATACAGCCTTGACATACTCCTTTTCCTATTTGGAACCAGTCTGTTGTTCCATGTTCAGTTCTAACTGTTGCTTCCTGACCTGCATACAAATTTCTCAAGAGGCAGATCAGGTGGTCTGGTATTCCCATCTCTTTCAGAATTTTCCACAGTTTATTGTGATCCACACAGTCAAAGGCTTTGGCATATTTAATAATAGGCAAATTCAGGGTATATAATAGCTCTCTGTGCTATCTTCTCAATTTTTCTGTAAATCTCAAACTACTAAAATATAAAGTCTAGTTTTTAAACAATTAAGAGTTATGCTATGTAGATTCTGCAAGCCGTGCATACACCCACCACTTGGTTTGCACAGGCAGAGATCCACTCTAATGGGGTATTGCCAATATGTTGAAAGAAGTTCACAGTTTCTGAACTAAAATGATCAAAGTGTGTTGCACTCATCATGGTCTTACCAGTTTGCAGACTGACAGGATCATGGTGACATTTAGGTTGTGAGGCTCGAAACCCAGAAACAGAAGGCTGACTGTGCCTTATTCCAGCTGAGCCCTCCTGACCCTTCCGAAGCACACGGCCGGGTTGGCCCTCCTCTTTCCAATGATCTCCTGCGGGGAATTGTAGTCCTCTCTGTGTCTCTCCAGCTCAACCCTGGAACTAGCATATGCTGACATATTGATCTTAATGTGAGTCTTCATCTTTCCTTTGTTCAAAGGCAGAGACATTCACTCAACTTTATGAAGTATCCACCTATTCTTCCACCTACTTTAAGAAGCTACTTCTTATTAATAGCAGAAACTCCTTTATGTTTAGCCTAAACTGCTTCTGAATGATAAACCTGTTCTATAAAGATATTTAAAACAATCATCCATTTAAAAAATTCCACTAGTAGAATTAAAAAAAAAAAATGCTTTGCATGTAGTGGAACATATGGCAGTGACAAGATCATTGCACTGCAAATGACCAGAAAGTTTTCTGGGAATGGACAGGGTACAAATTATAATAGACTCTCTAGAAGCTATTTCATGTTGTGAAAATCTTGCAAATTTAACACAAGACCTTGAAAGGTCATCTACATACAGTCAACCAGTGCTTGGGATCACTCTAGATTTTTTCTTCTTCTTTTTTTTAAAGATTCACCTTACGTTTTGAGCTTTCCTGGCTCAGAATTTCAAATTTTTGAAACTGGTAAAGAAATGCTGCACTTTCTGACAATGTTCTTATTTTCACTAGCCAACTTTACTACAATCAGAAAAGTACAGTAGAGTAGGCAGGAGAGACTTTCAAAAATATGAATGGGCATTAATTTTCTGCTGCAAGAAAAAAAAATGGTAAATGGAAAACAACTGGATTTGACAACTAGCAGGTTACTGATGACCTATAAAATAGCAAACTCGGTAGAATAAACACTCATTGAATGACTGAGTGAGTAAATAAATGATAAGGAAGAAGGGAAATAGGTACCAAAATTAGCAAGGAAGATGGGACAGTATCTCTGATTTCAGAAGGCAAGATGATGAATAAGGAGAGAAGATGAAGGTAAAGAGTTTGCTAATTCACTAAACAAACACTAAGAACCTAGAATGTATCAGGTACTCTAGGAAGTGCTGGGAATGACAGTCCTTGCGTTCAGGAACCTTGGCTTCTTAGAGAAAACAGCCTTAAAGATGTGCACACAGCTCTGAAAGAAGTGGTCCCCAAGGAGGTTTATTTTATAGTTTTAAAGAACAGAAGTTCACCAGGTGAAGTGAGGTAAGGAGAGGAGGTCTAGCAGTAGAGAAACCTTAGCTGGGCAAACACATAACAGGAAGAAAATAATACGGCAGGGCCTTGTCAAGGCCCGAGGAGTAGGCATGAAATGAAGCTCAAAGGACTTGATTGTAAAGGCCATTAAAATCAAATAAATGTTTAGGCTTTTCTCTTGCACACTCTGTAAGATGTCACGTGTTTCAAAACTACAGCAGAGAAATAATAAACTGGGAGTTGGCAGCATAAACAATGAGGATGTTGAACAGTCAGTGCTCACTCTAAATTCTTTGTAGACTAAATGATCCGTTTTGTGGATTCTGTTTTTGTCTTTTTTTCCATTTCTTTCCTTTGTTTGCCTTTTGGTTATAACTCTGCTTTTAGTACCCTTAAAAAGGCATTCATCTGTAAATTGCTAGCCTAGTTATTAAATGGGATTTGATGGGATCTGATTAGGATTAGAAAAAGATCTTTTCATACAGGTTTCAGAAAAAAACCTTCCAGTAACACGACAGGCGCAGCTGTGCAACCACACTGAGTGACACTTTAAAGGTAAGAAAAGAAAATGAGTTTACACGGAAATAATCTAATAACAAATAGTGCCCGGTGTACTGGTATTACTATCCACCGGGGAGATAAACGAAAAGTGTAAATGTCACAACTGCACAGTCATAAGACTTCTGGTTCCAGATGAGAACTGTGTTTCTGCAGCTAAAACCCCTAGATATTATATATAAAACAAATATAAGAAGACTCTGAAAGGTAGAGACAAGAAGGCAGATTGGCTAGGGTTATAAAACTAATCCTATTTCTACAGAATTCAATGAACATGTGCAACTGAAATTAAAAACATAATACCATTTATAATTGCTAAAACAGAAAAATACTTAGGTATAAATCTAGGGCTTCCCTGATAGCTCATTTGGCAAAGAATCCACCTGCAATGCGACCCCAGTTTGATTCCTGGGTTGGGAAGATCCACTGGAGAAGGAATATACTACCCACTCCAGTATTCTTGGGCTTCCCTTGTGGCTCAGCTGGTAAAGAATCCACCTGCAGTGTGGAGAACCTGGGTTTGACCCCTGGGTTGAGAAGATCCTCTGGAGAAGGGAAAGGCTACCCACTCCAGTATTCTGGCCTGGAGAATTCCATGGACTATATATATAGTCCATGGGGTTGCAAAGAGTCAAGACACTACTGAGCAACTTTCATTTTCTTTTCATAAATCTAACAAAGTACAGGACTTAGATGCTAAAAACTATAAAATGATTTTTAACAAAATCAAAGATCTAAATAGAGAGACAGATCATGTTCATGATGTAAATAATTAAGATCCAATGAGATCACGACAAACCCGTTAGAACAGCTAACCTAAAAAATGACAATACTAGGTGCTGGTTAGGATGCACAGAAACTGGATTTTTCATGCATGGTTGGCAGAAATGTGAAATAGTATTTTGTTGTTGTTTAGTTACTAAATTGTGTCCGAATCTTATGACTTCATGGACTGTAGCCCACCAGGCTCCTCTGCCCAAGGGATTTCCTAGGCAAGAGTACTGGAGTGGGTTGTCATTTCCTTCTCCAGGGCATCTTCCCAACCCAGGGATCGAACCTGCATCTCTTGCTTAGCAGATGGATTCTTTACCACTGAGCCACTTGGGAAACCTATAAAATAATATATAGCCAGTCTATAAAACAGTTTGACTTTTTTTAAAGAAAACCTACAACATACACTTACTATATGACCTAGAAATTACATTCCTGTGCATTTAGCCCTGAGAAACAAAAACATGTCTACACAAAAACCTGTACAAGAATGTTCAAAGCAGCTTAAATGGTAACAGCCCATAAGAGGGAAAAACTTTTAACAGTTAAATGGTTAAACAAACCATGGTACATCATCCCTACCGTGAAATATTACTCAGCAATAAAAAGGAATAAACTATGAACATGTACAGTGAGTCACATGGAACTCAAGAGTATTAGGATGAGTGAAAAATGTTGATCTCAAAAAGTCACATTTTCATGATTTTATTTATATGTGATTTCCAAGATCATGAAATTATAAAGATAGGAAACAGGTTAGCGGTTGACAGAGCTTACAGGTAGTTGGGGATGGAGGGTAGGTTGGACTCAAAAGAGGTATAAGGATCTTTGTGGCAACAGACTAGTTTTGTAACTTGATTGTGGTGGTGATTAGATGAATCTACGTGTGATAAAATGGCAAAGAGCTACACACAACACAAATGAAGGTGTTCAAAACTGGTGAAATCAGAATAATGTCTGCTGACCGTACTCATGTCTGTTTCCTGGTTGGTTGTTGTCTGTTTCCTGGTTGTGACAATGTCCTATAGTCATGAAAGATATTTATGTCGCTGGGGAAAAGGAGGTAACAGGTACATGAGAGCTTCTGGACTATTTCTGCAGTTTTCCATGAATCTGTAATCATTTCAAAATAAAAGGACATGCTATTCCGATCTCTTCTCTGGCTGTCTTCTGGTATAACAGTAAAACAACAGCAATGCAACTGCAGCTTATCCTCCTGTTCTGAAGCTCTGAAATTATAAGCAGAAACGGAGCAATCTCCTGAGAAAATACGGAATGATAAACAGTTGATGATTCTGACCTTTCTGGTTTCAAGTGACCCTTCCCAGCTTGTAAGTCAAAAGAAAGAGCCACTCCAACAAGTGTGAGAAGTGGCTACTTCATAAGAAGGTGTATTTTCATTTCTTACACAAGGCACTACTGTAAGAACACAGAATAGGAAGTGACTGGAAAATTATGAGGTCTGCACACCTCAATACCAACAATGTCAACAAAAAGAAGCAGCAAAAAATACACAACAGGGAACAATCCAAACGAGATTTCTATTTCCCTTTGGATGGATGTCTGTGTTGTTTCCTTAGAGTGGTGGCTCTCAAAACGTGAGTGCAGAATACTCACCGTAATATTTTAAAATCTGGAAGGAAGAGCAGCGCTATCGGATAGCTGCTGGCACCGTGTCAACCAGCAGCTTGAGAGAGTTCACAGTTTCAGCATTAGGTTATGCTACGGTTCTTTCAATTATGTCTTAATAGATGGAACTGCTGGTTCTTTCTTTCAACCGATGGTTCTTGTGGAGAAGTTCCTGAGGCACTAGGGAACTATGAACGAGAAAGTGTGCGAGTTCTGTGCTGGGGTACGGACACCTCAGGGTGCGCATACTGGATGGAGTTCTCGCTTTGACCACGTCTCTCACTGACCGTGCTTTCTAAGCACAAATAGTTGCCTCCATCATCTGATATCTATATTCTCCGGGAACTGCTTACTGATACTGCAGTGAACTCATCCACTCCCTACCCTAAGTCCCCGAACAAACCAATAAAAAGCGATACGCAAACAGTACGACCTCAGTGAAGGTCACCGTCACAATCACCCATGTGCCCAAGTCAGAAACCAGGGGGTCCCGCTTGACTCGGCAGGCCCTTTAATATAACAGCCCTCATTCACTACTTCCCCAAGACCGCCTCCTCCCCACGCTCCCCCGTCACAGCAATTTGTTTCAGACCCTCAGCATTTAGCCCTCAGACTGCTGGACTTTCACAACCCTTTTGAACTGGTTTCTCTGTCTTGCTATTCATCCTCTACAATGTTGCTAAAGAAATTTTTCTGCAACTCCAATCTGATTATATCATTCCCCTTCTTAAAACTCCTTGGTGCCTGCCTACGCCATATGGAAAAAAGCACATTTAGGATACCATTCAATGCCATTCTTGCCCCTGCCAAATCACCCCTGCTCCTTTTAGCCCTTCTCCTGACCTCCTGCCACACCAAAACTACTTTGGAGTTGTCTCAATGTGCCAGGGCTCCACACTTCCTCATGGACCACATCTTGGCCATCATTTAAGACCCAGTCAAACAGCAACTCCTCTGTGAAATCTCTCCTGATAGTACCATAGTCCCAAGTATGCTCTCCTTTGGGCTCCATTCTAATCTTTCAGCATTGACCTGAAATAATTTGGGGGCATTTATTTGTTTAGATGTTTGTCTTTTTTTGGTAGACCATTCTTGAAGGCAGGGATCTTTTTTTTTAAACTCGTCTTTATGTCAGCACAATGCCTGACACACCTGGATATTCAACACACATTTAGGAAAATAACGAAGGTCAATCTCTCTTCTGCCTGGCGTGTACTTTGTACCTATGTCTGTTGTTGCATTTATCACACTGAATTTCAGTAATTTGCTTGGCCATCTTCTGAGGGCTCCCTGTGGATAGGCGCAGGCCAATAAAAGCATCAGTAACAACTACTATTTACGAACTGCTGATTTTATTTTAGGTTCCCTTCTGAGTACTTCAAATATATTAACTTTAATCTTGACAATAACATCTAAAGTCAGTATTATTAGTGTCAGTTTCGAGATGAAGTTTAGAGAGGCTTAATTGAGTGGAGGAGCGAAGAAAACAATCAGGCAATATAGGACATAGGACAGCAGTTCAAAATAATTGCATACAGAACGCATGTTAATAGTAATCTTTAGTACATCCACTAGAAGAATAGAAAAAGTATACAATCCCCAGCCTACCTGGAGCAAAACTAAGACCTACTAAGGCTGAGAAAAGGAAAAAAGTGCAGAAAGGGAAGGAAGAGGGTTCCAGAAGAAGCTGGGGAGGCAGACAGAGACTGATCACACAGGACGCTGGGGCCACGTTACAGGATTTTGGTTTTCATACTAAAAGCAATGGGAGGTCAATCAAAGGCAGCAAGAGATCTACATTCTACAAAGACTTCTTTGGCTATGGTGTGAAGACCAGACTTAAGGGAGGAAGAGAGAACTTTGCCACCATTGTCAGGACTATTTCCAGGGCACTGCCCCTCCAATCAAGTAATTTTTTTAAAGGTACTATCTTACCTGAAAAAGAACAGTAATTAAAAAGATAGAAAATAAAATTCTGTTTCTTGGCTTTAATTTTTTAAGATTTACTTTGTAAGTTGTCTTTGCAGCTACTTTAATGAACATTTCAAATACTAGGCGGCTTTTATTTCTTTGTTCCCCGATGCTCCCAGAACACATTCTTCTGTCCAAATATTTAAGTCTGACAGATCATTAGGTCAGATATTTATAACCTCACTGCGACTAAGACATGAGGGCCTTTTAACCTCCTGTTTGTTTGAGCCTAGATCAAGTGACATTTTAATTGAGCGCTTCTAATATTATTAAATATCATTAACCTATGAAGCTGTTCTGGAAGCACTTAGGTTGTGGGGAGGAAAAAGTGAGACTCATGTTCAAATTAATGAAGCCTGACTTGACTCACATAAAAAACATTTTTATAAGAAAAGGTGAGCCTATTATTTATTACCTCTTGGGTATTAATTTATCCTTATTGTGATATAATTCAGAAACCATAAAATTCAACTTTTAAAGTATACAATTCGGTGGGTTTTCGTACAGCCACAGAGCTGTGCAACCAACACCACTATGTAATTCCACAGCATTTTCATCATCCAAAAAGAAATCCCATACCTATTAGCAGTCACCTTCCGACCTGCTCTTCCCCCAGCCCCCATCAACCACTAAACCACGTTCTGACTCTAAGGATTGATCTGTCTGGACATTTCATATAAACAGAATCATATATCATGTGGCCTTTTGTGTCCATTTTGCATCTAGAATAATGTTTTCAAGGTTCAACCATGTCCACTTTTTTTAAAAAAGGAGAGTATGAACAGAAAACTAAGCAGAGAAGTAAAATGAGCCTCTATGTATCCATCAGTTATCCTCAAAAGCCCCCAACCCACCAACACACCCACACACTTCTCACCTAATACCATTCTGAATCAAACCCAAGACACTATTTCTGTATACACATTTCAGTAAGGGCATATCAGTATGATTGCTACTCTAACACTGGACTTCTGATTGGGTATTTTATTTCTTTTTAAGAGCCTGCCTCTACCAAAAACTGAATTTTTCCTTTGCTAGGCATTATTTACTTTAAAAAATACATTAAATTTAGGTACTTTTTCTGTGTACTAAAAACACTAAAGAGGAAAAAGGAAAACTAAAATCCCAGAAACATTTCTGTGGAGGCCAGGATTCAAAGTGATCTAAAATTTGATAAACACCTCAATATTTCTTCTGACAGTCAAAAACTATATCATACGAGGGTTGTTTACTATTTTAGCTTTCCCTTGTCATTCTAGGTAAAGGACTAGAGGTTATTACAAGGGTGTTTTGTTTTGTTTCTCAGGATGTGCCAATTACAAGCCAGAAGGCACTTCAAGTGCCTGAGTGAGGGCTGAAAATGAAGCAATCTCACACAGAAAAGGGGGTTTATGAGTCCAACAGACAGAATTCAGGGTTTTCTTAAAGTTCATTATAGGAAAGGTAGCAAACAAGTAGAATTGTTTCACTATATTATTATATTATTATTATTCACTTATTATTTCACTATAATAAGGTGAAGGGAAAAATAAAGAGAAAAGAGAAGAAGGGAGCAAGAAGGACAAGGGTGATGGAAGAACGCATACCTGAGCTGTTCTTACCTTCTTGTGAGCTATTAGTAGACAGTTGGAATGCTCGTGTTCACAAGCGACTTCATAGTCGGGGATCAGATCCACCAACTCACAGACAAAGCGCACCACCTCCTCGTGCCAGGGCACGTTGGCCATGGTAAGACTGCTCGCCGAACTCTCTCCACAGTAGGTAACACCCTGTGGAAACAGACAGTTACAGGCCTATTCAAATGTCACAGAGTAAGAGCTTCAGACCCAGACACGCTTCTAGAGGTCATCCAACAAACCAATCCAGGGCTTCCCGGTGGCTCAGACGGTAAAGAATCTGCCTGCAATGCAGGAGACCCGGGTTCAATCTCTGGGTTGGGGAGATCCCTTGGAGAAGGGAATGTCTACCCACTCTAGTATTCTTATGTGGAGAATTCCACGGACAGAAGAACCTGGTGGGCTACAGTCCATGGGGTCATAAAGAGATCGGACATGACTGAGCGACTAACACACTTTCAAACCAATCCAAGCCAATCCAATCCATATTTTAAAGTGAAGAAAAAGTAATACAAAGATGATAAAATTTGCTTAGAAGCTCATACAAGTAGCAACTGACAAAAATAGCACTAGGGCTCCCAGGCCAAGGCTCTCTGCACTCTGACAAAGCTGGGGGCTTGGGTACCTGTGCTTTGTGCTACATCGCCATCTGCACAGTCTACTCACAATAATACTTTTCAACCGATTCAATCAGTACCTTTCCAATCAGATTCACTCATGCAGTATAAGAAAGTGACTGTCATGGGATTATAATAATGGAGGTATAGCTGACACCCACAAAAATTCAATGAATAATTTATTGACTGGGGAAATAAGATGAGCTCCCATTTTCGAGTAAAGCTTAGATTTGAGGTTGGTAAGATAGTGGAAGTCGCTCAGTCATGTCCAACTCTCTGTGACCCCATGGATGGTACATTTCATGGAATTCTCCAAGCCAGAATACTGGAGTGGGTAGCCATTCCCTTTTCCAGGGGATCTTCCCAACCCAGGGATCAAACCCAGGTCTCCCACATGGCAGGTGGATTCTTTACCAGCTGACCCACAAGAGAAGCCCAAGAATACTGGAGTGGGTAGCCTATCCCTTCTCCAGTAGATCTGCCCGATCCAGGAATCGAACCAGGGTCTCCTGCACTGCAGGCAGATTCTTTACCAACTGAGCTATCAAGGAAACCTGAGGCTGGTAAACTTTCTGTAAAGGGCCAGATAGGGATTCCTTTCAAATTATTCTCTAAAGAGACCACTTTGTAATATATGTTGTATGTGGATGTGTATTGGGTTGGCCAAAATGTTCATTCAAGTTTTTCATATGATGTTATGGGAAAACGCAAACAAACTTTTTGGCCAACCCAATATAAACACAGAATCATGCCAAAACGAAAATACATTTGTAGAAATACATATATATATATACATACACACACATATACACATACACACACACACATATATACATGTATCTACCCCTATAGAGATTCTCTCATTCAGTACAAATGCATTAAGATAAATTGGTTTTTAACTCTCTTGAATTCTACCTGACAGCCAAAAGTTCCATAACTAATTTCTTTAACTGGTAAGTTACATAGTGATAAGTGATTAATGACTAATTTTCAATAATAAGGAATATATCTTAACTTTGTAGGCTCTCTAAATACCTAAGAAATCAAACTTACTTGAAAAAAAGATTTGAATAGTCTAGATATGTTGCTACTAAGTAAAGAATAAAATAAAAAAAGATGCTCTCTCTGAGATGCACACATACGCACAGACTGGAGGGGGTAGAATGACATTAAATGAAAAGCTCACAATGAGCAAAGCAGAGTGATCGTGACCCTACAGATGGCAGAGCTGGGAGGGGGCCAAAAACTCAGATGAGTTCTGCAAAACCCTCCACTCCAGATGGCTGTTCAAAGACTATTGTATACTACACTGAGATGACCTTTGCTGAACATAAACTAGAGGTAACCCAGCTTAATTACAATAAACTAGAGAATCTTCTCTGTTAGCCCAATGATTTACAGAATTCATTAAACTGAGTTCGGATTTTAGCTGAATAAAAAAAGCAAACAATAGTTTAAAACTCTTTAAAAAAGCATAGTTGAAAAATTGTACTGAACTTGCCCAAATGGATTAAACACACATGAAAATGATTTATTCCTAAGTCAAATTAGCCATAAATATGAACTTTACTTCACTTTAAATACTGTTTATGATGGACGAATTATATGAATAACCAAGCAGATAGTGGCTAATTCAGAGGAATTTATTTTTAATATTTACCTTAATTCACTGAAGCAGAGGTTTTAGGTAAGATCTTATATTCATGACAATGGCTTTGGAAAACAGTTTAATTGATTTAGCATGCCGCTGGTGTAGTGGTTATCATGCAAGATTCCCAGGAGGCGCAGATTATGCCTTGTACTTGGGCTTCCTTTGAGATTCAGCTGGTAAAGAATCACCTTTGCAGGAGACCTTGGTTCGATTCCTGGGTTGGGAAGATCCCCTGCAGAAGGGATAGGTTACCCACTCCAGTATTCTTGGGCTTCCCTCGTAGCTCAGCTGGTAAAAATTCTGCCTGCAATGTGGGAGACCTGGGTTCGATCCCTGGGTTGGGAAGATCCCCTGGAGAAGGGAAAGGCTACCACTTCAATATCCTGGACTGGAAAATTTCATGGACTGTATAGCCTATGGGGTCACAAAGAGTCGGACACGACTGAGCCATTTTCACTTAACATTGATTATTCAGCAATAATAAAGCACAATATGCTAAGGAAAGATTTGGTTTGGAAAGGAAAGAGTGATTGTCATAGGTCATCACTAGGCCTTCACTTTCTCTATATGTTCACATGATAACCTTAAAATTAACAAAGTATTTTCGTGTAAAAATTCTCTTTCTAGCCAGACAAAATCCTCAGAGGTGGGCAGTATGGGTTACTTCCTGAGCCAACTACAGAGCCCGAGCCTTCATCGTGACACAACTGCAACAGGTAGAAACCGGCCCCAGTGAACAGGGGGCTTCCCTGGTGGCTCAGATGGTAAAGAATCCGCCTGCAATGAGGGAGACCTGCGTTTGATCCCTGGGTTGGGAAGATCCCCTGGAGGAGGGCATGGCAACCCACTCCAGTATTCTTGCTTGGAGAATTCCATGGACAGAGGAACCTGGCGGGCTACAATACATGGGGTTGCAAAGAGTCGGACATGACTGTGTGACAAAGCACAGCACCCACCAGTGAGCTGGTCTCTGGCAGCTGCCCCTCCGGTGCTCCCCACTCTGCACGGGCTACTTCACTTCACGCCACACTCCTATCTACTTATGAACCGCCTGGACCTGATTCCTGATCACACTTGCCCTGAACTGTCTCAAAATGTCTCCTTTTCCCTCAGACCACAGCTCTCTGCCACCTTCTCCTACCAGCACAACCCCCACTCCATTTATCACCACCACCGTGTTCTTTCCTCACAACTTTGAAAAAACAACGTCCTTAAGAAAACAGATGGGAAGAATGTGGCGGCTGAGGAGTTATCTGCAGGCTGAGGAGTGACAGGCAGACCCAAAGAAAGTTCCCGAGGAGCAGGACCACTTACGTGTCTTGATATTTGTGGTGAAAAGCACAACCCACAGCATTACATTTGGAGAAGGAAATGGCAACCCACTCTAGTATTCTTGCCTGGAGAATCCCAAGGACAGAGAAGCCTGGTGGGCTACAGTTCATGGGGTCACAAAGAGTAGGACACGACTAAGTGACTCACACACACACACACACCCCATTACATTACACTGGTGTCTTCTGGAGGGACCACTCTGCTCAAGGAGATGGGGGCCACCAGGTAGGTCTTTTTTACAGGCTGCTTAGAAAGTTCACCTGGGGATTCAAAGTCTATGGGAAGAGCAGTACTTTGGCTCTTGAAATTCTAATTATACTGACTGGGTATCAAAAGGCTGCTGATATTATTCTTTTGTCCCTGATCATTTTGAGGACAGAAGAAATGTTGTCTTCATGACTTTTTGCAGCAATACATGTCCGTTTTAAAAATGCTTCAATCACTGCCAGCACCCTCCTCCAATACCAGCCCAAATTTCTCAGCATAGCACCTGAGGCCTTCTTACTAGACTCAGCATCCAGTCTTTCCCCAGCTAAAATCGCCACCATTTTTTTTTCCCACCATTTTTTTGATCTTCTGCCAGAAACCCCCATCCCATCTAATCCCAAATTTGTCATGTCTTGTGCATATCTCTTACCAGATAACGCACATAAAGATGTGTCTAAATCCTGAGCTCTCAAAGGGCAGAAACTGTACCTTGTTCTCTGAACCCTCAACCAATCTGTTCTAAGACCAAGTCACACATTTCTTCCATGACATTAGACTTCATAACTCTTTTCTAATACAAAATTTCCTTCATATCTCTCATGACTTCTCTGCTCTTTAATGATTATGAACCGACTGAAAGCACTGCTCAGGTATTGCTACATACTTGAACAACTAACAATTGTAAGGAATCTGACCGATATGACCAACATTCCTTAACGTTTGTGTGCAGAAACAGGGTGAGGTATGCTAAGTCATTTGTTTTGCAAGGCGCATTCTGCAAGGACTGAGCTCTGTCGAGAGTCACAGTGCTAACGGGAAGAAGGTTTTAAATCATTTGACAACAAATAATTACTGCACTTACTCCTCTCAAAGTGCAGTGCTAGGCACAGAATACAAAGACAGTATTTCATTTACAAAATGGATTGTGCTATGAAAGCTTCTCAATAAGGCAGATGTTTACAACGCCAAACACATTTTCTTAAACAAGTAAGCAAATAACAATGGTTAAGTTTCTCAGGCTAGCAAATAGAGGCCCATTTAAGCCTAATGAACCCAAAATACATGATAATTTACAGGGAATGGAACAGAGAGAGGTTTTATGAGACTAAAAGTGAAAGTAAAGAGAAAATCGATATAATAAGCAGCTTCTATCGATTCATTTTTAATAATATGCTTGATGGAAAGTGATCTAAGCAGTTATTGACCCCAGGCATAAGTTACCCCCTAGAATTCTCAACCAAAGCTATTAAATTGAAATTATTAGTCTAATTTTAATACTGAGGAAATTTAGGCTCAATGAAGGTGAGTAATCTGTCCCAGGTGACATCAGAACCTTTTAGGAATACAGCAAAGTTTACACATCTCCCCCACTGGAGACTATGAGAGACACGGCTACACCCTCCACATTCACACACACATCCAGGAAATCCAGGGAAAGCATATGAATGGAATCTGAGAGCCCCAGGTATATCACTATCCCAGGGTCATCTTATATTATCAACTTCACATCTTTGGGGCATTCGTGTGACCTTGAGGTACTATTAAGCTTTAACACTAACTCCTTTTGAAGGTTGGACCCTGGGAGACTTTTTTTTTTTTACCAAGAGATAGATACAGGATGGGCTTCCCTAGTGGCTCAGACGGTAAAGAATCTGCCTGCCCGTGCAGGAGATGCAGGTTCATCCCTGTGTCAGGAAGATACTTGGGAGAAGGAATGGCTACCCACTCCAGTATTCTTGCCTGGAAAATCCCATGCACAGAGTAGGCTGGCAGGCTACAATCCGTAGGGTCACAAAAAGTTGGACACGACTGTGCGACTAACACATCACTTCACAGGTAAGAGATAAATCTCCAGGCACCACCGTGTCAGCGTGTGAATTTTTTCCTAATTCATCCGTTTGCTAAAGGTCAAAGGGCCTAGTCTTCTGCCTTCAGACCCACATCCTGTCTCTAATGGAGCTGCACACACTCACCACAACTGGAGAAAGCCCACACACAGCAACAAAGACCCAGCACAGCCAAAAATCAATCAATCAATAAAATTTTTTAAAAAAAGGCCCAGGTACTTGATATTACAGAGTCAAGTGACCATCACATACTTTCTCCTGGTACAACACAAACTGTTTTCTGTTACCCTATATTTTATAATTTAAATATGACATTTTACATCATGATTAGATTACACACTTCTCCAAGAATTTTTCAAAAAAAAAAAAATCTCTCCAAGTAGCTCATTTTACTTCTGCAGATGTGGCCTTGCTCAGCAAGACATCCATTTCCCAAACAGCATATCCAAATTTAGGCACAAAATCTGTACCTATGGTGCTTTGACGAGGCCTGGCATGTGGAGAGAGCACAGAAATATTTGTTAAAGGCAAGGATAAAACAGTAAAATGGAAATCTTGTTTGAAAGAAACTATGTCATTATAACATCTCAGCTACACGCAAGAAGGCTTCACCTGTTTTCAAGTTATAGCAATACTTTGTCCAAATACAAAATGCCCATTAGAGAATTACACTGTTTACAAAGTGGTCATCTTTCATTAAAAAATAATTCTGGTTGATTCTTTTCAGATTATAAAATATCTTGTTCATTACAGAAAACATGACTGCAAAGAAAGAAGGAAGGAGAAAAAAAGGTGATGGTGTGATCCAGCCAAGTTGCTTAATAACAGATGTTTTACTGCAATATAATTTGAAGCAACATTCTTTAATAGCTAAGTCATCAATTAAACCACCACTAATCCTTGACACTGGCAAGGTTTTGTTAAGCCAAGGCATATATTTAAGATGTAGTTTGTATCTTTGCATCATTAGAGTTCTTGCCAAGAGGAGCCTTTTGAAATTAAGAACAACTTTAAAAGTGTCTTTGACCTGACTAGAGATTGCTACACACTCAGATAGCAATATTTCATCTGCTCCAACCTCCCCATCCCTCCAGAAGACAGTCATACAGAACGCTGAACTTACTAAAAGATAGCTCTAAGAAATATCCTTTGACATGACAGAGGGCACCCAGCTTCATAAACATGAATGGAAGAATGGAGCTCTGAGAGATTAGGTGAATTTTCTGGTCACTTTCTCTCATTTTTGCATATTCTTAGTTGTCCATGAAAGCCTAGCATATTATCTGCCTCTTAATATTCTACAGCTTTAACTACTTACTGTCTCATGCTGACGACTTCCAAGTCATTATTGCCAGGCTTGTCTCATCCCCAGGACTCCAGGCTTATATAACCTATGGCTTATTTGAACCTACACTTAGGGCTTCCCTGGTGGCTCAGAGGTTAAAGCATCTGCCTGCAATGCAGGAGACCTGGGTTCAATCCCTGGATCAGGAAGATCCCCTGGAGAAGGAAATGGCAACCCACTCCAGTATTCTTGCCTGGAGAATCCCATGGACAGAGAAGCCTGGTGGGCTACAGTCCACAGGGTCGCAAAGAGTCGGACACAACTGAGTGACTTCACTTAGATATTTAAAAGCTATCTCAAATTACTCAGGCTAACACAAAACTCATGAAATCGCTCCCCAAATCGGCCTCTCTTCTCCATTGGTCTTCTTCACATCAGCAAATTGTTCCACATCCACACAGTTGCTTAAGCCAAAAACCCAGGTACTATTTTGATACCTTTTGTTCTGTCATTTCCTACATCATCTAATAAGTTCGATTGGATCTACTTTCAATATTCATCACGGAAGCACCCACCCCTCTCCAACTATATCACCAAAGACCTTCCCCAAGCCATCACACCTCTTGCTTGGCAAAAGTTTTGTTACTGGTCTACCTACTTCTACTACTGCCCTTGTAAACCAACTCACAGCAACAGCAGGGTGATCTTTTAAAATCATAAATCAGATCTCATCACTCTCTAGCTTTTAAAATCCTTTCCAAGTACACCAAGTATAAAAAAAAGTTTTATCATTAAACTTAGTGTAAAATTTGATTCTGTTATCCTTGTGCGAAAGGCCTAACAAAATCTGGCCCCAGCCCTCTTCTCTGATTCATCTTGTACCACAGCCAACTCCAACCACCCCAGAGGTCACAAAGGCCCTCTTGCAGACTAGCTGTGTCATCTGCCCAGAATGCTCTGACCCCAAGCCTTTGAATATTGTGTTGCTTCTTCCTACTCAGGTATCAATTTTTAAAAGAGTAATCTCCTCAAAAAACCTTCCTGCTTACGAAATCTAAAACAGCCAACCATAGTATCTAGCAAAACAGCATATCCATGTATCCTCTCACACATCAATCCACTTACAGGTATTTATCCCAAAGAAACACGGGCAAAAATATGACATTAAATGCCGCCTGCTAGAAATCGTCACCAATGAAATCGTCTTGAAATGCAAACACACACACACACACCCCTGATCAATCTTCTTTTGATCTAACTACTAACCCAAAGAAAATATATGGGGCAGAAGAATATGTAATAGAGCAAAATCTAAAATTTAAATACAGGGAACTAACCAGGATAAATGACCCATTTTTTCCAACAAAATAAATTACTAGGGGAATTAATTACTAGCAGAACTAATAGACTAAAAGAAATTAAAGACAGAAATAATCCAATTCTAACCCTTATTTGGATCTAGATTTTCAAATAACCCCAGCTTCCCTGGTGGCTCAGAGGGTAAAGCATCTGCCTGTGATGCAGGAGACCCAGGTTCGATCCCTGGGTCGGGAAGACCCCCTGGAGAAGGAAATGGCAACCCACTCCAGTATTCTGGCCTGGAGAATCTCATGCACACAGGAGCCTGGTGGGCTACAGTCCATAGCGTCGCAAGGAGTCAGACACGACTGAGCAACTACCCTTTTCACATAACCAAGACAGTTGGTTTAAGAGGATATAATGTATATACACAATGGAATATTACTCAGGCATTAAAAAGAATAAAATATTACCATTTTCAGCAACACAGATCATCTAGAGAATATCATACTAGTCAAAAAAAGACAAATGTTACAGGGGGTCATTTACGTGAAGAATCTTGAAAAGAATACAAATGAATCTACATACAAAATAGAAACAGACTCATAGACATATAAAGCAAACTTAGTTATTACCAAAGGGGAAAGGGAAGAGTAAATTAGGAGTATGGGATTAATCAATGAACATTACTATACATAAAGTAGACAAGCAACAAGGATTTACTATCTAACACAGGCAACTATATTCAATATCTTATAATAACCTATAATAAAAAATAATCTGAAAAAAATATATATAACTGAATTACTTTGCTGTATACCTGAAACTAATACAATATTGTAAATCAACTCTATTTCAACTGTTAATCAGTCAAGTTTTAAATCTTATATGCCCCCAAACTTAAGAAATTACTATTAAAACGATTTAGTTGTAAGAACAGTATTCTGAATAAGTGTTTAAAGTGAGTGCATATCTTTTAAAAATACACACTGAAACAGCTATAGGTAATGGTATAATGTGAGGATTTGCTTGAAAATAATAGGTAAGGGCAGGAAAATGGGCAGGAGTACAGCTGAAACATGAGCTGGTAATTTTTGAAGCTGGGTAATGGATGGATGGGAGTTCATTACATCAGTCTCTCTACTTCTGTATATATTTGAAGTTTTCCATAGCTAAGGTTTATTCAAATGTCAAACAATTACTCACTATAACTGTGTTCTACTTCTCCGCATATTAAAGTTACTATGTAGTGGACAGTACATTTATTTTCTGTTGACAGTCTATGGCTCGCTAAAATATAAGCTTTTTATACATGAGAGCAAATGCTTGGTCTTTACTGTTCTTATCCCCAGTGGCTAGAACAGTGCCAGGATCTTGATTAATATTTTTGCATAAATAAATCAAACATCCAGGACCTCGTGTAGGGTTTTAGAAGGTTGTAACCCCACCGTGGCCAGCAAAGTGCCAGGGGAAGTGTGCCCGGCACTGGCCACCCGGGGCTTACCTTCACCTCGATGAAGTCAGGATTCCCCAGGGACACCAGCTCGGCATAGGCCTGGAGCTCATCCACGTTCCATGCCTTCACTAGAGTCAGTCTGTAGACAGTACGTTGTTGCTAAAAGACAGGAAAAGATAACTTTGTTTTTATCACCTTGGAAGATTTTCAAATTTCTTCAACCCACAGAAACCCCAGGCAAGGTGAAATCCAGTATGAACTTTTAAAAATTGAAGTTTACATTTTGTAGAAAGATGAAAAAAATGTAAACAATATCATAAGACTCCCAGAAGCCTTATAGGCACAAATATTGGCATATTTCTCTTCTCTCACTAACGGTATCTAACACTAGATAAGTGCTTGTTGCTCAGTCATGTCTGACTCTTTGCAACCCCAAGGATTGTAGCCCGCCAGGGTCCTCTGTCCATAAGATTCTCCAGACAAGACTACTGGAGTGGGTAGCCATTACTCCAGGGGATTTCCTGACCCAGGTATCGAACCTGGGTCTCCTGCATTGCAGGCAGATTCTTTACTGTCTGAGTCATTAACACTAGATAAGATACCCAAAAGTTTCTTAACAAATACACTGAATTCCATTTGATCAGAAATAGTGAATTGACTAAATAGTTTCAGACTGTCAAAAATGAATTCAAATAACCTTCGGGCTCTCCGTTATCAATCAAAGTATTTATGATAAGGATTTTTAATTTACACTTTTCCTCTTTCCTGCTTTCTTATTATTTAACGATCCCTAGTTGGCAGAAAAGGCACACTGATGAACTGTCAATGTTGCCATTTGTTTGTCATGTAAAAAAAAAGGTACTGATTTTCTGAAAAGCAACTAGACAACAGTTATGCACGCCTTTAAAAACTTTATACCCTTTGACTTTCCTTTCCAGGACCCTAGACAAACTGTGAAAAGTTCAAGGACTAACTCAAACATCTCAAAACAACATGATTAATGGTAGTTTAAAATCTACAACAAGAGTGGGGGCAGAACCTATGATTTGCCTTTAACGAGTAGAGTACGCAAAGTTGATTGGTGCCTGTGATTATATGCGCATGATTGCATCCATTTGGAACAAGTTCCTGGGCAGTATCCATGCTGCTAAACCTCAAACCATGCTTTAAGTAGCAAGGTTCATTATACTCAAGAGAAAGACAAAATGAGATGAGAGCTGAAAAGAATGATACCAACCTCTACATGCCCCCCAATGTCCACAGCAGAATTTATTTACAATTCCCAAGATAAGGAAGCAACTTAAATGTCCACCAAAAGATGAATGGATAAAGATGTGGCATATATAAACAATAGAATATTACTCAGCCATAAAAAATAATGAAATTTTGCCATTTGGAACACCATGGTTGGACTTAGAGATTATGCTAAGTGAAATAAGGCAGTCAGAGAGAGGCAAACAATGAATGATATCACTTAGATGTGCAATCTAAAAAAAAAATACAACAAACCAATGAACATAACAAAACAGAAACGGATATAGAGAATAAATTGGTGGTTACCAGTGGGGAGAGGAAAGGGTGGAGGAGGGAGATAGGGGTAGGGGATTAAGAGATATAAACTATTATGTATAAAATAATCCACAAGGATATATTGTACAGCACAGGGGAATATAGCCAATATTTTATAATAATTATAAATGGAGTATAATCTTTTTGCAAATTGCTATACTGTACACCTGAAACTCACATAATATTGCACATCAACTATACTTCAATTAAAAGATACCAATCTCTCTCTCTACTTTTGCTTATATCTGAAGATAACCAAGAGATGAAGAGATGAATATCATTAGGCGGCCACTTCAGAAAATGCACTCAAAACTTATTTTTAAAATGCAGTATATAAAGCATGAAAAGACACACATCTTCCAGATTCCCTTTACATAGCTAGAATTCACCCAATGCCAAAACCTAACAAAAATGGTAGAGAACTGCAGGCCAATCTCACTTGTATTTATACATGCAAAAATCTTACCGAAATTTTAGCAAATGAAATTCAGCATTATGTTAAAAATTCTAGAAAAGGAGAGATGATTCAATATTAGTGAAGTCACTTAGTCATGACTGACTCTTTGCAACCCATGGACTGTAGCCCACCAGGATCCTCTGTCCATGGAATTCTCCAGGCAAGAACACTGGAGTGGGTATTTCCTTCTCCAGAGGATCCTCCTGACCCAGGGATTGAACCTGGGTCTCCTGTATTGCAGGTGGATTCTTTACCATCTGAGCCACCAGGGAAGCCCATTCAATATTAGGTTATGTATTAATATAATTCATCACATTAATATTGTGACACAGAAAAATCAATCAGTCATCTTATAGATATAGTTTAAAGTCCATCCCTGATTTTAAAACAAAACAGAATGAACAACTGAAAAACCATTTGGTAAACTCAAAAATTAAAAAACATACCATTAACATAAAGAAAACACCCTTGAGTCAACAGTCCATGTCATTCTTATAGATGTAAAAAACAGAGGTATTTCCATTTAATCAGACTAACAGCAGAATGTCCACTGTATTATCTTTATAAACACTTTTCTGAAAGTTAAAATCAAAGCAATAAGGCAAGAACAAGACTAATTGAATAGTATACAAAAAAAACGTACTTGCAAATGATATAGGTGGCTTCCTGGAAACCTAAGAAAATCAACTAAAAATCAGATTAAGTCAAATTGGCCAGTGGCCAAATAAAAATAGAAAAATGAGCAGCTTTCCAAGCATAGAGTGGTAGGATAGATGTGGACTCTGAAAGTGAAAGTTGGTCCGGCTCTTTGCGACTCCATGGACTATACAGTCCATAGAATTCTCCAGGCCAGAATACTGGAGTGGGTAGCCTTTCCCTTCTCCAGGGGATATTCACAACCCAAGGATTGAACCCAAGTCTCATGCAATGCAGGCGGATTCTTTACCAACTGAGCTATCAGGGAAGCCAGGCCAGACTGAATCTCAGACCACATACTAGCCATCTTAAACTCTCTCAGTTCCTCCCTGCGTAAAATGCAGGTTTTGCACAGGACTGCAAGTGTTCATCTACATAAGGCTTGGGCTTCCCTGGTGGCTCAGCTGGTAAAGAATCTGCCTGCAACGCAGGAGACCTGGGTTTGATCCCTGGATTGGGAAGATGCCCTGGAGAAGGGAACGGCTACCCACTCCAGTATACTGGCCCATAGAATTCCATGGACTGTATAGTCCATGGGGTAGCAAAGAGTCAAACACGACTGAACGACTTTCACTACTACATAATGCTTAGAACCATGCTGGCAGCAGTAAGTCATAATATGTATTAGCTATTATATGCCATATATATGCTACATATATACATATATATACATATATCTATATAGCATATACATATATATTACAAAACACAAATTCTACTTTACAAAATACAACTATAAAATACTTGATGATTATTTATGAAATAACATGGACATTGAAAAAAGTAAACTTTTCTGAGACCATAACAAAAAATTAGCCTATATGGAGAGCCATGAGAGATTTCTAAATATAATGTAATTCCAATGGGAGTTAAAAATTCTTTTCAACAAATAAACTAGCAATGATACCAACAAAAACAATAGCAGGAGTTGGCAATGAGTCAGCCCTTACTATGTGCCAGCTGTTGTTGTGTTTAATATCTTAGCAAAGATTCCAATATTTGTCTCTTCTTTGCAACAAATCTTATAAAATAGGTTTATTATCTTCACATTATAGATATGAAACTGAGGCCCAGGGCTGCTAAATAAATTTCCCAAAGCTACACAGTTGGAAAGCAGCAGAGCTCGGAAATGAACCCAAGCAGAAAGAATCCAAGGCAGACTCTATCTCTCATTGCTAAACCTTCTCAAATTGCGAAATAAATCATGCAAAGAGAAATGTACATAAAACACAAATGTATCACCCAAGGGATTAACACAAAGAAATATCCATCACCCACCCAGCACCATCCATTCCCTTCACCCTAAAGCTATCTGATATTCTGACTTCAACATTAGACTTGTGCCTATGTTTGAAATGTATATACAAAGAACCATATATTCTTTTGTGTCTTGCTTCTCTCACACAACATGGTGTTTATACAGTTCATCCATGTTGCTGTATGTTGGGATCTGCTCATTTTGTTATCTAACATTCCATTACATGAGTATACAATAATTCATTCAGCTATATCCCCACTGATAGACATCTAGATTATTTCTACCTTTTAGCTGTTATAAAACAATGCTGAAAATTTATGGTTCCTAGGGGTAGAGGGGAGGATAAGTTGGAAGATTGGGATTGATGTATACACAACACTATATATAAAATAGTAACTAATAAGGACCTACTGTATAGCACAGGGATCTCTCTACTCAATACTCTATAATGGCCTATGTGGGAAAAGAAATATATAAATATATATACAATATAAATTGTATATATTTATAAATATATAATAAACATCTAAATTAGATATAAATATGTTATTTATATATTCTGTATTTATATATAAATATATTTTAAATACAATATATATAAAACTGATTCACTTTGCTGTACACTTGAAAATAATCCAACACTGTAAATCAACTATACTCCAATAAAAATTAAAAGAAAAGCAATGCTGTTATCTCTCATAACACTAGAGTTCAGCTTTTTCTGCTTTAGGGAATTTTATGAAATGCTACTATGACACATATTCTTCTACGTCTGCTTCTTTCACTGAATGTCATCACTGAATTTGATGGTGATTCTGGCTTTAGATACATTTTTACTGCTGTTTAGTACTCCAGTATAGGAAAATATTAACTACTAGTGAAAGTGGTTGGTTGGTTGGTTGTTTTCCCAGCATGGTCTCTTACAAAACACCAATGCAAAGAGTGTTACTGTACCTGACTCCTGATGGACACATTTCTTTGATGTTCCTAAGAGTGGAAATGCTGGATCACAGGAAGCACACGTATTTTGCCAGACTGGTTTTCAAGGGCATTTGACCACACATCCACTTGGAGTGGATCAGAGTTCCGGCTACTTCTCATCTTCAGCAACTCTTGT
The DNA here is from genome assembly GCF_055505025.1 of Bos grunniens. Lineage (NCBI taxonomy): Eukaryota > Metazoa > Chordata > Mammalia > Artiodactyla > Bovidae > Bos > Bos grunniens. The sequence goes on from NC_141189.1 coordinate 14,323,503, forward strand.
TGGTAGTCTTTTAAAACTTCAGGCATTTCTGTGCTGTTCTATTTTGTATCTGTCTGTTTACTGATGAAGTTGAGTATGTTTTGGCCATTCTGATCTCTACTTTTGTGAAATATTTGTTCGAGTGTCCTGAATATTTCTCTATGGGGATAATGGTCTTTTTACTACTGGGTTTTTCAAATTCTTTATATATCCTGGCTATAAGAACTCTGTTATAATTGTATCAGAAATATTTTCATCTGCTTTAAGGCTTTCCTTTTTACTTTCTGCATATCTTTTGATCAACAGAAGGAACTGATTTTAGTACATTTACGTTTTATCTATAGCATACTAATGTTCAGATGATTAAAGACAAAGAAAAGCACTACTATGGGGTTACAAAAACAGGAATGTCATTAGATTTTATTTCAAATGATCAGATTCACATTCTGGGTTTCACTGTGTCTGTAGGGAGCCTGCTCAATGGGACAGTTTTGGAGACTTTAAAGTCTATGTAAAGTTAGTTAAAGCAGTTCCTAAAGTCTACAGAAGAAAGTGGAGTTACACTCCAGTTAGATCAAATTAAAACAAAAACTGAGTACAGATGATGCTTGAGAGGTGAGAGCTGGCATTGCCTTTGCAAAGGACATACTTAATACTTTATATTATCCTTTTAGATTAAAAAAAAAAAAACAGGAGAGAGAGGGAAAACTGGAGTACACACTGGAGTGTAGTAATATAATTCAAATAAAAAATATTTTTTCCCCAATTTGGGGAATTAATTAGCAAATTTAATTTGTATAGGTTCTGGATTGGTTATTACTGCAGGATTTTCTGAATGTGTCATATTCTCTAGTAGGGGATATGGATGGTGTGATATTGGGTCAGTCAAAAGGTACATTCGGGTTTTTTCATTACATCTTATGGAAAAACCCAAATGAACTTCTTGGCCAACCCAATTCTATGGATGCTGAAGCTGAAACTCCAATACTTTGGCCACCTGATGCAAAGAACTGACTCATTGGAAAAGATCCTGATGCTGGGAAAGACTGAAGGAAGGAGAAGAAGAGGACGATAGAAGATAAGATGGCTGGATGGCATTATCAACTTGATGGACGTGAGTCTGAGCGAGTTCCAGGAGTTGGTGATGGACAGAGAAGCCTGGTGTGCTGCAGTCCATGGAGTCGCAAAGAGTCAGACACGAATGAGTGACTAAACTGAACTGAATGGAATATAATATGGAATATAATAAAAATGAAGATGAAAAGTATCCAGTTAGGCAAAAAGTTTAGCTACTTTCTGTTCAAGCTACAATGTGATCTGTGAAATGTCACAATGTGAGTTGTTAAAAAAAAAAAAAAGTCAAGTAGTTGGCACATTATAATTTCATGTATTTCTGGGGTTTTTTAATCATTAAATTTATTCATTTTTAATTGAAGGATAATTGCTCTACAATATTGAGTTGGTTTCTGCCAAACCTCAACATGACATGCATTTGTTTAATTTAAGCATCTAAGATTCTTCTCCCCTAGTGGTGAGAACACACACAATAAATGGGGGGTGGGGTGATCGGAAAGTTATATCCCAACAAACGTGCAGCTGGACTGTGCAGCGAGAGACCTAGATGTTCACCTCTAGACTTTAGATCAGATTTTTGTGACAGATTTTAAATTTGAGTTTCAACTTATTATGTTTCTTAGAGGGAAGCAATACATGGACTGAAAACACATGAAGTAAAAATTGAGGTTGAAATTCCAAAGGTAAATGTTAAATGCTTATCAAAGGAAACTGCATAGGGAGGCAGGCGGTATAAAGAATCAAGTACAAAGCAGAAAAGGCCTGAGTGAAGAAAAGAGGAAAAAAGTATAAAATGAGGAAAAGAGTACACAGTAGCAATGAAGCTACTGAGTCAGCTGTGTGAGCTTAGGTGAGCTCTTTGTGAGTGAAGTTGCTCAGTCGTGTCCGACTCTTTGTGACCCCGTGGACTGCAGCCTACCAGGCTCCTCCGTCCATGGGATTTTCCAAGTGAGCTCTTTGCCCCTCTGTAAAAAAGGGAAGAGTAACAGTATCTGTACCTCATAGTATTATTGTTAAATTAGAAGGACTAAAACAAAGAACCTAGAACACAGCCCCCGCAGAGAGAAAACGATGAATACATTTTGGCTACCACCACCAGCAGCAGTTACATAGATCCGTTCATTTGATCACACAGATAGCAACTCAACAACAGTCACCAGGTGTTACACTAGGTGCTGGAGATACAGCAGTGAACGAAGCAACCACAGTGTCAACTGTTGTATAAGCTACATTCTATTCTAGTAAATGAACAAACTCAAGTCAGAAACGAAATTAGCAACAGTGGTTAACACCAAAAGAGGAGAGGAGCCAGGAAACCATCAAGACAAGACTTCAACACTCCTGCCTGGCTCCACAAGCCATCATACCATGCTTGTCAAAAAAATGATTCTGAACTCCTTAAAACAAAAAACACCTTAAAATTGAAACAACCCCTCACTGACAACCATTGTTTTTTAAATCAAAGGAATATGTGTTCACCAATACTAGAAACTGGACAATGATTCTTTTAAAGACTTTAGAAAGCATACCTATCCTTAAAATGGCTTTAATTAATCAAGAGTTACTTTTCTGCTTTTTGCTTTGGTTTGGTTTCGTCTGACCGTGCCAGGTCTTAGCCGCCACATGCAGGATCTTTAGTCGTGGTGTGCGAGCTCTCAGTTGTGGCATGCGGGAGCTAGTCCCCTGACCAAGAATTGAACCCAGGCCTCCTGCATTAGAAGCACAGAACCTTAATCACTGGACCACCAGGGAAGTCCCTTAATTAAGTCTGATACTGTTTATGGGAGTCAAAACAAAATGTGTCAATCTGATAGGTCAAATAAAGCAAAAAAGTAGAAAATAAATTCAAAGATATAACTTATGATCCAGCTAAGTGAAGTCTTCTTCATATTCAAAGATAAGAAGGAAAACTATTATAGAATTATTCCCAAAATAAATTAACTAAGTAACCAACTAATTTAAACTTTTATGAATGATTGAAAATGTAGATCAAGGAAAGATGGCAAGGACAGTTTTATAAGACTCAGTGAAGAAAATCCAACAGGAAAAGAAATCCTAAAGGAAACACATCAAGCCATTAATAGTGCTTACTTATAAGGATCAGAAGGGTTGTAGGCTTATTTACATTCCTCTTTAAACACCTGTGAAAGTGTTAGTTGCTCAGTCATGTTCGACTCTGTGTGACCCCATGCACTGCAGCCTGCCAGGCTCCTCTGTCCATGGAATTCTCCAGGCAAGAATACTGGAAAGGATTAAAGTGTTTAACATACACATTATGAGTCTCAGAAAGGAGAGGTGAAAAATGACAGCTAAGATCATGGTTACATAGGAATTCCCTATATTATTCTCACCTCACTTGAATGTTTTAAAAATCCACACTAAAAAGGTTTAAAAATATATAGTTACGAGTTAGTTCTGTTCCCTCTAATTAGGCATCTTGCAGTGCTACGTATTCTAGATGAGGTTATTATATCCCAGGACTACAGTTCTTAATTTCAACAATTTATCTTGACAGTTGCAATTCAAGACAAACTTGAGCTGAGGCTGTGTGTCAAAACAAGATAAAATGGTCTCCTAAAACATGGCTCTGAGTTACCAGTAATCAAAGAAATGCAAATTGAAGCAGTAATGAGGTACCATTTTGGCTTATCAGATTGGCAACGATTTTTTTGAAATAGCAATATTCACTGCTGCCTAGAGTGTAGCAAGACAGAGAAATTCATTCACTGACGGTTAAAAGCATAATTCACTACAAACATTTTGGGAAGTAGCATGGCAACATAATTAAAGTCTCTGAAAAATACTCAAATCTGTTGATCCAATAACTACATTTCTAAAGATGTAAGCCTTTGGAAATGATAAAATTTGTGGACAAATACTGATGAATAAGAAGGTTCATTCCAGCTTTATTTGTAATAATGAGATACTATAAATATCTCAATCCCAAGAAATAGCTAGATGATTCATGATACAGCTGTTTAACACTAAAGATGATTATTTCAGAACACCGGTTATGAATCTGAACATGGCAGAGAAACACACTCCTAACAGGAAGAGAGTTCCATACACATGTGATTCTCAGAAAAAGGGAAGGAAGCGGGTGGGAGACCTGTTTTTCTTTTGTACCTTTGCTCCTATTGAGAATAACTGTTTTAAAAGAAAATTTAATAATAAGGGGTAATTTTTATGTAACAGCATCGAAATTTTAAAAAGCTAAAAACAAAATTGTACACATACTACAGTATTAATGACATAAACACATATACACCAGAGAAATACAAAAATCTGAGAAGGAAATACAAGAAAAGTTGTGGGGTCAGAAAACCTGCACACACACACACTTTTTCATATTAACAGTATTGACTCATTAGATGAGAATGGATCAGTTTAAAAGTTTCTTGATATGCCTGATCTTAATTATCCTTAAACAGATCCCTCAAACAAAATTCTCTGCTCAAAAACCAGAAATCTGGTAAAGGAAGTAGAAAAAGATTTGCCTTAGGTTCGGCTGAGCCTCGAAGATCAGGCAAATCAACTTGAATATGAGACAGAATGTGGCCTGAATTTGAAGAGTCATGGACCTCCATGTTACTTATAATAGCAAAGAGGAAAAAAAAACGGCTTGACATCCTCCTAGTAACATAGTTAATATGAAGGAAGATGTTGGTTGTGTGAAAGAGTAGAAGGAAGGTGAAATTACACATAATTTTAAAAATTTTATATATATACACATACATGTACACACACACACACACACAAAATCACATTATAATGTATGCATATAGTCAACACTCAATATTCATGGGTTGGTTCTAGGACAACCGCAGATACCCAAATCTTCAGATGCTCAAATCTCTAATATAAATGGCACAGTATTTGCATATAACGCGTGCACATCCTCCTGTACATCTTAAATCATTTCTAGAGTACTTATAATACCTAATACAATGTATATATTATGTAAATAGTTGGAAATACCATGTAAATGCGATGTAAACAGTTGCAAAGCAAATTTAAGTTTTCCTTTTTGAAACTCTGGAATTTTTTGTCTTCCCCAAACGTTTTTGCTCTGCAGTTGGTTGAATCTGAGGATGCGGAACTGGCAGACATGGAGCGTACTGCATAGTGGAAGTACGGTCAAAGGGGAACTGTAAGTCCATCTCTTGAAAAACAGCAAGAAGAGGAAGCTGAGGAGCGCAAAATGCAAACACAGAAGAGACTAAGAGCACTGGCAGCTGTATAAAGAGAAACTGTACGTAAATAAGAGCAGGGAAAAACAAACCCCACGAGAGGATTTTTTTTAAAAGGCAGTAGTATTTACACACGGGAAAAGCAAATGAGTAATACGGAGCCGTGTTTTTCCATCTTTTGGAGGTTAGAACAGAATGGAAGAAATAAAGCTCTCTTGGCATTTTGAACAGGACTGTTCTTACAGTGTAAAAACGACTAGTGCCCTGTGTCAACTACAAACTGACACTTGCCATTGGCACTTGCCATCTACCTCTACAAGGATTAAATCATGTGCTACTGCAGCAGCTGATTTTCAACACCCTATGAAAGGAGTTCAGAGCAGAGAGCAGAAATGAGGCACTCTGTGCTAGGGGAAAAATTGGCATGACAGGTCTTCAGATAGTTTGATTATTTTCAGGAGCTGATTTTATGTGCCCAATTCTTGCACCTCCTCACATCCAGAAAAGCACTAAAATCCTTCATGGTGATGTCTGCTCCTCATGACTGGCAGAAACCTTCTAAAAAAAATACGTGCTTGATTGCATGTACTCCCCCTTCACCAAAATCACATATATACTTACCTTCCCCCCATCTCTTTGGAGCAGTTTCTCAGAGCTATCTGAAATGCTGTCTCCCAAGCTGCAGTCCTCATTTTACTCCACATAAAACTTAACTCAAAACTCTCACGTTATGCTTTTTTTTTAAGTTGACACCTGAGAGCCACAATCACAGAAATTGATCAATAAAACATGGGAATGCAAGGAAAAGGGAAGAAACAAGAACCAATGAGAGGGGGGAAAGATGATTACTAAGAGAGACAGAATGTAAAGAGCTCAAGACGAAACCAAAACAATGAAAGAGAATAAACAAAATGCTAAGATTTCTATAAAGCTGAGCACGGAAGAATTGATGCTTTTGAACTGTGGTGTTGGAGAGGACTCTTCAGAGTCCCTTAGACTGCAAGGAGATCCAACCAGTCCATCCTAAAGGAAATCAGTCCTGAATATTCATTGGAAGGACTGATGCTGAAGCTGAAACTCCAATCCTTTGGCCGCCTGATGCGAATAACTGACTCATTTGAAAAGACCCTGATGCTGGGAAAGATTGAAGGCAGGAGGAGAAGGGGACAACAGAGGATGAGATGTTTGGATGGCATCACCGACTCAATGGACATGAGTTCGAGTAAACTCTGGGAGTTGGTGATGGACAGGGAGGCCTGGCATGCTGCAATCCATGGGGTCACAAAGAGTCGGACACGACTGAGTGACTGAACTGAACTTAACTGAAGACTTATATGAGAAGAAAGGTGTGAGTACAAAATTATGGGGCCGCTATCACAAGGTGAATGAGAGAGGTAGCCTATCTACATAAGAATAAGCGGAAGTCAGAGAAACAATGTTATGCAAATCGATAAGCAGAAGATTTTGTGAAGGCCTACACCAGGGTGGCATACACAGACCCAAGTCACCTAAGCAGCCCTTCGACTTAAAAGTCTGAGGATATTGACAGAGAAGTAAAATCTCTGACAAAGTTCCCTCAGGCAACCACCTCTCCATCGTTCTGCAGCAGACACAGACAGAAACACTGGGAATGTGCAGAGGATGAACGAGAAGGACATCTGGATATACCCAAAGCACATCTTATTAATACAAAACCACTGAGACAAAGCCAATGTGAAAGGAGTAACAGGGCAGCCAGAAACCACACAACTCTAAAATCAATAAGTCCTATAGATCTATTTCTCCAGAAATATTACTTGTGACAATTCACAAGTTCAAGCCCCAGATGTTAAATGGTAAAGGCTCCCTTCCTGGGGAATTAACTGTCCAAATACATATGCTTTTATAGTCGAGGGATGTTCAGACTGTCTTTAATCTACCAGTAACAATCTCCCTGTACCTAAGCTTGGCTCCGCAAAAAAAAAAAATAAACCCACACAAAAACCAAAAAGCAAAACCAGACTCATTAGAAGGTGACTCAGTCCTTGAAGTAAGCCTATAAAGCTTCCTCCCTGGAAAGCCTGTTAGTGACAAGATGAGACTGAGTGTACAGCACTTTACCTCATGTGTGACTCACAAGAAAGTGAATCTGGAATGATGGCAAGAAGAGCCGGGAAGAAGGGTATTTGGTGCTTGCTATACAGACACGAAAATACCAAAAATTAAGCCTTTCATCCAAAACCCCCTTACTTATCTAATGTGCATAATTTACCAATGAATGAATGTACAAAGGGGTACCTTAAGCTCACCTCTTGAGCCAGCCCTGCTACAGGGATACATAGAAGAAATGAAAACTGAAAATCCAATAGATAAAGATGGCTAAAAATATATAATGAAACAGCCTCGTGACCACGAATTGGACCTAGCCGCCTGTTAGAGCGCACATGTGAGCAAAAACAACCACCTACAAAAGAAGAGCCTGCAAACAATTCCAAGAGATGTGTGGAAATGTAACATTTCACAAAGACAGCCAACAGAATCTACAATTAGAAGATAAATTTCAGTCAAAAAAAAAAAAAATTAAAGTGACAGAACAAGCGACTTTAAACCAAAGACATGACTTCATAAAGATGGCAATTTTCCCAAATTAAACTATAAATTCAATGCAATTCCAATCAATATCTGAAAGTTATGTGCATATGTGGGTGTATGTGGGGGGAGGTGTGAAAACTGACAAAATGATTCTAAAATAAATATGAAAATGTATTAAGGGGCTAAGAATAAGCAAGAACAATTTTGAAGAAGAGGGGTCTTTCGCACTAAATATCAATCTTATAGTAACTCAGTGTGCTAATGGAGCAAGATTAAAAAAAATAAAAACAATATAAAAGAGTAGAAAGTTCAGAAACATCCATGAATACATGAAAACTTGATTACAATAAACAGCCATTACAAATCATGGGGTAAAGGATAAATTATTCAACAATGATGCAGCTCCAATCAATAATCCATAAAGGAGAAAAAGAAGCCCTGTCTCACAGCATACTTAGAAACATAAATATAGATATGTAAATACATATATATGTTATGTGTGTATCTGTATACATATAGAAAGAGATCATTAAGTCTTTAATTAAAAGTATTTGGAGTCAATGGAAATCACAAACATCTCAAAAGCAAAAAATAGTAACAAACCAAAACAGTACAAACATTCAGTTATAAGTAAGTACTAGAGATATGATGCTAACGATAAATACAATTAACACTGCTGAATGTTACACATGAAATTTGTTAACTGAGTAAATCGGAAGAGTTCTCATCACAAGGAAAATATATTTTTTCTATTCCTTTAATTTTTGTATCCATATGAGACAATGAATGTTCATTAGACTTCCAATGGTGATCATTTCATGATGTCTGTAAGTCAATCACCAGTTCCTTGTTTGTAAAATCCTACCACTTGCAGATTTATTCCTGTATATATTTCCCTTTGCTGTGGACATTTGAATGACCTTGTACAGGGATTGTGAATCACGACTACTGGATATGTTAGGGAAAAAAGGATCTAGATATTAGTGAAAGACAAAAAAAGGATAGAAAATAAAAAGTAGAGCAGTGAAGGTTTTTGGATTATAGTCATGAGCAATAATTAAAAAGACAAAACATAGGCCATAAAACTGCATCTTGGAACCTATCAGTTCAGTTCAGTCGCTCAGTCGTGTCCAACTCTCTGTGACCCCATGGACTGCAGCACGCCAGACTTCCCTGTCCATCACCAACTCCCAGAGCTTGCTCAACCTCATGGCCATCGAGTCGGTGATGCCATCCAACCATCTCATCCTCCTGTTGTCCCCTTCCCCTTCTGCCTTCAATTTCACTAAATTTTGGTGAGGTCTGGGATAAAGTTACTATGGGTGGCACCACAGGTAGTTAACTCTATGTATTGAGGAAGATATTTTAAAATATGGTAAACTAAATAGGTTAAATAAAATTTATCCCCAGGCTTTTCATTTCAAGCATCAAATTCTCTGGGTTTTTGACCTACAGTGGAAGTTAAGTCAATTTAGTCATGGGTCAGACAGGAAAGAAAAAACAAATCCTTCATTTACTACACACAAACACAAACAAATTTGCAATTACCATGTGGTTGCTGTAGAGGAGTCTGAAATGTTATTGCAAACAAGAAACAGAGAAGTAAAAATTAGCTGAACACTACCCAATACTAATTAAAGATTTATAAAATGTTATTAACATTCACTGTATTCAATATGATTTCCTTTGTCCTTCTATTTAATGAACACAGTACTTAGAAGGGATTTCACTGATTCGCTCTAATTCCCAGCTTCAATCTAAATTTTCCTTTAGGTGCTAAATTCTTCAAACGTGCCTTTTCCTAGTGCGTGAATTTTTTTAGGACATAAAATTGACTTTTGGTCAAGAAACCACTGTATTCAAAACAGAGCTCCATTAAATGGAACCATCTTTTAAAAAATGGGCAGGAGGTGGTCTGTGTACCCTAGCTCCCTCTTAGAAATGATGAGGAGTAAGTTCTGGAAAATAAGATGGTCTCCATCCATTCTCCTATCCCTGTCCTCAATCTCTACATCCTACCACTCCTAGAAACTGGTGACCAGGAGTCCAAAAAATAATCACTGCTTTCCCCCTGGGGAAGATGTAGTTGAATTGTAATGGGTTATAATTACACAAATAGAACTACAACTGAAGGATTTTCCAGCATCTACCAGATATTTTCAAAGTACATACAGTCAAAAGATGACAATTTTCCAGCATGAACCAGGAAGAGAAAAACAAAAAACCAGAAACTTTCTTTATGGTAATATAAAATGGAAGCTCTCTTCAATCACTGGACCAGGTCAGGGTCTCCTGACATCTTCATGAATCAGCAGGAAGATGAATGACGTATCTCCTTTTTGATTTGGGTTTTTTTGGTCTGTTTCACAAACTCCAAAGCTAGAAGATACACCATCAGAAAGACTCTAAACCTTGTGGAAATAAAGCTAATAAATTCCAAAGGTTACTCAAATTCTATGTACATGATTTTTAATATTTCTAACTTGTCATTGGCAAAACATCGTTTTTTTCTTCCCCCACTGTGTGGCTGGAGGACGTAAAGGTGCAAATGGCTACATATAAATGGTATTTATTTGAATCCAATATCGCAGACTATGAAGGAATTAATGGCATAATTTTTTACTCCTGTGATGTGGCAAAAGAGTTTCTGCCATACATACTAGCTTCTGGGCTACATCAAAGAAGCAAATTATCTTCATGTTGCCATAAGTCAAACAGAACTCAGGTCCCATTATCTTCACTTCGCAAATACACTATTAAGGATCTTCAAATGTCCAACGTGCTTCCTTCTTTCTGGTTTCAATAAGCAAAAGAAATTAGCTACTGCCCATTTTTTTAACATCCCTTTTCTCCACACTCTTTTCATAAACCAGATACAATGATTCTCATGAAAAGGTCCGATTCTAATGTCCAAAATAACAATAGCTAAGCTAAAATTTTAAAATAAGCTTTGAGATGAATGGCCTTAAATGATTCCATTTGGAATATATTAAAGAGTATGAAATCCATGCAGTTGCAGGAAAAAATGCTTACTGGTCTCTTAGTGATGGGCGAAGGGGAGGGGGAACTGGTGATTTCCTTCATATGTGGCAGCGGATCTCAATCACATTTAGCCCCAAACCACTTTTATAAACATGAACATTTTCCTTTAATGCTATTTGAAATGTCAAAGCAAATATCACTAAAACCAAATTCAAAGTGGTGGTTCTTTTTGAAAATGTCTGTTCAAACCACCTGGGTGTCCCTCTCTAGCCCTTTGTCAGAAGAAAATCCTTTATCTATGTACATTAGGACAAATAGACATCCCTTGCAAATGAACCCTGGTAAGTGACCTCAGTTCTAACTTGTCTAGGACTAACTTTTTTTTTAATCTTTTTAAAAATACTGTGTTGAGTGAATGTTAACACATATATCAGAAGAATATATGTGTTCTTGAGACAGTGATAAAAGTATTAGTCTAGAAATTAGAAATAAAACATACCTCTTGACACTGATAAAAGTATTAGTTCAGAAATTAGAAATAAAACATACCTCTCCCTGAGAGGTACATAAAGATCAACCCTCTCTCACACATCTTCCTTTCTACCTACAGGTTCATGCTCAGGCTTCCTCACTTCCAACAAGTAACACCCCGAAACAAACCCTAAATCCTTCTTCTGTCTCCTTTTCTGTCTTCTGTTTTCTGTCTTTAGAAATGCTATACAATCTGCCTTCCATCTCCAGCAAACCATTAAGGTTACTTTGATGATGAGCATCAATTACATTCCATATGACCAATATTTGGGGGGTTTTACCCTCAAATTAATTGATCTTTTTTTACCTTGATTATTTCTTTCTTCCTAATAGCCTTATTTTATTGCTATTTGCTTAACATTTGAACTTAATGCTTAGTTCATTGATGTGGATTGCTAGTCTCCTACCAAAACTCATTCCCCTTTCTTCCTTATAAGCATAATGTCTGAACTACTTGGGGACAACAGTATTCTCAGCTAAAAGATTACATTTTCCAGCCTCCCTTAGCAGGATGTAGTCAAGGGCCAAAGTAAGTTCAGGCCAAAAAGATGTAAAAGAAAGAGGTATACAAATTATCTTAAAAAGAAGTTCTGCTCTTCTAATACCCATCCTTATACCGTCTGCTCAAAATGAAGGCTGGAAGGGCAACATGATGGCTGGAGCTCTAGCAAGCATTTTGGACCATGAAGTAAACTTCAGAATGGGAGTCATATGTTGAATGTCAGACAGGAACCTGGGTCTCTGAAACACCGTGAAAATACTGAAAATGAAAAACTCACACTCTTTCCCATGTTTCTCCTTTACTTTCACACCACAACCGTATTCACAACACTTCTGACACCAGAGGAGTGGGGTTTTCTCCCATATCAAGCAAGAATGTGACACCATCTGAGGATCCTCCAATTCAACTCAATTCTGACACTATCTACCTGGAGACAGCATCAGATCCCCAGGGTGAAGGGCTCATGCCCTCCAGACTGCCCCAACCATACTTCAGACCCTAAGTGCAAATTAGGGTTCTTACCTGTACTTCTGACCAATAAGTTATAAACTGGCGATTCCCACAACCTCTTCAAGTTCAATTAATTTTCTAGAACAATTCACAGAACTAAGGAAAACAATTTACTTACTATATGCCAGTTTATTATAAAAGGATAAGATAGAGAATACAGATGACCCGCAGATGGATAGCTGAGTAGGGCCAGATAAGTGGGAAGGGGTGAGGAGTCTGCATGTTTACCAGGCACTACTGTCTCAGCACCTCCATGGTTTCAATAACCCAGAAGCTCCCTGAACCCTGTGCCTTTGGGATGTTTATAGAGGCTTCATCACATAGGCATGATTGATCACTAATTTGTAACCTCTCTCTCCTTCCTACAAGATATGGTATAGGGTGAAAATTCCAAGCTTCTAAGTTTGACTTCGTCTTTCTAGTGATCAGTTTCCATCCACAAGCCCATCAGAAGCCACTTCATGAGAACAAAAGACATCCATGAAATTCCAAGGGATTTAGGGATTCTGTGTCAAGAACCAGGGTCAAAAACCAATATTAGAATAAAAGATGCTCTTATCACTTAGGAAATTACAAGAGTTTCAGGAGATCAATGCCAGGAAGTGAAGACAAAAAACAGTATATATTCTTTTCCACTATCTCACAGCCACTGCTTCAGTTCTTAGTGATGGTGGTTTAGTTAGTAAGTCGTGTCTGACTCCTGTGACCCCGTGGACTGTAGCCCGCCAGGCTCCTCTGTCCATGGGATTTCCCAGGCAAGAATACTGGAGTGGGTTGCCATTTCCTTCTCAGGGGATCTTCCCAACCCAGGGATGGAACCCATGTCTCCTGCACTGCAGGCGGATTCTTTACCACCTGAGTCACCAGGGAAGCTGTATCAGCTCTTGGTTCACCTTTATTTGAGTTTCTGTGACATGAGAAAAAAAAAAGGATTTCTAACTTGATTATCCCACTCACTATTTGGGGGTATCTGTTATACATAGGTAATCTGAATCCCAAGTGACATAATTCATCTTTGGTTCAATTCTGGATATTGTCATGCAGTATTCTGACTTCTACAAATATGTGAAATTCTAGTCTTGATTTCCTTTCATCTAATGAAAATTAAAAGTTACTCTATGAATTATCAAGTGATTGAGCCTTGTTCATTTAAACTTTTGTTCTTACCACATTATGTTTGGTAGCCTATGAATGGCAAAATTTTTTAATCCATTTGTTTTCTGTCTCTCTTTCTCTCCTAACAGAGAACAGGAGCCTTGTGTGTCTTATTCACTGATCCCCAGTGTCGAGAAGAGTTCTTATAAAATATTTAGCAAAATATATACCGCTGAATGAATGACTGAATGCAGTTTGTGCAGTTTATATCTTTTAAACATTTGTTTATGATCCAGTATATTAAATTTTATGCACACATAAGAAGGAATCATCATAAAAACAAAAATACAAGGGAAAACTGATAAATATTAGAGGAAGGCGATCCATCATTATCAGTGAATAGTAGAATAAGATTATATCATAGCACAGAAAAATATTTAAGCTGCAAAGGAGATAAAGTTATACATAGAGTATGATTATGCTATGCTACCAAAAACTCAAACTTATGCCTAAATAAGAACTATAAGGATAACAAAAAAAGAACATAAACTGTGCTTCCCTGAAAACTGTAAATTTGAAAATGCAATTTAAAATATATTGGGCAGCAGAAAGACATTCAGAGAAAAAAATGGCCACGGGAAACACACACCCAGTATATCTCAAGAATCACAATCACTAATTAATTAAAAAGGATGGAACTACAGTAACACAGGCATCTCCCAGCTAAGAGCAGTAATCCATTCCTGGAATCTAAAAGCATGCATAAAAACGCTAAGTGAAGCATATTTCCCATTATTTTAAATGGGAAAAATTAAAATGTGTTACAGATCAGCTCAGAGCCTCCAGAGACTTTCTTAAAATGAACCTAAAATAGGGTAAAATGCCCACAAATGTAACAACTATTATGTTAGCCTGTAAAATGTGTAAAACACTACTTCTCGATATAACAGTGGAAGACAAACAAGGTAAACAGCAACTGCTCAGTAAAGGCCTCCCTCCGTGCTGGCCCCCTCGGCCCACGTGATGAGCTTTCCCATCACCTACACCTGACTCTGATGATTTACCAATGGTACTTGGGATGTCATCCAAGACTTACCTTGCATATCATTTTGCTTTAAATGCTGTATTAAATTTTGGAAAATAAGTATAAATTTTGCCCTTGTAAGGGCCTCCCCAGTGGCTCAGCAGTAAAGAATCTGCTGGCAACGGAGGAAATGCAGGTTCCATCCTTGTATCAGGAAGATCCCCTAGAGGAGGAAATGGCAACCCACTCCAGTACTCTTGCCTAGAAAATCCCAGACAGAGAAGTCTAGTGGGCTACAGTCCATGGAGTCAGAAAAGAGTCAGACACAACTAAGCACATTGCCATCACTGCCCTTGTAAATATCAATTTAAAACACTGTACTGAAAAATATCTACACTGTACATGTTTGGGTATCAGAAACAAAGAGGTGGAAACCAACAACTGACAGGGAGATGGTCTGCAGGGTGTGCCTGTATTTAGAAGAGATGTCTCTGCTTATATCCTTCAGTGGATCCGATAATATGAACCGAAGGTCAAAGGGTGGATAAAACCCTCTTAACTTGTGGATAACTAGATCTTTAAAATCATTTCTCATTTTTTGAGCTATAGCATGTCAGTATTATTCACTATTAGTCAAGCCACAGCCTACCTGGGGCTGACCTTAATACACAGTGAGCTTCATGTAAAAGACAGTTCCTCAAATGGGGAAAAAAAAAACTTGTGCCATGAAGGTCATCCACCCAAAACTGATACTACTCAGTGGATGGACCTGGTAAGGTTTAGGCCATCAAGATCTCGAAACTTCTATTGGATAAATTATCCACTGTTACATTCATGACATATAAAATTATAGCAAATTTTTATCACCCATGCCTGCATAATTTTACAACTCTTAATAATGTTTTTGTTCAATGTAAGTCAAAAAAAGTATCTCATTAGTATATACTTTTTCAGCTTCAGTTAAATGACATATCGAGTGCTTTTAGAATCACAGAATTATTTTAACAGATTTTTTAAAACTCTGTTGATGTGCTAGGCATTATTAACCTGTGGAGGACTAGATCTTTAAGGCTAATTTTTTTGTAGTAACTTTATGTATTTTTGGCTGTGCTGGGTCTTTGTTGCTGCAAGGGCTTTTCTCTAGTTGTGGCTTGTGGGGCACAGTGCGCAGGCTTCTCATTGCAGTGGCTTCTCTTGTGGAGCACAGGCTCTAGGGCACGAAGATTTCAGCAGTTTCAGCTCGTGGGCTGAACAGATGCAGCTCCTAGACTCTAGAGCACATCCTCAATAGCTGTGGCACACAGGCTTAGTTGCTCTGAGGCAGGCGCGATCATCCCAGACCAGGGATCGAACCCAGTCTCCAGAATTGACAGGCAGATTCTTTACCACTGAGCCACCAGGGAAGCCCCCTGACCATTTCTTATTTTTTGAATAATACAGATCCTTCCCAACTCTGATCCCAGTGTCTCTCCTAACCCTGTGCATACTCCTTCTCCAGCACTTGTCTCCACGTGCTATAATTCTCTATGTGCCTAAAGGCAGACCTCAGAGGTACTGCAGGCTCGTTCCAGACCATTGCAATAAAGCTAATATCACAAAAAAGTGAGTCTCATGAATTCTTTGGTTTCTCACTGCATAGAAGAGTAATGTTTACACAATACTATAGTCTATTAATTGTGCACAGTATCATGGCTTAAAAAAATGTACATATCTTTATCAAAAAAGTACTTCATTGTTAAAAAACGCTATCGTGTGAGTTTTCAGGTAGCTGTAGTAGTAACATCAAAGATTACTGATCACAGATCACCATAACAAATACACTAGTAATGAAAAAATATGAAACTTTGCCAGAGTTACCAAAATGTGACAAAGAAGCACAAAGTGAGCAAATGCTGTTGAAAAAACGCTGCCAATAGACTGGCTGATAGACTGGCTTGACACAGGGTTGCCACAAACCTTCAACTCGTAAAACACACAATATCTGCAAAGCGCAACAAAGTGCAGTGCAGCGAAGCGAGGTGTGCCTGTATTTGTCCCCAGAAGACTGTGATTCCCCTAGGGCTTGGACCACATCCTAGATATAATTATACCCGGGGCCTTGCACAGGACTTGAAACATAATAAGCTCCAAGTGAGAGTGGGCTGAACTGAATGCAGTAAAAACAAACTCTTCCAAGTGTTAAGAATCAATTTGTAACCAAAAATTATTCCAAGAGGCAAAGGATCACTCCTTAGATTAGAACTAATTTTATTAATCATCTATACCATTAACATTACTGAGCCCACGTACCAAGCAATGTACTAAGAGTTTTACTTGTGTTATATCATTAACCCCTCAACTCAATCTGGTTGAGTCAGGAACTGTTTTAATGCTGCTGAACTGGTGAGGAAGCAAAGGCTTTACAGAGGTTGAGTGGCTTCACCGAGGTCACAGAGTTGGTACAGTGCCACAGTGGAGTCACATATGTCTACTATGCTTACTTTCCAAGAACTAGAAAGATCCCCCACGAAGTTCTAATCAAACACTTTGACAAAACACTAACTACAATCACTGCCTGAAAGCTTCTAAAGGGTGGAAAACACACACACACAAAAATAAGATGAGATGGAGCATGAAAGCAAAGTCAGTGCTCTTTAGTAAACATTATATCAAATGATGATCAAATAATATGTTTAAGATGACTAATTACTAGTGTTAAGTCTTGGGAAATTATATTATGTGCTGGTTAGAATATTTAGGAAAAACAAATGTGTGTGATGTTGATGAAATAAGAGCTCAAAGTGAAAATGTTTGTACATGAGACAATTAACATACCCACTTTCTGTAACTCACTATGATCTGACTTCAATCAAATTTTTGTTCTCTGCAATGCAAAGAAATAGAGGAAAACAACAGAATGGGGAAGACTAGAGATCTCTTCAAGAAAATCAGAGATACCAAAGGAACATTTCATGAACAGATGAGCTCGATAAAGGACAGAAATGGTATGGACCTAACAGAAGCAGAAGATATTAAGAAGAGATGGCAAGAATACACAGAAGAACTGTACAAAAAAGATCTTCACGACCCAGATAATCACGATGGTGTGATCAATGACCTAGAGCCAGACATCCTGGAATGTGAAGTCAAGTGGGCCTTAGAAAGCATCACTACGAACAAAGCTAGTGGAGGTGATGGAATTCCAGTGGAGCTATTCCAAATCCTGAAAGATGATGCTGTGAAAGTGCTGCACTCAATATGCCAGCAAATTTGGAAAACTCAGCAGTGGGCACAGGACTGGAAAAGGTCAGTTTTCATTCCAATCCCAAAGAAAAGCAATGCCAAAGAATGCTCAAACTACCGCACAATTGCGCTCATCTCACACGCTAGTAAAGTAATGCTCAAAATTCTTCAAGCCAGGCTTCAGCAATACGTGAACTGTGAACTTCCTGATGTTCAAGCTGGTTTTAGAAAAGGCAGAGGAACCAGAGATCAAATTGCCAACATCCGCTGGATCATGGAAAAAGCAAGAGAGTTCCAGAAAAGCATCTATTTCTGCTTTATTGACTATGCCAAAGCCTTTGACTGTGTGGATCACAATAAACTGTGGAAAATTCTGAAAGAGATGGGAATACCAGAACACCTGATCTGCCTCTTGAGAAATTTGTATGCAGGTCAGGAAGCAATAGTTAAAACTGGATATGGAACAACAGACTGGTTCCAAATAGGAAAAGGAGTTCGTCAAGGCTGTATATTGTCACCCTGCTTATTTAACTTATATGTAGAGTACATCATAAGAAATGCTGGACTGGAAGAAACACAAGCTGGAATCAAGATTGCCGGGAGAAATATCAATAACCTCAGATATGCAGATGACACCACCCTTATGGCAGAAAGTGAAGAGGAACTCAAGAGCCTCTTGATGAAAGTGAAAGCGGAGAGTGAAAAAGTTGGCTTAAAGCTCAACATTCAGAAAACGAAGATCATGGCATCCGGTCCCACCACTTCATGGGAAATAGATGGGGAAACAGTGGAAACAGTGTCAGACTTTATTTTTCGGGGCTCCAAAATCACTGCAGATGGTGACTGCAGCCATGGAATTAAAAGACGCTTACTCCTTGGAAGGAAAGTTATGACCAACCTAGATAGCATATTCAAAAGCAGAGACATTACTTTGCCAACAAAGGTTCGTCTAGTCAAGGCTATGGTTTTTCCTGTGGTCATGTATGGATGTGAGAGTTGGACTGTGAAGAAAGCTGAGTGCCGAAGAATTGGTGCTTTTGAACTGTGGTGTGGGAGAAGACTCTTGAGAGTCCCTTGGTCTGCAAGGAGATCCAACCAGTCCATTCTGAAGGAGATCAACCCTGGGATTTCTTTGGAAGGAATGATGCTGAAGCTGAAACTCCAGTACTTTGGCCACCTCATGCGAAGAGTTGACTCATTGGAAAAGACTCTGATGCTGGGAGGGATTGGGGGCAGGAGGAGAAGGGGACGACAGAGGATGAGATGGCTGGATGGCATCGCTGACTCGATGGACGTGAGTCTGGGTGAACTCCAGGAGTTGGTGATGGCCAGGGAGGCCTGGCGTGCTGCGATTCATGGGATCGCAAAGAGTCGGACACGACTGAGCGACTGATCTGATCTGAGGGGCTTTCTAGCTTCTATACTACCTTCTCTGCTTTACTCAAGCTTCAATAATGACTGTTACTACTTACTAGAAAGAAGAATATAAAACAATTTTTACAATTCTTTTCCCTAGAAAAAGGTGTCTGCTTGGGGCAGCTTCTGACAGTCATCCTTTTTAAAATTAAGAACACTCTGAAAGGGCTTCCCAGGTGGTGCCGTAGTTAAGAATCTGCCTTCCAAGGCAGGAGATGTAAGAGACACAGGTTCAATCCCTGCATTGGGAAAATCCCCTGGAGAAGGAAATAGCAACTCACTCCACTGTTCTAGCCTGGAGAATCCCATGGACAGAGAAACCTGGGGGGTTACAGTCCACAAGGTTGCAACAAGTCAGACATGACTGAGGACACACAACACAACACAACACAACACAACACAACACTCTGAAAAAGTACAAAGAGGAAAAGAGCCAAAGAGCTCCCTCTACCACTAGACACTCAAGTTAAAATGAATTCAAATGTATAGATGTACCATAATTTATTCAATTGGCTCTCTACTGATGGATATTTAGTTTGCTTCCAATCATTTGTGACTATAAATAATGTCATAATGAATAATCTTGTATATATCTCACTTTGTTTACTTTGTGTGGATGGAAGTATGTCTCAGGGTAAATTACTCAGTATGAACTGCTCACTCAAAAGGCATATGTACTTTTTATTTTCATAGAAAGCAAAAAAGTGTCCTTCAAAAATGAGGTTGTACCAATTTACATTCTCACCAGAGATATATGAGAGTCCTTGTTTCCTCACTGTTATTTTCATTTGCATTTAAAAGCATTTGTAGTTCATGTTCTATTATGGGTTTTTGTCTTTGGACTCAATGGACATGAGGCTGAGCAAACTCTAGGAGACAGCGAAGGACAGGGAAGCCTGGCATGCTGCAGTCCATGGAGACACAAGTCAAATACAACTTAGCAACTGAACAATAACATCAACCTTTGGCTTCTGTTCCTATTGTTTTATTGGGCTTTTTCTTAATGATTGTGTAGTAGCATTTTCATTAAAGTCAGTACTTTTTAAACTTTACTAACTATTCACTTTATTGCTGTTGTTGTTTAGCCACTCAGTTGTGAATGATTCTTTTGCAACCCTATGGACTGTCGCCCTCCAGGCCCCACTGTCCATGGGATTTCCCAGGCAAGAATATGGGAGTGGGCTGCTGTTTCCTTCTCCAAGGGGATCTTCCTGACCCAGGGATCGAACCCAAGTCTCCTGTATTAGCAGGCAGATTCTTTATCGCTGACCACTAGGGAAGCCTGTTCACTTTATTAAGTTTATTTTAAAACTTAACCTAAAAATCTTTTTTTTTTTTCCCAGAACTATCCTTATCCTAAGACGCACGATTATAAAACTGAGAAAAATTCAAGGAAAGAAACAAGATGCTTGATCAGTATTTTATGAGGTCTAAAAGCAAGTATAACAGATCTTATCCCTCTAACAGTAATAGATCATGAGGCAAAACGATGATTCATGAAGATAGTTCTAAGAGGGAACAGAATTTTTTTCATAAGGTGATCATTACAGTTTGTAATGTTTGGGATTTACATTTTTTATTAGGAGATACTGCAAAAAGTATATAAGCATATTTTATATAATATAAAAATGTGTATTTTATATATACTATATGTGTGTAAGTAAATAGGGAGATATCACAAAAAATATATATGCACACACATGTCTATAAACACACACTGTATGCATGCGTCCACATACACTTGCTTTAAGTATTACAAACATCTGTTCCATTTTAAAATTCAAGATAAAAATAATCTGCAGATAAATATACATGAAGGAAGGCAACAGGGAAGATTATGGACTGCAGGTATTTGTATCAAAATTCCTTTCAGAACCCCCTCTTTGCAATGAAGTTCTGCTTAGAGTTTCAGAGAAAACAAACACAATTTCTGGTCTTGAGAATAAACATTCAAAGCAGACCCCAGATAAACTCAGAATACTTTGAAATGTTCATACGCAAAATAGATATAAATTTAAGTAGCTGAATAATTTGTATTTCAAAGAATATATATATTTTAAAACTGAGGACATAAATTCCTCAGCATGACATATACGTTATAAATTCTCACTAACCCACTTTGGAGGCGTATAAATAAGTTTTCATTTATTAAGTCTTATTCGGTGTTATAGGTCATTCCAATAAGCACGCTCCACAGTAATTCACTTAATCCTCAAAACAAGCTTATGTGGTTAAGTGTTCCTTTATCCCCATTTTACAGATAAAGGAATTGAAATTCAGAGCTCACAGAGCTCTGAGGAGTGGATCCAGTTTCAAACGCGAGCATTGTGGCCCCAGAGCACAGCAGGCCATACATGTATTAGCTAGGTTGTACTATTGATGTTGAATATCAGGATGGACTTTAAACAGTGAAGGAGTTCACTACTGCAAAAGCATCCAACTATCCAGATAATAACCTCTCCCACCCTTCACCACCTTAAACACATGCTACAGCGCTGGCCCACTCGAGTGAGGAGACCAGGGTTAGAGCCAAGTCTGCGTGCAGTAGAGGGCACCCCGGATATTCAACCACTAATGAGAGGAATGGAAAATAAAACCACAAGGCTTGGTGAATATCAAGTCATATACATCAGACTGGCAAAACTTAAAAAAGCATATTTATATTTTTATTTCTTAAGCTAGATGGTAGGTATCTTGGGATTTACCATCTTATTTACTATATCTTTTATATCTCCAAAATATTTAATCACACATACAACATTGGTGAGAGAGGGTATATTTTAAAATATAAACCCAAGCACCCCATGATGTTTTTACATGTTTGTTTCTAGACCTAGGAGGTCGGCACTGCTATTAATCCCATTTCACAGGTGAGAAAACTGAGTCCCCTGACCAATATTAGCCAGGAAGTGGTAGAGACAGGATTCCAGCAAGAGCAGTCTCATTTAAGAATCCCAAGCTCTTAACTGCTACACAAGACAGACGGTTGATTAACAATGAAATATACACCAAGAGGAAGAGAGATAAATCTAATTTGCTCATTTACCAAACTTTTATCACGCAGCAATTGTGTGCCACACTGCGATAAGAGCTGGGAAAATGACAATGAGCAAAAATGACATGACATACACCGTGCCTTGTCTGAGGGACCTTTCAGTTCGCAAGAAGAAAGACAATTTACTAAGCAGTCACAACCTACCATGCGAGCACTCTGATGGCCTTTTACAAGATAGCACAAGGCATGGCTGGCATGTAAGTGCTGGATACAGACTGGGGACAGGGAGGGGGAGGAGACAGGGAAAGAAGCCAAAGACAAGACCTGCAAATTAAATTATGCGATGCACAGAATGAGATATCACCCAGACAAGAAGAATGGTGCTGAAGTGTTACATGTACTGCTGTGGGAAAATGTCTGTGACACACTGCTAATGGGGAAAGAAAGGTCAAAATCCATACATACAGCGTCTCCTTGGAATGAACTGGCACCGATATAAGTTTCAAGATACAATAAGCTTATCAAATCAGTGCATGAGAAATAAATAATTCGATAAATGATACCAGGTGACTAAATAAAAGTAAATATGAAATTGTATCCCAATTGGATTAAAGAGTCAAGATTTTTAAACTCAGGCCATGAAAGAGCAGGAAAACACACATAAATATTTTTATAACCCAGGACAGATTGGGGAGGACTTTCTAAGCACGTCACTAAGGGCAGAATTCACAGAGGGCAAGAGGACTAGATCTTGAAGGAAAAAGCTAGAAGATGGACATACAGAACCAATTTCAAAGTTTTAAATTAACCCCAACTTGCTATCTCATACCATATATAAAAATATATTTGAGAGTGACATCACCAAGAGGGTGACACAGACTGTTCCTGACCTCTGTCCCTCTCAGAAGAAGACTAACAACTCTTCAAAAACAAGACACCACGGAGAGCATTCTGGAATGGGGAAGGTGAGGCTGAAGCACATCCAGCACCACGGCGACCATGACAGACTGCGATGGAAGGTAGGAGAAACAGCAGCGCATTGACCACACCGCCCCTCCTCAGGCCAGGGCAGCACCACTTCCTGAGTCTCTGGTTGCTCCAATAGGAAAAGAGAATCCAGCACCCTCCCTGCCCCCAGCATCATGGGTGGTTTTGTGGGAGCCCCTACCCTGACCTTGCACCATGGGGACAGGAGGAGACTCTTCAGTCGTGACCGCTCTTCGGTGGGGAGGGGCCTGCAATAACCAGCACGTAGGCTTGGGAGACTGAGTTCATACCTGCAGTGTCCAAGCAGTGACCCCAACTGTTGTCAAAAGGCAAGTCCACGTGCCCATCGCACAGTGGGGCCAAACAATACCAAAATGTCAGAGTTTGGAGCAGAAAAAGGAAAAAGGTTTATAGAGGGCCCTGCAAGGAGAGGCGGGCTTATGCCTTAAAAAGGCCCAAACTCCCCCAAAGCTCTCAGCAAAGCCCATTTCTAGCAAAGGTGGGAGAGGGCCATGGTTAGTTGTTGTAAGTCTAGGTATCAGATCCTTTGTTCTTGAGGTCAGGCTTGGTCATGGTCAGCTTACGATGTTCCTGTATATTCCACCAAAGGAATGTCATTCTCTGTTCTGACAAGAAAGCGCCAGGTCCCAAAGCCACAACCTTTACTCGCTGAGGTCCAGCTGTCAACACTGAGGGATCCAGGCACCCAGGACCCAACTGGCCCCCAGGTTCCTCAGGTCGCCTGAACAGGGGGGCCAAGTCACACACACTGCATCCTATGAAGATGGCCACTGCCATGAGGTCACAGAGACGGGGATGGGGGAGAGAGTCACCACCACCTCAAGGCCTGGGTCTGGCCAGTTGGGTGGCCTTGGCAAGGGCTCTGGAGCCCTGCAGGACACAGCTCCCAGCCTGTTTCCTGGGCCCCCAGCTCATCCACTGACCCAAGGCCGGGTGAGCTGGAGGACCCCAGGGAGAAGGCTGGGATTCGCCTCTTATCTAACTCTCTGCCTGAGGACCACCACTCCTCTGACCTCTGGCTGAATAGCCCACTAACAGTGGCTCCTTGATAGTTGGTTGCTTGGGGGCGGGGCCTATTGGGCGCCGACCAATGGCTAAGCAGGACCACTAATGGTTCCGTGGTAACCTCTGCCTAGTAACGGCATACAGGGTGATGGTGTATAGCAACAGTTGTATGCTAAGGGCTGCACAGGGCTGTGCTCTACTACAAAACTACTTACTCCTTCCTCTGGGCTGTACTTTGGTCTAGAGAGGCCTCCCCAGATCAGGTAATCCCCCTCAAGAGGGACCAGTTCCCTCCCAGCCTACCTAGTCCTTCCTTTGGGCTCTGGCCAATGGGAGCATCAGTTGAGAAGGGAGGAGAAAGGGCCTCTTCTCTCCTTGCAAGGCTGTGGCTGTGGCTGTGGTCCGGGACAAAACATCACTACCTTCTCCAGATGACCTGCTCTACAGTACTCTTCCCTCCTCCCAGGCTGCAGTAACCTCTCCTCCGCCTTGTCCCTTTGACTCCTGGGATGGTAATGCTCTGGTGCTGCTGGCCCCAGGATTCTTGGCACTCTCCCCTTGGTCACCCTATTCCTCCCACACACTTGCATAATTAAGCCCTTAGTAAATAAACCCTCCACAAATTATCCTAAAAAGATTAATTTGAGATGATTCATAGTTCCAAATGTGAAAGAAAAACTAATAAAGCTCTTACTAAAAAAATTAGCAAATATCTTCATGACCTTGGGGTAGACAAAGATTTCATAAATAGGACATGAAAACCACTAACCATGAAACTTCAACAAATTGATAAACTGGGCCGTGTTAAAGTGAAGAACTTCTGCTTACCAAAAGATATCATTAAGAGGAAAAACACAAAGACAGACTAGAAGATACCTTGAGCAAACATAACTGACAAAGCTCTTGTATCCAGAATATATTTTAGAAAATTTACAAGTCAATAAAAAATGATCAAGAATCCAAATAAATAAGGAACAAAAGAACTGAACACATAATTCACATAAAAAGGATGGCCAAACAACCAGGTAACATCTGTAAAACCATGAAAGATACACACTGGGGAAATGCAAACTAAATCTACAGAGAAATATCACTCAACAACAATGATGGCTACCTTTTAAAAAGTGGGGAGGAGGTCAGAGAGCGCAGAACAACTGACCCTCTCATACACTGCTGGGGGAAGTATAAATTGGCATAGTTAATTTGGAAAACTGGCAACACCTACTAAAGTGGGACACACACTTATCCTGTAATCTAACAAATCTGGCCTACACATTTACCCAACAGAAATGCACATATATTTAGATATATATAAGAATGTCCCCCAAAATTATTCATAATAGTCAAAACCATAAAACAACTCACATGTTCACCAAAGGCAGAGACACTAAAAAATCTGTTGTACAGTCATATTCTGTAGGCAGTAAAAATGGATGAACCGTTACCTATAATATCACAGAGATGCCTCGAACATGATACCGAGGAGAGAAAAAGACACAGAATAAAACATAAATGGTTCTATTTGTATAAAGTTCTAAAAATAGTCAAATCAGAAACAAAAGTTCAAGAACAGGCAAAATTAATCTATGGTGATAGAAGATGACAGAGTTTTCAAGATACATTAAATAAAAAAGTACAGTTGCAAAAATATGTAACAATCTCATTTTATAAGTAAGACATACACATACACATGAATTAAAATTCTGAAAGAGAAATAGCATCATAGTAATAGTGTTTTTGTCTTTGAATTCTGGTGGCATACACGTCATCTTATTTTCTTCATTATGGGGATATTTATTTTCTAACTTGTTTTTAGTAGATATGCTTAACTAATTTTAACCTGATAAAAGGAAATGCCTTTAATTTCTTCATTAAACAATATTATCGCTCTGGGTTCAGAAAGTTACTATTCATCACATTAATATCTATTGTTCACTCTTCCAACTTCCATCCTTCCACTCAACCCACTACACAATAGCTTCTACGCAAAACACTATATTCCACTTTGACACAGTCGTTAAGAGGTCAACTGGTAAACCAAGTTTCTTTTTCACTACCCCTTAACCGTCCCTCAGTAACTTCATGAAAACTCAGTTTCTTTGAATTGTATGTAATTCACCATACTTGCATGGGATTGTAAAAACAGTTACCAAACTACATACCACACCAGACTCACTCTCTACATACGCTCCTCATCTTGAAAGCTTCAAAATTTGTCTTCCCTAAGGCTCCTTCTTTGGCCTTCTCTAGACATTTCTTAGATAATTCCACCCACTTTCTTGCCTTCACTTGCAATCTACTGCTACAGAGATGACTTCTAAATCTACATATTCACACTCCAACATTCCTCTGAGTCTCCAAGTCATGGAAGCAACTATCTACTTAGCTACAAGACATCACCTGATGCCTCAACATGAACCTAAGATGCAACATGCTCATCTTTCCGTAGTAAGCTTATGCAGAAGTCAGCTTTGGAGAAAATCTATTCTCTACTCACTAGGGAATTTCCTAGGACTGGGAAGAGCCAACAGTTTGCAGATTTCCCCATGGGCTCAGTGGTAAAGGGATTTCCTTGTGGCTCAGCTGGTAAAGAGTCCACCTGCAATGTGGGAGACCTGGGTTCGATTCCCGGGTTGGGAAGATCGCCTGGAGAACGGAAAGGCAACCCACTCTAGTATTCTGGCCTGGAGAGTTTCATGGACTGTTTAGTCCATGGGGTCGCAAAGAGTCGGACATGACTGAGCAACCTTCACTTTCACTTTCAGTGGTAAAGAATCTGCCTGCAATGAAGGAGACATGGTAGGAGCCTCGATTTCAATGCCTGGGTTGGGAAGATCCCCTGGCGGAAGAAATGGCAACCCACTCCAGTATTTTTGCCTGGGAAATCCCATGGACAGAGGAGCCTGGAAGCTACATAGAGTCACAAAAGAGCCGGACATAACTTAGCCAGTAGAGAACAACAAAAACAACAACTGGAGAGATCAAGGTCAGCAGTCTTGGTCTGATCTCTGCTGCTGCTGCTGCTGCTAAGTCGCTTCAGTCGTGTCCGACTCTGTGCGACCCCATAGACGGCAGCCCACCAGGCTCCCCCGTCCCTGGGATTCTCCAGGCAAGAACACTGGGGTGGGTTGCCATTTCCTTCTCCAATGCATGAAAGTGAAAAGTGAAAGTGAAGTCACTCAGTCGTGTCCGATTCTTAGCGACCCCATGGACTGCAGCCTACCAGGCTCCTCCGTCCATGTGATTTTCCAGGCAAGAGTACTGGAGTGGGGTGCCATTGCCTTCTCTGGGTCTGATCTCTAGAGTGGCTAAAACCAGGATACCCTCTTAGCCAAGCAGAAGAGGGTGAAACGACACTAAATCCAGGCTGGATGGGATCAACAATACAGAGAGGATACATGCAGGTTAGATAAATGTAAAAGGCAAAACAAAGTCTAAGAAAAGATAATAATAAGAACAGATATCCAGCTACAGCCAGATGGACTAAAGTTCAAGAGAAGACTTTGGCATCAATGATGGGAGGCAGAAATAAACCAAAGAGGTCAACAAGCAGGGCAATTAGTCAGAATGATAGAGAAGAGATTAGTTTATTCCAAAAAGGAAGGAGGGAAGAAGAACGCTATTTAACTGGTGGGTCAGATGGTAAAGAATCTGCCTGCAATGCAGGAGACCCAGGTTCGATCCATGGGTTGGGAAGATCCCCTGGAGAAGGAAATGGCAAACCACTCCACTATTCTTGCCTGGAGAATCCCATGGACAGAGGAGCCTGGCAGGTTACAGTCCGGGGGCCATAAACAGTCGGACACAACTGAGTGACTCACACATACAAGATATTCTACATTGAAAGACATACAATTATTTTATATACCATTATTTTATGTCTCTCCTCTATGAAAGTAACAATGCTACCAACTGAATATGACATGCCATCTCTAGCTACATCTGACTTTAGAAATGTTAGAAAGTAACAAAATGTTTCTGTTGCAACTGGAGAACAGCAGAGACACAAGGCTCCCTCCCAGGTGTGCTCAGGACAGGAACCTGATGAACACTCAGGCCCCACGATATGAAGGAGCAGGCTGGAACCCACTCTGGTGAGACCCTGATATGGGCCAACAAGCAGGAAGCTGAGCAAGGAGGGGAAAACCCAGGCTTCCCTCCCCTGGGTTTTTTACCATTTTACTTTACCATTCACACACAACACATCACTTTTGACACTTCTGGTCACATGTGTGAGGGATTTTCCCCCACCAAATTATTCTCTGCAACATGAGCCAGGTGTCCCACCAATTAACCCACTTTTGACATTATACCTACTTCAGAGGCCAGTCCCAAGTCTAGGCCGTCACCTGTGCTCCTGGCTGATGGGCTGTAAATCAAGGGTTCCCAGGGGCCCCTCCTCTGGTTTGATTAATCTGCTAGAGCAGCTCGGAGAACTCAGGGAAACACTGACCTACATTCACCAGTGTATTAAATGGTACAGATGAACAGACACATAACGCATGGTCTTGGGAGGGTCCTGAGCACAGGCACTTCTGTCCCCATGGAGACGGGGACATCACCCTCCAGATATGTGGTTGTGTTCACCAACCTGGAAGCTTCCCAAATCCCCCCAAGTGGGATTTTTATACAGGCTGCTTCTTGTAGGCACGATCAATCATTAACTTCACTTCTAGCCCTTCTCCATACGTGTGTGTGTGTGTGTGTGTGTGTGTGTGTGGTGGGACGTGCTGATAATTCCAAGCTTCTAATTATGGTTTAGTCACCCTGCTGACCAGCCCTCAAGCAGGATCCATCCAGGAGCCCACCTAAAGTTGTCTTATGACAACAAAAGATGCTTCTAGTGCTCTTATCACTTAGAAAACTACAAGGGCTTTAGGAGCTCTGTGCCAGGAACTAGGGGCAGAGACCAATATATATATATTTTCTACTATTTCACACTGTTACTGATGAAAAACTATACTGGCTTTAACCTGAAGGTCAAAGAGAATTTTTATTAGAGTGGAAAAATGCTCATGACCCAGTGTTAACAACAAAGAGCAACATACAAAATTGAATCATAAAGGCAAAAAAAACACCCTCCCCCTAAGGATGAATAGAAGAACTACTTCACAACGTCAGTGGTAGTTGTCTCAAAGTCCTGGAATTATGGGTAACTTCTTTTCTCTTTACTTCCCCTACCTTTCTATAATCAAAATGTAATATTTTTATAATCAGATAAGGACAAATATTAAATGTTTGTTTTTTTTAAATCTGCCAGTTGTAGGCCACATGAATACTTCAGTTTATTTAAATATTAGATACACAACCATCTCATTAATGTACAGTTTCCCTGGTAGCTCAGACATAAAAAATCCGCCAGCAATGCGGGAGACCTGGATTTGATCCCTGGGTTAGGAAGATCCCCTGGAGGAGGGCATGGCAATCCACTCCAGTATTCTTGCCTGGACAATCCACATGGATAGAGGAGCCTGGCTCAGTCCACGGGGTCGCAAAGAGTTGGACACGACTGAGTGACTAAGCAAGCATGCACAAGCCCTTCTTAACAGCAAGACATTACTCCAAGAACATCAGCTCAATGCATACTCATATCCGTTGAACTAATGTTCATTTTGAACATCCAAGAATGTGTAATAAGGAGAATTATTTCTGTCTTTCAAACATGAGGTTTCAAGAATATCAATATTATTACTCAAACATGGGGAAAGATGAATTACTTTCATTTCCTACTGGATCTTCAGCTTGGCATAATAATGGACCAGCAGAAAGACAAGTGGTCACACTGCTGATGAACGGTCTACTGCCAAAGGTAAGCAGTGCTGTCTTGCACAAAATGAATTTCTCTTTTTAAAAAAAAAAAAGACCTTGACGAGTAGCTGCCGTGTCCAGAAACTGAAGCTAACACATTTTATGCTGTGTTATCTTGACGAAATTGCTTTTTAGCCCTACATAATCAAATACCAATATATTTCTCCCCTCATATTTGAAAAGGAACATTTTGACAAAGGATAAAAATCTTGAAATATAAACATTATACTTGCCAAGAGTAATAAAACAAAATATGCTACCTTCTACTTTGGGTGGTACAAGCTCACACATAGGCTGAAAAACTTGGGAAAAATCAGATTTCTGTTTATAAAGTTTAAGAAATTGTTCAAATGCTTTTCCTTGCTCAGGTATATTAAATGCTCAAACAAGTAACAGGAGATAATACTATGGGTGTTCTAACTAAAGCATCACTTTTATTATAAAGTTTTCATTTAAAAACTCAAATGATATGTGATTATAATAATCATACATTTGGCCCTAGTGAAAAAGTATAGCCACAACATAAATGTCTTATTTTCTAGTATTAAACAGCAGTAAAGTCGAATTTTCTTAATACTTATCTAATGTACCATCATATCAGATATTCAAAAGGAAACAGCACAGCTTGAGTTAAGCCTTGTTGTTCTGGCAGCAGCTTCCTGCCACAGATCTTTTCTAAATGACAGTGTAAACAATGGAAGAATGAGGAACATAAACTGAGCGCCACAAGGCGCTTAGACAGCAATCACCCGAAACTGCAGGCAGCTAGTTTAAACAGCCCAAGAAACTTTTCCAACTAGAGTGACATGGACACAAATATGACGTTATATGTAAGAAGCTCATGGGTTAGAAAATATTGTAGAACTTTAAGTTACTACATGGCTAACCATGAGTCAATCTAGACTACTTACAATTGAACTGGACATTCAAAGGCTTGTAACTTCAAGATAAGAATTCATTTTGCGCTGCTTTGAAGCAGGAGTTGCCTTCTGTATTTTTGCTAAATTTCCATACTGGGTCAAAGACATCTTCACGTGCTTCCAAAAGATGTGGAACGTATATACTATGGAATACCACTCAGTCATTAAAAAGAATGAAACAATGCTGTTTGCAGCAATGTAGATACAACTGTCTTACTAAGTAAAGTCAGTCAGAAACAGACAAATACCTTATGATATCACTGACATGTGGAATCTAAAATAGGACACGAATGAACCTTTCTACAAAACAGAATCAAGACTCATGGAGAACAGACATGTAGTTGCCAAGGAGGTGAGGGAGAGAGGGATGGATTGGGAATCTGGGGTCAGTAGAGGCAAACTATGACATTTAGAGTGGATAAACAACAGGGCCTACTGTATAGCACAGGGAACTATACCCAATCTCCCAGGATAAGTCATAATGGAAAAGAATATTAAATATATAGATATATAACTGAGTCACTTCGCTGCACTGCAGAAATGAGCACAACACTGTAAATCAGGATATGTCAACAAATAATTAAAGAATGCATTTGCGGAAACTTTTGGCCAAAAGGAAAAAAGGAGACTACTGAGCCAGTCTGCTAATGCCTACTTGTCATCTTCCACACTCTGACTCAGATAGGCCTGGATAACAATTTCATATGTGTTTGATATTTTTTTCATTTTTATTGGAGTATGGTTGACTTACAATGCTGTGTTAGTTTCAGGTGTACAGCAAAGTAGTTCAGGTAGTTATACATATAAACATTCCACTCTTTTTCAGATTCTTTTTGCATTTAGGCCATACAGAACACTGAGTAGTTCCTTACACTATACAGTAGGCCCTTATTCAGTTCAGTTCAGTCGCTCAGTCGTGTCCAACTCTTTGCCACCCCATGAATCGCAGCACACCAGGCCTCCCTGTCCATCACCAACTCCCGG
Source organism: Bos grunniens (assembly GCF_055505025.1). Lineage (NCBI taxonomy): Eukaryota > Metazoa > Chordata > Mammalia > Artiodactyla > Bovidae > Bos > Bos grunniens. The sequence goes on from NC_141189.1 coordinate 14,355,319, forward strand.
AGTTCACCCAGACTCACGTCCATCGAGTCAGTGATGCCATCCAGCCATCTCATCCTCTGTCGTCCCCTTCTCCTCCTGCCCCCAATCCCTCCCAGCATCAGAGTCTTTTCCAATGAGTCAACTCTTCGCATGAGGTGGCCAAAGTACTGGAGTTTCAGCTTTAACATCATTCCTTCCAAAGAAATCCCAGGGCCGATCTCCTTCAGAATGGACTGGTTGGATCTCCTTGAAGTCCAAGGGACTCTCAAGAGTCTTCTCGAACACCACAGTTCAAAAGCATCAATTCTTCGGTGCTCAGCTTTCTTCACAGTCCAACTCTCACATCCATACGTAACCACTGGAAAAACCACAGCCTTGACTAGATGGACTTTTGTTGGCAAAGTAATGTCTCTGCTTTTGAATATGCTATCTAGGTTGGTCATAACTTGCCTTCCAAGGAGTAAGCGTCTTTTAATTTCATGGCTGCAATCACCATCTGTAGTGATTTTGGAGCCCAAAAAAATAAAGTCTGACACTGTTTCCACTGCTTCCCCATCTTATTTCCCATGAAGTGGTGGGACCGGATGCCATGATCTTCGTTTTCTGAATGTTGAGCTTTAAGCCAACTTTTTCACTCTCCTCTTTCACTTTCATCAAGAGGCTTTTGAGTTCCTCTTCACTTTCTGCCATAAGGGTGGTGTCATCTGCATATCTGAGGTTATTGAGATTTCTCCCAGCAATCTTGATTCCAGCTTGTGTTTCTTCCAGTTCAGCGTTTCTTATGATGTACTCTGCATATAAGTAAATAAGCAGGGTGACAATATACAGCCTTGACGTACTCCTTTTCCTATTTGGAGCCAGTCTGTTGTTCCATGTCCAGTTCTAACTATTGCTTCCTGACCTGCATACAAACCTCTCAAGAGGCAGATCAGGTGGTCTTCCCTGGTATTCCTATCACTTTCAGAATTTTCCAGTTTATTGTGATCCACACAGTCAAAGGCTTTGGCATAGTCAATAAAGTAGAAATAGATGTTTTTCTGGAACTCTCTTGCTTTTTCGATGATCCAGCAGATGTTGGCAATTTGATCTCTGGTTCCTCTGTCTTTTCTAAAACCAGCTTGAACATCAGGAAGTTCATGGTTCACGTATCGCTGAAGCCTGGCTTTACTGAGCATTACTTTACTAGCGTGTGAGATGAGTGCAGTTGTGCAGTAGTTTGAGCATTCTTTGGCATTGCCTTTCTTTGGGATTGGAATGAAAACTGACCTTTTCCAGTCCTGTGCCCACTGCTGAGTTTTCCAAATTTGCTGGCATATTGAGTGCAGCACTTTCACAGCATCATCTTTCAGGATTTGGAATAGCTCAACTGGAATGCCATCACCTCCACTAGCTTTGTTCGTAGTGATGCTTTCTAAGGCCCACTTGACTTCACAGTCCAGCATGTCTGGCTCTAGGTCAGTGATCACACCATCGTGATTATCTGGGTCGTGAAGATCTTTTTTGTACAGTTCCTCTGTGTATTCTTGCCATCTCTTCTTAATATCTTCCGCTTCGGTTAGGTCCATACCATTTCTGTCCTTTATCAAGCCCATCTTTGCATGAAATGTTCCCTTTGTATCTCTAATTTTCTTGAAGAGATCTCTAGTCTTTCCCATTGTGTTGTTTTCCTCTATTTCTTTGCATTGATCGCTGAAGAAGGCTTTCTTATCTCTTGCTATTCTTTGGAACTCTGCATTCAGATGCTTATATCCTTCCTTTTCTCCTTTGCTTTTCGCTTCTCTTCTTTTCACAGCTATTTGTAAGGCCTCCCCAGACAGCCATTTTGCTTTTTTGCATTTCTCTTCCATGGGGATGGTCTTGATCCCTGTCTCCTGTACAATGTCACGAACCTCATTCCATAGTTCATCAGGCACTCTATCTATCAGATCTAGGCCCTTAAATCTATTTCTCATTTCTACTGTATAATCATAAGGGATTTGATTTAGGAACCTGGAATGTCAGGTCCATGAATCAAGGCAAATTGGAAGTGGTCAAACAAGAGATGGCAAGAGTGAATGTCGACATTCTAGGAATCAGAGAACTAAAATGGACTGGAATGGGTAAATTTAACTCAGATGACCATTATATCTACTACTGCGGGCAGGAATCCCTCTGAAGAAATGGAGTAGCCATCATGGTCAACAAAAGAGTCCGAAATGCAGTACTTGGATGCAATCTCAAAAACGACAGAATGATCTCTGTTCGTTTCCAAGGCAAACCATTCAATATCACAGTAATCCAAGTCTATGCCCCAACCAGTAACGCTGAAGCTGAAGTTGAATGGTTCTATGATGACCTACAAGACCTTTTAGAACTAACACCCAAAAAAGATGTTCTTTTCATTATAGGGGACTGGAATGCAAAAGGAGGAAGTCAAGAAACACCTCGAGTAACAGGCAAATTTGGCCTTGGAATACGGAATGAAGCAGGGCAAAGGCTAATAGAATTTTGCCAAGAAAATGCACTGGTCATAACAAACACCCTCTTCCAACAACACAAGAGAAGACTCTATACATGGACATCACCAGATGGTCAACACTGAAATCAGATTGATTATATTCTTTGCAGCCAAAGATGGAGAAGCTCTATACAGTCAGCAAAAACAAGACCAGGAGCTGACTGTGGCTCAGATCATGAACTCCTTATTGCCAAATTCAGACGTAAATTGAAGAAAGTAGGGAAAACCACTAGACCATTCAGGCCCTTATTAGTTATCTATTTTATGCAGAGCTGTGTGTATCATATGTGTTTGATATTGCCAACCCTGCTGTTTACTTCCATTTAAACCCATTCTGATTTTCATGTTCCTGTCTTAGCAACAAGAGAAGAGGATACACCTGAGGGTAAAGTTCACAGCCAAAGAGACTTTAGCAACCAAGCCAGATGTTGACTTGCTGGTTTTATAAATAATCCAAGATGGATCAGAAACTAATGCCTATTTTTCATGTCTTATATAATGTCAGTGTTAATCACCAAAAAAGGCACTGATTTAATTTCTCAAGCATAAAATCGGGCAGGGGGGATAGGAGTGAGTATGGAATGTGATCAGCTGAAAAATAAAGAAAATGTATACAGTACCTCTTACCACTACAGAGCTCTGGTGAGTCTCATTCACTCTTTTAACAAACATTTGTCAAATACCCTGGTGGCTCAAATGGTAAAGAATCTGCCTGCAATGCAGAAGACCTGGGTTTGATCCCTGGGTTGGGAAGATCCCCTGGAGGAGGGCATGGCAACCCACTCCAGTATTCTTGCCTGGGAAATCCCCATTGACAGAGGAGCCTGGCAGGTTATAGCCCTTTGGAGTCACAAAGAATCGGACACAATTGAATGACTAAGCATAGCACACAAATACCATAAAGTGTGCCATGTTAGATAAAATTCAGATATGAGTAAGGAATCCAGTTCGGGAGAGGGAAGCTAGGATAAAATAGAGGAAATGAAGTGTATTTACAGATATGAAACTTAGGAAGGGAGACGGGGCAGCTATCTGCAACTGGAGAAAGCTTCACAGCAGAGGTAGTAAGGAAGCTGAGACCTGAAGGTTGCAGAGAATTTCTGCAAGTCAAAGAAGTGGAAAGAAAGGACAGTCTGGGCTCTCAAGAAAAGTGCTGGGCACACCTGCAGAAATGGCAAGATGAGTAGAGACGTGTAGCATTCCTGGGGAAGATGGTGAACGACGAGCCTGGAAATGTCCACTGCAGCCAGACAGCCATGGGGCAGGAAGGGCAAAAGAGGGAAGGGCAGGTTTTCTGGGATACCAACTCCCATCTTCGGCTACACATCAAAAGTCCCCCAAGATGTTTAAAATGCAGATTCTTGAATCCCACTAGGAATAAGAAACCCATTTTTTAAGCTCCTACAGTGGTCATCAATATCAGATCTGGGTAGAACATGAAGAACTGCAGGGCAGAAGCAAAGAGAACAAGAAAGGGGAAAATGACTACAAGAGAAGAAGAGGCAGAGCAAGGGACTTCCCTGGTGGTCCAGTGGTTAAGAATCCGCATTCCAATGAAGAGGACACAGGTTTGATCCCAGGTAGGGGAACTAAGATCCCATATGCCCCAGGGCAACTGAGCCCGCACACAGCAATTAAGAGAGTCCATGCACACATGAAGAGCCAGCACAGCCAAAATTTTTTTTTAATTGATTTTCTTTTTAAGGTAGAACAGAAAATATCAAATACTGACAGCAGGCCAATGGAGAAGAAGCAGTACTTTAGGTCGAAAAGAATAAGGAGACTTAAGAAGGGGCGAAGGTTTGCAGGAAAAGACATCAAATTTGGACGCTTTGGGGTTGAGTTCCTTACTGGGTAGGTAATTTTGTTCTAGAAATTCAGGAAAACTAATTTCATATTTAAACATATTCTAGGGTTGCTACGTACTGCAGCTTAACTGTGTTTAATTAGCTTTGGGGGTATGCATCCCTCTCTCTAAATACATCAAAGACATATATAAGGCACAGTGCTAGAAACTTAAGAGGAAGTCGATAAATAAATATATTGAATAATAAAAGTGGAAGTCTTAAAAAAAAGTTGTAGATTTTAGTCTTTTTTAGAAAGAAAAGAAAAACCTCTCCATTTTTTTTTTTTAAAGATGTCATAACTCTTACCTTTGCAGCCAAGGCTTTTAAACTATCAAGGAATCTTTGCCAGAAATCCCTGAAGAGCGGGCGGTCGATTTTCTTCAGGCTGTCTTTGGTGCTAGCGTCCACACTGACGTAGAGCTGGGTAACTGGTTTGAGGTCCCTTGGTAATTCAAAATTCAAAAAAAAAAACGCAACAGAAGAAAATTACACATAAGTCAGGCTCTTCATAATGTTAAACTTACAATCTGTAATAGATGCAGTGCTTAAATATGTCACTGGGTCTAGAGGCTTCTACTTCTCCCAGAAATTGAAGGTATGATTTGTTTCACTGGTGGCTCAGCTGGTGGGCTTCCCTCATAGCTCAGTTGGTAAAAAATTCGCCTGCAATGCAGGAGAGCCTGGTTCGATTCCTGGGTTGGGAAAATTCTCTGGAGAAGTGATAGGCTACCCACTCCAGTATTCCTGGGCTTCCCTTGTGGCTCAGCTGGTAAAGAATCTGCCTGCATTGTGGAAGACCTGGGTTTGATCCCTGGCTTGGGAAGATTCCTTGGAGTAGGGAAAGTCTACCCACTCCAGTATTCTGGCCTGGAGAATTCCAAGGACTTTATGGTCCATGGGATTGCAAAGAGGCGGACACAACTGAGGACTTTCATTTTCACTTTCAATGCAGAAGATGCAAGAGATGCAAGTACAATCCCTGGGTCAGGAAGACCCCTTAGAGAAGGAAATGGCAACCCACTCCAGTCTTCTTGCCTGGGAAATCCCATGGACAGAGGAGCCTGGTGAGCTAAGTCCATGGGGTGATAAACAGTCAGACAGGACTGAGCATGCATGACATTGTAACAGAATGAAATATCAGTTGGTTATTCTTTAAAATGACTGGACACCATCCCTAATGAACTGAAAACATTTGATTACTTAAAACTGGTCTCTCTTCAAACAGGTCTCTTCTTCAGTGGAAAATAAAACAAGATCAAGCTTTAGCTCTGGCACTTTCAGCTCAATTACAAGGGGCTCTCAGACCGAAGCTTCTCCAAAAACTCTGCCACTAAGGCTTCTCCAGGGATCTGTGCTGATGGGCCACTTCCCATCATCCATTTGCTAATGGGGTTTTCTAAGGAACAAGAACAAGTCTTCTCTGAAGCACATAGAGCCACACCAAGGCCTTGTCTAGGCCTCTGAGAACAGGAGTGGGTTGACAGTCAGGCCTTGCGTGGACAAACAATGACCTACTCCGAGGGCCGTCAGCAAAGCAGAGTTAGCAGAAGGGCAGCAACATATTCACAAAACAGCACAACCCAGAAGAAAAACACATGTTGCAGATTTTTATTTTCTTTGCCTTCTTAATCTGCATCCGTCAGTACCACTCATTCCCCACTTCTCTCAAACTCACTGGCTCATTTCACAAAGTAATCATCTACCACGTTTCTTGCCAGTTATGTTTAAAGCTCAGATTGTACTTTTTCCAAAGCCTCTCTGTTCTCCCTGCCAATGGGTCTCATAATTCACTCTCTTCAGTGAATTTCGAGAAAGAAAGAAATTGCCCCTTAATAATCCTTACTAAATTCTATTATTAATTTCCTATAACTATTTCATAATTTATATTAACCTCGAAAATGTTATTTATGTGTTGTTTTTTTTGGTTTCAAAGTCTATGCCCTTTTAAAAACTGACACATAATTCACATGCCATAAAATTCACCATCAAAGGGGTGATGTGCTTTTATATCTATCAGGGTTGGCCTTACAACTTTCCTTGACGGACAGGAACTCTATTTTCCTTTTTACCCAGTCATATCAGTAGACACTGAAAGCTACTTTTCAGTGGATATCGTTGACTTCAACTGACAGAACTTTTAAAGGAATGTAGGCCAAACGAATGCTTGTAATGATCTGGCTTAGTGACATATGGAAAAACCAGAAGGGGCTAAAGTCAAAGTTGTTAAAAGTGGGGAAGCTTTGATCAAAGCTAGGAAAGAATGATTAAAACACGGCAGACTCTCATTGCTTTAATCCCTCTCCAGGGCTGATATGATATCTAAAAGGAATCCTTAAAAGTTCAATAATGTGTCACTACTGAGCAAAGGACATCAATTACTGGAAACGCAAAACGACTGTAACTATAATGCCGGCAACTTGTCTCACCACCCCTTTTGCTGGGGGCCTCTTTAATAAAATAAGCTACTCTAACTGGACTTTGTGTTTTACAAAACTAAAAAAGATCATCTTAATGGATACTGCAGGCTATCATCATCTAATAACTCACGGAACTTTGTGTCATAAAGCTGCCTGATGCAAAATGGGAACCAGCCTGACCTTTTCACTACACCTCCATACCTGCTTTTAGATTATGAACAGTAAATTCCAAAGGCCTTAGTTGTTTTACAAGCCCTCATCATTTCACACACACACAAAAAAGGCGGGGGGGGGGGGGGGCGCCTGGACATTGATACTAGCAATAAGGAATTTTGTCAATACTAGATGTTTGAAGTGCTATAATTAAGGAATTTTATAGATTTTTTCCCAAGGAGCAGAGGAAGAATGGAGAAGAGCAAAAGTCCTAAGGAGCTTTCGAGTTCATTCCTAAGTGGCTCAAAAGCAGTAAAAGGACCTTGGAGAAATGTTCTGAGTCTCTGCTATTGGCCTCTGTTCCCTGAAAAAACAGGCAATGAGGCTCCAAGCTCAGTCATTTGTCTGCCTCCATTTTATACAGAGATAGGATGGTTTTAGTCACATCCTTAAAACTATCATAATAATTCCTGAGTCTCAGAATCTCTCAATGCTGTTGAGAGTAATTAAAAACTATACAATGAAAAGGATATAAAGTCTGAGCCCAATCCCCAGTGAAAACATCCTGTGAATCTTGATATGATTATTGTGATGACCTTTCATCCTGCTAATTTTAAACCTGAGTTATGAATGATCGTATATAGAAATACACAGTAACTGAACATAAAAATCCTCTCCTTCTTCCTTTCTTTAGAGATCAGGCCTCATTCTACCCAGAATAATCTCAATAATCATATCAAGGTCCTACCTAAAATGAACCTACTCATCTCTACAGAAAGGAAAAAAGGGAGACAAATTTATGTTTATAAGAAATCAAGGACATCAAATCAGTCAATCCTAAAGGAAATCAACCCTGAATATTCACTGGAAAGACTGATGCTGAAACTCAAATAACTTTGGCCATCTAATGTGAAGAGCCGACTCATTGGAACCTTTCCTGATGCTAGGAAAGGTTGATGGCAGGAGGAGAAGAGGGTGACAGAGGATGAGATGATTGGATAGCATCACCATCTCAATGGATGTAAGTTTAAGCAAATTTTGAGAAATAGTGAAAAACAGGGAAGACTGGAGTGCTGTAGTTCACGAGGTTGCAGGGAGTTGAAAATGACTTAGCAACTGAACAACAAGAAATCAAGGGAATTCAGTAGTAACTTTGATGCTCCTATTAATAAAAAAATAACCAAAGTGACCATAAGCAAGTGAGAAGTACACTAAGTTATACACATATTGGAATATTCTAGTTATCTTTAAGTACTGATTCATAGTTTAATTGCCTTGTGTTCAGATACTGTGCTCTAAATGATTTCAACACTTTCTTGAAACCTGCTGTAATGCCCAGCACATGGCCGTTTGTTAACTGTTCTGAGAGCAAGTTCTGTGCTCTTAAGAATTTACATTCCAAAGTGTCAAGTTTCAATACTCTATTTCTGCCATATAGACTAAACTTGTTAATTTAGCCATTCAAATCTTCACTACTTTTACTGATTTTGATTTACTTGTTTTATCCATTTGAGAGAAGCGTGTTAAAAACTTGCTATTTCTCCTTAGAGTTCTGTCAATTTTGAGATTATGTTACTGAGTGTTTACAAATTCTGACATATATACAAACATATTGCTTTATGTTCCTAGTGGGTTTAATATTTTATTATTAGGAAATGCCCCATTTCATCTCAAGTAATGGTTCTTGCCTAAAGTACACCTGACTGATACTACATAGCCTATCTTTCCAATGGTGTTTCTCACGTATTATATTATTATGCACTAACAATGTCACTACAAGGCGGTTGTTATTACTGTGATCATTCTACAGATGAGTAACTAGCCACTGAGAAGTTATCTTCCCCATGTCAGAAAGACAATAAGAAAGCAAGTCAAGATTCAAATTCAGATCTCTTCTAGACAGAGCCCAACCCAGCTCCTCCTCATTTCACTGTGCTACCTCTCTCTCTTTAGCTCATCCAGAAAAGCATAGTTCTGAAAAGTATTCCATTGATTCATAGACAAAAAAGAAGACTATATTTTAAACTTAATACAAACAGAACAGTGGCAGATTTTATTTTCTTGGGCTCCAAAATCACTGCTGACGGTGACTGCAGCCACAAAATTAAAAGATGCTCCTTGGAAGAAAAGCTATGATGAACCTAGACAGCGTATTAAAAGGCAGAAACATCACTTTGCCAACAAGGGTCCATATATTCAAAGCTATGGCTTTTCCAGTTGGCGTGTACGCACGTGAGAGTTGGACCATAAAGAAAGCTGAGCGCCGACAAATTGATGCTTTTGAACTGTGGTGTTGGAGAAGACTCTTGAGAGTCTCCTGGATTGCAAGGAGATCAAACCAGTCACTCCTAAAGGAAATCAACTCTGAATATTCATTGGAAGGACTGATGCTGAACCTGAAGCTCCCATACTTTGACCACCTGATGGGAAGAACTGACTCACTGGAAAAGACTCTGATGCTGGGAAAGATTGTGGGCAGGAGGAGCAGGGAGCAACAGAGGATGAGATTCTTGGATGGCATCACTGGCTCACTGGCCATGAGTTTGAGCAAACTCTGGAAGATCATGAAAGACAGGGAAGCCTGGTGTGCACAGTCCATGTGGTCGCAAAGAGTCGGACATGACTTAGTGACTGAACAACAACAACAAAAAAAACAAAACAGGCTAGGAGGAAATAAGAGACTTCTGTGGAAAGGAGCAAGTAGTATTTATAACCAATCTTCATTTCATTGTCGCTGTTATCTATAGCCACTTTGAGCTGATAAACACAAGAAAACTTTATTTTATTAAAATTCATGCATCTCTTCAAACATTTACTAAGTAAGATGTGAAGAGATGTCCAATTTACAGAGCTTCTCCAACACCTATAGTGACTATCCTATTAACAGCAAAAACACGAAGCAAACAAAACAACAGAAGCACAAGTGGAACAAGTGAAAGACAGAGAATGAAGCTCACACGTAGTTCTGATGAAGGTGCTCGTAAACACACACAGGGACAGATTCCGCGGTGGTGGAGGGGGTGTGCGAAGTTAAGTGTTGATTGTGTCACAGTTAAAAATGGAACAGAGCTCTGTCTTCTTACAATAAGCCTGCTGGCAGGGAGTAAGCTTTGAATTAACTGTATGTATCAAAAAAGAAAAAATATAAGATTTGAAACGTAAACTTAAAAACAGTGGACAAGAAAATTGTGTAGAGGTGAACTGAAGATGAAGCTAAGAGCAAGTCAGTCTACAAAGGGCTGTACACTTGACTCTACACCCTCTAATACACTCACAAAGAGGGAGACAGTTTTAGGATTCGAATACCCACAAAGGAAAGGACCCACTAGGTTCAGGGGACTTCCCTCGTGGTCCAGTGGCTAAAAATCTGCCTTGGGATGAAGGGGACATGGGTTTGATCCCTAGTCAGGGAACTAAGAACCCACATGCTGTGGGGCAACGAAGCCCACACGAAGCAACTACTGAGCCTGTGTGCTCTGGAGCCTGCATGCCACAATTAGCTTGCACACCGCAACTAGAGAGTTTGTGCACCCACATACCGCAAGTAAGACCCATGCAGCCAAATAAATAAATAATAGAAGGAAAAAAAAAACTGGGTTCAGTGTTGTGGAACATCACACTCAGCACCTTCCTTACTCTGCCACATGGTCTGCTTTGAACAAGATGTCTCAGGAGGTCTTTGACACCTTAGCACAGAACAGTTTACAGGAAGGAACAACATGCAGCGGTCCAGTGGGACAGCATTATCCAGGTGCGATGGGCCTTTCTGACGGCAGGGCTGAATGTCAGCACAGATCATGCAGTCTCCAGAATTAAGAGTCCTAAACTCACATGTCTGCAGGAGCCAAGGATACGACTCGAGTCACTTCTAAACGAAACAAGCCACTTCTAAACGAAAAAGAGGTTCTCTGGACACCGAACCACAGACTGTGTGAAACACTCCAGAATATTCTTGCCTTACCCCAAGCAATAGGCTTCTATTTTTCTGATATGTGGTGTTCTGTCTGCCTTCCATTGTTTCATGCCTGTTAGAAATGCTGACGGAAATTTCTCTGCTGTAAGGGATTCAACAGTGCGATTCCTCTGACAAGTAGTAGATGACACTCAGCCTCAGGGCTGAGGAGACAGCCAAGTGGTGGAGAGCACGGCAAACTGAAAAGTACAGGCTTTTGAATAGATAACCATTCCTTAGTGTGATATTGTCAGATAGTAACAAGTAGACACTTGGTCTTTGTCCCTAATCCCTGGCACAGAGCTCCTAATTTTGGTATTTCTCGAGTGACAGAGGTGAGAGATGTGTTTTCTGTTATCTCTAATGAGCCCCTCTCCACCAAACAAGAATTTATATTAATGAAGTGACTCTTGGTGGGCCCCTGGACAGCTTGAGGACAGGGGGCTGGTGCCAAAAGAACCAACCCAGTGATTAGAGGGTTGGCACTTTCAGCCCCACCCACAACCTCTAGGAAAGGGAGACGAGCTAGATAAGAGACTGAGTTCATCACCAATGATCGATCACAATGATTTCAATCGATCCTGTTTCCCAGCTGGCGCTAGTGGTAAAGAACCTGCCTGCCAATGCAGGAGACCCAAGAGACATGGCTTGAAATTCTGTGGATGGGCTGGGAGGTCCGTTCATCCTGGCTGCCTTTGCTAGTCTCAGTTGGCGCATCTGCTGGACTGGCTGGTTCATGATGGCCTCAACTGGGACAGCTGGGGCCTCTGTATGTGCAGCCTCTTAACCCCCAGCAAGTCTGAAGTTGATCACACGGTGGCAGGGTTTCAGAGAGCAGCAAGAAAGGGCAAGCCTCGGTGCAGAGACATCATTCAAGCCTCTGCTTCTGTCACCTTCGCTCACTTTCTCTTGGCCAAAGCAAGTCACGTGGCCGAGCTTGGAGTCAGTGGGGGGACACTCAGAGCTACGGCACAAAGATCGCGGATACAAGAAGAGGGAGAATTTATGGCCATCGTTTGTCATCTACTGTAGCGCAAAACAGACTTTGTACCCTGTACTTTGTACCCTGTACAAAGAGGGTGGCCTTGAACCTACTGGGACTCAGTGTTTTTCAGGAATTCAATTAAAAAAAAAAAATCGGAGTTATGTTGGAAGGCCCGGAGGGTTCTTAAGACTGGAAATCTCAAACTGGCAATTGATAAGGAGTAGGTTTTATTTGTCCTGCACCACGTTTAAAAGCTTTTTTTTTTTTTTTTTTTTTTTGAGCCAACATTTAAATCCTGAGATTCTGCATAAAAGAGATTTCTTTTGGAAACCTTTGGAAAAAAAGACAATCTGGCAAAAATTGCCAAGCACCAAGTATGAAGTGCTGTTTTTATGACATTAGATCACTTCAGAACACACTTATCTGGTTTTTGACTCACACCACTTCTGACACCAGATGTGTGGTTCCTCTCCACACCAAGGAGGCCTGAAGTTCTCTGCAGACACCAGCTAGGTGTCCTGTGTTTAATTCCATTCTGACAGTAAATCCCTGGAGTCAGCACAGACCTCCCGGGTCAGGACTCAGTCCCAGGCCGCCCCTACTTCTGACACGAGTCACAGTCCCAGGCTGCCACCTATGCTTCTGATCAACTGCCTGTGGATCTGCGTGCCCTATGACCCCTCCTCGGGTTTGATAATCTGCTAGAACAGCTCTCAGAGCTCAGGGAAAACAGTTTACTTTCTATTAATAGTTTATTTTCAAGATTACAACTCAGAAAACTGCCGGATAAAAAGATGAGGGGGAAAGGGCACTGGGCGTCTCTACTCTCTCCAGATGCATCAGCTTCGCACCACCTGAAGTGTTCGCTGTCCTGGAAACCAAACGAATGGTGGCGAGTTTGAGTGGCTCGGTCCCAAGGAAAATGATTACAGCAGAAGGTAACTGATGCATGCTAGGGTACCTCAGTTTCATGCCTATCAAAAATACTATTATAAAAACACTTGCTTTTGTGGAACTAAGAGGACTTTTTCTCAAGAGAAGGGGTTTTTGTTGTTGTTTAATCCTCAACAGCTCTATCATTAAATGTCACATTCTTGTCAGTTTTATTAGCTGCCATGTTGACAAATAAAAACATAAAGCTTTCTCATCTGCCTAAGGTATTTTTTCCTATCTTCCATAAATCCTCACGGACCACTCACTGTGAAAACTCCCTTCTGTGGGAGAACTGTCAGTAAGGAACCCTATGCTTTGGAGCTGGAGGGAGAACTGAGATCCTCTTAAAGAAAAGTTGAGTATCCCAAAAAGGCCACTAGCCTGAATGTAACACTTGTAAGTGGGTCAAGGGAAGACCAGCTAACAAAGTCAAGAGTTTCTTTGAAAATACCAGAGTATGGCGGATCCCTCTACTGTTACAGAGCCCCACTATCCTAGCAATCAACCTGGCTGGAACTTTCCCAGTCATCAGCTAAGTCCTCTTCCATGCAGGGCTCACAGAGCCATCCAGTTTGCCAAGCTTATCTATCTATCATGCCTCAATGACACCTTTTTTTCCTCTTTTTTATTTTTTAAATTATGAAAGTATGACAACACATATACAGCAGACTTGGAAAACACAGAACAAAGTTACATATAGTTCCGCTATATATTACGATTATTTTTTTAGGTAGAAAAATTAAGATTTTTAGTTGGAGTTTCAATATCAAACTCTCAAAAACTAACAGAATGAATAGACAGAAAAGTAGAAGGATATGGTAGATCCAAAAAGCACCATGAACCAACTCAACATAATTAAGATTTATACAATTTTCACACAACAGTAGGATACAAACTCAAGTTCCCATAGACTATAAACTAGGAGACACTGGAATATATCCAAGGACATAAAACAAGGTGCAAAAATTTCATGGTCTATAGGTACTGAAATCACAGAATCTGTTCTCTTACCACTGTGGAATTATGTTAGAAATCAATATCAAAAGATATCTGAAAATAATCCACATGTTTTCAAGTACAATGTCAATGACACCTTTTTGAAGACTCCTCATTCTGTCTTCCTTTCATCCTTACAACTCTTAAACAAACCTTACCATCTCCTATCCAGTTTCCTGTTTCTTGGCCTTCCCACTTTATACAAACATGCTGGCAGATTACTCTGCAGAAAGCAAGATCTTCCTAAAGAACAGCATTTGAAGTCGTCGCCCCAACCTGTTCAACTGCTGCCAGGCTCTTCTGCACCCTCTGTGGTCCAAATCAACTATATTTACATAGTGGTATCCCAAAGACCCCAATTCTGTATCTTTCTCAGGTAGTTCTTATTAAAAACCAACAGTTTCCTATCTCCTTCCCAAGTACCAATCCCAGCCATATTTTTAAAAAACCTTTTTTTAAATTGGGCTTCCCTGGTAGCTCAGTTGGTAAAGAATCTGCCTACAATGCAGGAGACCCTAGTTCAATTCCTAGGTCGGGAAGATCTGCTGGAGAAGGAATAAGCTACCCACTCCAGTATTCTTGGGCTTCCCTGGTGGCTCAGTTGGTAAAGAATCTGCCTGCAATATGGGAGACCTGGCTTCAATCCCTGGGTTGGGAAGATCCCCTGGAGAAGGGAAAGGCTATTAAAAATCTACAGTTTCCTATCTCCCCAAGTACCAATCCCAGCCATACTGTTAAAATTTATTTTTTTTAATTGGAGGATAATTACTATCTCGCTGTATCTCACTGTTTGCTGAACCCAGTGCAGCCAAGGTATGAGCAGGGAAGCTGGAAGAAGATGCAAGGGCCATAGGAACTGCAGACATGCTTTACTGGCTCATGGCTGATGCAGCAGCAGCTCAACTCAGCGCAACTCTGCTGCTGCTGCTGCTGCTGCTGCTAAGTTGCTTCAGTCGTGTCTGACTCTGTGCAACCCCATAGACAGCAGCCCACCAGGCTCTGCCGTCCCTGGGATTCTCCAGGCAAGAACACTGGAGTGGGTTGCCATTTCCTTCTCCATTTCGTGAAAGTGAAAAGTGAAAGTGAAGTCGCTCAGTCATGACCGACTCGTAGCAACCCCGAGGACTGTAGCCCACCAGGCTCCTCCATCCATGGGATTTTCTAGGCAAGAGTACTGGAATGGCTTGCCATTGCCTTCTCCGCAGCGCAACTCTACTCTGCCTCTAAGAGCTTTTCAGGTGGTGCTTACATAGGACCACACCACCACACACATGCACAGTGCCACAAATGATCCCAGCTAGCAGGACGTGAGTGGAGTGGGGCAAGAGAGCCTGACCACCGCCACCTAGCCAATTGCTCTCTCCTTATGATTACTTTACAATATTGTGTTGGTTTCTGCTATACATCGACATGAATCAGCCATAGGTATCCGTATGTCCCCTCCCTCTAGAACCTCCCTCCCACCCCTCTAGGTTGTCACGGCCATATTTTGAGACTCAAATTTTAATAAGCCTTCTCAGAGAAGTTTTTACTCCACTTCTCCCATCTAAAAAAAAAAAAAAAAATGACTTCTCTGTTGAACTCCCCCAGCAATTTTTTTTGCCTCTATTCTTTAAACAAATGTTATCTTTCCCAATAGAATTGATGTTTAGGAGCAGGTGCTCTGACCCCTCAAAGTCAACATTTATACATAGTTAGAAATGAGTAAATCCTTTCTGAATCAATACCTATTAGTTTTACTTCTTAGTCAAACACAAGATTCAAGAAGCATCATCTTGACAGGCGAGACCACTCACCTGATTTCCGCAGGGAACTGTGCATTTGTGACCAAGAAACTGGAGATTTTACACTCATGAAGTAGCTTCAAAAACTTGTTGATTTCTGGGTACATGATGGGTTCTCCCACGAGAGACAACGCACAGTGCTTTACTGTCATTCCTTCTTCAAAGCGTTCTTCTTTGACGCCTGGCACCCCTGGAAGACAGTGGAAAGGACCAAGTTCAATAAGGTACAAATAGAGGATGTCACTTTTATTTTCCATAATTAAAAAATTTTTAATTTTTCTTAATGGTTCTTTGATTTTAGAGGGAAAATTCATTTTTGATACCAGCCAAATAATACAAAACAAGGGCTGGGAGGGGGGGGACCCTTAAAATTATTGAAAGTGAAAGTCACTCAGTCGTGTCAGATTCTTTGTGACCCCATGGACTGTAGCCTGCCAGACTCCTCCATCCATGGGATTTTTCAGGCAAGAATACTGGAGAGGGTTGCCATTTCCTTCTCTGGGGGATCTTCCCGACCCAGGGATCGAACCCAGGTCTCCAGCATCGCAGGCAGACTCTTTACCGTCTGAGCCACCAGGGAATCCCAAAAAGAATGATCTGCCCTGTCTGAGGTTCAAACTCAGGACCTTCAGATTATGAGACTGACATGCTGCCTACTGCACTAAGAGAGCAGACATAAACTTTCCCTTCTCTAGGGGATCTTCACAACCCAGGGATCAAACCCAGGTCTCCTGCATTGCAGACAGATTCTTTACCAGCTGAGCCACATTAAGTCAGAAAAAAAAAAGAAAACCCTACAATGATTAAACCAGCAATCTCATCCTTGGCTTTAATACTATTTAAAATATATCAATAAAGCAGGCAAAACTAATTTTATTATTAGCTAATTATTTGGAACGTAGAATACATTACTTTCCATAATTTTCTTAGCTCTGCATTCCATCATGTTGGTCTAAGAAAATGAACTCAGTATAGCTACATAAGGCAAGTAAAGTGAAAGCCGCTCAGTTATGTCCAACTCTTTGCGACCCCATGGACTGTGTATAGTCCATGGAATTCTCTAGGCCAGAATACTGGAGTGGGTAACCTTTCCTTTCTCCAGAGGATCTTCCCAACCCAGGTCTCCCGCATTGCAAGTGGATTCTTTACTAGTTGAGCCACAAGGGAAGCCCAAGAATAGCCTCTCCTACCCCAATCATTGCCTCCCTTCGTCCCTCAAGTATTTTGAATTAAGATTTGGAAAACTAGAGCTGCCAAGATCCAGCGCCAAAGATTCTATGTAACTGGAGTGGGTGCAAGCCAGGGTCATGGGAGCTTTAACAGTCTCCCAGGTGATTCTAATGTGCAGCCAAGGTAAAAAACCACTGCACAGGGGCTTCCCTGCGGGTCCAGTGGCTAAGACTCCAGGCTCCTAATGCAGGAGGCCCAGGTTCCATCCCTGGTCGGGGAACTAGATCCCATATGCCACAACTAGACCCGGTGCAGCCAAATAACTAACTTTTCTTTTTAAATTTCTATCAGTTTAAAACAATTTTTTAAAAAAGAAAACCACTGCATAAACCAGCAGTCTCCAAACTTAGAAATACACTGGAATCACCTGGGACTATCTTCAACGTTCCAAACTTCAGGCCACAGCCCAGGCCAATAAAATCACCATCTGGGGGAGGGGCCTGGGCATCAGGAGTTTTTGAAACTCCCCAGGTGATCCCAATGTGCAGTCAAGCTTGGGGAACCACTGGCACACACCATGGATTTCCACTGTAGTTAGATGTTGAGAAATAACCTAAGGAATTTTTAAAAAATCTCAGCATCCAGGCAGTATCCCAAGCCAATTAAATCTTGATCTTTGGGGATGAGCTTGAGACATTAGTATTTATTAAATGCTCCCCATGTGACTCGAGTGGACTGCATAGGTCAAGCAGTACTGCTTTTGGCCCAACACAGAAAGCATTCACAGGGAAAAAAGAAAAAAAATTATTTTTAATAAATAAAAAGCATTCATTAGCATCCTTCAATCTAACATGAGTTGGAAAGGCTTGGAAAGAGCATAAGAAGGCAAATAAAAATAAATCTTCTTTACTTCAGACATTTCTGTCCATTATCTCTAGGTTCTTTTTTATTATTATTTATTTAGTTTTCATTGGAGGATTAATTACAATACTGTGTTGGTTTCTGCCATACAGCAACATGAATCAGCCACAGGTATAAATATGCCTCCTCCCTCTTGAACTTCCCTCTCACCTCCCACTCCACCCCAGCCCTCTAGGTTGTCACAGAACACTGGATTTGAGCTCCCTGCATCACACAGCAAATTCCCACTGGATATCTGTTTTACATATGGTAATGTCTCCCTGGTGGTCTAGTGGTCAGGATTTGGTGCTCTCTCCAGGTCTTTATTTTTTTAATATTTATTTATTTTTAATTGATTGACGATTGGTTTACAATATTGGTTTGATTTCTGTCATACATCATGAATTAATCACTCAATCACGTTTGACTCTCTGAGACCTCATGGACTGTAGCACTTCCCTCGGAGAAGGCAATGGCACCCCACTCCAGTACTCTTGCCTGGAAAATCCTATGGACGGAGGAGCCTGGTAGGCTGCAGTCCATGGGGTCGATAAGAGTCGGACATGACTGAGCGACTTCACTTTCACTTTTCACTTTCATGCATTGGAGAAGGAAATGGCAACCCACTCCAGTGATCTTGCCTGGAGAATCCCAGGGACAGGGGAGCCTGTGGCTGCCGTCTATGGGGTCACACAGAGTCGGACACGACTGAAGTAAGTCGACTTAGCAGCAGCAGCAGCACTTCCCTGTCCTTCACCATCTCCCAGAACTTGCTCAAACTCACGTCTGTTGAGTCAGTGATGCCATCCAACCATCTCATCCTCTGCTGTCCCCCTTTCCTCCTGTCTTCAATCTTTCCCAGAGTCACAGTCTTTTCTAATGAACTGGTTCTTCGCATCAGGTGGCCAAAGTATTGGAGCTTCAGCCTCAGCATCAGTCCTTCCAATAAATATTCAGAACTGATTTCCTTTAGGACTGACTGGTTTGATCTCCTTGCAGTCCAAGGGAGTTAACTATAGGTATACATGTGTCCCCTCCCTCTTGAATCTCCCTCCCAGCTCCAGCCCATTCCCACACCTCTAGGTTATTACAGAGCCCCAATTTGAGTTCCCTGAATCATACAGCAAATTCCCATTGGCTATCTATTTACATATGTTACTGTATACGCATCCATGCTACTTTCTCTAGGTACTTTTTGAAAAATACATTCTTTCTAAAGAGTATAATATTCCTCTTCACCAAGATTAGAAGTGAGGAGAAGCATATTCATACACCTTCTCAGTCATTTCTTAGTCACTCATGAAATGTATTTTCTTCACTATAAGCAGTATTTACCCCAAAGAATGTTTGTTAGAATTAAATGAGATAATGCCTGGAAAGGCTTTAGCAGACGGCCTAGTACACACACAAAACATTCATTAAGGACGTGTTTTTATCATCACCTTTATCCTGGTTTCTTAAAATAATTAAATCCCAGTAACTATCGCCTTAAGGAAGACAAATCTGGAGAAAATAAAGTTACCTTTCACTGCTTGCTTGTGCTTTAGTTTCCACGAGGTGACTTTATTTTACACATACACTCACACACAATCTACTTGGAAATAAGCAAGTGCAAGTAAACACCCAAGCCATCAAAATCAACATAATACAGGCTAAAATCAGAACAATCTAAAAGTGGCAGGTTTTATCTTCTTTTATGACTATCTAACTGCAATTCTAAGAACGTATTTCATGTCAGTATTGGAGATGGATAATTTTTTAAGTTACTGAAATCTAAAATCTTAAGTGAATCAAGGTTTTAAATAAAACTTGATACTTAACTCACTCTGTGTTGCCAAGACAACTCAGCATTAAGTATAAAATTTTCTTTTTGTAAAAAAAAGAAACATCATTAATCTCCCCATGAGCAGAAGAGCTGAAGGGCAGATTTAATCTGAAGTGGTAAAATTAACCTAAAACTCAGAAAGAAGAATGACTGAGTACTGGCAAGGCAGTCAGATGCACTGGAAGTCAGATGCCCCAGGTTCAAACTCTGGCTCTACCACTAGGGTGATCTGTGTCCTTTGTCAAGCCACCCATCCCCTCTACACCTATGCCCTGATGTATAACGTGGGGAATTCACACACACACACACATGCGCACACAGTTGTGAGAATTCAGTGAAATAAGCCACATGAAATAACTAGTTTGGTACCAAGCCCAGCACATAAGCATTTTTTTTAAATCTTAGCTGCAAATATTTCGTTATGATAATTATTTCATGAATTGTTCTATAAATTCAATTATTTTCTATTTTAAATAAAACGGTAATTCCATTCAATTCAACATACAGTTGATCTTTGAACAACAAGGTTTGGAAGAGTGCAGGTCGACGTGTATGTGGTTTTTTCTACACACACACATATAGTTCTTTTATATACATATATATATATAATTTTTGGAAATTTCTATTTATATAAAAGTTCTTGAAGATTTGTGACAATTTGAAAAGTCTCACAGATGCACCCCATAACACAGTAATATCCAAAAAAATTTAAAACTTAGGTGTATCCTGAATGCATAAAAAACATGTAGATACTCCTGTATCATTTACTATCATAAAATATACATGTATTTTTTTTAAGTTAAAATGTATCAAAATGTACTCACACAAACAGACCTTGTATAGCACCACTCCCAGTTGACAGAAATGTAAACAAAGGTAAAGATCAGTATAGACTGTAACACTGTACACATTTCCTAGCACCTCCTGTTGCTAGGGCACTGAGCAGGAGTGCTGCAAGTATCTGTCTGAAACTCCAGGTGAGGGTCATCATCACGTGAGCAGCTGTCTCTCTAGTCAGTTTCACTGCAGTACAGGTTTGAAGTTCTCTCACAGTTTTCATCATGTTTAGTGCAATACTGTAAACCCTGAATAACAGCACGGACCCATATGATATGTGATGCTCCCAAGAAGCAGAGAAAAGTGACAAAGGATAAATGGCTTGATATGCACCAAGAGTCAAGTCTGTAGCTGCGGTTGCCCGCCACTTCAAGACAAATGAGTCCAGCGGAAGGACCATTGTAAAAAAAAAGAAAAAGAAAAGGAAATTCATGAAGCTGTCGCTGCAGCTACAGCAGGTGTGAAAACCTTGAGCTTTTTGTAAAATGTCTTTTTATCTCGTATTGAAAATGCAGCTTTTATGTGTGGGGCAGGATTGTTATAAGAAAGACATACCTATAGACGAATATGATTCAAAAGGTGAAGTCATTATATGACAACTTAGAGCAAGAGGAAGGTGAAGGATCTAAAGTTGGAGAATGGAATGCCAGCAAAGGATGGTTTGATGATTTTAAAAAGAGGTCTGACTTTTAAAATGTCAAGATAACAGGAGGAGCAGCTTCTGCCAACCAAGAGGCAGCAAAGGAATTCTCAGCAAAGAAAATCATTAAGAAGAAAGGATACCTGCCTGAACAGGTTTTTAATGTAGTCAAAAGTGCCCTATGCTGGGGTGCAAAGAAGGCTTCAAAGGACATTTTATTAGTAAGGAAGAGAAGCCAGCACCAGAATTTAAGGCAGGAATGGGCAGGTTAATGCCATGGTGCTAGGCAAATGCAGTCAGATTTATGATTACGACTGCTCTTCTCTATAAAGTTGTTAACCCCTGAGCCTTGAACGGATAAAATAAACACCAGCTGCCAGTCTTCTGGTTGTACAAAAAGAAGGTGTGGACAATGGGAAGACTTTTTCTGGATTGGTTCCATGGATGCTCTGTCCCTGAAGTCAGGAAGTCAGGAAGTACCTTGCTGGTAAGGGACAGTCTTTTAAAGTTCTTTTGATATTGGACAATGCCCCATATTGGACAATGGCCAATCCAGACCCCATGAGTTCAACACCACAGGCACCCAAATGGTTTACTTGCCCCCAAACACAACGTCTCTAATTCAGCCTCTAGACTGGAGGTAAAGACCTTGGGCTTCCATGTGATGCTAGTGGTAAAGAACTGCTGACCAATGCAGGAAACATAAGAGACGAAGGTTCGATCCCTGGATCGGAAAGATCCCCTGGAGGAGGGCATGGCAACCCACTCCGGTATTCTTGCCTGGAAAATCCCCATGGACAGAGGAGCCTGGCTGGCTGCAGTCCATGGGGTCATAAAGAATTGGACATGACTGAAGCGACTGAGCACGCATGCATGCACTTTATGTCACTGAAAGATGCTGACGCAGAAACTTAAGATTCCAGAATTTTTATCCTAAGGTCATACCAATAAGCTGAATAACCCAGAAAAAGGACATAAGGTACAACACAGAGTATTCCTATTTCTTTGGGGTTGGGTTTTTTTTTTTGGTGGGGGGGGGGCATTGGTTAATGATGAACTTTTATTCTTTTAATAATTTCTTATGCCTTTTTAAAATTGAGGTATAATTGACAAATATGAGTATTTCTATTTCTAAAGACTGGACCACTCAGAA
Organism: Bos grunniens; assembly: GCF_055505025.1. NCBI lineage: Eukaryota > Metazoa > Chordata > Mammalia > Artiodactyla > Bovidae > Bos > Bos grunniens. The sequence continues at coordinate 14,377,387 of NC_141189.1, forward strand.
ATAAAACATTCTTTCTTCTCAAATAATGATACAGTTCCCGGCCAAAGATCTTCCTAAGAACCCCTCTGGCTGAAAGTCACATAAAATAGATCTTTGATCCAGCCACTTCTATTGTGATGTTTATTTCATAAACAAGCTTCAGAAAACAATTAGCAGATGGTATTTTCTTCCTGGCTTCCCCCACATTCCTTTTGGATGTGTACTTTAGCACACCTTATTCCTGAGGCCCATCTATTAAGAGACCCTTTATTTTTTGCATTAAACGATAGATAAAAACACCTAGCAACAAATGACGTCTTCTTCATCTTTGCACGTTCAGCACTGAGCACGTTCCTCCCAAAGAGTGTTCACTTACTTGATCTCAGCTGAACTGGTGGGAAACTGAGTTAAAGAAACCTAAGCCTGAGACTTCCGCGGTGGTCAAGTGGCTAAGACTCCACGCTCCCAAGGCAGGGGGCCCGGGTTCACTTCCTGGTCAGGGAACTAGAACCCACACGCCACGATGAAAATCGAAGATCCTGTGTGCCGCAACTAAGACCCAGCATAGACAAATACATAAATTTAACTAAGGGAAAAAAAAAAAAGAAACCTCCACCCCATTCTCTGAAGCCTGTGTCTCCCTGCCATGGTGGTATTTGGAGGGGGAAGTGAGCATTTTGAAAAGATGCTGAGTTGCACTTTAATCCTGACCCACTTGTAATCAGCGTAAAGTTAATTTTACATTGTGCATATAAAGGGGAAAGCTAATAAAGGTCATGGGAAGAAGACTGGTTTAATGATCAATGAAATAACCGAAAAGACAATGAGTACCCTTGAGATTGAGAACAGAAGCACAAAAAGGAAACGTTGAAAAGATCAGAATGTCTTCAAAATGTGCTGAAGGCTGGCCACTGAGCCAAAAGCTGGAAGTAAGTGTTAGTAAGTGTTAGTCACTCAGTCGTACCCAACTCTTTGTGACCCCATGGACTGCAGCCCACCAGGCTCCTGTGTCCATGAGATTTTCCAGGCAAGGATACTGGAGTGGGTTGCCATTTCCTTCTCCAGGGGATCTTCCCGACCCAGGGATCAAACCCGGGTCTCCTGCACTGCAGGCAGATCCTTTACTGACTGAGCTACAAGGGAAGCCCCAAAAGCTGGAAACTCAGAGGCAAAAACAATACCGACAACAAGACTCATCCCATACAAAAATCAGATCATAGAATGACTGGACCAGACCCAGGGGAGGGAGTCGGTGATCAACACGTGGCGGGAAAGCACCCAAAGAAACAAAGGACTCCACAGCAGAGTGATGGGAAACATCAGTGAGTTAAGAGTGCCGTCTAAGGAAAGGCAGGAGTGGAAAAACTTAACAAACTAAGAAGGAAACGGCTACAAACCTTTGAAAATTGCCTGTAACTTCCAACTTATGACTCCTATTTCCTAAATTTCTGTTGAAATCTGAAATTCATATTCCTCCAGATATAATGCTATTAAAACGGAGATGAAGTTACCATTCAAACCCCCAACCCCCGCCAACATCAAATTAATCTGTAATATACCTAAACACTTCCCGGGTGGCGCTAATGGTAAAGAACCCACCTGCCAACACTGGAGATGTGACAGACTCAGGTTCGATCTCTGGGTCGCGAAGATCCCCAAAGAGGAAATGGCAACCCACACCCGTACTCTTGCCTGGAGAATCTCATGGCTACAATCCATTGAGTCACAAAAAGTCAGACACGACCGAAGCACAGCACATACCTAAACTATAGCACTACCAAGTCCATTTCAATATCACCTAATCAAATTCAATTTTTTTTTCCTGTAGGAAAATGTATCCCAAGTTCCAACTGAGGAAACCAGAAACACACTTTTACTTTTGGCTTTTTGTTTTGTTTTTCTTTTTTGTAAGCCACAAGGGGACACAGGGTAATAACAACAGGGCTTTAACAGGGAAATTCTAAAATGGATGTGGAAGAAGAGAAAGCAGAACTAGTTTCCTGTAGGGCATCTGTGAGTAATTCTACATTTGAGATTAAGCCACTTCTCCATGCCAGTCTCTACTAAGGAATTCTGATTTGGGGAAGACAGAGAAGAGACTCTCCACCAGGGGCTAAAATGAAATCTAAGTGCCACTCCTGCATCTTTAGCACCCAGAACTGGAATGTGTGTCAGAGCATCACCCAGGGGGCGGTACTCAGTTCAGAAGAGGTAGAGTGACTTCATTAGCCTTGCCATCCTTACTCTGAAACTGACTATCCAGAAAGGACAGTCATCTGTTTCATTAATATTTACACCCTTAGAGATCTCTTCAAGAAAATTAGAGATACCAAGGGACCATTTCATGCAAAGATGGGCTCCATAAAGGACAGAAATGGTATGGACCTAACAGAAGCAGAAGATATTAAGAAGAGGTGACAAGAATACACAGAAGAACTAAACAAAAAAGATCTTCATGACCCAGATAACCCAGGTGTGATCACTCACCTAGAGCCAGACATCCTGGAACGCAAAGTCAAGTGGGCCACAGGAAGCATCACTACGAACAAAGCCAGTGGAGGTGATGGAATTCCAGTTGAGCTATTTCAAATCCTAAAAGATGATGCTGTGAAAGTGCTGCACTCCATAAGCCCGCATATTTGGAAAACTCAGCAGTGGCCACAGGACTGAAAAAGGACAGTTTTCATTGCAATCCCAAAGAAAGGAAATGCCAAAGAATGCTCAAACTACCACACAATTGCACTCATCTCACACACTAGCAAAGCAATGCTCAAAATTCCCTAAGCCAGGCTTCAACAGTACATGAACCATGAACTTCCAGATGTTCAAGCTGGATTTAGAAAAGGCAGAGGAACCAGAGATCAAATTGCCAACATCCATTGGATCATTGAAAAAGCAAGAGAATTCCAGAAAAACATCTACTTCTGCTTTATTGACCATGCCAAAGCCTTTCACTGTGTGGATCATAACAAACTGTGAAAAATTCTGAAAGAGACGGGAATACCAGACTACCTTCCTGCTTCCTGAGAAATCTGTATGCAGATCAAGAAGCAACAGTTAGAACTGCACATGGAACAACACCCTGGTTCCAAATAGGGAAAGAAGTACATCAAGGTTATATATTGTCACCCTGCTTATTTAACTTATATGTAGAGTACATCCTGGGAAATGCTGGATGAAGCATAAGCTGGAATCAAGATTGCCAGGAGAAATATCAATAACCTCAGAAATGCAGATGACACCACCCTTATGGCAGAAAGCGAAGAAGAAATAAAAAGCCTCTTGATGAAAGTGAAAGAGAATGAAAAAGTTGACTTAAAATTCAACATCCAAAAACTAAGATCATGGCATCTGGTCCCATCACTTCATGGCAAACAGATGGGGAAATAATGGAAACAGTAGCAGACTTTATTTTGGGGGGCTCCAAAATCACTGCAGATGGTGATTGCAGCCATGAAATTAAAAGACACTTACTCCTTGGAAGGAAAGTTATGACCAACCTAGATAGCATATTCAAAAGCAGAGACATTACTTTGCCAACAAAGGTCCATCTAGTCAAGGCTATGGTTTTTCCTGTGGTCATGTATGGATGTGAGAGTTGGACTGTGAAGAAAGCTGAGCACCGAAGAATTGATGCTTTTGAACTGTGGTGTTGGAGAAGACTCTTGAGAGTCCCTTGGACTGCAAGGAGATCTAACCAGTCCATTCTAAAGGAGCTCAGTCTTGGGTGTTCTTTGGAAGGACTGATGCTAAAGCTGAAACTCCAATACTTTGGCCACCTCATGCGAAGAGTTGACTCATTGGAAAAGACTCTGATGCTGGGAGGGATTGGGGGCAGGAGGAGAAGGGGATGACAAAGGATGAGATGGCTGGATGGCATCACTGACTGGATGGACATGAGTTTGAGTGAACTCCGGGAGTTGGTGATGGACAGGGAGGCCTGGCGTGCTGCACTTCATGGGGTTGCAAAGAGTCGGACACGACTGAGCAACTGAACTGAACTGAAAGGTCCATCTAGTCAAAGCTATGTTTTTTTTCAGTAGTCATGTATGGGTGCGAGAGTTGGACTATAAAGAAAGCTGAGCACCAAAGAATCGATGCTTTTGAACTGTGGTGTTGGAGAAGACTCTTGAGAGTCCCTTGGACTGCAAGGAGACCCAACCAGTCCATCCTAAAGGAAATCAGTCCCGAATATTCATTGGAAGGACTGATGCTGAAGCTCCAATACTTTGGCCACCTGATGCAAAGAACTAACTCATTGGAAAAGACCCTGATGCTGGGAAAGACTGAAGGTAGGAGGAGAAGGGGACAATAGAGGATGAGATGGTTGGATGGCATCACCGACTCGATGGACATAAGTTTGAGTAAGCTCTGGGAGTTGGTGATGGACAGGGAAGCCTGGTGTGCTCCTGTCCGTGGGGTCACAAGGAGTCAGACATGACTGAATGACTAATCTGAACTCAACTTAGGGATGAATGAGAGATAGAACACAGCGATTTCACTGATTGAAGGAGGAATTCGGGTTCATTAAAAAAGAAAACTTTAGATTATAACCATTGATAAAAACTGAGTGAAGTTAGAAAATCTTACTGCCTAGCTGAATGCCCACAGTAAACAACCATCGATTTGAACATTTCAGATTACTTTCTGCCAAGAGCCAAAAAGATAGAAAACACATCTTCTAATACTATAGGTTTCACAGTAGGATTTGCTGCAGTTATTAAAATGAGACAGATTTTCAAAAAAGTAATTAAGCCCAGAATGAAGTAAGAAGCATTAACAAATAGTCACCACCATCTAAAAAACTGGAAACTAAAGGAGTTCTCATTCTTAGTGAAAATATAATGAATCAGAGCACCTTTAAGCCCATGTGCAGACCTGTCTACTGCCCACCACACCTTCAAAAATACACTTGTTTTCTACTACTGTAAAGAAAAACTGTTTTCAGTATTCTGAAGAGTGTCAGTGTACAAGTATCAACCAGTTCAAATTTGAAAACCTTTCGAGAAAATTTATTGTTGATTAAATAAAGAGATGTTTTGCTGACATGGTAACATTTTGTCAAGGCAATTCATTAAGGTATGCAAAAAGCATCCTTTGTGAGAATTACAAGGGCAAGGAAGATACTCTATAAAAGCTGTTTTTAAGGGTGAATGAATGGCAGCTGCTGTATTTCGGGGGTCACCCCCACCCTCTTAGGCATTCTCCCCCCTACTCAGGATTCACTTATTCACAGACATGCTCTGTTCTTTGTCCCTGCAATCCTGTATCTGTCCTTCCCCTGCAAGGCAATATATACACTTTAAAACGCTTTGTCTCTTATGCCACAGGTACCTGAAGACAAACCATCTGAGATGCCTACTGATTAAAGCAAGCACAAGGTTACCAACCAGGGACACCTTTCTGCACAGGACACACCATCCAACAGGCCAGGCAGACAACAAAGACTACGTGCTCGCTGAGCTCACCTAACATGTGTTATTAACGGGCAGAAAGGCGGCCTCATGATTTATTCATCTCTTATTTCCATTTAAAGTGCATTTACAAAAAGGCTCCTGTCAGAAAAATCACGATCAAAACTCAGGTTGTCACTCTGTATCAAGGACATCTCGGGATGGAAAAATGCATGTCTACTCCTCGGGGCTGCTTCCACCCATACAAACTGCCTGGCACACAATTTATTCAGGGAGCTTCCTAGATGTCCAGGAAACACACATCCTCGGCTATCACCCCATTATTTAAGGATTCAACTGCTTCTTTAAGCACCAAATAAAAACATACTGATTACATTAAAGAGGTTAAATTACTGGTGTTTGCCTGCTTCTGATATGACTGTCTAGGATGGCTAATTTTACGTGTCAACTTGGCTGGGCCATGGTGCCCAGTTTGGTCAAATGTTATTCTGGATGTTGGATGGTGAAGATGTCTTCCGGATGAAATTAACATTTAGGTCAGTGGACTTTGGGTAAAGCAGACTGCCCTTTATAATGCAGATGAGCCTCATCAAATCAACTGAAAGCCTTAAAGAACAAAGGCTGACAGCCCTCAAGCAAGAAGGAATTCTGCAAGCAGACAGCCTCTGGATTTGAACTGCAATTCTTCCTTAAATCTCTAGCATGCTGGTCCACTCCATCAGATTATTTTTATCTTTTTGATTGACCAAGCCTGTACAATTCCATGATCCAATTCTTTAAGCCAATCTCACTCTATCAATCTATCTCTCTCTTTCTTCCTCTAAACACACCCACACAGCATCCTGATGACTCTTTCTCTGGAGAATTCTGACTAGTAACTAAGTATCCAAAAGAAAGTAAGACTTTGTCTTGAAATATACTTAAAAGGCATATGGTTTATTTGAGGGTCATGATCAATAATATTAACGAAATCAACAAAGAGTCTAAGAAAAGCTAGTAAATTCCTGATGTGGAGACTTACTAGTTTTTTACTACACAGTTTCATTTAATTTTCCAAAAGGCTGGTAAGAGACACTGCTTTTTCCAAATAAGAAAATGACTTGTTTCCAAAAAAAAAAAATTCTTGAGACTAAAAACCAAGATGAAATGTTAAAATATTTATTAGCATCTCTGCAGATGTACAAGTTGGCACATACATATGTACATATATATGTATAGGGCAATTTTCCTTAGAAAACTCATAAAGATAATATAAATTTATAAATTACTTTTATAAAAATACCTTTATAAATTATTATTGCTCTTGAATCATTATTTGCATCACTTTCCCAATTTCTCCTAGGAAGTCAGAATAGTAGTAAGAAACACCATGGTAAAAAATAAGAAATAGATTTGGTCTTTGCTCTGGTTCCTGGCACAAAGCTCCTATAACCCCTGGGATTTCCTGAGTGGTGGGAGTACCTTCTGTCATTCATAAAGATCCCTTTCCCGACTTCCCTACTGGTCCAGCGGTTAAGACTCCATGCTTCAACTGCTGGGGACTCAGGGAACTAACATCCCATATGCCAGGCAGCACAGCCAAAAAATAAATAAGGAGCCCTTTTAAGTACACCTAAGTACATTTATGCAAATGGGGTGGCATAGGGTAGGACTCCTAAATGGCCTTAGGATGGGGCTGGTCACCATAAAGACCAAGTGTTCAAAGGATTAGAATTTTCAATCACACCCATGGACGGGTGAGAAAGGGAAAGGGAACTGACAAAATAAGCTCTATAAAAACCCTTGAACAAGATTTGATGTGCTTCTGGGTTGGTGGATGTATCCATGTGCTAGGAGGGTGGTGCACCCCAGTTCCATGGGGACAGAAGCTCCTGGCCTCAGGACCCTTCCAGACCGACCCTATACTTCTCCATCTGGCTGTTCACCTGTGGTCTCTATAATATCCTTTATACCAAACTGGTAAACATAAGTAGATGCTTCTCTGTTCTGCGAGCCACTCTAACAAACTAACAGAATCTGAGGAGTTCGTGGGAACTTCCGATTTACAGTTGATCAGAAACACAGGTAACATCCCAGGCTTTCCACTGGCATCTGAAGTGGGGTGCAATCTTACAGGACTGAACCCCTAACCTGTGGGTCTGCTGTTATCTCCAGACAGTGCCAGGATTGAATTACATTTGTTGAACACCCAGGCAGTGTCTACTGAGACCTGGAGAACTGCTTGGTGAAAGAAAAGCATCAGAAACAGTGTGATCTCAAGAAGCAGTAGTGACCTGGCAGAACAAACTTCTCTGCGTGAAAGGACTACCTGATCTTCAAAATGCTAATTACTGGGGTTTATAAAGACTCCCATTTACGATGCAAGAGTGCCGATGCCAAACCCACCTTGGCTGGAGTTCACCTTTTTTGTTGTATATGAAAGGAAAGGAGAATAAAGGAGACAGGACTGACAAGGGATGGGTGGAGACAAGAGACATGCACATTTAACAGGGAACCTAACACATTTCAGTCGATCACCTGCAATTGTCTTTAAAAAGCCATTATTTTATTGGGTTGGCCAAAAAGTTTGTTCAGGTTTTTCCTTAAGCTGCTATGGGAAAGCCCAAAGAACTTTTTGGCCAACCTAATACCAGTCCTCCATATCTATCTACAGTGGTGGGTCTCAAAGTATAGTTTCCAGTTCAACAACAGGGTTATCAGAAAATGTGTAAGTGATGTACATTCTAGCTCCCTCCCTCAGACTTTCTGAATCAATCCCTGGGGAAGGAGATTGGGAATCTCTATTTTAATGATCAATTCTGATGCACACTAAAGCTTAAGAACCAGCCATCTCCAGTAGAGTCAAATACCTTGAACTGTGAGACACAGCTAGATCAGGAAATTCTAGACACTGAGTAGCAGAATTCTATACATCACCGTGGATCATGTGGAGGAAATCTGATTAAAATTAACCCTCCTTTTTGTACAGCATTTATTCAAAAATGCCTTCCTAATACTATCTAACTGGTATTACTTATCACTTGAATGATCTAAAATTATCAGTCGAATCACAAGGTTGCTTTGTATCCAACACAGCACAATAGCAAAAGTTTTTAGGAGGAATGATGATACATTCCCAGCCAAAATTTACAAGCTGAATGCACTATATTAAAAATAGCTAAGCTCTGAATTAATTTTTTAGTTCCCCCATCATACGATATATATAAAGTTATCAGTGAAAACTACAAAGGCCAAAGTATATATAGTATTTCTACAAAGTTTTCGATTTCCTACACAAGAATTTGCCAGCAGGGACAACATTCTGCCAAAGGAGGCAATTCCTCTGCCAATTTAATTCAGGCTATTAGCATTCCTTTGTAGAGGGAAGATAAATACCTTTAAACTGCTTGATCATGTTCTGATGGTTTTCAATGGCTTCCTTCAAGATCATTTCAGGTTGGTCCATTTTCCACCGCCATTCAGTACCCACTGGATTGGTGTGGTGCCTAGGAAAAAGAGAGGCAAAAGTTCTTTAGAACTCTGTTAACTCTCAGCTAGTCACCCACTATGAGGGAGTCCATATAATTATAAAATCCAGGTTGGTTTTCTTCTAAAAGCTCAGCTATCTACAGCTATATTTCACAACTTATTTTGAGTCATGACATCTAGGACAGAAAGACAGATGGACAAGGGAACTGCTTGGCCAAGACTGAAGCTTAATCAGAACAATACAACATGTACCCCTCTCTCCCAGCCACACACCACCAGGCTAACAAGCATCCAGCAATGACCACCAGTACAATACTGTTTCAAGACTCTCTCCGAGAGGCAATGGGAAGACCTAAAGCTTAGGATGGATCAGACACGGAGGGAAAAACCTCCAGCAAACCCCAGGCAACACTCAAGGTATCTCTAAAGGACACCAGAAAGGAAAGGGATGCCAATTTCCACACGCAAAGAACATTCATCTCAGCCTCTCACAATGTTGGACTTCGAAAAAAAAAAAAATAAGAGGCATACAAAAAAGCAAGAAAACAATACATTTCCAAGAGACAAAGCAATCAATAGGACCAAACTCTTCTGACACAAGGGGTGAAAGTATCTGACAGGTTATATTTTTAGAACTATGATTACTGTACGTTACAAGTCCTAATAGAAAGAGGTAAACAACACGCAAGACCAAATGGGTAAATTCAGCACGGGGAGGAAAGTTATGATCAAATAGAAATACTAAACACGAAAAAAATAGGATTTCGACAGGCTCAACAGTAAACTACAACAGCTAAGGAAAGAGGTAAAAAAAAAAAACTTGGAGAGAACAAATTAAGCCAACTAAAACACACATAAAATTTTAAGTGGGGAAAAAAAAAGACACAGCATCCAAGAGCTGTGGGACAATTATCAAAAGGTCCAAAATATACATAATTGGAATCCCAGAGCCAAAATACAATAATTAAAATCCCAGAAGGGAAACACAAAATAAAGTAGAGAAAGATGTCAGAAAAATACGGCCAACAATTTCCCAAAGTTAATGAGAAACAATTAACCACAGATCCAAGAAGCTTGCAGAACAACCAGAATATTTAAAGACAGTGTAAAAATACAGTATCTAAGCTAATGAAAACAAAAGAAAATCAGAAAATCTTCAAGTAAGAGAAAAAGGGCACATTACTTAAGGACACAGATTGGTATTATTTCTGACAACTCATCAGAAAACAGCAAGCCAGACGACACTATAATGACACCTGAGAGAATGCTTAAAGGAAATAAACTTGTCAACTCAGAATTCTATACCCAGTGCAATTATCTTTCCAAAAATGGAGTAAGAAAGACTTTTGCAGACAAAAATCTCAGAGTTTTCCTTGTTGGCAAACCTATACTACAGAGTATATTAAAGGGAATCACTCAGGCAAAAGAAATAGACACCAGATAGTAACTTAAGATTACTCAAAGAAATGATGAGCGCTGAAAAAAGAAAAGAAAATATGGAAAGATAAAGTTTATTTTCCTTTTAATTACTCTAAAAACAACTGACAGTACAACTAAAACAGAGTACTGATATACTGTGTTTACAGCTTATATAAAAGTAAAATTTATGCCAACAGCAGCCCAAAAATATAATAGAAACAGCAAATATACTGTTGTGAAGCTCTTATGCTATACATCCCTAGACCACCGCACACATGACTTTTCAACCTCAGCACAGCTGACATTTTGAACTCAATAACTCTTTGCTGTGAAGGGCTGTCCTATATGTTACAGAGTGTTTAAGAGCATCCCTGGCCCCTGCCCACTAGACGCCAGCAGCACCTCCTTCCATTACAACAATCAAAAATGTCTCCAGACATGGTCAAATGCCCTAAGGTTCCCCTCGGGATGAAAAATAGAAATTTTGCCCCAGTTGAGAACCAATAATTTAACAGAATGTCTGAAAAGATATTTTTCAGTTTTTGTTTTTGTTTCTTCACTATATCCCTAGATAACTAGAAAAGGGAAACCATGTAAAAGAACTTATGATGGGATGATGATGATATTAGATTCTTTTTTTTAGGCCTTTTTTTAAATATTATCTGTCAATCAAAGTAGGTATAAGATAAAACAATAATGGCTGAGATTTGCATCGAAATAGTGAGAACTAGGGTAGGTAAATGGAACATGACTAGAAATGTGTTAACAAATGTACATAGAGATTCATTATACTATTCACTCTATTTTTGTTCAAAACATATCCATAATAAAAGTTAGAAGTACTCCCTAATATGATATGCTAAAAGGTTATATCACTTCTATGGGTTTTTGTCCCAAAATCCAAATATACCTAACTAATGCAAAGAAACAGAGAAGGCAGTGGCACCCCACTCCAGTACTTTTGCCTAGAAAATCCCATGGACGGAGAAGCCTGGTAGGCTGCAGTCCATGGGGTCGCTGAAGTTGGACACGACTGAGTGACTTCACTTTCACTTTTCACTTTCCTGCATTGGAGAAGGAAATGGCAACCCACTCCAGTGTTCTTGCCTGGAGAATCCCAGGGACGGGGGAGCCTGGTGGGCTGCCATCTATGGGGTCGCACAGAGTCGGACACAACCGAAGCGACTTAGCAAGCAAGCAAGCAACGCAAAAAAATAGAGGAAAACAACAGAATGGGAAAGACTAGAGATCTCTTCAAGAAAATTAGAGATACCAAGGGGACATTTCATGCAAAGATGGGCTCGATAAAGGACAGAAATGGTATGGACCTAACAGAAGCAGAAGATATTAAGAAGAGATGGCAAGAATACACAGAAGAACTGTACAAAAAAGATCTTCACGACCAAGATAATCACAATGGTGTGATCATTCACCTAGAGCCAGACATCCTGGACTGTGAAGTCAAGTGGGCCTTAGAAAGCATCACTACAAACAAAGCTAGTGGAGGTGATGGCATTCCAGTTGAGCTATTCCAAATCCTGAAAGATGATGCTGTGAAAGTGCTGCACTCAATATGCCAGCAAATTTGGAAAACTCAGCAGTGGGCACAGGACTGGAAAAGGTCAGTTTTCATTCCAATCCCAAAGAAAGGCAATGCCAAAGAATGCTCAAACTACCACACAATTGCACTCATCTCACACGCTGGTAAAGTAATGCTCAAAATTCTCCAAGCCAGACTTCAGCAATATGTGACCTGTGAACTACCAGATATTCAAGGTGGTTTTAGAAAAGGCAGAGGAACCAGAGATCAAATTGCCAACATCCACCTGACCATCGAAAAAGCAAGAGAGTTCCAGAAAAACATCTATTTCTGCTTTATTGACTATGCCAAAGCCTTTGACTGTGTGGATCACAATAAACTGTGGAAAATTCTGAAAGAAATGGGAATACCAGACCATCTGACCTGCCTCTTGAGAAATCTGTATGCAGGTCAGGAAGCAACAGTTAGAACTGGACATGGAACAACAGACTGGTTCCAAATAGGGAAAGGAGTACGTCAAGGCTGTATATTGTCACCCTGATTATTTAACTTATATGCAGAGTACATCATGAGAAATGCTGGGCTGGAAGAAGCACAAGCTGGAATCAAGATTGCCGGGAGAAATATCAATAACCTCAGATATGCAGATGACACCACCCTTATGGCAGAAAGTGAAGAGGAACTCAAAAGCCTCTTGATGAAAGTGAAAGAGGAGAGTGAAAAAGTTGGCTTAAAGCTCAACATTCAGAAAATGAAGATCATGGCATCTGGTCCCATCACTTCATGGGAAATAGATGGGGAAACAGTGGAAACTGTGTCAGACTTTATTTTTTTGGACTCCAAAATCACTGCAAATGGTGACTGCAGCTATGAAATTAAAAGACGCTTATTCCTTAGAAGAAAAGTTATGACCAACCTAGATAGCATATTCAAAAGCAGAGACATTACTTTGCCAACAAAGGTTCATCTAGTCAAGGCTATGGTTTTTCCTGTGGTCATGTATGGATGTGAGAGTTGGACTGTGAAGAAAGCTGAGCACCGAAGAATTGATGCTTTTGAACTGTGGTGTTGGAGAAGACTCTTGAGAGTCCCTTGGACTGCAAGGAGATCCAACCAGTCCATTCTAAAGGAGATCAGCCCTGGGATTTCTTTGGAAGGACTGATGCTAAAGCTGAAACTCCAGTACTTTGGCCACCTCATGCAAAGAGCTGACTCATTGGAAAAGACTCTGATGCTGGGAGGGATTGGGGGCAGGAGGAGAAGGGGATGACAGAGGATGAGATGGCTGGATGGCATCACCGACTCGATGGACGTGAGTCTCAAGTGAACTCCGGGAGTTGGTGATGGACAGGGAGGCCTGGCGTGCTGCGATTCATGGGGTCGCAAAGAGTTGGACACGACTGAGCGACTGAACTGAACTGAACTGAACTGAATACTCTTCAAAAGTGTAAAGGTCATTACAGACAAGGAAAGACTAAAGAACTGGAGATAACTAAAGAGACATCACACCTAAAACCTAAATTTGATGTAGGATCCTGAATTGAATCTAGTGGGAAAACCAATGAAAGTCAGTTTCCAATTTGATTAATAACACTGCATCAATGTTAATTTCTTGATTTTGATAGTTGTTCCATGGTTAAGTAAGGTCTGAACATTAAAAGAAGTTGGAAAATGTCTTTGGAAATCTTCTGTAAACTAAAATTGTTTCAAAATAAAAAGCTTATGTATATAAAATTCTAATGACAGAGAATGAGTCTTATATTTAAAAAATAAAAACAGGATATCAAACAGAAAGTAGAAAATGCTGTATTTTTAAAAATGAAAGACTTTGGGAGAAAAAGAACAGAAAGCAAATACTACAAAGCATTAAAAGTGTTTTCCCTGGATGCTTGAATTGTTGCTTTTCTTTATAATTTTTAATGGTTTTTAAAATTTTCTATGTAAGTCTAGATTACTTTTATGATTCAATGAAACTTTTTTTTAAAAAAAGGATGAAATAATGAGAACCTAAAATACAATCAACTGAATTAGCTACATAAACAGATATAGTGAGTTACAGAGAGCAGAGATTTTCGATCTAAACCAATCTATACCACTGAATAGCTAATGACACCACTATCAAAATAGGAAAGAGCAGGTTAACAGGATAATAAACTCCTAGGATTTTTCAGCCTCAGCACAACGTTACATATTTGATCACCATGGCCTTTCATTTTTACTTACCGCCAACAGAAGACACATTTATTTGCACATGCCAAGCTCGGGGTAGTTTCCATGCAACGATGGCTTTCAATGCCATAGAATGTATGTTTATAGCAACCTCCTCTCCCTCGGAGCATGGACTGTGAACATAAAAAACAAATGATAATTTGAACAAGATCCTCAAAGCAAGGAAACAAAATACCAGGGCATCATTTTAAAGAAGAAACCAAGTGTTTCAGGAGTATAAGTACCCCTTACCAGTTATCTGCATGAGACAGAAAACTAACATTATAGCATTAGATTGTTTTGATGGTGTTCGGATTTAGATAACGCTCTGGGTTTTCTAAACCCTAATGAAATAAACCTATGATTCATTAATTTTGAAAGCTCCACAGGGAGGACCATGGATACTTTCATTTTCAAATCCATTCACCTGCTTCAAATATTAGTACAATAATATATAATGCCAAAGGAGAAATAAGGCTCCCAGAAAAGGGGGAAGTAGCATTCACCTGAAAGAATTATCTCCATATTGAATAAGGAGGGTGAGTAAAGGAATGAAACCTGGAGCACATTCTATGTCAACCCAACAGTAGAATTTGAACATAGAGGGGAGTTGAGACTGTTGAGGGGACAAGCAGCATGTATACAAGAAATAGATTATTCCAGAAAAGAATACAATGCTATTGATAAAACCACTGTAAGAATGGCAACTTGAAGAAATACTGCAGATCAACTCAGGGTTGGGATCACAAGATACCATGGAGCTCCTTGTGGTAAGCATTAGAAAGATCCATCCAAGAACTCTGTTAGATGGGCTTGATTCAATAAAAAGTGAAACCTGTAAGGAGGTTATGCAAAAAAGGACCTGGTGACTTTGCTCTAACATTGGCGGAGGAAAGGCAAAGGGAACTGAAGAGGTATGGTCCCAATTAGAGGGACAAACGGGAAGTTGTCCAAGATAACTGAGATTTTGAGCTAAGTGACTGAAATATTATGGAATTAACAATAGGAACAATGAACGAGGAAACATAGCTGGCAAGCCTTTATACATATGGATCAGTGTACATTATATATCAGTGTAATGATATTACAGTGCTGCCCACATAAAATCTACCAGCTAACAAGCTGGTATGTTGGTTTATTTGGTCAACTATGTCAGTTGACCAAAAAGTCTTATCTTTTGTCCTGATAAAAGAGGTCCCCCTGTCCGTTTCACTTAATCCTTTCACTAAAAAAAAAAAAAAAAAGGAGTGAAGGGAAAATGCTGTTCAGGATAACTGTTTCTACAAACGCTCTTCCAAGTTCCCAAGAAAATATTCAAGAAGGCAAACAAAATATTCACATCTTCCAAAGTAGCCCTGAAAACTAAAATGTCCACCATATGTAAAAGTTACAGAGTAATTACCACTAAATATTATGGCAATAGAGAAACAAAGTTGAAGCCCTGTGTATTTCATTATTTACCAATCAGTTAATGTACTTTAAGCACACTGTGTGTTGAATGTACAATGACTAATAAGACAGAGCCCCTACCCACGGAGGGGCTAGTTGGAGGAAATGGCAAGCAAGCAAGAACCACTCTGCCAATCTTTATCATTTGATTGATATATTTAGGATATTTACATTTGAAGTAATTACTTAGGCACTAAAATAGCCTACCATTTTATTATTTGTTTCCTGAGTATTCCCTCTGATTCTCATTCCTGTTATTCTTTTGATTTCCTGCAGATTACTTAGACATTTTTAGGATTCCATCTTTATTTTTTATTTTTGATTTTATCTCTATGTACAGTGTTTGTGGGCTTTCCTCATAGCCCCTCCCTCAGAGCACAGTTGGTAAACAATCTGCCTGCAATGCTGGAGACTCAGGTTTGATTCCTGGGTTGGGAAGATCCCCTGGAGAAGGAAATGGCAACCCACTCTATTCTTGCCTGGAGAATCCTATGGACAGAGGAGCCTGGTGGGCTACAGTCCATGGGGTCGCAAGAGTCGGACACAACTGAGTGACTTTCACTGAGATAGTGTTTGTAGTGGTTGTTCTGAGTATAAAAATATACATACATGACCCACCAAGTCTACTAGTAAAAAAATTTTACCAGCTTCAAGTGAAATGTGGAAACACCACTTCCATTCAGATCCCTTTCATTTTCTCTTTTAAATTATATATCATTGTCCTGAGTATCACATGGTGTTAAAACTTTTGTTTCAGGACTTCCCTGGTGGCCCAGTGGCTAAGACTCCAAGCTCCCAGTGCAGGGGACCCAGGTCCGATCCCTGGTCAGGGAATCAGATCCCACATGCTACAACTAAAAATTTGCATGCCTCAACTAAAGGTTCTGTATGCTGCAATGAAGACTAAAGATTCCACCTGCCGCAACTAAGACTCAGTGTAGCCAAATAAAAATAAATAAATAAAATTTTAAATATTCTGCTTCAATCATCAAATATGATTATAAAAATTATGAGGAAAATGATCATAACTACTGTATGTACTCATATTTCTGGTCTTTTCATCATTCTGCTTTGCTTTCTCATGCTTTAAGAATCTTTCTTTCATCACTTCATTAGGTTTGAATAGCTTCTTTAACTGATCTTTAAGGCAGATTTGCTAGAAACAGACTCAGTTTTTTTTTAATCTGATAATGTGTTTAGTTAATCTTCATTTTGGAGGATAGTTTTGCCAGACACAGAAATCATGATTGACAGGTATTTTCTTTCAACGCTTGAACAACATGAGCCACTTCTCTCTGGCCTCCATGATTTCAAATGAGAGATCTGATGTCAAACTGATGTTAGTTCACTGTTTATCTGTAGCATTCAAGATCTTTTTCTTCTTTAGCTTTCAGATCATTAATTGTAAGGTTATCTTCATGTGGATTTCCTTGGTTCTATCCTATTTGGAGTTTATTCTCTCTGCTATTCAGGTTGGGTAAATTCTATTGACTTGCCCTGGTCACAAATCATTCTGTTAATTGGTAAGGTCCCTGGCTCTACCCTCTGTCATCTCCACTCTATTACTGCACCCATTCAGTGAGTTTTTACTTCTGCTACTGTATTTTTTCAACTGTATAATTCCCTCTTGGTTCCTTTTATAACTTGCATTTCTCTGCTGAGATTTTTTATTTTTTCATTTGTTTCAAGAGACTTTGTAAGTGACTGCTGAAGCATTTTTATGACAGCTGCTTTAAAATCCTTGTCAGATGACTCCACCATCTGATTCATCTGGTGTTGGTGTCAGTTCATTATCTTTTTTTGCTCAAGTTGTGATTTTCATGGTTCTTGGAATGACAGGTGATTTTTTTCACTGCATCCTAGACATTTTGTCTACTATGTTAGGAGGCTCTAAATTCTGTTTCATTCTTTCATTTTAGCAGCAGGCACTTGGTTTAGGTTGAGCTTGCCGGTCCTGGACTATTTTGTATGCTGTGGCTCCAATGGCAGTTTAATTTTCAGAGGCTTTGCAATGTAATTTTGCTTGGGCTCCCACTGATCTCGGCCGGTACCATTAGAGGGGGTGAAAGAGGTTTCACATGGAGGAGGAGAATCTCAGGCCAGCAGGGTTCCCATACAGGCGGCTTATTTGGCAGAGTTGCTCTGGCCAAGGGGCCTGGGTAGCCCCAGTAACTCTGAATGGGAGAGGGGAGTCTCAGAACAAGAATAAAGAGGCTTGGCTTCCCTAGACAGGACACTTCTTGTGTAGAGGACTGCCACCCAACCACCATGCTATGTCTCAGTGAAGGAAAGGAGTCTTGGGCCCAGCAGGCACAGAGAACATGTCACAGGCCAGGTCGATTACTGCAGGAGTAAAGTGGTAAGAAGAGGGTCTCTCTCTTTTCATTTTTACTTGACCATCTGATATCTTTTACCAGGAGGGGGAAATTCATGGTCCAACAGGGAAGAAGAGCATTTGTCCCAGCTGCTTATTATTGGTGGGGCTCACCAGAATCTGTTAGAGGGACTCCATTGCATACCAGGGAAGAACAAACCTAACCGAGTGGGCTTCTGTTGCTAGATTTAAGGCTTAGTAAACACAGAGTCTGGGTAAAATTTCAGTCTTCCATTTTTGATAGGGGATGAAGAGTTCAATGCAGTGTTCAATATACTGCAGCCCATGGGCCAAAGTCAGGCTACTGCCTGTCTCTGTAGGTAAGGTTTTGTTGGAATACTGTCACCCACATTTGTTTACTGATATCTATGGTTGAAAGAGGAGAGTGAAAAAGTTGACTTAAAGCTCAACATTCAGAAAACGAAGATCATGGCATCTGGTCCCATCACTTCATGGGAAATAGATGGGGAAACAGTGGAAACAGTGTCAGACTTTATTTTTCTGGGCTCCAAAATCACTGCAGATGGTGACTGCAGCCATGAAATTAAAAGACGCTTACTCCTTGGAAGGAAAATTATGACCAACCTAGATAGCATGTTCAAAAGCAGAGACATTACTTTGCCAACAAAGGTCCATCTAGTCAAGGCTATGGTTTTTCCTGTGGTCATGTATGGATGTGAGAGTTGGACTATGAAGAAGGCTGAGCGCCAAAGAATTGATGCTTTTGAACTGTGGTTTTGGAGAAGACTCTTGAGAGTCCCTTGGACTGCAAGGAGATCCAACCAGTCCATTCTGAAGGAGATCAGCCCTGGGTGTTCTTTGGAAGGAATGATGTTAAAGCTGAAACTCCAGTACTTTGGCCACCTCATGGGAAGAGTTGACTCATTGGAAAAGACTCTGATGCTGGGAGGGATTGGGGGCAGGAAGAGAAGGGGACAACAGAGGATGAGATGGCTGGATGGCATCACTGACTCGATGGACGTGAGTTTGAGTGAACTCCGGGAGTTGGTGATAGACAGGGAGGCCTGGCGTGCTGTGATTCATGGAGTCGCAAAGAGTCGGACACGACTGAACGACTGAACTGAACTGATGGTTGCTTTGGGGCTACAATGGCATAGCTGAAAAGCTGCAACAAGATCATATGACCCACAAACCTTTAAAAGTCACCATCTGGCCCTTTAAGAAAAGGTTTGCTAACCCCTGATTTAGAGATTTATTCCATACTACAGAACAAAATAAATTCTAAACTGGTTAAGCAAACTGTTAAAAAAAAAAAAGTACAAACAGGAGGAGGACTTAGGGAGGACAGAGGAGCAAGAAGCATCAGGAATCTGTGTCCCGACCTGGTCATGAATCTCAATCTGCCTGTTGTTCCTTTGTCTTTGATCTGGGAGTCCTGGGTCCTCCACCAGCATCTATGAAACTCTACCAGGTGAATATGTTGGCTTGTAAGGAGGCTGAACAAGGAGACTCTCCACAGTTCTTGACAGTTAATACTAGCCCCTGGTCCCTTTGAGCTCCTCATGTCACAGAAACAAAAATTTTCTCAGGAACCAAGGGGGCCTCCAAGACATCTGTTTGTGCGTGTGTTCTCAGTCGTGTCTCACTCTTTGTGATCCCATGGATTGTAGCCCACCAAGCTCCTCTGTCTGTGGGATTTTTCAGGCAAGAATACTGGAACAGGTTGCCATTTCCTCCTCCAGGGGTTCTTCCCAACCCAGGGATCAAACTCATGTATCCTGTGTCTCCTGAATTGCAGGTGGATTCTTTACCCCTGAGCCACCTGCTGCTGCTGCTGCTGCTGCTGCTGCTAACTCGCTTCAGTCGTGTCTGACTCTGTGCGACCCCATATAAGGCAGCCCACCAGGGTCCCCCGTCCCTGGGTTTCTCCAGGCAAAAATCACTGGAGTGGGTTGCCATTTCCTTCTCCAATGCATGAAAGTGAAAAGTGGAAGTGAAGTCGCTCAGTCGTGTCTGACTCTTAGCGACCCCATAGACGGCAGCCTACCAGGCTCCTCTGCCCATGGGATTTTCCAGGCAAGAGTACTGGAGTGGGTTGCCATTTGGGAAGCCCTTAATATTCTCCCTTATAGTCGGAGAAGTTAAGAGAAGATTACAGGAGGAGCCATTAGTGGCTCAGACTCTTCACTGACAGAATCACTCCCCTTTGCAAAGAAGCATCATATTGAGATAGTGATACAGCACAAAGGAAATGTGGCCTGCCTCATGGAGGAAGGAAGTTAGAAATACCAACTATGACCAAGTGACCAAGTACAAATATGACCAGTTACAAATATACATACTGTCTTCCTTGCTTGGATATTATCTTTCCTCCCCTCCAACTATTTTATGTAAGACAGGTCAGTGGTGGTCAACCTTATAATGTCATCCTTAGGCAGAGGATCTCAAAAGAGAGTGAAGGGAGAGAATGAATACATCCTCCCTTGCATGAGTAATAATTACAACAGTTTAGGGAGAAGCAAATGTTTTGTTTTTATTATGGTTTAAAAATGTAAATACAGATAGAAGGGGGTGCACAGATGCTAAGCATCTAAAGAGGTGCTATTAATACTGAGTCCTGTGCCTCCCCTTATAAGTAGGGGCTAAGAAGCCCCAATACCATATTTCTAAGATTCCCTTGTCTGAGGGGTTCTGATTTAGACTCCACCAGTGAGAGGCACTTATGCCAAGACTTAGATGGCGAGAAAGGAAAAATCTTTATTCTTCGCTGGCAGCAGCTGGCAGACACAAGGGCGTACCACAAACACAGAGTCCGAAGCGGCTTCAAGCGAGCTCCTGGGACACATTCGCTTTAATGTTGCCAGCGTTTCAGGTCACTTCCAGCAGTGTCCTGCGAGCCCAGCACTTCTCGACTTTCTCCGAGCAAGGAGCAGTTCTCTCTGACCTTCATTACCCCAGGCCTTTCAATGGCTTTGTAAGCATTCAGTTAATTTACTTTATTAAATCTGTTCTTGTGAAAATACCCAGGGTGGTTTCTGTTTTCCTGACTGCGACAGATGGGGAGGATTCAGCCAGGTAGAAATCAGAGGTGGGAAGGGAGGCAGCACAGGATGTATGAAGGTTAAAACAGAAAACAAAGCTAATCAAGTAGATCAGAACCATACTAGAGAGGTTCTTCCTCGGGTTTGGGGTTTTATATAATTCTGTCATATGACAAATGTTTACTAAGTAATTACTACATGCTAGGCTCTGTTTTCAGTATTGGAAAGAAAAATGAAGACTCTTAGGTTAGGGAGGAGATGAGAAGGGAAAGAGGAGACAGTTAATAAGCAAGACCTAATTTGTTAATTGCTAACAGTGTTATGGAGAAAATGCCATGGAGAAATTCCAAGCAGTGTCAGGGGACCAGGAGAAGGCTGTTATTTTAAAAAGGTGGTCAAGGGAGAGCCTTTCTGATAGACGCTCACTGAGCAGAGATCTCAGTGAGCAGACAAGAGACCAGAAAGCCAGGGAGGAGTCTGAGTTCAGTGTATTTGGGGAACAGCAAGAAGGCTAGTAAGGTGAGATGAAGCACAGAAGATCAGACCCTTGGAGGCCTCTGTAAGGACTCAGGGTTTGGTTCTGAGAGAGATTAGAACCCCTGGGAGTTCTGAGTCAAAGAGTTACATGATCTGAGGCATCCAACTGCTGCGCAGGGAACAGCAGTGGAGACGACTGAGTGGAATCAGGAACAGCAGTTAGGAGATCACTTACAATAATAAAAGGAACATATGATAGTGACTTGGATCCAGGCATAGCCGTACAAATGCTGAAAAGTAGTTATATTCTGGATATAGTTTGAAAAGATGTGCTCACGGAATAGACGTGGGAGGGTACAAAAGCAAACAAACAGAAAAACAACAGAAGAATAGAAATGACTCCCAGGGTTCTGGCCTGAGTAACTGAAAGGACAGTGTTGTCATAAATCGCTGGAGTGAAGACTGAGGAGAACAGATTTAGGGAATTCTGTTTCTGACACATTAAGTTTAAGATGCCTATTACACATCCCAATTGATACGTTGAGTAAGAAGTAATGAAGAGCTGCCATAAGGCTTCAGAGAACAGAATGGCTAAATGAGAAATGAACTTCAGAGATTAACCTGGTTAATGTCAGATAAATTGAGCAGGTAGAGGAGGGGATTCACTGGAGGTTAGAGGTAGAGGGGAAAAAAACCTAGCTGCAATGTTCAGGAGGACAACCTGAACTTCAAGGATGGCAATGAAAATGAATTAGGGCACAGGTTCTCAACGGGGTCCACACTATCTGGGGGTATTCTGGAAATTCCCTGAAATACTGTTGTTATCAAAATGGTTGGGAGGCACTACTGGCAATAAGTGAGGGGAGGGACAAGATTTTCACATCTCCTGTAATGTTTAAGATAGCCCTCCCCACCCACCCCACTCTCCCACACACACAAAGGGTCTTATTAGCCACTTCCTTTCAAATGACTCACTACACCTCTGTACTTGTGAAAAACCTGATTATAATCCTCCACGCTTAGATTCCAAGTTCATTTTACAGATAAAGTATTTTCTGAACACTCTACCGTACATTGAATTTTCCAGGAATGTAGCTACTATGGAAAATGAGGACAGAAAACACTTTCTTTGGTGCGAAGCTTTTGTAAGAAATTTCACCATTTTGAAAACCCACACCCCGGAGAATAATGCTGCTTCTAGTATTTAAGTCCCTAACACAATACGTGCATCCCATGTTATATGTGTAGGGGTCACCTATAAAAACAATACAGAAGAGATTCGAGATGCTTTGGGTGGACTTGAAACCACATATTAAATTAACATATGAAATATTCAGACATGAAATACAGGAGTCTCACAAATCAAAGTTGTTTAAGAAGTTATTGTGGTCATTTTATGTATTGCTAATTTTTACAGCACAGTGATGAGAAATCTATCTTGCAATAATTATTTGAAATTGAACTTACTTATTTGAGGACCACCTGTCATCTTTAAATCTTACTCTAAGTGTCACCAGAGGCCCATCTCACTTCCTTTAACTCCTCTTACTACCATTTCTGTTTCCAATCCACCCACATAGATCAAAGGAACAAAACGAGAACTCAGAAATAAATCTACACTTGTATGGTCAACGAATCTGAGATAAAGGAGGCAAGAATACACAATAGGGAAAAGATAGCCTCTTCAGTAAATGATGTTGGGAATACTGGACAGCTACATGCAAAAGAATCAAAATGAACTATTTCCTCACACCATATACAAAAATAAACTCAAAATGGATCAAAGACTTAAATGTAACGCCTGAAACTATAAAACTCCTAGAGGAAAACTTAGGCAGCACACTCTTCAACATCAGTTTTAGCAATATTTTTTGGATATGTCTCCTAAGGCAAGGGAAACAAAAGCAAAAATAAATAAATGGGACTATATTGAACCAAAAAGCTTTTACACAGTGAAGGAAACTCTCAACAACCAAAAAAGCAGCCTACTAAATGGGACAAGATATTTGCAAACAATATATCCAATAAGGGGTTGACATCCAAAATATATAAAAATACACACAACTTAATAGCAGCAAAATCAAACAACCCAATTAAAGAATGAGCAGGCGGCCTGAATAGACATTTTTCCAGAGAGGAAATGCAGACAGCCAACAGACACATGAAAAGATGCTCAATATCACGAATTTTCAAGGAAATGCAAATCAAAACCACAATGAGACACCACTTAACATCTTTCAGAATCACTACCATCAAAAAGGCAACAAATAATAAGTGCTGGTGAGGATGTGGAGAAAAGGGAACCCTCGTGCATGGCTGGTGTGACTGTAGATGGGTGCAGCCACTATGGAAAACAGTTATCGAGGTTCCTCAAAACTAGAACTTCTATATGACCCAGCAATTTTACTACTGAATATTTACCCAAAGAAAATAAGAACAGTAATCAGAAAAGATACGTGTACTCCAATGTTCAATGCAGCATTATTTACGAGAGCCAAGATACAGATGTAAACTTAGTGTCTATTGATAGAGGAATGGATAAAGAAACTGATACAGATAGATGTATATATAGACACACACACACAGTAATATTACTCAGCCATAAGAAGAATGAAATACTGACAATGGCAGCAACATGGATGGACCTTGAGACTTCTATGGTAAGTACATCAGAGACACGGAGACAAACACCACACAGCCTTAACTCATATGTGCAATCTATAAAACAAAACAAACAAATAAAATGAAAACAGACTCAAATACAGAGAACTGGTCATGGTCAGAAGGGGGAGAAGGGAGGGGAGAGAGGGTGGACAAAACAGGTGAAGGAACTAAGAGGCTCAAACCTCCAGTTTTATAATAAATCACAGGGATATAACATACAACAGAAGGAATATCATCAATAGTGTAATAACTTTGTATGGGGACAGATAGTTACTAGACTTATTGTGGTGAGCCTTTCATAATGTATGCAAATGTCAACTATGTCATATGCCTGAAACTAACATAATATTGTACATCACTGCATTTTCATTAGAAAATACAATAATTTTAATGCTATCTTATTTGTATCCATGGGAATCTGACTGAGTGCCAACACAGGCCAATGCTATTGAAGGAAGATATTACTTACATATTCCGAGAGAAAGGTGCACACAACAGGGTTTGTTCAGGAGGCAGAGAGAAGTGAGGGGAAAGCCTGGGCCACAGCCCTTACTGGAGTCTCCTTAGGAGATGAAAGGCAGAGCAGGGTAAATGATGCCGGACTGGCTGATATGAATTATTCCAGTGGGCTCTGGACTACAGGGCTATCTCTAGCTTTCTGTATCAGGCCCTGGCATGATTTAGGGCAGGGAAGATATTGGCTTGGTGTGTGAGAGAGTCAGATAAGGAAGTAGCAGAAGGCTACAGATTTAGAATCACAGATGAAAGGTATGTTCAAGGCAAGCTATTGTTAATCTTCAGCAATTAGCCCTGGGAGGGGCAGTCTCTATGAGCCTGCCAGAGCATCAAGAATACAGAGAATAAGGATTTCCCTGGTGGTCCAGTGGTTGAGCATCCACCTGCCAATGCAGGGGAAACGGATCTGATCCCTGGTCCAGGAAGATTCCACACGGCCCAAGGCAACTAAGCCCGTGCGCCACAACAACTGAGGCAGTGTGCCCTAAAGCCCATGCTCCACAACAGGGGAGCCACGCAATGAGAAGCCCGTCCACCACAAATACAAAGTAGCCCCTGCTCGCCGCAACTAGAGAAAGCCCACGCATGGCAACAAAGACCCTGCACAGCCAAAAATAAAAAACAATAATAAAAAATATTTTTAAAAAAATACAGAAAGTAAGAAATTATGTAATTGGCCCTGAGGTACAGAGATGACAAATAGACAAATACAGAACATAAGAAAACAGAATAAATACATACAATAGAAATTCATAGATTGATCCTAAAAAGTATATGGAAATACAAAAGACCCAGAAGAGAAGAAACAATCTTGAAAATTAAAAACCAAGACAGAGAACTTATACTGCATGATTTCAAACTTATTACAAAACCACAGTAATCAAGCCAATTGTGGTATTGGCTTAAGGACAAACACATCGATGCAACAGAATAAGAGTAGTCCAGAAACAGGCCTGCCTATATACAGCTGACTGACTTTTCTACAAAGGCCTAAAAGTAATTCAATGGTGACAGGAAAATCCTTCTTAACAAATGGTGCTAAAACATCAGAATATCCATGTAGGTGATAGGTGGTGGAAAGGAACAATCTTGATCCTTACCTCATACCATTCATATAAATTAATTCAAGACCTAAACATAAAGGTCAAAACTATATATGAAGCCTCCAGAAGAAAAGATAAACTATCTTTGTGACCTTCAAGTTGACAAAGACTTCTTAACATAGGAAAAGTACTAACCAAAAGAGAAAAAAGGATAAATTAGATTTTATTCACATTAAAAGCTTCAAAGGACACCATTAGGGAAATGAAAGAGGAAGCCACAGACTAAGAGAAAACAAGAGTGTGCATCAGGCAAACCTCTCATATCCACAATATATAAACAACTCCTACAAATCAATAATACAAAGTCAAACAATTCAGTTTGGGTAAAATATCCGAACAGAGGCGGCATAACTATGAGAGGCCAATATGCACATGAAAAGGTGCTCCTCATCAACAGTAGTTATCTGCAAAAAGTAAATTAAAACCAAAATGGTACCACTTCACAATCAGAAAAAGATTTATAATCCCACATGATGGTGAGAGAATATAGCGACTTTCTTAAATTGCTGATGCAAATATAAAATAGTACAACCACACTGCAAACAGACTGGGAGTTTCTTATAAATTTAAATATATACCTGCCCTATGACTTAGCAATTCCACTCCTAGGTATACACCCAGATGAAATCAAACGTATGTTCACCCCAAATAAAAGCA
The DNA here is from genome assembly GCF_055505025.1 of Bos grunniens. Taxonomy (NCBI): domain Eukaryota; kingdom Metazoa; phylum Chordata; class Mammalia; order Artiodactyla; family Bovidae; genus Bos; species Bos grunniens. The sequence continues at coordinate 14,403,657 of NC_141189.1, forward strand.
CTGTACACACACATTCACAGTCATTTTATTCTTAATAGCTAAAATCTGAGAACAACCCAAACAACTATCAACAGATTTAAAACTGTGGCATGTTCATAATACTGAATGTGTGTGTATAGTCTCTCAGTCATGTCCAGGTTCCTCTGCCCCTGGGATTTTCCCTGCAAGAATACTGAAGTGGGCTGCCATTTCCTACGCCAGAGGATCTTCCCAACCCAGGGACTGAACTCACCTCTTCCTGCATCTCCTGCCTGCAGGCAGATTCTTTACCACTGAGCCACGGAGGCTTCCCTGAGTACCATGCCTATACTACTACTGCATCGTATTCAGCAACAAAAAGGAATGAAATGATACACATTATATGTGGATGAATCTGAGAAACCTGATGTTGAGTTTAAGAAGCCATTAGCAAAAAGCTACACATTATATGATCCTATTCATGTGAAATTCTACAACAGGCAAAACCAAACTACAGTGAGACCAAAGAGAACAACTGTTGCGTGGCTGTCAGGGCAAGGGCTACTGCCCAGAGACAGTCGTAAGTAAACCTGTAGGGGTGAGGAAAATAGTCTACAGCTTTAATTCAGGTGTTTGATAAGGATTTTTTACATCCATCAAAACATGCTGAACTCATGTAACTAATTCATTCAAAATCATTACTCTTTATTAAATGTAAATTAACCCTTTAAAATGGTAAAATGCATTGCATATAATAGCCATATAAAAGTTGCCTAAAACAGAAATAATATTTGAACAAAAACAAATACCTTTGTCCATCTGCAAAGCTTCACCCCAGAGTGGCTCCCAATCAACTGATAACCTGAATGAAAAAACAGGGAACACAAAATTGAAATTATTCAAAGCCTTATATCAAAAAGTGATTTTATATACATGTATATATTCTAAAAGTGATTATAAAACTGTAGCAAAATCATTTTTCTTCATTTAAATAATAACAGACAACAACCCCAAGGCCACTAAGGTTTAATTGACCAGGATGGTACAACAGTTTAAAATACGTATGTATCTAATAACACAGGCTCAAAATACACAAAGAAACAATAAGCCAATCCAAAATCACAGGAAGTGATTTTAAGATCTCTCAGCATCTAACAGATCTCATAGATCAGAACTCAGTGGAGCCCTAAGATCTGAAGCATCAAAGTAAACTTGATCAAGGGCACAGAGAGAGAGACTGCAGTCAACAACTACAGGAAGCACATGCTTTACAAGGACCCAAGGAACATTTATAGAGATAAAAAAAGAACCATATACTGCAACAAACAGCAAAAGCAAGTAACCATACATTTCTGTACAAAAAACGACTGGGAAACTGTCATCAATAGTCTTCAGAAATAAATAAAGAATCAGATGGGCAAGGGGAGATTAAAAGAAAGAAATATTACCCTCAAAAGTGGGAAAATAAAATTCTAGGAACCTGAAATGAATTCTCAGCACCCTCCACAACCTAGCTTTTAAATTTTTTGAGCCACATGAGACTTGAAAAGCATGGAAAAGCTATGCCAAAGCAATCACATTTCCTTATTTTAACACACTGGTGGAGCAAACAACTAGAACATACTGATTTCAGAAAGCATTTAATAAAGTTTCTCACGAGGCTTCAAGTAATAAACTACAATTACCATGAGTCTCTTGCACAAAAAGACCCTTGACTTGCAGACAAATGAGGCAAATGGAGAAATACAGCCTGGATGATGGCATAAGTGGATCAGTGGCTGGTTAAACACCCATGTTCACAGTGTGATGATTAATGGAACAAATTCAATTTGGATTACAAGTCTCTAGTGGCAATATTATGAGGCTTTGTCTTTTATCCTCTTCCACATTTATGTAAACATCTTGAATATAAATAAAGAACTGCTTATCTACTTGAAGATGGAACCAAGTCCAAATGAATAGCTAATCTCAGATACAGAATATGCATTTTATAGATTCCCGGAGAAAATTCTAGCTTTTTTGGACTCCTACATTATATGTTGCTCACAGCACTATCATAGAAATCACACTCTACTAGTTTTTTACATCTTTCTAGTGAAAAAGTTGGCTTAAAGATCAACATTCAGAAAACTAAGATCATGGCATCTGGTCCCATCACTTCATGGCAAATAGATGGGGAAACAATGGAAACAATAGCTGAGTTTATTTTTCTGGGCTCCAAAATCACTGCAGATGGTGACTGCAGCCATGAAATTAAAAGATGCTTACTCCTTGGAAGGAAAGTTATGACCAACCCAGACAGCATATTAAAAAGCAGAAACATTACTTTGCCAACAAAGGTCCGTCTAGTCAAGGCTATGGTTTTTCCAGTGGTCTCGTGTGGATGTGAGAGTTGGACTATAAAGAAAGCTGAGCACCGAAGAATTGATGCTTTTGAACTGTGGTGTTGGAGAAGACTCTTGAGAGTCCCTTGGACTGCAAGGAGACCCAACCAGTCCATCCTAAAGGAAATCAGTCCTGGGTGTTCATTAGTAGGACTGATTTTGAAGCTGAAACTCCAATACTTTGGCCACCTGATGCAAAGAGCTGACTCATTTGAAAAGACCCTGATGCTGGGAAAGATTGAGGGCAGGAGGAGAAGGGGACAACAGAGGATGAGATGGTTGGATGGCATCACCCACTCAATGGACACGGGTTTAGGTGAACTCTAGGAGTTGGTGATGGACAGGGAGGCCTGGCGTGCTGCAATTCACGGGGGTCGCAAAGAGTCAGACATGACTGAGCGACTGAACTGAACTCCCAAGATACACAGAGTTCTACAAAAATCTGCATTTAGGTAGGTAAAGACTGTACAGCACAGGATGAAACGACCTTGCTGCTAAGTCGCTTCAGTCATGTCTGACTCTGTGCGACCCCATAGATGGCAGCCCACCAGGCTCCCCCATCCCTGGGATTCTCCAGGCAAGAACACTGGAGTGGGTTGCCATTTCCTTCTCCAATGCATGAAAGTGAAAAGTGAAAGGGAAGTCGCTCAGTCGTGTCCGACTCTTAGCGACCCCATGGACTGCAGCCCACCAGGCTCCTCTGTCCATGGGATTTTCCAGGCTAGAGTACTGGAGTGGGGTGCCATAGTTGACCACAATTCACACTATGCAGTTGCTAAGAATCCAAGTGCAGGATTTTTCTTCTTCCCAAGATGGAGTAACAGAGGGTTTAATCCCCACTTGAAATACCAAAACTGGACAAAATATACAAAACGACAGTTTTCAAGACATGAAATATCTGGCAACAAAGGACGATGATCCAACAGAGATGGGAAACAAACAAGGTTGAGCCTTACCATTACCCAAGCTTATTGCCTTGGAAGTTTCTAGGCTATGCAGCAGGGAGGGAGAACCTAAGTAGAGCTTAGCATTCTCCCTGAGCTGAGAACACAGAAGTAGAGTCTAGAGAACCCCTGTGGCTAAAGTTTGCAGGATCGAGTTCAGCAGAGACGAGGGCTACACAGAGACTGAACTCTGCAGAGGATTCCTATACTGTTTAGTACACATGTGAGAGAAAAACTATCCAACAATGGGAAAGAACCATCTGAAAAGATTAAAGATATACCTGGTACTCACAGCCGGCTGGGAACTGTGCCTGTTCCTACCAGGCAGACATAACTTCAAGATTCCCAAGGCATTGCACAGAGTACATAGAAGGGTTCTGCCTCAATGGTGGGGAAAAAAATTAGCTCTGGTCTCATCCAACAAATCATAAAAGCAAGATTTAAAGGCTCAAGCTGTTTCCAAGTAATTTATCTTTGTCCCAAAATAAATCTCAAAAATGTTTTCAGGAGACAAGTTCGACATACATTTGGCAAGAATTTTAACAAAAGTCAAGACGTGACTGGATATTGGGAATGAAGAAAAATGGGTAGGAAAAAAAAAAAAGAATTAAAAGAAATTAAAAGTTTATTAAAAGAAAAAAAAAATGTTTTCAGGAATACAAAACTATCCAGCACTCCAAAAGGTAAAATTAGATCTGATATCCAATCAGATACCAGACTCATTAGAAAAGACCCTGATACTGGCAAAGACTGAAGGCAAAAGAAGAAGAGGACAGAAGTGGATGTGATGGTTGAATCACTGATTCAAAGGACATGAACTTGGGTGAACTCCAGGAGATAGTGAGGGACAAAGAGGCCTGGCATATTGTAGTCCATGGGGTCACAGGGTTAAAAACAACTTAGCAAGCGAACAACAGTAACATCCAAAGATTACCAAGCATGCAAAAAAAACAGGAAAACATGACTAGTAATGAGGAAAATACTCCAGTAACAAAAACTAACCCAGACATGACACAGATGTTAGCAGATAGGGACACTGAAACAGTTAAAATTGTATTCCACAGGCTCCAAAAGTTAAGTGGAGACATGGAAGACAGAAAAAGACCTAAACTGACCTTCTAGAGATGAAAACTACCTCTAAGTCGGAACACACACTGGATAGAAGCGATGGAAGATTCAACATGAGAGGAGAAAAGATTACTGAGTTAAACTTGAAGACAGCAATAGAAACTATCCAATAATGTAAAGGAAGACAGACAAAATAATTTTAAAATATGAAAAGCACATCTGTGAGCTGTGGGTCAAATTCAAGAGGCCTATTTATTGGAGTCCCCAGGGAAGAGGAAGGAGACAGGGTAGCGGAAAAATACTTGAAGAAACAATGGCCAAAATTTGTCCATATCCAATTAAAACCATATATCCACAGAAGTGAGAACCTCACCAAATCTCAAGTAAAGAAACATGAAGAAAGCTACATTGAGACATAATTACAATCACTCAAAATCAGTAGTTAGAAGAAAAAATTTTTTAGCCAGGGGGTAAAAAACATTACATTTGAAAGGAACAAGCAAAAGATGACGACAGAGGCTTCATGAGAAGCAATGTGAGCCACGAGACAGGGGAACAACACCCGTCAAGCACAAAAAAGAAGAAAACTGCCAACCTACAATTTTTAGGGTTGGGAGGATCCCCTGGAGGAGGCCATGGCAACCATCCCAGTGTTCTTGCCTGGAAATCCCACGGACACTCTGAGAAGCCCAGGAGGCTGCAGTGCATGGAGTCACAAAGAACTGGACACGACTATGAAACTTTCACAGTTCTAGGCACATCAATAAATATCCTTCAAAAACTAAATAACAAAAAAATCCTTCAAAAATGAAGGCAAAAGAAAGCCTTTTTCTGATATAGAAAAGGTAAAATAATCCATCACCAGCAAGCCCACACTACAAGAAATGCTAAAAGGAGTCCTCCAGGCAGGAAGAAAAGGCCATCAGACAGAATACGGATCTACACAGAGGAAGGCAAAGTACCAGGAGTGGCAACTACATGAGTCAACACGTAAGATTCTTCCTAATTACTTAAATCTGTAATAGGTAATTGGCTGTTTGAATCAAAAGAATAACAATGTACTACAGGGCTTAAAACATACATAAAAATAAAATGTACCAAAATGACTGCATAGAGGTTTGCGGGGAGGGAACAGAAGTATTGAAGGTTCCTCTACTTTACATAAAGTAGTATAACACCATGTGACGATATACTGTGATACCGGATAGTACAAAACCTCAAGAAACCACTGAAGAACAAAACAAAGCTACAGTTAATAAGCCAACAAAGGATATAAGAGAGGATCATTAAAAAAAAAAAATCTAAAAGAAGATAGTTCAACAAGAGAAAGGAAATCAAAGAATCCACGAGACAAGTAGAAAACAAACAGCAAGATGCCAGATTTAAACCTACTATAAAAATCACTTTCATTTACTCTAATTAAAAGACACAGGGACTTCCCTGGTGGTCAAGGGGTTTAAGGCTTCACTTTCTTAATGCAGGGGGTGTGGGTTGGATCCCTGGTCAGGAAGCTAAGATCCCACATGCCTTTTGACCAACAAAACCAAAACATAAAACAGAAACAATATTGTAACAAATTCAATGAAGACTTTAAAAATGGTCCACATTAAAAAAAAAAAAAAACCTTAAAAATTAAAAAAAGAAAAAGCATATATATTTCTATGTATAAAATCTGTATATTCTTGTCTGTCTCCTCTAATAGGTCCAGAGTTCCTTGAAGGAGATAACTTCAAGTATCTTAAGTTCCTCTGTACAACCAGATCTGTTACATAAAAGGATCTCAATAATTATAGAAAGAGGGAGGGAGGCAAGGAAGTCAGTCTACTCATCCCCAATTTACTATTCTTCCTTCTACAAGCAAACCAGGATTATTCATTCATTCAACCGCAGCCTTCTTAATAAGGTAGGACCACAGAAATCCACATACACTTCTACATAAAACATTTCTAATTAACCCAGCCTAACATCATATGGTCTTTTTTTGTATTTAATAATTTTTTTAATAGACAATGATACGTAAAGAAGTCAGTGACTGCATTTTTCATCTGCATACCTGAGCCTCACTGATGGTCAAGTACCAACCCAATAAACCAAGCAAAGAGGAAGCTTGCTGGTCCAAGCAGCCTACACAAAAGTGATCCACAGAAACAAGACTGTGGCTCCTTAAACAGCTACAGTTGCCACGGCCACACACAGCTGAGCCAGCCGTAGCAGGACTTATCTTTTTTCCTCTTGGCAATCCCTATTTTATGTTTCCTTTTTTAAGTGATAAATCAGAACACTTAAGGGCTTCCCCAGCGGCTCAGCGGTAAAGAATCCGCCTGCAGTGCAGGAACTGTGGGTTTGATCCCTGGGGTGGAAAGATCCCCTGGAGGAGGAAATGGCAACCCACTCCAGTATTCTTGCCTGGAGAATCCCATGGACAGAGGAGCCTGGCGGGCCATAGTCCATGGGGTCACAAAGAGTCAAACAAGACTGAAGAGACTTAGTATGCATGCACTCAGAACACTTAAGAGTGTACTGTAACAGTTCCTGAGGACTTTCACCTTGTTTAGTAAGGGCTTCTCGGAGAGCAGGAGTGATCATAGCTCTTCTTTCACTGGCTTCACTCTTCACTGTGCTCCTGATTGCACTCGTTTCCCCTTCCAGCTGCTCCTTTTCTCTCTGTATTAAAAAGAAATGAATGAAACCCAGCATTGGTCATGCGCAAGGGAAATAAGAGCACGACAGTCACCCACATGTGGCTTGGATAAAAGCGCTCCTCACAAACCTATTTTCTCCCAAGTGATCACATTTCCAGTCACACAGTGAGCTAAAGAAACACCAGCACCTATTTTTTCCCCTATAAAAGGTGACTACATAGTCAAACACACACATTCGCAAAACATAAATTGATAATCCACTTATCTAGATGTCAAACAGTGTTCACAATCTGAGTACAGACAGCTGCCCAACTTTCACAAGTTATTTCTCTGAATTTCAATTTTCTCACCTGAAAAGGAAGAAAAGTAATATCCATGGAGCAGGATTGTGTTGAAGATTAAATGAAATGAAATGACCTGGCATGATGCCTGATATGTCATAGGACTTCACTAACTTATGGCTACTGCGGGTTGTAACATCTGCAAACTCCCAAAATAAGGCCAAAAATCGCTTTGAGCTGCCCAGACGGCCATCTGCTCACAAGTCAAGTTACTCCACCACCTCCACCTGTAGCCCCAAAGGCTTCTTTTAGAAGATCCCACAGTGGAAATCTGTCTTCGGTGATAGAAACCTGAAGGATAATATAAACCTGGGCTTCCTTTTGCCTCCGACCACTAGAAAATTCACAGCCCAACTCTGATCACCGCATAGGACACCGTGCATCGTGCTTGTCCTACAGTCTCTGCCAGCGACATCATATTACAATGACCCTCATTCACTGTTTGATGCTTTCTTCCTCTCTTCTTGTTTTTTTTAAAGAGGCAAGATAGTAGCTACAAGAGAGATTCCTTTTTTTTCTTATTTTTAATATTTATTTATTGGCTGTTGGGTCTTAGCTGTGGCACGCAGATCTTCATTGCATCACGTGGCATCCTTCTTTGTGCCACATGGACTCCCTCGTTGTGGCCCTGGGGCCCCGTAGCTGCAGCACACAGGCTCAAGCTGCCCTGCAGCATGGGATCTTTGTTCCGCAACGAGGGATCCAACCCGCGTTCCCTGCATTGCAAGGCAGATGCTTAACCACTGGCTCACCAGGGAAGTCCTTGATTTCTTCCCCTCTTTTTAAAGCTCATTACACATGTATACATGTATACAAGTGTATACAGTGTCTCTTTGGAAGATGGTTCAAGTGCTAACCAGTAATTATGAGACAACATACAAAGACTTGTGTCACACTTTAGAGGAGACACTCATCAGACCTCACTAAGAGCTACAGAAATCCAACATAACTCACCTGCGCAGAAACCCTGCCACCAAGCCCTAAACTACCCTCAGGGTCTGTCCATTCTCCATGTCCAGCCCCCAGTGAATCAGTGAGGACACTCACAGCAATGCCCCCTTTCTACCTAAAAGTTAAAACAGCTCACAGATGACATACTGTCTCAGGTCTATGTCAAACTAATACAGAAAGGAGGAAGATGGTCCATGTTTGAAGCTGGGCAGGAAGGGAATAGGGATTCGCTGTCTCATTCTATCTATTCTAGTGAATGCTCAAAGTTCTCTATACATAAAATGTAAAACAAGATTAAACATTAAAAAAGAGAGAAAGAGAGGGACTTCCCTGGTGGTCCAGTGGTTAAGAATTTGCTTGCCCATTCAGGGACATGGGTTTGATCCCTACTCCAGGAAGATCCCACATGCCACGGGGCAACTAAGCCCATGCCCCACAACTACTGAGCCCACGTGCTGCAACTACGGAAGCCCGCGTGCCCTAGAGCCTGGGCTCTGCAACAAGAGAAACCTCAACAATGAGATGTCCACGCACTGCAACCAGAGAGTACCCGCCCCGCTCACCACAACTAGAGAAAGCCCTCACACAGCAATGAAGACCCAGCGCAGCCAAAAATAAACAAATAAAATTATTTTTTTAAAGAAAGAGAAAGTACACAAATGACATTCAGAATTAACCTCTCTATCTTCTATTATTTCAGGGACGTTTCCAAAATAGGAAGTCAGTGAAAAAGCACGTTAGAGTAGTCAAATATACTAAATGAGACACCCAAGTCCCACAGTGAGTTTATGCACATCCTAAAAGTTAGCATTCCAAATCACTAAATATAATCAAACAGCAAAGTTAATGAAAAGTTTTGCTGCTGTTAATAGAGCTCTCCAAGACATTTTTCCAGATGGAACTAAAAAAATTTATAAACAAACATCAATCATTTGTTCTTATCTATAAGGAAAGTAATCAGTTTTAATGCCAGGCATTTGCTTTAAAAAATGTACAGCTATGATTTTGCTAAAATATTTAAAAATAAAAGAATTCTTTGGCTTTTTTTTAAAGTCTGCTTCAGACCCAAAAGCAAAGATGTGAGCTCGAGAAGGAAGTCTGATGGTAGAGCAAAGTGAACTAACCTTGACCTTGAGAGTATTTAAATGTCTCTGAAGTCATTCCACAGCGAATTACTGTAATTCCCTACTCCATGCCAGAATTGACAGTAGGTGGCAACAGCTGGCCTCCAAAGCCTGTCACCATAAAACATCACCAGCTTATCTGCTTACCCTCAAGGCCACATAAATCCAGAACTGGACCCAGCATGACACTGGCCTCTGACCACCATGCTCAGAGCTCCACAGACAACCCCTATGGCTTTATGAACTATTTCTTTGGTTGTACTGGATCTTTATTGCTCCACATAGGCTCTCTCTAGTTGCGGTGAGTGGGTGCTATTCTTCATTGTGATGCACGGGGGTTGCCTGGATTTCTCACTGAGGTAGCTGCTCTTGTTGCAGAGCTTGGGCCTTGGACCATGCAGGCTTCAGTAGTTCTGCATGCAGGGTTAGTTGCTTCAACCATATGCAGAATCTTCCTGGACCAGGGATTGAACTCATGTCCCCTACAATGGCAGGCAGATTCCTATCCACTGTACCACCAGGGAAGTCCACCCTTCTGGTTTTAAATGTAAACTTCTAACCCCTATATAATGAATACACTCTTTAAAGAATGGCATGGGACACCATCCACATGCCATGACTGGAGAAATTATCTATTATAAATCGTGAGCGCAGCTACTCCAGATTCAATCCTCTGAACACATAGTTCGCATGGAAAGAGATCAGGAGCTGTGATTAAAGGTCTTGAACATTCAGGACAAACATTCATCATTCCTTCCCTCTACAGCAGGTTAGTTCTATCTTCCCTATGCAACAGTAATTTCCTCTCTGAAAAGATAGACAATGGTTCATAACACTCTCCAGGGAAGTGCAGAGCCCCTTTCAAATTCTAATTCTAATCTCCTAGGTGCAAACATTTTTCCCTGTTTGCCCAGAATATAACAACTGACACAAGGCCTGTATATTTTTATTTTTTATAGCCCGTTCATAGGCTGAGCAGAAATAAATGAAGATCCCAGAACTGGTCAATCTAGATGCCTCCCTCTCCTGCAACCCTATTGAACAAGTGACCAAGTTCTAAACTCTTAATTCCCAACCTGTGAGTCCTCTCCATCCAACATGTCACAGCTTCTGCCCAGAGCCACGGTTTCCTCTAAGGAACAACTACAACAGCCGAACTTAAGTCTCCTTGTCTCCAACCTGTCACACCTTCCCAACGTTCAAACCCGTCACACTTGTCTTGAAAGAAAACACACACCCTGGGACATCCCTGGTAGTCAGGTGGTTAAGAATCCACCTGCTAATGCGGAGGATGTGGGTTTGATCCCTGGTCCAGGAACTAAGATCCCACATGCCGCGGGGCAACTAAGCCTGTGTGCCACAACTACTGAGCCCACATGCTGCAGAAGCTCGAGAGCCCTAGAGCCTGTGCTCCACAACAAGAGAATCCATTGCAACGAGAAGCCCATGCATGCAACTAGAGAAAGCCCATGCTGAGCAACAAAGACCCAGCGCAAACAAAATTAAATAACTTTTTTTTTAATTAAAAAAAAAAAAAGCATGCCCTCTCCAAGCTGCTATTTTCTGATATGCAAAATGGAAAGCTGATTATAAGTTCACCTCCTAGGCACTTGGGAAAATGACTATAAATAAGCTAAAAGTTCTTTCTAAACAGCCAGCAATATATGAATCTGACATAATAAAAGGAGCCAAAAAGTAGTACTAATTCTCCTTATTTAAAAAAAGAAAAGATATTATACAATATTACCTAATTCATCTTCACATCTTCATCCCAGAAACCACAGTACCACCCCAATACTGCCTAGGATAAAAACAGGACAAACAGCAATTTGTTAAAGATTTTAAGATAGAAGTTCCATCTAGTTGGTTAAATGCCAAACAGGTATACTACAGCAAGCAGGCCGTCTTTCTGATTGATTAAATTGTTCAAGTCTGTCTTTGGGTCTTTTCATATTCATTTACTTATTCACTTGGCTGCATCGGGACTTAGTTGCTCCACAAACTTGTGGGGTCTTAGTTCACCAGCCAGGGATCGAATCCACATCTGCTTCGGTGGAAGACAGTCTTAACCAATGGACCATCAGGGAAGTCCCTGTTTGGTTATTGTATTGATCCTTGTTTACCATGCAGTGACTCCCATCAACACCAATTCATGCAGAAAACACTGGATATGGAATCCCCAGTTCTCCAAAGATCATTTTCCCCTACAATCAGCCTGGAGCCAGGCCGGCACAGCCAAAGTTGATACTCAGGAAATGCTGGCTGAATAAATGAATAAATGCCTCAAAACTACCAGATAGCTATTTCCAGCGCTACAAGAGCAGATCTGGATTCTAAACCAGGCAACTTTCAATAGTAAAAACCCTTCCTCGAGTGTAACTACAACTCCACCTTCTGCAATTCCACCCCACTTCTAAGTGTTCCCAATCCTATAATAAAGGATCACCCATACACCACTCACCTGTCATGGGTGAGCTTTTAAATGACACAGGACTCAAAGCTTTTTCTGTACACTAGATTTTAAGGATGCCTTTGGAACATTTCAAAAAGCACTTTGACCAGGTGTGTCAAGAGCTTTAAAATGGCTTTCCTCTGGCCGCATAATTCTATTTTGGATAACCTGACTTAGGAAAATAACCCCCGAACTCATCATTAAGTCCTCCTGGCTGTATTCAGCCCATACAGCTGAATCAGGCTGTTTTAAAGACAGGGTCTTGGGGTTGAAGAGATGTCACCTCACATTTGAGGGTGAATTTAACACATAAAGCCTTCAAACTAATTATGAAAGGAGAACCGGCTTCACGCGATTACACCGCAGTACTAAGAGACCTTATAATCAAAACTGGACGCACTGAGCTCTTTTTGTAAATTGAAACGTTTCTCTGGTGAGTAATTACCAAGCATCCGCCATTGATTTCCAAACTAATGATACTGGTATCACTGTTTGTCTGCTTAACCAGAACACACCGTGGGGAGCATTTGAGCAACATTTATTTACTGCAGCAAAAAAACAAGTAGCAATCTGCTTTAGATTTACCAGCACAACATGAGAGAAACAGAAAAGAAACAACCTCAGCATTGTCAGGCTCTTCCTGACCTTGTTCTTTAGTCAAACTCCTCAGCCTGCCTCCTGGAAACTACTTCTCTCTTTTGTCGTTGTTCAGTCACTAAGTCGTGTCTCTTCCCGACCCCACGGACTGCAGCATGCCAGGCTCCTCTGTCCTTCACCATCTCCTGGAGTTTGCTCAAATCCAAGTCCATTGAGTCAGTGATGCCATCCAACCATCTCATCCTCTACCACCCCCTTATCTTTTTGCCTTCAATCTTTCCCAGAATTAGGGTCTTTTCCAAGAAGCTGGCTCTTCACATCAGGGGGCCAAAGTACTGAAGCTTCAGCTTCAGCAACAATCCTTCCAATGCATGTTCAGGGTTGATTTCCTTCAGGATTGACTAGTTTGATCTCCTTGCAGTCCAAGGGACTCTTAAGAGTCTTCTCCAGTACCACAATTCAAAAGCATCCATTCTTTGGTGCTCAGCCTTCTATATGGTCCAGCTCACATCCATACATGACTACTGGAAAAACCACAGCTTTGACTATACAGACCTTTGTCGATAAAGTGATGTCTCTGCTTTTTAATACACTGCCTAGGTTTGTCATTGCTTCTCCTCCGGAGAGAAGGCAAAGGGGAGTGAAACAAAGAGACAGAGACTGGGCTTGGCCCCACCACTAACTAGGCAGCCATCTAATTATAGACAAATTGATTTACTTCTCTAAGCTTGTGTCTTACCCTGTAAAATGGTAAAGTGGAGATGACAAGGGTATAGATATCAGGGTCAGAGTGAAGACTGAATGAGATCATCCAACGTGTACTATGATTTCTCCTATCCTGCCGAACCTACCCTGGAGCTCTCTCCCCACACCTCCAAACCACCCATCCTATTCAATCAAATCACACTGCTTTCCACTGCCTTGAGCACAAAGCCCACAGACCTATGGCAGAGCATGAAAGGGCCTCCAGGACCCTGCCCCTGCCCTCCCTGTCTATTTCAGCCCCCTGTAATTCCCACCCAACTCCACTCTCAACATACCAAACGCTTATAGGACCCCCAGACTTGCCAGGTTCCCCCAACACCCACTCGCTCCACATGTGCCACGCTTCAAATTCTGGCTCTCTTGTTCTTGGTTATCACTCCCACCGTTCAAATTCTCTTTGGCTTTACATCCTGCTGCAGAGGGAGGGAGACAGAAAACCATCGTGGTATTCTAGTCAGACTAAACGTATCCCACTGGAAGATACCTTCGTAGACAATGAAAGTTATTAGTTATCAAGGACATACTATGTGCAGACAGTAAAATAAAGGCTTTTGATGGATTAACTTATTGAATCTTCATAAGAACTTTATACAGCAGTTAATGTTATTACCTCCCACTGAAGCACAGGGAGTGAAACAACATGCCCGGACAGAAAGCTGAGATTGTGTGACTCCGTGAAAACTAGTGACAAGTATTCAAAAAGAGGTCTTCCGGTAGGAGTGTTGTGGTCCAATTCTACAGCTGATGCTCTTCAGGACTAGAGCGTCCTGGTTCCTCTACAGTAACAACTAAGGCAATTTAGTGTGAGGCAGAACGATGATTGGGCAGAAAGCAGCTTGGGAATATGTATGGATGAACCCACAAAGAAAATCCTCCAAAAATATAAAAAAGAAGAGCCAAGTGGAAAGAAACCCATCACTGAATTTAGTACACTGTGCCCAATAGACAGTGAACACACAGGACACAAATGGGAACTCTGCTGCGACCACATAATAATGAAAATCAAACACTGGTGGCTGATTTTCATGCTGTACTTAAGTTGGAAATATATATATATATGTATTTTCCCCCCTAAATCTGATGACTTTATGAGATTTCTAGGAGAAACCTGAAATATCTTAAGCCAGCTGCTTGAAGTTCATAAAGTCCAGAATCATTTCATTTCAAAAAATAATTTACATGGATGTCCAAATTTTTCCTTAGTGCTTTTTCTCCAGCGCCCTCTAATGGACATAAGATGAAAAGGCAAAGAAAAAATACACCCACAAACTATTCCAAAGCCTTACAGTGCATGTGAAATCTGCTAAAAGTAGATCTATGTGTTCTCCACACACGCACCACACACACACACAAACACACACGCATACAGTGTTAACTACATGAAATGGTCAATGTGTTAACTTGACCATGGAAAGCATTTCACAATGTATACATATATTAAATCACATTATACACCCAAAAAGAATCACATTATACAACCTAAGTATATAAAATTTTGTCAATCATATCTCAATGAAGTTGGAAAAAAATTATCCCACAAATCTTCACCTACTACAAATAAAGCTATAAATGTGCTCAGTCGCTCAATCGTATACAACTCTTTGCGACCTCATGGACTGTAGTCCCCCAGGCTCCTCTGTCCATGGGATTTTCTAGGCAAGAATACTGGAGTGATGGGTTGCCACTTCCTACCCTAGGGGATCTTCCTGACCCAGGGATTGGATCTGTATCTCTTGCATCTCTTGCATTGGCAGGCAGATTCTTTACCACTAGCGCCACCTGGGAAGCCCTGAAGCTATAAATTCTGCTCTTAACTTGGTAGATCCAGAAATCTACCTAAATCAGGCATCTCACACACTGAAATTTATCCAACTTTAAGACAATTTCACTGTGAAAATTACTCAGATTTTTACTAAAAGTCATAAAATTATACATTTGCTTTGACTCTGTAACTCTGGGAATATGTAAACCAAGAAAATATCAATACTTCGTTCTAAGTAAAAAAGGTCTCAGTTCAGTTCAGTTCAGTCACTCAGTTGTGTCCAACTCTTTGTGACCCCATGAATCGCAGCACGCCAGGCCTCCCTGTCCATCACCAACTCCTGGAGTTCACCCAAACTCATGTGCATCGAGTTGGTGACGCCATCCAGCCATCTCATCCTCTGTCGTCCCCTTCTCCTCCTGCCCCCAATCCCTCCCAGCATCACAGTCTTTTCCAATGAGTCAACTCTTCCCATGAGGTGGCCAAAGTATTGAAGTTTCAGCCTCAGCATCAGTCCTTCCAATGAACACCCATGACTGATCTCCCTTAGGATGGACTGGTTGGATCTCCTTGCAGTCCAAGGGACTTGCAAGAGTCTTCTCCAACACCACAGTTCAAAAGCATCAATTCTTCGGCACTCAGCTTTCTTCACAGTCCAATTCTCACATCCATACATGACCACTGGAAAAACCATAGTCTTGACTAGATGGACCTTTGTTGGCAAAGTAATATCTCTGCTTTTGAATATGCTATCTAGGTTGGTCATAACTTTCCTTCCAAGGAGTAAGCGTCTTTTAATTTCATGGCTGCAGTCACCATCTGCAGTGATTTTGGAGCCCAAAAAAATAAAGTCTGACACTGTTTCCCCATCTATTTCCCATGAAGTGATGGGACCAAATGCCATGATCTTAATTTTTTGAATGTTGAGCTTTAAGCCAACTTTTTCACTCTCCTCTTTCACTTTCATCAAGAGGCTTTTGAGTTCCTCTTCACTTTCTGCCATAAGGGTCTCAGTTCAGTTCAGTCACTCAGTAGTGTCCAACTCTTTGCGACCCCATGAATTGCAGCACGCCAGGCCTCCCTGTCCATCACCAACTCCCAGAGTTCATTCAAACTCACATCCATCAAGTCGGTGATGCCATCCATCCATCTCATCCTGTCATCCCCTTCTCCTCCTGCCCCCAATCCCTCCCAGCATCAGAGTCTTTTCCAATGAGTCAACTCTTCGCGTGAGGTGGCCAAAGTATTAGAGTTTCAGCCTCAGCATCAGTCCTTCCAAAGAACACCCAGGACCGATCTCTTTTAGAATGGACTGGTTGGATCTCCTTGCAGTCCAAGGGACTCTCAAGAGTCTTCTCCAACTGCTACTGCTGCTAAGTCACTTCAGTCATGTCCAACTCTGTGTGACCCCATAGACGGCAGCCCACCAGGCTCCCCCGTCCCTGGGATTCTCCAGGCAAGAACACTGGAGTGGGTTGCCATTTCCTTCTCCAATGCATGAAAGTGAAAAGTGAAAGTGAAGTCGCTCAGTCGTGTCCAACTCTTAGCGACCCCATGGACTGCAGCCTTCCAGGCTCCTCCGTCCATGGGATTTTCCAGGCAAGAGTACTGGAGTGGGATGCCATTGCCTTCTCTGTCTTCTCCAACACCACAGTTCAAAAGCATCAATTGTTCGGCGCTCAGCTTTCTTCACAGTCCAATTCTCACATCCATACATGACCACTGGGAAAACCACAGCCTTGACTAGATGGACCTTTGTTGGCAAAGTGATGTCTCTGTTTTTTAATACGCTAAGGGTCTCAGACCAGTGCTAATTACAACGGCAGAAAAGCTAAAACAGACTCAATGACCAACTCCAACAGAATGCCTAAGCAAATTTAAAATGTCTAAGCATATTTACTTCCCATTTCAATCCGTCAGGCTTTCGGAGATTATAATGCATTTGCACACACAGGTTCTCACCTCACTCAGTGCTGTGAGGAGGGCAGAGGTTAAGGTCCATGTTTCTCAGACAAGGGGATTAAGGCCAGAGAAGATTAAGCATTGCCCTTAAGGCACCAAGTTACAAACCAGCTGGCCCAGACCCTGAATCTACATCTCACACACTTGTCATTCTTAATAACTTCTCTGCTAGGGTTTCTAAAGGCTTTCCCGACGGCTCAGCGGTAAAGAATCCACCTGCAAATGCAGGAGATGCAGGAGACACAGGTTCCATACCTGGTCAGGGAGATTCCCCTGGAGGAGGGCATGGCAACCCACTCCAGTATTCTTGCTTGGAGAATCCCACGGACAGAGGAGCCTGAAGGGCTACAGTCCATAGGGACACAGAGTTGGACACGACTGAAGCAACTTAGCATGCATGCATGCAGGGCTTCTAAAATACAGAAGCTACTAAAAAAGACAGCAGCAACACCAACACACGGAAGTATCAGGAAGAAAGTAACAAAATGCTGCAACAGGAACAATCGCAATTTTATATTTGGAAAATAATTGCATTGTAGTTTAGAGTCTGACACACAGTATTTTGGGGTTATGAACTTTACCAAAGAAGCCAAATAACCCAATATAAGCATGGGCAAAGGACCCTGTTTAGTAAAGAATTTTGCCTTGGGAACTCCTTGGCTGCCCAGTGGTTAAGACTTCACCTTCCAATGCAGGGAATGCAGTCTGATCCCTGGCTGGGGAGCAAAGAGCCCACATGCCTTGCAGCCGAAAATCCAAAACATAAAACAGAAGCAATATAGTAACAAATTCAATAAAGATTTTTTAAATGGTCCACATCAGAAAGAAAAAAAGGGGCTTCCCCAGTGGTCTGGTGGTTAAGAATTTGCCTGCCAATGCAGGGGACACGGGTTCAATCCCTGCTCAGAGGACAGCCCGCGCACCACAACTACCGAGCCAGCATCAATAGCTCTTGAGCCACGACTACTGAACCCACGCAGCCTAAAGCCCGTGCGCTGCAAAAAGAGCAGCCCCCACAACGAGAAGCACACGCACCACAACAAAGAGGAGCCCCCATCCCCCACAACTAGAGAAAGCCCATGAGCAGAACAAAGACCCAGCACGGCCAAAAGTAAATAAATCTTTGGGGAAAAAAGTCTTAAAAATAGAATTTCACCTTGCCCAAAGAGAAGTCTGGCCTGATTCCCATTCCCGCAAAGTAACCTCTAAACCCTTGGAACTTCCTGTGTGAGGGGAGTATCTTTGTTATATGTGGTGGGTTCCTTGGAGACACTGAACAGTTAATGCTAATAGGGTGACTCATGCCAAACTTTGGGGGCACTGTGATGGAGGCTGGGTTCAACCACAGGGGCAATCAATCAGCCAAACCTACATAATGAGAGGCTTCCCTGGTGGCTCAGATGGTAAAGAATCCGCCTGCAATGCAGGAAAGCCAGATTCCATCCCTGGGTCCAAAAGATCCCCTGGAGGAGGGCATAGCAACCCACTCCAGTTTTCCTGCCTGGAGAATCCCATGGACAGAGGAGTCTGGCAGGTTACAATGCATGGGATCACGAGAGTCAGACATGACTTAGCAACTAAACCACCACCACCACATAATGAAGCCCCATAAAAACTCTGGACACCAAAGCTCGGCAAAGCTCCAGTGAGCTTCTCAGGTTGGTGATGCACCAAGCATCTTATCTCACATCTGTGCTGAGAAGTAGCACGTCCTGAGGAGAATGAATGAATGCTTCCCAGAATGCTGTGTCTCTCCTCCTTCAGCTGACTATTCTGCCCTTTCCCAGCCATGAACTGCAATGGTGAGGATGGACACTTTCAGTGAGTCCTGTGAGTCTTTCTAACAAATGACCGAATCTAAGGGTGGTTTTTAGGACCTGCCCCCCACCACCAAAGTTGCAGGTGTTGTCAGAAGTGAAAGCCGTCTCGAGAACTATGCCCTCAGACTTTCTAAGCTGTCTAACTCCAGGGAGACAGAAAGAGACGCTTCACGGGAAAAAAAAAACACGTTGGATTTAACTCAAAATTAAAGAAATGCAAATTATTATTTTTTTAAGGTTATGGTTTTTCACCTTTCAGGTGCCAAGATTTAAAAGACTGAGAATATCTGGGGGTTGGCAAGGGTACAGAGAAACAAGCATTCTCATGTCTCTCTTATACTGTGACAAGAAATTAAAGTATTTTCAACTTCTCACAGGGCAATTTGGAAATATCACCAAAATGATAAAATTCTCTTTGATCCAGAAATTTTTACAAATTTAATTTTACAGATTGAGTAAATTTACTCAAGATAAATTTATATCAGCCACGAAAAATATAAGAGGGAGAGGGTTCATTAGAGGGAGTTCCCTGGTGGCCTAATGGTTAGAATTCAGTGCAGTCACTGCTGTGGCCCAGGTTCAAGCCCTGGTTGGGGAACTCCCATAAGCTGCATGGCATGGCCAAAAAAAAGAGCTTCCCCGGTGGCGTAGATGGTAAAGAATCGGGTTGGTGGGGTGAGGGGAGTACCATTCAGGGATTAAAAACATGTTAAAAAAAAAAGTGTTCTTTACAGAAATTAGAAAACACCTAAATGTTAATCAACAAGAGTCAAATAACAACAGGACATAACTGTGGACTGCTACAGAGGCATTAAAATTAATTAGGCAGATTTCACTCACAAGGCTTTGGAAAGAAAGTTGTCACATAAAACAGAAAAAAGCAGTCTGTAGACTTGGAGTACAAAATGATTCCATCTGTATAGCCCGAAACATGAAGTTATACCAAAATGCAGGTGTGTTTGTAAAGGCCATAAAACAAATACCTAGAAGAACAGTGCCAAAGTGTAAATCGTGGTTACCTGTGGGTTTAGAAAGAACAAGGACAGACGGTTGTATTCTTTGAATTTTTTGAACATATGTAAACAGAGTATTGCCCACCCCAGTGTTCTTGCCTGGAGAATCCCAGGGATGGGGGAGCCTGGTGGGCTGCCGTCTCTGGGGTCACACAGAGTCGGACACAACTGAAGCGACTTAGCAGCAGCAGCAGCAGCAAACACAGTATTAAATTAAAGGAAACTCAAAAGAGAGGGTCACATCAAGTTATAAATTTTTAAAGGAAATATCTGAGAACCAGTTTAACAATTTTTTTGGCCACACTGCGTAGCATGCAGGATCTAAGTTCTTCAACCAGGGATCGAACCTGCACCCCTCTGCACTGGAAGCGTGGGGTCTTAACCACTGGACCACCAGGGAAGTCCTCAGTTTAACAACCTTGAGTGCCTCCCTCACGCCAAGGGTATGAAAGGGTAGAGAGTATGGAGATAACGAGAGCACATGCTTGAGGGACTCTTCAGAGGATGTCAGTAAGGTATTTTGAGCTCCATCTGCCTCAAATGAAGAGATGTTTGGGGGTGTCAGGGGATGCATCTCACCTCAAGCCCCAGGAAAGAGGCTTCAGGAGGGTTCCTCAGAGAAGCTACAATGTGCCGCCTGCACTCAGACTGGTGAATCACTCCTGCCCAGGAAATCCAGAAAGCCTGACTGGTGGCTTAGCGAGTAAGCACCGCTGCTGGGGAGCAATCGGTCTGTGCTCCCAGAAGAAGGAACTCAGGAGCACCCCCTTGGGAGGGGGAGAGGGGATGGGCCAGATCTCAGATCCTGACGCACTAGGCAACCAGAGAGGAGAAAAGATGAAAGACCTCAAGAGAGGAAACCAGAGGCTCAGAAGGAGCAAGGACCGTCAGAAGCACATCTCTCAGGGCACGCAGCGCCCGGTGCAAGGGCCAGGCTGGGAGACAGCCAGGGACAAGGGCTCCAAAGGCGCATGAACACGCCCCCTGGGAGAAGAGGCAAGTCTAACCTCCGAAGAGGAGAGACAGCACAAAGTCTGGGACTGACGTACAGACACTACTGTGTATAAAACAGGGGGGCTGCCCAGGTCGCGCCAGTGGTAAAGAACCCGGCGGCCCATGTAGCAGACTGAGAGATGTGGGTTTGATCCTGGGTCGGGAAGATCCCCTGAAGGAGGGCACAGCAACCTACTCCAGTATTCCTGCTTGGAGAATCCCATGGACAGAGGAGCCTGGCGGGCTACAGTCCATGGGGTCGCACAGAGTCAGACATGACTGAAGTGACTTAGCACAACAACACGTGTATAAAATAGATGACTAATAAGAACCTACTGTGTAGCACAAAGAACTTTACTCGGTGCTCTGCGGTGACCTAAGTGGGAAGGAACTCCAAAAGGGAGGAGATATATGTATACGTGTAGCCAATTCACTTTGCTGTATGGTAGAGACTGACACAGCAGGGTAGAGCAACAATACTCCAATTTGAAAAAAAAAAAAGGTTTTCACAAAGCCCATGTTACAACAGCAAAAAAAAGTATAAAACTCACAAAATAGGAGGAAGAGAAATAAAACTGTCCAATTATGAGCTCAAATGGACTATGCACCAAGAGATGATGCTAACTGTCAACCAACTATAGGATCCCAGCTCACCATTTCCCAAAATTATGGTACCTTTTCTTTCTTCACATGATCCATAATCTTGCCGAGGTCTTCAACATCAATGACAGGATTTGAACTCAGATGGTCCTCAGTATCAGACTCTTCCTCATTGGTGCTCCCAAAGGGCTCTTCATCCTGGAACATTAATTGTAAAAAGTAGCAAAGTGTCTAATAATCCTTCCCAAATTGTGAGTTCACTGGATGGACTTGAGATATTTTAGGCTAGAGGCCAGCCAGTTCCAAGTCAAATCTAAAGAAGCCCATCACTTACACATCATCTATGGTTACTTTAAGAATATGGCAGAACTGATGCTGCAACAGAAACAGTATGGCCCACAAAGCTGGAAATATTTACTAGCTGGCCCTTTACCAAAAATGTTTCCTAACCCTTGATTTAAACAAAGAAGCAACCAGACTTAAGTGAGGAATTAAATGAGGAAAAGGGAGGAATTGAGAATGGCTCTTTGGTTCCTTTTCTTAAGTAACGGAGATGGTGGTGGTGTTTCCTAAGATGAGAAAGACTTGCAGAGAGACCGGAAGAGTAGAGAGGAAGAGTTCCATTTTGAATTTGTCAAAGAGGAGATACCTTAGACATCCAAGGAGAGATTTTAAAGAGACAACTGCATACATGGAATGACAGGAACAAGGGTGGAGAGAAAGACAGGAAGTGAGAATGCAAAGTTGTTCCCAAAAGACACAAGTGACCAGTGGCCCAGAGGTAACAGCAGTGATACAGCCTGACAACACAAGCCTCAAAGGAACTGGGGTGTCCGAAGGAAGAAGAAAGAGAAATGTTTAGAATGTGAGGGATCAAAGGGAGGAATCTGGGATAACTCACAGCCTTCAAGTTTGAATGATTGGAGTCATTAAATAAGAGACAACAGGAGGAGTATGTGGTTAAAGGGTAAAAAGATCATGAGCTCAGCTCTGGACACATTTAACTTCTCCAGGCCTGTTTCCTCACCTGCACACTCGGGTAGAAACCTACTGGACTCCAGCAAGGCAACGACTAGAGAACAGGTTAAGGACAGCACCCAGCCCAACATGGCTTAACCCAAGACCCCGCTCCCTCTAGAACACGCCCCATTTGAGTTTCAGCTCTTCCTTCCAACCGGAAGCCAAGAAAAGCACTTCAGACAGAGGAAAGGTTCAGCATCTCCAAACACAGGAGGAAAACAGGGAGACATGGCCCCATGGGCTCCGTACCTCGGCGTCTCTGTGAGGCAATTCCTCCTGCACGTGGGACCCTGGCTCCGCCACCTCTGAGCCACGCTGGTTAGACTCGCACTTGCCTTTCTTGCAGTTGCCCCCGCAGTGCTTTCTCTCTCCTTTGCAGAGCGCCTGCAGCCGGGAGATGAACTTGGTCTTCCAAGCTGTGAAGTCAGCCTCAACGCTGCCGTGTTTGCTTTTCACCACGTTGCCATCGCCCTCCCCTCGAGTCATCACCCGATGAGCACCGAGCATCCAGAGCCACTTGTCCACGTTCTTCCCCACCTGCGGGAGAAAGGGACGGGTGAGCGAGAACAGCCCTCCGGATCAGAAGATGCCAGTCTGCGCTGCGACAGCTGGGGCTTCCGCTGGGGGACTGTCCTCGGTGGCTGTTGGGAAGAAGGAATCGCTCCGTCAAAAGGGCTTCGGGGAACAGATGCAGAAAACAGACATATGGACACAGTGGGGGAAGGAGAGCGAGGTGAATTGGGAGATTAGCATTAGCATATATGCACTACCGTGTGTAGAACAGATAGTTAGTGGGTAGCTGCTGTACAGCACAGGGACCTCAGCTCGGTGCTCTGTGATGACCGGGAGCGGCAGGATGAAGGCTGGGGGTGAGGTTCAAGAGGGGGGATATATATACACACACACAGCTGATTCACACTGTGGTATGGCAGAAACTAAAACAACACTGTAAAGCAATTATATTCCAATTTAAAAAAATGTTGAACAGGGGGGAAAAAAGGTGCCCTCCAGCCCCATCCATCCAGGGGTGCAGTTGATATATTCAGATGAGATTCTGCAGAAGTTTTTTTTTTTTTTTTAAAAGGGGGCAGACAAACTCTTTTCTTAAACTAGGAGCTAGTACATAAAGAAGAACTTGAAAACGACTCTTCTAAGTAATAGTCAGAATGAAACCACTCGATAGCAAAATCAGTTTCTTCCAAAATGTAGTAAAACCTCTGGGGCCAAAGACCATGAAATAACAAGGTACAAACAGAACCCATCTGGCAAGACTCATGACTTCACAGCCAGAAATGTGTTTTATTACAGTATGAAGCACTTCCGCCGAGGCACAGGAGTTATCAAGAGGCACAGTGAAGAGTTCAAAAACTTAACAGGCTTCCTCAGTGGCAAGGCAGTAAACAAAATATTTATGTATCTGAATTTTACCTTTGGCCTAATTCCTTTGAAAATATGGGGGTGGGGGCGGGGGGGCAGCGCGGTGGTGGCAGGTGGAGAACACACATCTTAAAAAGATGACCGAATGAAAATATACCTACCGTGTTGAAGTGGCTCAAGTACACAGAATTTCCCAAGCCAAACACCGCGTATCTCATCCCCTTCAGGTACGTTTTGCCAAATCGAAAGTCGTTGGCTGCTTCCTCTAGCCACTTGCAGAACCACGCGGCGCTCTCAGGCGGTTGACCATCAGTGTAGGTGGCAACCAGGAAGGCACACACATTCTTACTAGTAACCTAACCAAGAAAAGTCATTATTTCAGAAGAGTGGCCAAGACATAAGTTATCTCAATCAAGAAAATCCTTTCTGAAATGCTGACATTCACAACACAGTGGCCTCTAAGGGTGCTTTTAGAAATGTTACTTATTTTCAGAAAAGAAAGAAAACACAGCCAGGGGAGAAAACCCAGCCCTCTGTTCCTGCCAACAGACCTCCTGGTGCCCTTCACCATATACTCCATCCCATTTCCCAGCTTAGAAACTAATATCATATTAGAAACTAATGCCAAATCAGTCAGGAAGAAATATAGAAGAAATAGCTCTAAAAATTCCCTGAAAAATTAAAACAATAAAACATTAAATGTAAAGTGACTTAACACTTGGCATCAACATCTCCATGGGAAACAAAAAACCACATCAACAGTCCTATTAGCCACAGAATTTCATCTGCTTGAGTATGTCTTCATAGATCCAAGCCAGGAACTACGTTATAAGTTGTTGCTGTTGTTCAGTCACTAAGTCATGTCTGACTCGGAGACCCATGGACTACAGGCTTCCCTGTTCTTCACTATCTTCTGGAGTTTGCTCAAACTCATGTCCATTGAGTCAGTGATGCCACCCTACGATCTTATCCTCTGTCACCCCCACGTAACCCTTTACGATAATTAAGTACCCAAGCTTGTTAATAATTTTTTAAATTTATTTGGCCACGCTGGGTCTTAGTTGTAGCACACAGGATCTTGAGCTGTGGCTCACAGACTCTCCAGCTGTGGTGCTTGGGCCCCAGAGCACATGGACGCAGCAGTTGTGGCACGTGGGCTCAGTTCCCAGCACGTGGGATCTTAGTTCCCCACCAGGTATTGAATCCACGTCCCCTGCATTGCAAGGTGGATTCTTAACTACTAGGCCACCAAGGAAGTCCTGCTAATAATTTTTTAACAAATAATTTCAAGCAGATTCAAGCTCACTCATTTGCATTCCAATGTGTTCTTGGGGAAAAAGAAAATGGACGTGTACGGCTAAAAGTTTCTCCACTAAGAAAGGACTGGCAAGCTATAGCCCACAGGCCCAATCCTGCTTGCTGCCTGCTTTTGTAAATAAAATTTCACTCGAACACTGTTACACTCACTCGTTTGAATATTGTCTCTGGCTGCTTTGTCTCAAAGGCAGAACTCCATAGCTGGCTGGCCCACAAAGCTCAACATATTTCCAAGTGGCCCTTTACAGAAAAGGTTTGTGGACGCCTCTTTCAAGCGCTTCTCCAGCTTGAGCTGCTCCAGAACCACCTGGGGTACTTGTTCAAACATAGCCCCACCACGTCCAGATTCTGCTTCAATGAGGTTGGGCCAGGACCTGGGACTCTGCAATCCTGATAAGTCCCCAGGAGAGGCTGATACTGCCAGTTCAAGGACCACACCCAGATAACCTCTGCTGTGGGCCAACCTCCCTACCTGGGCGAGGCTGAGGGAGGGGGCGGGACATTCCTTAGGTGAAGAAATTAAGCTCTCACAGCTATGATGTAATGCCTGGAGGTCCTGCAGGCAGTAAGAGATTTCTCTAACTCCAAAACCCACACTACTTCTGTTACCCAAGTGGCCCCCGACCTTTCAGTAGGCTGACAGTAGGTTCACATACCCGGCACCCGGCCGTGAGTGACAAACCTCCTTGATTATGAGATTGGAAGCAGGAGGGAACTTCATACCAAGCTTTCAGTCTAACACCCCAGAGGGACCAGCCCCAACCACTCCAGAGTCAGCACTCACCGCCTACTCGGCACCTCTCACTGATCCTGAAAACTCAACCAGTGGAAATCCCTTAGCGTGAAAATTAAATTTTATCTGAAGAGTCTATTTATCCCAGAACACAGGAGGTCAATTAAAATTGAAAGTTGTGACCAAAGGAAAAATAAGACAATTACCAACCTCTTCTATGAGACGGTCATCTGGGTCATAGTCCTTCAGATTAATCATTGCCACAGGCAGATTGAGGGAGCTAAGTGCTTCAGCCAGAATTGTCGCAAATCCCTAATAGGAGGGGAAAAAAATCAAATACAGTCTCCAATAAACTAAATAAGCGAAAGGTACAGTCTTCATTTACTCCTGTTGGCCAGGGAAGGAGACATTTATCAGGAAAAACTTTCCCACTTGACTGACAGTTATCACCATAAACACAAATACTATTCTCACTTCTACTGTTTTCTCGAGCACCTTTACAGAGATCAATCATTCAGCTGTGCTGTTCTCGCTCTACAAGTACACAGAAGGGATTCGATCTCAACTGGCTTTCTGACATTCAGGCTGATTTGCCCTTCTACAATAAACATATAGACGGAGAAGAAATACTAAAGAGGGGATAGAATGGGAAATGTGACAACTGTGAACACAATTCTGGAAGAGAGAAGCCAAACAGAAGTAGATTGACAGGCAGAAGAAAGCCTCAGGAGAAACAGAAAACCGGAGGGACTCTGGGATCTGTCAGTCACTATGACAAAAATAGGAGGGAGCCATGGGCCACAATAGAACCAGTCAGCAGAGAACCTATATACGAGACCAGTGAATCCAGAGCTGCTGTGTGTGTTCACCTTTTACCTCCAGGCAGACTCCGGCAAGCTCTTCTCCAAACAAAATGAACCGATGCTTGGAGAAGGCTACAACTTCTAGCCAGATGTTGGCACCCCAGGAAAAACCTCCTCCTCTTTTTGACTTGGTAGCCTAACACTTGGCTCACCACCTGCCGGGACTAAAGCTAAGCCTGCTCTAAGGCATCAGTAGACTAAGGCCTGCAGGCAAAACCCAGCCCTCTGTTTTTACAAGTGAAGGTTACTGGAATACCTGTTGCTCAGATGGTAAAGAATCTGCCTGCAATGTGGGAGACCCGGGTTCAATCCCTGAGTCGGGAAGATATCCTGGCGAAGGGAATGGCAGCCCACTCCAGTATTCTTCCCTGGAGAATCCCATGGACAGAGGAGCCTGGCAGGCTGCAGTCCATGGGATCTCAAAGAGTTGGACACGACTGAGTGATGGACACTACTGCAATACACTCATGCTCATTTATTTACAAATTATCTATGGCCTCTTCCACAAGGCATCAGCAGAGCTGAACAGCTTCAGCAAAGACCACACAGTCTATAAAACCTGAAAATCTAAAAAATTACATACCAAATAAAATATCTAGCCCTTTACAGAAAAACTCTGATAAACAGAACTGAGAGCTCTAGATAACATGATCCCTTGAGAGGGAAGTGAGTGCAGATAAAGACACAGTCTGAAGAACTGTACCCTGAGATGCTCCTATCTTTGGAGGGCAAGAAGATGGGTAGAAACCCACCAATGATAGTGAGGAAGGTGAGCCTCGGCATAGGAGGAGGGGAACCTAGAGACAAGTGTCCCAAAGTTCAATAAAGAAAGTATGTCAACAAGGAAGGCGTTGTCGTGCAGCTAACACGTCAAGGAAGATGAAGACTGAGGATGAATTAGCCACGTGCGAGTCACGCGAGCCTACCTGAAATGGGTCAAGAAAAACAGAACAAAGACCAGAGACGGCAAGCACAGACAACACTTTCAAGGAATGATACTACACACAAAAAAACATTGAGGTGGTAGTTAGAGGGGGATGTGGGGCCAATAGGCAATAGGTCACACAGCGTACCCTGAGCCACCGTGCACAGAGCATCCAGCAGGAATTTACAACCGGAGAAAACAAATCTATTTGGAGTTGAGAAAAGCCACATCAGTTACCCCATCATTTCACCCCCAATATGAACAGAAAACCACGGACCACCAAGACCATGATGAGAACAAGCAGCAGGAAAGAGAAATATCAGCAGCAGAAACTCTGAAGGAGTGGCTAAATCATGGGACCGACAAAGGAACTCACTGAAATGCATTTTTAAATTATGAAACAGATGCTATAAAAATTGCACAGGATGGAATTTTTACAATTAAAAACACTATAACCTAACTAAGACATTAAAAAAAAAAAGGTTTGGGGGACTTCTCTGGTGGTCCAGTGGCTAAGACTCCACACTCCCAATGCAGGGAACCTGGATTTAATCTCTAGTCAGAGAACTAAACCCCACATACCCAAATGAAGATCCTACATACCTCATCTAAGACCCAGCTCAGCCAAATAAATAAATAAATAAATTTTTTAAAGGTTTGGAGTTGAAATTTAAGAAAAAGTATGAGAGAAAGGACTCGAAATGTAGCATGTATGCATGCTAAGTCGCTTCAGTCCTGTCCAACACTCCGCAACCCTATGGACTGTAGCCTGCCAGGCTCTTCTGTCCATGGGATTCTCCAGGATAGAATACTGGAGTGGGTTGCCATGCTCTCCTCCAGGGGATCTTCCCAACCCAGGGATCGAACCCGCGACTCTTACATCTCCTGCATTGGGAGGCGGGTTCTTTACCACTGTGACTCCCTTGAAACACAGACCATCCAAAAGGTCCAACATCCAACAGAGTCCCAGAAATAAAGAACAGAGAAAACAGAAGGGAAAAAAAAGTTGACCCAAGAAATATTAGCAGAATTAATTCACACAAAATTTCCAAAACAAAACAGCACAAGTATCCAATACAGTGTCTGAAAAAGACCCACCCTAGACCCTGTCTCATACAAGCTCCAAACATCAAGGACAAACAAATGATTCTAAAAGCTTCCAGGAACAACAACCAAAAAAAAAAAAAAATTCATCTATGAAGGGATGCGGCAACCAGCCTCCTCTTCAGCAACACTGAAGTGATACTGTCAAAGTTGGAAGGAAAAACTTTTGACCTAGTCATCTATACTCAGCCAAATATGAATCAACCAACTTCAAAGCCAAACAGACAAATTCAGATGGCACACCTTTAAAGGAGGTGTGCCACTGAATTCATATCATCTATGAGGGCAACAACATTAGGGCGCTGAGATCTGAGGAACTGACTGATAAAAGGAGTCAATAACTTTTATCTAATTGGAATAAATCTAGAAACGTGGCCCAGCGGGTTCAAGAAATAACCCTCAGAGGAACTAAAAACATAAATAGTTAAAATAGATTCTCCAAAGTGTACTTTCATTATGAACCCTCTGTGTGCATGGATTTGTTACTATCTGCAAGTATTAACTGGATCTTTTTTTAAAAAATGTAAAAGCATGCATAAAAGAGGCTAGAAATGAGATTTTTTTATGAAAAACAAAAAAAGGACTCTGTGTTGGCAGCCCAGATGCCTTTCTTACATTTCTTCCTGTTTCATGCTCTGTTGCTGAATTGAACTGAGTTGAACTGAATTATAAGTGACCTTCAATTAGGATACACAGCAGGAACTACTGAAAACCTTTTAAAAAGAGTAGTATTCTACAAAACATACACAAGAGGGCAGTAAAACTCTCTATAATACTCTACCAAAATAGCGACTTGAAATTTTCAATTTATTTTCATGTTAGTCTTAGATTCTTTTCCTAGAAAGCAATAAATAGCTGTGACTTTCATAACAAAAAAAAACAGGCAGCATTCAGATACAACTAAAGCATCTTTCAGCTCTATATCTGCATTTTGTATCTATACAGTATTCAACATATATCATTAATACTTTTAACACTGTTAGAAATCAAAATAGATTTTAATTAAATAGATGTGTGAAGTTGTGAACATAAGGACCCATACTGGACACTACTGCTGCCATTTCTCACTAGTCTCTACTTCTATAGCCAATAATGGACTTGGAACTCCAAGTCTCCATTCTGCTGAGCAGAAGCAAGTTTTAGAACAAAGACCCTGCAAGACAGTGGCCACCAGACATTAAAGAACACTTTTCAGAGATTATCTTAAAAGATCAGGAGACCCAAGGAAAAGTGTCATATAAAGTTCTCACCTTTGCTGTGCCAGTCTGAGAACCATAAAATATCTTCACTCCAGACACAAAGACTTCCTTCTTTGGATGAGAGATATAGCCATTCGTCATCAAATTCTGAGATGCTTTTGGAGTGGTTTTCTCTGGTGAGTTCTTGTTCTTGAAATAAACACAATATCCATCAAGTTTCAATCTTCTCCCAACTTCATTAGGGATGAACATTAGCTCAGATACTGACCCATTTTATTATTCTCTTAATCTTTCGATTGTACTCCTCAAATATTGACTCCTTGATATAATTAGGTTCTTTAAAACCAGGGACCACATTTCTTAAGACTATAATGATTCCCATTCCCTCCAGGATAAAACTATACATACTTTCACGTTTAATGTGTTTTAGTGGAGTGACAGTACAAATTTATTTTCTGATTCTAATTAGTGGAAATAAAAGAGACTACTATCCCTTAAAGGTGCTGAGCAGATTTTCAGTATTTGTAAAATTTAATTTTTCATTACAAAATCCTCCTGTATCTTAAGAATGTGATGTCCACAGTCCAGCAAAGAAAAGCTAAATAACTTAATCTATAAAAATTGACAAGAGGGACTTCCCTGGTGGGCCAGTGGCTAGGACTCTGCGCTCCCAATGCAGGGGGCCCCTGTTCAATCCTTGGTCAGGGAACTAGATCCCACATGCCACAACTAAGACCCAGTGCAGCCAAATAAATAAATAACGCTTTTTTTAAATTAACAAGAAAAAAATGGGGGCATGATAAAAGTATGTCTAGAGACCAAATATGAAAGTAATCAAAAGTTCTTTTTAGAATTTCCATATTTTTCTGGAAGCCTTAGAAAATCTGCACTCTGAAGTCCCTATAAAATCTGATGCCAAATACTCTCCAGTGGAAAAAACAACAACAGCAGCAGCTCCACTCACCTGCTTCCTGATGACAATCTGGAAACAAATCCAAAGGCTAAAACCAAAGGCAAAGCCCAAGTATATGTAAAACCTGTTTATCCATAATGATATTAAAGGTGAGGAGAAGTCCCAGGTATCCAAAGCAGGATCTAAATTTAAAATGATCCATATAAACAATTTTATTTATAAAGTTACACATACAATGATGCCCATCCTTATAAGCATTATAAAAGAAAAGCCAATCTTCATATTCAAAAACCCTGCTCAGAAATCTGTAAAATACAACGCTAATAAAACAACACATACACATTATGTGATAACATGACATAATTATCATAATGATAAAATGCTAATTCAAAAAATAAAAAAATTTATTTTCATTTAGATATAGCATTTGGAAGGAAAGGAATATAAAGTCAAAACATTGTACTTGGAATTACGAGTTAACTTTTCTTTTTGTTAGCTGCTCCATCAGAAAAGCTTAAAATAATACTAGAAGTATTCCTCTTTTTTTTTTTTTCTAATTTTATTCTTAGAGACCCAAAGCTTACTCGCAAAGGATTCTCAAATGACTGACCTCAAGCCCCACAGTTTTTAAGGGAGATCTGGGTGGACCTGGCCTCAAAAGCTGAGTCTGCGGGCAATTTCAAAGACGAAGTCTAAAATTTGGGGCTTACAGGTGCCACTCCGCCCAGGAAAGGACCAAAAGTCCTCAACACACGTGGGTAATGGGGAAAGGCAGTTTTCTCTGTGTTTTACCTGAGGGCAGAAGCGCAATTCTAAATTAATCTCCTAGCCTCAGAAGGCAAAAGCCAGGTCACAAGCAGGGATCTGTCCTCCCAAGCGCCCAGTGGCACCGATCCTGGCCGGAAAAGGGCAACACATTCTAGAGGAAGGGGCCCGAGGGTCTCAGAAAAATGATTTCCTCCCTTCCTGGCCCCACGAAACTTGCCCGTCTGGGGCCCTTACCCATTCTCCTCAGAGCCTGAGCCCTTCGGCCC
The DNA here is from genome assembly GCF_055505025.1 of Bos grunniens. Classification (NCBI taxonomy): domain Eukaryota; kingdom Metazoa; phylum Chordata; class Mammalia; order Artiodactyla; family Bovidae; genus Bos; species Bos grunniens. The sequence goes on from NC_141189.1 coordinate 14,435,518, forward strand.
GACAAGAGACCAGGTCTGCGGACCTAAGAAACTTAGGGTCCGGTGTGAATACTGGGAGGCCGCCAGAACTACCTCGCAGCACTAGCTGTATGCCCGGAGCCAGAGGAGCTGAGGACAGCCATGCCAGTTGCAGATCGTCCCGATTGGCTCAGAGGGGGAAGGGGCGGGCCGAGGGGGAAGCTCCGCCCAGAGTTCGGTGGGAGAAAGCCAGAGCCCTCCGGGCCCTGCTCCGATTGGCTCAGATGATAAAGGGGCGGGCCCAAAGGAAAGTACCGCCCAGAGCTCAGGGCAAGTCAGCGGGAGGGCTGCCAGCCCCAAACAAATGACACTGAGGAGGAAGGCCTCAGTTCAGTTCAGTCGCTCAGTCGTGTCCAACTCTTCGCGACCCCATGAATCGCAGCACGCCACGCCTCCCTGTCCATCACCAACTCCCGGAGTTTACCTAAACTCATGTCCATCGAGTCGGTGACGCCATCCAGCCATCTCATCCTCTGTCATCCCCTTCTCCTGCCCCCAATCCCTCCCAGCATCAGGGTCTTTTCCAATGAGTCAACTCTTCGCATGAGGTGGCCAAAGTATTGGAGTTTCAGCTTCAGCATCAGTCCTTCCAAAGAACACCCAGGACTGATTCTCCTTGAGGAAGGCCTGGGTGCAGACAAAGCAGGGTTGGAAACAAGAGTTGTTGTTCAGTCGCTCAGTCACGACCTGCTCTTTGCGACCCCATGAACTGCAGCATGCCAGGCTTCCTTCCCTTCGCTAGCTCCCCGAGTTTGCTCAAACTCATCTCCATTGAATCGACGATGCCATCCAACCATCTCATCCTCTGTCTTCCCCCTTCTCTTCCTGCCCTCAATCTTTCCCAGCATCAGGGTCTTTTCCAGTGAGTCTGCTGTTTGCATCAGGTGGCCAAAGTACTGGAGCTTCAGCATCAGTACTTCCAACTGATACATTATGTCCAACTGATATATATAGTCCTTCCAACTGATATATACCAATATTCAGGGTTGATTTCCTTTAGGATCGACTAGTTGGATCTCCTTGCTATACAAGGGACTCAAGAGTCTTCTCCAGCACCACAGTTCAAAAGCATCAGTTCTTTGGCACTCAGCCTTCTTTAAGCTCCAACTCTCAGATCCGTACATGACTACTGGAAAAACAGGAGTAGTTTGGGGTGGAGGGAAGGTTGGAGGGGCGAGAGAAGAGGTCTGCGTTAAGAGACTAAGGGCATCATCAACCGAATGCAACGTGTGAGCCCGTTTGAATCCCAATTGAAACACACCGACTGTAAAAAGTCATTATTTATTTAGGGGAAAATTAATAATGGACTGGCTAGGAGATGCTATTAAGGGATTATAGTTAATCTTGTTGCATGTATCTGTTGGAAATTTAGCTAACCTTATGACGAGTTCCCTTAATATACTCCAACAAAAAAAAATGAGGGAGAATGAAACAAGAATGGCAAAATGTTGGTAAGTGTTGAAGCGGGGTGATGGGTACATGGCAGTTCATTACACTTTTTTCTAAATGTTTTTGGTGTTAAACTTTTTCCATCATGAAAGGCTAAGATGGACCCTGAAATCGGCGGAACTGTAAGGCGTCAGGCACTAAGTTTCCACCCGGTCACCAAACTTCGGCTCCACAACCAATCGGAGTTCTTGCGTCAAGAAAGAGCGCCTCTCTTTCCCGGCGCAGAACAATGTCGTAAAAGTCAAAATCCACAGACGTTATTGGTCCCTCTTCCTCCCCGGGTTTCCGCAACACCTGACGCCTGCGCAATAAGTTGGGTGGCTGTATTGTGGCGGCCGGGTTAGTTACGGCGCCGCGCAGTGTGCGGGCGTTACTGTGCCGCGCAGTGTGCGGGCGTTACTGTGCCGCGCGCCGCCGGGTGGTTACATCTAGGTGCGGGTGGCCCTGTGGCCAGCGGCGCGGGCCTGCCTTGGTTCGCCGGCCCCAAGATCTGTGAGCTGCCAAGATGTCGATCTTCACCCCCACAAACCAGATCCGCCTGACCAATGTGGCCGTGGTACGGATGAAGCGAGCCGGGAAGCGCTTCGAAATCGCCTGCTACAAAAACAAGGTCGTGGGCTGGCGGAGCGGCGTGTGAGTGATCCTCTCCCTCTGGGCCTTGGCCGAAGCGGGTAGCCTCGGAGGCGGCCTCTGGTCGTCTAATGAACCGGCCAAACTGGGGTCTTGTCAGCGAAGGAGAATAGGAAACTTACTTCTGCTGCCTGGGCTTCGCGTCTAAACCAAACATTCCCTTTTATCATTGGTAGTTTTGGTTTCGGGTTTGGTTTTACTTTGCTTTGTTGGTGTCATAAAAGCTACAGCCAAGAAACCTCCATAATCGGGGTCCTTTTCTGAAAATAATGATCAAGGCAAAGGGCGTAGTCTTCCAGGTACTTCTGTAGTTAGTGCGTCTGTCATAGTTCTCTGCCCAGTAGTTTGACTTCACTGCTGCCATCTAGGGATCGGAATTCCTTGGCACCAGCCGGACCCCACCCCTCAGTGATTCACCCATATTCCCACGACGTTTTTCCCCTATAAGTGAAAGCGAATCCAAACAGAGTTCTGGTTTTTGAAAATGTCACCGAGAGTCATTTAGGAGTATTTGTTGTTTCTTACATTATCATTGCCCATCTTGTCTTTTAAGTGTGAATGAATGTCCAAGTTTCAAGAGTACTCACGTAGGACTTTCTCTTCTATCCTCACAAGGGAAAAAGACCTTGATGAAGTGCTACAGACCCACTCAGTGTTTGTAAATGTCTCCAAAGGTCAGGTTGCAAAGAAGGAAGATCTCATCAGTGCATTTGGAACAGATGACCAGACTGAAATCTGTAAGCAGGTGAGTTCTCAGGGCCGCAGCGTCACTGACCCTGATATCCATCACTGACCCTGATATCCATTAGCGTTAGGTATTGTATTACAGGTATGTTAAGCTTTAATAATGTACTGTTTGTTTTTTTTTTGGAGCGAACATTTACTTTGCAATAATTTGATCTGTACAACATCACTTTTAATAATTCAGGACATGGATTCTTTCTATATTTATTTATTTGGCTGTGTTGGGTCTTAATTGCATCACAGGCTTAGTTGCTCAGTGGCATGGGAGATCTTTGTTCCCCCATCAGGGAACGAGCCTGCATCCCCTGTATTGCAAGGTGGACTCTTAACCTTGGAAGTTGGACCACCATGGAAGTCCCAGGACATGGATATTTTTTGCAAAAGCCTCCAGAAATCAGATTATCTGCTAAACTGCCTATTTTTTGTCCACTTATATATTTCTTTAGTGTAATAAACCTGAAAAGAGAACTTTTTTCATTTTCAAGTATTTCATCATTTCCACCCTCTGCTAAGATTGCCTTTACCCCTTCCCCCATCTAAATAAGTAAGATTTCAAAACAAGGTAATCCAGTGCCTCCTTTAGGCAGAGCTCAAATTATTACCAAATATCATAGCTGAAGAGGATGAAATTTAATTTTATTCCCTAGTATTTCATTCCTGTGGTTAGTTAACAAATAGTGTGGAACAAAGACATTGCTTTCTTAAACTTGTTTTTTTCTTATTTTTTTTTTTAAGATTTTGACTAAAGGAGAGGTTCAAGTGTCAGACAAAGAACGGCACACACAGCTGGAGCAGATGTTCAGGGACATCGCAACTATTGTGGCCGACAAATGTGTGAACCCTGAAACAAAGAGACCATACACCGTTATCCTTATTGAGAGAGCCATGAAGGACATCCACTATTCAGTCAAACCCAACAAGAGCACGAAACAGCAGGTGAGTTGTTTTATATATATATATACACATACACACGTATATATAATAATTTTGTTTCTTTTTGGCTGTGCTGGGTCTTTGTTGCTGCACACGCTTTCCTCTAGTTTCAGTGCGTGGGCTTCTCATTGCAGTGGCTTCTCTTGTTTCAGAGCATGGGCTCTAGAGCACAGGCTCAGTTGCTCTGCGGCATGGAATCTTCCCAGATCAGGGATCAAACCCATGTCTCCTGCATTTGAATTCTTTACCACTGGGCCATCAGGGAAGCCCAAGACTTCTCTATGTATTTTGGCTACTAGTACCCAATAAAAAGCATGTTTTGCCCATATTTTCTCATATTCTATGGGTTGCCTTTTCACTTTCTTGACAGTTTTTTAAATCACAAAAGTTTTAGTCTTAAAGTTCAGTTTATCTATTTTTTTCCCTATAGTTGCTAATGTTTTTCATGTCATCTAAAAAACCATTGCCCGGTCCAGCTAGAAGGAAACTGCTTCATTTTGAATACCTTCCTCAGTAATGCATCAGAAGAGACAAAGAAATTGCAAACATTTTTTCATTTTGTCTTGATAGGCTTTGGAAGTGATAAAGCAGTTAAAAGAGAAAATGAAGATAGAACGTGCTCACATGAGACTTCGGTTCATCCTTCCAGTAAATGAAGGGAAGAAGCTGAAAGAAAAACTCAAGCCACTGATCAAGGTTATCGAAAGTGAAGACTACGGTCAACAGTTAGAAATTGTAAGATTAGCGTACTCTTGTTTCTTTGCTTCCTCATGACCAAAATAGTTTCTTCTGTAGTCATAAATGTGGCCCAGACACTTAGAAAGTGTGAACAGTAAGACATTTCCAGAAACATCTTAACCTAGAATTAGGTAAAAAGGTCAAGATCTCCGTAGAACAAGATTGTAGTTAAGAACACTTAAGATTTCTTTGTGTTTGTTTTTTAGTTAAATGATTCCCAGTAAGGAGATATGGGTCATGCTCGTTTTTGATGAGAGAGTATATTTTACATTGAATCTTCTTTCAGTCTCATTTGCCACAGAATGTTTTTAAAAAGCAGCGAGCAAAAACATCACATCTCTGGGTCCTCACCCCACAGCTTCAGATAACATGTAAATTCAGCTGTCTGTAAACCCACATCTTAGAGCTTTACAGCTTCCTGACAAATAAATGAGCTCTAGAGCAGGATCTAATGCCTGATGATCTGATGTAATAGAAATAGAGTGTGCAATGAATGCAATGTGCCTGAATCATCCTGAAACCTCCCCGCCCCCATCCGTGGAAAAATTATCTTCCACAAATTTGGTGCCAGAAAGGCTGGGGACTGTTGTTCTAGAGGATTGTTTGAACTTCTTACTGTAGATGTGAAACAACAAAACTCTCCAAAGTTCTAAAATCTTTGCAAAACTTTGCACATGGTTTCTAAACAGGCCTTCCTCCCCCTTACTTTTTTTCCCTTCAAATGTGGCTCCAGAGAGATGATTTCATTGAACTATAAATTTCAGTGCTAAATTTAATATGCAGAGGACCACAGCCTTCTAATCTAACCACTTCATTTTACAGCTGAGGAATCTGGAAACATCCTCAGTAGGGAAATCAGGGCTTCATCACAGGGGCCTGAGTGCTTACTGAAGGGCAGAGTCTAGACTAGAAGCTAGCCCCGATCCTGTGCAGTCAGAGAGAGACCCAGAAAGTGTGGCATATTCATCTCAGAGCAAGTTAGAGCTTCGTCACTTATAGCTGATTCACTGTGTTGTACAACAGAAACTAATACAACATTGTACAGCAACTATCCTCCAATTAAAAAAAATTTCTTTTTTTTTATGAAAGAAAGCTGTGTCCTCGTGTGGTCAGCAGCCGTTTTCAATGTTTCAGGTGTGTCTCATTGACCCCGGCTGCTTCAGAGAAGTCGATGAGCTCATAAAAAAGGAGACAAAAGGCAAGGGCTCCTTGGAAGTACTCAGCTTGAAAGACGTGGAAGAAGGAGACGAGAAGTTCGAGTGACCGTCACCTATCTCTTCAGCTATCAAACACTAAAGCGTTTTCATTTCCCACAGTCCTGTTTTCTTTGTGTGATCAGCCAAATACTTGTTCAGATGAGTGAGTTGCTGTTTTGCATCTTTGTGGCAAACATGTACACGAAAAGACGTTCCTCAGTAAGTATGATGATGTGGAATTCATTTAGTTTTAATTATAAGATGGGGTTTTAGGCAAAAGTGAAAATCCAAGATACGAAGTTCAGAGAAGCATTCAGTTGTTGCCTCATGCCCTTTGTAGCTTTCCCAGGTGAAAGTTATTGAGATAACTCTTTCGGATAAAAAGTTAAATTTTGTACGTTGTAAGAAATTAATGTTAGGAGGGTATATCTGTATGACAGAAAAGGAGGATTTGCCAAAAAAGAAAACATAGAATGTCTTATTTCTACTTAATGAAACGTGTGTATGGGGGTAACTATATCACGACATAATATAAAACTTGGATGATGACTTCCTGATTTTCTGAAAAATAGATATATGATGACTGCAGGACTTTAATATTCATCAAACATGCTGCCATAACTTAGATTATTCTTGGTAAAATATAAAGTCATTTATTTCTAATTCTTAAAGTTTATATTATATATTATTAGAGCTGAAATCTTATGTAATCAATAAACCACTTTTTATTTTTGTTAAGCTATGGCTTGTATTTCTAGACAGCTTCCTAACTCCCTTTCTTTTCTCTGCCTTTTGTCTGGTAGGATGGGCGAGTATGGGCAAGTTCTTAGCAGGATTAAACTTGTTTGTTTGGGGAATGGGGGTTGTTCAAGGCAGGCCTGTTCTGTTAAATACCTGGTAAATCTTAGTGAAAATAATTTGGGATGTAATTGAATTTGAGTATTAGTATTTGAGCACTTAAATAGACAATGTAAAAGTTGTTTAAAATCTGCTTATCCTCAAAAGAGATAGTCTAGAACACAAAGTAGGGTTTCACTCAAAATAAACATACAGATCAGATGTATTTTATGGATGGAAGTATTTTTAAGTGAAAAAGATTTCTTGACCTAAACAGGTCTTGATTGTTTTTATAAGCACACAGAATCCACTGCTAATACAATCTCTCAGAAGTGCCCCCATTTTACAAAAACTTCAATTGAAATGACGAACTCTAAAGTTTTTTCTCATAACGTTAGAAGAAGTATTTTTGTTGTTGAATAACATGGGACACACACTTTAATGCTGAAATTGAAATATACAGTCTTCAAGACCCCCCTCACTGATTCCGTTTTACTTACATAATTTGTTTTTTATGACGATAATCGAAACTTGAAATCCTGGGAAGAAATTTGAGCCAATGAGGTTTACATTTTTTATTTCTAGCTTAAACAGATAAAGCAGTATTTCAGATCAGAAGTCATAATTGCTAAAAATGTTCAACAGCTGCATATCAAAGCAAGAAAGATAAATGTTACTACAACACTGCCTTAAGTTTTTCCCATTCTCCTACTTATTTCTTCTAAAAATCTGGAACTTTAAGAAATGTCAAATGTAGACCAACCTGAGTCATGTTTCTGAACCTATGACAAATAAAAAAATGTTTACCTTATATTAATTTCATTATTCAAAAATAATTTAAAAGTTTGGTTTGTAATCATTTTTCCAGTACTACTGCTATAATGCGTTACCTTAAGGATTATTGGTTTATTTTGTCTTTTCGATGTAAGCTTTACGGTGTACATTTGGTCAGGATGACATTCAGAATTCAGCCTCTTCTATTTTCAGAGCTTTTTTCCTTCTATTATTATTTTTCTAACGTTTATTTATTTGTCTGCACCAGGTCTCCATGGCATGCAGGATCTTTTGCTGCGGCAGAAGATACTAACATTTAGTTGCGGCCTGTGGGCTCTAGTTCCCTGACCAGGGATTGAACCTGGGCACCGTGCATTGGGAGCATAGAGTCTTAGTCACTGGGCCACCAGGGAAGTCCCAGAGCTTTTTTCTTTGAAGCTTCCCTTATTCCCATACACAATTATTTGCTCCAGCCTGTGTAACCTCATATATTTTGAAATTCCCCATTTGGCCTTGATTTTTGCCCAACTGTGTGTTATAGAGAGGGCTTCCCAAGTGGCTCAGCGGTCAAGAATCCATCCGCCAATGCAGGAGACTCAAGAGACACGGATTTGATCCCTGGGTCAGGAAGATCCCCTGGAGGAGGAAATGGCAACTCACTCCAGTATTCTTGCCGGGAAAATTCCATGGAGAGAGGAGCCTGGCGGGCTATAGTCCATGGGGTCGAAAAAGTCAGACCGGACTGAGCACACACGCAGTGTTACAGAGAGCTGCTTACGCATCTGCCTGACACGCTAGATTGTGAGCAGCTCAAGGGCAGGAGATGAGCCAGCTCTGTATCCCACCCTGGTTTGGACCTCGTAGAATAAACGTCTGGGGAGTATAATAAGCACACTCTCAGTGGGGATTCAGAAGTGAGGATGAGTAACGGCAAATTTGGCTGACTGATGACTTAAGCTCAGTTGAGTTTTGTCAGCTAAGCCAGAGCTTCCATTGTTAATGGTGGTTTCTCTCAGCCCTCAGGGCTTTGATGTCTGCCGGCAAGCAGCCTCTCACACTGACCCCACGGCGTCATATGTGCACATGCCCTGGGCTGTGATGGGGGGACACAGGTCAGTACTCATTCCTGTAAGCAGAAGCCACACACTCGATTTTAACCTGCATGCTACCCTCAAGCCCCCAGCGTGAGGTCCCTATGATTTTGGTAGTCGTAAGTTTCCTTATCTAGAGATTTTTGCATTCGTGCTCTTAAATTACTGAAATGCAACGTACTGACTCTTTAAAAATACTTTTCTGCTGCTACATATTAGGGGTGGTCATGTATACCTAGTTGGCCACTAACAGCATTTAATGGCTGAGGTGATGGAGGTCATTGATTTTCATCTACACATATATGTTAATAGTACCTACAAAATTAGCAAGTCTAAATGTAATTTTGTAGCAGCAGCGATTCTTGTGAGCTTAAAGTACAATCCAGACTCATTCTTTACCAGCTCGATTACTTCAAAAATGGTTTTACAACACTCTGAGCATGTGTACTTAAAGGAGCTCAAGACCCCTTCCAAATGCCTCAGGAAGAGTCATCGGTGTCACCAAATTCCTACATATTTTCAGTTGGCAGAGAATGGAAATAAATGGATTATGGAGGAACTGAACAGAACAGAGGCGTTTCTACTGCAGAAAGGAGCAGACCTGTCTTCTACATTCAATGCGATTCATATCTTAGGACACTTCCACGTGGTAGTACACGTGAATGCCAGAAGATTCTGGAGTGGCACTCTTCCTGGCAGATAAGCGTGGTTGACGTAGTTTTCAAGGGAAAGGAGCCACAAGTTTACTTATTTATCACATCATGCAGAAATAGAAAGGATGACGACTAGGAATCTTCCATGTAATCAAGGAATCTTGCAGGTAAAATAGTTTGTGCATTTAAACTAGTTTGCAGATTATAGGAGGGTTTTGGACATACGCAGAGGACCCTAATGGGCTGCAGTCCATGGGGTCGCTAAGAGTCAGACACGACTGAACGACTTCACTTTCACTTTTCACTTTCATGCATTGGAGGAGGAAATGGCAACCCACTCCAGTGTTCTTGCCTGGAGAATCCCAGGGACGGGGGAGCCTGGTGGGCTGCTGTCTATGGGGTCGCACAGAATCGGGCACGACTGAAGCGACTTAGCAGCAGCAGCAGGTATGACAAAAGGGAATAGTAAAGAAAGCATTTCTTGGGACTTTCCTGGTGATCCAGTGGTTAAGAACCTGCCTTGCAATGCACAGGACCTAGGTTCAATCCCTGGTGGGGGAACTAGGATCCCATGTGCTGTGGTAAGCAACTAAGCCTGCGTGTACACGGCAACTACAGAACCCGTGTCCCACAGCTAGAGAGCCTGCGTGCCACAACAAAAGATCCCCCATGATGCAACTAAAACCCAATGCAGCCAAATACTTTTTTCATTGTAGCATTATTTATTTTAATTGGAGGATAATTAGAATACTGTGATGGTTTTTGCTGTACATCGGTATGAATCGACCATAGGCATACATGTGTCCCCTCCCTCCTGAACCCGCCTCCCACCTCCTTCCCCACCCCATCCCTCCAGGTTGTAACAGAGCACCCGCTTCGGGTTCCCTGAAAGTGTTTCTTAGTGAAATTTATATATAGAGGGAATTGTGTAAAGCTTGAATGATAACTGCTTGATTTTCTCAGCGACATGGTGATTGTCAGGAGTTCAGTAATTGGGTTGAACATGCTGACATAATTAAGGTTTAATAATAATATAGGATATTGTTTTTAAAAGGGCTTGTCATCTCTGCAGTTGGGATATTTCTTATGAGTAAAAACAATTAAAGAACTATACCACTATGTAAATAGGATCATCCCTGTTACCAGTCATGCAAAAGCAGTGAGATGGATCTTCTCCAGATACAGAGGGTATAACTTGAAATTTTCATGAAACTTACTTTGGGGGCCCCTCTAAGAGAGAGAGACATCTTCCAGAGCAGTGGGAACCAGGTACAATGAAGCCATTCTGACTTCGTCCAGGAAAGCAGAATGAGCCTCGTATTACGGGCACATGGTACCGAAGACAAACTTTTGTATATATAAGCTCCCCAAGCCAGAGTCCACAGTGACAAGGGCAATAAGTCACTTGTAGTGATTCACCCCAAAACCGCTTCTCACGGGCAGCTCTATATATTCTTGTGTCAAAAAGGTCAGAAATTTATTTATAGTTGTTCATTCTGCCAAACTACCCAGGGAAGCCAGTTAGTCCTTATTAAAACATTTGTACCCAAACTACAAAATCCTTACTGTCAACAGTAGTCCCAGAGTTTGAAAGCAATAGCCTAAGAATTTTTATTAAATGTTTAGTATAAGACTTAAGATATTTAGAAAATTTTAATGGAATGTTTGCACTCCCACCTGCCTGTTGAAACAACTTCAAAATTACTACCAAAATCACTGTTGTCGTTATCTAGTCGCTAAGTCGTGTCTGACTTGGGACCCCATGGACTGTAGCCTGCCATGTCCCTCTGTCCATGGAATTCTCCAGGAAAGAATACTGGAGCGGGTTGCCATTTCCCTCTCCTGGGGATCTTCACAACCCAGGGATCGAACTTGCATTGGCCCAAAATCACTGGCTGTCATATGGGAGGCTAGAAGAAAGTCTGGATAAGGATTGCCCAGACAATTTTGAAGAAGATTAATTGAAAGGAAATTGTCTCACCAAATAATAAAACTTTAAGTAACTATGATCAAGCCAACATAGAATTGGCAATATAGAATAAGACATATCCATCAATAATCTAGAGCCCAGAGGTGTGAACCCGAGACCCCAAATAGATGAAAATATGAAGTGCAACTCCAGGAAGCAGAAATGTGCCCCTGCTCACCGACTACACACCCGCCAAACCAAAAGATGCCTGTACTCTCTGGAATCTGTGAATATATATTCTTAACATGGCAAAAGACATTTTGCAGATGGACTTAAGGTTACCTTAAAATAGGAAAATTACCCTGAATTATCCAAGTGGTCCCAGTGTAACCACCTGAGTTCTTAAAAATTAACAAGGACTTCCCTCCAACCCTGGTCAGGCAACTAAGGTCCCACCTGCCGCAGGATGTGGCCAAATTTTTTTTTTTTTTTTTTGAAAAAAGGAAGCAGAACGAGCAGTTTAAAGGAATGAAATGAAGGGAGAAGGGGCAGGAGAGATTAGAACCGTGAGAGGCACCCCACCCACCACTGCTGGTGTCTAAGATGGAGCAGTGGGACCATGACCCAGACAATCCAGGCAGCTTCCAGAAGCTGGGAAGGGCCCCCAGCTGACAGCCATCAAGGGAATGGGGACCTGAAAAGAATTAAATTCTACCAACAACCGAAGGAGTGAGGAACTGGACTCCCCCTTAGGGCTTGCAGGACGGAACAGAGCTGGCCCTGTGAGTTTAGCCTAGTGAGATAGCTGGGCTTCTGATGCTGCACTGTAAGGTAACAAGTTTATGCATTGGCGGTGGTTTTGTTTTCTTTTTTTCTGGGCAGCTTGTGGATCTCTAATTCCCCATCAGGGATTAAACCCACACCCCTGGCATTGGAAGCACATAAGTAGTAGGAACTGTAGATTATGGATGTTTCAGTATGACAAGCATAAAGAGCTGATTTGCTTAAAGACATCTGCATAGTTGATGTCTGCATCTGCATCTGTCTAACAGAACTAAACTCCTACATCATAACATAAAGAATATTAATTTTACTAGAATTATAGAAGTGTAAAGATAAACACATGAGAAAATGTAGGAAATAAAGTGTTAGAAAATAGAGGAAAATATTTAACCTAAGAGTAAAAGAGACTTTTATAAAGGAAACCTAGAAATTACAAAGGAAAATAAGGATTTAACCACGTAAAAAAGTGAAATTTCCGACTTCAAGAAAGCATAGAGAAAATATAATTGCAAGAAAATATATACAATGTTTAAGACAGGTGGCATGTCAGCAAGTCAGGACAAACCGATAAAACGGTCTTAATGCTCAACCCCAAGCACTAGAAATAATATGCAAAATAAGATAGTCAACTTCTTTCAGAGAAATGTGAAAAATAATTTTCTATCCATCATATTGAGAAAAAAGTTAAAAAAAATTCTGACGGTGGCAAGGATGAGGGTGGAACCAACATTTTCACACATTTACTAAAGGAAGTATAAATTGCTAGTCTTTTAGGAAAGCAACGTGATGGTATCTTTAACAATTTAAATATGTATACCTTGCTGCTGCTACTGCTGCTAAGTCGCTTCAGTCGTGTCCAACTCTGTGCGACCCCATAGACGGTGGCCCACCAGGCTCCCCCGTCCCTGGGATTCTCCAGGCAAGAACACTGGAGTGGGTTGCCATTTCCTTCTCCAATGCATGAAAGGGAAGAGTGAAAGTGAAGTCGCTCTGTTGTGTCCGACTCTTCGCGACCCCATGGACTGCAGCCTACCAGGCTCCTCCGTCCATGGGATTTTCCAGGCAAGAGTACTGGAGTGGGGTGCCATATGTATACCTTAGATTTAGTTATCTGTCCTCCAGAAATAAATTATCTAAATTCAAAGGATATACATGTTTTCTGCAGTAGAAGACCTGAAAATGACTTAACCATCCATAGCACATAGTTAAATAAATTGAGATACCTCCTTATTGTGAAGTATTAATGTAGTTTTTACAAATGAGAGGTACTTACCTGTTACCCATGATGTGGAGGCGAGGTGAGGGAGTAGGCCAAGGGAAACGCATTATAGAGCAATGAGTTACAGTCTGATCCATTCTTACACATTTTGGAGCGGTGTAGGAGAGAAAGACTTCCTTCTCTTCTGGGGTCTTTTGCTGGTTGGATCATTAAATTGACACAAGACAGATTAAAAAGGAGGAAAACAAATGTCACACAGCTGGGAACTCATACGAACGTGAGACACAAAGAAGTTGACCGATGCAGGCAGCTTTTGTGCCTTTTAAACAAGGAAACAATACGTTTGTGAAGCATTGGTAAGACTGGGTTTGAACCTGGGATAGCAAATCAGTGAAGTAACAAGGTTTGTTCATCTAGCCTTTGGGGCCCTGAATTCCCTGTTTCCGGTGATGAGAGTGCCTTCCACCCTCCTGGTACAGGGAGACACATGTCACATGGGAAATTTATTTCCTGCTTTCAGGGGGACAAAAGTCAAGCGTCCTCCTTGCACTAACTGTTTCTTAAGTAACTTTAATTCAGAATAATCGATGTGCCCAAGTGGCATATTTTGGGGTGGCATGTTCTCCTCTTCAGAGGAAAACCCTTAAATATGTATGTATAGATTGATACATGTTTGAAAGAGTATAGAGGAATTTGTGCAAAGTCTACATGTGACTCTCACAGGCCCACTACAGCCAGCACAATTATTTTTGAAATTAAAGAAAAAACTTTTCAAGAATACGATAATACTAATTTTAAGCTGTTGTGTCTTGAATAGTGTGTGCGTGCTCAGTCATGCCTGACTCTCTGCAACCCTATGGACTGTAGCCCACCAGGTTCCTTTGTCCATGGGATTTTCCAGGCAAAAATGCTGGAGTGGGTTGCCGTTTCCTACTTTGGGATCTTTCCGACTGAGGGACCCAACCTGAGTCTCCTGCATTGTAGGCAGATTCTTTACCACTGAGCCCCTTGGGAAGCCAGTGGACCCAATTCCACCCAAGCTGGTGGAATATTAGTGGACCCAAATTATAAGGCAATTTAAAATAATCCAAACATTCAACTTATAAAATAGAAATAAATTGGCAAGTGAGAGACTTCCCTGGGGGTCCAAGGGTCCAAGGACCCCATGCTTTCAATGCAGGAGACACAGGTTCAATCTCTGGTCCAGGAAGAACCCACATCCCGTGCAAAAACTAAGCCCACAGGCCACAGTTACTGAGCCTGTGCTCTAGGGCCTGCAACCTGCCACTGCTGAAGCCCATGTGCCTAGAGCCCGTGCTTCGCGACAAGAGATGCCACCGCAAGGAGAAGCCGGTACACCACAAATACAGAGTCGTGCCCCCACTCGCCACAGTTAGAGAAAGCCTGCACACAGCAATGAGCCAGCACAACAAGAAATAAGTAATTTTTTAAAAGAGAACACCCAACATAATATTTACCATGTTCACCTTTTAAATAAGATCTATCGGTAAACCACAAGCTGTCAGTGTTATCAAAAAGAGTGAGTGAGTACTGGGGTGGGCATTTTTGCCTAATTTGGGGTCAAGATGCTGTCCAGTAAGGATCAGGGGGATTTCTGGCAATAGTTACAATGGGACTCAGTCCAGTCTGGAGGTGACTTGGTTCTGGGCTCGTCGTCTATGGCCTTGGTAAGTAAGTCCATGCTATACTAAATTTCTCAGCAAATATAAGGGATCCTTACTAGGAAAATCCTTGTGGCTTGTAGTTGAGCCTTATTCTGGAGGACATTGGAAGTTAGGGGCTTAGCGTGAGAGTCTGCAGAGGGTGTAACTCTAATGGGACAGGTTCTCATGGATTCAGGTGGGGAAGAAGTAGGGACAGTTTCGGGAAAAACCAAAGTTCAGTGAGAGAATTTGAGGAAGAAGAGGGTATGAAGGAGGTGGGGATGGAGACAAAGGATGGGAAAGGGGAGAATGGGGCTTCAAAGGTTTTTTTTTTCTTTTGTCTTCTTTCAATTGTTGGTTCACATTGATTAATTTAGAAATAGTATTTTGTAAAGAGGCAATTTTAGAGTCTCAAATATGCTTAGAAGCCTCAAGATACCAATTGAAAAGGGTGTCCCATTTGTTTTGTTTCATTTTACAGCTTTAGTCTTCTAATCTGGTTCTAAGAGAAGCAAGTCTGAGGAGATCAAAAGTTCCCATAATGGCAGTTGGAGTTCTAAATTGTTTTTGGTTAAGTTGGTCCAATTAGTTTAAAATGTGCATATGATTTTTTGTTTTTTTGGTTAGGTTTTTTTTTAAAAAGTCTAGTTGACTTACAATATAGTTTTCAGGTGTACAGCAAAGTGATCCAGTTTTTTAGATAGTATGAATATATCTTTTTCCAAATCTTTTCCATTAGAGATTATTACAAGATATTGAATATAGTTTCCTATGCTATACAGTAGGTCCTTGTTTATTTTATAGTTGCCTGTATCTGTTAATCCGAGCTCCTAATTTGTCCTTCCCCTAGCCCCTTTTCCCTTTGGTCATGATTAGCTTTCTATAAGTCTGTTTCTGTTTTGTAAATAAGTTCATTTGTATGATTTTTAGATTCCACATATCAGTTGAGTCACTCCGTCGTGTCTGACTCTGCGACCCCATGGGCGATCGCACACCAGGCTTCCCTGTCCATCACCAACTCCCGGAGCTTGCTCAAACTCATGTCCATATAAGTGATATCAAAAAATGTGTGCAAGTTTTTTAAACATAAAACCTGCTTGGGTCCCAGAAAGAAGACCCTCCTGAGAAAATTTAACAGATTAAGATGCCATTACTCAAATCCAGAGGTTCAAAAAAACGAACGTGCACACACCAGAAAGGACAAACCTTTAAACAGAGCCCAAGTAAAACCAGCGCTCAACTGAAAGGAGGGAGCTCGCATCTGAGCGGAGACTTACTAAGAGGAAGAAGTCAACTCACAGAAGCAGAGGGCAGAAAGGGCCTGACTGAGTACCTCCCGTGGTTCCAGGGTTTGTTAATTTCTCAGGGGTTTGTCTCCTTTGGACTCAACTTCTGGTCACCACGTAATACTGACCTTTAAAAACAAAAGCGTCACTTGTGGTCCCAGCAAAATGAGTTTATTCATGAACTGCAGAGATTGCAATCAGGATATACAGAACATGGCAAACCATGGGCAAGAACAGACGACAGGGACTTGTTTTTATGGAGGAAAGTGTAACCAAACCAGGGCCTTTTGCCCAATGTGCATGAAGCCAAACACTGAGACGTCGATGTTTGTAGTAAAGAAAGGGTTTACTCATGAGGCAGCCAAGTGAGAAGATGGGAGAATAAGTGTCAAATCTGCCTCCCTGAAGGTGGGGGGTTGGGGGGAGCCTCGAGGTATTTTTGAGTAAAGAGTAGAGAGTTGTCAGAGCTGCAGAGGAGGCAACTGGAAGCAGGAAAGTGAAAAGTCACCCAGTTGTGTCCGTCTTTTTGCAATCCCATGGACTACAGCCTGCCAGGCTCCTGTGCCCATGGAATTCTCCAGGCCAAAATACTGGAGTGGATAGCCGTTCCCTTCTCCGGGGGATCTTCCCAACCCAGAGATCGAATCCAGGTCTCCTGCTTTGCAGGCAGATTCTTTACCATCTGAGCCATCAGAAAAGGTGAGGTACTTGTTCTGTGCAAGTTGCAGCTGAGTATCAGGCTTCATATAAAGCATTTCAGAAAATGGCAGCGTTCGCATGTTCTGAGGGTAGGGTTTTTGGCCCCCTGACGTCAAAAGGTCATCCATTGGACATTCATACAGGCCCAGCTGAATGGTCAGTGGTCTCAACCAGTTTGAGTTGGGCAAGAATTAGTTTTTAAAAAACAACTTGCTAAGTCGCTTCAGTCGTGTCCGACTCTGTGCGACCCCAAAGACGACAGCCCACCAGGCTCCCCCGTCCCTGGGATTCTCCAGGCAAGAACACTGGAGTGGGTTGCCATTTCCTTCTCCAAATTGTGACCCATACATCAGAGGTGTTACCTATAGGGGGCGGTTGAGAGTGCTGTGACGTATTATCTAAGCTATGTGAAGCTTGGGGGGTATGCTGTTTTTCCATAGTGGCTGCACCAATTTACTTTCCCATCCACAGTGTAGGAGGGGTCTCTTTTCTCCACACCTTCCCCAGGATTTGTTTGTAGACTTTTTCACGATGGGCCATTCTAACTGATATGAAGTGATACTGCACTTTAGTCATTTTCACTAATTATTAGTGATGTTATTATCACTATGAGCATCTTTTCATTTGCCTGTTGGCCACCTGTATGTCTTCTTTGGAGAAATGACTATTTAGGTCTTCTGCCTATTTTTTAAATTGGGTTGTCTGTTTGATATTGAGTTGTAGGAGCTGTTTATATAACTTGGATGTTAACCCCTTATCACTCATATATATTTGCAAATATTTTTTCCCCATTCAGTAAGGTGTCTTTTTGTTAATGGTTTCCTTTGCTATGCAAAAGCTTTCAAGTTTAATTAGATCCCTTTTGTTTATTTTTGCTGTTGTTTCCTTTGCCTTAGGAGACATCCCCCAAAAAATATTGCTACAAGTAATGTCAAAGAGTGTTTTGCCTATGTTCTCTTCTATGAGTCTTATGGTCCTTGATCCATTTTGAGTTTATTTTTTATGTATGTTGTGAGGAAATATTCTAATTTCATTCTGTAACATGTAGCTGTCTAGATTTCTCAGCACCACTTATTGAAGAGACTGTCTTTTCCCGTTTGTATATTCTTGCCTCCTTTGCCACAGATTAATCGGCCGTAAGTGTGTGCTTGCTTCTGGACTCTATTTCATTCCATTAATCCACGTGTCTCTTTTTGTGCCAGTACCACACTGTTGAGACGACTGTAGCTTTGTCATCAAAAGTCAGGGAGCGTGATATTTGCAGCTCTGTTCTTTATCAAGATTTCTCTAGTTATTTGAGGACTTTTGATTACATACAAATTTTAGAATTATTTGTCCTAGTTCTGTGGAAAATGCCGTTGATATTTTGATAGAGATTGCATTGAGCCTGTAGATTGCCTCGGGCAGTATGGTCATTTTAACATTTGAATCCTTCCATCTGCAAACACTTGTCTTTCCATCTGTATCATCAATTTCTTTCATCAATGTCTTGTACTGTTTTGAGTACAGAACTTTTACCCCCTTTGTTGTTGTTCAGTCGCTAAGTCATGTCCAGTTCTTTGTTACCCCACGGACTGCAGCGCGCAAACTCCTCTGTCCTCCACTGTCTCCCGAGTTTGCTCAAATTCATGTCCATTGAGATGGTGATGCCATCTAACCATCTCCTCCTCTGCCGCCCCCATCTCCTTTTTTTTTAATTCATTTATTTTTTATTGGAGGGTAATTGCTTTACAGAATTTTGTTGTTTTCTGTCAAGCCCCTCCTTCTTTTTGCCTTCAATCTTTCCCAGCATCAGGGTCTTTTCCAGTGAGTCAGCTCTTCACATCAAGTGGCCAAAGTATTGGAGCTTCCTTAGTTAGATTTATTCCTGGATATTTATTCTTTTTGATCACATGTAAGATGGAGTTATTTTCTTGCTTTCTCCTTCTCATAATTCATTATTAGTGTATAGAAATGCAATAGATCTCATTATATTAATTTTATATCCTGCAACTTTACTGAATGCATTGATGAACTCTACTAGTTTTTTTTGGTGGAAACTTTAGAGTTTTCTCTATATAATGTCATCTACAGATAGTTTTTACTTCTCCCCTTCCAATTTGGATGACTTTCATTTCTTTTTTGTGTCTGATTACTGTGGCCAGGTCTTCCAATACTACATTAAATAGAATTGGCAAGCGTTGGCGTATTTGTCTTGTTCCTGATTTTAAAGGAAGATTTTTCAGCTTTTCACCATTGAGTATGATGTTAGCTGTAAGTTTGTCATAAGTGGCCCTTATTATGTTGAGATGTTCTCTGTATACCAACTTTGAGAGTTGCCTTGAACACATGCACTGAATTTTGTCAGATGCTTTTTCTGCATCTATTGAGGTCATATGGATTTTAAACTGATGACCTTCTTGGGAGGCTAAAAACGACAAGAGAAAGTATCAAACAGCTTTTTTCAAAGCATCATAGAGGTAGAAAAAGCCCAGAGTCTGTCTTAGCAAAGAAATTTAGGTTTTACTAGTTGTGTGCACTTGGCATTTTTTGCCTAGAATCTGACTTTCGATGTTTCTCACGTGGAGAGACTCTTGCAACCATATTTGTGTGCCTGGCTCCAGGCCCTTCTAATAATATGCAATTGTTTTTCTAAGGAGTTTAGAATTGAGACAGAGGAGCAATCAGATTTTGCGAGTGCAAATAATATATGACTACTATATATATAATATATAATTAGTATGCATATTATATATTATATTTATATGTTATTATATATTATATAATTAATAAATATTATTATATATAATTTATATATATATATATATACTATAGTGCTTTCCTCTAATATATGACTTGAGCCATGGAGCAGCCATTATTCTCTACACGGATGAGGATGTCAAGAAAAAGAAACCATTCTGCACAAGAGAATCATGGGTGTGTTTCCTGGGCTCCCAGCACTTTACTGATTTGAACTCAATACCTTCCTGGGTCTAGTGGCAAGTCTGCCTTTGGGTTGTGCTAAATATCCCAGGATTCTTTGTTTTCCTCAACTATTTTATATTTTTAAATTTTTATTGTTCCTTTACAATGTTGTGTTACTTTCTGCTGTGCGACAAAATGAATCAGTCATATGAATACATACATTCCCTCCCTTTTGGACTTCCTTCCCGTTTAGGTCACCGCAGAGCACTGAGTAGAGTTCCCTGTGCTGTACAGTAGGGTCTCATTAGTTACATGTTTTATGTATAGCGTCGGTCGTGTATATGTCAACCCCAGCCTCCCAGTTCCTCCTACCCACCTCCTTCCCGCCTTGGTGTCCATATATTTGTTCTCTATGTCTATGTCTCTATACCTGCTCTGCAAATAAGATCGCCTGTATTTTTCTAGATCCCATATATATGCGTTAATATAAATAACCCTCCTTGCCCTTCCCCTTTTTTCCTTTACAAAATTAAGTCTCACTTGGTTTGTGACTCTCAAGCAGAGAGTCTGCTAAGAATGTTAGCAGTTGCCTGATCTCACTGTTTCAGTGTCTGTGTTTATGAAATGAGGCTCAGAATATCTTCCTCATTGACTGGCGATGAGCTCTGTTCTACCCCCCTGCTCCCGGGCAGAAGGACGAGTGTGGCTCCTGGAACTGTTACCTAGTCTCCACCCAGAAGCCCAGGCATCCACAGATAACTTGTCTGGATTGGTGAGGAAATGGTAAGATGCCTTTCAGTGATTTCAACATCTGGACAGGTGTTTTCAAAAAACTTCTTTCCTTTCTAAGATTAGTCTTCCTGGGTCTTTTAGAACAAACTTTTCAAATAATAAAGACAGAACTTTTGCTTCCTTGATTTAAAACAAGTCAATAGTCAAGACCATATGCTGAGGCCATAGTGGCAAGCGGGACAGACTCTTTGCCTCAAGGAGCACACAGGCAATAAAGGAGATGACAGTAGTCATCTTTTATCCGTGGTTTCGCATTCTGCCATTTCAAGTACCTGCAGTCAACTGCATTTCAAAAATATTAAATGGAAAATTCTAGAACTGAACAACTCATAAGTTATGAATTGCTTGTTGTTTTGAGTCATGTGGTGAAATCTCACATCAGCTCCGTCCCACCCAGAACATGAATCATACCTCTGTCTAGCATATCCACCACCCGTTAGTCACTTAGTAGCCAGCTCTGTTACCAGCTGTGTTCAAGTGACCCTTACCTGACTTAATAATGACTCCAGAGTGCACGAGGATGAGGATGGCAATGTGTGCCAAAGAGAAGCCAGACAGTGTTTCCTTCATGTGAAAATGTGAAAGTTCTCAACTTAATAAGAAAAAGAAAGAATATCATATGGTGAGGATGCTAAGATTTACAGTAAGAATAAATCAGTCCTTGACGTTGTGTAAAAGGAAAAAAGAAATTCCTGCTCGATTTACTGTGCCATCTCAAACTGCAAAAGTCACGGCCGTAGCACGTAAGTGTTTGGTTAAGACAGAAAAGGCGTTAAATCCATGCAATAAGATATTTTGAAAGACAGACTACATTCACATAACCTTTATTACAGTATATTTTTATAATTGTTCTACTTTGCTTCTTTTTTTAATCCAGATTTTATTCAGATTTCCTCAGTTTTCCCCTGATGTCCTTTATCTTTTCCAGGATCCCCTCCAGGATACATTACATTTGTTTGTCATGACTCCTTAGGTGCTTCTTGGCCCTGACGGTTTCTCACACTTTCCTTGTTTTTTGTTTTTTTTTTTTTGGGGGGGGGTTATTGTTTTGTTTTTTTGTTTTTAATTTTTTGGATGCATCATGCAACATGTGGGATCTTAGTTCCCCAACCAGGGATCAAGCCTGTAGCCCCCTGCATTGGAAGCACAGTCAACCACTGTGAACCGCCAAGGAAGTCCCTTTCGTTGTTAACCTCTTATAGTACCTAATTTATACATTAAAATTCATCATAGTATGTATGGGGTTTGGTACTATTTGAGGCTTCACTTAAGTATCCCCCTCAGGTAAGGGGTGCGTGCATGCATGCTCAGTTGATCAGTCATGTCTGACTCTTTGTGACCCCATGGACTAGCCCACAGGCTACATAGGATTCTGTTCCTGGGCTTCTCCAGGCAAGAATACTAGAGTGAGTAGCCATTCCCTTCTCCAGTGGATCTTCCCGACCCAGAGATCGAACCCTTGTCTCCTGCACTGCAGGTGGATTCTTCACTGTCTGAGCTACCAGGGAAGCCCTTGTATCTTATGTATAGATTGCCTCAATAGAGCGTTTACATAGGAAAGCGAGTTGGAGGTGTTCCTGGAGCAGAGGCTGGGGCTTCTAGAATCATCCTTGCCCTGATAGTCCCTAGTATCTCTCAGGAGCTGTATCTCCAGAACAAAGCAGGGTCTGGGGCACAGAGCCTGTGGTTGGTCATGGGTCACCAGGGGCTGCCCTGGCTTGCCTCATAAGGGGAGAGGTGGCGGGGAATTTTGGAACATTCTGCCGCCAGAGCCTTGGTTACCACATCACTCTTAACTAAGTCCAAGCTTCCCAAACCTGAACAGCTTCCAAGAAAAATAAACTGCCCAAAGGGAGCTGTTGTAAAAATTTCAGGTTCACTGAAATGTGCATCTATGGGTGACAAAAGCTTTGGGGATTTTCTTGAGAAAGCCTGTCCCCGTGAGAGTCGACACCCCCACAAGGAGAATAGCAACTGGTGTCAGGGCCCCAGAACCTCAGCTCCCTCCTTCCTGCTGCTTCCCCAGGAGGGAGGTGGGACTACAGACTGGGTGGAAGGGATCCTGGGGTCAGAAGGCAGGTTCCAGCACTGCCAACCTCCAGCCTTAGCAACTGCTTGCTTCCCGTGAGGGACTCTCAGTTGCTCCCTCTTGTGGATGGGGGTTAGAATTGCCACACTGCCTTTCATGAGAAACTGTTACATGAGTCATCTTGAACTTGGTACATGTTGCTAACAATTTATGAGCCCTTTAACCTCTGCCCAACTTGTCCCCAGAGCTTTCCCAGTGGCTCAGCGGTAAAGAACCCGCCTGCCATGCAAGAGATGTGGCAGGAGTCGGGGATTCAATTCCTGGGTTGGGAAGATTCCCCTGGAGAAGGAAATGGCAACCCACTCCAGTATTCTTGCCTGGAGAATCCCTTGGACAGAGGAGCCTGGCGGGCTACAGTCCGCGGGGTCGCAAAAGAGTCAGACATGACTTAGGGACTAAAAACAATGAGAACTTGTCCCCACACTGTTCACAGGGAATTAAAAACGTGTGGCAGTGACACAGCGCTGAGATGGACCTTCCATCCCCAGTCCCTGAGGAATCCACTGGGCTGGTAAACACTGTGTCCCTGGAGAAGCCCCCCTCCCCTCGCCCCAACTTGGTCCTCAGGCCACCTGCAAAACCACCTTTACGCTGAACACACTTTTTTATGACCAGTCTTCATTCTAACCCCAACCTCCCGGAAGTCCTGTGATGGGACAGGGACTGGAAACCGAGGATCATATAAGGTCACAGAGATCACAGGATTACTTGAGGAAAAGATGAAAAGGGACCCTAAAGAAGGAACGTGGTACTTCCCTGGTGGTCCAGTGGTTAAGGCTTCACCGTCCAATGCAGGCAGCGTGGGTTCGATCCCTGGTCAGGGAACTAAGATCTCACGGGCCTTGTGGCCAAAAAACAACATAAAACAGAAATAATATTGTAACAAATTCCGTAAAGACTTTAGAAATGGTCCACATCAAAAAAAAATTAATAAATAAAATTTAAAACAATGTAATGTCCTGAGGGAACTGTCTTCCCAGTCAGAGACCACACCTGTGAGCCCGGACACCTAAGGTCAGAGCAGAATGTCCCACCCAGACAAGCACTAAAGAGGAAAAAGACCTTGGTGTTTTGTTTTGTTTTTTGCAAGGAAGCTCCCTGCCCTTTGACCTTTGTCACCCTAATTGTCTCCGGATGCAGGTTACTCCTAGAACTCAATGCAAACAGCCCTAACCTTTTCACATGAAATGATCCATAAATATATTTCATAAGCAGCCCCTCAAACCACCCTGGAAAGAAAAACTCAGGCACACATGGAAAAGTGCATGACACCTCAAGTCAGATGAGGCTGAATTTCCATGAAACACGCTCCCAGTGAGAGGGAAATTAAGGATGCCAGACATTTCTAAATCTCATGCAATTATATTTCACATGAAATGGGTCTCCCGTGGGAAAAGGGACAGGGAGCAGCTATGTTGCCAGCAGCTCTGCTGCCGCTGCTCAGTAGCTCAATCATGTCCGACTCTGCGATGCCATGGACTGTAGCCCACCAGACTCCTCTGTCTATGGGACTTCCCAGGCAAGAATACTGGAGTGGGTTGCCCTTCCTCCCCTGGGGGATCTTCCCAGTCCAGGAATTGAACCCACATCTCTTGTGCGTTGGAGGCAGGCAGATTCTTTTACCACTGGTGCCACCTACAGTCGTGCCCTATGACTCTGCCTCTATTTCATAGTGCTTTGTTGTTCAGTCACTAAGTCAATCTAACTCTTTTTGACCCCATAGACTGCAGCACACCAGGCTTCCCTGTCCTTCACCATCTCCTGGAGTTTGCTCAAACTCACGTCCACTGAGTCAGTGATCTCATCCAACCATCTCATCCTCTGTTGTCCCCTTCTCCTCCTGCCTTCAATCTTTCCCAGCATCAGGGTCTTTTCCAATGAGTCAGCTCTTCGCATCAGGTGGCCAGCGTATTAGAGTTTCAGCATCAGTCCTTCTAATCGATATTCAGGGTTGATTTCCTTTAGGATTGACTTATCTCCTTGCTGTCCAAAGGACTCTCAAGAGTCTTCTCCAACACCACAGTTCAAAAGCATCAATTCTTTGGTGCTCAACCTTCTTTATGGTCCAGCTCTCACATCCGTACATGACTACTGAATAGCTTTGACTATGTGGACCTTTGTCAGCAAAATGATGTCTCTGCTTCTTAATGCACTGTCTAGGTTTGTCATAGCTTGTCTTCCAAAGAGCAAACATCTTTTAATTTCATGGCGGCAGTCACTGTCTGCAGTGATTTTGGAGCCCAAGAAAATAGTCTGTTGCTGTTTCCATTTTTTTTCCCCATCTATTTGCCATGAAGTGATGGGACAGGATGCCATGACTTTAATTTCCTGAATGTTGAGTTCTAAGCCAGCTTTTTCACTCTCCTCTTTCACCTTCATCAGGAAAATAACCCACCATCAGCTTCAGGAATGTTAATTTTCTCTGCACTGCATATCAGAAGCATAATTTTTTTTAAGGAATTATAATTTTCTGGTGCATGTAGTAACATTAACTTCATGTTTAATATCACAAAAGCTAACGTATGGATCAAACAGACCTGGTTCTATCACTTAATAGCATGAGGCCTCCAGAAGTTTCCTTAACCTCTCTGAGCCCTGCTTTCATCATTTATTAAAATATGGAGTTCTCATCTTTGGACAGAACTCTCAATTAAAGACCTATTTTATAGTCCTTATTTCTGCTTGATATGATTATTATTATCAAGGCTACTTGCCTATCATGGAATCAGGTCCAAGACTGAATGGGCCATCCAATAATAACCAGACAGCAGGTACCAGGCACATCTCATTTCTTAGTGTGTTCTGAGAGTGAGTGAGATTGACTTGAGCGTTATAAAGTCTGTATCTGTCCCTTGACAATGAGATGTGATGCAATGATGTGTTTTTATATATGCAGTAGGGCTTCCCTGGTAGCTCAGACAGTAAAGAATCTGCCTGCAATGCAGGAGACCTGGGTTCAGTCCCTAGGTCGGGAAGATCCCCTGGAGAAGTGAATGGCAACGCACTCCAGTATTCTTGCCTGGAAAATCCCATGGACAGAGGAGCCTGGCCAGGTACGGTCCATGTGGTTACAAAGAGTCGGACACAACTAACACTTTGACTTTCAGTCACCCCTTACCTGAGGGGGATACATCCCAAGACCCCCAGTGGGTACCTGAGACCTGGAATAATACCAACCCCATACGCAGTATGATGAAGTTTAATTTATAAATTAGGTACTGTAGGAGATTAACAATAATTAATAATAAAGTAAAGCAATTATAAAAATAGATTGTAATAAGTTATGCGAATGTGTCTGACTTTCAAAATATAAGATTCTAATGTGTGTGTATGTGTGTGTACACACATATAATACATGTCATATCTTCTTTATCTGTTGATGAACATGTAGATTTTTTTTCATATCTTGGCTATAGTAAATAATGCTGCCATGAACATACAAGTGCATGTTTATTTACAAATTAATGTTTATGTATTCCTTGGCTGATATGAATAAGTGGTACAGCTGGATCATATGGTGGTTCTATTCTTAATATTTTTGAGGAATCTCCATACTGTTTTCCATAGTGACTGCACCAATTTACATTCCCACCGACACTGCATGCAGATTCCCTTTTCTCCACCTCCTTACCAATACTGATTTCTTGGCTTTTTAAGAATATCCATTTTAACAGGCATGAGGTGATATCTCACTGGGGTTTTGACTTGCATTTCCCTAATAACTAGTGATATTGAACGTCATTCATGTACCTGTTGGCCATCTATATGTCATCTCTGGAAAAAATGTCTGTTCAGCTTCTCTGCCTGTTTTTTAATCAAGTTGTTTATTTTTTTTCATTGATTTGTATGAGTTCTTTATATATTTTGAATGTTAACCCCCTTTCAGATAATACTGGGCTACCCTGATGGCTCAGATGGGGAAACAGTGACAGACTTTATTTTGGGGGGGCTCCAAAATCACTGCAGATGGTGACTGCAGCCATGAAATTAAAAGACGCTTACTCCTTGGAAGAAAAGTTATGACCAACCTAGATAGCATATTGAAAAACAGAGACATTACTTTGCCAACAAAGGTTCGTCTAGTCAAGGCTATGGTTTTTCCTGTGGTCATGTATGGATGTGAGAGTTGGACTGTGAAGAAGGCTGAGCACCAAAGAATTGATGCTTTTGAACTGTGGTGTTGGGGAAGACTCTTGAGAGTCCCTTGGACTGTAAGGAGGTCCAACCAGTCCATTCTGAAGGAGATCAGCCCTGGGATTTCTTTGGAAGGAATGATGCTAAAGCTGAAACTCCAGTTCTTTGGCCACCTCATGCGAAGAGCTGACTCATTGGAAAAGACTCTGATGCTGGGAGAGATTGGGGGCAGGAGGAGAAGGGGACGACAGAGGATGAGATGGCTGGATGGCATCACCAACTCAATAGACATGAGTCTGAGTGAACTCCGGGAGTTGGTGATGGACAGGGAGGCCTGGCGTGCTGCGATTCATGGGGTCGCAAAGAGTCGGACACGACTGAGCAACTGAACTGAACTGATGCATGAGTTTATTTCTGGGTTTTCAATTCTGTTCCCTTGATCTATGTATCTGTTTTTTCTGCCAATACCATGCTGTTTTGGTTTCTGTGCCTTTGTAATATAGATATAAATCAGGGAGTGATTTGTCCTCAGGATGACTTTATTTGTTTGGGGTCTTTTGTGGTTCCACGTACATTTTAGAATTTTTTGCTCTATTTCTGTGAAAAATGTCCTTGAGATATTGATGGTGAATGCATTGAATCTGTAGATTATAAAAATGTCCATATCACCTAAGGCAACATTAGTTCTTCTAATCCAAGAGCACAGGTATCTTTCCATTTATTTGCATCTTCTTTAATGTCTCTTAACAATACCTTGTAGTTTTCAGTATACAAGTCTTTTAACTCCTTGGTTAAGTTTATTCCTAGGTTCCTTTTTGTGTAAATGAAAGTGTTAATTTCTCCTTCTGGTAGCTCACTGTTAATGTATAGAAATGCAATATATTTTTGTATGTTGATTTTTTACCCTGTGACTACACTATATTTGCTTATTTTTTCTAACAGATTTCCAATGGAGTCTTTAGGGTTTTCTATACATAAAATCATGTAATCTTCAAACAGTAACAGTTTTACTTCTTTTCCAATTTGGATGCCCCCCCCCCACGTTTTTGACTAACTGCTTTGGGTAGAAATTCCAACATACGTTGAATAAGAATGGCAAGAGTGAACATTCTTTTCTTGTTTCTGATTTTAGAGGGATAGCATTCAGTTTTTCGCCACTGAATATGATGTTTGCTATGGGTTTGTCATATGTAGCCTTTATTATGTTGATGTACATTCCTTCTATACCTACTTTATTGAGAGTTTTTAAATCATAAACTGGTGTTGAATCTTGTCAAATTTTTTTCTGCATCTACTGAGATAATCATATGGTTTTTATCCTTCATTTTGTATATGTGCTGTAGCATATTGATTTTGCAGATGTTGGAGTATCCTTGCATCTCTGTGGTAAATCCCACTTGATTGTGATATGTGGTTTGGTTTGCTAATATCTTGTTAAGGATTTTTGTATCTGTGTTCGTCAGAAATATTGGCCTGCAATTTTCTTTTTTTGTGTTGTCCTCGTCTGGTTTTGGTATTAGGGTGATGTTGGCCTCATAAAATAAGTTAAGAAGTGTTCCCTCCTCTTCAGTTTTCTGGAGCAGTTTGAGAAGGCATTAAATCGTCTTTGAATATGTGGTAGCCTTCGCCTGTGAAGTTTTCTAGTCCTGGAGTTTTGTTTGGGAGGAGTGTTTTGTTTACTGTTTCAATCTCTACAGTAGTGTCGGTCTGTTCAGATTTTCTTTTTCTTCATGATCTAGTATGGGATGGTTGTATGAGTCTAAGAATTTGTCCATGTCTTCTGGGTTGTGAGACTTGTTTGGCATATAGCTATTCATAAAACTGTCTTAATCCTTCATTTGTGCTACTTATTGTTATTTCCCCTCTTTGCTTTGTAATATTACTTGTCATAGACTTTTTACTTTTTCTTAGTGAAGCTAGCTAAAAGTTTATCAATTTTATCTTTTAAAAAAAAACCAGATATTAGTTTCATTGATCTTTTCTATAGCTCTGTTTTATTTCTTCTCTGATCTTTATGATCTTCTTCCTTCTACTGACTTTTGACTTCATTTGTTCTTCTTTCCGTGGTTTATTTAGTTATGAGGTTATGTTGTTTATTTGAGATTTTTCTTGTTTATTGAGGTAGCCTGCTCAATAAATCTCTCTCTTAGTACTGGTTTTCTTTCACCCCATAGATCTTGTGTTGCATTTTCATTTGTCTTTGAGTAATTTTTGATTTCTCCTTTGATTTTTTTCATTGACTCAATAGTTGTTGATTGCAAGTTGTTCAGTCTCCACATATTTGTAATTTTTTCAGCTTTCTTCTTGTGGTTGATTTCTAGTTCATACCATTGTGATTGAAAAAGATGCTTGATGTGATCTCAGTCTTCTTAATCTTATAGAGACTTGTTCTGTGTCCCAGTAGATGGTCTATCCTTGAGAAAGTTCCATATGCATTTGAGAAGAATGTGTATTTTTCTGCCTTTGGATGGAATATCCTGTATAAATCCATTAAATCTATCTGATCTAATGTTTCATCTAAGGAAACCGTTTCCTTGTTGATCTATCCATTGACATAAATGGGGGTGTTAAAGTCCTCTCCTTATTATTGTGTTGCTCAGGTCTATTAGTTACTTTTTAAATCTGTTTGGTGTCCCTATGTGAGAGGCATATATACTAATTACTGTATGTCATCTTGATGAATTGTCCCCTTTATCATTATATACTGTCTACCTTTGTCTCTCGTTACCTTTTTTCACTTTAAGTCTAGTTCATCTGGTACAAGTATGGCTATACCCACTTACTTTGGCTTCCATTTTTTGGAGAATCATCTTCCTTCCCTTTGCTTGTAGCCTATATTTGCCTTTAGAGCTGAGATGAGTCTCCTGGAGGCAGCATATAGTTGCATCTTATTTTTTATTCATACAGCCATTCTGTGTCTTTTGATATGTGAATTTAATCCATTTATATTTAGGGTGATTATTGACAGAGGAAAATTTAGTACTGCCATTTTATCTTGTCTAGTTGCTCCATATTTTCACTGTTGCTTTATCCTTGCAGGGTTTCTCTCTGCCATTTGGTTGGTGGGGATTTACAATGTTTTCTCATTTTCTTTCCTTTTTTTTTTTTTTTTAAAGATTTTGTGTCTTTTCTTTAGACTTATATTTTGGCTACCATGAGAGTTTTATAAAATGTCTCAGATAAAATAGTTCTGTTTATGTTGATAATATCTTTTAAAGCCTTTAATTTGTTAAAATACTGCTTGTGTTTTTCATGTGTGGTTTTTTGGCTGTAAGGCATACTATCTTAGCTCCCTGACCAGGGATCAAACCCTCACCCCTTGCGCTAGAAGGCACAGTCTTAACCACAGGACCACCAGGGAGACCCCACTGCTGGTAACATCATATATTCCTTTATCTATACAGGTTCTGTTCTTTCCTTTTTCCCTTTTGTGATTTTCTTGTCTCAAAATATCCCTTTTTATTCTGTGGGTTTGTTACCAAATTGAAGTATCTATAGTTTATTTTTCTTTTAATCTTTATGCTATAATAAAGTGTTTAAAAGCCAATTCTGATAAGGAATCACAATTTTCTGATTGTCTATTTATCAGCTTACTCAAAGTTTTGTGTACTTTTGCCTTTTTGTTTCCTTTTAACAAAAGGAAACACAAGAAGAAATGAGTTAGGAAACTTTGTTTTAACACTTTTTTGTAAGACAAGGTCTAGTATTGATGAATTACCTCAAGCTTTTGCTTTTCTGGAAAAGTCTATTTCTCCTCCACATCTGAATGATAACTCTTCTGGATAGAGTATTTTGGGGTGACCATTTCCGTCTTTCAGTAGTTTGAGAAGTCATTCCACTTTCTGCTGGCCTGTAGAGTTTCTGCTGAGGAATCTGTTGATAACGTAATAGAGGTTCTTTGTAGGTTACCATCCTTTTTTCCTTCTTTGCCTTAAATTCTTTGGCATTGATTTCTGACAATTTTAATGTAGTGTATCTTGAAAAAAGACCTTTTAAAATTGAAATTATTAGGTGTTCTTTTAGCTTCATGAACTTCTGTATCCAGTTCCTTCCCCAGGTTTGGGAAGTTCTCAGCTATTATTTCTTTAAATAAACTCTCTCTTCCCTTTTTCGCTCTCTTCTCCCTCTGGGATATCCATTACTTTAATGTTGCCCTTCTAAAAGAGTTGGAAACTCTCACAGAATTTCTTTATTTTTTAATATCTTATTTTTCTTTCCTCTTCATTTCTAAATTTATGTCTTGAAGCTTACTAATTCTCTCTTCCATATGGTCTGCTCTATTTCCAATGCTTGGAAATTTCCAATGCTTAGTGAATACTTCATCTCATTTATTGAATTCTTCAGCTCCAGAATTTCTGTTTGGTTCTTTTATTGTTAATATTTATTTACTTATTTAGCCGTACTCCAAGGCATGCGGAATCTTACTTCCCTGACAAAGGATCAAACCCGCATCTCCTGCATTGGAAGAATGGAGTCTTAACCACTGGACTGCCAGGGAAGTCCCAGTTTGGTTCTTTTTAGAATTTCAGTCTCTTTGGTAAAGTATTCCTTCTATTCATTTTATTTTTGAGCTCATTGAGTTTCATGCTAACAGTTATTTTGAATTTTCTATGTTAGATTGCAATTTTCTGTGAATTTAAGATTGGTTTCTGGAGAACTGTAATTTTCATTTTGTGGTATATTGTTACTGAGTTTCTCCATGGTTCTTGATGAATTGTTTATCTACTGGCACATTTGGAATAACAAAAACCTTTTTAAAGTTAATTTTTATTGGAGTTTAGTTGCTTTAAAATTTTGTGCTAGTTTCTGCTGTACAGCAAAATAAATCAGCTATGCATATACATGTGTCTCTTCTTTGGAAAAGAAAAAAACCTTTAGATACCTTTCTTATGTTTTCCAGCAGGTGGCACTAAAGCACAGTTTTTTGGTTTCTCTTAACTGAGCTGCCTTGCTGCTGCTGCTACTGCTGCTAAGTCACTTCAGTCGTGTCTGACTCTGTGCGACCCCATAGACGGCAGCCCAGCAGGCTCCCCCGTCCCTGGGATTCTCCAGGCAAGAACACTGGAGTGGGTTGCCATTTCCTTCTCCAATGCATGAAAGTGAAAAATGAAAGTGAAGTCGCTCAGTCATGTCCAACTGTCAGCGACCCCATGGACTGCAGCCTTCCAGGCTCCTCCATCCATGGGATTTTCCAGGCAAGAGTACTGGAGTGGGGTGCCATTGCCTTCTCCAACTGAGCTGCCTTAGATTGCTAGAATCCGCGCCCTCCACTGTCCACAGACTTTTTCAGAGGTGTTGCCCTGTGCCCCTGTTGTTGCTTCTTGTGCCTCTATGGTCTTTAGTGCCAGGCTTCCAGTGTCTCTGATGTCCTGGCCTGGAGCATTTGCATGGCGGGCTCCTTTTGCCATGTCCGAGATCCCCTGATTCACAGGCTGTGCTACTGCTGGCGGTGTGTGAGGGTGAGGTAGCGCCTGGAATGGTGAGGGGCGCCTCTGCTGTGTCCAGGGTTGTAAGGTTTGTGGGGTCCACCACTCTGGGGCATGCAGGTAGGGGCCAGGGTTTGGGCACCTCAGCTGCTGAAGAATTGGATCCCAGGCTCCACTGCCACCGCCTCCTGGTTGCTTGGGGCTGCAGATGCGTTGACGCCTGGAGGCTGGAGCCACGTGCGCCTCTCCTGGCCAGAAGGCCAGGATCGCGGGAACCACGTGCACAGTTTCCCCGGTTCCCCCTCCTCCGTGTGCTCCAGTCACATGTGTGGAATTCTCTGGCGTGTTGGGTGGAGGTACCTTTGAGTTGTGGATGCTCTGCTGGTTGTAGAGTAAAAGGGACGGACAAAGGGAATGTTTCAAACTGCCCTGCTGCTGACATCACTCTGCCACCGCTCTGCCTTTTGCCTCCATGGTACTGATTATCCTAAGCTCTGCACATAAATGGAATTGCACAATATTTGTCTGTGACTTATTTGACTGAGCCTTGTGTCCTCAAGGTTCATCTGCTTTGTAGTATAAGTCAGAATTTCCTTTTCTTTAAATGATTGATATTTCATTGTATTATATGCCACATTTTGCTTATCCATTCATTTGTCCGTGGACACTGGGTTGATTCCATGAATTTCCTGGTTCTAGAATGCCAATGTACAGCAGCATAAAGGTTCAGAGATGTCCAGGAGTTAGAAGACTGTATTTATATATATTAAACATATTTCTGTGTATGGGCAGAGATAATGACTCCTTCTCCTCTTCTTTGTCTTCTTCATCCTTCTCCTTACTTTGTAAACATTCTTACTGAAAACATTGCCCTGCCCTGCTCTTTTTCATGTGGTTAAAACACACACACACACCAGGCTTACTTGTCCTTCACTATCTCACGGAGTTTGCTCAAACTCATGTCCATTGAGCTGGTGATGCCATCCAATCATCTCATCCTCTGTCGCCCCCTTCTCCTCCTGCCTGTCTTTACCAGCATCACGGTCTTTTCCAGTGAGTCAGTACGCTGCATCAGGTGGCTAGAGTATTGGACCTTTAGTATTAGTCCTTCCAATGAATATTCAGGGTTGATTTCCTTTAGGATTGGCTGGTTGATCTCCTTGCCATCCAAGGGACTCTCAAGAGTCTTCTCCAGCACCACAGTTCAAAAGCATCAATTCTTCGACACTCAGTCTTCTTTATGGTCTAACTCTCACATCCGTACATGACTACTGGAAAGACTGTAGCTTTGACTATGTGGACCTTTGTTGGCAAAATGACATCTTTGCTTTTTAATATGCTGTCTAGGTTTTTCACAGCTTTTCTTCCAAGGAGCAAGCATCTTTTAATTTTTGTCTGTCATTACCATCTGCAGTGATTTTTGGGGCCCAAGAAGATAAAATCTGCCACTGTTTCCACTTTCTCCCCATCTATTTGCCATGAAGTGATGGGACTGCTTTCCATGACCTTAGTTTTTTGAATGTTGAGTTTTAAGCAAACTTCTTCACTCTCATCTTTCACCCTCGTCAAGAGGGTCTTTAGTTCTTCTTTGCTTTCTGCCATTAGAGTGGTATCATTGGCATATCTGAGATTGTTACTGTTTCTCCAGGTAATCTTGATTCCAACTTACAATTCATCCGTCCCAGCATTTAACATAATATACTCTGCATAGAAGTTAAATAAGCAGGATGACAATAAACAGCCTTGATGTACTCCTTTCCCAATTTTGAACCAGTCCGTTGTTCCATGTCTGGTTCTAATTGTTGCTTCTTGACCTGCATACAGGTTTCTTAGGAGGCAAGTAAGGTGGTTAGGTATTCCCATCTCTTTGAATTTTCCACATTTTGTTGTGATCCACACAGTCAAAGGCTTTGGCATAGTCAATGAAGCAGAAGTAGATGTTTTTCTGAAATTCTCTTGCTTTCTTTATGATCCAACAGATGTTGGCAATTTGATCTTTGGTTTCTCTGCCTTTTCTATACTCAGCTTGTATATCTGGAAGTTCTCGGTTCATGTACTGTGGAAGCTTGAAGGATTTTGAGCAGTACCTTGCTAGCGGGTGAAATGAGCCAATTGTATGATATTTTAAACATTCCTTGGCATTGCCTTTCTTTGGGATTGGAATGAAAATTGACCTTTTCCAGTCCTGTGGCTACTGCTGAGTTTTCCAAATTTGTTGGCATATTGAATGCAGCACTTCCACAGCGTCATCTTTCAGGATTTGAAATAGCTCAGCAGGAATTCCATCACCTCCACTAGCTTTGTTAGTAGTAATGCTTCCTAAGGCCCACTTGACTTCACACTCCAGGATGTCTGGCTCTAGGTGAGCGATCATACCGTTGTTATTACCTGGTTCATTAAGACCTTTTTTGTGTAGTTCTGTGTATTCTTGCCACGTCTTCTTAATCTCTTCTGCTTCTGTTAAGTCCTTGCCATTTCGGTCCTTTGTTTGCCCATCTTTGCATGAAATGTTCCCTCAGTATCTTCGATTCTCTTGAAGAGATCTGTAGTCTTTCCCATTGTATTTTTTCCCTTATTTATTTGCATTGTTCACTTAAGGCTTTCTTATCTCTCCTTGCTATTTAATTTTTAAATGTATTGTATTAACTATATCACATTGTTATACAACAGATAGCAATAATTTTCATCTTGCATGACTGAAACCCTGTTGTAAACAGTGCTGCAATGAACATAGGGGTGCATATGTCTTTTCAAATTGGTATTTTAGAATTCTTTGGATAAACACTCAGAAGTTGATAGCTGGATCATATGATAGCTCTATTCTTAATTTTTTGGTGAATCTCCATGCTGTTTTCCATAATGAGAACACCAATTTACGTTCTTATCAACACTGTCTGAGGGGTCTCTTTCCTCCACATCCTCATCAACGCAGGTTATTTCTCACCTATTTGGTAATCACCATTCTGACAGGCATGCTGCTGCTGCTGCTGCTGCTGCTGCTGCTGCTAAGTCACTTCAGTCGTGTCCGACTCTGTGCGACCCCATAGACAGCAGCCCACCATGCTCCCCTGTCCCTGGGATTCTCCAGGCAAGAACACTGGAGTGGGTTGCCATTTCCTTCTCCAATGCATGAAAGTGAAAAGTGAAAGGGAAGT
Organism: Bos grunniens; assembly: GCF_055505025.1. NCBI lineage: Eukaryota > Metazoa > Chordata > Mammalia > Artiodactyla > Bovidae > Bos > Bos grunniens. Next base: position 14,470,641 of record NC_141189.1, read on the forward strand.
CGCTCAGTCGTGTCCGACTCTTAGTGACCCTGTGGACTACAGCCCGCCAGGCTCCTCCGTCCATGGGATTTTTCCAGGCAAGAGTACTGGAGTGGGGTGCCATTGCCTTCTCCACTGACAGGCATGAGGTGGCTTTTATTTGCATTTCCCTAATAATCAGTGATGTTGAACATCTTTTCATGTGTGGGAGAAACAACAGGGTTCGAGGGAGGAAGGAGACATAGGCTTGGGACAGACAGGAATCTGGCATCTTGAGGGGAAAGCACAGTAGCAGGAACCACTCAACAGTCATGCCTTGGAGTTACTTCCAGGGTGGCTTTAGTCATTTATCTACCCGGTGTCACTGCCTTCGAGATGTGTCCCATGACAGACATACTGACAAGCTACATGTAGATCGAGTCCTTGGCTCGGAGGGGAGAGAAGGTGACCAGTGAAGGGACCGCATGTTTTCTGTAGAGGAAGGGCAGGCAACTTGGGTTCGCGATCCGAGGAAGAGACGACACACGGTGGCAGAGAGGCTGTCCCAAAGCAGAATAACGTGCTGTCATCCATAAAGGTTTAGGTGGCCTCAAAATGGCAAACCCCTGTTCTGGTTCGAGCAAGGTGCCAGGGTGAGTAGAGAAGCTCAGGGTCTTAACCAAAAGGACTGGGATTCAGTGAGGATGAAGGGGGCCATCAAGTCGGGGACATTCTCAACCCAGAAGGCCTCTGAGTTCTATTAACTCTCGGAATCGCAGGTAGTCATGCCCCGGTGTGTGGCATGGGTGGGTGGCATTGTTGGGAAGTGTCAGTGGCATTGCCAACCCAGGGGCCCCTCACCTGCTTGACACCACAGCACTTTCAAATGCCACTTGGTCCTGGGCATACATGTCACATCCAATCCTCATCAAGTCTGAGGGTGTCTTAAACAGCTTATAGGATCCAGCAGGACCACAGTGCTGGGACATAGCAAGGGTGGAAGCGTGGAGCCTGGGAGAAGTAAGGCTCGGAGCACAGTGTGCAGATTCAGGAAAGGTGAGGTGGCTGGGCCATCTGATGGTCTCCACAGACCACTGAGAAGACGCTCTTGCCATTTGAGATGTTCTCTTAATGAAAAGCTTTAAAACTAGGAATAAAATGACACTTTGCACATAAACTTCATACAGCTTTCATCGGCAAACATTTCTTTCTGTGCCTTTGAGGGGTATGGTGGAAAACACAATGAGGGGCATGGTGGAAAACAACCGACAGAGTCCCAGCCCTCCTAGAAAGGAGACAGAAGATAAGCCAGAGTGGTGATCTTTTGTTTTTAATTATTTATCTTTTAATGGAAGGATAATTGCTTTACAGAATTTTGTTGTTTTCTTCCAAACATCAGCATAGATCAGCCAGAGGTGTACATATGTCCCCTCCCTCTTGAGAGAGTGGTGGTCTTAAAACATGGCCCCACCTTCTCTGGCATTCCTCCCAAGGAGAGGTAGAGTTGATAACTGCTCTATCCTGAATCTGGGCAGGCCTGGGACCGCTTCAGCCATTAGAGAAGGGCACAAGTGACCCCAGACGAGCTCATAGAAGGCCACGCCTCTTGGAGCACTTGCTCTGCTGAGACGCCTCTTCAGGTGTGCCTGCACGCTCAGTGGCTCAGTCATGTCTGACTCTTTGCAGCCCCAAGGACTGAAGCCCGCCAGGCTCCTCTGTCGGTGGATTCTCCAGACAAGAATACTGGAGTGGGTTGCTATGCCCTCCTGCTGGGGATCTTCCCCACGCAAGGATCCCGTCCACGTCTCTTACTTCCCGCATCGGCAGGCAGGTTCTTCACCAGGAGCGCCAGATGCACAAAAGTGCAAAACTGGTGGAAAGGCCACGAGGTGGCGCTGTACTCAAAGCCCCGAGTGAGCGTCCTTTCCAGTCCTCACTCGACGCTCGACCCCGGCATCCAGGTCACGCCTTCCCCACCTCCACGCCCCGCCGTCGGGAGCGGAAACAGTTCATCCCTGCCTTGTCCAGATTCTGACCCACAGAACTCGTGATCGCAACGGAATGATTATTGCCTCACTACGTTTGGGATGGTTTGTTATGGGGCAGTATGTAGTCGGAACAAGCAAATATGTAATGTTCGCGTTACACAGCGTCAATGTTAGAAAGTCAGGGCGGGGGAAGTGCTGATGAGTAGAGTGGCAAATGAAGTGAATTCAACCCAACCTGTTAAAAAAGTGAACCAGAATGAGGGCAGAGCAAGAACTGAGGACCATTCCCAGGAGGGCGTGTGAACCCGTTTGCCTCAGGCTCACAGCTCCTCAGGGCAGCCCCTTCCCAGCGACCTGAGCACAGAGAACCACATATCCTGGCTCCCGAGTTCAGGCCAGCTGCTGCTTTGGGAAAATCAACCAAATTTAATTTTTTTTTTTTCCCTAATCCTGGGTTACTTCAGGGATTTGTGAGTTCTTTTCAGTTCAGTCGCTCAGTTGTGTCCAACTCTGCAACCCAATGGACAACAGCATGCCAGGCTTCCCTGTCCATTGCCAACTCCCGGAGCTTACTCAAACTCATATCCATCTAGTGGGTGATGCCATCTAACCATCTCATCCTCTGTCACCCCCTTCTCCTCCTGCTTTCAATCTTTCCCAGCATCAGGGTCTTATCCAGTGAGTTAGTTCTTTGCATCAGGTGGCCAAAGTATTGGAGCTTCAGCTTCAGCATCAGTCCTTCCAATGTATATTCAGGACTGATTTCCTTTAGGATGGACTGGTTTGATCTCCTTGCAGTCCAACGGACTCTCAAGTCTTCTCCAACACCACCGTTCAAAAGCATCAGTTCTTTCATGCTCAGCTTTCTTTTTGGTCCAACTCACATCCATCCATGACCACTGGAAAAACCATAGCTTTGACATTTGTCAGCAAAGTAATGTCTCTGCTTTTTAATATGCTGTCTAGGTTGGTCGTAGCTTTTCTTCCAAGGAGCAAGTGTCTTAATTTCATGGCTGCAGTCACCATCTGCAGTGATTTTGGAGCCCAAGAAAATAAAGTCGGTCACTGTTTCTATTGTTTCCCCATCTATTTGCCACGGAGTGATGGGACCGGATGCCATGATCTTAGTTTTTTTTAAAGTTGAGTTTTAAGCCAGGTTTTTCACTCTCCTCTTTCACTTTCATCAGGTGCTTTTTGATAAATAATAATAATAATAATAAAAAGATGGGGGTGTGCTTTTGACCAACAGCAACTTTCTTTCTTTTTCTCCTATTTCTTTTTCTTTTTTGGCCATGCCACATGCCACGTAGGTTCTTAGTTCCCCGACAAAGGATCAAACCTGTACCCTCTGCAGTGGTAGTGGGTGGTCTTAACCACTGGACCACCAGGGAAGACCCCCAACTGCCATTTTCCTACCCACCTTTTATATAATTTACTTTTTACACATGGTATAAAACCCAAAAAGTACAAAAGTTCAGAGCAAAACGTCTCCGTCCAACTCCTGTCCCCGCCCCCACTCAGTTACTCTGCCCTTGAGGCAACGCTCTGACCAGCCTTGAGAGGTGATCTCCCAAAGCAGCCTCAGCATTTACAATGACACAAAAGCAAGCACCACCTGTCATTCTGCACCTGGACTTCTTTCACTAATGTCTTGGAGTTTTCTCCATATCATTCCATAGACATCTTTCTCATTCTTTAACACTTTTTTGCTTTGGAATAATTTTAGTTTTACAGAAAAATTGCAGACAGTAGACAGTTCCTACCTGTATATCTTTCACCCAGCTTCCCCTGGTATTAACCTCTAACAACTGGGATGCACTTGTCAAAACTAAGAAATTATCATTAGTAACACACTATAATATCAGTGAAGTGATATAATGTATTCCAGTTTCCCTAGTTTTTCCCCTGAGAGCCGTTTTCTGTTCTGGAACTCAACCCAGGATACCCCTAGCATCTAGTTATCATGTGTCCCCTTAGCCTTTTCCAACCTGTGACAGTTTTCCAATCTATTCATATCCTGAGGACATTAACCCTTTTGAAGAATACTGGACAAGTATTTTGTAGAATGTCCTTCAAATTTTCTGATGTGTTCTTGTGATTAGAATGGGGCTATATGTTTTTGGAAAGACAGCTTCAAAGTGAAATACCCTTCTTAATGCATCATATTAGGGTGCTGACAGCACATTAACGGCAATATAACCTTAATCAATAGGCTAAGATTGTATCTGCTAGGTTTCTCCACATAACTTTTTTTATTTTTGAGCTTTATTCCTTAGAAGTGGGTCACTCAACCCAGATCACACACAAGGGGAAAGGAATTAAGCTCCATCTCCCAGAAGGGGTCAGCAAGCATTTACACACACTATTTGGAATTCCATGTGAAAGATTTGTCCCTTTTCCCCTTTTAATCATCATCCAGTCATTTTTTAAAAACTAAAATATAATTGATTTACAAAATTAGTTTCAGAAGTAAAACACAGTGATTCAAAATTTTTATATTATAAACTTTTATAGTATAGTATAAGACTTCTATAGTATGACATAAACTTTTTTTATAGTTTATAGTATAAACTTTTTATACTACATTTTATAGTATGAAATATACTTCACTTGAAGTTCTTACAAAATGTTGCCTGTATTCTCTATAGCTTATTTATTTGCTATATATTTGCTATATAGTAGTTTGTGTTTCATAATCCCCTAAACCTTTTCCTTCTCCCCACTGATAAGCAGTAGTTTGTTCTCTGCATCTGTTCCTGATTTGTTCATATTCGTTTGTTTTATTTTTTTTTTAGGTTACGAATACAGGTGTTAACATACAGAATTTGTCTTTGTGTGTCTGACTTATTTCACTAGGCTTAATACCCTCCAGGTCCATCGGTGTTGGAATAATGGTAAGTTTTCATTCCTTTTTATTGTTGAATAATAGTCCATTGCGTGTGTGTGTACACTACGTCTTCGTTATCCATTCATCTGTTGGTAGATGCTTAGGTTCCTTCCACTTCTTGGCTGTTGTAAATCACGCTGCTATGGACACTGGGGTGCATGTGTCTTCTGGAATTAGTGTCTTCATTTTCTTCAGATAGATAGCCAGTGGTGGAATTGCTGGATCATATGGTAGTTCGTTTTTAGCTTTTTGAGGAACCTCCATAGTGCTTTCAACAGTGGTTGCACCAATTTACATTTCCACCAACGGTGTACCAGATTTCCCTGTTCTCACATCCTCACCAGCATCTGGTTGTGATCCTTTTTGACGGTAATTTTTGTGACGGGTGTGAGGTAATATCTCATTGTGGGTCTGATTAGCATTTTTCTGGTGATTAGTGATGCTGAGCATCTTTTCATGTGTCTGTTGGCCCTCTGTGTGTCTTTGGAAAAATGTCTATTCAGGTCTTCTCATTTTAAAAATCAGGTTGTTTGTCTGATATTGAGTTATATGAAGTGTTTATATATACTGGATGTTAACCCTTATCATCATATCACTTGTTAAGTATTTTCTTCCATTTAGCAGGCTGTCTTTTTGTTTTGTTGATAGTTTCCTTTGCTGTGCAAAAGCTTTTAAGTTTAATTAGCCCCCACTTTTTTAGTTTTGCTTTTTTTCCTTTTCTTTGGGAGACAGATCCAGGAAAGTACTGCTCTGATTTATGTCAGAGTGTTCTGCCTATGTTTTCTGCTAGGAGTTTTATGGTTTCCGGTCTTAACACATTATTGACTGATAATGTATTAAAACATCTTTTGTCAGCCAAAGGTTATTGACCAGAGACGATTTAGTATTCACCTACATAACAAATCGCTGGCTACAGGTGTTAGTTTCTGCGAAAATTCCCTGGTCAGTAATGTGTTAAATTTAGGACTTTAATCCACTTTGAGTTTATTTTTGTATACGGTATGAGGAACTTAAAACATTTTCTAATTTCATTGATTTATGTGAACCTGTCCTGGTTGCCCAGCATCACTTATTGAAGAGACTGCCTTTTCCCCACTGTGTGTCTTTGCCTCCTTTGTCACAGATCGATTGGCTATAAGTGTGTGAGTTATTGCTGGGCTCTGTATCCTGTTCCACTGATCTATATGTCTATTTTTGGGCCAATAGCGTACTGGATTTGGGGTTTTTAATATTTATTTGTGGCTGCGTCAGGTCTTAGTTGCAGCAGGCAGGGTCTTTCACTGGAGCCCACAAGCTGCTCGAGTTGCTGCTCACGGGCTCCAGAGGGCGTGGGCGCTGTAGTTGCTGCACACAGGCTTAGTTGCCCCTCGCGTGTGGGATCTTAGTTCCCACAAGGGTTCTTATTTCTTGTTGCAGCCTTTTTCTTTTCCACTTAGGAAAGATCCTGTAACATGGTTTTTAGGGTGGGTTTAGTATTGATTAGCTTTTAGTTTTACTTGTCTGACAAGTTCTTTATATGTCCTTCCATTCTAGACGGGCTTCCCTCCTGGCTCTAGTTGGAGCTGCCTGCCGGTTCGATTCCTGGGTTGGGAAGATCCCCTGGAGAAGGGAAAGGCTACCTACTCCAGTGTTCTTGGGCTTCCCTTGTGGCTCAGCTGGTAAAGAATCCCCCTGCAATGCGGGAGACCTGGATTTGATCCCTGGGTTGGGCAGATCCCCTGGAGAATGGAACGGCTACCCACTCCAGCATTCTGGCCTGGAGAATCCTAGGGACTGTATAGTCCATGTGGTCACAAAGAGTTGGACACGACTGAGTGACTTTCACTTTTCACTTTTGTCTACAACTTTTTCTCTTGATCCCTTTAGAATTTTCTTTTTAGCTTCTGCCATCTTAATTATGATATGTGTCGGCATGGATCTCTTCAGATTCATCTTTTCTGGGGCCCTCTGTACTTCCTGTACCTGAATATCCATTTCCTTCTTCAGATTCAGGGTGTTTTCACCCATAATTTCACCAAATACATGTTTGACCCTTTTCTCTCTCTTCTTCTTTTGGGACCTCTATTATATAAATGTTGGTACAATTGATGTTGTCCCAGAGGTCCCTTAAACTGTTCTCATTTTTAAATTTTCTTTTGCTTTTTTCTGATTGGTTGATTTCCATTATTCTATCTTCCGGATCACTTATGCATTCTTCCATATCACGTAGTCTGCTGTTAACTCCTTCTAGTGTTTTTTTGTTTGTTACAGTTATTGTAATCTTCAGATTTGACTGCATTTTCTTTTTATACTTTGTAATTCCTTATTAAAATTATCACTATGTTCATCTATTCTTTTCCCTGTATCAGTTAGCATCCTTATTACTAAATCTTTGAACTTTTTTTCTTGTAAATTATTTATCTGTTTCATTAGTCGTTTTTCTTGTTCTTGCTTTTGAAACAAATTCCTCTGTCCTCTCATGTTGATTAACTGTCTCTGTCCCCATGGAATTAGGTGGAACAGTCACCTCTCCTGCTCTTGTGTGAGAGCAGCCCTGTGCACTCTCTGTGTACCCAGTGACTTCTCTGGGAGAGCTGGGTCTGACATGCGTGCATTTGTGCTAGGTCGCTCAGTCGTGTCCGACTCTTTGCAACTCTATGGACTGTAGCCTGCCCAGCTTCTCTGTCCATGAGATTCTCCAGGCAAGAATACTGAGTGGGTTGCCATGCCCTCCTCCATGGGGTCTTCCCAACTCAGGGGTTGATCTCAAGTCTCATGTCTCCTGCTTTGGCGGGTTGGTTCTTTCACACTAGCGCCACCTAGTGGACTCACAGGCACAAGTCACCACCCCAGGGTGTGCAGGCAGTTGGCACCTTGATAGGAAGTGAGGCTAGAAATGGAGAGGCTAGGGCTGGAGCCTGATGTGAGCTGGGCATCTCTTCTATCAGTGACCAGCACATCCCTTTTGGGTGTGGGGTCAGTCCCCACACTGCTGGAGCAGAAGTCCTGAGGACCAGGTCCACGCTGTCTCTGTTCCCTGTGTGTGCGCTCCCTGCTCCCAGCATTGGCATCTTTGTCCTAAAGGGGAGCAGTGCTGGGCAAGAGGGGCTGCGTGGGCGCTCAGCGTGTGTTGGGGCACGGGCTCGGGCAGCCCCGGCACCAGTCAGAGTTCCTGTTCACTCCTCATCTCCTGCCTCCAGAAGCACCAAAAATGGCTTCCCTCACCTGTCCAGGTGCTGTGTTGGGTCTGAACTGGCTCTGTCCCTACAGCCATGCAGCCCCCTCAGCTGGGGCAGCCTTTGCCCTAGTGTAGAGCTGTGCCACAGTGGGGCAAGAGGGTCCGGGGCAGACACTCAGCTCGGGCTGGGGCACAACTGGGACATTTGAGAGAAACTGGCCAGAGTCCCAGACAGCTTTAATCTGTTTCTTCTCCCTTGGTTTTGGAAATCAGCAGCTGTGTGTGCACCCTTCAGGAGCAGTCTTGGTTCTTTACAGCCCTGCTGTCTGCCCCACTGGTTCCCAAACTAGTTAAGGGGACTCACTCCCCCAGGGTCAGGCCCCCAAGCCTGGGATGCCCGGTATCCCCAGGGGCCATCTCCAAGGCTACGTAATCCCCCTCCTCCTCTGTGTCCACTCCCAGGGGTGCAGATCACCCCCTGATCACTTTTCTTTCCTTCCTGCCTGATTCTGTGTGAATCTTTCTTACAGCCTCGGTGGTATGTGTCCTTTGCTGCTCTCCAGTTTTTCAGTGGGAATTGCTCCACCTCATATGCATTTTTGATGTGTTCAAGGGGGTGGGCGAGCTTGTGTCATCCTGTTCTGCCATCTTGATCTCCTCCAACTTCACTTTTTAAGGATAGTCTTTCTGCATGTAGAATTCTTGGTTGGCAGTTTTTCCTTCTAACTCTTTAAACATGCCACTCCAGAGCTTCCCTGGTGGCTCAGTGATAAAGAATCACCTGCCAATACAGGAGATGCAGGTTCCAGCCTTGGGTCAGAAAGAGCCCCAGGAGAAGAAAGCGGCTGCCCACTCCAGTACTCTTGCCTGGGAAATCCCATGGACAGAGGAGCCCAGGGGGCTACAGTCCGTGGGGTCACAGAGAGTCGGACACAACAGTGACTAAACAACAATATGCCACTCCACTGTCTTCCGTTGCTTCTGAGAAGCCAGTTGTTAATTGCACTGTTTCCTTGAGCCATTTTTCTCTTGCTACTTTTTGACCTTTCCTTGTTCTTTCATGGGCTTCCCTGGTAGCTCAGGACAGTAAAGCATCTGCCTGCAATGCGGGAGACCTGGGTTGGATCCCTGGGTCGGGAAGATCCCCTGGAGGAGGAAATGAGTACTCCAGTACTCTTGCCTGGAAAATTCCATGGACTGAGGAGCCTGGTATGCTACAGTCCATGGGGTCACAAAGAGTCGGGCCTGACTGAGTGACTTCACTTTCACTTTCCTTTCTTTGTTCTTTCATGGTATATTTAGGGAGGGATCTCTTTGTGTTGATTTACCTGGGGATTCATTGACATTCTTGGATCTGCAGATTTAGTGATCGTTATCAAATCTGAAAGTTTGAGGGCTATTATTTCTTCAAATGTTTCTTCCGTCCCTTTTTTTAACCTCCTTTTTTTCTGTGATGACCATTTCCTATGTTGGTATGCTTGACGTTGCCCATGGGTCCTGAGGCTCTGTTCATTTTTCTTCCATCTTCCTTTCTGTCTAGTATTCAGGCTTGGGTGATTTTCACGATCTGTGTTCACGTTCACTGATTTCTTCTACCATCTCACATCTATTGTTAAGATCATCTAGTGGGACCTCCCTGGTGGTGCAGCGGTTAAGACCTGTACTCGCACTACAGGGGGCTCAGGTTTGACTCCTGGATGGGGAGCTAAGATCCTGCATGCCATGCTGTGCAGCATGGCCAAAAAAAAAAAAAAATGATCCCTCCTGTTGTTCTTTTATGGCCATACCTACACTCCCACTTACAACTCCTGAAAACTATGAAGAAATGTTGTCCAATTCTATAAATTGTCATTTCAAGAAAGTGGTATAAGAGAAATCGTATAGTATGTGAACATTTAAGACTGGCTTCTTTTACTTAGCACAACGCCTTTGAGATCTATCCCAGCTGTTGCATGTATCAAGAGTTCATTCCTGGGTGTCCCTGCTGGCCCAGTGGTTGGGAATATGCCTGTCAAAGCAGAGGACACAGGTTCAATCCCTTGTCTTAGTTGCGCTGTGGGGCAACTAAGCCCAAGCGCCACAACTCCTGAAGCCCACGTACCCTAGAACCTGTGCTCAGTGACAAGAGAAGCCGCTGTAATGAGAAGCCTGCCCACCGCAACTAGAGAGTAGCCCCCACTCACCACACCCAGAGAAAGCCCGCACACAGCGATGAAGACCCAGCAAGCCAAAAATAAATAAAGTAAGCAAATAAAATTTACAAGGAAGAATCCATTCTTTTTTGGGACCTTCCTACACTGTTGGTGGGAATGTAAATTGGTGTAGCCACTATGGAAAACAGGATGGAAGCTCCTTAAGAAAACTAAAAATAGTTACCATATGATCCAGCAATCCTAGGCTGCACATACATCTGGCCCAAACTCTTAATTTGAAAAGATATGTGCACCCCAGTGTTCGCAGCAGCACTATTGACAACAGCTAAGACATGGAAGAACCTGAGTGTCCACTGACGGATGAATGGACAAAGAGCGTGTGGCATATAGAATAATACACATAGTATACATAGAGACAGATATATACTGGAATACTACTCAGCCATAAAAAGAAATCAAGCCATTTGCAACAACATGGACGGACCTAGAGATAATCATACGAAGTGACGTAATTCAGACAGAAAGACAAGTACCATACAATCTCACTCACATGTGGCATAGAACATGTGATACAAATGAACTCATTTATAAAACAGAATCAGACTCACAGACATGGTTACTGAAGGGGAATAGGCAGTGAAAGCGTTAGTTGCTCTATCACAGCCAATTCTTTGCAACCCCACGGACAATAGCCTGCCAGGCTCCTCTCTCCCTGGAATTCTCCAAGCAATAATACTGGAATGGGTAGCCATCCTGCTCTAGGGGACTTTCCTGACCCAAGGTTGGAACCTGGGTCTCCTGCATGACAGGCAGATTCTTTACCATCTGAGCCATCAGGAAAGCACGAAAGAGGTGTGAGAAGAGATAAATTGGGAGTTACGGGATTAGCAGGTACAAACTACTATACATGCAAACTACTACACAAGGTCTTACTGTACATCATAGGGAACTATAGTCAATATCCTATAATAAACAATAATGGAAAGAATATATATCATATTCTATTATATAATATATATATATATAAATTGAATCACTTGCTGTCCAGAAACTAACACAACATTATAAATAACTATACTTCAAGAAAAAATATAATTAAAAACGAGTTTGTTTCTGGGACTTCCCTTGTGGCCCAGTGGTTTAAGACTTCACCTTTCAGTGCAGGGGGCGTAGGTTTGATCCCTGTTTGGGGAACTAAGATCCCACATGCTGTGTGGCATGGCCAAGAAAAAAGAACGTATTCCTTTTTATTACTGAAGAGTGTTTCATGGTATGAGTGTACCACAGTGATGTAGATTAAATTTTTGTGTTGCCATATGGAGAAACTTAACCCACTATAACAGTATTTAGAGGCGGGACCTTTGGAAAATGATTTGGTCATGAAGGCAGGACACTAAAGAATGGGATTCAGTTCAGTTCAGTTCAGTCACTCAGTCGTGTCCGACTCTTTGCGACCCCATGAATCGCAGCACGCCAGGCCTCCCTGTCCATCACCAACTCCCAGAGTTCACTCAGACTCACATCCGTCGAGTCAATGATGCCATCCAGCCATCTCATCCTCTGTTGTCCCCTTCTCCTCCTGCCTCCAATCCCTCCCAGCATCAGAGTCTTTTCCAATGAGTCAGCTCTTTGCATGAGGTGGCCAGAGTACTGGAGTTTCAGCTTTAGCATCATTCCTTCCAAAGAAATCCCAGGGCTGATCTCCCTCAGAATGGACTGGTTGGATCTCCTTGCAGTCCAAGGGACTCTCAAGAGTCTTCTCCAACACCACACTTCAAAAGCATCAATTCTTCAGCACTCAGCCTTCTTCACAGTCCAACTCTCACATCCATACATGACCACTGGAAAAACCATAGCCTTGACTAGACGAACCTTTGTTGGCAAAGTAATGTCTCTGCTTTTGAATATGCTATCTAGGTTGGTCATAACTTTCCTTCCAAGGAGTAAGTGTCTTTTAATTTCATGGCTGCAGTCACCATCTGCAGTGATTTTGGAGCCCCCCAAAATAAAGTCTGACACTGTTTCCGCTGTTTCCCCATCTATTTCCCATGAAGTGATGGGACCGGATGCCATGATCTTTGTTTTCTGAATGTTGAGCTTTAAGCCAACTTTTTCACTCTCCACTTTCACTTTCATCAAGAGGCTTTTGAGTTCCTCTTCACTTTCTGCCATAAGGGTGGTGTCATCTGTATATCTGAGGTTATTGATATTTCTCCCGGCAATCTTGATTCCAGCTTGTGCTTCTTCCAATCCAGCGTTTCTCATGATGTACTCTGCATATAAGTTAAATAATCAGGGTGACAATATACAGCCTTGACGTACTCCTTTTCAGAAACTCCAGGCTTTCCTGGTGGCTTAGCAGAAAAGAATCTGCCTGCCAATGCAGGAGACACGTGTTCGATCCCTGGATTGGGAAGACCCCCTGGAGAAGGAAATGGCAACCCACTCCAGTACTCTTGCCTGGGAAATCCCATGGACAGAGGACCCTTGTGGGCTACATCCGTGGGAGTGCAGAGTTGGACATGACTTAGTGCCTTAACAACAACAACAAATGAAATTCCAGAATAGGAAGCAGGCTCTCATCAGACGTCAGGTCTGCTGGAGCCTGGATCTTGGACTTCCCACCCAAAATGTGAGAAATAAGTTTCTGTTGTTTATAAGCCTGCCTGCCTATGGTAATTTGTTATAGCATCCCAAACTGACTAACACACACAATTTGTTGAACCATCCATTCACCCACTAAAGAACATGTCGAATCATTTCTGGGTTTTGATTATTACAAAATAAAGCTGCTATGAACATTCATGCATGGGTTTTTTTCTTCTTGTTTTAAGATTTATTTGTCTATTTTTTATTTTATCTCTGGCTGTGCTGGGTCTTCATGACTTTCTCTAGTTGCAATGAGCAGGGGCCACTCTCCAGTTGCCGTGTGAGGGCTTCTCATTGCAGGGGCTTCTCTTGTTGTGGCTCCCGGGCTCTGGAGCACAGGCTTAATAGCTGTAGCACACGGGGCTTAGTTGCTTCGCGGCACGTGGTATCTTTCTGGACCGGGGATTGAACCTGTGTCCCCTGCATTGGCAGGCTGATTCTTAACTACTGAGCCACCAGGCAAGCCTGTGCACAGGTTTTTATGTGAACATACATTTTTATTTCTCTGGGATTTCTGGTTGTATGGTAATTGCACATTTAGTTTTATAAGCAATTCCACACTGTTTCCAGAGTATGTGTGCCATTTTACACCCCCTCAGCAATGAATGAGTAACTCATTTTCTCTGTGTCCTTACTAGCATTTGATATTGTCACTATTTTTTTGTAATTTTAGTGATGCTGGTAGGTGTGCAGTGACATCTCATTGTGGTTTATTTATTTATTTGGTTGCATCAGGTCTTAGTCGCGGCATGGGTTCTCTAGTTAAGGCCCATCTGTGGGATCTTCCCAGACCAGGGATCGAACCCACGTCCTCTGCATTGAAAGGCAGATTCTTTACCACTGGACTACCACGGACATCCTTTACTGTGGTTTTAATTTGCATTTCCTTAATGGCTAAAGATGTTCAACATCTTTCAGCATGCTTATGTGAAATCTGTAAATCTTCTTCAGTGAAATGTCTGTTTCTGTCTTCTGCTCATTTTCTAATTGGACTGTATGGTTTGGGGTTTTGTTTTGCCTTTACTGTTGAATTTTGGGAGTTCTTTATATATTCTAGAAAGTAGTCCTTTGTTGGATATGTGGTTTGCAAATATTTTCTCCAACTTTGTAGCTTCCCTTTTCTGCCTCTTGACTGTCTTCCACAGAGCAGCAAGTGTTTTACATTAAAAAAAAATACGTTTATTTGACTGCATGGGGCCTCAGTTGCAGCACGCAGAATTTTTGATCTTCTTTTGCGACATGTGGAATCTAGTTTCCAGACCAGGAATCAACCCTGGGGCCCTTGCATTGAGCCACTGAACCACCAGGGCCATAAAGAAGGGTGAGCACAGAAGAACTGATGTTTTACATTTTGTTGTCATTGTTCAGTCGCTAAGTTGTGTCCGCCTCTTTGCAATACCATGGACTGTAGCACGCCAGGTTTCCCTGTCCTTCACTATCTTCTGGAGTTCACGGAAACTCATGTCCACTGAATTGGTGATGCTATCTAACCATCTCATCCTCTGCCGCCTTCTTCTCCTTTTGCCTTCAATCTTTCCCAGCATCAAGGTCTTTTCCAGTGAGTTGGTTCTTTGCATTAGGTGGCCAAAGTATTGGAGCTTCAGCATCAGTCCTTCCAATGAATATTGAGGACTGATTTCCTTTAGGATTGACTGGTTTGATCTCCTTGCAGTCCAAGGGAGTCAAGAGTCTTCTCCAACACCAAAGTTCAAAAGCATCAATTCTTTGGTGCTCAGCTTTCTTTATAGTCCAACTCTCACATCCATACATGACTACTGGAAAAACCATAGCTTTGACTAGATGGACCTTTGTCAGCAAAGTGATAGCTCTGCTTTTTAATATGCTGTCTAGGTGTGTCATAACTTTTTGTCCAAGGAAAAAGTGTTTTTTATTTCATGGCTGCAGTCACCATCCACAGTGATTTTGGAGCCCAAAAAGTAAAGCCTGTTACTGTTTCCATTTTTTCCCCATCTATTTTCTGTGAAGTAATGGGACCGGATGCCGTGATCTTAGTTTTTCTGAATGTTGAGTTTTTTAAACCAGCATTTTCACTCTCCTCTTTCAATTTCATCAGGAGGCTTTTTAGTTCCTCTTCGCTTTCTGCCATTAGGGTGGTATCATCTGCATATCTGAGGTTGATATTTCTCCTTGCATCCTTGATTCCAGCTTGAGCTTCATCCAGCCCAGCATTTCACATGATGTACTCTGTATATAAGTTAAATAAGCAGGGTGACAATATACAGCCTTGACGTACTCCTTTCCCAATTTTGAACCAGCTATTGTTCCATGTCCGGTTCTGTTGCTTCTTGACCTTCAAACAGGTTTCTCAGGAGGCAGGTTAGGTGGTCAGGTTTCCCATCTCTTTAAAAATTTTCTAGTTTGTTGTAATCCACACAAAGGCTTTAGCGTAGTCAGTGAAGTGGAAGTAGTTGTTTTGTCTGAAATTCTCTTGATGATCCAATGGATGTTGGCAATTTGATCTCTGGTTCCTCTGCCTTTTCTAAATTCAGCTAGTACATCTGGAAATTCACGTACTGTTGTAGCCTAACTTGATGGATTTTTAACATTACCTTGCTAGAATGCAAAGCAATGAATGGTAGCTTGAACATTCTTTGGCATTGCCCTTCTTTGGGATTGGAATGAAAACTGACCTTTTCCAGTCCTGTGGCCACTGCTGAGTTTTCCAAATTTGCTGGCATATTGAGTGCAGCACTTTCATAGCATCCTTTTTTAGGATTTTAAACAGCTCAGCTGGAATTCCATCACCTCCACTAGCTTTGCTTGTAGTAATGCTTCCTAAGGCCCACTCAACTTCACACTCCAGGATGTCTGGCTCTAGGTTAGTGATCACACCATCGTGGTTATCCGGGTCATTAAGACCTTTCCTGTATAGTTCTCCTGTGTATTCTTGCCACCTCTTCTTAAAATCTCTTCTGCTTCTGGTAGGCTTTTACCGTTTCTGTCCTTTGTCCATCTTTACAGGAAACACTCCCTTGACCTAGTTTTCTTGAGGAGATCTCTCGTCTGTCGTTCTCCTCTTTGCCTCTGTTTCTTTGCACCATCCACCTGAGAAGGCTTGCTTCTCTCCTGGCTTTTCTTCGCACCCCTGCAGTTGGCTATATCTTTCCCTTTCTCCTTTGCCTTTCACTTCTCAGCTGTCTGTAAGGCCTCCACAGACAGCCACTTTGCCTTCTTGCATTTGTTTTTCTTGGGGATGATTTTGTTCACCACCTCCTGTACAGTGTTAGGAACCTCCATCCATAGGTTTTCAGGCACTCTGTCTACCAGATCTATTCCTTTGATCTATTCGTCACTTCCACTGTAAAATCATAAGGGATTTGATTTAGGTCATACCTGAAAGGCCTAGTGGTTTTCCTTACTTTCTTCAACTTAAGTCTGCATTTTGCAATAAGGAGCTGATGATCTGAGTCAGGTCTTGTTTTTGCTGACTGTATAGAGCTTCTCTATTTTTGGTTGCAAAGAATATAATCAACCTTATTTCCATATTGACCATCTGGTGATGTCCATGTGTAGGTCATCTCTTGTGTTGTTGAAAGGTGTTTGCTATGACCAGTGTGTTCTCTGTTAGCCTTTGCCCTGTTTCATTTTGAACTCCAAGGCCAAACTTGCCTGTTACTCCAGATATCTCCTGAGTTCTTACTTTTGTGTTCCAGTCCTGTGATGAAACAGACATCTTTTTTTTGGTGTTAGTTCTAGAAGGTCTTTTAGGTCATCATAGAACCATTCAACTTCAGCTTCTTCAACGTTAGTGGTTGGGGCAGAGACTTGGATTACTGTGATATTGAATGGTTTGCTTTGGAAACGAACCAAAATCATTCTGTTGTTTTTGAGATTGCACATGAGAACTGCATTTCAGACTCTTTTGTTGACTATGAGGGCTACTCCAGTTCTTCTAAGGGATTCTTGCCCACAGTAGTATATATAATGGTCATCTGAATTAATTTCACCCATTCCCATCCATCTTAGTTCACTGATTCCTAAAATGACAATGTTCACTCTTGCCACCTCCTGTTGGACCACTTCCAATTTGCTTTGATTCATGGACCTAACATTCCAGGTTTCTATGCAATACTGTTCTTTACAGCATCGGGCCTTGCTTCTATCACCAGTCACATCCACACCCGGGCGTTGTTTCCGCTTTGGCTCCACCTCTTCATTCTTTCTGGAGCAATTTCACCGCTCCTCTGCAGTAGCAGTAGCTACGTTTTGACGAGGTCTAATTTGTCAGTTTTTCCTTTTATGGACTGTGCTTCTGATGTCATATCTACACTTCCTTTACCTAGCCCTGGACATAAAAGATTCTCTATTTTTTCCTAAAGTTTTATATTTTCCATGATCCATTTTGAGTCAATTTTTGCATAACTTATGGGGATTTAGGGGCTTCCCAGGTGGTACTAGTGATAAAGAATCCGCCTGCCAATGCAGGAGATGTAAGAGGTGCTGGTGAGATCCCTGGGTCGGGAAGAACCCCTGGAGCTGGAAATAAATGCAACCTGCTGCAGTATTCTTGCCTGGGGAATCCTATGGACAGAGGAGCCTGATGGGCTACAGTCCATGGGGTCGCAAGGAGTTGGTCATGACTCAGCGACTGAAGACACACACACACACAAATGGTACTGTATTTTTAATTTTGGTTTTCATTTTTTGTTGAAAACTGGACATTTTAGCTAATATATTGTAGTAACTGTGGATTCTGATCCCTTCCCCCTGATGCTGATGTTATTGTTTCGTTGTTAGTAAATAGCCTATACTCAATTTGTAGAAACTATCTTCTCCATGCAAAGATGAGCTCGATAAAGGACAGAAATGGTATGAACCTAACAGAAGCAGAAGATATTAAGAAGAGATGGCAAGAATACACAGAGGAACTGTACAAAAAAGATCTTCACGACCCAGATAATCACGATGGTGTGATCACTGACCTAGAGCCAGACATCCTGGAATGTGAAGTCAAGTGGGCCTTAGAAAGCATCACTACGAACAAAGCTAGTGGAGGTGATGGAATTCCAGTTGAGCTGTTCCAAATCCTGAAAGATGATGCTGTGAAAGTGCTGCACTCAGTATAACAGCAAATTTGGAAAACTCAACAGTGGCCACAGGACTGGAAAAGGTCAGTGTTCATTCCAATCCCAAAGAAAAGCAATGCCAAAGAATGCTCAAACTACTGCACAATTGCACTCATCTCACATGCTAGTAAAGTGATGCTCAAAATTCTCCAAGCCAGGCTTCAGCAATATGTGAACCGTGAACTTCCTGATGTTCAAGCTGGTTTTAGAAAAGGCAGAGGAACCAGAGATCAAATTGCCAACATCTGCTGGATCATAGAAAAAGCAAGAGAGTTCCAGAAAAGCATCTATTTCTGCTTTATTGACTATGCCAAAGCCTTTGACTGTGTGGATCACAATAAACTGTGGAAAATTCTGAAAGAGATGGGAATACCAGAACACCTGATCTGCCTCTTGAGAAATTTGTATGCAGGTCAGAGAGCACCAGTTAGAACTGGACATGGAACAACAGAGGTTCCAAATAGGAAAAGGAGTTCGTCAAGGCTGTATATTGTCACCCTGCTTATTTAACTTATATGCAGAGTACATCATGAGAAACGCTGGACTGGAAGAAACCAAAATGGAATCAAGATTGCCGGGAGAAATATCAATAACCTCAGATATGCAGATGACACCACCCTTATGGCAGAAAGTGAAGAGGAACTCAAAAGCCTCTTGATGAAAGTGAAAGTGGAGAGTGAAAAAGTTGGCTTAAAGCTCAACATTCAGAAAACGAAGATCATGGCATCAGGTCCCACCACTTCATGGGAAATAGATGGGGAAACAGTGGAAACAGTGTCAGACTTTATTTTTCTGGGCTCTAAAATCACTGCAGATGGTGACTGCAGCCATAAAATTAAAAGACACTTACTCCTTGGAAGGAAAGTTATGACCAACCTAGATAGCATATTCAAAAGCAGAGACATTACTTTGCCAACAAAGGTTCGTCTAGTCAAGGCTATGGTTTTTCCAGTGGTCATGTATGGATGTGAGAGTTGGACTGTGAAGAAGGCTGAGCACCAAAGAATTGATGCTTTTGAACTGTGGTGTTGGAGAAGACTCTTGAGAGTCCCTTGGACTGCAAGGAGATCCAACCAGTCCATTTTGAAGGAGATCAGCCCTGGGATTTCTTTGGAAGGAATGATGCTAAAGCTGAAACTCCAGTACTTTGGCCACCTCATGCGAAGGGTTGACTCATGGGAAAAGACTCTGATGCTGGGAGGGATTGGGGGCAGAAGGAGAAGGGGACGACAGAGGATGAGATGGCTGGATGGCATCACTGACTTGATGGACGTGAGTCTGGGTGAACTCCGGGAGTTGGTGATGGACAGGGAGGCCTGGCGTGCTGCGTTTCATGGGGTCGCAGAGTCGGACACGACTGAGCGACTGATCTGATCTGATCTTTTCCATGGTATGTAACCCATGATGTCTCTTCTCAGTTTAACTTATATTTTGTTTTTTGTAAAATAAAAACCTCCAAAGAGATTACCCTTAGGTCTACATAGCATAGAAGTCAGGCAATGCCCGGTTAGAGGTTCTGCTCAAACATCTCAATCTTTGCCTACAGCTCTGGTGGCAAGTGGGGAAGCCTATTCAAAATTCAGTGTGTTTCCAAGTCTATCCCAACTTCTGATACTTCCCAGTACAGAGCTTGAATCCCTGGGTCGCCCCTGTGTGTGCACGTGGCCTCCCATTCTACCAGGGATGTGTGGAACCTCTCTGGCTCTTTTCAAGGAGTTCCTTGGTAAATTTCTCTACAGTCTGCCACCCACCCCAAGCTTTCTCCTTTCTCGTTCTATCAAGTTTGCTATTTTTACAGACAATGCCACTGAACAAGAGTTTTTCACCTTTCCCTGCAGAGCAAGCCCAACAGTGAAGCTGCTAGCTTTTTAAAGACACCTTCACCCTGGCAGCACTCTAAGCTAGGAATGAGGGAGAAAATGGAAGCAGCTCCAGGTGAAATACTTAGTGTTCTTTCTGGAAGTTCAGCCATCTTTCCATAAACAGTTGCATCTCAATTCTTTTTCATTTACTTGCCTTGGGTCAACTTTCAGAGCCCTGAAGTGGTTGTCCTGACAATTTCATCCTATTTTACAGTTGCCTGACACTTTGCCAGAAATACTCAGACACCCTTAAACCTCTCTCACCCGTGGACACAGCTGAGGATGCACTGGGGACCCAGACTCCAACCTCCTAGCTTCAGCCCCAGGGGATGAACCTGGTTTCTTAAGGTAGACCTCCCTCTGCTGGTGAGGGAAGACTCAGAAGGTTTCAGGTCGAACTTGCAGGACCAGAACTCAGTACATAACTATAACTAGCAGCCTCCGCGGAGAAGGCAATGGCAACCCACTCCAGTGCTCTTGCCTGGAGAATCCCAGGGGCGGGGGAGCCTGGTGGGCTGCCGTCTCTGGGGTCACACAGAGTCAGACACGACTGAAGCGACTTAGCAGCAGCAGCCTCCAACATCACCCGCCCTGAAATCCAAGGCACCTACTTTTATCAGTGTACACTCACGATTGCATATGAGTCCTAGCCTCTCCCTCCTCCATCAGAGCTCATGAGGAATGTCAACCTTCACATAGTTCAATGGACCCAATCACTGGTCAAGTTGCCCCATTAACCTTTAACTTTTCCAGTGACCAAAGTAGGGAGGGTGTGAATAGGACAGTAGGCGGGGCTTGTGAGCTCAGCTCTGGTCTTGTTTCTCCCAACTCACCCCCAAGTGCTGGACTCCATGCCTCCACCGCATTCCCTCCATGGAGGGGATCTAAGTAAGCGGGCTGACTCCAGGCCTCCACAACTATAACATTGATCATCTAGCTCTGCTGCTGACTAATTTAAGTCGCTCAGTCATGTCTGACTCTTTGTGGCTCAATAGACTGTAGCCAGACAGACTCCTCTGTCCATGGAATTCACCAGGCAAGAACACTGGAGTGGCTTGCCATTTCCTTCTCCAATGCATGAAAGTGAAAAGTGAAAGGGAAGTTGCTCAGGTTGTCTACTTGAAAGTTACACAGTCGTGTCTGACTCCTAGCGACCCCATGGACTGCAGCCTACCAGGCTCCTCCATCCATGGGATTTCCCAGGCAAGAGTACTTGAGTGGGGTGCCATTGCCTTCTCCATTCAATTAGAAGAAACTAAAAATGTTAAATAGCAGTGCATGTCCTATGTGATAAGCATGGTTTTCATCTCCTGAAATGTGTTATATACACTTGCTTTGCACATCAGTTCTCATCAGATGATAGGAACCCACTGCAAGGGCAGTACCGCTGTTGACAAAGACTAGAGCTTGGGGGAGATCTCTCCGCTTTGCTAATTCTCACCTACCAAACCAGAGGTGACCCACCAGCCTCGCTCTTGGACACCCCCGCCTCACACTTCATTATAATGTTTACAGAGCACCATACACTGTTCCACTGTTAACCTGTTCAGTCCTCACTGTATTCAAGTGGCTGCTGTTATCCCTACTTTACAGATGGGAAATGGACACAGAGAGGTTAAACCACTCAGCCTACGTTACACGGCCTGTTGTGAATTGGGGCCGGGGCTCAGACCTGCCACACTGACTCTGATAACACCCTGCGTGGACCAGATGGTGTAGGACATCTCCCTGCATAGACTGCGGGGCCGCCCCGGCAGCAGCCTGGCTTGTCCTCTGGTGGGAAGACAGATCCCTATGGGACTCCATTCTCCACCCATCGTAAGCCAGGGCCCTGGGAGCACAGTCTCTGCCCTCTGCCTGGAATGCCCCAGGCCAGCACTCCCCGCTCTGTGTGACTTCAAAGCGTACCTCTTTTGAAGATGCCTCCTGTGATCACCGCAGCTGGGGCATCACAGCCCTCATCCTCTGTCCCAAGAACCTTTATCTCATCACTAGCTGCCATTAGATCAGAAATATACTTCTGTGTTTATGCACTATCTCCCCCACCAGGAGGCACCCAGAGGCCAAGCATTTTGTCTGTGGGCTGCTGCGCCTCTAGTTCCTAGATGGACGACGGCACTTAAGAACCCCAGAAAAACGTGTTCTTGGGTAAGCAAGAGTCTGGAGTAAAGAGGGTGAGTAACATGAAAAGCAAAACCTAATCTCCTTCCCCTTGGACAAGGCACTGTCAACTTGCCGTCTGTTCTTGCAATGGTCAGATTGCTGCTGTTCCCCCACCAGCAACACCTGGTGTGCTATGAGTGTGGGGCCTTCAGAGGGAAAAACAGATGGGCAGAGGTTTGTTCAAGACCGGAAATAAGCTCACAAGCTGGACTGGACTCCGCAATGCACCTTGGGTCTGTGCATTCACTCTGCTTCTCCCGAAATCTGCAGAGACGGTTCTGTGTGTCTGAGACTCACCAGGACAAGGAGATGCTTATAAAGCACCATGGCTAATGGACTTGTGGACTGGGTCTATGTCAGGTTTTACAGATGATGGGAGAAGGAAGATGCAAGCCCTTATTTTCCAAGGGCTTCTTCACCGTGATGGAGAGGAGATGCCACACCCGAGCCTCCCAGCCCGAGGCAGCAGCAAAGCACCACGCAAAGCACGGTGAGTTGTGCTCCGCCAGCTAGAGAGGGCAGGGCCGGGCGGAGGGGCAGACACGAGCGCCCACTGAGGCAGCCCGCTCCCAACTGGGCACCCGGAGGCCGACCCCTCCCTGCCTGGCACCATCGGGGACTGAGGAAGGGCAGACCCACAGAGCCCCAGCCTACCGGGAAAGGGGACGAATTCACGTCGGTGAACACACTGCCCTTCACAAATAGCTACAGGTAACTGCAGAGGATGCCTTTGACAAAGCAGGGCTGGCCTGTGTGGTAGCTCTGTACTGGGGAGTCGGGGCTGGCTCCGGTACCTTGGGCGAGAGCACACGGAGAGCGCGTGGGACTGAGACAGTGTCTATAAATCCCGTCCCCGTTCAAACGCTCCTACCGCTCCTCCCGGGCAGGAGTTGGGCAGGACTGCGAGCACTCGTGGTCCAGCACACTAAGGTTCTGTACTCTGGGGGAGAAGACCTGGGTGCTTGGGAGGAAACAGTGCCCGCCCCTCATCCTGACGACAGCTGACACTTAAGAACAGCTTGCAAAACATCCCTACTGACTTATCGTGTATGTTCTTCCCTTAGAAAACACCCAGCAGATAGGAGGAAATGGAGACACAGCAAGTAAATTCAGACATTTTATTCTGGAAAGCACATGTGCACAGTTTCAACACAGAAAATTAACCTGGGAGTGAATGCCGGAACAGATCGGCTACCGACCATCATGCAGCAAGGTGAGTGACACGGACCCGCTGGCCCTCAGAGCCCCACAGTGCCTGCAGGAGGGTGAAAAACCAGGAGGCTGAACCCCTACACTGCCCGAGAGAACGCAACAGAAGTGGCAGGTTCCTAACGACGAGAAAAACTTACAAATAGAATCAAAACTGATTCAAGTCATACAGTGGAAGGACAAAAGGAAAAGGGAAAGAGATCAATATGATCTGAAACAACTGTTTTAATAGTAAGTTGCTGACCTTTTGTTGGACTCCGGTCCAAGATGCCTGAGGACGGGCCAGTGCTTCTGCACGGGGTCGCCCCTGGAGGGGAGACAGGCCCTGTCTACGACCCTCTTCTCATCCTGAGGTCCCCCGCCCTCCCAGTGAGGGACAGCGGAGGACAGGGCCTTGTCTGTCAGTGCCCGGGTAGTAACGGGTCCTCTGGACTTGCTGAGGGTCGGCGGACCCAGCACCGCTGGCATCCCCAGCCTTCCTTTGTACACCTGACTGGGTTTCCGTAAGATCTGAGATCACCTGCGAGGGGAGAATGCTGGGTTTAAAGTGTGTTTGTGTCCTGGCCTTGTGACAAGTCATACTGTCCAGGCGTTTTTGGCACTTCCTTTCCTTGTGCCTAACAGAGTCTCTCCTCCCCTGCCAGCAGATGCCAGCCAGTCCCTGTAATTAACACAAGGGTCATTAATATTAGCAACAAGCTGGACCCAACAAACCAGTGAAACTGACTTTTTTCACCTGTCTTCCTTTTATATTACTCTGCCAGTTAATAATCTATTTCTGTAACTCTACTTCCTTGGGATTTGATTAATTCAGTAGCAGCTTCATCTAAAATCTGTTGGTCTTAATGATACTGATGTTTCTAAAGGCCAAGCAAATGGCTTTTTCTCAATCTCATCTTGTAAGTCTCAAAGTCTCTAAAGAGAAAACTAAATTAACTGATTAGCTTATGCATCAGGTAAGCAACTCATATCATTTAAAAAAAAACGGATAGACAAGTCTGATTATTGTGCTTGAAATGTACTAAAAGGGAAAAAAAAGTACTAACATATCAAGTTACTATGATGATTATTTTAATAACCTTCAGTAAAAGCCCACAAATGTTTTCCATTCAAAAATGCCTGGGATTTAAAAAAAAAAAAAAACTTGGGATAAAATGTTCTAGGCCAATATATTTCAGACTGCAGGGCTGGTTCTAATTTAGAACTGACTACAGACCTGGAGTTAAGGGAAAGAAGTGCTGGCAGTCACGCCCAAGACTTAACTGCCCTTTTGCTCTATCACTGCTTGGGAGAACTCTCAGAAATCATTAATGACTGTGAGTCAGTAAGGCAAAAAGCTGTGAAGAAAAATGGTAATAACACAAGTGATAAAGGGCTAGAAAAGATGCACAACCATTTTAAAATGAAGATGGCTTGGAAGGAAAAAGGGATAAAAGAAGTAGATTATCAGAATGTTATAAGAAAAAAAAATGCTTTTGGTTTTCCTGATAAATGGCAAATCAGAATCATTTTCCCTCAGATTTCACAGCCAACGTTTTCTTAATGTTGTATCTATAAGTTGCCATTTCCTTCCAAGTATGTTAACTGCATAAAAATGAAACACCTCCCCATAAAACACCAGGGAAAGAAAAATCCACTCCCTCCTCAAAGAAAACAAGAAGCCCTTTCATGACTGTTAGACCGAACCAGCGCCCTCCCTCTCCTTACTGTCATCTGCACTGCAGAAAAGAGAACGGCTTGTTTTCACTCTAGAGCCATTTGTACTTCATTTTTGAAGCCCTTTGGAGTGAGGAAGCTGTTTCACCTTTTATACCGGAGGTAAGGGACAACAGAGAAGAAAAAGGACAGTGGAGCGCTCTGAGCCAGCTCAACTCAAACAAGACCAGGCTCCTCGCTGTCCACGTGGAAAATGAAACTTTGATCTTTACCAAGTAAGTGACTTTTAAGTATTTAACTTTTTACTCAAGATAAAAGCACAAATCTCTAACTAGAGTAGTAGTAAAATGTGACTATTTTCTCTTCAAAGGGAAAAAGAGGGGGATAAAAAAAAAAAACTTAGGTATGTTTCCTTGCAAGCAAAACAGAGAAAAAGGTATTATTGTTGTTACTATAATTATTAAGCCACAGACACATAAAATCCACAAACTGGATTGGGGTGGCTTTGGAAATGCAGTATCATATCAAAGGTGCAGACTGTTTTGAACATTCTGTACAGATCGGGCTGAACAAGAACCAAAGCAAACCTCCCCCACAGCAGTGACACGCCTCGGGCCCCCGGGAAAGACAGCACGGCCTGCTCCGGCAGCGAGGTCACGAATCCTCTCCAGCGCCGCGTGGGCCATCCCGCCGAGTCCGCGGGTGAGGCTGAAGGGCTCTGGCGGCACCCAGTGCGAAGCACGTGCATCACTGGACCAATTTCTGAATGGACTTTTATAAATATATACAAATCAGTTACAGGCACTTGAAATGTCTTTGGCTGGAATAACCCAACATTGCAAGATAATGTATTCACAGAGTGTCCAGGCCCAGGCTGGCTTCAGCAGGCGATGATTATGGTTCTTTCAGTCTCTCTGGGAAAACGGCAGCTGTGGGATTAGGCGTCTGCCAGAGCCACCTAGGAGAGAGCAAGACGGCCAACCGGTCACGCAGTGACGAGCAGGTAACTCAGCCCCACCAGCTCTCCTACTGGGGGCCTGGGCCCAGCCCCGAACCCAGGGAGCCACACGCATGCATCTGCCAGGCAGGGGAACGATTAAACGCTAAAAAGATCAAGCTCATCTAGGAGGTAATGAATAGAAATCAGCTGATCTCATGAAGCGCTGAGCTGAGATGGGGCCAAGTTTCAGCGCTCTGGGAAGTGACCAGCACACAGACCTCAGTGGAACGGAGGCAGCCCTCAGGGTTAGCTGTTCTCCAGTGGGGAACTTTTTTTTAAATACAGAATTTTTAAAGTCATTTTTTAAAAAAATATTTTATTTGGCTGGACCAGGGCTCAATGGCAGCATTTGGGATCTAGTTCCCTGATCAGGGATCGAACCCAGACCCCCTGCACTGGGAGTGCAGTCTGAGCCACTGGACTACCAGGGAGTCCCCAATACGTAATTTGTTAATGATCTAATTTTCATTTCGCTTGTTTTGTTTTTTGGCCACACGGTGTAGCATGTGGCATCTTAGTTCCCTGACCAGGACGCTGGAAGGACAGAGTCCAGCAGCAGTTGGGACTTCCCCAGGAAAGTCCCTCCAGTGGGGATGTGAGAACGGTTTACCAAAGACTTGGGTATATGGTTGAAAATGCAACACCATATCATAGGCTGAGGGGCAATGGCTGCTGATAGACAGGAACTAATTTCCCTGGAGAAAAGGAATCACCCACAGTAAGTGGAAATAGGACTAACTGGGACTTTGGTACCCAGAGACCTCCAGAGCAGTCCTGGGCCAGACCCCACCCACCACTCACCTTCTCGGGACAGAATTCAGGATTGCTCTGACGCAGTTTGCTGGGTCTGCCTTTGATAACCGCGTAGCAAAACATCGTGATCACCATCACAAAGAGGAAGTAACTGGTGTGCATGAGGTGCAAGTTTATTAACGAGCGGTCATCCTAAACAAAGAGAACCAGCAGAGACATCCACACTGAGTCACTGAGATTTTAAGGCTGGCTGCCTGCCATCAGGGGACACAACCTCTAGGCTTGCCTCAGCGTTCCTTCTCACATGGGAACAGAAGGTTCTCCTGTCTTCTCAATGAGGAAAGCCGGAGCTCGTGGTGTTCCAGACACCACCCACACCCTCCCTTCCTAAACCGGTACTCTGCTCAAACCTGCCCCCTCCCGGAGCCTTTAACCCCTGCCCTTCCCTTTCTGTCTTCTTCTCACAGCCCTCAAGCTGCACAGCTGGCCCCCCAAAGTCTGTGTTCCTAACCCCTTGCTACTCCTCCCCAGAGAGGCTGCGGCCTTTCCCCACGTCGACGAGCCCCTGGCTGCAAACGCCAGCCATGACTCACGCCTTTGAGCGCCACAGGCAACTGCCACCAGGCCCAGCCAGCTGTTGAGATCCCAGCCAGGCCTCCACTCCTGTTCCTTCTCACAGCTCCAGGCCTCCTCAGGCTCCATCCCATTTCATGTATCAGGGGGGTAGACCAGTCTTCCTGACACACTGCTTTACAAATTTCCTACAGCCCCAATGCAGGCAGTGCTGGCCTCCTCCTCCGAGATCTAAATGCCTCAGTGAGGCCCAAAGGGCCTTGGGGAACCTGGCCCCTGCCCACCGCACAGTCTCAGCTCCACTGCTCGCTCCTGCAGGCCCTGGTGTTCCAACGCCCACAACTTGATAAAAGTGAGACATAAGGAAAGAGAGGGACGAGGCAAAAAGAAAAGAAATCACCTGGCATGTGCTGACACAAGAGAAGAACATTTACAAAAATTCAGTGCAGTCTTTTAAAGGTGGGCTCCAGTCTGAGGAGCAAACAAAACCGGCAAATCACCCACTAGCTCAGAGGACAGGGCCTCCCCCGTCTTCTCTTTGTAAAGTCAAAGCCCACCCAGGCATCAGTCTCCAGCCAGAGTCCTCTCCTGTTTACATCGGCCTCCCTGGATCCCACACCGTGCACTGCTCCTACCGCCACTAGCCACAGACACTTCAGCGAGGGGCGTGTGCAGGGGGAAGACGGACCAGCCTCCCCGGCAGCCCCTCTGAGTTAGGCACACAGCCGCAATCGATATACAACTGCTGCTGGACAAAGTGGAAAACGAAGAACAGAAGCAATCTCCTTACCCAAAGGGGTGGCGCGTTTCAGCAAGTCTCCAGCCTCCCCCAGGCTGGCCTCCCCACCCGGCTGGAGGTCGAGAATGGCAGGAGCTAAGCTAACCCAAGGAAGGAGGTAAGCGGGGTCTGCTCTAACAGCTGCTGGACACACACAGGCACACAGGCTTCCTCTCACTTACGTCTGGAACAATAACTGTAAGCTTGGGGTTTAAAGCATGGTAGACTTTTCCAATGGCCCCCTTGTAACACCAGAAAGGGTTGTAGTCTTGAGCGTATTTTGTGTTGGCATCCCTGGCCGTGGTGAAGATCTTATACCAGAGCGTGGCGTTGCTGTAGGTGTCGGGAACGCAGTGCGGCGGCTGTCTGCAGGAGAAGGGGGCGAGACACGGCGCTGAGCAGGGCCTCTTGTGGGGAAGGAGAAATCGGAGACAGCTGTATTTTCTTGAGATACGGCCTATTATGTTTTTAGTTCAGTGATTTTTTTTTTTTTAATTAATAAACATGACAGAATAAGAACTAGGCACCGACATTTGAGAGTTTGGGTGTTAAGATTTTTGCTTTCGGAATTCAATCCTAGGTCCTCTCACCAGAAAGGAGTTGCTCCCTGTAAGCCCATTTTCTCACATAAGCTAAACTTGCAGTCACCACTGGCATTTCCACACAAACTTCTCCATCAGCTGTTACAACCAACAGCAAATAATGCTGAATTTGGCCTACAGACCTCCAAACATCTAAAACAGATTAATCCCAGGATAATTATTTTAAAAGGACTCACCCTAAGATCCTTAAATAGGCTCCGCCTTGTGTATTTCATGTACTTATAGATCATTACCTCCTTTACAGAGAAAGCAGAGGCAAGAACAGCCTTAAAGGCAAAGCAGTTAACACTGACAGGTGCTCAAAAAAAAAAAAAATGAAGCAGAAGTTTCAGCAACAGGAACTATTTCATGGAAAATAAGGTTCAATGTATACTATCAATTTAAAATATAACTCTTCCTGGATAATAGAAATGAACAAAAAACTGTTCAGAAGCCGTCATTACGGGTCATTCTGGTCATAGGATCAGCTCTTACGCATCCTTCCTGTGGCTTCTTCTACCAACAGGAAAGGGAGTCTAAAACCTGCCAACAACCAGATGCCTTTACAACCTGACTGAAACACTAGCCCTCTGGTATTTATATGCGAGTTCTACCTCAGAAAAGCAAATTAAACGGAAATAATCCTAGAGACAAGTCCCAGCGAGGACAATTCTACAAGGTAACGTGACGCCAGCTGTCCTGAGAATCTGCTGCTAAAGCATCCCAGTCAAGTTCACGGTAAACAGCTCCTCACATACATCCGTGGGGGTCAGGGAGCACTTACACGGTGACGGGGAACACGCCGGGGTGAGCTGTGAGGGTCATGCAGGCTGTGAACACCACCTGCTCACAATGCCCGTGAAGGGCACAGTCGTCCGAGCTCCAGGATGTGGGCAGGGTGAAGGTAATGTTTATCTCCTCCTGTGCTTCCCTGCCTGGAAAGAGAAATCAGTGTTTTGGTAAATAAGGCAAGAAATCATACATTTATGATTCTCTGGGATTTGACTGAATCCTGAAATCAAACCCACCCAGGAATCCCATCAACCCAAGGAGGTGGGACCCCTGCCTTTGCGGGGTTTCGGGAATAACAGTGGTTGTTCCGAGCCAGACTCTGAGGCCTGCTCACCGGGCAGACGCATGATGTGGCAAACACAGCCAGGCCGCTTTCAGCCACCGCCTGGAGAGGCCACACCAGGGCCTGGCCATGCCTGGGTGGGAAGGCTGGGGCTGCATGAGTCTTCCCCATTGGCACAGCATGTGTATTACTTCACTTAGTGGACCACTATCCCATGAACAAGACCAAAGAAGTGTTACTGTAACCCTTTCACATATGAGCAGACTGAGGATCAGCAGGTCAGACTCAAGAAAGGTCATGGGACAGGTGAGGGAAAAAGTACAAATGAACACCAAGGTATCAAACATCACAGCAAAAGAAAAAGGTCCACCCACTATGTGGAAAACCCAGCCGTTGCCCTTACCGCCTTACACGGGAATGCCTCTCACCAGGAGCAGCCAGTAGGGGGCTGCCAGGCACTCCCTTTAAGGACTTTAAAAGGTTCTTGGTAACCAAAGATGATTCTTCTGAGGCCCAAGTCTCTGACACAAAGCCCCTCCTGATTATTCCAGCTTCCACTACTTCTTCAACCTTCTCCTGAGTCACCTACAGTCTGTCACGGGTTTAGTACTAGTCCAAGGGCAGCGCTCAATGTCCCACAGGTGTTTAATATTATTTAACAAGCATTTATACAGCATTCCCTGTCTGCCAGGAACTACTCTTAAGTGCTTGATGAATATTAACTTACGTTATGCTTGTCTCTTTCATATCCCAAAATTGCAGACAGGAGACCAGATCTTGGGCTTTTTCTAATTCCTATCATTTAGCCCAGTGCATTCCAAAAAAACTTAAGACTAACAGCAATATCTGTAGTATGTACTGAAAACTCCAACATGATGAAACAGAATTTAAGCAATCTGTGTTTAACAGACTCACAGATACAGAGAACAGACCTGTGCTTGCCTCTGCTAATCCCCAACTCCCAACCCTCCCCTCCCCTCCAGACTACTGGATAGAACTGATAGACAACCAGGTCCTACTGCACAGAACAGGAAACCACATTCAGTACTGGGACAACCGTAATGGAAAAGGAGATGATGAAGTGTGTGTGTGTAACTGAGTCACCTTGCTGTACAGCAGAAATTAACACGACACTGTAAACCAACGATACTTCAATAAAACTTTAAAAATACAAATAAAAAATGTGTATTTAAAAATGTTAAGACCATAAATAGGCCTTATAGTTTCTTCCCAGTCTCCCACTTATAAGCCTTCATTGAGCACCTACTGCATACCAAGCACTTGAGTAAGTGAAGATGTAGTAGAAAGGCTTCCTCCCTGACTTTGTTGGTTCAAACTCGACAAAAGGGAAGACACGCACAAAGACTAAGCAACCGTCTGAGGAGGGACACCGGACACTCTCATACTCTGTGTGGTAACAGCTGTGGCCAGAGAGAGCCTGGGGGAGCTGGCTGCCACTCAACGTACCCGAGAGTCCGATCTGATGCCCGAGGATGGTGGAGTACAGATGGGTGACGTTGCGCGAGTACCCGCCGAAGGGTTTGAGTGGGTCCAGGGTGAGGGTGATGGCTACTGAGATGTTCACTGGGCCCGCATCCTCCAGGGGCTGTGGGGACTGCGTGGACGTCCTGGCCTGGCCGCTGGTCACTGTGCTTTCCGGAGCTGCGGTGTCGTTTGTGAGATGTTTTAACGTTTCATTCTCTGAGACACACAAGTCCAAGTCATTAAACCGCAGGAGAAAAGTATTCCAGTCCTTTGGTAAAACGGAAGAGAAGCAAGGGTGAGACGTCTGAGAGCGCCGCCGGCACAGTGGCACCGTCACAGCCCGCCGTGTGGCGTCACGCAGCAGCGTAACTGTGCCTCCGAGTCAGTGCTTCAGAATGACGCTGAGAGTACAGCCTGCAGCTTCCTGCGCGGGCAGAACTGTGGAATTCCAAACACTCTCACACTCAAAATCTAAAGTATGAACTCTTCATTGGCATGACTATTAAATACACTGAGTTCAAACAACTCAGGAAAATATGTGAAGAGAAAAAAGGATATTATACTTACAGAAAATCATCTAGCCTCAGAATCAAATTTGAAAAGACGGCTTAGGACTTCGCTGGTAGTCCAGTGGCTAAAACTCTGGGCTCCCAATGCAGGGGGCCCAGGTTCGATCCCTGGTCAGGGAACTAGATCCCACATGCCTCAACTAGGACTCAGCGCAACCAAATAAATAAATATATTTAAAAAAAAAAAAAGAAAAGACGGCTTGAACAAAAGTAGTAAAACATTCAAAGTATTAATCTAAACTCATTTAGCAGTTACAATGAGCTATTTTTATCATTTCATTTTTAATCGGAGGCTAATTGCTTTGCCATGTTGTGGTTTCTGCCATACAAAAGTGTGAATGAGTCCTCAGTATACATATGTCTCCTCCTTCCTAAACCTCCCTCTCACACCCCCCACCCCTCTGGGTACCATTAGCTATTTTTTAAAAATTAAGGCTGCCTTAAAATATTTTCTTAAAAGGTCACTTTTCTACACCGAGCTCTCTCTATTGAGAACATGAAACTGCAGTAAATACTCACCCTGATGTTAATACTTTCTCCCCCTCGTCATGGACCCTGGGTGCCGCTTTAGGACAGAAACAATTTCAAAAGGGAGGAGAAAACATGTTCTCATGCTTCTCTTTATATCTGTACTGATGGTTTAAACTATAAATAGTTTTAAAACGGATACCAACATAATAAATTATCCACCAGGGTGTTTTTTCATTTGAGCAGAAACTCAAAGATGAACTCAGGCTAGAATGGCAACAACAAATCAACCTAGGCTGTTGCACACAACTCCTTCCTCCCAAGTAACATTCTCTACAGAAAGCTGCCACATGTGAAGACAAGCCAAACGACACATCCACTAGCTCTAACGTTAATTACAAATGCCATTCAGGTAATTCCCGAGCGGGCAGGTCCACCTTTACAGCCCAGTTTATCAGTACTGGACATTCAGTAAGAGGGCAACCAGCGATTTCAAATTACATTCTCCCTACACCTGAAAACTCAGCAGACCATTCAAGAACATTAGAGCTGAGAATGAACATTCTAGTCTCGCCCCTTCATATTCCAGACATGAGCAAACTGAGACCCAGAGCAAAGTGGGGACTCTCCAACTCCAGCTGAGGTGAGAGCAGCAGAATCAGAATTAAGTTTTCTGATTCACAGTCCCAAACTTTCCTATATACCCAGGCTCTTCATTTGAAAATAAAATCCCTAAATTAAATCATAAAGTTCTGCAGCATCCTGCAGCTCTGCTTTCCTGCAGAGCTTGAGTCCATTTTGAACAGTTGGCCAAGGCCAAGGTCGGGCTCCATTCTGCTTATCAAGGGCTAATTATCCAGGCTACATCTTAACCTCTGGCCCCGGCTGAGCATTCAACATGGACTTGAGCTTGGAGGGAGAGCAATGCCAGGATGCTGCAGAACTTTGGTTATGACTAGAATGTTCATTTTCAGCCCTAAAGACTCAGGCAGGGTCAGAAAAGGGAGATTTAAGCCAGCCAGTACGTCTCCTGGTAAGAAACTCTTTGGTAGCGTTTAGTGGGAGAAGTAGCTCAAGCTTGTTGCTGTGTGTCAGAGAAGGTGGTTCCTCTTGCCAAGATCATCTATAATCCAGAATGGCGCAGAGCACAGGAGTGAGCGCCATCCCCATGCCACTGAGCGGAGCTCTGCTCCATCACGAGCCGCACACACTGTGACAGGAACCCAATCCCGCCCCCGCCCCCATCCCCACCCAGGAACACACCCAAGAAGGAAAAGTTCAGGGGGCACTCACAGAAGCTACTAGAATGGAAACTAAGTTGTCCCAAAGGGAACTTATCCACCAGGAAATTCACCATATCAGTGGTTCAGCATAATGTAAACTTACTAACAGGTATACTGTCATTCACCTCTATTAAACATTATTAACTATTGTTTTCTGATATGCAAGAACATGCTTTTGGGGGTGGGGAGGGGAGCTCTGTGCTGCATGGCTTGTGGGATCTTAGCTCTCCGACCAAAGACTGAACCCAGGCCCTTGGCAGTCAAATCACTGAGTCAACCGTTGGACCCCTAGAGAATTTCCAAAAACATAAAATCTGTATTATGACTGTTCAAAAACTACTATATACCTAGATTAGCAATTAAAGAGCAATGCCCAAATAATTAATTTAAACTGACCAAAAAATGAATCTGTAAGGCAAGTTTGTAGATAACTAAAGTTTTCCTTGATAAGAGAAATGTATTTGGAAATAAAATCCTGCTTTCTAATATTTTATAATTCTTTCTTCCCAATTAAAAGGCTTTTAGTATAGTATAAAACTCCATGACAATATATGGTTTTAAAATAAATGCTTATGGTTTTTTAAAATTGCAATTAGCTAATTTAACGTGAATAGCAAAAAGTTCTCAAACTCCTTGACACATTGTACAAATACACTTTCTAAAATACATGCTTCATTGCTGAAAGTCTCACTAAAGCTGGTAGCATTATTTAAATCAGTAACTATCTGACTAGGTTATTTCCTACCAAAGTGAGTCACTGCAAGACGGAAGACCAAAAATTCTCAATAAATATGACTCCTTCTCACTGGGATAAATAAGTCACAAACCAAAGAAAGGCATGTGGAGAGCCAAAAGGTGTTTCCCCACCCTACAAAGGCCTAGCCTGTCTGAGAGGAGAACTGAGAATTTACTGTACCTCTGCCATTTCTGGTGACTTGATCTCCTTGATTTTGAAGAAATAGCCCAAGGTCAGGAAAGCTATTGCCATGGCGCTGACACTGATCATAAACACCACCAAGGGGGGCCGGCTGCTGATGTACAGCTTCAGGTTCTCCAGGGGGTTGATGTTGAACATTATTCTGATCAGCTCCACCTGAAAGGAATTCATCAGAATCACTGACAGACTCGCCGAAAGAAAACCTATGACTCACTTGTTTCTTTAATGGGGTTGGTGGGTGAGGAGGTCACGCGTTATTGAACTTGAGAACTGTTTGATCATAAATCCATTCAAAGACTAGAAGGGGGAAAAAAACCAAACACTAAATATTAACTGTCATTATTTCCAAATGGTAGGATTTTGAAAGACAGACATTCTTTTGGTTGGAATTTTCTTAATTATTCTTTAAGGAACATTTGCTACCTCCACGTTACTTAAGAAATCAGGTAAGTAGGTCACTGATACGACACAAATACATGCCAACATGTACAAAAATAAGCTGAGGGTGCTCTCATTTCCTACCACTGAAGAGCGGAATTCTACTTATTCAACGTTCCATCCTGTTCACCACCACGCTCCTGCCCGTTCCAGCACCTGGCAGAGAGCAGGCACTCAACAAATACTGAATTTTATCACTCTCCTGCTTAAAGCTGAGCCTTCCTGTCAAGGCCCACAGGGTGTCATGATCCAGAAGCCCCGCCAGCCGCAGTACCTCCATCTCCACCAACATTCCCTCCCCCATTCACTGGGCGCTGGCCACACTCATCTTTCTCAGGAGCAGCTCTCAATTTCTACAGGGAAGTCGGCTGAGACTTAGAGACGGATGGTCCTGAACCTGCACATCAGTCTGGGGAGTGCCGCCGCTTTACCAATATTTGTCTTCCAGTCCACGAACCTGGGGTGCCTCTGCACTGATTTATATTCTCTTTCATTTATTTCAGTATTTTGCAGTTTTCAAAGCACAGGTTTGCACTCCTTTTGCTAAACTTATTCCTATTTTGTCCTTGGAATTTTTGAACATATCCTACCTGAAGGCTTTTACCTCTGCCTAGAGTCCTTCCCCCCTTAAACTTCCACATACTTGCTCTTCTTCAAAAGCAGGTCTCTGCTCAGTAGTCAGCTCCTCAGAGAGCCCCTCCGTGACTACCCTCCACCCCCGATCTCCCAGAACCCTGCCTCAATTCCTTTCTCACTGTTCAGTTAAATTTCTACTTGTTTACAGTCTTATCATCCATCTTTCGTGACTCCATGAGAGCAGAGACCCTGCCCATCTTGTTCACTGCTACAGCCCGGCTCCTGGCCCCGAGAACAGCAGAGGCACATAATAAGTTCTTGTATGTATAATCAGGCTACAATACTAAAATCTATTTTTAAAATATGTGCCAGCTTTTAAAGTTGAGAGAGAAAAAGACGCATCAACAGCACCTAAGAACAAAGAGCAACCACTTGCAACAAGCCAGGCTGTGTACCTGTGTGTTTTCACAAGGCTTTGACTCAACCTTCTGTTTTTGAGACACAATCTGTTGACCCAGTCCACTGGGTTTGGCTGCTGTACACGATGCAGCTGTATCACAGGTGAGTTATCTCGGGTTCTTCCCACTGTGTCACTCACAGAGGACGCCACAGCAGGCACAAGAGTGGTTCTAACACCAAGAGGTAGGCCCATCTGCAACCTGACTGACTGTCAGACTCTGAGGAAGTCGTCCCAGTTTATACTCCTCTCCCCAGCCCCCCACCTGCAAGGAAAGCACTTGCTCCATTTTCCAACATTCATGCCAATATTTGATATTCTACGTGAAACCGTATCTCACCATTATTTTAAATTACATCTCCCTGAAAAGAAGAGTATCTTTTTACTTCTTTATCAGCCATATAGATTCTTCCTAGGTGAACTGCCTGAATCTTTGGCCATTCACCAGTAGGATGTTTGTCTATGTCTTATTAACATTCAAAGGTTTTTTGTTTTTGGATATTTTAAACACTGGACCTTTTTTCAAATTTTTTCTAAACATTATATATAACTACTCCAAGTCTGTGGGTTTTCCTTAAATATGGTTTACAGCATTTTTGGCCCTATGACAGGTTCTTAATTTTTTTAAGGGCTTTATTAAGATAAAATTCGCACACCATGTAATCCACTCATTTAAAGTATACAATTCAATTCACAGATTGGAAAACCATCACCATAATCAATTTTCAAACATTTTCATCATTTTCTAAAGAAACCTCATATCCTCTAGCAGTAAACGTCTATTTGGGTCCACTTTCTTTTTCAACAGTTTTTTGTTGTTGTTTTTTTTAATTTTCTCTTAATCATCTTGTTGGATTGATTCAAAGATAATTTATGCAGCTACCATTGACAGTATCTTCTAAAAATGATGTTTTCCATTGTTATTAGTTTATATAACAGCAATAGACTTTTGTACATTGATCTCAATTCCAGACACTTTGCTACAATCTTTCAAATTCAAATTAGACTGTAGCTTCTCTTGACAGTAACTCCACAAGCAGTAACAGTGTTTCTTTCCAACCCTTGTTTCATCTTTTTTCTTTCTCTTACTACTTTGACTAGAACCTTCAGTGAAATGAACAGAAAGGCAATAATAGGAATCCTTGCCTCATTCCTGACTTTAAAGGAAATGCTTCTAACACTTCACTAATAAATGTGGTATATGTTAAAGACTTCTGAAAGAAATTCCTCATCAGGTTAAGGAAGCACCCTCTATTTCATGTTTGCAAAGAGAATTTCATTATAACTGTTACATTTTAATGAATGCTTTATCTGCAACCTCTGAACAATTTTACTCCTTTAATCTGTTAACATGAACTATGCTCACTGATTTTTTTTCACAACAATTTGTGTTCCTTGAATAAATTTAATATAATAATGATCTTTTAAAACTATATTGCTGACTTATGTTTGCTAAATTTTACTCTGAATTTCCACATCTATTCACAAGTGAGATAAAAAAAAATTATAAGCCAAAATCATTCTCTCCTTGGCTATATATACTCCCTGACTAGTATGGTTAGGTCATTCTAATATCATAGGATTAACTGTGTTCACTCATCTATTTTCTAGAAAAACATATATATTTGCTTCTTTCTCTGGGAAGCTTGATAAAGTGAAAATCACTCAGTCGTGTCCAACTCTTTGCAACCCCATGGATTATACAGCCCTATTCTTTAGCCAGAATACTGGAGTGGGGAGCTTTTCCCTTCCCCAGGGGATCTTCCCAACCCAGGGATCGAACCCAGGTCTCCCGTCTTGCAGGTGGATTCTTTACCAGCTGAGCCACAAGGGAAGCCCCAAAGTTTGATAGACCTTGACCAAAAAAATCTGGACTGAAGTTTTTTTTAGTTTTGTATTTTGACGGGCTGTCTTAACTACTTATTCCTGCTTTAAAAATAAGTTGGACTTCGCTGGTGGTCCAGTGGTTGGAATCTGCCTGCCAATGAAGGGGACGCAGGTTCGATCCCTGGTCTGGGAAGATTCCACATGCCTTGGGACAACAAAACCCATGTGCCACAACTATTTGAACCCATGTGCTGCAACTGCTGAAGCCCTCACACCCTAGAGCCCCTGTTCTGAACAAGAAGCCCTCACACCAAAACTAGAGTAGCCTCTGCTCACTGCATTTAGAGAAAGCCCGCTCGCAGCAACAGAGACCCAGCACAGCCAAAAATAAATAAATATTTTTTAAAAAATCTGTATCTTCTATTTCTAGTAATTTTGATAAGACATATTATTCTAGGAAACTGCACATTATATTGGTTTTTAACATTTCTGGCACAGTATTATCTTGTGATTTGTCCAATTTTTACTTGTGAAAATATTAGTCACTCAGTCATGTCTGATTCTTTACGACCCCATGGACTGCAGCCTGCCAGGCTCCTATGTTCATGGGATTCTCCAGGCAAGAATACTGGAGTGGGTAGCCATTCCCTTCTCCAGTGGATCTTTCTGATCCAGGGATTGAACCCGACTCTCCTGCAATGCAGACAGATTCTGTTCTGTCTGAGCCACCAGGGAAGCCAGTATTATCTGGTGATTTGTTCAATTTTTACTTGTAGTCCTGTTCTTTTTCATTACAAATGTTGTGATGTGTTTGTCTTCTCTCTCCTTTTAATCAGTCTTACCAGAGCTATATTGTATTTGTGTTTTCAAAAAAAGCAGTATTTGGGTTTATAGATTATATCTAGATAATTTCTTTTCTTTTTCAGTACTTTCTACATTTAAAAAAAATTATTTTTCAGCACTGGCCTTCTTTGGCTTAGCTCAGCTTGGTTTTTCTAACCTCTGCAGTTGCAATCTTATCTCAGATTTTTTTATTCTTTTTTAGTGGAAGCATTTCAAAATGTAAACTTTCCTCAACATACTCCTCGTTTAGCTGTATGACTTTCCCTCACCACTATCACCAAACTAATCCATCAGCAAATCTTGTGGATTTTCTTCCCAAAATGTTATCTCAGGTCTACCTGCTCTGCCCCATCTTCTTAGGATGATGGAGACTGACCACTGCATCAGTCCTCCACATGTCCCACAGCCCTAAGACCTCTATATCCAAGTGCCCACTGACTATCCCTGTACTTAATATATTCTACAACATGTTGAAAACTGAACTAACCTGCATTCCTGCCCAATCTGACCCTTCCTCCTGTATTCCCATCTCAACGTAGACCTTTGGAAAACATCCTAGACTACTGCTGCCCCATACCCAAGCAACTACTAAGAGCTAAGATTCTATTTCTTCAACATCTCTTACTTCTGACTCTTCTTTTCCATACTCCTCTGATACTCCCCTTAGTTCAGGCCCTCATCATCTTCACTTGCAGCTATTGCTAAGAGTCTCAACTGGATCTTCCTACTATGGGTCAAATAATTCATCTTCCTGTCAGTGGCTTTTTTCAAATGCAAATCTAATCTTGTCACTGCTTCATTACCTCAGAGCTCCAAATGACCTAGGGATAAAGTCCAAGTTCCTTATAATCACCATAAACTACGTCTTGTCTGCTTAATGGTTTGACTGACTGCCTACAATTCCTAGAACACATTAGACAACACTACAGTTGCAGGCCTCTGAGTCCACAGGTCCTCCTGACTGTCATACGCCATTTCTCACCACTTCAACTCCCCTCTTTCAAGTTCCGGCTGAAGGGTTACCTCATCCTATGAAACATTTCCCACCCCTAGCAGTCCCTCAGGGAGAAGTGACTTTCACCTTATGTCCCCAGTATACGCCAAAAATTTCTCACACAGAATGAAATACCTCACTGCAGCTGCCTGTGCACATGTCTACCTTCCCAACCAAGCTGTAAGCCTCTTGCTAGGAGACACAACATCTTACCGTCTCTACTTTATCAATATCTAAACACAAAGTAGGTAATTTTAAAATATAAGTTTATTAAATGAATCAAATGAGTCCAGACTTACACTGAAAAATAAATTAGTAATTTCAGTAAGATTGCAGAATACGAGGCTAATATACAAAAGCCAATTGCTCTTCTAGGTTCCAACAGGAACGACTCAGTATCATTTACATTAGCACTCCCCTTGCCACATACTTAAGGATAAATCTAACAAATATGTACAAGATCTATATGAGGAAAACTTGACTTCCCTGGTGGCTCAGACGGTAAAGCGTCTATCTACGATGCGGGAGACCTGGGTTCAATCCCTGGGTTGGGAAGATCCCTTGGAGAAGGAAATGGCAATCCACACCAGTACTATTGCCTGGAAAATCCCATGGACAGAAGAGCCTGGTAGGCTACAGTCCATGGGGTCGCAAAGAGTTGGACACGACTGAGCGACTTCACGTACACGTTCAAAACTCTCATGAACAAAATCAAAGAACTAAATAAATGGAGCGATATTTCATGTTCGTCAATACAATGATTCAGTATGTCAAGATGTCAGTTCCTCCCAACTTGACCTACAGATTCAACACAATCCCAATCAAAATCCCAGCAAACTATTTTATGGGTATCAACAAACTTCCTCTACAGTTTATATGGAGAGGTAAAAAACCAAAACAGTTAATACTGAAGGAGAAGAACAAAGTGGGAGGGCTGACTCTACTTGACTTCAAGACTTACTATAAAGCTAAGTAGTCAAGAGGTGTGGTAGTGGCAAAAAAACAACTGTATCAGCGAAACAGAACACAGAACTCAGACACAGACCAACGTAAAGACAGGCAGCTGGTCTCTGACAAAGGACCAAAGTCAACACAAGGACGCAGAGACAAGTCTTCCAACAAATACTGCTGGAACAACTGGACATATGCACGCCAAAAAAGATGAATCTAGGCACAGACCCGGGGAAGGCAATGGCACCCCACTCCAGTACTCTTGCCTGGAAAATCCCATGGATGGAGGAGCCTGGTGGGCTGCAGTCCATGGGGTCGCGAAGAGTCGGACACGACTGAGCGACTTCACTTTCACTTTTCACTTTCATGCACTGGAGAAGGAAATGGCAACCCACTCCAGTGTTCTTGCCTGGAGAATCCCAGGGACAGGGCAGCCTGGTGGGCTGCCATCTGTGGGGTCGCACAGAGTCGGACATGACTGAAGCAACTTGGCAGCAGCAGCAGCAGGCACAGACCTTACACTCTTAACAAAAGCGAACTCAAAATGGATCACAGACCGTACAGTAAATGCAAAACTACAAAACTTCTAGAAGGTACACTGGGAAAACCCTGAGTTTGGTGATGACTTTTTAGATAAGGATATCAAAAGCACCATTCATGAAAAAAGGAAGTGGTAAGTTAGACTTCATTAAAATGAAGGATTTTTGCTCTACAAAAGACACTGTCAAGAGAATAAGAAGACAAGCACAGATTGGGATAAAATATTTGCAGAAGACACCTGATAAAGGACTGTTCTCCAAAACATGCAAAGAACTATAAAAACTCAACAATGAGAAAATAAACAACACAATTTAAAAATTAGCCAATGTGCTTAACAGACATTTCAACAAAGATTTTTCAGGTGGCAAATAAACATATGAAAAGATGCTCCCACATCATATACCATCAGGAAATGCAAATTAAAACAAGGTACCAGGACACATTTATTAGTAAGGCCAAAACTCACAACACTGCCAATACCAAATACTGTCAAGGATGCTGAGCAATAGAACTCTCTATTCACTAAATAGGCTTCAAACCACAAATGTTGGCAAGGATGTAGAAAAGGGAACTCTAGTAAACTGCTGGTGGGAATGTAAATTGATGCAGTCATTATGGAAAACAGTACAGAAGTTCCTCAAAAAACTAAAAATAGAACTACCAATATGATCCACCAATTCCACTCCTGGGTATATATCTGGGTATATATTATTACAAAAATAATAATTAAAAAAGATACATGCACCCCAGTGTTCACAGCAGCACTGTTTACAACAGCCAGGACATGGAAGCAACCTATGTCCTAAGTGTCCATCAACAGATGAATGAATAAAAGAAGATATTCCATATGCGTATAATGGATTAGTACTCAGCCATAAAAAAGAATGAATCTTGACACTTGCAACAACACAGGTGGACCTGGAGGGTCTTATATTTAGTGAAATAAGTCAGAGAAAGACAAATACTGCATTTTATCACTTATAGGTACAATCTAAAAAATGAAACAAACAAATGAATATAACAAAACTGAAACAGACTCACAGATACACCAAACTAGTGGTTTCCAGTGGGAAGAGAGAAGGGGAGAGGAGCAAAATAGCAGGAGAGGGTTAAGAGGGACAAAGCACCATCTATAAATAAGCTACAAAGAGGTAGTGGACACTATTAGGGGATACAGCCAATATTTTATAAGACTTCTAAAGAGAGCATAATCTATAAAAGTATTAAATCACTATGTTGTACACCTGAAACTAATATTGTAAATCAACTATACTTCAATTAAAAAATAAAATATTAGTAGGTTTCAGAAACAAAAATGTCAACAGTAAATTAGAGCTCCATTTATTAAGAAAACAATGAAATCTGAATTGCATATAAAATAATTAGGACTATTCACTATGTGGAACTACAATAATGAAATATTTAGAAAAACAAAAAAAATTTGAATTCCCTTCTAAAGCTATCATTAAAACCGCATCACTCTAGAAAATAAACACACATATATATAAACACACATATACATATAAACATGTATATATATCTCAACATAAATAACCACAAATTAGCAAGCAATGTCAACATACACCAATTTAATTAGAGCAAGTTCCAGAGGAGGCCTATTGGATTCACTTAAAAAGTAAAAGCATTTTTTGTTTTTTTTAGTGAAATTATTAAAAGTCCAAATACTTCATTTAACTTCAAAGTTAAAATTCCTTTCCACCATTCACAAGTGTTTTCAAAGATGAATTAACAAGGGCTAAACAAATTTATTTCCCCTGCAAAGAATTACAAGAAAAGTTCTGTCATCCTCTCAACAGTAAATGTCTCACTTTTAATTAAAAATAAGTTAAGCTCTACAGGGAGGAGAAAGCACACCAGCTGACCTCTCCTACACTCATGCATCCCACCCCCAATCGGAGATGTTCACCAGGATAACGATAAGAACTGACCTGGGCTGTGGACCTGCCTCCCTGCAAAGCCTAGGTAGGTAGGGCACACAGAACTCAGTCAAGAGCCAACTTCACAAGTGTGAGTGCCCACAACCAAAGTCCATCGATTCGGGACCCGGAGCTCTGAGACGAGTTTAAGGACAACACTGAACAGCAGGCTGCAGCTTTTTAAGTAAGCAAAAGGCAATGCTGAGATTACCCTAGGGTTAACTCCAGCAACCCGCAAGTTAGGAGATCTTAAAAAGGGGGAGAGAAGAGGCTATTACAAGCTTTCTGGAGACCAGCCTGGCGGTACATGCCCACAGCACCAAAGCTCAGCACACTCTCCTGTGATTCTGCCTCTGACAAGTTAACCTGAGAAAACCCTCACTGCTGAAAACAGAGACTTAACTACTATGACAGTCTTCTCAGGAGTATATACAATTTTAAGAACTGGAAAACCAGATATCTAACAATAGTAGGGAAGTGGTTAAAGCCCCAGTAGGAAAACTATGTAGCCATTAACACAGATCTAAAACACACAAAATGAGGTTATTTCAGGTTTTTAAAGTATGAGAGCTACACAAGCACCAATATGAAAAAAAAACACATACCACACCCTCACATGTAAACAAGGGTGGTTACTTTTAGGTGGTGAGATTTTATGTCTTTCTTTAACATTTCCATCACGAGATTTATAATAATTTCTAACTAAAATTTATAAATGACTGTCAATTGACCCTGCTGGTCTCCTGGTCCAAATAAAATTTCATTAAACCTTAATTCCATTCATTCTCTTCATTAATAAAGGCAATAAACAAGAAAGAAAATTTGTTAAACCCACCTAGAGAAAAAAAAAAACACAAAACAGAAAACAGGACAGTTGTTTAATATGTCCTTGTGCTAAAGAAAGGCAAAGCCTTTCTTGTGGCGATCTGTGTTTGGATT
Source organism: Bos grunniens (assembly GCF_055505025.1). Lineage (NCBI taxonomy): Eukaryota > Metazoa > Chordata > Mammalia > Artiodactyla > Bovidae > Bos > Bos grunniens. Next base: position 14,514,414 of record NC_141189.1, read on the forward strand.
TATGAGAAACCAAAACTAAAATCAGAACATTGACTACAAACTAAAATCAGAACATGGACTAGACTCCTCCAGACAGCCCGGTGCTGCGTGCTCCCAGGGCAGGTGGTGCAGAGCTTCCCCAGACAAGCGTGGGCTCCTCCACTGGGGCAGAGGCTGGGAGAGCCTGGGGTTGGGGTGGGGTGACCTTGAGCTAAATGGGTGCCCAGGATGGTGAAGGGTCCTACAAGGCATAGAAGAGTGTCAAGGAGGAGGAAGTATCAGCCAAATATTGCTAAGAAGTGACCCAGCATTAGCAGTAACAAAAGAAAGGGTGTCTGAGCTTCCTGGTGTTTTAAAAAGTACTCAGGTGAACTTGAGCTTGCATAAACACAATCCTCCACCTGGAGAGATCACTGGGGATCCCTGAAACCTCACTCTGGCTGGGGGGAATCAGACGGTAAAGAGATGATAACAGGGGGACCCCACTGGTTCAAATGAGAGGGTGGCAGGGCCGTGGGGGGTCACAAGAAGTGAGGAAACCAATACATCCACAGGCAGAGAGCGAGCCGGTGAAAGAGGAAGGCCTCCCGAGAGAACAGCGAAGGCAGAAATAGATAAGTTAGCAATTATGATATTTTATTGGAAAGGAAGTAAATTAACACTCATCATGCCGATACACAAGTCCTCTGTGCATCTCTCTGCCCCTCTCCACAGCCCACGTACTTTAAAGTATACCACATGGCGACTCGTTCCAGTTTAAAACTAGAATCTCTGCACAGGATGGGGATTCCACACTCCCAGATACTTCCTAAACGGTTCCTGACTTCTTTTAAGTTACACTAAACCACTACTCGTGACCCAGATCAAAAAGTTCACTTCACATGAACAATAAAACCACCATTTTATTAAACTGAATTTTTGACCTTAGGCTAAATGAGAAATTCCTTAAAACTCTTTTATAAAGTCACACCCTTTTCAAAGTTCTGAGGAGACTAGGAGTCAGGGAAGTGGTGGAAGAACCCACAGGGGGACTATACAGGGAGGGTGAGGGAGGCAAGCTTGTCCTAACGCCCACTGTGGGAAATATGCTGGTCTTATGCTAAGAGAAAAGGCCAGGCAGTCACCTTGATGTGGGAGAGGCTCATTCTGAGTGTAAAAATTAAAGTAGCCTTCTCAAATATCCTGTGATGTTTAAGACAGTCAAAGGGTTTTAAGGCTGGTTGCTATAAACCCTAAGGCTAATATAGAACATTAATGGATGCGATGCCGGATTATCCAAGACTCAGTAGAGATGAGGACACAGGCTCATCTCAAAGAAACGCTGGGCAGTCTCAACACCCAGCTCTCCAGCACTGAAAAATCACCTCCCTCCCCCACAAAAAAGTGAATGCAGATGGAAAAGACCCTCAGAGAAGCAAATGCAGAGCAACAAAGTCTAAGAAAAACGTCAAGGTCTCCACAAAGGTCTGGACGCTGAAGCCGAGGTCTGGGTCTCGGTCCTTATTACCTCCCAGTGGCAATGGACGCCAAGGGCGACCCCACCTTCCAGCTGCCAGGACCTCCCTCTCCTGGCTGCTCTTCCTTCTCACTCTTCTTCAAAACTTGGGGGTCCCCCCGGGCTCCAGCTGGGCCTCTGTTCAAGGTGGACACACTCATTCACAGCTTCCTGTCAATTTCACCTACTTCCTCACTCCAGATGGAAATATCCATCTACTGGAACATTCCACGGAGAGGACCCACAGGCACCTCGAACCACCCGTCAAGGTCAAAGCCTATCCAAAGTCTCCACATCAGCTTCTCCTCGTAAAGAAAGACAGCTCTCTACCCAGGACCCCTGCCAGCCATTCGGGACTCTCTCCTACACCCCAGCAGTTACCGGTTACCAGCCCCACTGCTCCCACGGCTGCAGTGTCTCTCAACAGTGGCTTTTCTCCAGCCCCACTGCCTCCTTCGGCCCAACTGAACTCCAAACGCATCCTGCTCCTGTGGGCTCTCATTTCTGTGACGCTCTCTGCACACCTCCCTCGGGCAAGGCCTGGCGCTGGGAAGGTGCTCAACAGTAACATCTAACATTACCACCCACTTTGATGAGTGAAGCACGATGTTCTAAGAGTTTTGCACATATTTTATCCTCTTGACATCTGTACTTTACAGATGAGGAAATTCAGGCATAAGGAAGTGGCTAAGCTGCCCGAAGTCCTAAATGAACGTGGATTCAAGTCCCGTCAGACTTCAAGGCCTGGACATTAACCAAGTGCTCCAGTGCCTCCCAGGAGATGGTGAATACAGAGTCCACCCCATCAAGTGAGATACACACTGAGTAGCAGTCATACAATTTTGCAATTAAGACATCAATAGTGATATAAGTAGAAACCTCTCCCATTAGGGGTTAAGGATCATTTTTAATAGCCACCATTTAACATGTGCGGGGCCAGGCTCTATGCCAAGTGCTTTACATACATATTTCCTAATCCTCACAACACTGCCAAGTAAATATGCCTATCCTCACTTTACCCAAGAGGAAACTGAAATCAAAAGGGGTTAATTTATACAAGGTTGTATTACAAAAAGTCACAGGAAGTACTCAATTGAGATTCTGACTTAATCCACCTGACCTCAAAACCTGTGCTATCAATCACAACACCAGGGTTGATAAGTAGGTTTCAAGTCAAATGCCTGACAGGAGGAAAAAAATTCACATACCACGGATAGTGTATTTTAGCTGACTTCAATATGAGCACAATTAAGATGGACTTTTTCTGAAGTTTAAAACGGTTACCTTATTTCCCATCTCTTTAGCAAGGCAACTCCCACTTCAGCACCTTTACCAGGGTATAAAGCAAAGATGAGTGGAATCTCCTGCCAATAGTTTCTTATTTCTTAATCTAATACAACTTACAAGGCAGAAGAGACTCTCAAAAACTTGTTTCACTCAACAAGTTTAAATGATCAAAAGGGAAATAACAGAAAGCATAAAGGTTCAGTTGCTACATGTGCATTTTAGGCAATGACAGTACTCAAATAAAGACAAAAGGAAAACAATGTGGGCTGATATAATTTCATGACTTATTTTCCAAAATTCAGACTGGCTGTATTTCTACTTACTTGTAACTAATGCATCGTTCCGTTTTCAAAATCATGACATAAAATCATGGGAATTTCCAACATGATCCCTCTTTTTAACAAATAAATTCATCTTAGTCCCAAAATTGAAAATAACTCATCTCTTTGTTCTTAGTTTTTTAACTGCTGACCTACTTAAAAACCAAACTGAAAGTATCTTTGGATTGAGATGTAATGATTTGGGGTTTAATTAACAGATACTTAAGAAAACAAATCATGAGTGATGACAAGATTAAATGAACACAACATGGAATCATAACATCTGAACACAGTATCAAGACTGGGATATGTTCTGAAAACAGCATTTTAAAACAAACAGCCCAAAATGGCAAATGCCAGCGCCATCAGACACTGCTCTACAGTCCCCAGGTTTATAATTATACACAGAAAGAGTGCATACCTCTGGTATGGAAAAGATAATTTAAGGATTTCTACATTTACCAAACAAATCCTAAATGGAAATTTAATTTGCTAAAAACTCTTATCATCTTTCCTCCATTACCTTTTTTTCATTTTAATTGGAATGTCTCAGTGAAAAAAAATTTTTTAACTTTTCTTAAAAAATTCTAAAGCCCTCTCACAAGTCAGTATCACTCTGTAGCAGGTTAACAGTGACAAAAACATCCCGTAGATCTGCCATCCCTGTTAGGACCACTCTTTTTCAGACACTTGACTGTAACAAGGAGGAGACAGAGCAGTGGGGAGAGAGGGAAGAAGAGTCAAAAAGGAGGAGTAAAAAGTTAAGCTGGTCCTTAGTATGTTTAACGAAAAGCTACGGCTGAAGCCAGTGAGGTCCTAAGACTAATCATAACATTCCAGGGCAATTACATGGTGGTGTCCTGTTTGAACAGCCTCAACAGTTCTTCAACAACTGGGTAATAGAAACAAACAACATCTCTGTGAGGTGAACTAAGTGTCATTAAAAACACTCAGGTGATGGCTAAAAGTCTGCCATTTATCACTCGGCTGAAGCCAGAGTGGCAGAGATGTTACTAGATCTGTGCTCCTGCAAACTAAACACAGGCACATAAACCACTCGAGGACAGCACATTTAATTTCCTGATTGTTAATACCAGACAGGAATTACAATCAGCATCTTTTTTCATTGTCTTTAAAATGAGTTAAGCACTGCTTCGTGTCATTGGCTGTTTAACAAAAGAAGACACATACATCAAATGCAAACAGTTCTCTAGCCCAGAAAACCACCAGAAGTCAGACTCGGTAGCCTGTGTTTTTCTGAAGCAGAAAAGCATTCAACCCTTAACCAGCTGTCTCTGCGAGTACTTCCAGACACCTACTGCCTAGCTACCTAGACCCGGTGCCCTTCCACCAAAGGCCCAAGCTTTCTATTTCCCAGCACATCTGTAATGACCCAAACCCTCCCCATCCTTCAAGGTCCACCTCAAAAGTCACTTCCTTCAAGGTTATGTGGCAGCCTGGATGGGACTGGGGCTAGAGGGAGAATGGATACATGTATATGTATGCCTGAGTCCCTCCACTGTTCGTCTCAAACTATTGCAACATAGTTTGTTAATCGGCTGTACCACAACAAAAAAATTAAAAAGTCTTTTTAAAAAGTCACTTCCTTTAGGAAGGTTTTCTGATCCTAATCAGAAGGAAATCTCTAATAGCTGGTGTCTCTATATGGCAATTAAGTCCTGCCACGTTTTATCCCCCATCCCTTTCTCTAATTAAGTCCCTGGCCAGCAAAAACTATATTTGCACTTAGGTCTGTCTCGCTTCCCTGCAGCAGCTGCAGCTCCCGCGCCAACAGAGCAGGTGCGCTCCATCAGCATTTGTGATCCTAGAACCCAGACGCCCTCCGCAGCCCTGATTCCAGTCCGTCTCAATTAGGCCACAGAAATTCTTCCCAACCTTTACTAGGAAGTCAACACACTGTCTCCTTACTCCCAGAGTAAACAGTCTTGGAGTCATAAAGTATATCTCAGCTGCACAACAGGTCTATTTCCTTTGAGATTTCTTAGATGCAGTGAGGGAGCGGAGGGTGCTTTTATCATTCAAGCTGGAACCGAGCACTATCTACAGATGGGATACAAAAAGCTCAGACTCCAAGCTCACCAAAAAGAATGCTACAGGGACAAACCAACAGTCATCACCAACCCTGGGGTCTTGCCTCCCGCTACCTCCCCGAGAGGGCTCACCTTTGAGGCGGGAAAGTAGCAATTCAGCAACCACAAGCTTTCCTGCTTTCAGGCAGACCGCAAAGCAGCTCATCATTCAACACTCAGCCAAGGCTGTCATCGGCTGAGAACTAAACTACAGACACCGGATTCTTCAACAAAGGCCCCCTCACCAGCTGTCCACCGATTATGGTGTTTACACGATCGAAAGCAGCACAACAGGCCTAGTCTTATTCCAGAGGGTGCCTATCAAGGGAACTAGAATTACCGGCCTCTAGATTACCTTGAAGCCACTCAATTTAGTTTATTAAAATATAAGTGAGGATGATAATCCACCCCCGCTCTGGATAGTTACCAAGCTTGACACAAAAAAATACCACTAGTTCACTTCAAGTGTCGCATGTACCCAAGTCTCTCCCTCCCATCTTGAAATGTGTATCCTTCGCAAACGGAAGAATAACGCAAACGCGTCCCAAAGTCAACAAAGGCAAACCACCACCAAGTTCCCCGTGCCAAATCCAAATTATCCAGGCCTCGGCTCCAGACGTGGCAAGTCCTGCCATCTCGAGGGCCTCCAGGGAACGCTGGCTCCGGGGACGCGAATGGACAAACCCCGGTGGCCGGCGACCCAGGCCGAGGCCACCAGCCTAGGCCGGACCAGGACCAACCCCCATCAGCAGCTGGAGTCGGGGCTGCAGCCCGAGACGTGAGGGCGAAACCAAGCCAGTTCATCCCCTCCCGGCCCTCGTCAGCCCCGGCCAAGCCCTGACCCCCGCCCGCCCTGGCTCACCCCGCCCCGGTGGGCAGCGGCGCGCCCCGGGCCCGGCCGGGCCAGCTGCTCGCCGGACGCCCGCGGCCGCTCGGAGCTCACTAGCGGCGGCGCGCGGCCGGCCCGGGGCCGCTCGGCACCATTCTCCCCGCCGCGCCGGGGGCAGCGTCCGGCTCCGCGGGGCCGACGCGAGGACCAGAGGCCAGTCGGGCTCCCGCCGCCGCGACACGGTCTCGTCACCAGGTCCGGCTTCCGTGGTTTCCGGGTAGAAAAAAACGCCACGGCCAACGCCGCCTTGACCTCCGACACCTGGCGTCCGACGGCGGCGCGGCGGGGACAAGACTCCTCAGTCGCTGGAGGCGGAGGCCACGCTTCCTAGCGGGGTCACGTGGCGGGCTCGCACGTGAGTACGTGGGGTGCGTGCGTGCCAGCGTGGAGTGCGGGACGTTCTTTTGCGTGTTCTGTGTAAGAGTGGTGTGTAGTCAGAGTGATTGCGCCGAGTATGCATGAGTGGTGCATGTTTGTGGATCTCTGTGTGTCCCTGTGCTTTTTGTACAAGGTTTCAGGCAGTGCATATTTAGTGTTTGATGGGTGTGTGTGTAAAGTGTGTGCGTGTGTGTCTGTGTGTCTCTCTGCTCCGGGATTAATCACTGCTGATAAAAGTATCCCTTGCTGCAATCAAAATTATGAAATTTATTTGTAAAATGATTTTAAAGATTTTTGTAAAATAAATTGGCATTGTCCAGTAAACTTGAAGATATACATAATCTCCGGAGACTGTTACCCTGGAAAAACACTTGCACGTCTGCACAAATTGACCTAGTAATGTTTATAGCACCGCTATTTTTTTGGTTCGTTTTTTGTTTTGGTTGTTTTTGGACTATAATTGCTTTACAGTGTTGTGTTAGTTTCTGCTGCACAACAATGTGAATTAGGCAAATGTATGCATACATATCGGAGAAGGCAATGGCACCCCACTCCAGTACTCTTGCCTGGAAAATCCCATGGATGGAGGAGCCTGGTAGGCTGTAGTCCATGGGGTCGCTAAGAGTTGGACACGACTGAGCGACTTCCTTTTCACTTTTCACTTTCATGCATTGGAGAAGGAAATGGCAACCCACTCCAGTGTTCTTGCCTGGAGAATCCCAGGGGCGGGGGAGCCTGGTGGGTTTCCGTCGATGGGGTCGCACAGAGTCGGACACGACTGAAGCGACTTAATAGCAGTAGCAGCATGCATACATACATCCCTTCCCTCTTGAGTCTTCCTCCCACCCCACCCCCCCAGACCACTGTTTGTAATCACTAAGAATTAAGGGGAGGGGAAAAACAAATGCTCATACAGTCAAATGCAAGCCTGTAAACCTTAGGTATATTCATATATAATCAAATACAATACAAAAGAGCAGTGAAAAATAATTGAAAACTGCTGACACAGCAAAGAAGCTCAATCTCAGGGAGCAAGTCACACAATGATACATTGAAGCATAATTCCACTGTAAAAAAAATTTCCAAACATGCTAATATAATGGACATATTGTTTAGAGATGCATACATAATTGGTAGAACTCTGACAAAAATCAAGAGAAAAAGAGGCACAGGATTTCCCTGGTGGCGTAGTGGGTAAGAATCTGCCTGCCAATGCAGGGGACATGGGTTTGATCCCTGGTCTGGGAAGATTCCATATGCCACGAAGCAGCTAAGCCACAACTACGGAGGCTTTGCTCTAGAGCTTGGCCTCAACAACTGAAGCCTGCATGCTGCAACTGCTGAAGCCCATGCTCCACAACAAGAGAGACCAGCAAAATGAGAAGCCTGTGCACTGCAATGAAGAGTAACCCCCACTCACTGCAACTAGAGAAAGCTGGCACAAAGCAGCGAAGACCCAGAACAACCAAAAATAAAATTAAATAAAGCGTTAAACAATTAATCATTAAGAAAAAGATGCACAGTCTTCATGCTAAGTGTTAGAATGATGGACTCGGGCAAAAGCGCACAAGCCAATTCAAAGGTAATTGGAATGTTCCCTATCTTAAAAAGGGTCATGAGCACACAGCTATTTAACAAATTTAAGTTATTGTTTATATTTTATGCATAACTTAAAATTTTTATTTTGTATCCACTAGATAGCTAATAAAAATGGAAAACACTGTGATTCACCATTGAATTAGAAAGTCATTGATTATGAAGATGGTTTATCATGTGACAAAGGCAGCAGAAGCTGCTAAGTATCTTAAAGTAGGTCAAACCTAGGAGATGCCACTGTGAAGTCATTCAAGAGTCGTGAAACAGAATGACTGTACCCTGAAACACTTACCTTTGACAAAAGTATTAATAGCTGTCAGCTGGTTTTCAAAAGAAGCTGCTTAACTTCCAGTAGAAAATAATTAAACCAAAGATATTTTAATCCTCAAGATTATACCTTCAACCTTAAAGATGGTAAAGTCAATCAAATTACAAGTGGAGGCTTTGACAAGCATGACAATGCAAGCAATAAATAGCTACAAGTGGCCGTAGGTTCTTTAAATCAGTTGGTGAATGTGAACTAAACTTAAACCTGGATTGTGAAAGTGAACAGCAGTGTGGTAGGTCATTGTGTCAGGATAAATATATGCTGTTATAAATTAAAAATAAGTCATGTCAATTCTGTGCATCAAAGTCCAAAAAGAAATAAAAACATTTTAACTCCACTATTTTCATACACACTTATGTAATTCTTTTTCTGAAAAGCTGTTATTGAATCAATGAACATCTTACACTCGATGAAATATCAGAATCAATAAACACTGTTGCATAAGTGAAAGAACAGTAAACATTTCATAAAAGAAGAAATGTGAATTCCAACAGATACAAAAGGATGTCATTGGTGATAATGATGGGGGACTCACTGAGGATAAACAATTTGCTGGGAAGGAAGGTATACCTCGACAGCAGGAAGGAGAGCAGGAGACTCTGGTTGGAGGTGGGATTTGGAGTCTAGTCCTGGCTTTGCTGTTCACTGTGTGGATCCCCTTGAGTAGGTCACAAACACTCCGAACCTCAGACTCTTCATTCCTAAGGTGGAGAAAATAACATCCACTTACTCAAGTCGAAGACCATAAAGAAAACTGAGCACTGAAGAATTGATGTTTTTGAACTGTGGTGCTGGAGAAGACTCTTGAGAGTCCCTTGGACTAAAAGGAGATCAAACCAGTCAATCCTAAAGGAAACCAACCCTGAATATTCATTAGAAGGACTGATGCTGAAGCTGAAGCTCCAATACTTTGGCCACTTGATGCAAAGAGCCAACTCACTGGAAAAGACCCTGATGCTGGGAAAGATTGAGGGCAGGAGAAAAAAGGGGTGGCAGAGGATGAGATGGCTGGATGGCATCACAGACTCAATGGACATGAGTTTCAGCAAACTCTGGGAGATGGTGAAGGACAGGAAAGCCTGGCATGCTGCAGTCCATGGGGTCACAAAAGAGTCAGAAACAACTTAGCGACTGAACAACAACAACAAAAAATCCTCCAAATGTTGTGTAAACTGTAAAATGCTGTCAAAAGATATGTGCTGTGACAGTTAACCACGGTAAGACCACAACAAACTTTAACTGTTTTGTGAAAGTTCAGGCAGGGTCCCAACCCCTGGTCAACATACTGATGAAGCGTTGCTTTGTAAACCCTTGGGTTCAAGGAGCTTTAGAATGGTTTATGTCAGCTTCTCAGCATTATTTATTGATAATAATCAGACTGATAATTTACACCTGGGCTTCTTGAGGCCCCACAGGGGGCTCTGCCATTGAGGAATGTACCTATATGACCGGCAAGATCTTTAAAGGACTCTGCTTTGGGCTCCCTGTTCCAAAGTTTTCATGCACATGTTGATGGTTCCTGATCCAAGAGAAAAAGTGATTTCTGTCTTGGTTCTTATAAAAAATGGACAATAGGACCTGGTCTTTCCAGACCTTTTGCTATGGAATAGTCTTTGGCTATAATGCATGTCCTTACTTTAATACTGTTGCTATTTATTTTTTCCTGTAATAAACTGTAGCATTGCCCTATGAGTTTCCTGAGCAACTGAACCCTGTTAAGTGAAAGTGAAAGTCTCTCAGTCGTGTCCGACTCTTTGCGACCCCATGGACTATAGTCCATGGAATTCTCCAGGCCAGAACACTGGAGTGGGTAGCCTTTCCCTTCTCCAGGGGATCTTCCCTACCCAGGAATCAAACCCAGGTCTCCCACATTGCAGGCAGATTCTTTACCAGATGAGCCATAGGGAAGCCCAAGAACACTGGAGTGGGTAGCGTATCCCTTCTCCTTAATTGCCACCATTCATGCAGCTGGTGTCTGAAGTAGGACTTACTGAAAGCCTCCTCACTCTTAATGGCTAAGGCATTATTTAAAAAGAAAAAGGATAGGACTTCCCTGGTGATCAGGTGGTTAAGAACCCGCCTTGCAATGCAGGGGACTCGGATTCAATCCCTGGTCAGGGAACTAAGATCCCACATGCCAGTGGGCAGCTAAGCCACAACTAGAGAGACCGTTCACTGCGTGAGACAACAAAGATCCCGCATGCTGCAGCTGAGGCCAGATGCAGCCAAATAATAAATAATAACTTAAATAAACAAACACAGCTCCTAAAAAAGATAATTCCGATAAAGCAGATGAAAACGAACAAGCCATCCTTGGTTTGAAATAGCAGAGATTTTGAAATGAGATACTTATTAATAATAAAACTGTCAAGTGAAATCTGGAAATGAAAGAATCCAAACTCCAGGAGCTTAAATGGATCAGAAGGGAAATGCAAACCAATGTCAAGTCAGCTACAAATTCAGTCCCATGGTTGCTGCTTTGAGCACTAGCCAAATGAAAGCAAGCTCAGAATCTCCATGGGTTGAGTTCTGCCCTCTCTGGCTGGTGCTATAATTTTTGATGAATCAGCTCAGCCTGTGACACCCATGAAGATAATTAAAGTGGGGCAAGATGAGAGTGGAGGGCAGGAAGCCATGGAAATAAGGGATTATTCAGTAAAGGAATGGAGACATTTTGTAGATCATCACAGACATCGTCCTAATAAACATTTGTGGAAATGAGCCTCCGGAGACCTTTAGAATTGGGTCTCTGTCCCTGCTTTGAAGTCTGCTAGCCAGAGAGGGAGTATCTGGGCTACCCCCACCCCATCCTCTGTTGGCTAATATCTTTGTGAGGATGGGTCATGAGGAAGCCCCTAGATTAACGGAATGGATGAAGAAAAAGGTCCCTTCATACATATCCAGAGAAAGGTAACTTTATTGTCCCTCCCTTTATCCACACAAACTGAAGATGCCAAAACATAGCAGGTGCAGCCGGGATTGGGCTATGTAATAATTATGGAACCGAGTCACCCAGGCTGTGACCAAAACCATACTGGAAGGAATCCCGCCGGCATTGGCACCATCTAATACTTTACTATTGAGTCCACGGAGAATGTGAAAGTAGCAGCTTCAAAGCCTTTATCCCCGTGACCCCACGGGGAATTTTTTTTTAAGTTAGATGGCATAGCCACTTAGGAAAACAGATTGGCAATTCCTCAAAAAGTTAAGCATTGAGTTTGTATTTGACCCTGTAATTCCACTCCTAGAGACTCAACAGAATGGAAGACATGGCGAAACAAAAAGATGTACACAGATGTTCACAACAGCGATATCATAGCCCAAAAGTGGAAACAGCTCAAATGTTCACCAAATGATGAATGGATAAACAAAATGGGCAATATCCATGCAATGGAATATTCAGTTCAGTTCAGTCGCCCAGTCGTGTCCGACTCTTTGCTACTCCATGAACCACAGCATGTCAGGCCTCCCTGTCCATCACCAACTCCCAGAGTCCACCCAAACCCACGTCCATTGAGTCGGTGATGCCATCCAACCATCTCATCCTCTGTCGTCCCCTTCTCCTCCTGCCCTCAATCTTTCCCAGCTACAGGGTCTTTTCAAATGAGTCAGCTTTTTGCATCAGGTGGCCAAAGGACTGGAGTTTCAGCTTCAACATCAGTCCTTCCAATGAACACCCAGGACTGATCTCCTTTAGGGTGGACTGGTTGGATCTCCTTGCAGTCCAAGGGATTCTCAAGAGTCTTCTCCAACACCACAGTTCAAAAGCATCAATTCTTTGGCCCTCAGCTTTCTTTATAGTCCAACTCTCACATCCATACAAGACCACTGGAAAAACCATAGCCTCAACTAGACAGACCTTTGTTGACAAAGTAATGTCTCTGCTTTTGAATATGCTGTCTAGGTTGGTCATAACTTTCCTTCCAAGGAATAAGCGTCTTTCAATTTCATGGCTGCAATCACCATCTGCAGTGATTTTGGAGCCCCAAAAAATAAAGTCTGACACTGTTTCCACTGTTTCCCCATCTATTTCCCATGAAGTGATGGGACCAGATGCCATGATCTTAGTTTTCTGAATGTTGAGCTTTAAGCCAACTTTTTCACTCTCCTCTTTCACTTTCATCAAGAGGCTCTTTAGTTCTTCTTCACTCTCTGCCATAAGGGTGGTGTCATCTGCATATCTGAGGTGACTGATATTTCTCCCAGCAATCTTGATTCCAGCTTGTGCTTCCTCCAGCCCAGCGTTTCTCATGATGTATTCTGCATAGAAGTTAAATAAGCAGGGTGACAATATACAGCCTTGATGTACTCCTTGTCCTATTTGGAACCAGTCTGTTGTTCCATGTCCAGTTCTAACTGGTGCTTCCTGACCTGCGTAACAGGTTTCTCAAGAGGCAGGCCAGGTGGTCTGGTATTCCCATCTCTTTCAGAATTTTCCACAGTTTATTGTGATCCACACAGTCAAAGGCTTTGGCATAGTCAGTAAAGCAGAAATAGATATTTTCCTGGAACTCTCTTGCTTTTTCGATGACCCAGCAGATGTTGGCAATTTGATCTCTGGTTCCTCTCCCTTTTCTAAAACCAGCTTGAACATATGGAAGTTCACAGTTCACGTATTGCTGAAGCCTGGCTTGGAGAATTTTGAGCATCACTTTACTAGCGTGTGAGATGAGTGCAATTGTGCGGTAGTTTGAGCACTCTTTGGCATTGCCTTTCTTTGGGATTGGAATGAACACTGACCTTTTCCAGTCCTGTGGCCACTGCTGAGTTTTCCAAATTTGCTAGCATATTGAGTGCAGCACCTTCACAGGATCATCTTTCAGGATTTGAAATAGCTCAACTGGAATTCCATCACCTCCAATGGCTTTGTTCATAGTGATACTTCCTAAGGCCCACTTGACTTCACATACCAGAATGTCTGGCTCTGGGTGAGTGACCACACCATCATGATTATCTGGGTCGTGAAGATTTTTTTTGTACAGTTCTTCTGTGTATTCTTGCCACCTCTTCTTCATATCTTCTGCTTCTGTTAGGTCCATACCATTTCTGTCCTTTATTGGAATATTATTCACCCATAAAGGGGAAGGGAGTACTGCTACATGCTGTAATATAGATGAACCTTGGAAACATACTAAGTGAAAGAAGCCAGAAACAAAAGACCATGGATTATATGATTCCATTGATATGAAGTGTCCAGAATAAGCAAATCTATGGACACAGAAACTAGACTAAAGGCTGCCTAAGGTGGGAGGCAAATTGAAGGGTGATAACTAAAGGAGAGTTTCTTTGGGGACAATGAAAATGTTCAAAAATTTATTGTGGTCATGGTTGCACAAGTCTGTGAATATAATGGAAACCACTGAACTGTACATTTTAACTATATATTTGTGTGGTATATGAATTATCTCTCAATAAAGCTGCTTTCAAAACATTAAGACTTTACAAAAGAAAATCAAAACAAGGCAGGGAGTAACTTTCAAGGCTCTAATCCTGTGAAAATCTTTAGACAGTTAATGTTTAAATGAAAATAAAAAAGGAAGAAATTGACACAGTGCCATCAAAACCTTGATAGAAATATTACAGGAATCTGAGTTTCCCACAACTAGGTCTCCTCAAAGGCCCTAGGATATGAAATTCCAAGGATTAGAGAAATTTCTGAAAGAAAAGAATTCCAACGAGCCTAGGGCATCAAATTCCAAAATAAAAACTTTTAATATAAAGGCAGTAGTTCTTTGTCTCATAGTTGCTAATTTTCCTTAAGATCGAGATTATTTCGAATTTTAAAATAATTGACATTTCTTCGTTAAAAAAAAAATCAAGGCCATAATGGAGGAAGATTGGCATAAAGGCTAAGATGTGGACCGTAAGCTTTTTGATGTGGACCATTTTTTTAGTGAAAGTCTCTTAGTCATGTCCGACTCTTTTTGACCCCATGGACTATACAGTCCATGTAATTCTCCAGGCCAGAATACTGGAGTGGGCAGCCATTCCCTTCTCCAGGGGATTTTGCCAACTCAGGAACCGAACCCAGGTCTCCCACATTGCAGGCAGATTCTTTGCCAGCTGAGACACCAGGGAAGCCCCAGTGAGCCACTAGGGAAGCCCAAGACTTAAAAAAAATAAATCTTTATTGAATTTGTTACAATACTGCTTATGTTTTATGTTTTGGTTTTTTGGCTGTGAGGCAGGTAGGTTCTTAGCTCCCCGACCAGAGACTGAACCAGCACCCTCTGCATTGGAAGGCAAAGTCTTAACCACTGGATCAAGAGAGAAACCATAGCCTTGACTAGACAGACCTTTGTTGACAAAGTAATGTCTCTGCTTTTGAATATGCTGTCTAGGTTGGTCATAACTTTCCTTCCAAGGAGTAAGCGTCTTTAATTTCATGGTTGCAATCACCATCTGCAGTGATTTTGGAGCCCAGAAAAATAAAGTCAGTCACTGTTTCCACTGTCTCCCCATCTATTTGCCATGAAGTGATGGGACCGGATGCCATGATCTTAGTTTTCTGAATGTTGAGCTTTAAGCCAACTTTTTCACTCTCCTCTTTCACTTTCATCAAGAGGCTCTTTAGTTCTTCTTCACTCTCTGCCATAAGGGTGGTGTCATCTGCATATCTGAGGTGATTGATATTTCTCCCAGCAATCTTGATTCCAGCTTGTGCTTCCTCCAGCCCAGCGTTTCTCATGATGTACTCTGCATATAAGTTAAATAAGCAGGGTGATGATATACAGCCTTGACGTACTCCTTGTCCTATTTGGAACCAGTCTGTTGTTCCATGTCCAATTCTAACTGTTGCTTCTTGATCTGCATACAGAATTCTCAGGAGGCAGGTAAGGTGGTCTGGTATTTCCGTCTCTTTAAGAATTTTCCACAGTTTGTTATCATCCACACAAAGGCTTGGTGTAGTCAGTAAAGCAGGAGTAGACATTTTCTGGAACTCTCTTGTTTTTTCCATGATCCAGTGGATGCTGGCAATTTGATCTCTGGTTCCTCTGCCTTTTCTAAATCCAACTTGAACATCTGAAAGTTCACGGTTCACGTACTGTTGAAGCCTGGCTTGGAGAATTTTGAGCATTACTTTGCTAGTGTGTGAGATTGAATGCCGTTATATGGTAGTTCGAACATCCTTTGGCATTGCCTTTCTTTGGGATTGGAATGAAAACTGACCTTTTCCAGTCTTGTGGCCATTGCTGAGTTTTTCAAATTTGCTGGCATACTGAGTGCAGCACTTTCACAGCATCATCTTTTAGGATTTGAAATAGGTCAACTGGAGTTCCATCACCTCCACAGTAGTGATGCTTTCTAAGACCCACTTGACTTAGCATTCCAGGATGTTTTCCTCTAGGTGAGTGATCACACCATCGTGATTATCTGGGTTGTGAAGCTCTTTTTTGTATAGTTCTGTGTTTTGTTGCCACCTCTTCTGAGTATCTTCTGCTTCTGTTAGATCCATAACATTATGTCCTTTATTGAGCCCATCTTTGCATGAAATGTTCCCTTGGCATCTCTAATTTTCTTGAAGAGATGTCTAGTCTTTCCCATTCTATTGTTTTCCTCTATTTCTTTGCATCGCTCACTGAAGAAGTCTTTCTTATCTCTCCTTGCTTTTCTTTGGAGCTCTGCATTCAAATGGGTATATCTTTCCTTTTCTCCTTTACCTTTAGCTTCTCTTCTTTTCTCAGCTATTTGTAAGGCCTCCTCAGACAACCATTTTGCTTTTTTGCATTTCTTTTTCTTGGGGATGGTCTTGATCACTGCCTCCTGTACAACATCATGAACCTTGGTCCATAGTTCTTCAGGCACTCTATCTATCAGATCTAATCCTTTGAATCTGTTTGTCACTTCCATTGTATCATCATAAGGGATTTGATTCAGGTCATACCTGAATGGTCTAGTGGTTTTCCTACTTTTTTCAATTTAAGTCTGAATTTTTAAAGTCTGATATGTACATAGAATGGAATTTAATCTTAAAAAGGGAAGAAATTCTGATACTTGCAACAGCAAGGATTAGCCTTGAAAACATTATGATCAATGAAATAAGTCAGAAACAAAAGAATATATATAGTATGATTTCCCTTACACGAAGGAGCTAGAATAGGCAAATTGATTAGCAAAGTGGAATAGAGGTTACTGGGAACTGTAGGGGGTGGGGAGTGAGGAGTTATTGTTTAATGGGTACCAAGTTTCTGCCTGGGATGATGAATAAATTCTAGAAATGTATAGTGGCACATCTGTGAATGTACTTTAATGACACTGAATTGTACACTTGAAAATGGTCAATTTTATGTTACATACAGTCCACCAATTTTTTTTTTTTTTAGTGAACTTCTAGGCATGGTCTATGTCCTCACAGTGGACAAAGTGGTGGGAGGTCTGACCGTGCACCTGTCTGGACCAGGACCAACGTGGCTGCCCCTTCAGGTTCCTGTTTCCTTTATGTACGTAAGTATAGATGATCTACGCTGGGACATTTCTCTCATGGCCAACCGAGGACACATGGGCCTTGTTGAGAGATTACTCTTGCTGGGAACCAATATCTGTCAAAGTACGTGACCCAAGAAAAGAAATTTGGTTACATTCTCAAGATGTTTTGAACCTGAAACAAGAGACAAAGCCTTAAACCTATATTCCCATGAGAAATAATAGACAGTACATGAGAAAAGCTACATTTTGTTGGGAGGGGTGAAAAAAATCAGTGATAGATTACTTATGGTTTAATCAGTCAAAAGAAATACCCTCAAAAGTATAGATTGTTACTGATCAGGGAGGAAAAGAAATGTCAAGTATTAAAAAAGTGTCTGTGCTGGTGGTACTGGATGGAGCAGCTGTCTGTTTAAATGAATACCAACCCTCAAATGACTGCAAACATTGGGAATATGTGTGCACATCTAGATTCTCTACATGAACAGGTCCTGTTCCCAGGTGTTCTGTGCACATAGGGTGACAGCCTTTGGCTGTGATACTGTTCCTTACATTAATGGCGTTGCTATCTTGTACCCTTTGCCTGAGATAAACTCTAGATTTGTAAGCACTGCCTTATTGAGTCCTGTCATTTGTGTGTCTTTAGCAATTCAAACCTGTTTACCACCATTGGGGTAGTTTTCCTGCATTAAAAATCAGTCTCCTGATGGGGGCGCTGACAAGGACACAGCCCCTCTTTGGTACTCCTGCCCCTAAAACACAAACCCTGTTGTTCAGTCAGTTGTATCTGACTCTTTGAGACCCCATGGACTGCAGCACGCCAGGCTTCGCTGTCCTTCACTATTTCATGGAGTTTGCTCAAACTCATGTCCATTGAATCAATGATGCCATTCAACCATCTCATCCTCTGTCGCCCCCTTCTCCTCCTGCCCTCAATCTTTCCCAGCATCAGGGTCTTTTCCAGTGAGTCGGCTCTTCACATCAGGTGGCCAAAGTATTGGAGCTTCAGCTTCAGCATCAGTCCTTCCAGTGAAAACTCAAATCTAGTCACCATGAAATGACCAAACAAATCCCGGATGAGCGACGTTCTCTAAACATTGAGCCCACCCTCTACAAACATATACCAATGTCATGAAAAACAAAAATCCTCATGTACACATTAAACATCCTACAGTTTTGTAAACTATATCAATAAAGCTGAAAAAACACACCCAAACAAAATAAGGCTGGCAATTATTTAAAGAAGACTAAAAAGACATGACCAATAAATGTGGTAATTAATCCTGCACATGAAGCTGGATTTTATTTTTAAAAAATCTATTAAAGACACTATTTGGAGAATTTGGTCTGTTTATTGCCTCAAAGTTAAATTTTCATTGTTATGTAAAACACTGTCCTTATTCTTAGGAGATATATATCTAATTTATTTAGGGATATAAAATTATGGTATCTGCACCTAACAAGTACTGCAGCCAGAGTGGGAGCGGCAGGGGAGAAAGAAAAAGAGGGAGGACAAGAGAGAAAAAGCAAATGTGGCAAAATGTTAAGGATTAGATCAAGGAGAAGGGAATGTAGGTTGTTCATTATTCTTCCAATATTTCTGTAGATTTGACATTTTTCCAAATTAAAAATTTAGGAGGAAAAACTAACAATCACTGCACTACATTAGACCAGTGGTCGACAAACTTCTGCAAAAAATATTTTAGGTTTTACAGGCCACAGGAACTCTATTCTAACTATTCATCTCTGGCCATGTAGTATGAAAGCAACAGAATGAATGGGAGTGGCAGTGTTCTAATAAAACTTTATTTACAAAAGCAGGGGGTGGACCAAATTTGGCTGCTAGCCACACTTTTTGATGTCTAATTTTGGCTGTGAGCAACTCAAGGCTGCAGCCCAGGGTCGACTGGAAATTCATGGCTGGAATTGATAAAATTCTCTTAAAACATGAATCAAATACTGTAGCTTGAAATGCTATAGTCCTAATTGCCTAATAACAAAAACAGCCACACCCCACTTCAAACCTCTCCTTTCTCATCTTTTCTCTAATAAAAACTCTTCAAATTTCATTATCTTCCTGAAGCCCCAAAACTCTTTACCAACCTCTCTCTTCTCAGTTCTCTGAGATCTTGGGGAGAGTTGATATAAAATGGTGTTTTGAAGTGGAGACTCTGTGGGAATGTAAAATGGTACAACTGCTATGAAAAATAGTATGGTGGCTCCCCAAAATTAACGAGATCAGCCATATGATCCAGCACTTCCAGGAATATATCCAACAGAACAGAATCAGGATGAATGGAAGTCTGAACTCTGTGTTCATTGCAACACTAGTCACAGTTGCTGAGAGGTGGGAAAAAAACCTAAATGTCCAAGAGATGACTGGATAAAGAAAATATGTGTACATACGATGGAATGCTACTCAGCCTTTAAAAAAAAAAACAAGGAAATTCTGAGACTTTCCTGCTGGTCCAATGGTTAAGACTCTGTACTTCCACTGCAAGGGACTTAAGTTTAATCCCTGGTTGGGGAACTAAAGATCCTGCATGCTGAGCAGCCTGGCCAAAATATTAAAAAATAATTAAGAAAATTCTGTGCAAGTTATTATATATAAGATGGATTAACAACAAGGTCCTACTCTATAGTACAGGGAACTGTATTCAACAACTTGTGATAAACCACAATGGAAAAGAATATGAAAAAGAATGTGTATATATATGTCTAACTGAATCACTTTGCTGTACAGTAGACATCATCACAGCATTATAAACCAACTATACTTCAATAAAATAAAGATTTTTTTAAAAAGGAAATAAAATTTTTATTGCAGAATTCTGCAATATGGAACATGGATGGACCTTAGGGACATTAGGCTAAGTGAAATATGCCAGACACAGAAAGACATGTACTGCCTAATTCCATCTCCAGGAGGTATCTTTCACAAAATCAAAGATAGAAAATGGCAGTTACCAGAGGCTGGGGAAATGGGAGATGGGGTTATTCATCAGTAGGTGTAAAGTTTCAGTTAAACAAGATGAATAAGCTCTAGAGATCTGCTGTGCAACATTGTTCCTAGAGTCAACAATCCTGTATAAAATTTAACCCAAAATTAAATACACAAAAAATTTAGAGGATAGATCTCATATTAAGAGAACAGATCTCATTTTAAGTGTTCTTACCCTTGTAGCTCAGTTGGTAAAAAATCCGCCTGCAGTGCAGGAGACCTGGGTTCGATCCCTGGGTTGGGAAGATCCCCTGGAGAAGGAAATGGTAACCCACTCCAGTATACTTGCCTGGAAAATCTCATGGACAGAGGAGGCTGGTGGGCTGCAGTCCATGGGATTGCAAAGAGTCGGGCACAACTGAACGACTAACACTTTACTAACACAAAGTAAAAATAGAACAAGAAGAGTGGGACTCCGGAGCTAGACAGCCCGGGTTTGAATCCTGGTTCCCCGCTTCAGCTCTGTGATCTTGGGCAAGACACTCACATCTTGGTGCATCAGCCTCATTTCTGTGCCTTGGAATAACAGTAATACTTCCCTGCAGGTTCCCTGAGAAGGTTCAATGTATGTTGTTATGTGAAGCACTTAGCACAATGCCTAGCGTGTATTATGCACTAATTAAATCTACCTATTATTATTCCTGTTAGTCCAGGTTTATTAGGGCTTCCCTAGTGGCTCAATGGTAAAGAATCCACCTGCCCATGCAGGAGACACGGGTTCGATCCTTGGTCCAGGAAGATCCCACACACTGCGGAGCAAACTAAGCCCATGCACCACAACTATGGAGCCTGTGCTCTAGAGCCCAGGAGCCGCAACTACTGAAACCTGCGCGCAGTAGAGCCCGTGCTCCACAAGAGAAGCCACCACAGTGAGAAGCCAGCGCACCGCAACCAGAGAAAAGCCCTCACAGCAATGAAGATTCAGCACAGCCCAAAACAAAGGAAATGGTTAGACTAGGTTTATTACATTCAAGAGGTAATACATTTTAAATGCTTGCTTAGCACAGGACCTTGTACATAGGGGCTGAATACACTTGAGATACTACAATTATTCCACAGGGCAGTTAAGCCCGGATGTGGTCCCTGTCACTTCCGTTATATCTTACGGTCAAGCAAGTCTTGAGCTATTTGACTTTTCATATTTTTAGAGCTTCCTATTTTTACTGGATTGTAAGGAAGCTGAAGTCAAAGTCCAGGCCATGTACCTTTCACAGTCCCTCCAGCACCATTCTTCATATGTAGTCTGGGCTCCACATATATTTAGGGCAGAAAATTAGTATATTTTAAAGAAAGATGCTTCTGCAGACCACCTTGTCCAACCCCTCACTAATCAGTTCACCCAAACACCCACAAAGGGCTCATTTCAGAATGAGTCACTCTTATTTTGGGGAGGAGAAAGTTTGCATTTGAAATAGTGACCATGTCCATCCGCCCCTCTCACTTTCCAAATCAGGAGAAAAATGACCAAATGCAACCCACCTCTCCACCGCCCAGAGCAGATGCCACTAGAATTTCAGCTTAATTCTGACGACAGACTCGTCCTGGTGCTTAGAGAGGCCTCCACATTTAAGAATGCTTACCAGTCTTCTGGCTGCTACCTCAAATCCAAGAAACTAGCTTTCTTTCAGCTTCATTGACTTTTTACTAAGGGAGCAAGCAATTTTCTTCTGGCAGGGAAACCATTCGACAGGTGCATACTCCTGTGGAGGAAATTTAAGCCAGACACCTACCCCTGCAGACAACTCATTATTCTTTTAAAGCAGGGCAGGCCAGCCAAGAGCTTGATTCCACCCCTAGAGGTGGCATTCTGTATTGGCAACCACGGAGAGGTTGCCTGGGAAACGCTGCTCAGAGACAGCTGTGTCACTTTTAAAACAAACTTCTCCCTTTAAGAGCTAATGTGTGCTAGTCAATTCTGTCATGCAGTAGTTTGAAGCTTTTGTTTTTATACTCTGAAAATATTTTTTTTTTCTGTTTTCTGATGATAAAACTACCATGCCATTGTATAAAGTTAAGAAGACTAAGGAAATATCAAAAAGGAAAATTAAAACCATCTATAACCCTCAAACCCAATGGTAATTACTGATGATTATATATATATATATATACACACACACATTTTTTTTTTTCTCTAGCACTGCTTGGAATTTTAAAACAGATTTGGAACTATGCTTAATGCTATATGAGGATAGCTTTCTGCATAATTATTCTTTAATTGAAACATCCCCCTCTACACAATACTGAATTTTTAAACTTCTATACTTAATGTTTTTATATAATTTTTTTTATTACTTTCTTGGGCTTCCCCGATGGCTCAGAGGATAAAGAATCCATTTGCAGAACTCAAACTGGGGCTCTGTAACCACCTCAGACGGGTGGGATGAGGAAGGTAGGGGGAGGGAGGTTCAAAAGGAAGCGGACATAAGCATACCTATGGCTGATGCATGTTGATCTTTGACAGAAACCAACACAATATTGTAAAGCAATTATCCTTCAATTTAAAAAATAAATTAAAAAAAAAGAATCTGCTTGCAATGCAGAAGACACAGGAGACTCGGGTTCAATCCATGGGTGGGGAAGATCCTCTGGAGGAGGAAATGACAGCTCACTCCAGAACTCCAAATGTTCTCACCTGAAAAATCCCATGGACAGAGGAGCCTGATTGGCTACAGTTCACAGGGTCGCAGAGTTGGACAAGATTGAGCGACTAAGCACAAGCACATTATTTTCTTAGCATTGCTAATTATAGAAATAGGGTTACTGTGCCATTAAAGTATAAAGATTTTTAAGGCTCTTGACACACAGCCCTGACTTGCTGTCTGGAAATCTTATAATCTTTCATCAGTGAGGCACAATTCTCTATACACTCATAAAGTGCTATATTTGCCATAAGATGTTCACCTTTGCCAATGTGACAAAAAAAATTGTTATTGAATTATTTTCTATTTCTTTGGTTACTAATGAGGTTGAGTATTTTTCATCTGGTGTCCATTTAAAAAAGACTTATGATCACTTTTTAACAAACTTTTATATATAATTGGCCGAGTGGTGAATGCCGTCGATCTGTTTCTGATCTCTCAAAGCACATATCTTCATATTCAAAACTATGTAAGCAGGTGAAATGCAAAGAAAATCTAACATGTGACGCTTTCTTAGTCACAAGAAATCATGAACACTTCAGGGAAAACAAAGAACATTCCCAGATAAATCATTGTTCATTTTTGTCTATATGGTGAATTATTCATGTCCTTTCGGAGAAGGCAATGGCACCCCACTCCAGTGTTCTTGCCTAGAGAATCCCAGGGACGGGGGAGCCTGGTGGGCTGCCGTCTATGGGGTCGCACAGAGTCGGACATGACTGAAGCGACTTACCTTACCTTACCTTTGTAGTATTTTTAAATGTTCAAAGTTTTACAGTTCCTTATTTGAAAAGTACTTAATTTTTTTTTTCATATTTGCATTGATTTGTCTTTTCTCCCAGCTTTATGGTGCATGCTCAGTTTCATCTGACTCTCTGCAGCCCACCAGGCTCCTCTGTCCATGGAATTCTCCAGGCAAGAATACTGGAGTGGGTGGCCATTTCCTTCTCCAGGGGATCTTCTCAGTCCAGGGATTGAACCCACACCTCTTGCATTGGTAGGTGGCTTCCATACCACTGTACCAACTGGGAAGCCCAACTTTATGGTGATATTAATTGACATCTCATTGTGTAAGCTGTACAACGTTTTGACTTTGTACAACATAAACGCTGTGGAATGATTACCACAATATACTTAACACATTCATCACTTTACATAATGACTTTTCTCTTTTGGTGAGAAATTTAACATCTACTGTCTCACCAACTTTACAAAGTACTTACAAAAAATTTTTAAGTATTTAAAAAATATTTTCTTAAAACGTTTACTTATTTGGCTGCACCAGATCTTAAGTCACAGCACAGTGCGTGGGGTCTTCAATCTTCATTGCGGCATGCAGGATCTTTAGGTGCAGCATGCAAACTCTTAGTTGCGGCGTGTGGGATCTAGTTCCTGGACCAGGGACTGAACCCAGGTCCCCTGCTTTGGGAGCAAAGGACTCACCAGCTGGGAAGACCTTCTTGTTCTTGCTTTTAATTAATTTAATGTCTATTTCATGTTTAAGTGTGATAATGACTACTGTGGTTTAAAAGGGAAACCTTTATAACATGAGAATATTAATACTGTCTATTTTCCTAAGATGAAGAACCAAAAATTAACCTATTGGGAAGAGGAATGGATTAAGAAACTATATTGATAAGGACTTCTGTTCCAATCACATTTATAGTACATAAAATGCCAGTACTTTCTGGTTGAGAAAACAGAAACCCTGGCTATGATATTGATGCTGACTTAAAGAGAAACTATAAGGCAAGAGTCCAAAGAATTCAACCAATACGAGACATATTAAAAAAACCAATTAAACAATTTATACACAGGTAAGAAGTCAAAAGAAGACGGCTTTTTTGGGGAGGCTGATATGCACATTTTATTTAATAAACATAATGTACAATGGCTAAAAGAATGGTATATTCCCAGGAGAAGTAAGAGTGTGTATGTATACCTGGATTAGCACCTAGAAAGTACATAGAAAAGAAAGAAAAGGGGAAGCTCTCTACGAAGACCATCTGGGCCCAGGTTTCTATGAGCACATTCTCCAGACACTTGATGGTAATACTCCAAGTGAGCTTGGCGATCCGCTGACTCGGTTGACTGCTTCATGTCTTCAGTGCTTTAGGACAATAGGTGTATCAACGTGATGCATTTTAGACGTTAATTTAAGTAAGGGGTAACGAGTTTTATACCCACCCTAGTTTTATTCCAAAACTACTGCACTACGCATCTGTGGTACACCAGGAGGAAGATACTGGAAACGCAAAGGAAGCTTTCTTAACTGCTTGTGTGATGTGATCTTGTGCAAAAATGGTGTCTGGGAATTACAATTTCCCAGGTACTCCGAGAGTCTGTAGACATCACTGATTGAAAGGAGAATCACGATGGTGTATTTAGTTGTGAAAGGCTCCACCAGGATTAGACAAGGCTCCACAGTGCCAGGGGCTGGAGAGCTTTACCGAATGAGCTCTGAGTTCACATTTCACTGTACATTTGGTGCCATTTTCTTTGGTTGCGTCATATTAGCCATCAGGAGGAAAACGCCTTTGCTTACAAAACAGATCAGCAGTCCCTAACTGGGGGCAATTCTGCCCCCCATTTGGCAATGTCTGGAGATGATTTTTCACAACTGGGGGGCTGCTACTGGTGTCTAATGAGTGCAGAGGCCAGGGACATCACTAAATACTCCACAATACATGAGCTGGCACCCAAATAAAAATGTCCTCAGGCTCCAAATAGTACTGACATTGAGAAATCCTGAAAGAGGCTTATGTGACATGTGACTGCGCTGTCCATAAAGTCACAAGTACACTATGGAAGCAGAGACGCCCCCTCCCTTGCCTCTGCACTTTAAAGCTCAGAGAGATGTTCCATCAGCTCTCGCCTGCAGAGACCTGTTAATTCCTGGCTTCTGACTCAGCCCCAGGGCAACCGCCCTGACCAAGAGCTCGGGGAACATCTGCTGAATGGAAGGAGGTCAGAGGTGCTGGAAGCATGGTTCAGTCTCCAGTCTGTACTGAATAGTAACTTCACATGACTGAAAACGTGATTCAATGGTGTCATGTTCTCTGACTGAACAGGACCTCAAAGTTAGGGCTTACACATTGTTAAAGGTGGAGCCAACATATTAGGGAGAGTATGTCTAAGTATTTCTGCATTCATTTTAGTGGGGCAAACCAAATAAAACGGTGTTAAAAGGCAAATATTCAATATACTTCATTTCAAACCAAAAAAAAAAAAGAAACGGAATTAACACATGAAATGCCATGCACAACGGACACCATTCCTTTTTTTTTTTTTTACATATTTACAATTTTACATATTTACTTAGCAATATATCTATCTTTACAATTATAAAATTATGTCAAACTGTAGAACAGTGGTACCACATACATTTTTTGTAGCATTCGTTTTCTCCTTTAAAAGGCAATTATTTAATCAAATCCAAAAACACAGTGAATGCCACAGAGGAAGCGCATAGGAAAACCATGGAGAAAAAATAGATTTATAGACAAACTTTTCACACAGGCCTTAAATGAATCTATTTCAGTGACTCAATAAATAGTACTTTATTATTTACTAAGCCTCCCCTGACAGGAAAACAAAACAAAACGAACAAAACAATCCCCACAAACTGTACCTTTAAAAATGCTGATACTTCTAAGCAATTAAGTTATACTCTAGACCCCAATCAGTGGACTGTAGGAAGGGCTGGCTACAATTCAGGCTCAAATAAATACTATCCATGTTAAGTTTTCATCATCCTGCATAAACTTGAGGTTGCAACGGTGGAGGAAGTTTATCATTTTCAACATTTTCAGAGTCAATAGCTGCTACAGACTGATTTGGGGGTCTAATTTCAAGTGGGTATTTCTCAACAATGTCTTGAACCTCTTTTGCGATTCCATCCGTCCAATCTATGAGGTCTTTCTCAAGTTTCTTGGCTTCATTCATAATCCTTTCCTGTCGTTCATTCAACTGAGACAGGAGGTCCAAATTCTTATACATCTGCTTCACACCTAAGCACGCATCAGGAGACCAATTCTCAGATTCCTGCTTCCTGGGAGAAGTCTGGCCAGACATGTATCGATCAAAATCTTCCTGACTTAAATTCAAAGACTGAGCATCTAATTTCTCAATGAAAGCCACGGCACAGCACTATAAAAAGAAGAGAATGTCATTTTTATAGTTATATAGGAGAGCTACAAACATTCAAAGAGAAGGTAAAAAAATCCTTTTATTACAAAGAATTTAAACAAATCAAAACTTGACAAGATAATCTCATGAACCTCCATGGACTTCAGCTTCAGAAATTACCATGGCCATTCATGTTGTTTCCTTTATACTCCCATCTGCAATAATGCATTTCTTCCTTTAAAAAAAATTAAATCTAACTGCCAAGTTATTGAGCCAGAAACCCAGTCCTCTCCTTGGGTGGTCCGAAGGTCCTAGGGTCTTGTACAGAATGAAATACCTGAAGAGGCACCTTTAGTATTCATTCCACAATGCTTATCACAGAGCTTCCCGTGTGTTTCC
Organism: Bos grunniens; assembly: GCF_055505025.1. NCBI lineage: Eukaryota > Metazoa > Chordata > Mammalia > Artiodactyla > Bovidae > Bos > Bos grunniens. Next base: position 14,541,367 of record NC_141189.1, read on the forward strand.
TTGCAGTCAGGGGTGCTCTGCTTCCCTGCCACGCTGTGCGGCAGAGGAATCACGGTGTGGCCTGGAGCTCCAGGGCCACGCCCCACGAGGCCCTTCCCTGCGGAGGCCTTCCCAGCTCTGCAGACCCACTCAGCGCACGGCCTGCCACTGAGCATGTCCGCAGGTACTTGTGTGCCCACAGACCACTGGTCCTCAAGATACTTTAATGTCAAACAGTTAAAAGAATGCACTTAGACACCAGAGAACCTGAGTGAAATGTCACCTCTGTCAACTGACAGCCCAGAGCTGTGTGACCCTAGAAAAGTTACCTAAGCCCTCTGTGGTTCCCACATTTGTAAAATGAGGGAAATACCACCCAGATTTATTGTGAGAATTAAACAATGTAACACATGTCTCACAGGTCTGTAGTAAGCAATGAATAAATGGTAGCAATTATTAGCATAGAAATGCTGGGGGAAATGCTGAGTGACACAGACATCTTAGTTATACTCTCTTAACTAATTTTTTCTAGAAGGAGCACATACCATTTTCATACTTTTTTTTAAATAAAGTATTTTCATGAGAAAAACATGAAAAACATAACAGGAGAAAATAGACAGCTCTCAGAATTTATTTTGAGAAACTCGTTCGCAGGATCTTACCTTATTATTCATAAAAAAGTGAATCTTCTTAAAGAATATTTAGCAAATCTATTTCAACAGCCTCATCTGCCAAGAAGGTGCCTGTCTGACCTTACCCACCGGCTTACGCTATGTGTGTAGAAGCAGCGCAGCCTATTTTCTGGAAAGAACAGGCCTCTAAGATGATTCTGACACTCCTGGCCTAGGCGAGTAGATACACAGTACTGCCACTAATGGAAACAGTACATAATGGAAAAGAAAGAAACATTTGATGGGAAGGTAGCTTCAGTTCTGAACAGATTAAATCTGAAGCATAATAAATTAGCTGGGAAGCTCAGAGTGAGGTCAAAACAGGTGACCTGCAGGTCATCACTATACAGGTGACCAGCAGCGCTAGGACCAGAGACGGTTTAGGGAGAGAGATGCACGGAGGACAGAGCCCCCAGGGAGTGACACATTCAAGGAGACAAGGAGGACACCAGGCCCACAAAGAGCCCAGGGAGATGGAGTGGAATCATGACTGCTGAGGCACACGAGACGTTCCAGAAGGAAGGAGTCACCGGGAGTGTTAAAGGAGTGAAGCAAAGCAGAGTTCCTAAGGCATGTGGCAACTGGCCAATTTTTTGCTTTTGCCACAGTGGTTTCACTGGGGCCGTGACTCTGAGTCTGGCAAGAAGAGGATGAAGAAAAAAGGTGTGCACACAGCTAAGGCTGTGGGTCAGGGGGCCAGGAAGAGCTACAGAGTGCAGGAGATTCAAGGATCCGTCTTTTTAGACAATTTACCAGAAATGCTTCCTTATGTAACCTGGCCTCCCCTCCCTACCTATTACCCTGAACAGCTTCCAGCACAGGAAACAAAGAACATAAGGTGTCTTGAGGCTCAAACTCATGAATGAGACAATAAATCCAGTCTAACGCAAACAAGGAGAAGTACAGCGGTCAGTAAAAGGAAGTATGTGGCCTCAGGCCTTAGATGTGCGCACCCCACAACTGTCCCGCCTAGTGTTATTATTACTGTAAAAAAACAAAAGCTGAAAATTGCTGCACATCCTCTATGCATCAGCATCTCAGTATTCAGTTTTAAGAGGGAATTTGTAGAAATGAAACAAAAAATAAACATTAAGTCTTTTAATAAAGGAATCAGCCCAAGATCTCATTTATTCATGGTTGAAACAACCAAGTAAATGAGCGGCTCTTACAGCTGCGACTCCTGGGAGCGACAGCCAACAGCAGCAAAGACACTCAACGTGGCCATCGTGTGTCCTGAGGGGAACCACAATGGCTAAGTCCTAGGAGGTGTATGTGTGCCTGGCCTGGTCACATGTGCTCTGTGGTACCAAGCAAACATCCTCAGCTATGTTGACCCCTCAACTCCAGAGCACAAACATGTCATAGGCCTGTGAGAGCCCTCTGGGTTCTTCTCCACAACACCAGCAAGTCAAGTCCTTACCAGATTGGTGAAATAGTAGCCATCCTCGCCCGTCATCAGTCGGCTTGGGTTGCAGAAGCGGGTGATGTACTGGATGTTGGACTGAAGGCGTGGGGGGTTGCCCTTCAAGACAATGTAGATGAGTGTGGGTAAGAAGTCATCGGCTGAAGCCGGCTCATTCTTGGTGATCTTGATGGCATTGAAGATGTGCTTGCTGCACTTGGTGATGCAGGCCAACTTATCCCGGGGCACACGCTTCGAATCCATCTCAATGATATCTACAAAGGAGAAGAGATGCTGCTTCCAGTGAGGAGACGGTTACATCAAAGAGGCGTCGGGATCATCGTATTTCATCTCTTAAGTTACAGAGGTGCACTAACCCGTTCTCCACTAGTTAACTTAGCGTATGAGAAAGCCTGCAACAACAGTAGACACTAGCTCACACTTGGGCACACGTGCCCATCAGCCAGGCACTGTGTGCTCTACAAGCATACTCTCTCCATCCCCAGGGTATACACGTGCACTATTAAGGGAGCTGAGGTTCAGAGAGGGTCAATGATTTGTCCAAGACTATACAATAAAAAGGCTCATAGCAGGGATCTGAAGCCAAGCCTAAGTCTAAAGGGCATTCTTTAAGTCACGATGTAAAATGTGTATGAACTCCCCAGAGAAATAAGCAGAGTCGTTTCACTGTTTTTGTTCCTCATAAATACACTGTAAAACTCAGTCCAGAAGGCCTCAATTGCATACAGCGTTTTAGAAATGTGGCTATTTTACAAGGCGTCTCTGAGCTGGATATCAAAGTGCAAGCGGCTGAAATCCATCACACAGAGGTCCACAGTGGCCAATCCTCACGGCATATAAATCTCCCACTAGCAACAAGTATCTAACAACAGCTTTATGACACTTATAACCTGCTGGGTAGCAGAGGGGATGAACATAGGTATTATTTAATCTCATAAACAATTCTTTATTTCTCTCAGAAGCAAAATTATTTCACTGCCCTTCACTACCACTAAGTCCAACTAGCAGGCTCTTATAAATTCACATTCTCTGTCACAAGGACCAGGAGGCAATGAGGAATGATTAAGTTTGAACTCTGCACTGTCAGAACTACACAAAAGGAGGGCAGGTGGGTGCCTCTGGACAGATACACCTCCCTACACTCTAGAACACCATGAAAGAAAAGAGCTGAAGTGGTTTAATTTGACACCAATTTCTTGCCATTAGCAGAAATAAGTTTCAGATTTAGGTGGTTTGGTGGTACACGCCAGAGAGTTTTTTTCTGCTCTCAGCCCTCATCCCCGGAGTCAGCTACCTGGGGAAGTTCTCACAGGACCACCAGCCATGGAAGACTAACATGTGGGAGACAGGAACACTGGACAGTGCTGAGACCTTATTTTAATTTACTAATACTGCCCCCCTTCTTACCTGTCTTCTGTATGAATTATATAATTTTTGTTTTATTGTTCAAATTTTTAATTCTGGGTTTTAATTACTCTTACTATGTCTCAGTCTATTTATTTTTCTTTTTCTATTTAAATATAACTTATTACCAAAAAGATTTGGGGGAATGTCCACATATATATTTTTTTTTTTTTTTCCAGTATTCTTTTTTTTTTTTTTAAACTTTACACTATTGTATTGGTTTTGCCATATATCAACATGAATCCACTACAGGTATACATGTGTTCCCCATCCTGAACCCTCCTCCCTCCTCCCTCCCCGAACCATCCCTCTGGGTCGTACCAGTGCACCAGCCCTAAGCATCCAGTATTGTGCATCGAACCTGGACTGGTGACTCGTTTCATATATGATATTATACATGTTTCAATGCCACTCTCCCAAATCATGCCACCCTCTCCCTCTCCCACAGAGTCCAAAAGACTGTTCTATACATCAGTGTCTCTTTTGCTGTCTCGAATACAGGGTTATTGTTACCATCTTTCTAAATTCCATATATATGTGTTAGTATAGTGTATTGGTGTTTTTCTTTCTGGCTTACTTCACTCTGTATAATAGGCTCCAGTTTCATCCACCTCATTAGAACTGATTCAAATGTATTCTTTTTAATGGCTGAGTAATACTCCATTGTGTATAAACCATTTTCACCCTATTTATCCTTCTGCCTTTTGCTGTTGGTTTACATTCTCCATTTCAAACATTTAACCATGTTCTCATTAATCTTTATTCCTTAAGTTTTAAAATAAATTAAAAGTGAATAACAGGCACATATTTTATTGCACTTCACAGATACTGCAGTTTTTTGTTTTTTTTTTTTTACAGATTGAAGGTTTGTGGCAACCTATGTTGAGCATCTCTCAGCACCATTTTTCCAACAGCATTTGCTTATTAATTACTCTGTGTCTCTGTGTCACATTTTGGTATTTCCTGCATATTTCAAACCTTTTCATTATTATTATATCTGTTATCATGATCTGAGATCTTTAATGTTACCATGGTAATTGCTTTGGCATTTTTAGCAATAAAGTCTTTTTAAAATAAGGTATGCATATTGCTCTTTAGACATAATGCTACTGCACACTGAAGAAACTACAGTACCATGTAAATATAACTTATCAGCACTGGGAAACCAAAACATCTGTGTGGCTCATTTTCAACGGTGTTTGCTTTATTGTGATGATTGGGAACCAAACTCACAGACTCTCTGAGGCATGCCTGTATTTTCTATCTGGACGCATTTGTAGCTGCCCTGCCAAGGAGCAAGGCCAGCAGTGTAAAAAGAAAAAGAGAAGAGAAGAAAAAGGAAAATAAAGGGGAAAACAAAACCCAAGGGACTTCTCCCACACTCTCCATCTGGTAGTGAACCCCACCCTTCCCAGTATCTTTGAGTCTGAGAGAAGTTTCTTTTTGCTTTTAGACCACCCAACCCCAGGAGCAGTTCCATGATTTGTGCTGCCCTGAAGTCTAAACTAGGAGAGTGGAAAGAAAAGTAAACAACACAGGAAACTCATGACTGCGTTAGCTGTTCCCTTAGTAATGACTCCCCTTCCCAATCTGCCTGCTCGGACTTGCCTTTCCGAGTCCTCAGATACTGTTTTGTGCTTTCCATTCAGGGCTTTTGAGAAAAGTGAAAGCGTTAGTGTCTCAGTCATGCCTGACTCTTTGTGACCTCATGGACTGTAGCCTGCCGGGCTCCCTTGTCCATGGGATTCTCCAGGCAAGAATACTGGAGTGGATTGCTATTCCCTTCTCCAGGGGATCTTCCCAACCCAGGGATCGAACCCGGGTCTCCTGCACTGCAGGCAAATTCTTTACTGTCTGAGCCACAAGGGGCCAGGAGGAAAGACAGGGTTGAGGGTGGGGACTCTATCTTAGCAGATGTCCAGACTTATCTTTAATGCAGTTTTGAAAGCAAAGTAGGCAGTACTCCCAGGTCAGTCAAACTGGGTGCTAGTGACATTGTGGCCGATGATTCTGCTGCAGGGACTGTCCTGCACACTGCAGGGTGTTTAGCAGCACTCGGGGGTTCTACCCACTAGATGCCAACTCAAGTGGCACAGGCCTCAGTGCAGTGTATTTATAAACAAAAAGGACAGTCCTGATTAGAAGCAGACAGTGATTTTGAGAAAGTTCACTGATTATCTCCACATTTAAGACTATTGTTAGAGACTGTCCTTTTGAAGGCTGACAAGTTTATAGAGTAGGAAGAAAGTGATCATATCAACTCTGGTCCTCAGAGGCAGAATGTGCCAGCTCTTGGACTGGCAAGAAGAGGGGGCTAAGATGAGAGCGTAAGAAGGCTTTTAAAATTTCATGGCTATACTTTTACTATCAAAAGATCTCTCCAAACTTCATCTTAGATGCCAAGAGAGCAAAGTTCCACAGCTCAAATTCTGTTAACAAACTGCTGATATACTGACATCTTCTTTCTTATTTTTATTTTTCAGTAAACAATGATTTGGCACTTGTAGTTTCTAGTTTTCTAAGGTCTGTCCTGTGGCTTTTTAGAAAAGAGTCCCCAACATAAATTCCTATGAAGTACTTTAAATGTAAACCAGTTGATCTTGAACTTACTAGTAAGAGTCTTTGGGGAAAACATAAGTACAAGTTTCAGGCTTCACTTTCAATCTCTTATGGATGTCCCCTGAGCAAAAGGCAGGGGTGGGGGTTGGGCCTTGACCCAAAACAGTCATTCATGGGACCCATGAGGAGCTTAGCAGAAAAGCTCTGAGCAACAAAGAGGGTGGTATTTAGTGAGGACAATTAAACTCTACACAGGGAGGTACAGAAAATAATACATTTTATACCAAGAGCTGAAATGTGAAAAAGTACAAAGAGAAGCAGAACCTGAGAAAGTGGAAGAATCATGTTAGCCAGAAGACAATTCAGTCCCTGAAGGGGCCTTGAAGCTAAGTTTCTGTAACAGCCTCACCTTCTTTCCAACCCTGATAATATCTTAAGCAAACCCTCATTTCTTACTGTAACTCGAGTCTCTGGTTCTTATAACCAAAGGAGGCTACTTAATGGCGCACCTCCAGCACTGCTAACATCAGCTGACCCACTTTTGTTCCCAGTAGAATTTCATTAAAAATCTCTAAATTGGCAATCTCTTTCCAACTCTTCTCCTTAATTAAGAAGAAGTTGGGCAAGTTGGATGTCTTCTCCACCAATTTTGTTTTAAAACTTTTGTGTTGCACTTCTGCTGGGTTATTTCTTGATTAAGAAACAGAAACCTTATTAGGTGACTAGACCTGTCCAGAACATTGGAGCCACATCGATTTAGTGCACTTCATTTACTTCTCCAACTAACCAGAAAAGAAATTCAAAGCACATCTCTGATTAACAACCAACTAGAGGCATCATTTTAATATATAATTCTAGCTTGGGGATAACCATGCCTCACCAACTTCATCTCTCAAAATTATTTTGATACATAAATGCAGTTGAGTTTTAAGAAATGTATCTAGTTGACTTTAGTTCAATGCTCAAGAAATAAGAAATGGTCATGGAAAATGAAGGGGGAGAGTGGTTTAGTTGCTGATCTGAAACCTAACACTCTTAAATCACTTTTACCACATTCCAATATAGCTTTGGCAATCTGCATTTTAGAAGTATTTTAGAAATACTATCTTTTTGCTCACTGAAATAAGTACAGATTTATAAAGCAAAATGCTAACTTCAAGGGGAAAACATCCAAATACAAAATTTCTTAGTTTCACTGACCTGTAATTGCTTTCACCACCATATCGGACACTTCTGGAATTTCTTCATTAACAGGGACACAAAGCATCTGAGGTGTAACCCAGTGCAGGGCTCTACCGAGAGAAAGAGAGAGACAGTGAAAAAAAATGTCCAAGGATGGACTGTAATCATTTATCATGTTATTTCCTCAGTGACAGAAAAAGACAGGGCACCGCTGGCTTGTCAGGCAACCCCAGCCCCTGCACCTACTAGCAGCTCGGCTGATGTGCTGAGCAACTGGAATCCTAGGATGAGGCTTCTCTTCTGCACTTATCACAAGAAAGCAGAAGACAATTTTTCCGGTTGAAGTGAAATTATACTACATTGGAAAAGCAATGGATATTTAAGAATGAAGATCTGGGAAGAACCTGCTGCTCCCTGTCCTCACTGCCCACCTTTTAGGCTCTGCCCTCGACTTCTGAGGCACACCAAAGCCCGAGTCAGAGATCATCAGGCGTGTGTCACTTCCGCCTGAACCACTGAGATTTCTGGTCACATGGTGATTCCACTCGTGAAATTCTGCTGCCAACCCTCACCACATGCTTGACTAACGCTCTCACCCTGCACCTCAGTCTAAAGCCCACTGAGTTACTTCTGGCTTCATCCCTTATCTTCCCAAGATCAATTCCACACTTCCGATGAGACATCATCAAGTTCAGAGCTACCGATTACCAGCCCCGCTGTCTGGGAACCCCACTTGTGATCCGAGGCTCCCTCTCCTCCAGAAACACCTCTTCAGGCTCAGGCCTGGCCCTGTTCCCACATGTTGACGGCCTCTTTCCCCAGTGCTCTGCTGCTGCTAGAATGCACAGCACGGGCACTCGCTCCACTGGCCATGGAACAGTGGGTGCTTTGCACAGTGCTAGCAACCCAGGGCTAGTGGAAAGACGCAGCAGCAGGAATGGCTGAATCACCCCTGGGAATAACAAAGACAGACAACACACACTGCCTTTATACGGATATTCACAGCTTCCTGCCTGACAAGATAGTTAGTGCAGTGAAATGAGAAAACAATGAAATTTCCTCTTGTTCCTTGGAAATTTTGGAGATCTGAACACCAGGCATAGTTCTCATCTAAAGCTGCCTGGATTCAAATAGATGAGCACGATGGAGACCTGAGTCTTCTCCTCTTGTCAATTTACCACATGTCTTTTCTTTCTGACATCACAAAGGAGTTTATATGCTAAGGATGGCAGACACCTTAGCTGTTACTTTCACCCAAGGTCTGAAACTCAAGGGCCCAGTTTTCTCGGATGTGTTCTTCCAACGGAAGGTAGTAAATACAACAAGGAAAGGCAGAACAACCAACTACCTGATCCTCTTCTGAATAGCAAGATCTTTCTTCTCATCATCAGTAGTTTCTGGACAGAACACATATTTATAGAGACGAGTCATGATGTACTTTTCAATCTGATCCATTATCTTCTCAACTCTTTCTGGAGGCACTGAAATATTCAAAAGGATACTTGAATGAAGGATGAACATTTGAAATGAAGAGTAATGTTTTCATAGTACTTTCAATGTAGCAGAAAACTAATTTACCAGAAATACATTAAAAACACTCAAACAAAAGTATAAAATATTAAAAAATACTCTAAAAAAATTACCCCAACTTTTGCAGCTGCCTTTTACAGAATTCCTACTTCTAACTTAAGCTGTCTGGCAGGACCTAATAGGTGTACACCCTGCTTAATGAGAAGACCTTAGCATGATGCTACATTAGAAAAGCACTTGAAATTCTCAAGACTGGTATGTGCTGGCAAGACTCACCCTCTCACTTTTCAGAGGTCTACTATATGACCTTAGAGGTCACTCTAAAGTAAATAAATGGGGCATATTTCTCATCAAGATGGCAATTCCGAGATGGGGGTTTTATTTAAAAGCCTCCCAAGGGGTTTTACCTGACTCTGTCCCTATTCCCAATGAAATTATTAAATATTGCTCAAGAAATTATCCAATTGCCTGATTATCTTGGAATGATATACGTGGTGGTATTCAAAGATACTGCTAAGTATAAAACCAACTACCTGAATGTTAGTGGAGTAAGCTACAGAACAGAGCAGGCAAACCAACGAAGACTTTTGAGAAAGAGAGCAACAACTGAGAGACCCAGCAGGAGGCCTGTGCAACTACCAGCAGTCTCCCGGAGGCGGGCTACCCAAGGGATTACCTTTTCCACGAGTCTGCATTCTTTCAGCCACATTCTGGTAAAAATCCTGAGTACACTCTGACTGCTCCTCAATACTTAAGTCCTGAAACAAAGGGACAAAGAGGCTGCTAAGTAACTGAAAGACAGATCAGGAGGAAAGCTCTAAATTTTACAAAACTTACTCCTTGAACTAATCCCCAAAGTACTTACGAATTCAATTACTGCTGCAGGGAAGAAAAGCCTGTCCTTTAATATTCTTTACCACATTCCATGACTTCTCATTTCTTTCTGCTGTATACACATATTCTTACATGGGTATAATGCATATTTTGATAATTTACATGTATATGTACATTCTGACTTACCTAGTCTACTTAATCATTTGATGGCTTTATAATATTCCATTATATTAGCCAATTTATTTAACTATCTTCTACCACTGTGTGCCATGGGTTCTTACCCTTTTTTCACTAGTTATATATTGTAGCTATAAACAACTGTGTGAAGATAGTTTATTTTGGGTTATCTCTTTGTGATTCATTTACAAAAGTGGCATTAACTGCTTAAAAAATATGAACAACTTTACAGCTCTAAATATCTGTTCCTCAACACACTCCTCAGAAACTCCAAGTACAGACATTAGCCATGTATGTGTGCTTATTTCTACACAGCCCCTCCAACACTGAGCATCGTAATTTTCATTTGGGTTTTACTGATTTTACAGGTGTTAACATATATATTAGTATTTATTCCCCACTTTCTTCCAAAGAATGTTTGAAGTCTATATGAAAGATAAACCCAGCTCAGAGCAACCTAGAAAAATGACAAAACAAGACAAAACATGGAGAGAAACAGAAAGTAGAGCTGGAAAGATAACACTAAAATGTCTTCCTTGAAGATACAGAAGTTAGTAAAAAAAAAAAAAAAAAGTCATCCCATAAATTTGTCTAACTAAGCTGTCTAGCAATCATCAGCAAGATGAAAATAGTCACACAACTGAGTGTCCAAATCTAAAAGCAGTTTCTTAGGTGAAATTCTGACTCCAAAATCAGGAATTTCTCCAAGGGTTCTCATGAAGATGTCATCACAGGAGGGCATGGATATGGCGCAAGACAAATTCCACAGGACTGCTTCTCACAGACCACCTCTGCACAGGCCAATGACGTGGGTCAATAAAGCCCCAATGAAGCACACAGTCCCTGACGCCCTGGCTGATTCAGAAGAGATGGCCTGGGGTGAGAGCTAGTGAGCAAACCTTGCCCACCTGCCTTCACAATGTCTCGTCCACCTTCCCTGGTTTGGGTCCTCATTACCTCTCCCCTGGAGTTCAGCTGATCTTCCCACTTTCGATCTTTCTCTTCTCAACTGATCATCTTAGATCACAATCTGGTCCCCACGTACGCTGCTAGGTTTCCTATTGTTGAGAACCTGCATTTAGCTTTCCCACCTCTCTAACAATGTAAAATTATTCTCTGTCCAGATTACTTCTGCTCCTCTCCAATCCTCCAGAAGCTGCCCAAGGAAGTCCCACAGGGTTTCATTCAAGGCTCGGTCCCCATCTCACCTCCTCTGCGAAGATGTCCTCTCCATTCCCTTGGTCAAAATAACCTTGCAGGCCTCACAGCACTCAAAAGCACTCTGTCATACCTTAACTGTTGCACTCCTTAACTGCCTGAATGTTTAATACCATTAAACCTTTTTCCTGATTATTAAGAACAATTTTCAACAGTTCCAATTTTAGCTCCTCTCTGTAGATGAAATAAGTACCTTAATCTGCTTTCTTCTAATGTTTTTCATTCTTAGCTCTTTTATTTGGTGGGCATGTAAGGCTCGTATCAAACACAGACCTTAAATAATTTGCAAACAAACTTCCCTGTCTTCTTCAGCAGCAATTAGTAAAAAGCAATCCTGTTCCCCCTTGTTTTTCTAATTCTCATATAATTTGCTCCTGAGAAACTGAATTTATTTCTGGAATCCCTGGTTTATTTCACCATTCTCTCTCTCTTTTCTGTCTATATATGAAAATCATATCTAGTTGTGGTAAGTTTCATTTTAGTATATTCTGAGTTGTCTGCTATATTTAGAAACTTCCCTCCCAAACTCCTGCTACCTTCTTTTACTAGAATAAAAAATGTAACATGTATAATTTAATATTTTAAGTATTCATACTGACCTGAAAGGTATTTGTAAATTTATCTTTTTGTTTTCCTCAGCTAGATCCAAGATATCTGTACTTCCTCAGCTAAATCCAAGATAAAATCCAGAAACAGTCTTTTAATTCTTTGAATAAACCTCTTTCTGTATTAGATTATCATTTAATATTTAATCTTTTTATTGCTATTATCTTTATTTTTATTTTTTTTTTTTGCTATTATCTTTAAAAACTGCTCTTTTTAAAAAGTCTGCTAGGCTCTCTAGCTTTCTATCTCTGGCATCTTGTACTGTAACTGAATTTTGTGGATTTATCTCACCAGGCTGCTAAATTTATCTCTATTGGTATTCTGTTTTTTTCTCGGATTTTCCGTTAAGATTATTTTCCCCCAATTTCCAGAAAATTATATTTTTATTCATTCTGAAAACATTTATTACATGGCTAATAGAATTCTAGCCACTGTACCAGGCAATTACATAAAAAATAATAACATTCTCAGAGGGCATTCAGATTGAACAGGAAGACTGAATGCAAATAATTCAGTACTTTCTGCAATAGATTATCTCCTTAGATAGCTTAGAGGAAGAGATAGACAATAAACTAATTTATAATACATAACATGGCTAACTTTCATTCGCATCAAATCTTAACAGTAAGAACACAATTCATTCTTAAGACTATTACCAGTACTCACTCCTAACTAGAAATATGGCCTCCTTTTAAAGGCCTAAATGGCCTGCTTTATAGGTGGCAATGGATCACCTACTTCCTCCCCCAGCTCCACACAATCACTGTAATTTTGTTACAGTTCAGAACACTCCATTTTCTATTTCTATTGCACAGATTTACACTTTAGCAGTGTTTATTTTGCAATGTGAACTAACCTGCCACTCTGTTTTCTTATCCTGCTTTAGATTCTTCAGAGGACTTACCACAGTTGTATATTATAAATTAGTTTATTGCCTATCTCCTGCACTAAAATGTCAGTTCCCTGAGGATACTATTTACTTTCGTGTCCTTGGAGGCTACAACAGAGCCAGGCATAGAAAAAAAGAATGCAAGGGGACATGCCTATGGCTGATTCATGCTGATATAAGGCAGAAACCAACACAATATTGTACAGCAATTATCCTCCAATTAAAAATACATACATCTTTAAAAAAAGAATGCAAGTGCCCATTTATTACTACTCTTCATACTATTGTAAAGACACAGGGAAACAGTTCTATGTTGATCTCTCCTATTTCTGCATCTTGTGAGGAGACACTGGCAGCCCTTGTTCTGCACCCTTTTCCAAGATAGCTGTATAGTGGACAGGCCGTGAAAACAGGGGTAGAGCCCCACTCAAGTGAAAAGGGTAGGTTGTTCACTGTCTAATATAATAAGGTTTCTTTCTGGAGTAAAAGTCAGGCAGGCTCACAGCCCTATGAAAGACCCTCTTCTTTAGCCTAACTCACTGCCTATACAGGGATTACCTGGTTGATATACTCTGGCCACTGCTAATGCTGTCATAAACTGGCTTCTTTTTTTTTTTTTTTTCTTGACCCAGGAAGCTTGTCTTCTGCCAGTATTCATGGAATTATGAAAGTGAAAGCATTAGTTGCTCAGTCATGTTCAACTCTTTGCAACCCCATTGACTGTAGCCCTTCAGGCTCTTCTGTTTATGGAACTGTGCAAGCAAGAATACTGGAGAGGATAACCATTCCCTTCTCCAGGGGATCTTCTCGACCCAGGGATCAAACATGGGTCTCCTGCATTACAGGTGGATTCTTTACTATCTGAGCCACCAGGGAAGCCTATGAAACTATGGCAGGCTAACTTTTAACTTGCAAGTAGATTACATCTCAGATCCTTCAAAGTTCTTCCCAAAGGAGCTAAGTGACATAATAGCACGTTTGTGCTGGTAAATTCTTTTAAGTTTTACAAAATTCCAAAAAGTTTTTCATAATTTTCTAAGAAAAAGCACAGTCTAACAGTGTAAATTATTTCTTTTCTTTAAGTATTCTTTAACCAATACCTGGGATAGTCTTTTCTATAATGTCTGTGTAAAGCCATTTTATTTTTTTTTCCTAAAAAAAAAAAAAAAAAAAAGTCTGGCTGAAGTCTTTTTTCCACCCTTAGCTTTCAAAATCTTTGACTATTTCCTTAATTATGTTTTGTGTATTTTATCTTTTGAAACTAGATCTCCATGACCTATTTTCTAGATTAAGATTCTTTTGTACTACAGTTAACTGTTTGATCTACTTAGGTTTTAACTTAACTTTTAATGTTCATATTTTTTGTATCACTAGTCTCTGCTGCCTTCAATAATTTCCTTTTCCAGGAAACTAAACATATTAGGGCTTTACGCCTTCTAAATACATGTTTAATTTTAAGTTTTAAAGTATGTCGCCAAGCATGTAGGCCTCAGATTTTAAGATAATCTACCTTCCAAGGGAATATATCCCGTGGTCATGAAGCTAGTTGATTTCTGTCAAATTCAATTACTGGCAAAATGAAGGTGGTAAGAACTATCAAGGTACGTGAATTCACTTCATCACTCTAAGGAAAAGCCAGGAGCAGTTAGTCACTTTTAGGAGCTAGATAGTTATTAATGACAAACTACTCGAATGTGCTTTTCACAAACATTACCATGTAATTTTTCAGCAAGAGAAATGTTTAAACTTTTGCCTTTGCTTCAGTGAATGAAATGTGTAAGGGTTAAGTGTTCCAGAAACTCACATTCTGAGACAGAAGGGACAGAGCAGTTGGTGCACCAGGTAGCCAAATTCTGCAGAATTCCCAAAGATGTTACATTCATTTAAAACACTCTGAGGGCACCAGAGTTTGAGCACATACAATGTTATTCACGACACTCCAGGGGTCCAGTAGTGTCCTGGCAGTGGCTTCTGCAAGCACCTGACATTACTAAACATATAGTCTTAACTCAATGAAGAGACTCCTGAATTAGAGTCCATTAATGCAATTGTATATTTAGCACTGGTTACCTGAGTTTTCCAACAAGGTTTAGGAAAAGATCAAAAGTATTCACAGATGAGTAAAGTAAACCAGGCTTTTCAAGCAGTATAGCAACTAGTTTTTTAAAAAATCTCTTTAAGCATTACTTTGCAATACTTCAGTGTATGGGAATTATGCAGGTGCTGAATGAAATTTTAACCTAAAGAGGTACATTTTGGGGATGAGGAAGTATTTTTAAAAACTCTCAGTGCAGATATAAAGTATTTCCTGATAAAGATAAAATGGCTGAAAAAAATTTTAATGCAATTCTGAAAATACTTAATTTTTCTAGACTTGACCTGTTATGTGGGAAAAAGGTTGCTCATCACTGGCATACTCTAGGACTGGAGAAAATAGGAACAAAGAGGAAAAAGGTGTGGGCAAGAGTGGTTCACTGTTGAAACTACAGGTTAGAAATTACAAGGTAAAGACACACATGGAGAGGACACAAGCTGTTATCCAAGTGACCCTGGATAAGTCACTCATCCTCTCTGGCTCTCAACTTTCCTACCTGTACAATAAATGGACAGAAGTTGCTAAGGTCCTTTTCAATGTCTAAATTTTAGCTTTCGCTTCTCTACCTGAGCAAGGACAGGAAAATTAAAAATCAATATACAAAACCAAACCAAAAAAAAAAAAATCCTAAATGATTATTCTCGGTCTAATGATTATTACTTGAGTTCAAGGTCTACTATGGCCCTCTTGGCAGCTTACTATTTATAAGGTGACAAGTTAGGAAGGCTTACTACTAAAGGAAACAGTGTAAGTGGCTTTGATGCCAGACTTTCCACATGAAGATGATCCAAATACCATTGAGTTGTAGTGCAAAAGTATTAGCCTTAGAGTCATGTTTAACTTAGTTCAGTGACATTTCTCAGGTAAGTGACAACATTTCTGGATCTTTATTTTCTCAGTTGGAAAATGACAAAGTTTCACTAGATTATCTCTAAGACCTATCTCAAAGTTTCACTAGATTATCTCTAAGACTCTACGTTTCTAGGTGGTTCTCAACCTACCCTTTTGTAATGCATTGCTTCCAAAAACAGCTTGGTCTGCTTATAGATTTCTTGGCCTGTCTTGTGGAAGGTCTTGAGAAATTCTATGAACTCTTTAGACACTCTATCCGTTTCAATGCTGGTTTGCCGGTTTATGGAAGGACTGGGAGCTTTTGCTTCCTGAATTTCTGCTGGGAAAATTAAACATAGTAAGTTTCATTACACAGAAGATCCATGCATGGAATTACTTTAAGTATCTAACTTAAGATTATTTAAATTATGCTAAATCAAAGTTAAACTTGAATTTAAGTTATTTTATGTTTAAATATTTGGATTCTCCTTGTTTGTTTAATCGCTGAGTCGTGTCTGACTCTTTTGCAACCCCGTGAACTGCAGCCCATTAGGCTCCTCTGTCCCTGGGATTTCCCAGGCAAGTATACTGGAGTGGGTTGCCATTTCCTTCTCCAGGGGATCTTCCCAACCCAGGAATCAAACCCCTGTCTCTGCACTGCAGGCATTCTTTACCCCTGAGCCACCAGGGAAGCCCATGCACCTAGTAACACAGCTTTAAAACACATGAAACATAAAGAGAAGAAATTTAAAAATCCATGATTTTAATAGGAGAGTTCAATGCTCCTCTCTTGGTAATCAATATTATAGGTAATACAAAAAAGTCAATAAGGACAGAATACCTGAACAATGCTATCAGACAACTTGAATTAACTGATATTTATAGAATACTCCACCCAACAACAACAGAATACACATGCAATCTGACAAACTAACAGTGGTGATAGTTTACATACAGCAAATGTTTACTACGTGCTAAGTGCTTTTCCGATGCTTTGTTGTGTAATCCTCACAACTCTATAAACTAAGGCTTGAGAACATTAATTAACTTGAATGATGCTGCAGCTATTTAACTGGCACAAGCTGGAATCTGAACCCAGGACTCTGTGCCTTAACTGCAGCCTGAGCTCCTTACTATGCAGTATCTGCCTCAGCATGTCAGAGTGGACTGAGGACTCTTTCCAGGGAACACCATGCCCTGAGACTCTGTGGATCTGTAAGCCAGCCAAGGGCGGGGAAACTAACCATCTCTTTTATTGCCTTACTTGTGCACACTCTCTCCCTTCAACAAATACTATTTTCCAAAGACAGATGATTTTGATTTTTTAAAAATATTCTTTCAAAATGCTAATGAAAGTAAAGATACTCTGTATGATACTATAATGGTAAATACATATCATTATACATTTGTCCAAATCAACCGAATGTCCAATGCCCAGAATGAATCCTTATGTAAACTACATGCTTCTGAAAATCATGTGTCAATGTAGGTTCAGCAACTAACACAAATGGCCCACTCTGGCGGGGGATGCTGACACTGGAGGAGACTGTGCATGTGTGGAGGCACAGCACGTACGGGAACTCTCTGTATGATCCTTTCAATTTTATGTGAACCTAAAACTGCTTTAAAAAACTTAAAAGAATAAAAAAGATGAACTGCATTCACTAGTTATGAATTAGTATGTGCATGCATGCTAAGTCACTTCAGTTGTGTCCGACTCTTTGTAACCCTATGGATCACAGCTCACCAGACTCCTCTGTCCGTGGAATTCTCCCAAAGAATCCCTTTCTACCCATTATCTAGAGTCACAAAATTTTAACACTTTGCTCCATGTCTGTGTGCAATTTTTTCTAAATTTTTCAGAGTAGATGGTATGTATCATGCTCTTTATCCCTTAGTTTGAGTATTTCTTAGCAGCAAGGATATTCTGTTGCTAACTATAGTTACTGAAAAATAAGCATTTTTTTTTAAAACACAGGATCAAACTGAGGGTCACACATTTATTTAATGGTCATACAGTCTCCTCTAACCTGGAAATGTCTTTGTTTTTCATGACACTGACAATTTTGAAGAATACGAGCCAGTTATTTTTACTGAATGTACCTCAATTTGTGTTTCTCTACTGTTGCCTCATGACTAGATGTCAGGTGATAAATTTTCAGCTTAAATATTACACAATTGATGTTGTGTTCTTCTCGAATTATCATACCTAGAAGCACACAAGGTCCATTTCCCACGCTGTAATGCAGCTATCATTTCTCTATGTGTAATCAGTAAATAAGTTGTGGGAGTTAACCTGAATCACGGTTCACCACTTGTTCCTCAGGAAACTCCCTACTCTCACCCTAGATTCAGCATCCACTGGTGTAACCTGTCTGAACCAGTTCCTACCAGGATAACTGTAACATGGTGATTTTCTGTCTCCATCACTCCTATATGTGTTAGTCAACACTCTATGGTAAGCAAGAGTTTTCTTCCCTTCTTTATCTATTTTATTAGTTGGATGGACTAATAGATTATTGTTTTATTCATCTGCAGTCCATTTATTGTCTTTATTTGTTTTGATACCCAAATTTGGTCAGTGGGAACCCATTCAAGCTGACCTCTGGGTGCTTGACATGTCCCCAACATTTCTGAGGGGCCCTCCTTTCCCTGCTCCAGTTCCAGAATCACTCAATTCTTCAAGGAACCTGGATTCACTTCAGTGTAGGATAGCATTTAGAATCTAAGGTCTGAGTAGAAAGATTGGCATCTTAATTCTAAAAAAAAAAAAAAAGACAGCCTTCCTTAATCCCTCCTTAGAGCATAACTTTTAGATTATTTGTAAAAGATGAACACAAGATTCTACTCAGGGTGACATCTATTTGAGCTCTAAAGAAAAAGGGCATTTTAGAATGTATGAGCAACTATTTCAACTTGGCTGACCCACTGTGATTTACTCTAAACTACACCTCACTCAACCCTGCTTTGGAGATTAAAAAACTGAAAGTAGATTCTCTGAGTCTTTACGGTCAAGCTGTCCCATTAATCTTCTCTGAAGACACAGACAACTCTAACAGGAAGTTAAAATATTTTTCAAATCCCTTAGAAGGTTATTTGCATTCTATGTACCACCAACCTGCCCTGGCTTAAGAGCTTTCTTTCGTACCACCAATAGAAGCAAGTAAAATATCAAGAGCAAGGACATCTCGTGTTAACAAAGTAAAATAAAGAACACAGAACATAAAAGGCCTATTGTAGTCTAGACTCAATAAATGAAAACTGCATTTAGTATAGGCTAACTTCATCCACATGCAAAGGCCCAAAAAATAATCACCCTAAAATGCAGAGTTCATTTGGCAGAGTTACATAAGCAATCTGTGAAACAAAGATCCAATAGCATCTTCTTTTCTAATACACACACATCAATTTTTTTCCCAACACTCTGAAGTCTTTCTCACCACATGCTTTCTACAGACATAAAACAGCTAAAGGTTAAAAAAAAAAAATCTATCATTCTAAAGAAATTTAAAAAATTAACAACTATTCCACATGAAAGTTTTTAAGATTAAAAATCACTTGAAATTTTTCTTTTAAAGTACAAATCTTCTTTCCATAATACAATGTACACTGTATAGAAGCTCCTAGGACATGATTTTTAAAAGTGCCAAGTATAGGCATAAATGTGTGTGACTATTATGCACTTATCTATCTACATAGATACAGACACAGATATAGTTACAGGTGAACACATACATATTTGAGGTCAAGGGATGTAAGGGGAAAAAGCTTAACCAGGACTTAGGAGACCTGAACTCTAATATTAGCAAATCATTATATGATCTTGGGTAAATCAGTTCACCTTATGGGCTTTCATACTGTCATCTGTAAAATGTGACAGTTAGAGCTGATGATTTTATAATTCTTTACTATTTCACTTGTTGTCATATATCATCTCACTAGACATCTATAAATGCATAAGGTTAATCAGACTTCCCCAAAGAGGGAAACAGAATGCAAACTAAACAAGAATGAATGGCTTTGATCAATACCTCCGAGTTCCTTACCAGGAGGTTTTTTTCTATCAAAAAAACAACATGCATTTTAAAATAGCTAACACATATTGGAGACTGACTATGTGTGTTAGGTACTGTGCTAAAACTCTGTACACACATCAGCTCATTTACTCCTCAAGACATGCCAATGATAGGTATTACTATCCCTCAGAATAGACAGGGCTTAAAGAGATCAGCCTGCTTAGGTCACACAGCTAGCAAACTGCAAAGCTGAGACTCAAACCAGGGTGACTCCAAAGTATACACTTTTAATCACCTACTACACTACCTCCTCATAAATAAACCATGAACCAAATACATTCTTATCAAACACATCTAATCTGTAACAAGTATCGATTATTCCCCTTCTTACTGCTGTAGAGAAAACTCCTGACAGAGGGCCAAGCAAGAACAATTCCAAATGGATCATGTGAATGAAAAGATGGTGTAAAGGTCTGCCTTTATTAAAGAGAAGTGCTGTATTTTTGGATAAACAATCATTCCTTCTAATAAATAAAAAACAATAGTCATTAAATCCAAAAGATCAGCAAAGATCTTTAGCTGTGATACTATTACTTCCCTTCCTGCAGGCAGACCAAAAACCTAACAACAATTATCCCAGGTTGGGGTGGAGGGAGTGGAGGGAAGTGTCCAAGAGCACAGCTCTCTGACAGCATCAGTGTTGGTTATCAACACAGAGGTAGAGAGACTAAGGTCTAACAAGAGACAGTCTTTCTTGCTTCCTGCTGGGTCATTTCAATTAGCTTATCAGCTCATTGGTAGAACAGGTGTGACTTTAGCGAGAATTTTCCTGCTGGTTATAATGTGGAATTTTAAGCAATAGGATGAAAAAGGTCAAGCATATACAAAAGTGAGCCTTTCCTACATGTTCTCTAAATAGTATTTCCTATCTAGACACAAGCTGCCTCTCAAGCTTTCAGAAAACTTCTCTTTTAGACAACTTTAAGATAACCTGAAACAGTCATTTCTGATAACGTATGGATAGTGAGGATATTAAACAAAGGAGAGTAAACCAATATTCAAAAACTGAAGGCACAAAAAATAAAACACCCAAGCAGATACAATGGGTATAAATTTTATAAACAAAGCTATATGTTTCAACTACCTTTATTCCTCTGATAAAGTAAAAATAAGTTTTCTTAAACACAATGTCCTCCAACCAATGAGATTTCATTTGTCATCTGCACCTCCAACCCAACATCTCAAGTCTGCATTGATATCTCTGAATGCTTACAGAAATTACAAAGCTGAGCCCACACACATTCTGTGTCTCACTGGGCACAAAGGGAACAAGAGAATCAGAAAAATTACCCTTCTTTGCTCCAACCCTGGATGAAGCACTGAAGAATTTCTTCACTGTGGTAACCTTGCGGGTCTTCTCATTGGTTTTCTTCTCTTCAAACTTGGAAAATGTGAGGGATTGGGCCCCTTGGCTGCTCTGACTGCTGGCAAAGGCCTCTTCTTCCTCCCGCTGCAGTCTGTAATTCAAGGAGAGATCAAGAGTAACCCTGATATTCTCCAAGTTTTCCTTGCATCTACAGGTAATAACTTGATGAACTGGGGAGCTAAAACGTTCAGAATTAGAGGTTAAATACCAAAGAGGTCTGAGGTCTCTGACAGCAAACTACCCTAGGTGCCACTACAAACTTCAAAAGGGACTTTCTCCGTGGATCAAGTTCATTCAGCAGTTGCACGAGGATTACACACAAAAAATACAGTCTAGTCCTCTTCCCTGACAACCTCAAGGGTGGAAGAGAGAACAAGCTAAGTCAATAACTACCACATACTGTGACAAAGCCTATAGTAGACAGCAAAACCCTAGTGCTATGAGAATACAGGGGGACAAAACCTAAATCTGCTGCAAGAGTCCAAGAAGGTTTTTTGTTTTAAATTTATTTTATTATTTTGGCTGTGCCAGGTCTTTGTTACCATGTGCAGGCTTTCTTTAGTTGCAGCAAGCAGGGGCTACTCCCTACTTGTGGTACATGGGCTTTTCACTGTGGTGGTTTCTCTTTTTGCAGAGCATGCGCTCCAGGGCATAGGCTTCAACAGCCGGGGTACACAGGGTTAGATGCCCCACTGCACGTGGAATCTTCCCAGATGAGGGATTGAACCCGCATGCCCTGCATTGGCAGACGGACTCTTAACCACTGGACCACCAGGGAAGTCCCAAGAAAGTTTTTATAATGGTGATATTCAGCCCAGTCTTAGAAGGATCAAGAGGATTCCGCCAAGTGAAAGAGCATTCCAGAAAGAAGATACTACTACAAATGGGAAGGATGTGACTTGTGTTGAGGACCAAGTTCACTCAATGTAGTCAGATCCCTGACGATGTGATGGACTCTGATGTTGGATGTACAGGTAGGCGCCAGGTGGTAAGAAGCCTTGACTGCCAAGCCTGCTATAATCCTGGACTTGATCACGTGGTGGGGAATCAAGAAAGACTATAATCTAACACCATTATCTGAGCTGTGCTTTAAACATAATGCAGGTAGCTGTGTGACACCTGGAGGGGCAGACAGACTAGGGACAGAGACAGTAATTAAGAACAGAGTACACAGATTTAAGAGAGAGAAGTAAGAACCTGGAAACAGGAGAGGATGGAATTCAAAAGGCCTCTCTGAGCTGAAATAAGCAGAATTATTGCTTATTTGCAGCTCAATTACCTGCAAGCAGTGTGTGGGAGTGGAAGGAGTCGACTGAATAAAGAGTGACGTCATTAACTGGATACAAGAGGAGGGACAGGAGGAGCTGCTGGGAGTGGGGATTAGAGGAAATAAAAGCAAGAAATCTGGCCTTGGACCAGCTGAATTTGAGGTATTCATAATAAATCTCAAAAGTTATCCATAGAACTATGATTCTCGAAGTGTGATTCTCCAGACAGCAGTGTCAGCATCACCTGGGAACAAGCTAAAGCTACAAAACCTGGTGGTCCAGTGGTGTTATTCATGGCGTTTTATTAGCTCCTATGCTCACTAGACATTCTATGTTTTAATTTTTATCACAGTCATTTTCCTGGATAAAACTAACAAATGCCATTTTTTAAGGAAAAATTAAATTTCTGTACTTTCAGGACCATGGATACAAATCAACAGGTTTCTACTATTATGTGCTTATCACTGTGCCAGATGTCATGCTGGGTATATTAAAAGAATGAGGAAAATAATGCTTGATGAAAGTCATAAGCCAAACCCTGAGCACTCATCTATAACCTCATTTAATCTTCACCATAAAGTATGCTCATCTTCATTCAAAGGAGCTTATTGTCTATGTTAGAGAACTAAGACTTAACTCATCCCAAACACAAAACAATTAAAAGTTAAGACAAAGTGAAGAAATCACTGAAAGCTATTCGTCAAGTGGTGAACGAAAGAAAATATCCATTTCTCTTAAAATTAAGCTGACTTGCTAATAGCTCAAAACAGAAGAGAAAAATGTATTCTCAAGCTGTGTATCCAGTTACATCATTGTCTAAACACCCCAAGTTAAGTTCTTTTACCGCTCTGCCAGTTCCCAGTCCTCCTGAATCTGCTTCTGCCTGGCTTTGTGGTACTCCTCTCTCCAGCACTTGGAGCAGAAACCCTGCCAAGCAGGGTTGCCGTAGTAACCACATCCTTTCTTGCATAGGAGCTCCGACTGATCCACATGAATTCCTCGGCGTTCAGACTTAAGGCTCATCTTCCTCCTGCTAATCAAAGAGCAAACAATAAAGTGTTGTTGAAAATGAATTCACTATCATTTTGCTCACAGCAAAGCAAATAAGAAAAAAAATGAATGAGTTTATCAACTTCATGCTGTAAGAGAAGGAAGGGGAGGAAGAGGGAAAAGAAGGTTTCAATATGGCAAATTCCTGTCGTACTAAAGAACAAACTTCTTATTCCTGCCCAATAATAAAGCATACTTTAAGAAAGGACTGATTGGATTAAATACCTAAACATAAGACACAAAACTATAAAACTCCTAGAACAAAATATAGGGGGAAAACTTCACAACATTGGATTTGGTGCCAATTTCTTGGAATATGACACCAAAAGCATAAGAAACAAGAGCAAAAACAGACAAATGGGATTACATCAAACTTCTGCACAGAGAAGGAATCAACAGAGTGAAAAGGCCACCTATGGAATTGGATAAAATATTTGCAAACCATTTATCTGATAAGAGCTTAATATTCAGAATATGTAAAGAACTAAAACTCAACAACAACAATAAAAATCCAATTAAAAATCACAAAGGTCATGAACAGACAATTCCCCAAAGAAGATATGTGTGTTAGTGTTAGTTGCTCAGTCGTGTCCAACTTTTTGCAGCCCCATGGACTGTAGCCAACCAGGCTCCTCTGTCCATAGAATTCTCCAGGCAAAAATACCCTTCTCTGGGGGATCTTTCTGACCCAGGGATTGAACCCGGGTCTCCTGCATTGCAGGCAGATTCTTGGCCTTCTGAGCCATGAAGAATACAAACAGCCAACTAACATGTGAAAAGATGTTTAACATCACTAATTACTAGGTAAATGCAAACCCAAACCACGACGACTTATCACCACATGCCTGTCAGAATGGCTATCATCAAAAAGAACACAAACAACGAGTGTTGACAAGGATGTAAAGAAATTGGAACCTTGTGCACAGCTGGTGGGAAGGTGAAATGCCACAGTCACTGTGGAAAACAGTATGGAGAGTCCTCAAAAATTAGAAATAAAATTACCATATGAGCCAGCAATCTCACTTCTGGGTATATTCCCCAAAGAACTGAAAACAGGATCTTGAAGAGAGATCTGCACGCTCATGCTCACTGAGCATTATTCACAGTAGCCAAGAGCTAGAAGCAATCTAAATATCCATCCAAGGATGAATGGATAAACACAGGATGAATGGATGAAGAAAATGTGGTATACACAATGGAATATTATTCAGCCTCCAAAAGGAAAGAAATTCTATCACATGCTACAACATGGATGAAGTCTGAGGACATTATATCAAGTAGAATTAGTCAATCACAAAAAGACAAATCAAAGACATGATTCCACCTACATGAGGTATCTAAGTAAGTCAAACTCTTCGAACCAGAAACTAGAATGAGCCGGGCACGGTGGCACGCGCCTGTAGTCCCAGCTACTCGGGAGGCTGAGGCTGGAGGATCGCTTGAGCCCAGGAGTTCTGGGCTGCAGTGCGCTATGCCGATCGGGTGTCCGCACTAAGTTCGGCATCAATATGGTGACGTCCCGGGAGCGGGGGACCACCAGGTTGCCTAAGGAGGGGTGAACCGGCCCAGGTCAGAAATGGAGCAGGTCAAAACTCCCATGCTGATCAGAAAGTAGAATGATTGTTGCCAGGGGGTAGGGGGAGGGAGGCAAAGAGGAGTTGCTGTTCAATGGAAGAGACTTTCAGTTTTGCCAGATAAAAAGGTTCTAGAGATCCGTTGCACAAGGCACACATAGTTAACACTTCTGTACCATACACTTTGAAAACGGTTAAGATGGGGCTTCCCTGGTAGCAATGCAGGGGACGTGGGTTCGATCCCTAGTCCAGGAAGATCCCACATGTGGCAGGACAGCTAAACCCAACTACTATAACTACTGAAGCCTGCACACCCTACAGCCCGAGCTTTGCAACAAGAGAAACCACTGCAGAGAGAAGCCTGTGCAGCACAACTAAAGAGGCATGCACCAAGCATTACTTTTGAGGATTCTCAAAGGCAAAAGGGAGGAGGAGAATTAAGGAAGAAGGCCAGAACTCACTGTATCACTGAACCCCTGTTCAGGCTACCCTTTCTCCCCTCCAGTATCACCAAGTCAACCCAGAAATGAACTCCAGGGCACAGAGAGAGCTCCTTTAGTTCTGGGTCAAAGAATGAGAATAGGAACTCCTAACACTGAGAGAAAATATGAAAACCCCTCCATTTTCTCGTCTTTCCCCTCTTCTCTTGAGCCACTGGCAATCATACGATGTCCACAGAAGCGACTGGAATGAGAAACTGTGGGAGCTACCCTCTGAGCAAGGGGAACTACTCATTTTTCCCTCTCTCAAGTCTCCCAGACAGTGATGGGAGTACAAGACACAGCAGGGTAACTACTTCCACAGCTTTCCACCCAGAAGAGAGAAGATAAGCCCCGAGGGAACTTAAAAAATACAGGAGGAATCACTGAGGAGAATTCAAGAAAGCAAGCTGTGAACACCCTGGCCCATGCATGCACGCATAGGTCTGATGCTATTCAGGACCAAAGACTAAAACTCACACTAATAGAGACCACCACACAGGCTTCAGACTGGCACGCACCAGGAAACGGGTCGAAATAGCGCTGTGAAGCCTCTGAAAAATGAACGGACACGGGAACCACACCTCACAGAAGTAGGGTTGGAACCAGCAGCCTGAACTTGTCAGCAAAACTAAAAACTTTTGCTCTGCAAATGACACTGAGAGAAAAATGAAAATACAAACTACAGACTGGGAGAAAATACGGGCAAATCATACATCTGACAAAGGACTTGCACCCAGGATATGTATAATTCTCAAAACTCAACAGAAAGGAAAACCATCTGATTTTTTTTTAATGGGCAAGACTTGAACAGACTTATCCAAAGAAGATAAACACACAGGAGATGATTCTCCATGGTTTCTCACATTTCTGTACAAGGGGGCTTTGTAATTAAGACTATCTCAAGAAAGTTTGCATATCCAACATTCTCAGAAGGAAGCAATCACTGCTTCCCTTCAGAGCAGAAGACAAGTTTGTTTACTGTCAAGTAAAATAGAATATTACCCTCCAGGTCAAAAGTCAAGTGGCTTTGTTTGCTGCCCATTGTAAAGAATTTGAGTTCCTTAAGCTTAGGTTTCTCGGCTGTGACACCAGCCCCATGGGGCTTGGGACCAAAGGTAGCCCACGTGAGATGAAGCTTGTTTTATTTATGTCCTATGAATAATGAAGTCTTTTGTCTCCGACTCCAGAGTCTCATGACTTCTGCCAGCATCTATGAAACTGGCAGGCTAACTGGTTACATTTCAGACGGTAAGAACCCATGTCAGTCACATGGCCTTGACAACGTGGCAGCTAAGCACATGAAAAGTAGTTCAACATTATCATCCGTCAGAGAAATGCAAATTGAAACCACCATGAGACATCCATTCACACCTAATAGAAAGGCTAAAATTAAGGACAATACCAAGTGCAAGCAAGGATGCAGAGCAACTAGAACCCTCCTGCTGCTAAGCTGCTTCAGTTGTGTCCGACTCTGCGACCCCATAGACAGCAGCCCAACAGGCTCCGCCGTCTCTGGGATTCTCCAGGCAAGAATACTGGAGTGGGTTGCCATTGTCTTCTCCAATGCATGAAAGTGAAAAGTGAAAGTGAAGTCGCTCAGTCGTGTCCAACTCTTCCAGACCCCATGGACTGCAGCCTACCAGGCTCCTCCGTCCATGGGATTTTCCAGGCAAGAGTACTGGAGTGGGGTGCCATTGCCTTCTCTGAGAACCCTTCTGCTGCTGCTGCTCCTAAGTCGCTTTAGTCGTGTCAGACTCTGTGCGACCCCATAGACGGCAGCCCACCAGGCTCCCCCGTCCCTGGGATTCTCCAGGCAAGAACACTGGAGTGGGTTGCCATTTCCTTCTCCAATGCATGAAAGTGAAAACTGAAAGGGAAGTCACTCAGTCGTGTCTGACTCTTAACGACCCCATGGACTGCAGCCCACCAGGCTCCTCCGTCCATGGGATTTTCCAAGCAAGAGTACTGGAGTGGGGTGCCATTGCCTTCTCCGGAGAACCCTCCTAGTGGGATGCAAATAGTACATCTACCATGGAAAACGATTTGGTAATTTCATTAAAAGTTAGATACGCTTAACATACAACCCAGCAGTCCAGTTCCCAGTTACTTCCTCCAGAGAAATAAAACTGATGTTCACTCAAAAATCTATACAGTGTTTCTAGTGACAGTATTTATGACCAGTTAAAAAATGGAAACGACCAAAATATCCTTCAGTAGATGAATGAATAAACAAACTGTGGCACATCCACGCAATGGAATGCTACTTAGAAAAAAAAAGTAAGTGATGCTACACCAAACAACTTGGGATGAATTCCTGAATGCTTTATGCTGCGTGAATGAAGCCAGTTTAAAAAATGTATGTACTCTATAATCAGTGTGTTAGAAACTGATGTTAGGGCGGGAGTCTATAAATGAACAGCACAAGAAACTTTTTTAGAGGTAATAGAACTGTACTGAGATGTATTATGGAGGTGTTCACATAAATCTATACTTTTTTTCTGGCTTCCCAGGCAGCTCAGTGGTCAAGAAACCACCTGCCAATGCAATGAGCCACAGAAATGCAGGTTAGATCCCTGGGTTGGGAAGATGCCCTGGAGAAGGAAATGGCAACCCACTCCAGTATTCTTGCCTGGGAAATCCCATGGACAGCAGAGCCTGGCAGGCTATAGTCCACAGGGTCCCAAGAGTCAGACATAACTTGGTGGCTAAACCATCACCACCACCAAGGACAGACAGGATTTAGATTTATCATACTTATCATTTAGTAAATGAGGCTGAGCTAGAAAGAAGGTTAACGAAGTCTAGTCAAGATTCTAGAATGTTAAACTGAGAAATTTTAAAGACCATCTACTTTCTTCTATTATAATACAGATAAAGACATTGAGACTGCAAAGCTATAATCTGTTCGATCAAAAAGGTAGTCAGTGGCAGGGACATCACAAAGCCTAAACTTGTACTACGTCCTGAGTTCCTCAAACTATTTTGAGAGCCTGAGCTAAACTCACCATCATCAGCCTGTGGTCCTTCAATTTCAAGAGAAGTAGGCAAAAAGAAATATCTACTTTTTTCCTTGTATTGATTCAGTAAGCTTAAAATTTTGTTTTTATACTACAAAGACGATAGCACAGCTGTTACTAAAATGAACATATTTTAGGGAGGCTACCTAACATAGGTGTCAGCAACTTCCCTTTCCTTGGGGAAGTGTTCCCCAAATGTAAATCTCTAAATCTACAGGTTGCCATGTTTGTGTATGTGCACCCACCCCCCCAACTTCAGGGCCACGGTTGACGCAACCAGAGGTGGATACATGACCCAAAATGAAGTTCTGGAAATGAGACTCAGTCTGGATTGTTCTTTTGAATGATGGAGAAGCTGAGGCAGGACCACCTTCCAACAAGCAGTCTGAGCAACAGGATAGTCAGTCTGCAGACTGAAATAGATACACAACAAGAAGCAGAGAAAAGTGGTAGAAGAAAAATATTCTCTAGGTCCCTAAGGGCTTCCATTTCTCAGTTCCAACCCTTTGCTAAGGTTTGGCTGCCTGCCTACCTTCAGATTCTGAAACACATCCCTTGATTCCTGACTGCTTTTTCCTTTTGCCAACTCCAGTACAGCCTATTTGCACCCAAAGTGAAAGTGAAGTCGCTCAGTCATGTCTGACTCTTTGCGACCCCGTGGACTGTATGTAGCCCACCAGGCTCCTCCATCCATGGGATTCTCCAGGCAAGAATACTGGAGTGGGGTGCCATTTCCTTCTCCAGGGGATCTTCCCGACCCAGGGATCGAACCCAGGTTTCCTGCATTCCAGGCAGACGCTTTAACCTCTGAGCCACCAGGGAAGCCAAGTACTATGCTAGAGCTCAAAAAATGTAACTGTGAAGACTACTTCACATATACTAAGGGCTCAACAGGTTAACATGAAAAAAACAATAACAGCTATGAGTCTATGAAGACCAACTTGATGTATACACGAGAACATGGAGATCGGTCAAATATGCACTCAAATCCCAGCTCTGCAATGTGACTTTGGACAAAATATTTCTGAAACTCCCATTCATACCCCTCTATCCAACTTCTGCGCCTACCATTCTCTACCTATTCACAAATCTAAGCCTCACAGGCCTTGTGCTCCCATGACATTCACTCTGCTGTTAACCTGTGATTATGCTACCTCATATGACCAAAAAAAAAAAAAACCTTTCCAGATAATTAAGATTACTAATCAGTTGACCTTAAAATAGAGATTATCCTGATTTTCCAGGTATACCTAATATAAGCACATGAACCTTAAACGCAGAAGACAACAGGAACCCAGAGAGTCAAAACAATGTTGAAAAAGAATGTAGGAGGACGTACGTTACCAATTTCAAAACTTACTACAAATCCATGATAATCAAAACAGCATGGAACTGGCACAAGGACAGACACATGGATCAACGGGATAGAACTGTGAGTCCAGAAATAAACTCACCAAACTATGGCCACAACTATCAAATGGAAGAGTCTTCTCAAAAAATGATGCTGAGATACCACACGTACAGAATGAGATCAGACCTTTGCCTTGTACCATACACAGAAATTAAAAATTGATTAAAGAGCTACTGGTGGTCCAGTAGCTGAGACTCTGTGCTCCCAATGCAGGGGGCCCAGGTTCAATCCTCAGTCAGGAAACTAGATCCCCTGTGCCACAACTAAGGGTTGGCATATGCAACTGAAGAGCCCACATGCTGCAAGAGACTGGAGATCCCACGTGCCACGATCAGAACCAGTGCAGCCAAAAGAAAGAAAGAAATGAATAAATATATATTTTAAAAAGACCTAAATGCAAAAACTAAAACTATAAAAACTCTTGGGAAAAAGCACAGGTAAAATTTCATGATTTTAAACTTGGCAAAGATTCTTAGATGACACCAAAAGCATAAACAAAAGAAAAGACAGACAAATTGTAGCTCATGAGAACTAAAAGCTTCTATGCTTCCACAGATCCCGTCAAGAGAGTGAAAAGACAACCCACAGAATGGGAGAAAATATTTGCAAATCATGAATCTGATAAAGAACATGTATCCAGAATATATAATGAACTGTTACAATTCAATATTTTAAAAGATAAATACTCCAGTTATCAAAATGGGTAAAAGAGCTGAACAGACACTTCTCCAAGGAAGACATACCAATGGTCAGTAAGCACATTAAATGACTTCTGACATCATTACTCATTAGGAAAATGAAAAACCACTTCACACTCAATTAGATGGCTAGTATTAAAAAGCAAGATAATAACAAATGTTGACAAATATGTGGAGAAACTGAAACATTCATACACTGCTGATAGGAATGTAAAATGGTGCAGCTGCTTTTGGAAACCATCTGACAGTTTCTCAAATGATTTTAATTAGAGTTACTGAGCAATTCCACTCCAAGGTATACGCCCAAGAGAAATGAAAACATATGTCCCCATAAAAACCTGTATATGAATGTTTATATCAGCAAGTCCCTAATAGTCTAGTGATGTTGAAAACAACCCAAATGTCCATCAACTGATAAATCAACAAAATGTAGTATATTCACACAATGAAGTATCAATATTATTCAGCCATGAAGAGGAATTAAGTACTGACACACGCCACAACAGGACTAACCTTGAAAACATTTGCTAACTGAAAGAAGCCAGTCATAAAAGACAACACATTATATGATCCCATTCATATGAATGTTCAGAACAGGGAAGTCTAGAGAGAAAGCAGAATAATGGTTGCTTTGTAACTCAGCGGGGGACAGAGAAAGATAGAATGAAATAAGGAGACAGCTAAAGGGCATGGAGTTTCTTTCTGAGGTGATGAAAATGTTCTAAAGTTGGTGTGGTCAAGACTGCTTTTGAATTGTGCTCTTTAAATGGGTGAATCCTATGGTATGTGAACTATATTTCAAGAAAATTGTTTTTAAAATATAAAGCAGAAGAGGATGACAGAGAAATCAGAGAGAGTCAAAGAACCCTTGTTGGCTTTGAAGAGAAATATAAGAAATGTGGGTGGCTTCTAAAAGCTGAGAAAGACCCCTGGCTGACAACCAAGGAAATGACAACCTTGGTCACAGAACTTTATTGAACTCAATTCTACCAACATTTGAGTATGCCTAGAAGCAGATTCTCCCCATAACCTCCAGGTAAGAGCCCAGATCAGATGACATCTTAATTTTGACCTCTTGAGAGCCTTCACGGAGCACCAGCTAAGCTGCCAGGAGTTCTGACTTACAGAACTTTGGGTGCTGTTTTAAACTGCTGAGTGTGTGGTAATTCATTATGGCAACAACAGAAAGCTAACTTAGGACTCCTTTCAAGTTCTCTCTTCTGGGGACCTTTGCAAGTGTGTTCTAATGCCTAGAAGCTGTGACTCTGTTCATAAGGTAATTTCCCTCTCATCAGTTAGGTCTCAGCTTTCACTCTTTCTAAAGTAGTACCTATGCCAACAAAGGTCCGTCTAGTCAAGGCTATGGTTTTTCCTGTGGTCATGTATGGATTAAGAGTTGGACTGTGAAGAAGGCTGAGCGCCGAAGAATTGATGCTTTTGAACTGTGGTGTTGGAGAAGACTCTTGAGAGTCCCTTGAACTGCAAGGAGATCCAACCAGTCCATTCTGAAGGAGATCAGCCCTGGGATTTCTTTGGAGGGAATGATGCTAAAGCTGAAACTCCAGTACTTTGGCCACCTCATTCGAAGAGTTGACTCACTGGAAAAGACTCTGATGCTGGGAGGGATTGGGGGCAGGAGGAGAAGGGGACGACAGAGGATGAGATGGCTGGATGGCATCACTGACTCGATGGACGTGTGTCTGAGTGAACTCCGGGAGTTGGTGATGGACAGGGAGGCCTGGCATGCTGTGATTCATGGGGTCGCAAAGAGCTGGACACGACTGAGCGACTGATCTGATCTGATCTGATCTGATCCCAACCAACCCAAGCCTCACCTCCACCCCAGGCCCACAATTATTTCTCCATATACTATTTCTAACAAGGCAGGGTAAGGAAAGGTATGCAGGAAGTTAACCAAGCAGGCCTGAGTTGCTCAAATCACGCACATTCTCATTTTCAGAAGGGCCTGCTTGTGTGGCTGACTCTTGGTCAGCTCCTGGGAACTGAGGTCTTAAGAGTGAGCGCCCGTACAGACTCGCTGATCAGGGTGTTCTGTATGTTCGTAGTCTTGATCCACATTGCGCCAACCTGCCTAAACAGTCTGTGCAGACTGCGCACTGCATGGCGTGTACTGTGCAAGGTCCGGGGAATACTGCTTTCCTTCTGGGGGTCAGTCATAAAGGTGCTTGTTCCTGTGTGACCAGCCTCCAACAAAAACCCTGGAATCTTAGTCTTAAGCGAACCTCCCCAACAGAAAATTTCACACCTGGAGCTAGAGTTTGCTGCTGAGGGATTAAAAGCATCCTGTCAACTCCACTGGGAGACAACTTTTGGAAGCTCACATCTGGTATCCTCCAAATTCTGCTCAATGCACTGTTTTCCATCATCCATCCCGTTTCACTGTATGCTTTCACTGCAATAAAACAACCAACAATACAGGAGATCTTCAAGTCCTTCTGTGAATTACAAGACCTGGGGAACAGTCCTAGGGTCTACCCATACAGGATGTGATTACAAAGGGATAGCATAAGGGAGTTCTTAGTGCTAACAGTTCAGTATCTTGACTATGGTGGTGGTTATAGGAATCTACGTATGTGATAAAATGGCATAGAACTATAATACACATCGAAAGATGTCAACTTACTACAACTGTACTACAGCTAGCTACGCAAGACATAACCACTGGGGCAACCTAGGTGAAAAAAAATACAGGACCTCTCCGGATTATTTTTGCAACTTCTTGCTAATCTGTAATTTAAAATGAAAACTTTAAAAAAACATTCCACTTAAAGTCTATTAAATAAAAACACTTATGACTAAACAGCCGAGACTGCTGTGAGTTCTGCCGCAGGGCTAGGACTCAATCTGGACTGAGTACCCTGAAAAGGGCCAGAGGACTACAGAGTCCACAGAGGTGTGTCTGTTCTTCCTTAAGGCTCTGCATGCAAACCAGGTTCATTTCGTAAAACCAAACCAAAAAATACTCTGTAAATCTGAGTAGTTTCCCATTATCTTCCTTGTGAGAGGCCTGCTTCCTTTTCTTAGGTTCAATGTCATGTCCTCACAGATCATTCCTCTGGGCAACGCACCTGGGATTTACAGAAAACATCCAATCAACTCTACTAAAACAATAAACTGTCCTTGAACCTCAGTTAAACAGAATTTAAAGTTAAGCTTTTCCCCTTAAATTTGTTTTTTTTATAGTTACACAAGTAAAAGATGGTTGCTCTAAAAAACCTAAGATATATACACCCATAGAAAATAAAGAAACCATTACTCCAAGACAGCCACTATGTTCTCATAGTGCTTTCTCTACTCATCATGACCTCATTTATTTATTCAACAAATATTTATATACTGATTTATACGATATAACAGGCACCTAGGATACAAATGTAAGTAAAAATAATGTTTCATTTCTCATAGCACTTACTGTCTAGAAAATGTGACTATATAGCTAGAAGCCCTGAAAGAAGAAATTAAAACACTATGAACATTGAGGAATTAATTTTAAAATTACTAAATTTCATAAATGAATTTTTATTTATATGAAAAAGCTACATATGTGTACATGAAATCTATGAAACTCTTATAATAACCTAACTATAAATTAGGAAATATAAAAAGAGATCTCATTCCTAATAGTATCAAAATGTAAAAACATCTAGGAACTATTTTAATAAGAAAACTAGGGACTTTCCCTGGAGGTGCAGTGGTTAAGACTCTGTGCTTTCACTGTGTTGGGGCGGGGGCAGGGGGAGCTGGGGAGTTGATCCCTGGTTGAGGAACTAACATCCTACATGCCACACGGCTGGCTGTGTGTGTGTGTGTGTGTGTGTGTGTATGCATATGTAAAAAGTAATTATTCATCTGCATAAAAATACTGAGATATAAAGAAGGCTTAAGTAGTTGGCAAGACATACCAAGACACAGTATGAGAAAATTAAATATTTTATAAATGAGCAAATGTTTCCAAATTTTTAAGTTTTCTATAAATAACAATAAAATTCCAAAAGACTCTTTTGAACTTGACAAAATTATTCCATATCTGGGGACTTCCCCGGCGGTTAGGACTCCACGTTTCCACTGTCCATTGCACAGGGCGAGTGACAAATCCTGGTCAGGGAACTAAGATTCTACATACCAAATAACACAGTCAAAAAAAAATTCCATGTTTTATCAGCAATAATACATAGGCAAGAATTTTAAAAAATATTCTAAATTAATTTTACTAAATTTTAATTTTCTGCAAACTAGTTGAAACAGTGTGAACTTAGCAACAGAACTAGCAAGTCACTACAGTTGACCCCCAAATGAATTGCTAATACATAAAATAATTTATTACTAATATAATATTTAATATATTTTGTGCCTCTAATATAATAATTAGAGGAAGGAGAAGGGAAGAATGTTCAATAAACAATGTTGGAATTACTGGTCAGCAATCTAGGACCCCCCAAAGTTAACTAAAGGTACCATAAAGAGTTAAAGTTCTTTAAAGACAAGTGAAAAAATAGAAAGAACTAAAATTAAGTATTTATGAAACTTCTAAAGACGCGAGGGCTATCTAAGCTTACAAGCTGCAGGAGAAATCAGAAAGGAAACAGATTTGAATAACTAAAGTGAAACATCTACCTAGTTTTTAAAAGGTCCCATCTTAGAACCAAAATACAAAGGCAAATAAGAGACCAGGAAGACTATTTTAAGTAAAGAGGACAAGAGAGTATTTTATCGTATTTAGAAATTATATTAATAAAATTTATAAATCTAAGGATTTGAGCAGACCATTCGCAAAATGGAAATCGCTTCCTAGGAACAGATGTGGAATGTCAAAGGGTGTATGCCTTGTAAACTTTGATTTATATCCCCAAACTGGTCTTACAAAAAGGTCATACCTATTTACATTCCCACCTACAATGATCTACTTTGCCAAAAACTCAGAAAAGCTACATTATTAGTCTTTAATCACTGCCGATCTGAGAGGCAAAAAAGGAGAAGCATTTCTTGTTTTAACACATATGTCCTTAAATTAACCATCTTTATAGATACTTATTGGTCATTAGCATGCTTTCTCTGAAGAATTAAACTGTTCCTGTTCTTTGTTCATTTTCTCTGACATCTTTTTTTCTTTTAACAGGTGCTCTTTTTATGTCCTCTTTTAGTCCTTGACTTTACATGTTATGAAGATACTATAAGTTTAATCAAAGACTGTATACATGTTTCACTGACTTTCATAGCATGAAATACACTGCCTCCAAAATGAATGTCAATGTCACACAGAGAATTAGTGGCAGAGTTCCAGTGTTAAATATAACAAGACAAAGTATCCAAACACCCAAATACTTTCAAATAATCAACCCCATGGAGTATAATGTACAGTTTATGTTGTTAAAATGAGCAGAGCTAGCAGAGCAGCATTCTTAAGGAATGAACTCCAGGCAACAATCTTCTATTGTATGTCACACCCTCGTCAGTGAAGTGAAATTATGACTCCAATCTGAGCGTGCCATTCCCGAGGTGAGTAGCTCAAAATTACACACAAAATAACCTGGCTGCTCAGGTCTACTTCTACCAGGCTCTATCCCTTCTTCTTCCACAGAAGCAGCCATTTCTCAACTGGTCAGTAACACGAAGTAACAGCAAACTACAATATGTAAAGGTGGCTTCAGTGATCAAAGGGTTTTGGTTTTGCAAAATTATACCTTCATTTTAGCTTTGCTGCAGCCATTTCATCCTTCGCCAGTTGCTATCACTGGGCTAGACATACATGCATCTGTGAGATAAGAGAAGTACAAAAAACAACTGCCTGGAATGAGATGTATTTATTCAGACTTGTTAGAGGGCTCAGTCAAATAAATATTTGTATTATATTCTAAGCTTGTGAGAAAAATGCCTTGTTGTGTAACAATAAATTAAACTGCAGAAACTTTCAAAAGCTGCTAAAACAACCCCATCTGCTATGGGTTGAATTGTGACCTCCCAAAAGACAAGCTGGACCCCAATAATGTGAATGTGACTAGATTTGGAAACAATGTCTTTGCAAATGTAATTAACATGAAGTCATACTGGATTAGAGTGGGTCCTAAATCCCATGACTGGTATCCTTAGAGAAGGCCCTGGGAGACACAGAAACACGCAGAGGCCACGTGGCCACAGAGGCAGAGACTGGAAGAACATAGCTACAAGCCAAGAAACTCCAAGGCCTGCAGCAACCATCTTCCCTACAGCCTTCGGAGAGAGCA
This sequence comes from Bos grunniens, assembly GCF_055505025.1. Lineage (NCBI taxonomy): Eukaryota > Metazoa > Chordata > Mammalia > Artiodactyla > Bovidae > Bos > Bos grunniens. The sequence goes on from NC_141189.1 coordinate 14,577,949, forward strand.
TGGCCCCTGCTTTTAGACGTTTAGCCTCCAGAACTACCAAAAAACCCATTAATTTCTGTCGTTTTAAGCACCTACTTTGTGGTAATTTGTTACAGCAGTCCTGTAAACCAATTAGAACTGTTGTAAATTCCAGAAATAATTCAAAGAAATGAGTCTTTCACTAGTTGACACAGACCTGTGGATCCACAGCATCACTTCCTCTTTACAAATAGGCTGATCATACATCCCAGTTAATGATTAACAGTCCTGGCATAAAAGCATCCCTTTGGTTCTCAAAAGTGTTTTCGATAATAAGGTACACAGTCATCCTATTCATGAACAAGTCTAGAATACCCTTCTGTTCATCTGCCTTCAAATCCCACCCTATTTCAAATGTCTGACTCCCCTTCCCCCACTGACAGAATAATTCCATCTCTCTGACTCCTATAGCATTTTTTTTTTTTTTTAAGATTTATTTACTTATTTGTTTGACTGTGTCAGGTTTTAGTTGCGGCACATGGGATCTTCGCTGCAGGCTCTTTTGCTGCGGCACAAGGAAGCTTCAGTTGCGGTGCACCAGCTCCGTTGTTCTGTGGCAGTATGTGGGGTCTTAGTTCCCTGACCAAGGATCAAACCCAAGTCCCCGGCACTGCAAGCCAGATTCTCAACCAGGGAAGTCTCCCTAGAACATTTTATAACTACAGCTATTCCAACACTCATGTTCTATTACATTTACTTGCTAACTTGTCCATTCCATGTGTGTAGACAACACAGCACCAGGAACAGAATGAGTACTCAATAGGTATCTTCTAGATTTATTAAATGATTTATTCATAAGACTCACAAAGTACCTGCTTAGAGAGTTTTCTTTCCCTTTTGTCCCTTGTGAAAAATTTTTTTAAAAAAGAAAATCTAACTAAAATGGGTATCAGGAAGGCCTGTAAAGGGAGCTCGCAGGTGCTACTACTTCCCTCATCATCTTCATCATCAATTACCTCAGACAGGAAGACATCAATTACCCTGCCGGAAGAACGTCAGTTACTGACTGCAACAGAAGAGATGTACCTTGCACTTCCAAACAGGAAGTGCACTACTTTATTACATCAGCAAGAGAAAGACTTCCTTCTTTCCCAGCAACCGGCCCAGCCAAAAGAAAATGCTGTAGCTCAACCAATGAGAAGCTAGGGTCACCTGAGCTTTTACTTTCCTCCAATGAACTTTCATTTTTCCTTGCTGATGATGACTTCCTTTCCTGTCCCTGCTGCTTACTATAGAAGCCTTCCACATTGTGTAACCTCTCAAAGTATCTCTTTGTCAGAAGAGATGCTGCCTGATTCATGAATCATTTGCTAAAGCCAATTAGATCTTCATTTACTCGGCTAAATTTTGGTTTTAACACCCCTATATACTCTCTAGCGTTCAACTGTAGGAAGTAGGAGAAACTAAACAGCCAAACAACTAACTTCTAAGGCAGTGGTTCTCATATTTTAGCATGCATAAGTATCATGCTTGGAAGACTTGTTACAACATAGATTCAGGTGGTCTGGGGGTAGGGAGGGCCTGAGAATTTGCATTCTTAACAAGTTTCCAGGTGATGTGGCTAGGAGCTCCTTGAGAACCACTGCTCTAAATTAAAGTAACTTTCCCTGATGGCTCAGATAATAAAGAATCTGCCTGCAGTGTGGGAGACCCAGGTTTGATCTCTGGGTAGGGAGTATCCAATGGAAAAAGGAATGGTTACCTGCTCCAGTATTCTTGCCTGGAGAATTCCATAGGCAGAGCCTGGCTATAAAGTAAGCACCACAATTATAAAGATTAATTTCTTCTTATAACTTCATTCCTAGCCGGAAACTCTTTTCTGAATATGACCAAGTAGCTTGTGGCAGACCAACACTGCTGCTGAGCATTAGGAAAGTCAGCAACATTTTGAAAACCAATGTTTAAATGCATCAGAAAGCAGCGGAAGCAACCAAGACTAGAAGGCTCTAGATTCTGGAAAAAGGGAAGACCTGTAGAGAATCCAAATGACGTACTGATGATTCTGGGGCAAAAAGCTGAGAATCAAGACTTTCCTTCTGCAGAAGAACCATGAGAGCTTTTGGTAGAGATGAAAAGCAAGACTCCACAGGTCAAGATCCCAGTGAAAGAGGAGAGTTGAAGAACCGGGCCTGACAAAAGGCTGGCCTTCTCCTGAACACATTTACCAAATTCTGCAGTTGCACAAAGAAGGCTTCAAAACAAAACCAAAAGCCCCTGAAAATCAAGACTAGAGTTTTCAACAACCTCACTGCCCTCAGCAAAGATTAGAGCAGAGAAGCTACCAGGAGGAGGGATCCCTGTGAATTTATGAGAGTACCAGTTGGAAACCCTGGATGGCTGGCTACTTGCTAACATTAAAGGCAAACAGCATTTAAGACAAACTAAAGAGAATCCCTGCCGTACCAAACCGGCAACACAATCTCAACCATCAACTCAGCCCCTAACAGGATTAGGTGATGAGCCCCTACTCTACCTGACTAGCAAAAAGGATGAGGGATTTCCTCTCTGAAAAAGAGCAGAAGCATCTGGAACTTCATTTTATTCATAATGCTCAGCATTCCTATAACTAAAAACCAAAAGGAAAAAACAGAAACAGATGTTCAGATAATCCAGACATTGAAGTTAACGGAAAGACTTTTAAATAACAATGGCTTAAATTTCCTATTTTAAAAAACAGGGGAAGAAAGAGGAAAGAACATATAAAAAGATGAAGAATTTCAACTGAGAACTGGAATCTATAAGAATCAAATTGAAATTCTAGATCTGAAAAGTATATTAACTAAACCTAAGAATTCAAAGGGTAGATTTAGGCACAGATCAAGGACTTTCCTGGTGGTCCAGTGGTTAAGACTCCACACTTACACTGCAGGGGACGCGGGCTTGATCCCTGGTGGGGGAACAAAGATCTTCCACGCCACACGGTGTGGCCAAAAAAAAGAAAAAGGAGCAGATTGGGGAACACTGTGAAAAAGTCTACCAGGTATGTAACTAGAGTTCCAAAAGGAGAGGAGAGAGTAAACAGGGTAGAAGTAATACTAAGAGGAAAGAATGCAAATTTCCAAATACAGTAACAATTACACTAATAGACTAAAAATTCTAATTTAAAGACTAAAATTGTAAGACTAAAGAAATAAAAAACTAAATCTAACTTCATGATACTTTTCTAGGATAAAGAAGGTTGAAACATATAAGGATAGAAAAAAGATACAGCAGGCAACATTCATCAAGAGAAAGCAAAGAAAGCTATACTGCTATCAAAGTAGACTTTAAGGCAAAAAACACTACTAATGATTTCAGGATAACAGTGTCAAGCCACCAAGAAAACTCTTTTTATTTTTCTAAATAAAATTCTAATGTGAGCCAAGCGGTTAGAAATTAGTCATCACTGGGAGCTAAGAACACACTGGCTGAAACCAATTTTGTTTAGGAAATCTATGACAGCTCAAAGAAGGACAGAACTACAAAGTAACATGGAGCTTAAATACCAGTCTTCTTTGCAGTACAATAAAACCCACTTATGTTATGACCAACCTAGATAGCATATTCAAAAGCAGAGACATTACTTTGCCAACAAAGGTTCGTCTAGTCAAGGCTATGGTTTTTCCTGTGGTCATGTATGGATGTGAGAGTTGGACTGTGAAGAAAGCTGAGCGCCGAAGAATTGATGCTTTTGAACTGTGGTGTTGGAGAAGACTCTTGAGAGTCCCTTGGACTGCAAGGAGATCCAACCAGTCCATTCTGAAGATCAGCCTGGGATTTCCTTGGAAGCAATGATGCTAAAGCTGAAACTCCAGTACTTTGGCCACCTCATGCGAAGAGTTGACTCATTGGAAAAGACTGTGATGCTGGGAGGGATTGGGGGCAAGAGGAGAAGGGGACGACAGAGGATGAGATGGCTGGATGGCATCACTGACTCGATGGACGTGAGTCTGAGTGAACTCCAGGAGTCGGTGATGGACAGGGAGGCCTGGCGTGCTGCGATTCATGGGGTCGCAAAGAGTCGGACACGACTGAGCGACTGATCTGATCTGATGTACCTTATGGTGAGTTCTGAACTGCTTACACAAAATATTAAAATCACTTTAAAATCATGAAATAACAGGTAGATAGTTGAAGACAACATAAACACACACATACACACACACACACACACACACACACACACACTGAAAAGGCAATGTACTGAAAAGGTAAAAATTCTTCTTTAGGGAAATAGCCTACAACCTCTCACGGGTAACATCAACAACAAAATCTGCCTGCAATCTGTCCTCAAGCACACATAAGAATAAAAGCAGGCTCCTGAAATGAACTTATTTACAAAACAGAAATAGTCACAGATGCAGAAAACAAACCTACTGTTACCAGGGGGGAGAAGAGGAAAGGGATAAACTGGGAGACTGGGACCTACATACACACATATTATAAACAGATAACTAATAAGGACCTACTGTATAGCCCAGGGAGCTCTATTCAGTACTCTGTAATGGCCTATATGGGAAAAGAAATTGAAAACTGATTCACTTTGCTGTACACTTGAAACTAACACAACACTGTAAATCAACTATATGTCAATAAAAGATAAAAATAAAGGGGCTTCTCTGGTGGTCCAGCAGTTAAGAATCCCGCCTGCCAACACAAGGGACATGGGTTTGAGTCCTGGTCCTGGAAGATCCCACATGCGCAGGGCAGTTAAGCCTATGCACCACAACTACTGAAGCCCACGTGCCTCGAGCCCGTGCTCTGCAACAGAAGCAGCCACAGCAATGGAAGCCCAAGCCCACAACCAGAGCGGCCCCCGACTCTCCACAACTACAGAATGCCCACTTGTAGCAATGAAGACCAGCACAGCCATAAATAAAAGTTTTAAAAAGTAAAATGAAAGTAGGCTTTGGGAGAAAGTGCTGTCTCCCTTATACAGCTGACATTCAAAGGACTTAAATACTGAATTGCAATATTGTCTCTCATCAGACATTCTATGTCCTGGAGCAGGTGTTCTGTAAACATCACATGATGTTCTGTAAAGGTATCAGCAGCTAGCATATGGTATGAAAATACTTTGCCATCTGATTATTGCTTATAAATGATATTTAAGATGTGTCCATTCACAACTATACAACATTTGAAACTCCAGACAAATGAAATCTACACACTTATCACACTACTGTCCCAACCACAAAGGCTAATTAATTTCTATAAACAAAAATGTAATCCAATTCACTAAGTAAAAGCCAAGCATATTACTTCCTAAGACATTAATTAGAATGGATTTTGGACACTGTTTCATCAGCCTACTTTTTTTGTTGTTTTCACAATTTTATTTTGTATTCTTCTTATAATATCCTATTCAAAACTTAGGTCACTAACCCAACTAATTTTTCAGGAACCTATTTAACTACAATGACAAAAGTACTATGGAAATGCAATTAAGGAAACACCATGTTACATAACTATATTTAGACAAGGACAGTTCCACCCATTGTTTACTATCAAGGATGAATAAGGATGTTCTCTACTCTTTAGTTCCGTAGGCTAGGTCACAATTTACAATATCCTGGAGGAACTATATTACAATACTTCAAAATAAAATGATGTGAAATTAAACTGGAATAGTCTCATATGAAAACTCACAATAAATAATGGTTTACTTATCTGTACAAATCTAAAATGCAATACAATCCCTAATAAAACACAAAATGAGATTAATAACACATAACAATATCATAACATAACAATAATAACACCTCACAGTATCACTATAAAAGTATAACCTAAATGTGTCTCTAAAATATAAATATAGACCTCTCTTTTCAGAACGGCACACTATCTTTACAACTATATAATCGTGGTTTTCCTGCTCTCAAGACACAAATTCATAACAACAAAAAAAAGTATATGCATTTCAGATGTACACAAATGCATAAAATAATATCCCCATTTCTCTAGTCCTGACAGATGCCTAGAAGGTGTATTTTTTCCCAGATGTACAGACTATGGCCAAATGCCCTGAACTTGCAGCTCTCAGCTCATTTTCTGGATGAAGGTTCAGAATGGTTCAAGGCCCTTTTGCAGGGATGGGTTATAATACTTGCCAGTGTGTTGACCTCTACTGAGAGTATCGTGTAGCCCCATGTGTGGGCCCAGACTAGCCCACCTCAAGTACTATAGTAGAAAGTCACAGGTGTGGACCACTGAGTCTGTCAGATTACCGAAGTTAAATTTTACCTAAGTTCAAATCTCCATCACTTCTTGTATGACCTGGAACAAGTTACTGCTCTGAATCACATTTCTTTATATTTTTCTTTTAAGAAAGGAAATAAAGGAGAAGGACAGCATTATCAGCACATGCCTGGCTCATGCTAGCACTTGATAAGTTTGAACTAATTACTTAAAAGGTCAACTTTTTAGCTTGAGGAAAAGGCAGATATATTAATTTACTGGACACTACACCTAGGATGAGCCGAGTGGATTGATTCCCTTCTTAAATATAAATTACATGCCTGGACTTCACAAGCCAATGCTCTCTGTGTTGAAGCTAACACCCGAAACCTACTTCCAGCAATGAGTCTTGGTACTCATTGGTATTTCCTCAGCTTATCTATGTGTGGAGGCAAGGTAACTTTTATTTAAATATTTATCCTTGGCAGTCTCCTCCATTTTCATACCCTCCATGATAAAGCATGCCTGATAAAAATATGGCTCTGTGACTAACCAACAACACAAAAAATATATGTACTCAAAGAACTTGTCAGGAAGCACAAACCCAAACCTCACTGCTGATAAATTAATTAAAAAGCTCCACGGAGAAACAAAATACTTACGAAAGGTAACCTGAAAACTGTGTCATCCCCATCTACACACCTAGATAATGTAAAACAGATCCTTAAATTAAATCAGTCTCAGGAGCTGAGTGCTTAGTCCACATTTTTTTTGCCAGGACCAGAACTGTTTTTATTGAATTATGTTTTGATCTTATGTCATTAACCTACACAATGAAGCAGTGAGGAATTTTACTAAAAAACAAAGTAAAACACAACACAGGCCTCTGAAATGCATGCTACTTAAGGATGCAGTTAAGGGGTTTCTCAGAACAAGGAGTCTTTGGGAATCCAAAGCAGAAGTTGGGTCTTATCTTATGGTCAGTGAACCATGCAACTGATTACATTTCTTTCTGAACTGGCTACTAAAAAGCAGTCAAATTTGGGGCCCTCTAACAAATACTTAAGACTTCAGTCCAAGTACTTTGTGTACAGATCTCAATTCTGTTTCCACCTTCATTTTCCTCCCACAGTCCTGAATTCATCACCTTTTTCTGTTTCCAACAGTTAGTTGTACGTATCTTTGCAAATCATTATGAATCCTTTTGGGAACAAGGTGTGATACAAGCAAATGATATGCCCCACTTAAAAAAAAAAACAACAGTAGAGCACAAGAAGATATTTTCTTCTACTAATAAACATTTATGAGCTCAGTTTCTAGAGGCATTATCTTTCTTGAGCTCCCAAAGAACAAAACCAAGTGTTGTAACCAACGTTATATTTAAAATTAGGAAAGTCTAACAACAGAGGAACTATCAAAATAGGACACTTTCATTATGTATTTTTAACTGGGGTGCACACAGAAATTTGCAAATATATCCCCTGTAAAAATCCCCCAAAAGTCATTTTTAAAATACAGATGAAATCACCACAAATGCAGGTGTATTTGCATATTTACTCCGAATGAGAACTGAACCAACTAGCTTCAAAAATGATTTATAAAATTTCTATCCAGCTCCTTCGGGTTGCCCTCTGCCTAGCACAGGGGATGCTGCCAACCATTCTGTACTGTGAAACAGCATGGAATTTAGAGCCATAAATGCTCTTGCTGCATTCATGCTTCAGGGATTTCAGAAATCTCATTGCTGTCATTTGAAGAAAACAAAAAGCTTAAGACTCTCTTAGTGGGTAAAATTTTACTCTATCATGCACTCATACTTAACATTCTGATCATAACTTCTAACTATAAATTTATCTAATTAATTGATTATAATTATAGTCCTTCACCCACCTAGTGACCATAAACAAGTAAGCTATGCTACCAGAGATGTAAAAAAAATATTTTACTACATAATAAAAATTACGCTTCCTATCCCACCGATAGTAACTTCAGCAACAACAGGAATCTCATGGGGTAACTTGAAAGCAGCACCATAAAGTACAGCATTTTCTTAAGGCATGTTAGGAGCTTTATCCAAATAACAAACAGATAAAATAAGAGCTACATAATAGTATGTGGGAAAAAGATGAGTCAACTATTATTGTTTTTCCTAAGTGTTTACTCAACAACAGTTTAGATTATTTCAAGGCATTTCAGTCAAACAAACAATATACATAATGTTTCCACAATTCTTTAGGACAAAAATGAACATTTAACATGACTTTCAAAATGCCTGGCCTCTGTTGTGAAACTTTTTTTTAGGGTCAGCGCTGGGTTAAGAAGCCACTTAATAGCATTTCTATTCTAAGTCACAGAACAGACAAGTATGTTACACAGACATCTCCAATATTTTAGGCATGGGTCATCTCTGCTGGAGATGCCTACTTTGCAACCAATATAAACACATGTGCCAAAAGTGAAACTTGCATTGTCAAGACAGAAATTCCGTTTCTAGCCAAAGACTGCCAAAAGTAAATAAAAACAAGATCTTAGTCCTTCTATTTGTAGCTATCTAAATAAATACCGATTAATTGTTTTTCACTGAAAATCAACATCAGAAATCCATGATGTCTCAAGTCCTCCAGGAACACTCAGTGAATGCCTGACTTGGATTGAGATGCAAAGAGATAAAAGCAGAATTCCTGTTTATAGAAGTGTACAAATAAGCAAGGTCAGACACACTCAAACAATTAGTAAATGAACAGACAATTCCATTCAAACACTCAAAACACAAGCTAGCCCAGAATCAAGCACGATCCTGATCAGCCTGTTAAGACTGACATAAAAATTCCATGTTAACCAGGCAAATAAAATAACCCACCTCAAAATCCTTCCCTGGTTCTGTCACCGTCAGAGAAAAGGCCCAAGAAACTCCTGCATCTCTGCCCCTCTGTCTGCATTTTTTTCCCTTTTAAAAACCACCTCCTGGGGAGTTACTCTCCTCTCCTCCTTTAGCTGCCCCACCCCCACATTCCCACGACCCCTAAAATTCTCACTCCACCTTGTCAGTCTGAATAGTACTCATTCTTCAGGACATTTCCAAAAATATTCCCAGGTACCTCCCCCCACACCCTGCAGTCCCTCGGGGCACCTGGGGTATGGTCCCCACCCCACCCCGCCCCTACTCTTAGCTCACTCTGCTCACCACACTGTATCTCCGCTGTCCCCCTCTCCTGAAGTAGCTAACTTCTAGAGAAAAGAAAATGATTGCTTGGGAGGTCCATACATGTTCAAATCCTGAATACTTCTTAATCTTTCACCTAAGAACCAATAACTCTTAAAATTATCGTTATTTATCATTAAATGGATTAAATCAAAATCTTTGGGGATCTCTGGAAAGCTTTCTTGGTACAACTATTTTAATTAGTAACTTTAATAAGACTTTTGGGGGTTTGCTTTGCCGTTTTAGATTTACAGAAAAAAAAAAGTACAACTATTTTTACACACAAAACACAAAACTCTCCAGATCCAAAAAATTACTTCCCAGGTGATGCTGTAAACTCATCCTGACAAATGTTCCTGACACCTAATCAATCTCACGGCAAGGCGAGGCCCAGCGCCCACTGACACATTTCTCAACCACAGGGCTTGGTCACTGGCGCTGAGACATCACCAGGGCTCTGACCTACTCTCTTCCCCCCTGCCAACTAAACTTCCGTGATGGGCATCTCCTCCCAGACAGTTCGGAAGCAGGGACTTCTCCTCCTAAACACCCAGGCCCACAACTTCGCCCTCAACCACCGGGCCAAAGTTAGGACCAGTCTTCAGTCCCCGCGCTAGAAGCATTCTCCCAGCTCTGGGACCTTTCCCTCCGGGACCTTTCCAATACCGACGAGGCTCCCTGAAGTACCTGGCGCCCCTGACAGGCCGGGCTGCGACGGGATCCCCCAGGGGCCCAGGGCACGACCCAGCCGGCCACCACCACAGGTGTCCCTCGGCACTCCGGCGACTGGACAGTGAGGAGGGAGCTGGCCGGAGGGCAGCCATCCCGCGAGGAGTGGACTGTGGCAGAACGCGGCCAGGAAACCAGACGCGCGTCTGCCCGTCGGAGTTGGGCCGGGCTGCAAAGAACTTGGCGACGAGCGCCCAAAACGGGCAGTTCGAGCATGGCAGAGGATGAAGGGGGCCGACGACTACCTGGGACCGGCCAGGGCCCCGCCGCCGGCCCCGCGGCTGAGACGGAGGGCGGCAGGAGACACCGGAGCTAGATGGCCCCAGCCGGGTGGACAGCCCAGACCAATGACCCAGCACCCCCACGCCGGGACGGCGCCGCCGCCACGCCGCCCCGAGCCAAGAACCGCGCCGCCCTCGCCCCCAACCAGTCTGCCCCGTACCTCACCTCCGGCTCCACCGACGTCAGGTCAGCCGCTCTCCGCGCGTCGCTAGAGGAGGTGGCCGGTACTTGTCCACAACCCGCCCTCACGCCGGCCCTCCCTCTCGTAGCCCCGCCCCCGGCGCCGCGAACGCACGCCACGCATGCACGCCCGCACGTCACTTCCGGGGCGTCGGCGCTAACCGAGAGGATGCGGGTTTCCGTAGGAATCCGCCCTGGGTGGAGATGGCGTGAATACCTGCAGCCGCAAAGCCTAAAGGCGCGGAGATGGAGACGGCTTCGACCCTGATCCCGGGGCGCTGATCTGGAGCGTTCGGGAGCCGGCGGAGAAGCCGATGTTTCCTTGTCTTTTTCTAGGAGTAGGCGGAGGACGACGCTGCCCGTCTGACATGGCTCCTCCCATTCTTGCTTGGAATGGGAGGCGGCGGCTGCCAAGGCTCTCGGAGAGCAGTGTTTGGGCCGGTAGATGGTTCCAGACCGCAGGAAATGAGGCTGCCTGAGAAACTCATGAATCCCACAGCTTCACCCGGATCTTAGGATTTTTAAAGTTCTTGAGTTAAAAGACCTTAAAGAGAGTGGTTGATACAGAAACCAGTTTTACAGCCGAGCGTAACTGAGCTCCAGGAGTTAAAAAGTTAGCCAGTGTCTCGCTATCAGTGGTCGAGTCATAAATGGAATCCAGTTCTCCGTGATTCCCATTTCAGGAATGTTGGAGACAGCAGCTGCCTAGTATTCTGGATGCCATCTATGGCACAAAGTGCAGCCACGACTGGGAAAAAAAAAAAAAGAGGGAAAGAAAAAAGAGAAAATGCAGTAAGGTGTCTGGGAGGGAGATCTGGATTAGAATCCCAGGTTTGCCAAATGCTGCCTCAGTGATCTCGGACAGGTTGCCTAATTTCCCAGTCTTTGCTCATTATTTATAAAACGGAGATTGGTTCTTCCTCAGATTACTCCTAAATGCTGGAGGGTAGTAGAATATGCCACCCCAAAATATGCTTCTTTGGCATAAGGATTATTCTGAGAAAGAGACACAGAAGCCCTGAAAACAAACTAGAAGTTAACCTTTCTTAAGGGAAACGTACATTTATGAAGGAAATGGCCATTTATAAAAGTGTCTCCCTCTCTGTACCTAGCAGAGGACAACTCTAATACATCACTGGAGACTCATCAATGGAGACTGGCTTAAACTGTTGAACAGACTTTTGTTTGTTTGTTTGTTTTAAATTTTATTTTATTTTTAAACTTTACATAATTGTATTAGTTGAACAGACTTTTAAGCCTGTTTTTCTTCCCCTGCTGCTGCTGCTAAGTCACTTCAGTCGTGTCTGACTGTGCGACCCCATAGACTGCAGCCCACCAGGCTCCCCCGTCCCTGGGATTCTCCAGGCAAGAACACTGGAGTGGGTTGCCATTTCCTTCTCCAATGCATGAAAGTGAAAAGTGAAAGTGAAGTCGCTCAGTCGTGTCCGACTCTTAGCGACCCCATGGACTGCAGCCTACCAGGCTCCTCCATCCATGGGATTTTCCAGGCAAAAGTACTGGAGTGGGGTGCCATCGCCTTCTCTGTTTCTTCCCCTAGTCTCCTCCATAAGTGGTCTCCACCCTCCCCTCGCGCCCCCCCCAACATCTTTCCTCTTTTGTCTTTACTGGAAAATATTTAGATTGGCATTCTAAGCCTTTTCCCTGGTTAACTCCTGTGTACATGTTAAGGATACATGTTAATAAATTTGTTTTTCTCTTGTCACTTTTATTTTATAAGGATTTCAACCAACAACTCAGAAAAGCAGAGAGAAAATTATTTTCCCTCCCCTACCACACCTAAAGTGTGCTCTGCTGAGGATAGCAGACTATTTAAAATTTTAAAAAGTACCTATGCTGAGAAGCTTACATTCTAGGGGAGAGGTGCAGGGGCCATTAATAAATAATTTACAATAGTACAGTAGGATAGTGGCCATTGCTATGGAGGAAAATTTTAGGGTGAACAAGAAAGCCCTGGCTGAGAAGGTGACTAGAGCAAAGGGTGAGGGAGCTAGCTATACCATTGCGTTGGCCAAAAAGTTCATTTAGGTTGTAACATCATACAGAAAAACCTGAACAAACTTTTTGGCTAACTCAGTACTATGCAAGTATTTGGGCAAGAATGTTTTAGGCACAGGGAACAGCAAGTGCAAAGGCCCTCCTGACACCAACTTGAGTAGCTGTAGCAGAGTGAATTGAAGGGAGGAAGGAGAAGAGATCAAATGGTAATGGGCAAAGCAAGTAAGGGGCTAACCCCAAAGTCAGTGTGGGAGGGGACTAGCAAAAAGGACACTAGGTCTTAATCGTTGAGGCCATTAATGGAACAAACTAGCACAAAACTCAGAACAGGCAATGGCAACCCACTCCAGTACTCTCGCCCGGAAGATCCCATGGACGGAGGAGCCTGGTAGGCTGCAGTCCATGGGGTCGCTAGAGTCAGACACGACTGAGCGACTTCACTTTCACTTTTCACTTTCATGCATTGGAGAAGGAAATGGCAACCCACTCCAGTGTTCTTGCCTGGAGAATCCCAGGGACGGGGGAGCCTGGTGGGCTGCAGTCTACGGGGTCGCACAGAGCCGGACACGAATGACGTGACTTAGCAGCAGCAGCACAAAACTACCACATTCCCCCCTGGGAGAAGGGATGGTGGTGGTGGAGACTATTGGAAAAGGCAACAAAGGTATAGTTAACTGAGGAAGCAATGTTTTAGCTCTTGAGTTGGATGACAGGTACATGGATATTCATTGCTTTATTCTTTATTTCAATGTATGCTTTGTTTTTGCCTGTCTGTGTGTGTGTATGTGTTAGTCGCTCAGTTGTATCCCACTCTTTGTGACCCCATGGACTGTACAGCCCACCAGGCTCTTCTGTCCATGGGATTTTACAGGCAAGGATACTGGAGTGGGTTGCCATTTCCTTCTCCAGGGGATCTTCCCGACCCAGGGATTGAAACTGGGTCTCTTGCATTGCAGGCAGATGCTTTACTGTCTGAGCTACTAGGGAAGCCCTGTTTTTGTATACTAACTTATAAAAATCAGTCCCATTGGGAAAACTGAAAAGAGGGTAAGAGTAAATCCTGGAGTGGGTCAAAAGGAAAAGAGCCAGCAAAGAAGAAAAAAAAAAAGCAACAAGAAGAAAACTAGAAAAGAGGAGTAACGTGGAGGCTAAGAGGAGAAAGAAAGCCAAGGGACTGATCAGTTAAATTCTGCAGAAAGGTTAGATAAGATGAATCTACCTAAGAGAAATGAAAACATACTAATAGAAGTGGTTAAAGTACGCATCCTTGCCTTGTTTCCAGCCTCAGTGGAAAAACTCAGTCTTTCACCATGGTCTGATGTGGGTTTTTCATACGTGGCCTTTATCATGCTGAGATGTTTCTTGTTATTCCTAGTTTACTGGGTGTTTCTTATCATCAAAGTATATTAATTTTTAATGTAATTTTTATTGTAAAATAGACATAATATGAAGTTGGACCCCTACCTAACACTGTATACAAAAAATTAACTCAAAATGGATCAAAGACCTAAATGTAAGAAAATTTAGAAGAAAACACAGGGGATAAAAGCTTCATTACACTGGATTTGGCGATAATTTCTCAGATATACACCAAAGGCACAGGTAATAAAAGAAAAAATAGACATATTAGCACAAAATTTAAAACTTTTGTGCATCCAAGGTAACAGTCAATATAATAGACTATAAAGTCAACTCACAGAATAGGAAAAAGGTTTTGCAAATCCCTACCTGTGATAAGGGATTGTTATCCAGAATATATAGAGTACTCCTAAGATTCAACAACAAACCAATTTACATGATATGTCTTTCAATTTATTTATGCCTTCATTCTTTCATCAATGGTTTTGCCATTTTCAGTCTTTCGCCTCCTTGATTAAATTAATTCCTAAGTATTTTATTCTTTTTGATGTTATTTTAAATGGAATTCTTTCCCTACTTTCCCCTTTGTTCAGTATTAGAAATGCAATTGATTTCAGTGTATTGATTCTGTACTACTATTTTTGCTTGATTCATCTATTGGTTCTAACAGATTTGTGTGTGTGTGTGTGTGTGTGCATGTGTGTGGAGTCCTTAGGGTTTTCTACTATAAGATCACATCATCTTCAAAGACTCCTTCCTTTCCAGTTTGGGTGCCTTTTCTTTCTGTCGCCCAGTTGCTCTAACTAGAACTTCCAATACTATTGAATAGAACTGGCAAAAACAGGCATCCTTAATCTAGTTTCTTATTTTAGCAGATAAGCTTTTAACCTTTCATCATTATGTATAGTGTTAGCTATGTGGTTTTTATATGTGGCTTTCTTATATTTATATTCCTAGTTTTTTGAGTGTTTTTATTATGAAAGGGTATTGAATTGTGTCACAAGCTTTTTCTGCATCAAATGAGAAGCCTGGGTAGTTTTTTCAGTATCAGTTCAGTTTAGTCACTCAGTTGTGTCTGACTCTGTGACCCCTTGGACTGCAGCACGCCAGGCTTCCCTGTCCATCACCAACTCCCGGAGCTTGCTCAAACTCATGTCCATCGAGTCAGTGATGCCATCGAGTCGGTGATTCAATATAGTGAATACCATTTGATGAGTTTTTATATGTTGAACCATCCTTGTATATTCCACGAATATAGTTTACTTGATCACAGTATGTAACTTTTTTTATATGCTGCTGAATTCGCTAGTATTTTGTTGAGAATTATTATATTAGTGTTCTTAAGGAGTATTGGTCTGTATAGTTTCCTTGTATTGTCTTTATCTGACTCAGTATTAGGGCAATGCTGGCTTCAATGAATAAGTTAGAAAGCATTCTCTCCACTTTCAATTTTTTTTTTTTTTTGAAGACTTTAAGAAGGACTGATATTAGTTCTTCTTTAAACTTTTGGTAGAATTCACTAGCAAAGCCATAAAGTCTAGGGCTTCTATTTGTTGGGAGGGTTTTGACTATGGATTCAATCTCCTTACTAGTTACAAATATTTTCAGATTTTCTATTTCTTTGTGATTCAGAGTTGGTAGGATTTATGTTTCTAGGAATTAGCTCATTTAATTATTGAATTTGTTGGTGCACAAATATTCACAGAATTCTCATAAATTTTTTCATTTATGTAAATAGTAATGACCCCTGTTCTTTCTGATTTTAGCAAATTGAGTTTTCTCTTTTTTGTAACCAATCTAGCTCAAGACTTGTTAATTCTGATCTTAAAGAAAAAAAACTTGGTTTTGTTGATTTTCTATATTCTCTTGTTATCCTAGTCTCCATTCCATTTATTGCTACTCTAATCTTTACATTCTGTCTTCTGCTAGCTTTGGCTCAATTTGCTCTTCATTTTTCTAGTTCCTTTAAGGTGTTTGGGGGCTTCCCTGGTGGCTCAGATGGTAAAGAATATGCCTGCAATGTGGGAGACCTAGGTTCGATACCTGGGTAGGGAAGATCCCCTGGAGAAGAGAACAGCTGCCCACTCCAGTATTCTGGCCTCGAGAATTCCATGGAAGGGGAGCCTGGCAGCTACAGTCCATGGAGTTGCAAAGAGCTGGACATGACTGAGCAAATTTAACTTAAGGTGTATTTGAGATCTTTTTTTTTTATATATAATTTTATTTATTTTTGGCTGTGCTGGGTCTTCCTTGCTGCGTGGGCTTTTCTGTAGCTGTGGGGAGTTTCTAATGTACTTATCTCATAACCTTTTTAAATGTAAAATCTATTCTGTTTAATAATATAACCACCTCAATTCTCCTTTGGTTACTGTTTTCATGGAATATATTTTTCCATCCTTTTACTTCCAATCTCTTTGTGTCTTTAAGGTAAGTTTCTTACAGACAGCAGATAGATGGAACTTTTTAGGAAATACATTCTGCCAATCTTTGGCTTTAAAGTGGAAAGTTTAATCTACTTAAATTTGAAGTAATTGCTGCTAAATAATGACTTACATCTGCCATTTTGCTACTTGTTTTCTAAATCTATTATGTTTTTTCCCCTCAATCTTTCATTACTGCATTTTTGGGGTATTTAAATGTTTTTCTGTAGTCTACTATTTTCATTTTCTGTAAATTTTTAGTTATTTTCTTCATGGTTACTTTTGTGATTACAATTAACATTTTGAACTTGTAACAACTTAGTTTGAATAATACCAACTTTATTGAAAATAGTATGTACTGTGCTTCCAAAACAACTATGTCCTCCTCATTTTATCCTGTTATTGTCAGATTTCATCTCTATAAATTGTTTGCCTATCAGCACAGGTTTATAATTAGTGTTTTATGCACATGACTTTAAAATCAAATAGGGAAGTTGTTGTTTAGTCGCTAAATCATGTCTGTCTCTTTTGGAAACCTATGGCCTGCAGCCCACCAGGCTCCTCTGTCCCTGGAATTTCCCATGCAAGAATACTGGAGTGGGTTGCCATTTCCTTCTCCAGGGGATCTTCTCCGAATCTCCTCCATTGGCAGGTGGATTCTTTGCCACTGAGCCACCAGGGAAGCCCATAAAAGAAAAGAGAGGAGTTATAAACGTTTAGTACGATGACATTGACCTTTACATTTACCTAGGTTTTCATCTTTATTGGTATTGTTTACTTCCTCATATGACTTCTAGTGTCCTCTTTTCTTCGGTTTGAAGAAGTCCTTCTAGCATTTCTTATACAGCAGGTCTACTAGTGACCAATCCCCTTCTCTCCATGCTTTCAAGATTCTTCTTTGGCTTGCTACACTTTGATTATAATGTTTTCTGTGGGTCTCTTTGAATTAATCTTACATGGAGTTTTTTGTTTCTAGAATTTGTAGATTTGTCCAATTTTCTTTATCATTTGTGCTCTCTTTCTCTCCCTTTTTTCCTGAAGAACTTAAGACTAAGTTGCAAACACCTACATATTTCAGTGTGTGTTTCCTAAGAATAATCTCTGAGAAAAACCAAAGCAAAATTATCAAAATCAAGAAAATTAACATTGATAAAATCCTCTAATTTAATCTATAATCCTTATTCAATTTTCATCAATTGTGCCAAAAATGTCTCTTACAGTTATTGTTTCCCTGGTCCCAAGTCTAACCCAGGATCACTTAATTGTCATGTCTCTTTAGTAGTCTTTAATCTGGAATGGTTCTTCCATTTAAATTTGTCTTCCATAATCTTGACATTTTTGTAAAGTATACGTGAAGTGAAAGTCGCTCAGTTGTAGCCGACTCTCTGCGACCCCATGGACTATACAGTCCATGGAATTCTCCAGGCCAGAATACTAGCATGGGTAGCCTCTCCCTTCTCCAGGGGATCTTCCCAACCCAGGGATTGAACCCAGGTCTCCCACATTGCAGGAGGATTATTTTACCAGCTGAGCATAAGGGAAGCCCAAAAGTATACGATGGTCATTCTAAAACATGTCCTTCACTTTGGGTTTCTCTGATTTTTTTTTCTCATGATTAGATTCATGCTGTTCATTTTGCGGGGGGCGGTGCAGAAGAATCACATAATGTTGTGTTCTTCCGCAGACACTAAGATAGGTGATGTACATGATGTCTGTTTGTCCCATTTCAGCTAACGACATTGATTAATGATGAAAGTGGAGTCCTTCAGGTGTTTCCACTGTGAAGTCACTATTTTTACTTTATAATTATTTAGTAATTTATAGGAAAATACTTTGAGACTATGTAAAGATCCTGTTTTTCTTAAAAACTTATTTTAGAGTCCACTGATGATTGATGATGATTCAGTTCTAATTATGATGTTTACAAAATGGAGTTTTTTTAATGGGGGTTTTCTAATGCCATCATTCTTTCTATATTAGCTGACATTTTATGCTAATTAAGAACTTTCCTTTCTATCTCTTTTATGCCATTACTTATTCATTTGTGTCAATATGAATTCATGGATTCTTATTTTATTCAATGGGTTATAACCCATGGGTATAATTATTTATTTTAAAAATGTATTTATTTGGCTGCACCGGGTCTTAGCTGTGACGTGCAAGACCTTCTGTCTTCATCACGGCACGTGGGTTCTTTAATTGCAGCATGCAAACTCTCAATTGTGGCCTGTGGGATCTAATAATAAATAGTTCCCTGAGCAGGGCTCGAACCTGGGCCCCCTCTACTTGGAGTGTGGAGTCTTAACCACTCGACCACCAGGGAAATCCCTA
Organism: Bos grunniens; assembly: GCF_055505025.1. Lineage (NCBI taxonomy): Eukaryota > Metazoa > Chordata > Mammalia > Artiodactyla > Bovidae > Bos > Bos grunniens. The sequence continues at coordinate 14,596,642 of NC_141189.1, forward strand.
TAATGATTTAGTTAGGTGTTCAAACTGTTCCATTTCAAATTTTAATAATGTGTGTCTAAGACAAGAATTTTGACTTAACACTGAGCCATTATTTTCTACAATAATTATATAGTTCCCTGTGCTACACAGTAGGACCTGTTGTTTATCCATTCTAAATTTAGTCGTTTGCATCTACAAAGCCTAAATTCCCAGTCCACCTCTCTCCCTCCCCGACTCCTACCCCCAGCAACCACAAGTCTGATCTGTGTCTGTGAGTCTGCTTCTGTCCTGTAAATAGGTTCATTTGTACCATACTTTAGATTCCACGTATAAGCGAGACACTGCAGGCGGGGAGACGTTTCCTTTCTGGTTCTGGTGTGCTTGCTCACAGCTCATATAGCTTCTCCAGCACCCAGCTCCTGCCATACAAGGTGGTCTGCAGTCACCAAGAGCTTTCCCCAGCACCTCCAGGGGTGGTTTTGTAGTAGAGAGCCTCTGGCAAGACACCTCCTAAGGAACAGATTCTTCCAGCACCTCAGAGGGTAGATTTCCAGCAAGTTTCACCAGCACGGCACCCCCATGACTTCTCTGTCATTCAATGAACCTGGCCATGCCTTGTCCAAAAAGGTCTGGATATCAGCTCTTGGGGGAGGGGGTATTCATCCTTAGACCCTCTATCTAAGTCTTAGTGGCTGCTTCTTGGCTATTCCTATATTCTTTATAGTTATCCCTACTCTTTATTAGCCAATCCTTCATTCCTCCAATCATAATTAGTAACTATTTATATTCAAGATATAAATTATTCAAATTACTGTGTACTTTTTTTTTCTCCTGACTGATACAAATGACTCCAAATTCAATTCAGGGACGGAGACCTTATAGATTGATATGTCAGATGTAAGGTCCAAGAAGTCTTTGTTATTTTCCATTTTGAATGGGTGGGACGTGAAGGCACATGGATGGCAAAGAGGTGAGCAGGAGTTCAGCTTCCTCCCCTGGCATGCCCATCAGCCATTGTAAGAGAATATTGTCCCTTTTCGTGTCCACTCTGGGAAGCTCTGGGTTTTGGCTGGCCTCTGCTGCACAAGTGGCTCAGTGGTAAAGAACCCACCTGCCAATGCAAGAGAGACATGAGTTCAATCCCTGGGTCAGGAAGATCCCCTGGAGAAGGTCATGGCAACCCACTCCAGTATTCTTGCCTGGAGAGTCCCATGCACAGAGGAGCCTGGCGGGCTACAACTGAGCAAAGCAACTAAGCACTGCTGCACGTTGGTACCTGCCTGCAGTTTGCAGTGGCTTCTCTCAGCTGCAACCAGAGCCGGATTCCTCTGCTGGCCTCTTGGGGTCTTGTACATGTAACAGAGCCTCTTCTGAAGCCAAAGTGTTTGAAAAACCGGACCCACCCTCATTGTGCGAACCAAGTTGCCAGTTTCACCTTAACCGCTCCAGACTGCTGCAGACACTCCCTGTAGGGGTTCTTTCACAAGGTGCCTCTGGACCTTGAATCTGTTTATTATAGTGCAACTCTCATACCTGGAAGGATCGCCGGCCTCAACCAACTCCAGCATCATGAAGATGTAGGGACTAGGGCCAGAGGCTACTCATGCTGGTGCCTCCTTGTGACCCCCACCGAGGCACTGGAGTGTGTCTTGGGGGTGCAGGCCCAGGACAGGAGAAAAGAGGTACAGGGCTTTCAGCAATGGGCATTCTGGGTCCTCAGTGAAGGATCAGGTGAACCCGCTTCCTAAAAAGATAGAATGGTCAAGGGAGGAAGTTGAGGGTCGTGAACAAATGGTCAGTACTGCATAAAAACCCCAGAAATCCAGGGGCACAGGTGGGTATGCCTACCGGGACAGAGACCAGGTGAGGGTAACTGCAGAGGGACCTCCAGGGGGGCCCATCCCCCTTTAACTTCAAGTCTGGGTGGAAGTTCAGCTGCATGTCTCAGGGAAGGGTCTGCTTGATTTAGCACGGCAACACCAAACATACCACGTTTTAAGCAGAAAACAACACATTTGCTGGCAGCCTGGAAGGCGAAGAAGGGATGAGAATACATCTCTAAATAAGAAAGGCACGACACCCAGGTTCTAGTTCTTGACTTTAATGCTAGGTGAGGGTACCGAGGCTCTGTGGATCAAAGTGCTCACAGACAGGAAAATGAAGGAACACAGGTAGCATTATACGGTATACACAAACCCAACACTACAGAAGGAAGAAGATGGACCTATGACCTCCCACACCCAGAGGCAGCTGCCTGCTCCTCTCAGTCTCCGTTCCCATCTCCCCGACCCCTCGGCCAGCCCACCCTTCCCCCAGTTAACATATATGTATACACGTATGATTCTTCCAAAATTCCAAAAAGTGCCTCTCCCACCCCTGCTCCCACAACTCTGGCTTCTGATGAATAAACCCTCCCTTGTAATAAGCATCATGAGGCAGGCACCACCTTCTTGAAAGAACCACGGCAAAATGGTACCTGAGAGAGCTTAATCACTTACAGTACAATCAATTATGGACAGAAGGTATGCAGAAGGAAGATATCTGAAATCCCAACTGGGATCAAAATGCTGGGTGTGAGTAGTTTCTGTTCTGTTGTTGTTATCTGTCTTAACCATTAGAGGATCCAGCTGAGACCAAGATGACACCCTGAGGCTCACCCAACGCTGTGGCTTGCGGTTGTCAATTTCCCAGTCCTCCAATGAGTGACCCAGAACAGGAAGATGACACCACCTGAGCAGCTGGAGGCACAAGACTCCAGACAGCTCCCAGAATGTCCCAAATCCCGGGGAGAAAGACAGAAAATTGCAGAGCACAGTTGACTGCCTTCCGCATGATAAGCACTGGACAGCCTGGTGAGCTTACCAGAAGTTGAATAAGGATGGTGACGATCCCTTTATTTCTTCGATTTAGAGCATTACCCAAAGAATTCCCCCCACTTGGGATGGTGGGATGGGTCTCGCTGTGTTGTTGTGTCTCTCTCGTTGTGTTTCAGTCTTTGCAAACTGAGTTGCCATTAAGTTTTTCATTCTTACTAAATTGCAGCCAGCATTGCACCATGCAGTCCTATCTCCTAAAACCTGCACCGTCCCAACCACTGAGCAGAGCTCCTGGGAGAAAAGGTGCCCAAAGTCAAACATAAGGGAAGCTTCTAAGGCAAGTCCTTTGATTTGACCAACTGACGTTACACACAAGAATTCCATGAACATGGACTTCCTTTCATTCTGGGAAGCAGTTGTCCTGTGGAACCCTTCTTCCTGACCCAGCCCTTCGTATGCTCTGGGTCTGGCCACTGACAGCTGAAAAGGGAACCCAACTGGGAGAGGTCACTTCCTCAGAGATGACCTTCATTTGAAGGCCATTGCCACAAACCCCCACGTCCAAGAGCACTTTGCAGCCTGGCCTTGGCTCATAAGAGGATGGCCCAGCGTGGTCATCAAATTCTCTTACTCCATGTGGAAAGAGCTCTAAGCTGGCTGCTGGTGTCTCTGCCCAGCCTGGTCTACCGGCCTGCAGCCTTGTCTCCCCACAGAGGCACGGAGCACACCACCACAAGGAAAACTCGGGGAGCAGAGAAACAGGGGTGTTTCCAGCAAGAGGCACAGGGCCAGTGTTCTTACTCAGCGCCCTTGGAGCCCCTGGCAAGTCTTAAGGGCCCAATTTTGAGCAAACCTGCATTTGCGTGAACCAGTCGCTCCCTGTCTTTAGTGTGTGGACTCTAAATAACTGAGTGCTGTGATGCTCTGCACTGAGGAGGGAGAGAGAAGGGGCCGAGGTGCAATTACTGAAAGCTCTGGGCTTCACTGTCTGCTCTCTCCTCACACCAGCTCCCTCCTCAAGAGTCTGCCTCACTGTCTGTCTGAAAACAAATTTTTACAGTTCAAGCTACTGGCCAGTCTGGGCAACTTAAATCAGAGACTTTCCTGTGAGAACAAGGTAAGGGCCATGCTATTGGGGTCCAAACAGGGATGTCAGCTCCAGAAAAGTGACAATCCATTTGTAGATGAGAACAAGAACAGGATGCGTTATCTCGGAACCTGAAGCACTGACTGGACCATCCCCTCAGATGTTGGCCTGGACGCCTGCTCCACGCACACAAGAATACAATGTATGAGTGGGAGCCCATGCCCTGGAATCTTCTCACACAGGGGCCAAGGGGTCACTTCCCCATGAGGGAATTCAGCCAAGGTCTGGCCTGCTTCTCCTCAGCTCCCGCCCCCTCCTCACCAGTCTCCTCCTGGAAGAATGAGACCGATGAGGCTCATAGGAAAAAAATCTTATAAGAGCACTCGGGAGCAGTTAAGTTCAATCGTGACTGCAGGGAGCACCCCTACACGTGGTGTGGGAATGCCCTGCTCCAAAGACTGGGGCCGCAGAGTATTTCCTGGGGCCACAGACCCACCCCCGACTGGTGGCCCAGGCTGCACTTGTAGCAAGAAGGAAACACAGTGGAGCAGAAGCTGCTGGATCTTTTTCTCTCCAAACTGGCTTCCTGCTTGTCATCCCTCAGCTCCAGGGACAGCTGCGCCTCTCCCCCAGCCCTTTCTTCCCTTCCCCAAGACAGACAATCTCCTGGAAGGAGAACACTGATGGGAAAAAGCAACAGGGGTTCCCCGTACAGGGAGGTTCACCGTAAACTGGATCCTAACACATGGAATAGCGGCCAAGCAGGGATTCTGAGCCTCTAGAAAGGATGTTACATCTCAAAGAAGATCTAGGCATCCTGCCTGCTTGACTGACTTCAGAAGGAGTCCCTGAAATGTACACTCCAGCCCTGGGAGGCAATCACCCTTCAAGCAAGGCAGGTTGGTGGAAAGGAGGAGAAGCCCAGGCCCTGAGGCAGGGCTGTAAACATTGTGCTTTTCTAAGGCCAATCTGGTGCATGGCTTTGGCAACTAGGGTAACATCTCCAAAAGGTGGTGAAGAGTATGTCTTGGAGCAAAAGACTCTTTCCACATCCTAAAATGAAGCGTGGGGCTGTCGCTGGGGGAAGAAGGAAACAAGATGCTCCCTCTTCAGCCAGGGGCTGTTGGGGGGCCCGCGGGCAAAGTCCCCCCACTGTGTTCTAGGTTCATACTGAGACAGTGCGCACAAGAGTGGAAGAGTGGTTACGCCTACATCAGCTTGGCAACGTGGCTCTAAAAGGGCACAAACTCTCTTGCAAGGTCAAGAAAATGACAAAACCTCTCTGGACTTGCCGGTCAAGCCCTCGCTAACTGGACCCCATCAGCCTCGGGCAGAGACCGCCCGAGGTCCCCCGGGGGCCACCAGCCTCGAGTCTGGCCCCGAGGTATAGCCGGGGAGACCAGGGCTGCCCCTCCGTCCCCCTGAAGCCGAGCCTCAGGACCCGTCCTCACATCAGGAGGTGCTGGGGCAGCCAGGAGCCCCTCCGGGGACCTCACTCCCAGAGCCAGCAAGGGGACCGGCTACCCTCCCTGACGGGACTCTGCTCCCGCCAGTGCTACTCACCACCACGTGATCTTGAACTCATAGATGGGGCGCTTGCAGTAGTAGTGGTTGATGAGGTGCTTGTCACACACCCCGATACACTGGTGGTCCACGGTGAGGCCCTGGGCCGACAGGTCCGTGACCAGGCAGTGCAGCAGGTCGTAAACATCAGCCACGGCCTCCCAGGGCCCGAAAGACACGTCCACTTCGCAGTGGTGCTCAAAGAGCTGCCCATCACTCTCGCTCCGCTCGAAGCGCAGCGAGTTGAGCAGCGGGCACTCGTAGGGGGTGATGGGCATCTCCTCCTTGAAGACACAGACCTTGAGCTTGGCAAAGCGGGCCTTCCGCTGGACAGCACGCAACCGGGCAATCTCCACGATCCGCTCCAAGTGGTCTACGGCAGGTGAACACAGAGCCCATCACTGGACGAGGCTGGGAGGTAGGGTAGGGAGCAGAGAGAGACCACCCCAGTGATGTCTGGAGGGAGAGACAGACCCCCAGGGAGGGCACTCTGTGGGCCCATGAGGGGCACAAACTTCACCAGGGATGGTGGGTGGTTCTGCAGGGCCAAAGGAAACCAATGGGACAGGATGAGGGTCTCTTTCTGAAATACAATTTGATGACGCTGCAGGCAAGGTGGGCCCTATTTCACCTGAGTCTCCCCCTGTGACTGAGAGGATGGCAGGAAGGGAAGCGGGACTCACTCCCATCCCAAGTATGACAGGTGTGTAGGAAGCCGTGATCCCCCCTCTCCTGGTGGAGACCCCGACACTGACCGATGCCTCGCAACCCTCCCTCCTCGCATCTCAACTGCCCCGGGTCGTGGCCCCCTCACCTTTGTAGTAGGGCATGAGCCCCAGGAATGCCTGGCGCACCTTTTCCCCCTTCAGTGGCTGCATGTTCTCCAGCTGCTCCAGGAGGGGCCCGATGGCGTAGTACTGGGCCTCCTTGTACACGGCCCGCACGCGCTCCCGGGGTGGCAGGTCCCCCGAGCGCAGGAAGTTCAGCACATCGCTGAGCAGGAAGGAAAGAGGGCGGGTGAGGGGGAGCTGATGGGCCCGAACAGGGCCTCCCAGAGGTTTAGAGCACAGGCTCTGGACCCAGGTGGCCCACTGTGTAACCTCAGGTAAGAGAATTTAATCTCTCTGTGCCTTGATTTTCTACTCCGTAAAATGGGGGAGAAAGTCAGAAAACTACCCCATCATGTTATGAGGGGATTAAATAAGTTAACATATAAAAAGTGCTTAGAAAATACCTAGCACAATGACTTCCAGTGGTTAAGACTCCATGCTCCCAATGCAGGGGCCATGGGTTCAATTCCTGGTCGGGGAAGTAAGATCCCACATGCCACATGGTGTGGCCAAGAAAGAAAGACATCTGGCACAGAGTAAGCCCTCAATAAGTGTTAGTGGTTGTTATCAGTATCATTATTAATATAATTATTAAGTACATATAGGAAAAATGAAAATATATATTTAATCTCTTTATATATTTTAATTGGGTATAGTTAATATCACCTATGAATATACCCATAACCACCACCACCTACATCAAGATACAGAACATTCCCATCTCCTTAAAGTTTCCTTGGGCCTCTTCCCAGCCAATCACTAGAGAGGCAAACGGTCTAACTTCTATCAACAAAGAGTACTTTTGCCTCTTCTTGAAATTCATGTAAGTGGAATCATACAGTATGTCCTCTTTGTGCCTGGCTCCTTCCCTTCAACCTAGTGTTTTTGAGATTGATTTCCTATGTTGTGTGCACAGGATTTCCCTTCCTTTGCTGTTTTTCTTTCTTTTATTGCTAAGTATCACACCGTTATATGGGTGTGCTATAGACTATTTATCCATTCTCCTACTGATGGACATTTTAGTTGTTTCTGGTTTGGGGTCTCTTAAAGTAGAGCTGTGATAAATATTCCCTGTAAACTTTTTGTGGACTTGGGGACCAATCCCTCTTAAGTGAATGTCAGCAGGAGAACTTTTTGGTCATAAATGCCTGTTTGACAAAGTGGTTGTAGCACTTCATTCCCACTAGCCACATGGACGAGTTCTGCACCCCCACCCACCCCTGCCATCAGTATTATGCTATACACAGAAGATGACTGCCTAGCCCTGACACCTGAACTGGTTTTGGGAGTGAATAAAAATGACACACTGTATTTTCTTAAAATAAAAATTCAGCTCTTTCAGTTCTCTCTTTAGATTCTGCAGTGCTAAGAGTCATTGGACCTATCACTGGCAGGTGTGGAAAGGCTCTTCTGTGAGGGTGTATGAGTAAACCCCAACATCAAGCTGTTACCTCAATAGTTTGGTTTATGACCATGATGCAACACCAGCCAGAACTCACTAAGCAATAATCTGTCAGCCACTATTCAGGTGTTATCCCATATAATCCCTTCAATGACACGGTGTAAGTGCTCTCTTGCACCCATTTTATAAATGAGGAAAAACTGGGGCTCAGAGAGCTTAAGGAACCCTCTTACTAAAGGAGCCATGGCTAGCCGGAGGCCCAGATGCAGACACAGGTGACTCCAAGCTCACACCAACAATGGTCCAGACTTTAGTCCAAAGAGCTACGTACTGAGCCCAACTGGAAACCAGCCTAAGGGGAGGCCCAAGCAGCCTCCACAGGGAGTGCTGGGGGCACGTGTGCTCACCCATGGAGAAAAGCCCTAAACTCTTTCATCTGAATCTTTCCACAACTTCACAGGCTGCTGGTGAACCACAGGCCACTGGAGTCCAGTAGTCTGAGGATGAATGCCACAATATCCTGTTTTCTGCCACACCCTTGCCTGGCCCTGCCACTCTCCAGCTGTGGCCACCTGAGCATGGGCACAGCAGCCCAGGGCCAAACCTAGTGCCCGCTCCCCATCACCCCTTCCAAAATTAGTCCTTTAGGCCCGAGGGCAAACCTCAGTGAGCTCTGAAAACCATAACCCCGGGGCCAGGTCCAGAGAGGAGTATTGTGGAAGATGCCAGCTGGGGCCAGCACTTTCCTCCCCCAAACAGCCTGCAAACAAAAATCTTTTTATAGCTCTGCAGAGAGATGTGACACTTTGTTTTCTCAGCATTGGAGGCAGCTGACAGCCCAATGGGGAAATCCAGATGCTTCAAAGCAAATTATTTGACCAGAGGCTCCTTTCTGAGGATGAAAAATGACCCTCCTCCCGGTGTGGGCAAGCCTACTTGGAGGCCGGCACAGAGATGTAGCAGTGGAGGGTTTCCTTTTGTTCAAGGTCAAGGACCACGCTAGTTCTCCAGTGATCTCCAAAGTTAGATGGATGGGGCAAAGAGCTTCAGCCATATACTCAAAGGACCTGGCCAAAGGTCACACCAAGACTCTATTTAATCCACATGACAGGCCTGCAAAGCAGCTATAATTATTTCTCATTTCACAAACAAGGAAACGGAAACACAGAGTCTTTAACTTGTGTGTAAAGTTGTCAGAAGTTATTTCTGGGAAAGACTTTTTTTTTTTGAGATTATGTCTTCCCATGTTTTACTGTTAAAATGACAGTAATAACTGAAGGTTTTTTTTTTAAGACTTGGCAATACTATAGGATGGCAACCCTATGTTGGTCCTCCTCTTACCTGTTTTATTTTTATTTATTTATCACTGCACTGTGAAGCTTGTGGGATCTTTAGTTCCCCAACCAGGGACTGAATGCAGGCCCTTGCCAGGGAGAGCATGGAGTCCTAACCACTAAACCACCAGGGAACTCCCTGTTTGTTTAACTATTCAAAGAAGTCTGGGAACCACCGCCACACACCATGTTCCTCCCTAGTGGTGATGCTGACGCTGGTGGAATTCCACTTTCCAGTCTTTGCATAGCAGAGAAGCGGTTTCATCACACCTACCCAATGTGTGTTACCTGGGATGTCTGGGGCTGTCCTTGCCTCCTCTGGGAAAAAAACTAAGAAGTCCGATCCAGTTCAAAGTGCACATTTATTAAATCCCACCAGCAGGTTATCTCCTCTTCCAGGTGTTATGGAAGGTATCACGGTCCTGGGTCCCAGCCCAGGCCACTCACTCACCAGGACCGCGCAGGTGACGGCAAAGCGAAGGACGTACCCGAAGTGCGCGCCGTCGCGGTCGATGAAGTAGCGGCCCTCGGCGTCGGTGGGGATGTAGTGTCGCCCGCTGAACATGGCCGCCAGCATGGTGTCCTCGTAGCGCCGCAGGGTGGACAGGCGTGTAGTGAAGTGAGCCCCTCCGATGTTAAGGGGGACGACCTCAGGGAACTGGGGAGGAATCGCCAGCGCTTTCAGTCCAGCAGCTGGGGAGGCAGCCCGGGCTGCCCGAAAGCCCGGAGTCGTTCTGACCGCTTCTCTCCCTTCCCCCCACCCCCTCATCCGTTACCAAGTCCTCTCCCTCCTCCTTCCACAGCTCTTAAATCGGGTCTCTTCCCTGCAGTCCTCCTACCTCTGCTCCAGAGTTCAAAGCCTTCGCTGTCCTCCTTCCGCTTTCTGAACTTCCCATCTTTGTGCCTTTGCTCATGTCCCCAGTGCTCCTGTCACTCTTTCTGTCCATTCAGCAAATGCAACTGCCCCATACGGCAGTGTGCGCTGTTCGCTGCGCAAGGGCACCCGGGTGAGCAGGCTCCGCTAGCCCAGCTGTGCGCCCTTGTGCTAATTCACACTAAGGCACCCTATGGGTTAGCAGCATCCATTCATTTAAAGAGCTTCTATTCAAGATCCCCTGCTCTGTGAGAAATATTTTTCTTTTACTTTCTTTCAAATATTTATTTATTTGGCTGCTCAGGCGTCTTAGTCACAGCATGTGGGTCTAGTTCCCTGACCAGGCATCTAACCCATGCCTTAGGAGCACTGAGTCTTAACCACTGGATAACCAGGGAAGTCCTGCGTGAGCAATTCTACTCTGTCGTCCCTTGCCTGCCCCAAGATAGGTTTAACTAAACACTCCCACCATTGTGCCTTCACTATACCCACATTCTCCTCTATAATAGTGCCTTGCACAATAGGTGCTTTGTGCTGTTGGTGGTTCTGTATTACTGCCCAAGTTTTCCGAGGGCAGGGACAGCATCTTGTTCACCTATTCTGAGGCCACCCAGAGCAAGGCTCACAGATGCTTGTTGAATAACGCCAGGCATAGACTCCTCATCCTCTGTACCTCTCTGCTTCCCTCCTTAATCTGTGCAGTGAGATTAGTCCCCAGTCCAGTTACAGTTCTGGAGTCAAGGGCAGGGAATAAGGGAACCAACATTTGCCCTGAGAAACTCTAGGTTCTCCCTAATATGCTCAGGGTTTTTTTTTCCCCCCTCCTAATCTCTTCACTACTTGTGGCTTTGAAATAAAGCAGGCCAATTCTCTCTAATTTTCCCACAAACCTCCTCCAGATTAACTAAAATTGTATCTCACTGCATACTTCAATATTACGACATCGCTCGGGCTCTGTGAAAGTCTGTGTGTGTTTATCTAGATAGTCCTTTCTCCCAACATTCAAATCCTTTGTGAAATAAAAGGAGGAAGAAACACAGTACATCAAAGTGGTCCAGGGTCTTGTGCAGTATGCCTGGCTCATAGTAAAACCTCAAATAAGCATCAAATGAATGATGAATCAGACAGACAAGCATTTACAGTTCTGTGAATGTAGGTGACGTTACTCGTCTGCACCCAGAGGACATAGGAAATGCCTGCTGCTTATTCAACAGCTAGCTCCACTAAAACTATTCTATGTGCACATCAAGGACTCAAATATTATTGGGGGATAATAATACTTTACATTACTCACATGAAGCCATGCAATATTTTACATTACTTACATGGAGCCATCTAATCTGTGAAAGAGCTGGCACTGGAGTGCTGGCCTATAATCTCCAGGTCCTATGCTTTTTCTCTCAAAACAGACTGTTTCCCAGTAACAGCACGCGCACACACACACACACACAAATGGCACCCCGTGTCTCCAGTGGCTCATTTCTTTCTTCAATTACAAAAGTCCTCCTGGAGTTTTGCCCATTTCACAAGTGTCCCATGATGTTTAGACCACAGCCTCCTAACCCCAAGACGACACTGAAACTTCCCAAGAGCCTCACCCAGGCCCACCTTGCCCTTCTGGGGTTGAGTCCCTTCATCTAGAATGCTACCTGTCACATGCGTCCAGGTCTGCCACTACCTTAGCCCCTATCTCCTAGCCTCTGTTTTCAGCGTCCAGCAGGGCCCCACCTTCTTTCCTCCCAAGGGTCATTTCAGGTGTTCACAAGATAGTGTCACATGCGTTCAGTGAGACCAGTGGAAGCCACGGTGCGTCACAGCACAGCATCTAGGAGGGAGGGCCATGGAGCTGTCGGGTGGGTAAGGCTACAGCTATGAACTGGCCTGCTTTACATCTGCACGCTGCCCCTGACCCCACTCTCTGGGCAGCTGGAGACTGGGTCTGCACAACTACCCAGGCGTCCTCTTGGATTCTCTAGAAAACACTATCATCTCTTGGAGCTCCAAGGGTCCCTTCCCATGGCTACCCTCCCTCCTCCAGTAGATAAGGGTGGGACAAAGGGATGGAAGTACCAACCCAGGAGGCAGTGAATCCTGGAAGGAGGCGGATGGGAGGGCCAGGTGCCTCCTGGGACAGGGAAGACACACCTGGTGTGTTTGACAAGGGGTGGGGGGGATCGGTGGGTGGTGGGAGCGGGGTGGTAGGGGAGCAAAGAGGACTGGCGCTGCCCTCGGCCCGAACCCCACCCTCCACCTCCGCGCCGCTCACATCCCAAGGTCAGCTCTGCCGGACACTGGCTCCTCGTTCTGCGGCCCTTCCCGCGCCCCCAACCCCTCCCCGGGTCCAGGTACCTCCTGCGGCAGCAGAGGCAGTGAGTGCCCCGCCTGCGTGGCCGTCGGGGTGGCCGGCTCCAGAAAGTCGTCTTCGGCGTCGGAGCTGGACATGGCACCGTCCGGGCGACGGCTGTCTGGCTCCCGCCCCGTGACTACCACCATCCCTCTGGCTCTGGGCAGTGGGCGCGGCTTTGGGCGGGCGGGCGGGCGGGAGGGCGGCAGCCCGGGCACTAGCACCCAGCAGATCCTGGCATGACGCGGCGCGGCCGACAGGCGGGGCCGGAGGGGCCGAGAGCGCAGTGCGCGCAGGCTCTAGGGCGGTGACTCCCTCAGCGCCGACCGGCTAGCCGACCACTGTGGGGACCACAGGGCCACTGGTCTGACCCGGCTGCCTCACGCTATTGGCCGAATCCCGCTAGCGCCCGCCCCCGATTGGCAGGAAGTTCGACCAATCTCAGGGCAGACAGAGCTTTCAGCCCGCGCCTGAGTAGCCATCAGGTGCCAAACCGCTGGCCTTCCCGGCTCTGATTGGCCGTCTGGTCAGCGGGCTCGCCCTCTCCACCCGCTACCACTCGCTCCGCGCAACGGGCGCGCGCGCGGCCACCACCTCTAAGCCGGGCCTTCTTGTTGGCGGGGAGGGTGGCTCCCGCATCCCAGTCGACACCTAGAAACTTGAGAGAGAGGGCTTACGACTTAATCGTTCGTACGTTTCCAGGGCAACGGGTCCTGCACATCCTTGGGCGTCGGAGGCCGGGGAAATCCGAATCCGGGAGGACCGGGTCACCTCAATGGAAAACCTGAGCATCCTTTCCTGAGGGAGGAGGCTGAGGTCACTGAGGTTGTAGGAGAGGAAGGGCAGCACTGCGACAGGGGCTGGCCCTCCTCTAACCGCAGAGACGGAACCTGGGTTTCCAGTCTTTCCCGACTGACTCAAGCAGCAATCCGAAAAAGGAAATTCAAAACAGGGGCGATTGAGTTCGATTAAGAATGGCGTAACTCTCCACCCTCCACGCGTCAGGTCTTCCTCTGGACACCTGGAGACACGGATGAAGACACGCCCTGTCTAAATAAGCTCACAGGCTGCGGAGGCGGAGTCCAGCCTGGGCCAACACGTCTGTCTGCAGCCTTGGAATCCGTGTCTCCTGGTATGACAGTCAGCTCAGGGCCTCTCCTAGGGGGTCAAGATTTTAGTTCTTTCAAACCATTTTTACATCTGGCTCTTCATTTGAATCTCACATTGTTGTGTCAGAAAAGGAAACTGAGGTCTAGAGGATTAAAACAGCTTCAGGGAGGTCAGCCATGAGCAAGAGGCACAACACTTCCTCTGTTGGACCAATCACACTCCCAGTTGTAGGAGTCTCCTGAAGTGAAGTGAAGTCGCTCAGTCGTGTCCGACTCTTTGCGACCCCATGGACTGTAGCCTACCAGTCTCCTCTGTCCATGGGATTTTCCAGGCAATAGTACTGGAGTGGATTGCCATTTCCTTCTCCACTGGATCTTCCCCACCCAGGGATGGAACCCAGGTCTCCCGCATTGTAGACAGACGCTTTACTGTCTGAGCCACCAGGGAAGTCTCCTAGGTCAGTGTTTTTTCTAAATACAGTTGCATCAAAATTACTGGAGGGAGAATTTCTTAAAAAACAGATTCCCAGCCCAGTTGCTCAGTCGTGTCCAATTCTTTGTGACTCCATGGATTGTAGCCTGCCAGGCTTCTCTCTTGGTAGGATTCTCAGGGCAAGAATAGTGGAGTGGGTTGCCATTCCTTTCTCCAGGGGATCTTTCCCTTCCTGGGATGGAATGCGGGTCTCCAGCATTGCAGGCAGATTCTTTACCATCTGAGCCACCAGGGAAGCCCTTCTCCAAATATAGTTGCATCAGAATTACTGGAGGGGTAAAATACAGATTCCCAGCCTCACCTCCAGAGACTCTGATTTGGTGCATCTTGGGGTGAAGCCCTTTAATTTGCATTCCTAACAAACGCCCAGGTTATTCTGATGCTGCAGGTCCTCGAACCATGTTTTGAGCAGCACTGCCCTGATGAAGGCCCCTTGAGGCCATCTCTTGGCTCTCACTACCTGCTCCAGCCTCTCTGAACAATATCTATAACAAATTTCCTCTTTCCATCCTTAGGAAGTTTCAGCTGTAATAGAAATTGCAGCCAAAGGTGGCTTAAATCAGTGGTCCCCAGCCTTTTTTGCACCAGGGGCCAGTTTTATGGAAGACAATTTTTCTGTGGATGGGATGGTTTCTGGATGATTCAAGTGCATTACATTTGTTGTACACTTTATTTCTATTATTATTACATCAGCTTCACCTCAGATCATCAGGTATTAGATCCCAGAGGTTGGGGATCCCTAGCTTAAATAATAGGAGAAGTTTATTATCTTATGTAACAAGAAGTCTGAGTAGATCCTGGGTTGGTTCAGTAGGTAACGCAACAAGGAGTTACCTGGACCAGCTTGGTTCATTTATCCCCTCTGCCAGATGGCCTCTCCTCCCCTAGGAATCCATAGAGAAAACCAGAGAGCTAAGGGCTATTGGGGTGACATTTATTCCTACACCTTAAAGCAAGGCTTTATAAAAAGAATAGGAAGGGAGCCCCAGAGACTTGGGATGTAGGAAAGCCCATGTGCCATCATGGTTACATTACTGAATGTGTTCGAGTTTTTATCTTCCTTTTCGGTTGAGGAATATATTTTCTTCCAGAATATAGTTTCCCAGTTGGTTTCTGTTTACACGGTGAGGGGACATCCAAGATCAGCTGCCTGGAATGAGGATTTGCTGAGCAAGTAGGCAGGGGTTGGAGCAGGTTTTCTGGGAAAGCAGGGCACTTCGCTGGCAGCGGCTACCCCCAGCCTGCAGTGAAATGATTTCCAGGCCAGTCCGCATGAGGTCTGGAGAAAAGGGTCAATGAGCCTTGGAGGGGGCATGGCGTGCAGGGGTGGGTTCTTTCAGAACACAGACACTTAAACATTGCTGGGATTATTTTTCCTCCAGGAGTCACTCAAACAGATAGTCCTACAGGCATGGAACCCTGCAATTAGTCAATTGGATTCTATCCTCCATGCCTCATTAAAGAAAAGAACTTTTGAATGCCAACAGATTTCCAAAGTACTGATCCAACTACTGAATTTTCTCTCCCAATTCTAATTCAGCGAATAAGAACAATAAAGGAAATAAAAATGGGAACAAAAGCATCCATCTTCTTTTCCTTCCAGTTGAAGGACTGGCCTTTCCTTTCTCTCCCAGCTTTGAGGAGGAGGCTGTTTGCCAGCAGCTTCCCAAGTCCCAAGGCACAAAAGCTTGGCTAAGGACACACTTGCTCAGAACTCGGCTCAGCTCTCTCTCAGCCTCTGACACACCCCCATTCATTAACCACTGCTGTTCCTTAGCCTTACCCACTGTCCACTTGAAAAATATGGCTGATGTTCAGATTGGCTCTCTCATTTCTTTTCTGAATCCCATCTACCCCCCACAAGTGTGCCTCACTGAATGCCAGAAACTTGAAATCTAAAAGCTACTTTTCCATAGTATCTTGAATCCTGGGTTCTACGGGTGACTTAACTTTCACCAAGCAGATCCCTGCACTTGAGATTTGGAGGGGGAAAGTGGACCCTGAGTTGGAGGCCTGCTTCTTGCTTTTTCAGCAGACCATCTTGGATATGGAAATGTTAAAACTTTTTTTTTTGCTGTGGTGCAGCAGAGGTCCCCTGTTGGTCTTTACCTTCCTGGATTTTCAGAACTAGGGTGAGGGCATCCATTTTGCTGTCTTATTCATCTCTGTAATCAGCCTCCATGGTCCAGAACAATGCCTGACATAGAGTAGAAACTCAACAGATGAATACATGAAAGAAATGTTCAAATAATTACTTCTCTCTGTAGATTTTTTTTCTCCAGTATTTTATTGGTATTATTAGTATATAAAGACATGGATTGTTATTGATATCATAGAGCTAGGGAATTTCAGGATGGCATCATGCTGGGTTGGTGAGAAGGGGCACCCCTCAAGTTCTGAAAAGTCCTAGGGGTGTTATCCAGGGCAGAACATTCAGTGGGGGGGCTCTTTGGTTTGAAGTGCACATTGGTAACCATGGTAACTGGTAACCATATTTTCACTGTGCAAGATGACATGGGCCCCAAAGTGTTCTCATCCTAAGCTCTTTGTATGTCAGTTTTTATGAATGTTTTATATTTCCATGAATTAATTATAATAAAACGTAAAATATAGATGCAAAAATAACTCACATCCAACAGTAGAAACTAACACAACATTGTAAATCAATTATACTCCAATAAAAGTTAATGGAAAACAAACAAACAAACTTGGGACTTCCCTGGCAGTCCAGCGGTTAAGACTTCCACTGCAGAGGGTGCCAGTTCAATCCCTGGCTGGGGAACTAAGATCCCACATGCCACATGGTGCAGCCAAAAAGTAAAAATTAAAATAATGATAACAATCACATCCAGAATCCTATGAAAATAGTGTTTTATTATTCTTTTTTAAATTATTTATTTATTTGGCTGTGCCAGGTCTTAGTTGCAAGTATGTGGGATCTAGTCCCCTGACCAGGGATTGACCCTGGACCCTCTGCACTGGGAGTGCAGAGTCTTAGCTGCTGGACCACCAGGGAAGTCCCCTGAAAATAGTGTTTCATTATTTTGGTTTGAGGGCTTCCCAGGTGGTGCTAGTGGTAAAGAACCTACCTGTCAATGCAGAAGACATAAGAGATGCAGGTTCGATCCCTGGGTCAGGAAGATCCCCTGGAGGAGGGCATAGCAACCCACTCCAGTATTCCCTACTGGAGAATCCCATGGACAAAATCCCCTGGTGGACTACAGTCCATGGGGTCATAGAGTCGGACAAGACTGAAATGACTTAGCATGCACGCAATTTGGTTTGAGTTGGTAGCTGTCCTACCAACTGCTGCCGATTACTCTCCCACCCCTTTATGTCTCTAAGTGAACTCTTGTTCCAGGCACCTCTGGAAGCATTACAGTCAAATCTCACTGGTGGCTGGCTGAGTTACCTGGAGCCACATCCCCAGTTCTCCCTCCCACTCTCTTGAGTGGCATTTTCACTAGTCTTATCAGTTCAGGTTTAAGCACTTCACAGTTTAAAAATCTTTTAGTCAGCTCTTTGTGGCACCTTGGAAGCTGTCGGCTGCTTCAGAATGAAGCTGAACATCTCTTTCCCGCCCACTGGCTGCCGGAAGCTCAATGAAGCAGATGATGAATGAAAACTTTGTACCTTCTACGAGAAGCATATGGCCACAGAAGTTGCTGCTGATGCTTTGGGTGAAGAATGGAAGGGTTATGTGGTCCGAATCAGTGGCAGGAACGATAAGCAGGGTTTCCCCATGAAGCAGGGTGTCTTGACCCATGGCTGAGTTCGCCTGCTACTGAGTAAGGGGCATTCCTGTTACAGACCAAGGAGGACTGGAGAGAGAAAGTGCAAATCTGTATGGGGTTGCATTGTGGATGCCAGTCTGAGTGTTCTCAATTTGGTCATCGTGAAAAAAGGGGAGAAGGATATTCCTGGACTCACTGATACTACAGTGCCTTATCGCCTGGGTCCCAAAAGAGCGAGCAGAATCCGCAAACTTTTCAATCTCTCTAAAGAAGATGATGTCCACCAGTATGTTGTGCAAAAGCCCCTAAACAAAGACGGTAAGAAACCTAGGACTAAAGCACCCAAGATTCAGCGTCTCGTGACTCCACGAGTTCTGCAACACAAACACCGGTGTATTGCTCTGAAGAAATAGCATACTAAGAAAACTAAAGAGGCTAACCTTTTGGCCAAGAGAATGAAGGAGGCCAAAGAAAAACGGCAGGAACAGATTGCCAAGAGACGGAGGCTGTCCTCTCTGAGAGGTTCTATTTCTGAGTCCAGTCAAAAATGAGATGTTCTAAGAGTACCAAATAAGATCAGACATCAAAAAAAAATCTTTTATTCAATATGATTCCATCAAGTGGGAAAAGAATTTATCGGGAAATATAATCCCCCATGCCCTGATAAAATGCACCTTGTCTGCTGGGGTCCCCATCTCTTGGGACGGCTCCACCATTCCACAGCCTTTCTCCCCCGCAGGGACCCCCGCCCACTTAGAAACTGCCCTAGATTTGAGGTTAGAAATGGCCTGCTTCTCTGAGACAGTAAAAGAGTATCGGAGAAAAACAATTTGCCATTTGGGGGCTTCCTAGCGCTGATATTTGTTCCATTTGTTTGGAACTGTCAGCTAAGAGTCCTTTGCTGCTGCTGCTGCTAAGTCTCTTCAGTCGTGTCTGACTCTGCAACCCCATAGACGGCAGCCCATCAGGCTCCCCTGTCCCTGGGATTCTCCAGGCAAGAATACTGGAGTGGGTTGGTAAAACATTAAAATATCCTGAGGCAATATAGGATTAAAATAATCTATAAGAGTAGGGGGTCTGAAACTTTTTCTGTAAAGGGCCAGAGTAAATATTTTCAATTTACCAGGCCATAGAGTTTGTATTTAGCTCCGTTGCTATTGAGGAAAAGCAGCCATAGACAAGACGCAAGTGACGTCATAGGTTTTGTAGTAAATTATGTCATAAGACATAAACGGTGTGGTCAGATTTGGCTCAATGGTTGTAGTTTACCAACCCCAACACTTCGCCAGTGGACCATGTTTTGTCAGAACTCTCCATCATGACCCGTCCATCTTGGGTTGCCCTACACACCATGGCTCATAGTTTCACTGAGTTAGACAAGGCTGTGGTCCATGTGATCAGATTGGTTAGTTTTCTGTGATTGTGGTTTTCAGTCTGTCTGATCTCTGATGGAGAAGGATAAGAGGCTTATGGAAGCTTCCTGATGGGAGAGACCAACCAAGGGGGAAACTGGGTCTTGTTCTGATGGGCCATGCTCAGTAAATCTTTAATCCAATTTTCTGTTGATGGGTGGAGCTGTGTTCCCTCCCTGTTATTTACCTGGGGCCAAACTATGTTGGAGAAGATTCTTGAGAGTCCCTTGGACTGCAAGGAGATCCAACCAGTCCATTCTGAAGGAGATCAGCCCTGGGATTTCTTTGGAAGGAATAATGCTAAAGCTGAAACTCCAGTACTTTGGCCACCTCATGCGAAGAGTTGACTCATTGGAAAAGACTCTGATGCTGGGAGCGATTGGGGGCAGGAGGAGAAGGGGACGACAGAGGATGAGATGGCTGGATGGCATCACTGACTCGATGGACGTGAGTCTGGGTGAACTCCGGGAGTTGGTGATGGACAGGGAGGCCTGGCATGCTGCGATTCATGGGGTCGCAAAGAGTCGGACACGACTGAGCGACTGAACTGAACTGAACTGAACTGAAACTGTGGTGGAGGGCTTCCCTAGTGGTTCAGAGGTAAAGCATCTGCCTGCAATGTGGGAGACCAGGATTCAATCCCTGGGTCGGGAAGATCCCCTGGAGAAGGAAATGGCAACCCACTTCAGCACTCTTGCCTGGAAAATTCCATGGACTGAGGAGCCTAGTAGGCTACAGTCCCTGCGGTTACAAAGAGCTGGACATCACTGAGCGACTTCACTTCAACTTCAAACTATGGTGGAGGTGATGAAGATAATGGCGACCTCCTTCAAAAAATCCCATGCATGTACTGCTGCACTCAGTGCCCCCAGCCTGCAGCAGGCCACCACCGATCCACGCCTCCAGCAGAGACTCCTAGACCAGTCTCTTGTGGGGTCACTGCTCCTTTCTCCTGGGTCCTGGTGTGCACAAGGTTCTGTTTGTGCCCTCCAAGAGTCTGTTTCCCCAGTTCTGTGTAAGTTCTGGCGGCTCTGTGGTGGGGTTAATGGTGACCTCCTCCAAGAGGGCTTATGCCATGCCCAAGTCTGCAGCACCCAGAGCCCCTGCCCCTGCGGCAGTCCACTGCTGACCTGCACCTCCACAGGAGACACTCAAACACAGTTCTGTCTCAGTCCCTGTGGGGTTTCTGGGTCCTGGTGCACAGAAGCTTTGTTTGAGCCCTCTGAGTGTCTCTGGAGGGAATGGGGTTTGATTCTAAATGGCAATTCACCCCTTCTACCATCTCGCTGGGGCTTTTCTGCCCTTGGATGTGGGGTATCTCCTCACAGCTGCTCCAGCACCATGCAGCCACCACTCCAGTGCCTACCATCTTAGAAGAAAGCAATCTAGAACTTTCCCAATGCAGGGGGGCCTAGGTTCAATCCCTGGTCAGGAAACTAAATCCCACTAAAGATCCTGCATGCCACAAACATTACGGAGTCTCAGTGACAAATGGAGTTGTGACCACGTCTGTTTCACAGGGGATCTAGTAGGTTCACAGAAGCATATGTGGTTATTTCTCTAGCTCACAGTCAGGACGCCTGGTGGCTCACGGGGCACAGCCTGCAGCCATCCAGGACAAAATGTGGTCCACTGGAGAAGGGAATGGCAAACCACTTCAGTACTCTTGCCTTGAGAACCCCATGAACAGTATGAAAAGGCAAAAAGATACTACACTGAAAGATGAACTCCCTAGGTCAGTGAAGTGAAGTCAAGTCACTCAGTTGTGTCCAACTCTTTGTGACCCCATGGACTGTAACCTGCCAGGCTCCTCTGTCCATGGGATTTTCCAGGCAAGAATACTGGAGTGGGTAATATGCTACTGGAGATCAGTGGAGAAATAACTTCAGAAAGAATGAAGAGACAGAGCCAAAGCAAAAACAACACCCAGTTGTGGATGCGACTGGTGATAGAAGCCAAGTCCGATGCTGTAAAGAGCAATATTGCATAGGAACCTGGAATGTTAAGTCCATGAATCAAGGCAAATTAGAAGTGGTCAAACAGGAGATGGCAAGAGTGAACGTCGACATTCTAGGAATCAGCGAACTAAAATGGACTGGAATGGGTGAATTTAATTCAGATAACCATTATCTCTACTACTGTGGGCAAGAATCCCTCAGAAGAAATGGAGTAGCCATCATAGTCAACAAAAGAGTCCAAATTGCAATACTTGGATGCAGTCTCAAAAACGACAGAATGATCTCTGCTCATTTGAGATGAGAATGGCATTTGAATTTGAATGGCAAACCATTCAATATCACAGTAATCCAAGTCTACGCCCCGACCAGTAATGCTGAAGAAGCTGAAGTTGAAGGGTTCTATGAAGACCTACAAGACCTTCTAGAACTAACACCCCCAAAAGATGGCCTTTTCATTATAGGGGACTGGAATGCAAAAGTAAGAAGTCAAGAAACACCTGGAGTAACAGGCAAATTTGGCCTTGGAGTACACAGTGAAGCAGGGCAAAGGCTAATAGAGTTTTGCCAAGAGAACGCACCGGTCATAGCAAACACTGTCTTCCAACAACAAAAGAGAAGACTCTACACATGGACATCACCAGATGGCCAACACCGAAATCAGATTGATTATATTATTTGCAGCCAAAGATGTAGAAGCTCTATACAGTCAGCAAAAACAAGACTGGGAGCAGACCACAGCTCAGATCATGAACTCCTTATTGCCAAATTCAGACTTAAATTGAAGAAAGTAGGGAAAACCACTAGACCTTTCAGGTATGACCTGAATTGTCGGGAGCTGCCTTAGGCATTACTGACAAAATGGAGGCACGGCCCCCAGCCCCCTCTCCTCATTCCTCAGGCACGGATCCCGGGATGAAGGAGTTAGGCCTTGTAATTCTGACTTGTCTTTTCCTCTCCTAGGCTGAGTTGACTGAAAAGGAATATTAAGGTGCTTATTGTTCTTGAGAGGAGCATGAGAAGGCACAAAGCCTTCTGCAGCTGTGCTCAGAAAATAATTCATAAAGTTAATCATTGACATTTGTTCAAGGACTTTTACAAAAGAGTGTTCCAGGATGAGCACATTGTAGCTTGAGGCCATGAGAGGGATTGATATCTGAAGCCTATTTGTGAGAATGTTTATGGCAAAGGAGTTTACTGAATTTAGGGCTTAGAAATAATTAAAACAGTTAGAAGTTAAAGATTTAAGGAATGTTGTAAAGCTAGAATATTTTACTATAGCTTATAGAAGTTAGGAATTTTTAGAGACACTATAGCTAGAAGCCTTTTTAAGAGACAGTGAGCTCAGGATGTTAGGGGCAAACAGGATTTAGGAAGATAAGTAGTAAACTGAGGAATGTAGCATGAGTTACAATGTAATCACAAGTTAACTATAGGACACATTAGAAGAGGTAGATAATAGATGATAAGGCTGATTCTGAGATAATCACTGAAGCAGGAACTCTGAAGAGCAACAATGATTTATGGAGATAATAAATCTGGGAGAGGGGGAACTGAAAATGTCAAACCTCTGACCTAATGTTTTTGTAAAAGTATAAAAGAGAATCTTAAACTTGAAATAAATAGGCAGTCCAAGAAAAATGAGAGGCTGTCTCATTCACCGACACCGTTCACCTCTTCAGGTTGAATCCCTGGCTGCTGGAGTTGGACTCCGGCACTGAATCAAATTCCTTACGATTATACAGTGGAAGTGACAAACAGACTCAAGGGATTAGATTTGATAGATTGCCCGAAGAACTATGAATGGAGGCTCATAACATTGTACAGGAGACAGGAATCAAGACCATCCCCAAGAAAAAGAAATGCAAAAAGGCAAAATGGTTGTCTGAGGAGGCCTTACAAATAGCTGTGAAGAGAAGTGAAATGCAAAGGAGAAAAGGAAAGATACACCCATTTGAATGCAGAGTTCCAAAGAATAGCAAGGAGAGATAAGAAAGCCTTCCTCAGTGATCAGTGCAAAGAAAGAAAGGAAAACAATAGAATGGGAAAGACTAGAGATCTCTTCAAGAAAATTAGAGATACCAAGGAAACATTTCATGCAAAGATGGGCTCAATAAAGGACAGAAACGGTATGGACCTAACAGAAGCAGAAGATACTCAGAAGAGGTGGCAACAAAACACGAAGTATACAAAAAAGATCTTCACGACCCAGATAATCACAATGGTGTGATCCCTCACCTAGAGCCAGACATCCTGGAGTGCAGTCAAATGGGCCTTAGGAAGCATCACTACAAACAAAGCTAGTGGAGGTGATGGAACTCCAGTTGACCTATTTCAAATCCTAAAAGATGATGCTGTGAAAGTGTTGCACTCAATATGCCAGCAAATTTGGAAAATTCAGCAGTGGCCACAGGATTGGAAAAGGTCAGTTTTCATTCCAATCCCAAAGAAAGGCAATGCCAAAGAACACTCAAACTATCGCACAATTGCACTCATCTCACACTCTGGTAATGTTCAAAATTCTCCAAGCCAGGCTTCAACAGTACATGAACCGTGAACTTCC
Organism: Bos grunniens; assembly: GCF_055505025.1. Classification (NCBI taxonomy): domain Eukaryota; kingdom Metazoa; phylum Chordata; class Mammalia; order Artiodactyla; family Bovidae; genus Bos; species Bos grunniens. Next base: position 14,620,137 of record NC_141189.1, read on the forward strand.
AGATGTTCAAGCTGGATTTAGAAAAGGCAGAGGAACAAGAGATCAAATTGCCAACATGTGTTGGATCATCAAAAAAGCAAGAGAGTTCCAGAAGAACATCTACTTCTGCTATACTGACTGTGCCAAAGCCTTCTGCTGTGTGGATCACAATAAACTGTGGAAAATTCTTCAAGAGATAGGAATACCAGACCACCTCACCTGCCTCCTGAGAAATATGCAGGTCAGGAAGCAACAGTTAGAACTAGAGATGAAACAACAGACTGGTTCCAAATGGGAAAGGAGTACATCAAGGCTGTATATTGTCACCCTGCTTATTTATCTTATATGCAGAGTACATCATGAGAAACAGTGTGTTGGATGAAGCACAAGCTAGAATCAAGACTGCTGGGAGAAATATCAATAACCTCAGATATGCAGATGACACCACTCTTGTGGCAGAAAGGGAAGAACTAAAGAGCCTCTTGAAAGTGAAAGAGGAGAGTGAAAAATTCAACATTCAGAAAACTAAGATCATGGCATCTGGACTTATCACTTCATGGCAAATAGATGGGGAAACAGAAACAGTGACAAACTTTATTTTGGGGGGCTCCAAAATCACTGCAGATGGTGAGTGCAGCCACAAAATTAAAAGATGCTTGCTCCTTGGAAGAAAAGTTAGGACCAACATATTAAAAAGCATATTAAAAAGCAGAGATATTACTTTGCCAACAAAGGTCCATCTAGTCAAAGCTATGGCTTTTCCAGTAGTTATGTATGGATGTGAGAGTTGGACTATAAAGAAAGCTGAGTACCGAAGAATTGATGCTTTTGAACTGTGGGGTTGGAGAAGGCTCTTGAGAGTCCCTTGGACTGCAAGGAGATCCAACCAGTCCATCCTAAAGAAAATCAGTCCTGAACGTTCATTGGAAGGACTGATGCTGACGCTGAACTCCAGTACTTTGGCGACCTGGTGTGAAGAACTGACTCAATCTGAAAAGACCCTGATGCTGGGAAGGATTGAAGGCAGGAGGAAAAGGGGATGACAGAGGATGAGATGGTTGGATTGCATCACTGACAGAATGGACATGAGTTTGAGTAAACTCTGGGAGTTGGTGATGGACAGGGAAGCCTGGCGTGTTGCAGTCCATGGGGTCTTAGAGTCGGACACAAATGAGAGACTGAACTGAACTGAATCCCTACACAAGAGAAATAGATCTAAGTGCATTGTGATCTTTTGCTCCATCTAAATGCCTTAATAGTTAATACCCAGCTTCATGTTTTTTTAGAAATTTTTCTTCTTTTTTATAAACACTTGTGTCAAGGGCTGAGTTTCAATAGACTGCAACAAGGGAGCTGCTTGTTATGTACAGAAATACCAAAGCTTCATTTCTAATTCAAGTCTCAGCTACTCATTTGTGACGAACAACCAATAGCCAAGACTTGATTATTAATTTTACTGATTTTTCATCAAAAGGAATGGCTAAATAAAGAGACATCAGAAAATAAATGAATGGAAAGTTCCTGTTAAATATAACTAGATGGCTCGTCTTGGGTAAGTCACAGTACTACTCTAGACCCCAGATTTTCTAAGATTAGGGCATTCAATCTCTTGATTTATTTCTTTTATAAAGCTCTCATTGTTTTTCACTTCTTTACTGAAAGTAATTCATGATGATTGTAGCATTTAGAAAACAGGGTTAAGCAGAAAGACAATAAAAATACCCACAACCCCACCACAAAGAGATAAGACTGTTAATGTCTTGGCACATGTCCTTTCTGTTGTCTTTCAATTTAGTGACTCCATTTAGTTTTCTATCCATCCTTTAAATAACAGAAGTGGGAGCAACCAAACAGCTTTGTGATTTCAAATTTTCACTTAATGTAATGTGAACATTTTTCCTTGTTATGAACATTTTCTACAGTATCATATTAGCTGAATATTGTTATGTGGATGTACCATAAATCATTTAACTAAACCTGCCTTTCATTAGTTTTCTTTTCCAGTTTTTTGTTTCTCTAAACTTCATTGCAGTGGACATCTTTGTGGGGAAACTTTTACACACATCTATATTTCCGTATTTACTTTTCTGTACATTCAGCAGTTATTCCATGTTTGACCAACAGAGGGCATTTAGAGCTTCCATCTCAGAGAAAGGCCATAAAGCCATTTCTACCAGACATAACAAAATACTGGTTTTCTTTGGAAGGAATGATGCTAAAGCTGAAACTCCAGTACTTTGGCCACCTCACGCGAAGAGTTGACTCATTGGAAAAGACTCTGATGCTGGGAGGGATTGGGGGCAAGAGGAGAAGGGGACGACAGAGGATGAGATGGCTGGATGGCATCACTGACTCGATGGACGTTGAGTCTGGGTGAACTCCGGGAGTTGGTGATGGACAGGGAGGCCTGGCGTGCTGCGATTCATGGGGTCGCAAAGAGTCGGACATGACTGAGCGACTGATCTGATCTGATCTGATTGTGAAAAATATAATTTTGGATGTCCAGTAATAATCAGCAAATTCCAAAGGGAGAATCAGTCATTTATTTTTATATATAACCAGAATTCCTCCCTGCAAAAACAAACAAACAAACAAAAAACCCTCAAATAGTGTGCTTTATTAAGACTTAAATCCAAAATGAATACAAATTATCTTTTTTGCCCAATTCAGAAAAGGAGAGCTCAGCTTTACGCAAAGACCTAAATTCCCCACAGAAGATAATGATAAACAAGCAGGGAAGGGAGCTCAATGCCCAAAATATAGGTCTTGCCAGAGAAAAGCCCAGACAGCCCCAGGATCTGGAGGTCCCTAGGAAGACAAATTTGGCGGCAACACTGGAGTCCTGCCTAGACTATTACTTATCCATCACCTACCAGCCAGGTTGTGGTAGGTAATAGTATAGGTTTTGTTAGCTAGAGCCCATTGTTTTATGTACATTCTTCTTGATTTTCACCAAGATCATAAATTTACAAGGCAGCACTTCTTGGCACAATAATTATAGCCAGCAAATGACTAAGTACAAGGGGGGTATTTAAATAGTTGTCACTCAGTGCTAATGATAAGTTTCTGTTCTAGTAAAAAGATGATTATTGAGAGGCAGAGTGGTGGGTAAGGTTGTAGGCTCTAGAGCCAGGTTGCCTGTACTTGCATCCTGATTTCATCACTTACTAGCTGATCTGGAAAGCTAGTACTGCCTCCTGACCCAGTGTCTGTGAAAATGCTGCTGCTGCGGCTAAGTTGCTTCAGTCGTGTCCAACTCTGTGTGACCCCATAGACGGCAGCCCACCAGGCTCCCCCGTCCCTGGGATTCTCCAGGCAAGAACACTGGAGTGGGTTGCCATTTCTTTCTCCAATGCATGAAAGTGAAAAGTGAAAGTGAAGTCGCTCAGTCGTGTCCGACTCTTCGCGACCCCATGGACTGCAGCCTACCAGGCTCCTCCGTCCATGGGATTTTCCAGGCAAGAGTACTGGAGTGGGGTGCCATCGCCTTCTCCGTATGTTCACCTAGGGCTGAGTATTGGAGTCAGGCTGGGCTATAGTTTACAAATGTCCTTGCCTCCCATTCTAATAGGCTCTGGAAGGGTGTGTGACCTCCTCCCTACAATGCTGGTAACATAAGACTAATACAGGAAATAAGGAAAAAACAAAATCATGAATTACATTATGCTAAAGCTGATTTTATTGCTTTCTGGAGGCTGGAGTAGTAACTAGAGCAGTAATGGGACTTAAGACAGCTGAGCCCATAACAGAGCTGGGATTTCCCAGGGAGACAGGAGAGGGACTGGGTTTCTGGGCATCTGGAAGCAGCAGAAAATAGTGTAAGGGCCCAGGGAGGAAGTGTACTGTTCACAAGGGGTGCCAAGGCCACACTGTGGAGGCAGAACAATTCTGATGTCATGTGTGAGGCATTAGAGAATCAAAGGTTTTTGAACAAAAGAGTGACTTAAGACATAGTGCTGAACAAAGGACTGCTCTGGCAGCAGGATTCATTTTCAGTTGAAGGGGACAGGGCTAGGGGAGTGGAGCGGAAAGAAGGATTGTAGGGTCAGGATTGAAACCATGTCTGTGGCACTAGCTGAGGGGCCTCGTGTAAATGACTTGACTAGGCCAGCCTCTGTTTCTTCATCTGAAACTGATATGTTAGAGGCTTCTGGGAAGATTAATCATTTACCAAATATTTTATTAGGTTCTTACAATGTGCCAGATATTTTGCTAGGTGTCAGGGGTACAAAAATGGACACAAAAAGACACATCTCTGCCTTCTAGGATCTTACCATCTAATGTAAGAGACAATTTAAGAAGTCAAGAAACATTAAAAACTGCAAAGTGTGATAAGATGATATTGTGAATGAGGTTGGCAGAAAGGGCATCAGGGGAAGTCTCTCTGAAATTAGACTTTATGGAGACCAGACAATTGAGAAGGAAACAAAAGAACAGGATTCTGAGACAAAAGGATGGTAGTGGGTCTCTCTGAAATAAATTACAGCAAAAACTCCACTCAGAATATCTGAAATACAGCAACTGAAGAAACTTTGGTTTATTAGATCATCATCTGATACGTCTTATTGCTTCTCTAAAATCACGGCAATGAAAAAATGTAAACTAGCAAAGTGCTTCACATTTAAAGCTTTTATTTTGAAAAATAAAATACAAAAGTCATCAAGTTGTAAATGTATGTGGTAATTCAACTTCTCAGAAACAATACAATGAATTATTTAAATAATTAAGACATTTAACATTATCCACATCAAACATTTCAACAGGTACGAGTGTTCTACAAAACATTAGAACATGTACAGACAACCTAGTCCAAGATGAAACTGCCCAATTTTGCTTACAGGATCCCATTTTTAAACCTTCCCCTTGAAAACAAAGTTTGGACTCTGGTAAGAAAAGATGAGGGCCAGAGCAGTTTTAACAGAAAGCACACATCCCAGCTGGGTTCCTTCTCTGCAGGGCTGTGCATGTAATTAGGATCGAGAGCGCTGTACATGGGAAGCAGGTCACTCAGGAGGGTCCTAACGTGTGCTGACATCCCACCCTCTCGGGGGAAGGAGACCGGCAAATAAGCAGGAGATGTAGGCATGCTACATACACTCCACTCATCTCAGCAGGGGACAGCCAGTCCTAGAAACTTCTCTGTGGCCAAAAAGGCAGCAGTCTTCCCTAGGGCAGACAAACAGAATGCATTAGAGGTGTGTACTCTAATCTCACTTTGTTCTTCCCTGCACGACACCACTTCCTTTCCAGCTGTGAGCCCAGCACAGCAGGGGAGACAAGCAGGGGGATGGACCACTGAGAACAGCTGCTTCAGAAGGACTACTGGAGAGGCCATTCTCCCTCAGTTTGGGATGCTTTTAGCTGCCTGCCAGGAGCTTTGATATGCAAAACAAAAGGATGGAAGCCAAAGCAAGGGCTGCTCCTGCCCACTTCCAAATGACTGAAACTGTCGTCTGCAACTGAAGCAACTCTGGCGGCATTTGACAGGGATGTCAAATGTCCAGGGGTCGAATGCTGACTGTTTAATATCAAAAGGTGGATACTGAGGTTCTTTAAAGCAAACTTTAGGAGATACACTGACTGCTGTTCATACACCAAAGGGATCCCAAAGACAAGATGAAAGACTATGATTTGTCTTGAGATACCTTGGTGTCTTCCTAGCTTCTCCTGAGTTCTTCTCTCATTGCATGAGGGCCACTACAGGCCTCGACAAGCAAACAGGATGCATTGCTGCTGTAGTGGTAACTCAAAGCTGGAGTCATCTGACCTGTAAAACAGCTGGTAGATAATGCATCCCTGTATGAATGTTTCCAGGAAGGAATTCATCTATACTTTTTTTTTTTTGGCTGCACTGCGTCTTAGTTGTCGCATGTGGGATCTTTAGTTGTAGCATTTGAACTTTCGAACTCAGTGGCGGCATGTGGGATCTAGTTCCCTGACCAGGGATTGAACCTGGGCCCCCTGTGTTGGGAGCATGGAGTCTTAGCCACTGGACCACCAGAGAAGTCTCTCATCTATACTTTTGAAAATATTTTGAATAAATAAAATTACAGAAGACCTGATAAATGCTGTTATACCTGTATGCCCACTGAGTTTAAGTCTATACATTTTGCTCCTCAGCAAAAGACAATCATATATCCTAAAACCTATGAATAGTATAAATTCACTATCATTGGTAATTTTGACATGGTATAGCAGTATTCACTTTTTTCTATCTGTAATCTATTAATACACAGCACATCATAAAAGTTTCTTATTCAGACTGAATTTTCAATCTCAGTTTTCTCATCAGTAGAACATAAAAAATACCACCTACTTGCCAGACTTGAATGAAATCATTCATATATATGTGTGTGCATATATATATATGAATAATTCATAGATCTTAAAGATATCATTTATCATATATTATTTATATACTATATATATGTGATGCTTGGTATTTCATGCCTGGTATGGAGCACACAGTCAATACATGGCTATTATATAAAGTAAAAACAGAACAGCAAACAAAACTATGACAAAAATCAGATTTTAATGAAAGCTTTTCAAGCTCCAAATGGTTGTAATGGTCCCCAACCTTTTTGGCACCAGGGACCTCAACAAGCAAACAAGGGACTGGTTTCATGGAAGATAATTTATCAATGGACCAGGGATGGGGGATAGTTTGGAGATGATTCAAGCACATTACATTTCCTGTGCACCTCATTTCTATTATTATTGCATCAGCCCCATCTCAGATCATCAGGCATTAGATCCCAGAGGCTGGGGACCCCTGGTCTACGACATAACCACATTATTCAGACCAAAATGGAATCTTAAAATCTGGAGAGTGGTGTGAGGTCTGAACAGCCATGTCAGGAGGTCTAGGTTCAGAACCAGCTTTGCCACTGGAATCCAAGACATGTACCTGATGATCACTCGGATAGAAAGGAGGCCAAGAAGGCCTGCCCCACACTGTAGCCCTTAACCACAAGACAACATGGCTTATAAACATACAACACCATAATGCATTAACATCAGCAAGGGCAGACTTGAAAAACCAACCAAGAAACTCCCAAAAGTATTAGTGCAAAAATGTTGGCACATGCCGCACACAGAGGAAGCAGCATGGGTGGCGAAAGAATCCCTGGCTGGACGTCAGAAGACGGTGCTCATTACCACTGGGTTCTTCCGACCTGTGATGTGACCTTGACCGATAATCTGGTCTCTCTAGGATCAGTTTCCTTATCAGAAAACAGGTGGTTGAGGGTGTTTCTTCAGCTAAAATATTTTACCCTTTAACACCCCTCCTCATACTGAAAATAACAACTAAAGCTGAGTGCTCACTGCATGTCAGGCTTCTGGCAGACATTACTATGGTTCATTCTACCAATCTCTTATTTACATTGTCCTCACTTTACAGATGAAGAAACTAAGACACACAGAAGTTAAGTAGTCTGCTCAATGCCAAACACAGCCAAGATTCTAATCCAGGTGAACGGACTCCAGAGCTGTGCTCCCCACCCCACCGCGCTGCCTATGAGAATGAAACCCAAAGGTCCAGGCCAGCCGTGTCCCCAACCTCACCTCATGTATGTAAGAGGTTCCTGGCTCTGCTACTCCACCTGCTCAGACTGTGGAAGGAAGCAAAAGATGTTTTAAAGTCAGTCAGCATGAGAAATGACTGCTCTTGTTGAAATATCAGATGTAGCTTGCAGGCTCTGATTAGACTTCCTAATGAATTCTGTCTGCTACTGCTGACAGTAAAGAAGATTGGCTTTTGTCTCTGGTTCTTAGTAGGGAGACTAAACCCTGGGAATTTTCCAGGTAACATGAATGTCTTTGTTATTTATGAGCCCCTTAGATTATACCTGAGTGTCTGCTTAGAGATAAGATGACTCAGTATGAGGGCTGATCACAAGGAAGACCAACCTGTGATTTGAGGGCTGGGTCCCTGACCCAGCCCAGCTTCTGGGTAGGGGACTTTGGGGATTGAGTTCAATTCTACGACAGTGAGTCAATCATGCCTATGTAATTAGACTTCAATAAAAACTCTGGACGCTGAAGTTCAGTGGAGCACCCTGGTTGGTGAACACATGGATGTGCTCTGAGGGAGACATACCTGCCTACCTCGGAGAAGGGCACAGAAGCTCTGAGTCTGAGACTTTCCCAGACCTTGTCTTATGTGTTTCTTCATTTGGTTGGTCTTGACTTGTTTCCTTTATAGTAAAACTATAATCTTTTTTTTGTTGTTGTTGTTGTTTTTCCACACTGCAAGGCTTGTGTAATCTTAGTTCCCAGACCAGGGATCGAACCCGGGTCCCTGGCAGTGGAATCGTTGAGTCCTAACCACTGGAATGCCAGGGAATTCCCAAAACTGTAATCTTAAGTACAGTGCTTTCTTGAGTTCTATGAGAATTCTAACTAAAGATCAAACGTGAGGGTTCTGTGGACTTCAGTTTTCTCTTTATTAGGAGTTAAATCAAAGCCTTTTATAGGCTCTTTTCTAAGTACCTATGTGATGCATTAAATGAAACTAACCTGAACAGGGGGCTTGAAGTGCCTGTATTAAGCCTTTTACTCTATTTTTTGTTATCTTTTCCTTATTTATTACAGAAATTCTCTATACTGATGAATCTTTTGTTTCAAAATTTTCTTCTACTTAAGGTGTACTTTTTTATATGATGCTTTCTAATAAGTAAACATTCTCAATTTTAATGTAGTCCAACTTATCCATTTTAAAATTAATGATTAGTAGTTTTTATAATGTTTAAGAAATCTTTCCCTCTTAAGGTCATAAAGATATTCTCTATTGCCTCCTAAACACTTTATTATTTTGCCTTTCACATTGAGTTCTATAATCAACCTGGAAAGGATTTTTATGTATGCTGTGAATCAGGGCTGTCCCATTAATTTCAGTCTCAAAGTCCCTTTCTTGACTCCTTCAGATTTATTACACAAAACAGCCTTTGGATTGGACATTTCTTTAAGTTTGGATTGGACATTTCTTTAAGACTGCCTCTTGGATTATTCTCTGGCTCCAGCTGCCATAGCCTGTAAGTGACCACTTGTTCATGAATTCATCCAGGTTTCTGGTGCATCTTGCCCAGCCAAGGCTCAGGGCCCCTGTGCCCTCTTGTTGCAAAAGTTGATCAAAGTCTTTGGATAGACCAGGAGTCCCCTTGAGAATTCTCTTTTCCCTCTGACTCTTGAGGACACATTCCAATTTCTCACACATAAAAGTAATTCAGTAGACAGTTGTTGAATAAATTAAATGAATGGATGGATGGATTATAATTAAATATTTGTTAATAAGCATATACCATCAGAGAAGGCAATGGCACCCCACTCCAGTACTCTTGCCTGGAAAATCCATGGACAGATGAGCCTGGTAGGCTGTAGTCCATGGGGTTGCTAAGAGTCGGACACGACTGAGCAACTTCATTTTCACTTTTCTCTTTCATGCATTGGAGAAGGAAATGGCAACCCACTCCACTATTCTTGCCTGGAGAATCCCAGGGACGGCGGAGCCTGGTGGGCTGCTGTCTATGGGGTCACACAGAGTCAGACATGACTGAAGCAACTTAGCATAGCATATACCATGAAAGTAGTTTAAAATACTCAAGTAATATGTATCAATTATTAATGGTTGTTTTAAGACAAGGATCTGAGAAGACAGAGTTTTTAACCTTGGTTGAGATACAGCTACTCTTAGAGAAAAGCCTGTTTACTCTAGTCTTGCTTCAGGCAATACGACTTCATACAGTCTGTGAGGTTCCTCTCAACAACCCAGATCTGGAACACTTTTAGCGACTGAATTCAGTGCTGGGTCCTCATTTCCTATTAACAAGCTAACTGCTGTTAGCAGCAACCTGGAAGTGACATGCATTATCACCATGCTGGACAGGGACGTTTTCTCTTGGCTCAGGCAATAGTCACTGACTTCTTCCTATGACTACACAGGGATGGCAGGAGATACACTCTTGCAGGACACTCTGGGCTACTCTACATCTGTTGGTTATAACATCACCTATTCCTCTTCAACTCAAGAAACAATATTGGAATCCAAGTGAGTGATGGTGTAACATGACAAGCAGATCTCTGGATCTGCTTTAATTTTTTTTAAAAACTAAAGTTATAAGCTTCAAACTCACATCACCCATTCCCAGCTTGGTGAACTTGGTAGCTGAAGGCCAATGGCTGTGTGTAACATGTATTCATAAGTCTTCCAGGCTCCAAATGAGGAAAACTAAAAGGCAATGATGTACATGTAATACGAACAAAGGGTGGCTGTACATTATTATTTCAAGTAAGGTATCAGAAGCCTGGAGCAGACTCACCAAGGCAGGTTCCTTATTTATGGGATGCTGTGTGGTTTGTGAGTGACCTCAAGCAATCAGATTTTAGTTATCAATGAATTATTTCCCTAGCTTTAGAAGACACTGAGCCCTCTGAAATTGAGACTATGTTAAGTGATTGTCAACAATTACCAGGAGCCAGTCTTTCTACCCCCAGCATATATCATTATCTCATTGAGAGGATGACTTCAATGCAAGAGCCCATTTATTATTACACCAAGAGGAGGAAGCAGATACAGTACCTGAGGTTTTTCTTTAAGAAATTCAGGAAGCTGAAATTCTCCTTTATAGACCTAGGAAAAAAAATAAAAGCCAAGTATAAGTTTAAGGAAATATTCACTGTCATCATCGCTTTGGGAAGCTTGCATTGCCTGATGGTGGGTGGGTTCACTGCTTCATTCTTGGTGAGTTTGGGAATAGGAAGGAAGTCTGTCAGTTCAAGAGCAGCCAGAGTTGAGGACTGAGTGAAATTTCTATTCACTCTGACCCCACCTGCTCTACTCTTCCCTAGGTGCTCCCAAATATGGGCTGCCTGGGAGAAGGCTTAGAGTCTCTGAAGAAGAAAGAAAAGAATCCTAATATTCCAAGTTCCAATTATTGTATTAATAGCTGAGAAAGTAAGCCCTTGGCCATTTCTCTCCAGCATCCAACAAAGAATTCACATAATTTAGGAACAGGTTCCTCCTGATTTCCTTCTGAAATCTCCAGCTTTACTTTTCTTAATGTACCCAATATTCCCATAGTAATTTGAATACTAGGTGGTTCTTAAAATGATATATACTTTTAACCTCATGAAATCTTATAATTAAAAACTTGCACTTTTCAATATGTAAAGTTATGTTTCTAAAAGCAGCAATAATTAGGGAATAGTTTTTAAAAAGATGTGTAGGATCTTTACATAGGAAACCATAAAATATTATTGACAGAAATCAAAGACCAGACAGGCACATCACTTTCAGGGATTGTAACATTCAATATAATAAAGCTGTCCATTCTCCTCACAGGATTTCCAATAAAAACTCTAGCATGCTTTTTGGGGGAAGAAGGAGGGGTAATTTCAAGCTGATTATAAAAGTTTTGTGGAAATGCATAGGGTCAAAAATTATCAAGGTAATCTTAAAAAGAACAAGGTGGAAGGACTTATTCTAAAATATATTAAGACATTATTGAAAGTGAAGTTGCTCGGTCGTGTCCAACTCTTTGTGACCCCATGGACTGTAGCCTACCAGGTTCCACCATCCATGGGATTTTACAGGCAAGAATACTGGAGTGGGTTGCCATTTCCTTCTCCAGATCTTCCCAACCAAGGGATTGAACCCAGTTCTCCTGCACTGTAGGCAGACACTTTACTGTCTGAGCCACCAGGGAAGTTAAGACATTATTTTCAGCTATAATTAAGTTACATTAAACATACAAAAGAAGCAGGGAAAGTAGAAAAAGTAGAAGCAGTAAAAGTTTTTCTTTTCTTGGGCTCCAAAATCACTGAGGATGGTGACTGCAGCCATGAAATTAGAAGACATTTGCTTCTTGGAAGGAAAGCTATGACAAACCAGACAGCATATTAAAAAGGAAAGACACAGTCAAAGCTATGGTTTTTCTAGTAGTCATGTAGGGATGTGAGAGTTGTACCATAAAAAGGTTGAGTGCTAAAGAATTGATGTTTTTGAATTGTGGTACTAGAGAAGACTCTTGAGAGTCCCTTGGACTGCAAGGAGATCAAACCAGTCAATCCTAAAGGAAATCAGCTCTGAATCAGTGGAAGGACTAATGGTGAAACTGAAGCTCCAATACACTGGCCACCTGATGCAAAGAGTTGACTCACTGGAAAAGACCCTGATGCTGGGAAAGACTGAAGGCAAAAGAAGAGGGAGGCAGAGGATGAGTTGGTTAGATAGCATCACCAACTCAACAGACATGAACTTGAGCAAACTCCAGGAGAGAGTGGAGGACAGGGAAGCCTGGTGTGCTGCAGTCCATGGGGTTGCAAAGAGTTAGACACAACTTGGCAACTGAACAACAACAAAACATACAAAAAACACATACATACAAAAAATATAGCTATAATCAAGACAGTAAGGTTTTGGCACAAAGACAGACACATATATTAATGAAACAGAATGAAGAATCCAGAAACAGACCCTCATTTACAGATAAATGGTTTATGACAAAGGTGGCCCTGCAGAGCAGTGCAGTTAGAATGAACAAATAAATGTGTTTATGTATATAATGATATACCATCCTGAAGTTTTAGAAATGAACTAATACTATACCAACAACCTAGATGAATCCCAATACATAATGATGAGAAAAGAGCCAGATCTCCAAAAAATAATATAACATGTGTCTCCATTAAAGTTTTTAGTATTTATTTATTTGGCTGCACTGAGTCTTAGCTGCATCATGCGGGATCTTTCAGTTGTGGGGCATGGATTCTCTAGTTGTGGCATGCAGGCTTAGTTGCTCTAAGGCATGTGGGATCTTAGTTCCCCAACCAGGGATCAAACTCGTGTCCCCTACATTGCAAGGCAGATTCTCAACCACTGGACCACCAGGCAAGTTCCTCAATTTAAAACCTTTAAAGCTCAAAAACAGGCAAAGCAACTCTGATGTTAGAAATAAGGATAGTGTTTACTGTGGGGAAGAGTGGGGTGGCAGAGCTTGGGAAGAAGGATGAGAGAAGCTTGTAGGGTGCTGATGATTTTCTGTCTTGATATGGGTAGTGATTATAAACATGTGTGCATTTTGTGAATATTTACTGAGCTGTGGTTTGTATACTTTTCTGTATATATACTATACTTCAAAAAAAAAAAAAAAAACTGAACAAATTAAGCCAGTAGCTTAAGAATTTACTAGGCTTGCTCTTTCACACACACACAATTTATTTAAGTACAAAGATGTCTCTTTCAACACTGTCAACAATGGCAAAAAATTGGGAACTATTCATGAGGAAGGTTTCCATCAGCAAGAGCTTTGATAACTGTTGAGAAACTATAGAAAGAAACTATGGATTGTTACTGAGAAGAGTCAGTGGGTAGCACCTCCGAGCACAGAACAACCTTTTAAATGGTGAATACTAAAGCCTACTAACTTAAAGGATTTCACTTGGGTATAAGATGACTTTCACTTCTAAAAGTAGCAGTATGCCTTCTGAGACTCAGAGAATGGATGTACTTTTTTCCTGTCTCTTCCTCTGCAATTTCTAAAACCTAGTCTATTCTTTAGGGTCTCTGCTACAGTCCTAGGAAGCCTAAATTAAAGCACAAAGAGACTTGATATTTCTTTAGCAATGCATCACACTGGAAACTGAGGTAGGTGTGCAGGGTAACAACAGTGCAGCTGCTAGGAGGGTCTCAAAAGCTGCCTCCATCTCCTTCATATCTTCAAACAGTCCCAGGTCACCGGAGAGCTGGTCTAACTGCTCTCCAAAGAATCTACATGTAAGAATCCTATTTGCTTTACCCCAGCCTCAGAGTCCAGAGATTGTTCCAGTTCTGTTCATTTCCCCCTAGTTTTACTGAGATACAACTGACATATAACACTGTATTAGTGCTCCAGCCTTCTAACATAGTAAGTGTCTATATCATGGTAACACTGACTTCACGGTGCTTCTGTCTACTATCTGTGGGGCAAGCAGACACTATATCAAAACAGGGGCTCAAGTTATCAGAATAGGCTTTTTGTTTTTGCTTTTTACCAGATTCTCAAGTCTTTCCTTCTCCCTCTATTCAGAGAACTGAGTCCGAAGCCCCCCTCTCCAAGCCCTGGGCATAAGCTGCTCAGGCTTAAGGTCCTGCACCCTGGGTCCTTTATGAACCAAAACCAGCATGTTTGCTCCAGTACCCCTTCCACTGTTAGCGGGTTTGGTCCCTAACAAACTTTTTTTATATTCCTCACATCCTCTCAGGAACCGAGTCTTCTTTCTCTCAGCCTCTTCTGCTAGAATTCAAGTAGAAGGTGCAACACAAGCCCACAGCGTCAAATGGCTAGTCAGTGGCAGAATGAGGCTCAGAAGTCCCCAGCTCAGCACTCTCCCTTTATACTACGCTCTGCATCTTATTACTATCGGAAAATTCTTATTGTTAAATTCTTCCTTCTCTTTTTGGTTTGTTGTAAAAACCAGCAAGACATAACAGAAAATATGAGTGGGAATATTAAATATTATAAGTGTCTTCCAGGAATCAATATGTTCAGAGAGGTAAGGCTCATATGAAAGGGGAAAAAAACACACCAAAACCCTAAATATGTGATATCGCAATTTAATAAAAAAAACAAAAAGGGGTCAGGATAAGACATCAAACAAAAGGCTCAATCAACAAATAAGTGGGAAACTGTGTCTCCTCATTATCCTTTAGGGAAAAAAATGCTTCAAAAGTTAGGAGCTATGGTACTGACAGAAGTTAGGAACTTTCTATTGACCAAGCAATTTCTATTTAGTGCAGGAAACCAAGTACAGAATCACTTATAAAAACAGCGAAGTTAGAAATGGAATTTCCTCTGGCTAAAGGAATAGTGTTTCTGGACATTCTATCCTCTGGTACTAATGAACTGAGGATTTTACTAGACAGAAATGAGCTAGGTACACAGAATCTAAACGTTCCTAGAGAACCCTCCCACCTCAAGCTCTGCAAAACAAGGAGACAAAAGTAGGCTTCTGATTTAGAGGGTGCACTGGAAATAAAAAGAATAACAGCAGGCAAATTTGATTTTCTCTGCATCAGGTTGGTGCTGAGCATGCGTTTCATGTTTCCCCTTATCTAATCCCACAGTCCTCTGAGGGAGGTATTATTCTCTTTTTACAGATGAAGTAACTGTGAGGCACAGAGACATTAATTTGTCCATTGTAGTAAAATGGCAAGTTACTAAGTACCATGATTGAACTTCCATTTTAAAAGGGTCATCTTAATTGCTCTGTTAGTCTGCAGAGGATAAAGGACAGAGTCTGGAGCAACAGCAGTAATCTAGACAGGACAGGGAGGTGGTGGTGGAGGTGGTGCAAAGCAGTACCTTTGTGGATTTTCCCCCCTAATTATATCTAGATATCCTAATAGACTAGATGTGGAAAGTTAAAGAGCAGAAGGGAGTCAAGGATGACAAAGTTTTTGGCTTAAGCAACTACCAACTGGAAATATGAAGTTGCCATCAACTCAGCTGGGAAAGGTTCTGGGATATAACAGATTTTCAGGGGTTTAATTTGGAAATGTTAAGCTTGAGACATCTACTGGACAATACATGAAAATGTCACGTAGTCAGAAATACAAATCTAGGATTCATGGAAGAGGTCTGTGCTGGGATATATAAATTTGAGAATCATCAACTTATAGATGGTATTTAAAACTTGATACCTGATGAGATGACCTAGGTGCTCAGGGTAGAGAGAGGGAGCAGAGGGCTTAACACTGAAGCATGGGGGTATTCCAACATTAAGAGGTCGAGGAGAAGAGGGAGAACCAGCAAAGACTGAGAAGAGGCCACCAATGACAGAGAAGGAAAATTTTAAAAAGTGGTATTTAGAAGTCAAGTGACTCTGACTAATGTCAGATTCAAATTTGTGGAGTGAGGTATCACCAACTCTGTTATAAGCAAACCCTTCAGTTGTGGATTACCTGGAGTACAAAGCTAGAGAAGAGAAGAGAATTTATCTAAGCTGCCTGTGAAGCTTCAAAAACCCAAGAAAGAAGAGGTTCTGAATACTGACTGAAGTAAGCAATGCATCTTCTTGTTATTTGTCCTCAGGCCACTTTCCATTTTCTTACAAGATTAATTAGAAGCGGACCAGCCATGCCCAGTACCACTTCACCTGCTACCACAGCCTCACCTATAGTAGTAGTTTACAATTAAGACGTAAACAGAAGTCTCCATGGAGCTAAAATGGATGTCATTAACATACCTGCAGACTGAAGATTGAGTCTTCTATTTAATCGAGTCTTTTAGGTCCCTTTTCCTTTATACACATTTTTAACCATCACAAGTTATCCGGTTTCAACCTATAGCAATCAGATACAGCAAACAGGAAGGTAATGGGCAAGTACTGATAACTGAGAAGTGACAAATGAAACAAAGGAAGACACAGAAATTGTAAAAGGCAGATAGGAAGCCTTGAGTTCTTTAAGAAAGGGACCCACAGTTCTATATCCTATATAAAGAGAGGATGGGCATTTTCTAATACAAACAGTAATTTCCTTTGGATGAAATAAAAATTCAAATTATGATCAATAATTTACTTAAGAAGGTAATGAAATAAATCATCAAAATGCAGAGGAATTCTACATCAAAATATTAAGGTTTGGTCCTAAACGAGACACATCTACCCAGAAACCTGACTTTCTAGAATGATGGGTTCCCCAAGGATCTCAGACAGTCAAGCGTCTACAATTTACAGGAAAAGGTGGCAGACATGTTATGAGGCCTAATTCTGAATCTGGCTTGATCTTATGGAGAATATGAAACTATTTCTAAATTATTTTCATGCTAAAAGTGTTTGTGGCCACATTCCCTGATGATCCCTGTGTCTGGTATTTAAGACCTATGTAATTCCCTTCCTTTAAGTGTGAGTTGGACCTAGTGACTAGATTCTAACAACTAGAATATGGCAAAAGTGATGAATGTTATTTCTGAGATTAGGTCACAAAAGTCTGTTTCTTCTGGCTTGGGTACTCAAGATGAACAATGACTTAACTCAAAACATTCTTTCAAAATAAGAAAATTTTAAACAACGTCCAGAAACACATACTAATGACCATACTACATGCACTGCAGATTTTAAAGTGCTACTTTTGCTCATTGTTTTCTTCAAAGTGTGTGCATGTATATACACATATGTGTATACATACACACACATTCCAAGGGTTAAAAGATTAGTCTTATAACCTCTGGTTATGAATTCAAATTTCACTGTAAGCTCAAATCTAATTTATTCCTCCTTTCTGCCTTCTTCCTTCTTTCCATCCTCTTTCCAAGAGCGCTCAAGTGCACAGAATTGGATTACTTCTTAGTTCACGACAAACTTTCACCATTGGTCCATGCATGGCCCACTATTTATTTTGTTATGCAGTTCACTATTTTTAATAATATAAAAAGCATTTCCCCTCGAGAAACAATGTTAGTTTCACATGCAGAGAAAACACAACTCCAGCCAGATATGATAATGCAGAAAGGAATCTAGATTTTGAAATTTACATCTTGAATCCCACTGGGCTCTTCTGGCCCACTAGAGACTTACTATCGCTAAAATACAAACATGAAACAGCTGAT
Source organism: Bos grunniens (assembly GCF_055505025.1). Classification (NCBI taxonomy): domain Eukaryota; kingdom Metazoa; phylum Chordata; class Mammalia; order Artiodactyla; family Bovidae; genus Bos; species Bos grunniens. The sequence continues at coordinate 14,637,707 of NC_141189.1, forward strand.
AACATGCATGTTTACATATTCTCATTTGTCTTAAAAGTATTCTGGCAGCTTTGCAAACCTCAGACTGGGTTTCTGCAGCATTCAACAATCGTGTGTTACAAACAATGGACAAGTGCTATTAGTACATTCCCTATATCAAGAAGAAATATATTCATCAGTTCATAAGCATCATCTACTCCTCCAAAAAGGTTTTTAAGAAAAAGTGTATTGACTTTTGGGTGAGGCTGGACAAGATGGATTGGAACGTAAATTGAATTGGGAACGTGTAATAAATGTGACATAGGAACCTCTATAAGAAAGCAGTATAAACAGAGCAAACTTAGCATCAGGGGATTGATTTCCAGGGGAGAAAAGTTTAACATGCAGGATGATTAAGAAACTGTATCAGTTTACCATGGGATACTTACCAGGCAAGAATGAATACATCTCTATTCAAAGGTAAAAGTGTTGAACATAATTTTCAGTAACACTGAAGGACAGTTAATACACACAGGTACAGTCAATAATAATTTTATCAATTTCCTTTCACTGGGGTGCTTTTTCCTTCTTTTCTCAAACTAGGAACTTTTAACTTATCCTTTAAACATGACAATCCAGTAGAGCCAGTTCTGTGTTCACATAGCATCCCAAATGCCTTAAATTTATGGCAGTTATCATGTTGAACTACAGTTAGTTACACATCTATTTTCAGCATACTTCTTAAGGAGAGGGACAGATCCTTAATTATCTGTATATCCTGGATGCAGGGATGAATGGACTGTTGGACAAAAAAAGAAATGAATGAAGAGATTCCTTCCTAATGGTCTCCATTTTTACAGATGATGGACCGAAAATAGTTTCTGAGGCCAATTTACAGTACAGATTAAGCAGAGAAGCAGAAGAAGCAACTTCATTGGGCCCTCCCTGATTGGAACCTACTGAACCTTGAGGGCTAGATATGACATTATGTTATAGAATACTGTTAACTCATTCTATTCAATTCTACTTTTCAATTCTATTCAATTCTATTTTTGGAAATAAATGAATTCAAGAATCAACCATGAAAAAGAATGAAATAATGCCACCTGCAGCAACATGGATGGACCGAGAGATTGTCATACTGAGTGAAATAAGTCAGAGAAAGAGAAATATCGTATGATACCATGTATAAGCAGAATAGAAAAAGAAATGTTACAAATGAACTTGCTTACAAAACAGAAATAGACTCACAGACTTATAGAATGAATTTAAGTTTATGGGAGGAGGGATAGTTAGGGAGTTTGGGATTGACATGTACACACTGCTATATTTAAAATTAACCTTCTGTAATATTGCACAGGGAACTCTGTTCATTATTAGGTAACAGCCTAAATCACTGGACCACCAGGAAGTCCCAGGAATTTCTATTCTTAAAAAGACAGCCTTAACGGAGAGAAAAGGCAAAGCAGATAAGTGTGAGAATATATGTGAGATACATAAAAACATCACACATCAAAATACGAAGAGAATTTCTAAACATCATTAAGGAAAAAGCAAATGATTTTGTAGAAAATTGGATAAGAGACTTGAAAAAGCATTTCATAACATAGTTCAGTGGCAAATAGCAGGAAACAGGGTTTGCTCTCTTTAGTTATTAAGGAATACTCATTTTAACCATAATAAAACATCACTACGCTCCTATAAGAAAGACTAAAATTTTAAAAGATTGACTCTAACATTGACGATGTAGAACAACTGAAATTCTCATATACCTGCTAGTGAGAGAATATAGTCACTTAGTATTATCTCCTAAATTTGCACATTCAAATGCCCTCTGACCCATACATTCATTCATTCTGTGATGGAAAAGATTAACTTAGCAGGGTTATTTTGCTCAAATGTTGCACATTCCCAAGAAAGGCCTATTTTCAGGACTGCTCTTTGCTGGCTCCAGGGATCTGAGCCTAGAGTGTTCTGTCTATAGGAATGCATGTCTGAGGCCTTGGGCTGGCCTGTCCCAGTTTGAGCAGCTAGTTTATGTTAGTAATTTATTTATGGTGAACATCTGTTTTTTCTCTGGGGCGGGGCGGCGGGGGGGGGGCGGTCTACATGCCTACATGACCAATCCCCAATAAAAACCCTGGATTCAGAAGCTCTGGTGAGCTCCCTGGTTGGGAACAATTCACATGTGTTGTCACACATGTTGCCGGGGGAATGAAGCAAACCCTATGTGACTCCACTGTGAGGGACATTTGAAAGACAGCACCTGGTTTCCTCCAGAGTTTTTACCCCATGTGCCTTTTCCCTTTGTAGGTTTTACTTTCCATCTTTTTGCTATAATCAGCTACACTTGGAAGCATAAGAATTTTAAGACTACTGTCTTGGAAAATCCTAATGTAACTCTCAGGCATATTCTTAACAGAAGTGCATACTCATGTATGCACTTTTGTTAAGACATGTACCAGGATACTGTATGTACAAGGATACTGTATATCAACATTAAAAGACATGTACAAGGATATTGTATATCAACATTAAAACATCCCTACAACTATAAACAACTCAAATGTCCAAATAGTTGTGCAACTATAGTATCACATTTATTTATCACAAAAATGAATTACTGTGAAATGCAACAACATGAAACTCACGAATGTTAAACGACAGAAACCAGACACAAAAGAATACTGTCAATACCCTGCAGGTAAAGACTACCAGGAATATAGCTGTAGTTGAACATGTTGAATTCATTATTCCTTTAAGCAAGGGAACACACACACCATGGAAATGTGGGATGTCTCAGGAAAAGAGCATCAGGAAGGACTCTCATGATTTTGGTTAGGTGATTTGGGGAAAAGTCCAAGGAAACAGGGTTTTTCTCTGGACTGGGGGCTGCCAGCAAGCAGTGATTATTCTCTAAATGGGTATCTTAATAAATCTTATCTAAAAGAAAGGAACAATAGAAGTGAGAATAAAGCTGTTTTTGGTTAAGAAGCAAGAGGTGGGTATTTGGTATTTCATTGTTACTACAAAGTGGTCTTGTCTTTTCTCAGTTCATCGTGGTTAAAGAGGACTCCTGTCTTGTGTTGGGGTTCTGTGAGATCATTGGTACCCAGGTGAAGACCATCATATTTTAGTGGTGAGCACAAAAAGTCAGTTTCTAATCAACCATGGGCTAGAGGTTGTGTCAGATCAGTTCTATGGTGTCTGAGATTGCTTTTTTCCTTTCTTCAAAATAAACTGTATGATTTCATTTATATGAAATTTAAAAGCAAGCAAAATTAAATCCATGATGGCAGAATTTAGGATAGAAGTTATCCGTGGAAAGAAGGAAAAAGGAGGAAGAAATAATTTGGAGGCGCAGGCACAGGGCTTCTGAGTACTCCTACTGTCTCCTTGAAGAGCAGCAGCATCTCTGGGTTGAAAAGTAGTGGAAAAATAGAAAGGAACTGGCAGTAGTCTGCACAGTCTTCATTCAGTGATAAAACACGGTCAATAGGCTTTCCCTACAAGATGAGGTCTTTGTATGCCCGCGTGTCTGTCAAATCACTATTTAGGAGAACGTGTCACTCAGTCGTAAAGAATCCACCTGAGATGGAGGAGACGCAACACAAGCCGCATTTTCAATCCCAAATCCCCTGGAGAAGGAAATGGCAACCTACTTTGGTATTCTTGCCTGGGAAATCCCACAAACAGAGGAGCCTGGCGGGCTACAGACCATGGCATCGCAAAGAGTTGGACATGACTTAGTGACAAAACAGCAGCAGTCACTTGTTGAAATGCAAAATGTATTAAGTGAAAAATATATAAAGAATTCACATGAAGCCCACTGATACTTATTCAAGATTTCAAGTCCCAAAAATGAACATTTGAAAAAAGCAATGTTGAATATCTATCAGTGTCACTACATTGATTCAACAACAACAGGAAATAATACAGGCACACCTTGCAGATACTGTGAGTTTGGTTCTAGACAACTACAATGAAGCAAATATTGCAACAAAGCTAGTCACACAGATTTTTTTGGTGTCCCAGTGCCTATAAAAGTTATGTTGACACTATCCAGTGAATCATAATCATTTTGCTGGTAGAGGGTCTTGCCTCAATGCTAATGACTGCTGACCATCAGGGTGGTGGTGGCTGTAGGTTAGGGTGGCTATGGCAATTTTTAAGAATAAGACAACAATGAAGTCTGCTGCACTGACTCTTCCTTTCATGAACGATTTGTCTGCAGCATACAATACTGTTTGATAGCACTTTACCCACAGAGTAGAACTTCTTTCAAAACTGGAATCAATCCTCTCAAACTCTACTGCTGCTTTATCTACTAAATTTATATGATATTCTAAATCCTTTGTTTTCATTTCAACAATCTTCATAGCATCTTCACCAGTAGTAGATTCTATCTCAAGAAACCACTTTTCTTGCTCATCCAGAAGAAGCACCTCCTCATGAATTAAAGTTTTATCATGAGGTTACCACAATTCAGTCACATCCTCAGGTTCTATTTCTAATTCTAGTTCTCTTGCTGTTTCCACCACATCTGCAGTTACTTCTTCCACTGAAGTCTTGAACCCCTTCAAGTCATCTATGACAGCTGGAATCAACTTCTTCTAAACTCCTGTTAATGTTGATATTTTGATCTCTTCCCATGAATCATGAATGTTCTTAACAGCATCTAGAATGGTGAATCCTTTCTAGGAGGTTTTTAATTTCCTTAGCTCAGCTCCATCAGAGGAATTGCTTTCTATCTAAGATACAGTATTATAAAGGTATTTCTTAAATAAGACTTGAAAGTCAAAATTATTCCTTGACCCATGGGCTTCAGAATGAATGCTGTGTTAGCAGGCATGAAAAAAAAAAAAAACAATCTCATTGTTCATTCCCATCAGATCTCTTGGGTGACCAAGTACATTGTCAGTGAGAAGTAATATTTGGAAAGGAATATTTTGGGCTTCCCTTGTAGCTCAGCTGGTAAAGAATCCACCTGCAATGTGGGAGACCTGGGCTGTTTGCTTTCTTAACATTTGTGTGTTCACTGGAGGAGCACTTTTAATTTCCTTCAAGAGCTTTCCCTTTGCATTCACAACTTGGCTAACTGAAGGTGCATGAAGTCTGGCTTTTGGTCTGTCTCAGCTTTCTACATACTCTCTTCACCAAGCTTAATCATCTCCAACTCTGATGTAAGGTAAGAGGTATATAACTTTTTCTTTCACTTAACACTTAGAGGCCATTGTAGGGTTATAAATTGGCCTAATTTCAATATTGCTATGTCTCAGGAAATAGTGAGGCCCAAGGACAGGGAGAGAGATGGGGGAATCACCAATCAGTAAAGCAATCAGGACACGCAGAACATTTGTCAATTAAGTTCACTGTCTTAAATGGGCATGGCTTGAGGTTCCCAAAACAATCACAACAGTAACATCAAATATCATTGATCACAGATCACAAGAAATATAACAATGCATACACAACAGTGCATTACTATTTCTTTCTGGAGGTTCTGCAGGCACAATGATCAGTATGAATGAAACTGTAATGTCATACAGGCTCTGAATAACACTATCAACAACCTTGATTTAATTTCTAATTGATACTTAAAGGACACTACATTCAACACATGCAAAATACACATTCTTATCACGTGCACATTGTACATTCCCTGAGATAGAACAGATGCAGGACTATAAAACAATTATCAACACAAATTTTGATATGTTGTATCTTCTCTGTCATTCAGTTTAAAATATTTTCTAATATTTCTTATGATTTTTTTTTCTTTGGCTCATTAATTATTCAGAAGTGTGTTAATTTCCAGATTGTTTGGGCTATGACTTCAAATGTTGCCTACAAGAACTTCATATTAGGACACAGTATTTTTGGTCAAAGAAATATTCTTCTTCCTCTGTCTAAGGTTTATTTTTGCTAATAACAATCATTTTATTGAACACCTACTAACTCTCAAGTGCTCAAGATACAAGTGTATATGTGGTCCATGCTTCTAAAAAATCCTTAGTATAAAAGAAGTAGTAAATAATATAAATGATACTATAACTGCAAGAGCAAAGGTAGGCACGAAGAATAGCAGAAGAATCTGTGGCACATAAGAGGCGTCATGTGAGCTGAGTCTTAAAGGACAAAGTTGTAAAATGAAGAAGAGAAGCAAGTTAATCAAGGCAAGAAGAGCAAGTGCAAAGGTACAGGGTTGTTATAAAAATGTGCCAAGAGAACGAAAGGCAGGTAGTGTGGTGTGACTAGAAGGATAAAGAGAGATGAGGTTGAAAAGTAAGACTGAATGCAGCAGACGAAGAATCTTAATGCTGTTTTAAGGATTTCCATTATGGTTATGAAACAGAAGATCTCATTGAAACGATAAGAAAACATCGGATAAACTTTTCTTTAAAGCCATCAAAGAGCAGTGGATGCAAAGAAGCAATGAAGTCTAGATGACTTCCAGAGAAGGATGAGTTCTTCAAAGGTGAGCAAAGAGTCTCTTTCTATCTTGAATCAATTGCTAATCTGCATATAGGTAGGCAGAAAAGCAGGCCTACCAGAGGTGCAAGATTTTGCTGATAAGACAAAAAGAAGCTGAACTTTAAGTGGCAGTGTGAACTGGTATGATGAATTCAATCTAGAAGAGGCCCAGATGCAAAAATAAATCTCTTGGTCTAATAACTATAACCCAAGGGACTTCTGCTGAGTAAGCAGCAGAGGAAGCAGAGAAAGGAGAGAGATCTCCCAAACTTGTGTGGTCCTTAGATTCCAGGGCCCTGCTGCAGCTGCAATCCAGAGGTGAAACAAATTAATTTAAGCTTCAACCCACTCCCTGCCAGCTGCTATTTTTAAAAAGCCAAAGAAATCAGCCTTTCATCCTCAGAACACAGGAAACTGCGGGTTGGGCTAAAGGTCAAATCTCCATAATTTCATTTAAATCTAGAAGTAAATGGACTAAAACTGCTGCTCAGATCCAGCTCAGTCTGACTCAATGAAATGTGAATGATCAGCCAAATACCCCAGCTGCCTGAGAGAGGAAAGAATATGCCCCATCTGGGAAAAATAAAGGAAAAATATTATCTAGGTTACTTCTTTTATAAAAAAGGTCCAGTATGAAACAAACTCTAAAACATGCAAAGAAGTAAATAAGCATAATTCATAATTAAGAAAAAGAGCCAAAAGAAAGACCCATGTATAAGAACTTTAAAATAATTATAAAAATGTTAAAAGAATTCAGAGGAGAAGATGAACAGAATGAGTGAAGAGATGGAGGATTCCAGCAAAGAAACAGAAATTCTAGTTCTGAAAAATAAATTATCTGAAATGAAGTTGTTGGATGGGATTAATAGCAGGTTGGACACAGAAGAAGAAAGGATCAATGAATTCAAACGTAAGTTAATTAAAAGCAAATTAAACCTGAAGCGAGAGACGGCAAAAAGAGGATCAGTGAATCTGGCACTTTTTAGTCAAACTGGCAAAAACTGAAGAGAAAAATCTTATAGCAGTCAAAAACAAAAAATAGGGCTTCCCTGATGGCCCAGCGGTAAAGAATCTGCCTGCCAATGCAAGAGATGTGGATTCAGTCCCTGGGTTGGAAACATCCCCTGTAGAAGCAAATGGTGACCCACTCCAGTATTCTTGCCTGGGAAATCCATGGACAGAGGAGCCTGGCAGGCTACAGTCTATACCATCAAAAAGAGTTGGACACAGCTTAGCAACTAAACAACAACAAATTCTATCAAGTGAACAATGTGTCAGAGAAGTACAGAACTGCTGAACTTTAGTACTCAAAACCAAAAAACAAACAAACAAAAAAAGCTATCACATTCATAAGAATTTTAGTTGACTTCCCATAAAAACAATGACAAGCAATAAAATAACATATTCTGGGTGCTGAAAGTAAAACAAACAAGCAAACAAAACTAAAAAACCTGTCAATCTAGAACTCTACACCAAGCAAAATATTCTCATATAATGAAGGAGAAATAATGACATTTTCAACATGGTTGCATAAAAACAATGAAATGGCTACGCTTACATGAGACGAAGGAGATTTCCAGAGAGAAACATCAGAGATGATGAGACACACTTCATAATGAGAGCTAACTACTTACAAATATATAAAAAGGTATGCTCCTAATGATACAGATTCAAAACACATGAAGCAAAATTGATAGAAATAAAAGAAAAAATTCACATCTTTATCCAAAACTGATAAAATTAGACCCCCCCAAAAGCAATAAGAATTAGAAGATCTGAGCAACACTGTGAAACAATATGACCTAATCAATATTTATAGAATTCTGCAACAATTGCAGAATATACATCCTCTCAAGTGACATGTGAGAACATATGCTGGCCATAAAGCAATTTTCAATATATTTCAAAGGACTGAAACCACACTAGTGTATTCTCTAATTGTAATGGAATTAACTTAGAAACCAACAATAAAAAGTGCATCAAAAAATTTCCAAAGATTTGGTTGAAAAGTACCATTCTAAGAAGTCTGGGCTTTATCCTATAGTACTAGTGGAGCTATTCAAGGTGTACACAAGGGAATAGTATGTTCAGATACATTCAGATTTGAACTTTTAAAAAAAGTAACTGTCATTGAGTATGTTTTTAAATGTAGAAGAATGAATACACTCACATACACAAAGGAGAATAAACCATAATTCATGTGAAAAATGAAGAGAAACTCAAATAAATAAGGTAGCTAAAATAGGAGCTGAGTCAAGATAATTTCAAATATATAATCAAGGGGGCTTGGTGATTAATTAATTACATGTCATCTGCAAAGCTAGGTAATCCTAACTACCTTTGATCACTAGACAAACAGAAATGCTATGATGGAGACAGGAAAAACACAGAGAAGTTTTTGAAAACACAGAGAAGTTTTTGAAAACACAGGTGTGCGGTACAGGCTCTCCCGTTAATGCAAGAACATTGATTCCAACAGCTGTAGCTTCTCTTTTTTTTCAGTGTGTCCTTTTAAAAAAATTTTATTTTAATTAGAGGATAATTACAATATCGTGATGGTATTTGCCATATATTAATATGAACTGGCCACAGGTATACATGTGCCCCTTCCATCCTGAAGCCCCCACCCACTTCCTTCCCTACCCTATCCCTCCAGGATGTCACTGAGCACCAGCTTTGGGTGCCCTTACTGTGTAGTTCAGGAATATAAACCAACTCCCTCTCCCACCTAACTAATATTCAAGTTCCTTTTTGTTTGCTCTGTGGGTTCTATACACTGATACGTGCTTTTCTATTTGACTATTTGTTCTTCCTTAGTACTATCTAATCTGGTCTTCAACTGGATATTCCATTCACACTTGGATTTGCTTTTCAGCTCCCTCTTCAGGTTTAGTAACCAGGTCTGTTACTGCTCTGTTTGGGGCTTGACCCATGTGTCCTGAGGACTCTGCTCCCTGGCTCATAGACAGTGCAAATATAGATAAACACAGCCTAATCTCGCCCCTAGTCTATATTCGTGCTCAGTTTAGAGAATAATCTGTTGAGCTTCTATCAGGGAACAGGTATGGACAATAAATTCATTTTGGACATTGAGTTTGAAGTCCTTGTGAACAACCAGGTGGAGAGATACAGAAAGCTGAAAAAAAAAAATGAGCTTGGGGCTCAAGAAAGAGACCCTAGGAGATACAGATTTATGATAATCAGCAAATAGATTGTAATCAAAGTTACACGAGTGAATGAGCTTTTCAAGGAGACTATAAAACAGAAGTTCTTAATCTGATGGGCTTTAGAGGCATCTATGAATCCATTAAAATTACAGAATACAATTCTCTCTATATATATGTTGTCTTATTTCTCAGACAGGGACCCATAGTTTTATCAGATCTCAAGGTCTATAAATCCAAAAAGATTAAAAACCCACAGGCAAGGAGATTGCTAGAATGTAATCTGGGGAGGGAGACTGCTGGAATGTAACCTAGAGGGCGCTATTTACTGAAATGTGCTACAATTTGGGGATTAGAGACCTCAGTGATGGGAAAGGACATGGAATATGTTAGCATTTCATTTCCAGTTTACCATCTGAGTCAGAGAAGCCATGAAGCACATGATTTTCTACTCAAAATTGAGCAACATGTCTCCAAAACACACTGACTCAGACACCAATACTTCAAGACTATACAAAGTTGCATGAAAAACAATTTTTAGGCCTAGAACTTTGAATTCTATATTCCCAGTCAAAACGTGAATTTTTCCCCTACTCCCATCCCATAAATAAAAGGCATAATCTCCCCAGCCATCTTCTTTCTCTGGAGTCAATCTCATGTCACAGCTGACAAGAGAAGAACAATTTTTAAGCATTACCTTATGAAACTTCACGATCATCAATGCTCGATATATTAGCATCTGAGCTTTTACAGGAAAAAGCCTTGAAAATATATAGCTTTGGAAAATTCCAGGAAACAAGGATGTCGGCTTGTATGCTTTATCACAAAAAGCTCAAAAATGCAACTTTGGTTCATACTTTATCTTTTTATTCCCAAAATTACTTGTTAACTTTAGAGATAGATGGGGTTGGGGAGGGAGGTTTTTTCCAGTGTATACTTTGAAACTCTTCAAAAGCCACAAATGTGTATGAAACAAACTCTCTAGTCACAAGGATTCAAACCACAGCATTCTTCCCTACTTAACCACTTAAGCAAGCCAAGAACAGTCTAACCAGCCAACTCACATGTAGGAAAACTATAATGTCTACTGCTTGGGAAACCTCTAAATATCATTTATACATGTACCTTGGTTTATAAAAACCATTTTAGTATGTACAAAAGCAAAAGCTATGAATTACCAATTACCAAGAGATTAAAAGGGACTATGATAATGGATGCTGGACTGTGTACTGTCTTTAGCAGAACATAATTGACAAAACTTTAACACACATAAAACTTTTTTTAAACTTAGGAAATAGTTTCATAAAAGAATATATGTATGTAGCTAATAATTGGAAATGTTTGATTATATTAATCAATGAAACCTATTAAAATTAGCAAAAATCTAAAATAAAATCACCTATATTATGCTGATAGTTCAAAAGATTAAAAAAACTTTATCAACATATATCATGCACCTTAAAATTTTAGATACTCTGACATAGTTTAATTCCACTTTCATTATTCTAACCTTTAAAAAGAGAACCCATTAAAATACAGTATGTGCAAAGATGTTCATTGTAGCACTGTTTGCCGAAGAGAAAATGATAAACAACAAAAGAAAAACAGTGAAATGAATATATAACATATACTAGGGAAACCTCATTCATTCATTCACTTTTCATTCATTCATTCACTTATTACTGTGTTTCAAAAGGATTTAAAGTGGTTCATATAATGTTATTTATACAACCATGAAAAACTATGTTAAAAAACATGTGCACAATGAGAAAATGCTCATGAATATTAAGTGGAAAGGGTGGGATATAAGATTTTGTGTGTGCAAAAGTAAGATTAAAGGTTATGCAATCTTACCTTTGTTTAACATGTACAGAAGAAAGGAAAATTCATCAAAATACTAACAATGGTATTTGTCTGGGTGGTAACATTACAGGTGAATTTTTTCCTATCTTTTTAATTTTATAAGTTTTATAAGCCGAGCTTATAATTTTATAATAATCCTTATATATATGAAAAATATTAAAAGGATAAAGATAATTTTAAAACAAAAAAATCTGCCTCCTTATATGATGGTTTATAAGAAAACAGCTCATTCCAAATAGCCACTAATGACTTGAAAAAAGAAAACAAAAGTAATATCTAAGAGTAAAAAATCCACATGGAAATCAGCCTCATGAAATATAAGTTAGTCAATTAAAAGTATCAAAAGAAGGACAGAATAAAGAGATGATATAAGATTGTGGGGAGGGGAGAACACTGCATAAAAAGAGAATACCAGAAAAAGAAATTTTAATCTTGAAAATCAAATAGCCTATCAGTGACTTATGCTAACATGTTTGTCTTATTTAAACTGTAGTTTCAAAAAAGACTAAATCTAGAGATTGAAAGTAGAATTGTGGTTGCCAGGGGCTGGAAGAAGGGGGAATGTGTAATGAGTACGTTGTTTCAAATTTGAAAGATGAAAAAAGTCTTTGAGATGGATGGTGGTGACAGCCATACAACAATGCAAATGTACTGAATTGTATACTTATAAATTGTTAAAATGGTAAATTTTGTTATTTGAATTTTACCACAATAAAAAAAAAAGAATACATTAAGATCTGATTTGAGATAGATTATTCAGGTAAGGTATATATTCAGATTTTTTGAGTTTTGAGCTTTTCTCAAATAAGATTATAGAGATGTGAGCATAACTTATTAAAAGATATAGTTGTAGTCATACTTTACTAGCAACTTTCTCTCGGTCAGAGGGTAGTTTATTGTACCTATTTATAATTCTTCTTCTCATGTAGTCAATGCTTAGTTTTCAAATACCAAGAAATCATGCCTCATCTAACCAAAGTAAAGCAGCCATTAGATTCAGAGTAAAAAGAAACTAGAAGTGAGGTCACTAACAATTCTGGTGTTTAGACTAGTTTATGATAATCAGCTAATAGGATAAATCTCTTCAACATAAGCTCTATTCTTAGAAATATGGGAAGAAAGAGATTGAAGAATTGTCCCCACAGTCCCTGGAAAGAGCCATAGTTATCCTTAAAATGCAGTGGAAGATTTCTGACGATGAAGCATTTTACAAATAGGATTTTTCTAATTTAAAAAAATTTTCTGATCATAAAAAAAGCAAGAAATAAAACAAAAAACTTTCCCGGACCCAAATTCCATACCCAGTTTTCTCAATTCACTTGGAAGTTCTCACTTACCCTTCTGGTGTTTTCAAGGATTTTGGGATCAGGTTTTCCATAGTTAGGTGGATTGGCATATGGGTCATATCCAAGTTTGGCAAGCATGGGTGCAATCACTGCCATGTCTTGTAAAACATCTGGAGGTATCTTCCCAACCCATTTTGATAGAGCTCCCACATTGACTGGCTTGATGACTTGGTCTGTAGATCTCTCCACTCTGAAAACAATATAATCTGAATAAATATGTATTTAGAATATAAAAAACAGTATTGGAAATTATTTTTGATGACTTTAAAAATTACAAGTCTCTGGATTATAAAGCTATTGAAAAGGAGCACATTTTTCAGGCTTAACATTATTTACTAGACTTTTTTTTTAATGTTCTCAATTTCACAGCAATTATTGGCAGTCTCAGATTTCTAGAAATAGGAAAAAGGGTTAGCTGAAAACATGTGCACAAAATGTATTACTGACACTTTGATTACAACATTCAGAAAAAAAAAAACATAAGATGCTCAGAAAAACAGCTGATCAACTTAGTTGAAATATATAAAAAAAAACACAGGTAAATAAGATGGCTTGATGAAAGATGACCAAAGGGACAGAAAGATGTACACATTATGTGAAAAAGTAAATACAGCAAAATGTTAATTGTAGCTAGTGGATATAATTCTTTCAGTTTTTTGTATGTTTGAAATTCTTCATAATAAAATATTAGGGGGAAAATAGTCAACCACTATCCACTAACAATGCAAAAGATTCCTATGTCTTATTTTTTTGTTGATTTCCTAAAGAACTCTATTTTTTAAGGAAGAAAAGTGCTTTTATGACTTTTGCTATTACAAAATAAATGTGTTCTAAATCTTGACCTAGATATTTACTTTAAGCCTATAGTGATACTATGTTTGATCAAAAACTCATAACATTAGGGCAAAATATAATATAAAAAGACATCTGTATTTAAATTGGATCTGAACTAGCAGATTTAGGCCTAATGACTATCAAATAAAAGTGGCAAAAAAATGCCTAAAAGAGTTTTATATTAATATCATAATACATTAGAAGTCATTCACAGTATTCTGATAAAAGGTTAAAAAAAAACCTTTTCCTTTTTCAATCTCTCACTGAAGATAAACATTATCTAATAAAGAATCCCTCAAAGGGGCTACACTCCTTCAAAAATACACAAGAGAAAATAAAATGATTCTTCCCTGGGATTCTGTGAGGCCACTAAACCCAGGTTTCCTCCCTGTCTTGATGGCCACCTTCTTTTTTCTCTCTCAAAAATTTCTCCAGGACTCCAATGCTCTCTTCACTCTATGCATTTTCCCTGTATGGCTTCATCTCTACGATTTTTTCTTGATATTTTTTTACCTGAGTGAAGAACATCCTAGTATGTCTAGGACAGGTCCAATTTAAATCAACTGCCCCCAGCTTAATGATGAACAGCACATCACACTCACACCCATAAACGTCCAAGTTTGTATGAGACATTATATGGTCACCCTACCCATATACCCTGCACACACCCAAAAACTAAGGTGGTCCAAAACTGAACCCCTCATCTTTTGTTCAAAATCTACTTCTCTTCATATACATCTTATCCTGATAAATGGCACCACCACCTGTCTACCAAGCAAACCCAGAGATCTCAGATGGGACAGGGAGAAAGCAAGATCACTCCCAAATTATTCAAATGCTGGAGGCTCTATCTTTGAGTAGGAAAATCTCTCCCACTGGTCTTACTGCCACTAACCTTAGTTCATGTCACCATCATTTCTCACCCAGATTACTACAAAAGTCTCCTAATTTCCCTGCATTTAAGTAGCTGGCTTCCCTGTCCAACTATCTTATCCTTCCACTAGAATATAAGGAGGGCAATGTTTTATTAAAAAGGGCTTCCTGGGTGGGTCACTGGTAAATAATCTGCCTGCCAAAGAAGAGAAGTAGGAGATGTGGGTTGGATCCCTGGGTAGGGAAAGTCCCATGGAGAAGGAATTAGCAACCCACTCCAACCCAGTCTGGATAATCCCATGGACAAAGAAACCTGGTGGGCTACAGTCCATTGGGTCACAGAGCTGGACACAACTGAGTGACAATGAACACACATGCATGCAACGGTGTAAATACTCCTACTATGTCATCAACCACAGAGCTGAGAAGAGATGCACAAAAAAGGTTTCTCTATGCTGGGAAAGAATTGAAGGCAGGAGAAGGGGACAACAGAGGACGATATGGTTGGATGGCATCACCAACTCAATGGACATGAATTTGAGCAAGCTCCAGGACAGAGAAGCCGGGCGTGCTGCAGTCCATGGGGTCGCAAAGAGGCAGACATGACTCAGCAATTGAACAACAAACAGCTGAGGCAATCCAGCTCCAACAGACCACTGGATATATAGGGCCACAGTCTCTTATCCAAAATCCTGAAATCCAAAAGGTTTCCAAAACTAAACATTTTCCTGTAACTCATATGGGAGCAAAACCTGAACTGATAAGAACCTATTTATAGTCTTTATTCTTCTTGGAGTAAACAATCAGTCTTTGATGCAGAAATATGTACTTGATTACAGAGTGCTGACCTAGAATGCACAGAGGATGTTATGTGTTACGTACAACAAATGACCTTTCTAGCATCCAAAAATTTCTGAATTCTAAAACACATCTGTGTTAACCAATGAAGTCGTACATAGATAGGGTCTTATATGTCATGATTGGGAAGTTGATTTTATCTTGAAAATGATGGGGAATGATATAAGGGTTTTTATTACCGAACTGACAAGACCAGATTTTATTACAGAACCGACAAGACCAGATCATCCTTATCTGCATTCAATATTGATAACTACGGGAAGAGTACATTGAAGGAAGAGGTAACTGCAGTCAGAAAAACCAGTGAAGACGTTCAACTATATACTGAAAGAACTGAGAAATGATTAAAGCTTCAACTACTGTAAATGGCATAGAGACGGAAAGAAAAGAATCTGCACAGATTTTTTTAAACTGATAAGACAGTGGCCAATTAGATATGGGGAGGAGAGAAAGGAGTCTAGATGAATTCATTTTTGACTTGAAGGACTGAATATACAATGTTATCATTCACTAATAGAGAGATCAATAGACAACATAGAGGGAAAGCTTAAGTATTATTGCTTAGTTTCATTTCAGATGTAGGGAACAAAAGAGAAGAGATAAATTTTTTTAGTAGTCAGGAAGTTTCCTAAAGTCTAAAGGAAAACTAGAGCTGACTAAAAGACTGAAATGTAGTATGTATTCAGTAAAAAAACAGCTATTATTATTCTTGTATCCAGATTGTAGCACTGATTCAGAAGAAAAGTGAAAGTCATTATTTATTATGATTGCATAAATGATTTACAGATAAAGTTCAACCATCTCCTGTCTGACAGACAGAATTCTAAAATGAAAAGGCTTTTTGTTATGTAACCACTGAGTCACAAGCTCCATTGGTAATGAATGCAGTTGTGAGAGAGTCAGTTCCTAGGCAGGTTGATAGGGAGTCTAGGGGTCCCCAAGGAGAGAGGGGTCTGGAATTCTCAAGGAGGAAGAAAGGACAAACTTTTTTCTTTTTCCACATTCCTTAGGATTATATAACAATAATGTATCCTGCCTAAGGACAGTCTTTGGATTCAACCTTCTGTTATCTTAAAATGTTAATTATGGGAGTAGACCTGGTCTTTACAAGGATGTATCTTGCCTGAGGACAGTGTTATCTTAAAATGTAAATTATGGGAGTAGGTCTGATGAGGTCTTTACAACCTCCAGACATTCTTTGGATTCATTGGAGAGTATATAACTTCATTGTTAACACTAGCAAGCGGGTACTCTTTCTACCCCCTTCTGATGCCTATGTCAGAAGCTTTCTCTATCTCCTTTATACTTTAATAAAACTTCATTACACAAAAGCTCCAAGCGATCAAGCCTCGTCTCTGGCCCCGGATTGAATTCTTCTCCTCCGGGGGCCAAGAATCCTGGTGTCTTCGCGTGATTCAACAACAACCTTTCAGTTGCTATGGACTTCTTAAGGGGAAGAACTTGGGAAGGCCTACTGCATAGTGATCAGGTGCTTCTCTTTAAAGGAGCAGTAATGGCATTTTATGTTGTTGAGCATAAAATCCAAATTAAATATTTTTTGAGCCCATTATGTGTCAAGTGTTAGATATTAAGGATGCAAACATGAGGTTATGGCCCTCCTCTCAAGAAGCTCAGAGTCCCTTAAGAGAGATAAACATATACATGATTAATATGCAGCATGATAAATGTGATGTCAGAGGTTAGAAATCATATTATGGGACTGTACATAACAGAACTAGGCCATTCTTCTCCTGGAATGGGACATGAGTCAGCATAAATTACCAACAGCTAGGGCAAATGTCAGCAATCTATGGGTCACAGCCCAAATCCAGTCCTACTGCCCATTTTTATCTGTCCTTCAAGCTAAGAAGGGCTTTATACTTTAAATGCTTTTTTAAAAAATCAAAAGAGTATTTTATAAAATGTGAAAATCATATGGAATTCAGATTTCTAAAGTTTTATTAGAACACAGCCACACTCATTTGTTCACATACTGTCCATGGCTGCTTCTGTGCCATAACGGCAGAGCTGAGTAGCTGAGGTAAAGCCCTGTGGCTGGACCTCCCTGTGGTCACCTAGTGGTTCAGAATCTGCCTGCCAATACAGGGAACACGGGTTTGATCCCTGGTCCAAGATGATTCTACATGCTGCGAGACAACAACTGCTACTAATAGTGTGCCATGCACAAGTACTGAGTCAGCGCTCTGCAGCAAGAGAAGCACTGTAGGGAAAAGCTCACACACCACAACTACAGAGTAGCCCCGGCTTGTCTCATCTCAACTAGAGAAAGCCTGTGCGTGGTAATGAGGACCCAGCGCAGCCAAACATTAAAAAAAGAAAAAAGAAAAAAAAAGACTATACGATTCCCCAGACTTAAAATATTTATTATCCAGCCCTTTGCAGAAAAAATTCATCAACCCCAATCTAAGACTGTACCTTAATGGCACGGAGGGTCTGTGGCGGGTGGTGGTCTCATGATAGCCTTCCTCAAGAAGGACCACATCAACTTTCACACACTTGAGAGCCTGGTACATTAGAGAGCGACACATAAGGAGAGCTAAGGATGTATTTGGAGCAGCTTTTGGGTGGAGAGGGAGATGAAGGAGGAAAGAAACATACTGTTTACTTTGTACTTACCAGATTCAAGAAAGACATTTGTTGTGTGATGAATAGGATAGGGGAAAATAAAATAGAAAATAAATTGAAAAACAAGAGACAGAGTGATCCCAATCCTCCAGGAGGTCACTGCTGGTTGGGGAGCCACACAAACTTCCCACTCTTAAACTCAGAGAATTGCTTTGTAGTTCCAAATCATCCCTTTTGGCTCATTTTTTTTCTCTCTTTCCATGGTTTCTAGGTATTTAGTCTGCCTTTTTTTCTAAGAGGCAGCAAGATGTAATGGTAAGAATGAGGACTTGGAAGTTGGGCCTGAGACACAGTTTGTAACACTGCTCAGAAGTGTTACTTCTGAGCGAACATAGAAGCGAACTATGACCCAAATCTGGCCTGCTTCTTGTTTTACAAATCAAAGTGCTATTGGGACAAAGCCACATCCACTTGTTTCTATACTATCTATGGCTGCTTTTGTGCTGACATCAAAGCTGAACAGTTACAAGAGACATTATATGGCCTATAAAGTCAAAAATGTCCGGTCCTTTACAGAAAAAGTTTGTCATTCTCTGTTCAAAAGGATACAGTTAGGACTTCCTTGGTGGTCCAGTGACTAAGAATCTGCCTGCCAATGTCGGGGACTGGGGTTCAATCCCAGGTTTGGGAAGATTCCAACTAAGCCCGTGTGCTACCACTACTGAAGCCCGTGTGTCTAGACCCTGTGCTCTGTAACAAGAGAAGCCACAGCAAGGAGAAGCCCACACACCGCAACTAGAGAGTAGCCCCTGCTTGCTGCAACTAGAGAAAGCCTGCGCACAGCAATGACAGACCCAGAGCAGCCAAGCATAAATAAATAAAAACATAAATAAATATTTGTAAAAAGAAAACAGTTATTTGAGAGCTATGAACTTCCTCCAAAGAATCGAATTTTCTTCTCCAGACAACAATCTGCAGGCAGGATGGAGTTCACCCAATATCCTTTACTCCTTCAGTCCTTCCAGAAGTTAACTAACACTTAGGCCTGAAGGGTACCTGAGTATAAACTAGTTCTCACTCCCATACCCTCTAGTCTCACAGGGGCCATAAAACAGAGCCTGACAGATATATATTTCAACACCCACATCCCAGGCACAGCACTGCAAGGCAAGGCAAGGTATCTGTGACTCTGGGCAAGGCAAGATATCTATGAATCATACATATTTCAACACCCACATCCCAGGCACAGCACTGCAAGGCAAGGCAAGATATCTGTGAATCTGCAGGTGAGGAGCTTGAAGCAGGAGTCTTAACTGTCCAGGCTCCCCTACTCTGCAGCATTCACAGTGGAAGGCATTCTTCCTCGGGGAATGGAGACAGTGCCAAAGTTTTGAATGACTGAGATGAACATTATTCTCCAAGACACTCATTTTAAAAGCATGGAGCTTCCACGCATCTTAGTTAAACCCTACAGCTAGGCGGGCTGCCAAACCACAGGTCTGAATTATGATATGCAGCAACTACTACAGGAAACCAAATCCTCTGGACTAAAGCATCAGGGCTGGAATGGACATGCAAAACAGAATGGGTAAAAGGGTAACATAATCCACACAGCTAGACTTAATACAGTAAAAAGATGAAACACCATTAAAAGTCATGTTTTCAAAGTCTATTTCACTCTTAGAAAGTGTTCAGGTTATATCTTGTGAAAGTGGATTTTTAAATGTGTACACAACAGAAATTCAATAGCCCTCCCCATCTCAGTCAAAAGCAGCTCGATTCTTCTGGCTGTGCAGGATAACACAAAGTAAAAGTGGAATTGTCTTTTGACTACTCTCTTTCTCTCATACTCCACATCCACTTCATCAGAAAAGCTTGTCAACTATCCTTTAAAATGTATCAAATATGATCACTTCTCATTAATGTCACTGCTACTCCTGATTCAAGCCAACACTGTCTCTTGCCTGGATTTCTATCATATTCTTCTAAGTCTCTCTGCTTCTTTCTTTATGTCTCTGTGGTCTATTCTCATTACACAAGCAGACAGAGCCTTTAAAAATATAAGGTAGATCTTGTCACTCTTCTACTCAAAATCCTGCAAACGCCACCCATTCCCCCACCGCCAATGTCAAGTATTCCGAATCCACATCCTGCAAATGAGAGGGAATCTGAGAAACCACAGAATATTGTTTCATCTTGCCAAATATTCCCTAAAAACAAGAAACCAGATAGCAAAACCAAAACCCCATAACCAACATTTAAAACAAAAGTAGGTAACAAAGTAGCCCCACAAACCCCCAAATGCAAGTGTGGAAACAGCCAGCACAGCCACAATACCTGCATAGAAGCAATGTTTCTGTGGGAGGAAAGAGAGGGAAGCAACATGGCATATGAAAGATAGCCGTACTCTGAAAACCAGAACAGACCAGTCTGAAACATTAAAGTGGAAGGGTTTCACCCAAACCAAAAGATCAGAGTAAGAGGCCCTCGTAAGTTGAGAAAGGGATCAGTAGGCTGGGAAAAATGAATTCTTAAAACCAACCAGCCAAAGGTCCTATCCAAGACGGGGCATCACAATGAAGGGCAACTTCTGGAGAAGAATTAGAATAGGGAGAGAGACAAAGGACTGAGCAAGTTCATATACCTTTGACAGAGGGGTACAGAGCCAGGAATCTCAGTAAAGCAAGCCATTTAATACTGTACCAAAAAATGAGAAGAGAGTGATCTGTGCAATTGATAAAGATATCCTGAACCATTACTCCTTCTAAAAGTTTAAGAAAATTATTTTTATGTACAAATGAACAACAAGAAAATACAAGACCAAATCTCAAGGTTTTTTTTTATTATAAGGAAAAAAGGAAATAACATCCCTATGGATAAGGAAAAGCAGTCAGAAAGACATGGCCACAAAATATTAAAACTGTAACTTACTATTTTATTTTTTAAAAAAGATTTACTTGGTTGTGCCAGGTCTTAGATGTAGCATGTGGGATCTAGTTCCCTGACCAGGGATTGAAGCCTGGTCCCCATGCAATGGGAGTGTGGTGTCTTAGCCACTGGACCACCAGGGAAGTCTGTAACTTACTAAGTTTTTTCTTAGCGTAAACATGACTTTTTTTGCATTTTTTAAAACTTTTTATTTTGTACTGGATTATAGCTGATTAACAATGTTGTAACAGTTTCAGGTGGACAGCAAAGGGACTCAGCCATTTATGTGTGTGTGTGTGTGTGTATACACACCTCATAACTTATTATTTTTAAACAGCTAAAAGACATTTAAAAACGATATAAGATAGGAAAGAACAATATAAATCATAAGTATAAAAACTCAGAAATGAAGTGACAGAACTCGGGAAAATCAGAAATGAAAAAAGATTATTTCATAAATGAAGACTAATCTTGAAAGAAAAAGAAATAAAATAGATACTCTTAAAAGATATTAAAAGTGAAATAGAATAATGCTTTCAAAAGACTTAAATGTTTTCCAATTTTAAATTAATTTAAAAAACTGGAAATAGAAGAAATACTAAAAAATAAAAAATTAATGAAGAGAAAAAATTCAAGACAAAGTGATCAAATTATGAAGGTCAAATAAAGAACAAAACGGAACTCAGCATATGAATAATAGGAAGTAGAAAATGAAAGTTCAGAAATACTAAAAACCAAAATTCAAAGAAGACACTCTTTAAAAAAATTTAACTACATGATTGACAATGTACATGGTCTATCTGAGAATATCTGCTTTTTAATGATGAGTATCAAGACATGTTCCAGTAAAATTAAAGGTACAAATAAAGAATAAGAATCAAAATTAGATTATCAGACTTTTCAACATCAACACTTGTTACCAGAAGAAAATGGAGGAATCTATTTAACATTTACATAGAAGAAAATTAAGCCAAGAATTTTATATCCAGCAAAACTGACTTTCAGGTATAAAGGGCACAGAGAAACTGTTATCAAAATTAAGGACTCAGGGAATGTTGTTTCCATGGACACCTTCTGAAGAATCTACTAGAGCATAAGTTGGCAAACCAAACTTTCTCTGTAAAAGACTAGACAGCAAATGTTTTGTGACTTTCAAGCCACATTCTCTGTTGTACATCCTCCTTTAAAAAAAAATTTACAACCTTTTAAAACTTAGTAAATATCATTACTGGGGATTCCCAAGTGGCACAGTGGTAAAGAATTCACCTACGAAGGTTCAATCCCTGAGTCGGGAAGATCCCCCCGAGTAGGAAATGGCAATGGGTTTCCATATTCTTGCCTGGAAAAGTCCATGGACAGAAGGAGTTTGTCAGGCTAGAGTCCATAGGGCCACAAAGAGTTAGACACGACTGAGTGACTGAACATGAACACAAAATACCATTATTAGCTCACAGGTCATTCAAAAACAGGTAGCAAGCCAGTTTGCCAATTTCTGTACTATAAAATGATTGGGGAACTAAGTTCCTACATGTCACACAGTGTGACCAAAAAGATAAAAATAAAAAATAAGATGCTAAGAATGTACATTAAACAATCTGTTTTGGAAAAAAAGAATAAGAATCAAGTATTTACCATGCTTTTTTCCTATGTGAACTGTAACCCTGGAAAACCAAATAAAAGATACAAGAAGGTATCTTGTTATAAAATTTTTCCAATTAAAAAACAGAAATCTGAATTGGAATACAAAAATTTTGCAAGATCCAAAAAATTGATGAATCCAGGCACTGAAGACCAATGGTTGCTAAAATTACAAAAAGAAAGAAAAGTACACATAATGATGGCCTTGCCAAATCAGATTTCTACAGATCTTGAGCCTTTGGATTCAACTGCCAATTTGCACAAAGTACAGAATCAGAAGAATATGTTGGGGCTTTCCTGGTAGCTCAGCACTAAAGAATCTGCCTGCCAACACTGAAGACACAGGTTCTATTCCTGGCCCAGGAAGATCCCACATGCCGTGGAGCAACTAAGTCTGTGCACCCCAACTATTGAGCCCTCGCGCAGAGCCTGTGCTCTGCAATGAGAAGCCAGCACAGTGAGCAGCCCACGCATTGCAATGAGAGAAAAGCCTGAGCATTAGCGAAGACCCAGCACAGCCAAAAATAAATAAATAAAATGATAAACCACAGTACCATAAAAAAAAGAATATATTGAACAATCAGCAGTTTGACTGAAAAAATTTTGCAATAATCAAAATTCAGATTATTAACTTTACAGGCTAAATGACTCAAGCTCTTAAAAAAATAAAATGTATGGTAAAGAATGTTTTTGGCATGCCACACCACTTGTAGGTTCTTAGTTCCCTGACCAGGGACTGAACCCGGGCTACCGTAGTGAAAGCACAGAGTCCTAACCACTGAACAACCAGAGAACTCCCTGGAAACCTTTAGATTAAAAGAAACTTAAAAGACACATTAAATTACTTTTAATGAGTGAGACTATAATATATAGACATGTATATTTACATACATATATATATATACATCTCTATAATATATAGAGATGTATATATATAGTTCCTAAAACTATAAAGGAACATAAGAAGGTGATTTCTATAAAAGTGCCAGAGTAGTGGATAGTCTGGTGGGGAAAGAGAAGATTTGAGTTAGGGTACATGGAAAGGTTTCTGGACTAACTAACAGTCCAATTTCATGATATTGGTGATAGTTAGAAGGGTGTCTGCCTTATTAAAATTATTAAACTAACTTTAAAAAGTATTTATCATTTATTTGGCTGCATGAGGTCTTAGTTGTGGCATGTGGGAACTAGTTCCCTGACCAGGGATATAATCCCAGCTCCCTGCATTGGGAGCATGGAGTCCTAGCTACAGGACCACCAGGAAAGTCTCCCTTAAACTAACTTTTAAATAGTTCTTATGATGGTCTGCAAGGCCCTACATAAAATAAGCTGACTTTTACATACTCCCGTATCTATCCTGTTTCAGCCCCATTGACCTTTTTGCAATTGCTTGCCTAGGCCACACATCTCCTCACTGGCATCTTTGCAGAGGCTGTTTCCTCTGCCTGGAACACTCCCCAGATATCCACTTAGCTAAGTACCTCACCTTCTTCAAGACTTTCCTCAGATCTCACCTTCTCAATGAGGCATACCCTGACCACTCTATTTAACTACTAATACAACCCGCCCCTCAAAATCTCCTAGGTCATGGTCCCCTTCATTCTTCTGATCTTTTTTCCGCGTTTATAACCTCCTAATATACTATTTTTTTTTTTATGTAGTATAGAGTTTTGGTGCCTCCTCTCATGAAGGCAGGAATTTTTGTGTTTCGTTCACTTGCTCTTGCTTTCCCACAGGGCTCTGCTCAAATTGTCACCTTACTGATAAAGACTTCCTTCTATTCCTACACCCCAGGTCTTGGCAACTACCTATTTTCTGCTTTCTCTCTTCAGCATTTATTGTGCTCTGTTTAGTTGCTCAGTCATGTTTGACTCTTTGTGACCCCATGGACTGCAGCCTGCCAGATTCCTCTGTGCATGGGGATTCTCCAGGCCAGAATACTGGAGGGGGTTGCCATGCCCTCCTCCAGGGGATCTTCCCAACTCAGGGATCAAATCCAGGTTTACTGCATGGCAGGCGGATTCTTTCCCATCTGAGCCACCGGGGAAGCCCTGAGCACTTATTACCTGACAAAAGAGACATTTAACTTGTCTATTTTTTTTATGGGTAACTCCCAAATGCTAATGTAAGTTCCATGAAAAAAAGGATTTGTTATTTTGTTTTGTTAACTGCTATAACCCCAGCATGTAGAACTTTGGTAGCACTAGTGGTAAAGAACCCATCTGCCAACGCAGGAGACATAAGAGACATGGGTTTGATCCCTGGCTCAGGAAGATCCTCTGGAGAAGGGATAGCAACCCACTCCAGTATTCTTACCTGGAGAATCCCATAGACAGAGAAGCCTGGTGGGCTTCAGTCCATAAGGTAGCACAGAGTC
Organism: Bos grunniens; assembly: GCF_055505025.1. Lineage (NCBI taxonomy): Eukaryota > Metazoa > Chordata > Mammalia > Artiodactyla > Bovidae > Bos > Bos grunniens. Next base: position 14,662,606 of record NC_141189.1, read on the forward strand.
GGACATGACTGAAGCAACTTAGCATGCAAATACAATGCCAGCTTGTAAAACATTACCTGGCACATGATAAGTGCTCAGGAAAAACATTTAGGTGAAATTCAAGTAGATTTCTATTCTTTAAGTTTTTTTAATGAATGACAACTGAATTTTGCCAAGAGCTTTTTCAGCATTGAATGATATGATCATTTGGTTTTCTCTTTATTGATATAGTGATTTAATAGATTTTCTGATAGGAACCATTCTTTCATTTTTGAAATGAAAACTATTTGATGATAATTGCTTATCAGTTTTGATACACTGCTGAGTTTTGTTTACTAATATTTATGATTTTGGCATCAATGTGTATAAGATAATTGGTGTCAGGTTTTCTTCTCTGTAACTTCTGTTGGGTTCTGTCATTAAATCATGGTTTCATAAAATGAACTGGGGAGTTTTCCAATTTTTTCTCTATGACCTAAATTAATTTAAACAGGCTTGGGTTCATCTGTTTTTTAAAAGTTAGAAATAATTCAGTTCTTGATCATTCACAACGTTTTTAATGGTATCTCTTAGTCACATTTTCAAGCTCTTTGTAGCTAGTCAACCTATTTAAGTTCTCCATCTATCCTGAAAAATCAGCTATTGTCTCTAGGCTTTCAATTTATTACAAAAGTCCTTCCATGTAGCATTCTCACACATTCTTTTCTTTTATATCTGTGATTATATCTCCTTTCTCATCCTTTATGTGATATATATTTACTCTCTTAGACTTTTATCAATACTGCAAAGGGTTTACCTTTTAATCGATCATCTCAAATACCGAATTTGGTTTTTATTCTTTCTACTATTTCTCTTTTATTAATTTCAGCTCTTAGCTACATTGACTTTAGGATCCAATACCATTAATCCTTCGTGAAAGATATGCCACTGTCCTAAGTTCCCATATAATTTGGGTCTATTTCTTATTTATCATTTATCAGGACAGATCAATCTTGATTCATACACAAGAATATTTTACTACTGAAGTACTGAGCAAGGTTTCATTAGAAGGGGTAAAGAGGCTCAGATAGTAGCATTAAACCAGAGGTCCCATAATGTATGTTTAGTTGAGGCTAAGCAAGAAACATAGGTATCTAATGTAAGCTCACTGCAGCATGATAATGTGTGTATGCATTCCTGGGCTATCCCCCACCCAGAGAATATATGTTCCATAAGGACAGGATTTTTTGCCTCTTTTGTTGCTATACATAAACTGCCTACAATAGTCCTGCTGCTGCTAAGTCACTTCAGTCTCGTCCAACTCTGTGCGACCCCGTAGACGGCAGCCCACCAGTCTCCCCCGTCCCTGGGATTCTCCAGGCAAGAACACTGGAGTGGGCTGCCATTTCCTTCTCCAATTCATGAAAGTGAAAAGTGAAAGTGAAGTCGCTCAGTTGTGTCCGACTCTGTGCGACCCCATGGACTGCTACCTACCAGGCTCCTAGGCACATAATAAGAGGTCAATAAGAATTTATTGAATAAATCCATTTCTGATTCTTCAGATAAAAGCAGCATTTTTAGGTTTAGATTAATAGTTAGCACAAGGTCAAGAAATAAAAAAATCTCTCCCCTCCCCGATCACCCTTCCTCTCCACTGTTCCTGGTCATATCTCAGGCCTTATTCTTCAGTTCCTTGACATTCTGGGATGAAAGCAGCTCTGTTGTGGTTTTGTCCCTGGTTGTTTTCTCTGTGTAGCAACATCCTGGTGTTTGGCCAGACTTGCATTCTTCAAAACGAACACATTTCATTTCTTCTTTATGGCCCACAAGTAGTTGTAAAGACAGTGGCACTTCATTTCTTGAAAGTTCCCTCACTTGTTCATTCTGCTTTGTTCCTCCAGCATGAAATAACAGACACAAGTTCGTTAAAGGTTGCTAATAACTGTCCTTAGTCTATTCTGGACTTCAGGAATAAAATATTTAATTATTACATGCATGCATTCTCAGTTGCTAAGTCGTTGCTTATTCTTTATGATCCCATGGACTAGCCTGGCAGGTTCCTCTGTCCAAGGGATTTCCCAGGCAAGAATATTGGAGTGGGTTGCCATTTCCTTCTCCAGGAGATCTCCCTGAACCAGAGATGGAACCCATGTCTTCTGCATTGTTAAATGGATTCTTTACCATTGAACCACCTGGGAACCCCCTATTTAATTATTACCTAAAAGCAAATAGGGTACTCAGCAGATCCATCATTAGAATTAGGTATATGTTTTTATCTCCTAAAGGTAAATTGTTTTAATACGTTATATTTTAATTTCAGGCTTTTAGCAGTTAGAATTAATAAAACTGTAGTTGGAATTTTCTTACACAGTGATTGAATTTTATGTACTATTTACCTCTATTTAAATAACACTGAAGAGCAAGAAGGATATATATATTTCTTCAAAGTTTTAAATTATTATCTTTCACAAGTACAAGTAGAACTTCAAGAACAGTAACTTTTATAAGGTGTTTAACTTAAATTTTTATGAATATGTCCGCATAACCACCATCCAGAATAAGATAAAGAACACTTCCAGACTCCAAACTGGCTTCTTTGTGTTACATCACAGTAGTAGCCCTATGATAACCATTGTTTTAACTACTACATAGATCGGTTTTATCTACCTTTGAACTTCATATAAATGAAAACACACTATAAATTCATTTGTGTCTGGACTTTTATGAAAAGCACAGTATTTGTGAGATTCAATCATGTTGTATCAGCAATTTGTTCTCTGTTGAATAGTATCTTATCACATGAATATATCACATTACCTATTCCCCTGATGATGGACATTTGGATTTATTTCCAATTTCGGGCTATTTGTATAAATAGTGCTGCTATGTATATTTTGTAAAGTCTTTTGGTGTGATTTTCTTAAGTTTATAACTTCTACTGTTGTGTATGTATCCTGGAGAAATATGATGGGTCATAAGAGAGGCATATATTTTGCTAAACACCTGTAACAGGTGAATTTACTATTTTACATTAACAATAAGAGTTCCAGTTGCTTCACATCCTTGCCTACACTGTATTGCCTACTCATTTAATATTAACTATTCTGGTGGAAATGTAAGGGTATCTCACTATGGTTTTAATTTGTAACTCCTGTTGACTAATATTAACCCTACTAATTCATTCATTCACTATATCTATTTACTTAAGTAGATTTAGAACAGATCTCACCTCATTAATCTATTCAGAAATTATGTACTGAATGAAAGAAGGGAGCAGTGTGGCTTTATCTTTGCCGTTTTGAAGTAAGTGATCTTCTGAAGATCTCCTTTTTCTAGGGACCAGTTTGGCCAGTGCTAAGTCAACCTAGGTAGTGACTTTACCCACGTTCTTTATTATTTTCTAAATACAGATTTGAATATAGTGTTCCTTCATATTTCAGCTTGAAGGACTCCCACTAGCACTTGTTGTAGGCAGTTCTTCAGTTCAGTTCAGTTCAGTTCAGTCGCTCAGTCATGTCCTACTCTTTGTGACCCCATGAATCGCAGCATGCCAGGCCTCCCTGTCCATCACCAACTCCCAGAGTTCACTCAGACTCACATCCATCGAGTCGGTGATGCCATCCAGCCATCTCATCCTCTGTCGTCCCCTTCTCCTCCTGCCCCCAAACCCTCCCAGCATCAGAGTCTTTTCCAATGAGCCAACTCTTCGCATGAGGTGGCCAAAGTACTGGAGTTTCAGCTTTAGCATCATTCCTTCCAAAGAACACTCAGGGCTGATCTCCTTTAGAATGGACTGGTTGGATCTCATTGGAGTCCAAGGGACTCTCAAGAGTCTTCTCCAACACCACAGTTCAAAAGCATCAATTCTTCGGCGCTCAGCTTTCTTCACAGTCCAAGTCTCACATCCATACATAACCACTGGAAAAGCCATAGCCTTGACTAGACGGACCTTTGTTGGCAAAGTAATGTCTCTGCTTTTGAATATGCTATCTAGGTTGGTTATAACTTTCCTTCCAAGGAGTAAGCGTCTTTTAATTTCATGGCTGCAATCACCATCTGCAGTGATTTTGGAGCCCCAAAAAATAAAGTCTGACACTGTTTCCACTGTTTCCCCATCTATTTCCCATGAAGTGGTGGGACCAGATGCCATGATCTTCGTTTTCTGAATGTTGAGCTTTAAGCCAACTTTTCACTCTCCACTTTCCTGAAGAGGCTTTTGAGTTCCTCTTCACTTTCTGCCATAAGAGTGGTGTCATCTGCATATCTGAGGTTATTGATATTTCTCCCAGCAATCTTGATTCCAGCTTGTGCTTCATCCAGCCCAGCGTTTCTCATGATGTATTCTGCATAGAAGTTAAATAAGCAGGGTGACAATATATAGCCTTGACGTACTCCTTTTCCTATTTGGAACCAGTCTGTTGTTCCATGTCCAGTTCTAACTGTTGCTTCCTGACCTGCATACAGGTTTCTCAAGAGGCAGGTGAGGTGATCTGGTATTCCCATCTCTTTCAGAATTTTCCACACTTTATTGTGATCCACACAGTCAAAGGCTTTGGCATAGTCAATAAAGCAGAAATAGATGCTTTTCTGGAGCTCTCTTGCTTTTTCCATGATCCAGCTGATGTTGGCAATTTGATCTCTGGTTCCTCTGCCTTTTCTAAAACCAGCTTGAACATCAGGAAGTTCACGGTTCACTTATTGCTGAAGCCTGGCTTGGAGAATTTTGAGCATTACTTTACTAGCATGTGAGATGAGTGCAATTGTGTGGTAATTTGAGCATTCTTTGGCATTGCCTTTCTTTGGGATTGGAATGAAAACTGACCTTTTCCCGTCCTGTGGGCACTGCTGAGTTTTCCAAATTTGCTGGCATATTGAGTGCAGCACTTTCACAGCATCATCTTTCAGGATTTGAAATAGCTCAACTGGAATTCCATCACCTCCACTAGCTTTGTTCGTAGTGATGCTTTCTAAGGCCCACTTGACTTCACATTCCAGGATGTCTGGTTCTAGGTCAGTGATCACACCATCGTGATTATCTGGGTAGTGAAGATCTTTTTTGTACAGTTCTTCTGTGTATTCTTGCCACCTCTTCTTGATATCTCCTGCTTCTGTTAGGTCCATACCATTTCTGTCCTTTAACGAGCCCATCTTTGCATGAAGTGTTCCCTTGGTATTTCTAATTTTCTTGAAGAGATCTCTAGTCTTTCCCATTCTGTTGTTTTCCTCTATTTCTTTGCATTGATCGCTGAGAAAGGCTTTCTTATCTCCTCTTGCTATTCTTTGGAACTCTGCATTCATATGGGTATATCTTTCCTTTTCTCCTTTGCTTTTCACTTCTCTTCTTTTCACAGCTATTTGTAAGGCCTCCCCAGACAGCCATTTTGCTTTTTTGCATTTCATTTCCATGGGGATGGTCTTGATCCCTGTCTCCTGTACAATGTCACGAACCTCATTCCATAGTTCATCAGGCATTCTATCTATCAGATCTAGTCCCTTAAATCTATTTCTCACTTCCACTGTATAATCATAAGGGATTTGATTTAGGTCATAACTGAATGGTCTAGTGGTTTTCCCCACTTTCTTCAATTTCAGTCTGAATTTGGCAATAAGGAGTTCATGATCTGAGCCACAGTCAGCTCCCAGTCTTGTTTTTGCTGACTGTATAAGAGTTTCTCCATCTTTGGCTGCAAAGAATATAATCAATCTGATTTTGGTGTTGACCATCTGGTGATGTCCATGTGTAGAGTCTTCTCTTGTGCTGTTGGAAGAGGGTGTTTGCTATGACCAGTGCGTTCTCTTGACAAAACTCTATTAGCCTTTGCCCTGCTTCATTCCATATTCCAAGGCCAAATTTGCCTGTTACTCCAGGTGTTTCTTGACTTCCTACTTTTGCATTCCAGTCCCCTATAATGACTTTATTTTTGGGGGCTCCAAAATCACTGCAGATGGTGATTGCAGCCATGAAATTAAAAGACGCTTACTCCTTGGAAGGAAAGTTATAACCAACCTAGATAGCATATTCAAAAGCAGAGGCATTACTTTGCCAACAAAGGTCCGTCTAGTCAAGGCTATGGTTTTTCCAGTGGTCATGTATGGATGTGAGACTTGGACTGTGAAGAAAGCTGAGCACCGAAGAATTGATGCCTTTGAACTGTGGTGTTGGAGAAGACTCTTGAGAGTCCCTTGGACTGCAAGGAGATCCAACCAGTCCATTCTAAAGGAGATCAACCCTGAGTGTTCTTTGGAAGGAATGATGCTAAAGCTGAAACTCCAGTACTTTGGCCACCTCATGCGAAGAGTTGGCTCATTGGAAAAGACTCTGATGCTGGGAGGGTTTGGGGGCAGGAGGAGAAGGGGACGACAGAGGATGAGATGGCTGGATGGCATCACCGACTCGATGGACGTGAGTTTGAGTGAACTCCGGGAGTTGGTGATGGACAGGGAGGCCTGGCGTGCTGCAATTCATGGGGTCGCACAGAGTCGGAAACGACTGAGCGACTGAAGTGAACTGATAATGAAAAGGACATCTTTTTTAGGTGTTAGTTCTAAAAGGTCTTGTAGGTCTTCATAGAACCATTCAACTTCAGCTTCTTCAGCGTTACTGGTTGGGGCATAGACTTGGATTACTGTGATATTGAATGGTTTGCCTTGGAAATGAACAGAGATCATTCTGTCATTTTTGAGATTGCATCCAAGTACTGCATTTCAGACCCTTTTGTTGACCATGATGGCTACTCCATTTCTTCTAAGGGATTCCTGCCTGCAGTAGTAGATATAATGGTCATTGGAGTTAAATTCACCTATTCCAGTCCATTTTAGTTCGCTGATTCCTAGAATGTCGACGTTCACTCTTGCCATCTCCTGTTTGACCACTTCCAATTTGCCTTGATTCATGGACCTAACATTCCAGGTTCCTATGCAATATTGCTCTTTACAGCATCAGACCTTGCTTCTATTAACAGCCACATCTACAACTAGGTATTGTTTTTGCTTTGGCTCCATCCCTTCATTCTTTCTGGAGTTATTTCTCCACTGATCTCCAGTAGCATATTGGGCACCTACTGACCTGGGGAGTTCCTCTTTCAGTATTCTATAATTTTGCCTTTTCATACTGTTCATGGGGTTCTCAAGGAAAGAATACTGAAGTGGTTTGCCATTCCCTTCTCTGGTGGACCACATTCTGTCAGACCTCTCCACCATGACCCACCTGTCTTGGGTGGCCCCACAGGGCATGGCTTAGTTTCACTGAGTTAGACAAGGCTGTGGTCCTAGTGTGATTAGATTGACTAGTTTTCTGTAATTATGGTTTCAGTGTGTCTGCCCTCTGATGCCCTCTTGCAACACCTACCATCTTACTTGGGTTTCTCTTACCTTGGACGTGGCAGTAGTACATAGGCAGTTCTACAGATGACAGATTCTATAACTTTTTGTTCTGGGGGATCATCTCATTTCTCCTTCATTTTTGAAGGATAGTTTTGACAGGCATATTGGGTTGGCCCAAAAGTTCAGTCAGGTTTTTCTGTAACATTAACTTTTGGGTCAACCCAATGAAAGGTTTGATTTTTTTCCTTTCAGCACTGTGTATATGCCATCCCACTGCCTTTTAGGAATCCATGATTTCTAATGAAAATGCAGTTGTTCCTCTTATTGGGGATCTTTGCATGCCATGAGCCCTTTTCTCATCCTGCTTTAAAGGTTCTCTTTATCTTTCAAAGTTTGACTATGATATGTCTAGGAATGAATCTCTTTTGGTTTTATCCTAGAGTTCACTATTTCTTAGATGTTTAGATACATATGTTTCATGAAAACTGGGGTTTTCATTATTTCTTCAAATATTCTTTCTGACAAGGATAATAAATTCTACTACAAAAAAAAAAAAAGAGGGAGAAAGGAAGAAAAAAGAGGAAGGAAGGAAATGAAGGGAGTAAGAAGAAAAAAGAGAGACAGAAGGAAGAAAGGGAGACTTGAACAGAAAACCAAAGATAAGGAAAAACTCTTGAAAGAAGCCAGAGGATTAATTATCCTACCTATAGAAGAGCAAAGATAAGAATCACATGTGACCTCTTCAGAAACCACGCAAGCAAGTAGAATGGAGTAAAACATTTTAAGTGCTGAGATAAAAAAGTCACCAGCCTGTAATTGTGTATCTTGTGAAATTATTCCTCAAAAAGTGAAGAGGTAAAAGACTTTCACAAACAAATATTGAGGGAATTTGTTGCCAGTAGACCTGCCCTGCAAGAGATGCCAAAAGAAGCTCTTTAGAGAGAAAGATATTGATATGGTTAGAAACCTGATCCATATAAAGGAGGGAAGAGGATTAGAGAAGAGGTAAGAAAAGGTAAAGAAAATTTTTTATTTTTTTCTTGTTGTTAATTGATCTACCAGATAAGAATTTGCTCAAAATAATAATAGCAACTATGTATTTGATTATATATGCTTAAATATTAGTTCTTGGAGAAGGAAATGGCAACCTGCTCCAGTATTCTTACCTGGAGAATCCCAGGAACAGAGAAGCCTCATGGACTATAGTCCATGGGACAGCAAAGAGTCAGACGTGACTTTGCCACTAAACAGCATGTATAAGTGATATTAACGACAGCAATTATACAAGGGACAGAGAGAGGAATCAGGAATACTTTGCTATTATAAGGTACCTGAACTACCCATGAAGTGGTATAGTGTTATCTGAAAGTGGATTTACATTAGTTGTAAATGTATATTGAAGACTCTAGGGCAACCACTAAAAAGTATAACTGACATGCTAAGAAAGGAGACAAAATCAAATTATATAAAATGGTCAATTAAAACCACAAATGGCAGAAAAAGAGTGGAAAACTATATCACTATATATATATATAGTATCACTATAGTAGACATTAATCCAACTATGATAAAAATCACTTTGAACATCAATGGTCTAAACTCACCAATTAAAAGAAAGTGACTGTGATCAAAAAGCAAGCCCCAATTGTTTGTTGTCTACAAGAAATGCAATTTAAATACGAAGACACATATATATTAAAAGTAAACAGATGGAGAAAGATATATCATGTTAAACAATAATCAAAAGAAAGCTAGAGTAGCCATATTCATGATAGAAGGCTCAACTCTGAGAGATATAACAATTCTTAATGTGTAGGTGCCTACAAAAAAACGTGAGAAAAGAAAGGATAAAAATGTAAGGAGAAAGATGAATTCACCATTATTGTTAGAGAGCTTAACATGTCTCTATTTGAAATGGGCAGATTCTATAAGAAGAATATCAGCAAGGACAGAGTAGAGTAAAACATCTCAAGTGCTGAGAGAAAAATAATGATCAACCAACTGGGTATAATTGACATTTATAAAATACTTCACTCAACAACAGAATACACACATCTTAAGCACAAATGAAACAAACAACAAGATCACATTTGGGCTATAAAAAACAAAGAGAAGTTATACAAGGTATTCTCACAGACTAAAATGGATTTAAATTAGAAATCAGTAACAAAAAGGCAGCTAGAAAATCTCAAAATACTTGGGAGACTAAACTATACACTGCTCAGTAATACATGGATCAAAAAAGAAATCTCAAGAAAAAAACTTATAAATACTTTAAAGGAAAATGAAAATACAACTTATCAAAGTATGTGGAACACAGTGAAAACAGTGCTTAGAAGGAAAATTTTACATCACAGAGAATGCATATTTAAAAAAAGCAGCAGCACTTCACATAGCCTGGTCGAGTGGACTGCCAGGACTCCAAGATGGCATCAATCATACTACTGAAGGAGAAGAAGCTTCTGAAAGTCAAACTAGGGGAGTGCCAAGCTGGATACTGATGTAGGATTTCACCCATAAAGGCACTGCTGGAGTGTTTCAAAGAGGCTGTGTGCTTAGTTGGTCAGTCGTATCCGACTCTTTGTGACCTCATGGACTGTAGCCCACCAACTCCTCTGTCCGTGGGGATTCTACAGGCAAGAATACTAGAATGGGTTGCAAGGTCCTCCTCATGGGGATCTTCCCAACCCAGGGATCGAACTCAGGTCTTCCACATTGCAGGCAGATTCTTTACCGCCTGAGCCACCAGGGAAACTACTGGTATTAAAACAAGTACATCAATGTGAATAAAGGGAGCATCACTGGGCTTTCTATGGTGCTAGCTTTTCAACTAATGCAGTTCCTACAAGGACTCAAACATGAGCAGCTATGCAACTACCACTGAAGAGAGGCACTCTGCATTCCTGACCATAACCTTAGCCCAGCACCCTGAATCCTTTCATATAGTAATGGAGAATTAACACGCAATAAAAGGTGACTGGTTAGGGACTTCCCTGGCGGGCCAGCGGTTAAGACTTCACCCTTGCACTGCAGGGAAGGCAGGTTCCATCCCTGGTTAAGAAATGAAGAGTCTGCATCCCAAGTGGTGCAGCCAAAAAGAAAAAAAAAAATTTAGTTATATTTTAAAAAAACTGGTTAAAAAACAGGCAGCAGAGAGAACAAGATGGCGGAGGAGTAGGTGGGCATGGAGTACCTCTCTCTCCACTGATACATCAGGAATACACCTTCAGACACAGAAGTGCATGCAGTACACCAGCTGAGAGCAGACAGGAGTACCTGACCAGTGGAAAAGAATATATAGAACCACGAAAAACTCAGTAGGATGAAGGAACTAGGGGAAAAAACAGGAATGTTAGTAAGACTGGACCTGCCCTTGGCGGGTGGGGGAACTGAAGCAGGGGTCCGATCCCCACAAAAGGGCAACTGCCTGAGTCAGAGGAGAAACATTTAAGGCTGAGCGTGAAACAGCTGATCTGTGGCAGCCTAAACAGAATGAGAATCAGACAGTCCTTGCCGCAGCCATATACACCCCAGGCAGAAACACTGATCTGGAAGGGGCAGTGGCTGGGAGCTGGAGTTTAGGGATTCTGGAGCAATCCCAGGGCAAGGGCTGCTGTCGACTGCGGAGATGTGAGGGAAGAGATCGTGGTGGGAAATGCTGGTGGAGGAAAGCCAGGCAGCCATGGAAGCAAGGCGATACTGCTGAGTGGCGTAGGGGGTAAAGTCTACAGCCTCTCTCTCCCCACACACCAGCATCGGTAGCTGAACAATACAGAGGCTGGCCCATCAAATGTCTGACGCACTGAACTACAGAGTAGGACCCCAGTCAGGGGCAGGGGGGCCCTCTATGTCCCTGATGCCCTGAACAACAGAGAAGGACCCCAGGTAAGGGAGCCCTCTAAGTGCCTGAATGGTGGAGCTATGGAGAAAGACTGGCCAAAGAGGCTTTCTGATCGCCAGCTACATAGTGGCTCAAAAGACTCTGATAGGGCCATAACTTCTGCAACGAAGACAGTCCGTAGCCCTGCACACCTGGTGCCGCCAGGGTCCCCGCAAGCCAAACAGCTGGACCACCTTCACACTCAACTCTCACTGAGGCAGAGCTGCCACAGGCAAAATAGTCGCGTTTATGCACACAGGATCGCTTCGGTAATGTCCAACTCTTTGCGACCCTGTAGATTGTGGCCTGCCAGGCTTCTCTGTCAGAGAGGGGGTTCTCCATGCAAGAATACTGGAGCGTATTGGCCAAGACTGGTTGCCATACCCTTCTAGAGCACTGTATTTCCTGCTACCCTAGCCGCCAACTCCTCCTCCTGTGACCCAAGCCTCTGCAGCACCTCCACACTTGGCCCCCAAAGCAGCAAACCCGAGCCCTCCAGGGCAGCCTCAAGAGCTAAACCCCAGTGGATGACCCAAATGTAGAGGTGGAAATAAAACCACAATTGAAACCCAGGGGCAGCGTGGCTAAGGAAAAAGATCCAAATCCAAAACCTTCCCACCAGCTGTACAAGCTGCAGATTAAATCCACATGATCAACTAAGCAGACTCTGTCTATGGAATATACAAAAGGCCATTGAAAGTGCCCACAAAAGAAAACGCACTACCTCTGAGAGCTGTGGACACTGGAGGCAAGAACACACAGGAGTAGGAACAGATTAGAATCTGACCAGCCCCCACAGCAGGTCCAGAGATGAGCAGTATTGGAGGGCATCCTAGAGAGGTAAGGTGGACTGTGATTCCCAGCTCGGGAAAGGACTCTGACAGCAGTGACTCAAGAAAAACATTTATTATTCTTATTTTTTGACTTGTTCTGTAGATTCTTTTGGATTTTTTTTCCTTCTGGTTTCCGTTTTTCCCCCTCTGTTGTAGTTACTGATTTTATTGGCACTAAGAACCCCTATTAAGCTTTTGAGCTTTTTTTTCTCCTCAGTCATATTTTTAATTGTTGCCATAAACCTCTGCCTCTACGTTGGGCTTTTGAAGTTCTATGGAGTTTTCCTCTTCTTTCTTTTTTTATTTTTTTTAAACCTATTATTATTTTTTCTACATTTATTTGTTTGCTTTTCCCACTGTTCTTTTTCCTTTGCAGTTAATCTTTAACGTATATAAATCTTTATCTACCTCTATTTAACTTTGCATATCTATTCTTTTCTTTCTCTCCTTTCCTGTCTACATATTTGTTAGTTTTATTTTCATTGCTTTATTCCCCAATTGGCACCTTGCTTTAGTTTTGTTTTCCAGTTTGTGCTTTAGTTTTGTTCTGGTAGACATAATTTTTGGTTTCCTTTGTTCACCTGGTCAATCTATTGTACTTTATTTTTGTTGAACTGTTATGATTTTGCCTATGGGTGCGTATGTATATGTGTATATTGTGTCACATTTTCTACTGTTATAAACCTCTGCCTCTACATTGGGCTTTGCAGTTCTGTGGAGTTTTCCTTTTTTTCCCTCCTTTTCCCTTTCTTGTTCTGTTTTTTTCTCTTTTTTCTTTTTTATAATTTTAATTTTTATTTTTTTTTAACCTATTATATTTTTTCAACATTTATCCCTTTGTTCGCCTTTCCTACTGTTCTTTTCCCCTTGCAGTTAATCTTTAATGTATACAAATCTTCTTTATCTATGTCTATTTAACTTTGCATATCTATTCTTTATTTCTTTCCTCTCCTCTCAAACATACTTGTTAGTTTTGTTTTCATTGCTTTATTCCCCACTTGGCACCTTGCTTTAGTTTTGTCTTCCAGTTTGTGCTCAAGTTAGTTTTGTTCTTAACTGGTAAATATATTTTTTGATTTCCTTTGTTCACCAGATCAATCTACTGTATTTTTGTTGGACTGTTTTCACTATGCTCATGGGTGTATATGTATATGTGTATATGCCATTATTTTAATTATTATTTGCCTGATTTTGTAACTGCCATTAATCTGGGGTTCATCTCTGATTTCTCATTTTTGGATATTTGTTTTAATCTCAATGCCATAACAAACCACTTGTGGAATCTTCATTCCTGACCAGAGATCAAGCCCTGAGCCTTTGGAGTGGGAGCACTGACTCCAAGACCCTAGACTACCAGAGAACTAACCCTAGGGAATATCAACTAGTGAGAATTCACACAAAGGAAACCACTTGAATACAAGACCTGGCATCACCCAACCACCAGTAAGCACCCTGTGCAGGATGCCTCATCTAAACAACAAACAAAACAAAAATACAAACCCAATCATCAGCAGACAGGATTACCACCTTACTCAGCCTTTTTAGAGGAAAAACAAACAAACAAAAACTCAGCACAAATCTCACCTATAGGAAGCGCATGCAAACCACTGGACCAGCCCTAGGAGGGCAGAAACTAAAAGGAAGAAAGAATTCAACCTTCTTCAAGGAAAGAATTCAACTTTCCTTGAAGCCTTGGAAAAGGAGACCTCAAACACAATAACTTAAAAAAAAAATGAAAAGGCAGAGAAATACTGCACAAATAAAAGAACAAACTAGAAACACAGAAGTTCAAATAAATGAAGAGGAAACAGGAAAATTACCTGAAAAAGAATTCAGAATAATGATAGTAAAGATGATTAAAAACCTTGAAAACAAAAGGGAGAAAATGCAAGAATCAATTAACAAACACCTAGAAGAATTAAAGAATAAACATAAAGAGACAACACAATTACTGAAATTAAAAATACTCTAGAAGGAATCAATAGCAGAATATCTGAAGCAGAAGAACGAATCAGTGAGCTGGAAGATAAAATGGTGGAAATAACTTCTGAAGAGCAGAATAAAGCAAGGAATGAAAAGAGCTGAGGACAGTCTCAGAGACCTCTGGGACCATATCAAACGCACCAACATTTGAATTATAGGGGTCCCAGAAGAAGAGGAGAAAAAGAAAGGGTATTAGAAATTTTTTGAAGAGATTATAGTTGAAAATTTCCCCAATCAAGTCCAAGAGGCACAAAGAGTCCCATACAGGATAAACCCAAGGAGAAACACACCAAGACACATACTGATCAAACTAACAAAGACTAAACACAAAGAAAGAATATTAAAAGCAGCAAGGGAGAAGCAACAAGTAACATACAAGGGAAACCCCATATGCTTAACAGTTGATCTTTCAGCAGAAACTGTGCAGGCCAGAAGGGAATGGCAGGATATATTTAAAGTACTGAAAGAGAAAAATATACAACCAAGATTACTGTACCCAGCAAGGATCTCATTCAAAATTGAGGGAGAAATAAAAAGGTTTTCAGACAAACAAAAGGAAAGAGAATTTAGTACCACCAAACCAGCTTTACAACAAAGGTTAAACAGACTTATATACTCAAAAAATACAACAGAAGAAAAAAAATCTACAAAATCAACCCCAAACAATTAGAAAATGGAAATAGGAACATGATATACATAGATTAAATGCTCCAACAAAAAGACACAGACTGGCTGAATGGATACAAAAACAAGACCTATACATATGCTGGCTACAAGAAACCTACTTCAGACCTCAAGACACATATAGACTGAAGTGAGAGGATGGAAAAATATATTCTATGCAAATGGGAAGCAAAAGAAAGCTGGAGTAACAATCCTCATATCAGACAAAATAGACCTTAAAATAAAGAAGATTACAAGAGATAAGGAAGGACACTACATAATGATCACGGAATCAATCCAAAAGGAAGACATAACAACTGTAAATATCTATGCACCCAACATAGGAGCACCTCAATACAAAAGACAAACACTAACAGACATAAAAGGAGAAATTGACAGTAACACAATAATAGTAGGCGACTTTAACACACCACTCACACCAATGGACAGATCATCAAAACAGAAAATTAATAAGGAAACATGAGTCTTAAATGATATATTAGATGAGATGGATCTAATTGATATCTTCAGGACATTCCATCCAAATGCAGAAGAATATACCTTCTTAAGTGCACATGGAACATTCTCCAGGATAGACCACATCATGGGTCACAAATCAAACCTCAGTAAATTTATGAAAATTGAAATCATATCAAACATCTTCTCTGACTACAATACTAGGAGACTAGATATCAATTACGAGAAAAAAACTGTAAGAAACAAAAACACATGGATATTAAACAACACATTTCTAAATAACTAACAGGTTACTGAACAAATAAAATAATTTCTAGAAACAAATGACAATGAAAATGTGACAACTCAAAACCTATGGGATGCAGCAAAAGCAGTCCTAAGAAGGAAGTTTATAGCAATACAATCCTACCTCAAGAAACAAGAGAAACATAGAATAGACAGCCTAACACTACACCTAAAACAACTAGAAAAAGAAGAACAAAAAAAAACCAAAATTAGTAGAAGGAAAGAAATCATAAAGATCCAAGCAGAAATAAATGAAAAAGAAATAAAGGAACAATAGTAAAGATTATTAAACTAAAAGTTGGTTCTTTGAGAAGATAAAATTGACAAACCCTTAGCCAGACTCATCAAGAAAAAAAGAGAGAAGAAGCAAATCAACAAAATTAGAAATGAAAAAGGAGAGGTTAAACAGAGAATGAAGAAATACAAAGGATTATAAGAGACTATTATGAACAACTCTATTAATAAAATGGATAACCTGGAAGAAATGAACGGATTCTTAGAAAAGTTCGATTTTTCAAGACTGAACCAAGAAGAAATAGAAATTATAAACAACCCAATTACAAGCACTGAAATTGAAGCTGTGATCAAAAATCTCCCAGAAAACAAAAGCCCAGGAACAGATGGCTTCATAGGAGAATTCTATCAAACATTTAGAGAAGAGCTAATGCCTATCCTTCTAAAACTCTTTCAAAAAATTGCAGAGGAAGGAACACTTCCAAATTCATTCTATGAGGCAACCATCACCCTGATACCAAAACCAAAGACAACACACAAAAAAGAAAATATAGGTCAATATCACTGATGAACACAGATGCAAAAATCCTCATAAAATTTTAGCAAACAGAATTCAGCAACACATCAAAAAGCACATACACCATGATCAAGTTGGGTTTATTCCAGGGATGCAAGGATTCTTCAATATACGGAAATCAATCAATGTGATACACCATATTAACAAATTGAAAGATAAAAACCATATGATCATCTCAATAGATGCAGAAAAAGCCTTTGACAAAATTCAGCACCCATTTATGATTGCTGCTGCTGCTGCTAAGTCGCTTCAGTCGTGTCCGACTCTGTGCAACCCCATAGACGGCAGCCCACCAGGCTCCCCCGTCCCTGGGATTCTCCAGGCAAGAACACTGGAGTGAGTTGCCATTTCCTTCTCCAATGCATGAAAGTGAAAAGTGAAAGTGAAGTCGCTCAGTCGTGTTCGACTCTTCGCAACCCCATGGACTGTAACCTACCAGGCTCCTCCACCCATGGGATTTTCCAGGCAAGAGTACTGGAGTGGGTTGCCATTGCCTTGATTAAAACTCTTCAAAAAATGGGCACAGAAGGAACCTACCTCAACATAGTAAAGGCCATATATGATAAGCCTACAGCAAACACTATTCTCAATGGCAAAAAACTGAAAGCATTCCCCTTAAGATCAGGAACAAGACAAAGGTGTCCACTTTCACTACTATTATTCAACATAGTTCTGGAAGTCCAAGCTACAGCGATCAGAGAAGAAGAAGAAATAAAAGGAATCCAGGTCAGAAAAGAAAAGGTAAAGCTCTCACTGTTTGCAGAAGATATGATACTGTACATAGAAAACCCTAAAGATAGTGTAAGAAAATTACTAGAGCTAATCAGTGAATTCAGCAAAGTTGCAGGATACAAAATCAATACACAGAAATCACTTGCATTTCTATACACTAACAATGAAAAATCAGAAAGAGAAATTAAGGAATCAATCCCATTCACCATTGCAACAAAAAGAATTAAATATCTAAGAATAAACTTACCTAAGGATACAAAAGAACTGTTCACAGAAAATTATAAGACATTAATGAAAGAAATCAAAGACGACATAAACAGATGGAAAGATATTCCATGTTCCTGCGGAGGAAGAATCAATATTGTGAAAAAAAATGCAATCTACAGATTTAATTCAATCCCTATCAAATTACCAATGGCATTTTTCACAGAACATTTTTTGTTCAAAAATTTCACAATCCATAAGGAAACACAAAAGACCCTGAATAGCCAAAGCAGTCTTGAGAAAGAAGAATAGAGCTGGAGGAATCAGCCTTCCTGACTTCAGATTATACTACAAAGCTACAGTCATCAAGACAGTATGGTACTGGCACAAAAACAGAAATACAGACCAATGAAACAAGATAGAAAGCCCAGAAATAAACCCATGCACCTATGTATACCTTATTTTTGACAAAGGAGGCAAGAATATACAATGGGGGTAAAGACAGTCTCTTCAATAAATGGTGCTGGGAAAACTGGACAGCTACATGTAAAAGAATGAAATTAGAACACTTCCTAACACCACACACAAAGATAAACTCAAAATGGATTAAAGACCTAAATGTAAGACCAGAAACTATAAAACTCTTAGAGGAAAACATAGGCAGAACACTTGAAGTCAAAGCAAGATCCTCTATGACCCACCTCCTACAGAAACGGATATAAAAACAAAAGTAAACAAGTGGGACCTGATTAACTTACAAGCTTTTGCACAGCAAAGGAAACTATACGCAAGGTGAAAAGACAACCCTCAGAATGGGAGAAAATAATAGCAAATGAAACAACTGACAAAGGATTAATTTCCAAAATATACAAGCAGCCCATACAACTCAATACCAGAAAGACAAACAACCCAATCAAAAAGTGGGAAAAAGACCTAAACAGACATTTCTCCAAAGAAGGCACACAGATGGCTAACAAACACATGAAAAGATGCTCAACATCGCTCATTATTAGAAAAATGCAAATCAAAACTACAATAAGATATGACCTCACACTGGTCAGAATGGCCATCATCAAAAAGTCTACAAACAATAAATACTGGAGAGGGTGTGGAGAAAAGGGAACACTCCTGCACTATTGGTGGGAATGTAAATTGACACAGCCACTATGGAAGACAGTATGGAGATTCCTTTAAAAACTAGGAACAAAACCACCATATGACCCAGCAATCCCACTCCTAGGCATATACCCTGAGGAAACCAAAATTGAAAGAAACACATGTATGCCGCTGATCATTGCAGCACTATTTACAATAGTGAGAACGTGGAAGCAACCTAGATGTCCACTGACAGATGAATGGATAAAGAAGTTGTGGTACATATACACAATGGAATATTACTCAGCCATAAAAAGGAACACATTTGAGTCAGTTCTAATGAGGTGGATGAACCTAGAACCTATTGTACAGAGTGAAGTGACTAAAGAGAAAGATAAATACCATATTCTAATGCATATATACAGAATCTAGGAAAATGGTACTGAAGAATTCATTTACAGGGCAACAATGGAGAAACAGACATAGAAAATAGACTTATGGACATGGGGAGAAGGGAGGAGAGGATGAGACATATGGAAAGAGTAACAAGGACACTTACACTACCATATGTAAAATAGATAGCCAACAGGATGGATATCTGTACGGCTCAGGAAACTGAAACAGGGGCTCTGTGTCACCCTGGAGGGGTGGGATGGGGAGGGAGAAGGGAAGGAGGTTCAAAAAGGAGCAGATATATGTATACCTACGGCTGATTCATGTTGAAGTTTGATAGAAAACAGCAAAATTCTGTAAAGCAATTATCCTTCAATAAAAAATAAATTTAAAAAATAGGCAGCAGAAGAAAAAACAATAATAATTACAGCAGAATTCAACAAAGTTGAAAACAGAAAATCAGTAGGAAAAAATCAACAAAATCAGAGGCTAGTTATTTGGAAAGAGCAATAAAATGTTCCTCTCAGTACTAAAAAGAAATGAGCTATCAATCTATGAAAAGACAGGGAGGAACTTTAAATGCACACTATTAATACTAAGTGAAAGAAGTAGTAAGAAAAGGCTACATACAGTATGATTCTAACAAAATGACATTTTGTAAAAGGCAAAACTATAGCGACTATAAAAAATATCAGTGGTTGCCAGGCACTAGGGGCACAAACAAGCAAAGCACAGGGAACTTTTAGGACAGTGAAACTACTCTGTATGATTCTGTAACAGTGGGTATGTGACTACACATTTGTCAAAACTTGTAAAATGAACAACACCAAGCTTGAACCCTCCTGTATAATATGCACTCTGTATGATAATGACGTATCAATGTTGGTTCATCAACTGTAACAAATGGACCAGTCCGGTTTGGGATTTTGATCCCAAAAGGCTATTCCTGTGTGGGGGCTGAGACTATATAGGAAATCCCTGTATTTTGTGCTCAATTTTACTGTGAAACTGAAACGTCTCTTTAAAAAAGTCTGTTTTTAAAAATTAAAAAAAAAATCATCTTGGATTAGAAGAATTAATATTGTTAAAACGGCTATACTACCCAAAGCAATCTACAGGGTTAATGCAACCCCTATCAAATTACCAGTGACATTCTTCACAGAACTAGGACAAACAATCCTAAAATTCAAATGGAACCATAAAAGACCCAGAATTGCCAAAGCAATCTGAGGAAAAAGGACAAAGCAGGAGACATAACCTTCCCAGACTTCAGACAATACTACAAAGCTACAGTAATCAAAACAGCACGGTATTAGCAAAAAAACAGACATATGGATCAATGGAACAGAATAGACAGCCCAGAAATAAACCATCAGATCAGATCAGTCGCTCAGTCGTGTCCAACTCTTTGCGAGCCCATGAATCACAGCACGCCAGGCCTCCCTGTCCATCACCAACTCCCAGAGTTCACTGAGACTCATGTCCATCGAGTCAGTGATGCCATCCAGCCATCTCATCCTCTGTCAGCCCCTTCTCCTCCTGCCCCCAATCCCTCCCAGCATCAAAGTCTTTTCCAATGAGTCAACTCTTTGCATGAGGTAGCCAAAGTACTGGAGTTTCAGCTTTAGCATCATTCCTTCCAAAGAAATCCCAGGGCTGATCTCCTTCAGAATGGACTGGTTGGATCTCCTTGCAGTCCAAGGGACTCTCAAGAGTCTTCTCCAACACCACAGTTCAAAAGCATCAATTCTTCGGCGCTTAGCCTTCTTCACAGTCCAACTCTCACATCCATACATGACCACAGGAAAAACCATAGCCTTGACTAGACGGACCTTTGTTGGCAAAGTAATGTCTCTGCTTTTGAATATGCTATCTAGGTTGGTCATAACTTTCCTTCCAAGGAGTAAGTGTCTTTTAATTTCATGGCTGCAGTCACCATCTGCAGTGATTTTGGAGCCCCCAAAAATAAAGTCTGACACTGTTTCCCCATCTATTTCCCATGAAATGGTGGGACCTGATGCCATGATCTTCGTTTTCTGAATGTTGAGCTTTAAGCCAACTTTTTCACTCTCCACTTTCACTTTCATCAAGAGGCTTTTTAGTTCCTCTTCACTTTCTGCCATAAGGGTGGTGTCATCTGCATATCTGAGGTTATTGATATTTCTCCTGGCAATCTTGATTCCAGTTTGTGTTTCTTCCAGCCCAGCGTTTCTTATGATGTACTCTGCATATAAGTTAAATAAACAGGGTGACAATATACAGCCTTGACGAACTCCTTTTCCTTTTTGGAACCAGTCTGTTGTTCCATGTCCAGTTCTAACTGTTGCTTCCTGACCTGCATACAAATTTCTCAAGAGGCAGATTAGGTGGTCTGGTATTCCCATCTCTTTCAGAATTTTCCACAGTTTGTTGTGATCCACACAGTCAAAGGCTTTGGCATAGTCAATAAAGCAGAAATAGATGCTTTTCTGGAACTCTCTTGCTTTTTCGATGATCCAGCGGATGTTGGCAATTTGATCTCTGGTTCCTCTGCCTTTTCTAAAACCAGCTTCAACATCAGGAAGTTCACGGTTCACATATTGCTGAAGCCTGGCTTGGAGAATTTTGAGCATTACTTTACTAGCGTGTGAGATGAGTGCAATTGTGCGGTAGTTTGAGCATTCTTTGGCATTGCGTTTCTTTGGGATTGGAATGAAAACTGACCTTTTCCAGTCCTGTGGCCACTGCTGAATTTTCCAAATTTGCTGACATATTGAGTGCAGCACTTTCACAGCATCATCTTTCAGGATTTGGAATACACTTATGGACAATTAATCTCTGACAAAGGAGGTAAGAATACACAAGTCTCTTCAGCAAGTAGTGTTAGGAGAGTTGGACAGCTGCATGTAAACTGATGAAGTTAGAAAACACAAAACAAATTCAAAATGGCTTAAAGACTTAAATGTAAGGCAGGACATCATAAAACTCCTAGAAGAGAACATAGGTAAAACATTCTCAGACATAAATCACATTCATGTTTTTTTAAGTGAGTCTCCCAAAGTAACAGAAATAAAAAGAAAAAGAAACAAATGGGACCTAATCAAACTTACAAACTTTTGCACAGCAAAGGAAGCCATAAACAAAATAAAAATACAACCTACAGAATGGAAGAAAATAATTGCAAATGATGCAACTAACAAGGGTTTAATTTCCAAGATATACAAATAGCTCATACAACTCAACAACAACAAAAGAACAAATAACCCAACTGAAAAATAGAAGACCTAAATAGACATTTCTCGAAAGAAGACATACAATGGCCAACAGGCACATGAAAAGATGCTCAATATCACTAAGTATTCAGTTCAGTTCAGTTGCTCAGTCGTGTCTGACTCTTTGCGACCCCATGAATCGCAGCACGCCAGGCCTCCCTGTCCATCATCAACTCCCGGAGTTCACTCAGACTCACGACCATCGAGTCAGTGATGCCACCCAGCCATCTCATCCTCTATCGGCCCCTTCTCCTCCTGCCCCCAAACCCTCCCAGCATCAGAGTCTTTTCCAATGAGTCAATGCTTTGCATGAAGTGGCCAAAGTCCTGGAGTTTCAGCTTTAGCATCATTCCCTCCAAAGAAATCCCATAGCTGATCTCCTTCAGAATGGACCGGTTGGATCTCCTTGCAGTCCAAGGGACTCTCAAGAGTCTTCTCCAACATCACAGTTCAAAAGAATCAATTCTTTGGCACTCAGCTTTTTTCACAGTCCAATTCTCACATCCATACATGACCACAGGAAAAACCATAGCCTTGACTAGACGGACCTTTGTTGGCAAAGTAATGTCTCTGCTTTTGAATATGCTGTCTAGGTTGGTCATAACTTTCCTTCCAAGGAGTAAGCGTCTTTTAATTTCATAGCTGCAGTCATCATCTGCAGTGATTTTGGAGCCCCCCAAAATAAAGTCTGACACTGTTTCCACTGTTTCCCCATCTATTTCCCATGAAGTGATGGGACCGGATGCCGTGATCTTCGTTTTCTGAATGTTGAGCTTTAAGCCAACCTTTTCACTCTCCACCTTCACTTTCATCAAGAGGCTTTTGAGTTCTTCTTCACTTTCTGCCATAAGGGTGGTGTCATCTGCATATCTGAGGTTATTGATATTTCTCCCGGCAATCTTGATTCCAGCTTGTGTTTCTCCAGCCCAGCGTTTCTCATGATGTATTCTGCATATAAGTTAAATAAAGAGGGTGACAATATACAGCCTTGACGAACTGCTTTTCCTATTTGGAACCAGTCTGTTGTTCCATGTCCAGTTCTAACTGTTGCTTCCTGACCTGCATACAGGTTTCTCAAGAAGCAGGTGAGGTGGTCTGGTATTCCCATCTCCTTCAGAATTTTCCACAGTTTGTTGTGATCCACACAGTCAAAGGCTTTGGCATAGTCAATAAAGCAGAAATAGATGCTTTTCTGGAATTCTCTTGCTTTTTCCATGATCCAATGGATGTTGGCAATTTGATCTCTGGTTCCTCTGCCTTTTCTAAAACCAGCTTCAACATCAGAAAGTTCACGGTTCACTTATTGCTGAAGCCTGGCTTGGAGAATTTTGAGCATTACTTTACTAGCGTGTGAGATGAGTGCAATTGTGCGGTAGTTTGAGCATTCTTTGGCATTGCCTTTCTTTGGGATTGGAATGAAAACTGACCTTTTCCAGTCCTGTGCCCACTGCTGAGTTTTCCAAATTTGCTAGCATATTGAGTGCAGCACTTTCACAGCATCATCTTTCAGGATTTGAAATAGCTCAACTGGAATTCCATCACCTCCACTAGCTTTGTTCGTAGTGATGCTTTCCAAGGCCCACTTGACTTCACATTCCAGGATGTCTAGCTCTAGGTCAGTGATCACACCATCATGAATATCTGGGTCGTGAAGATCTTTTTTGTACAGTTCTTCTGTGTATTCTTGCCATCTCTTCTTAATATCTTCTGCTTCTGTTAGGTCCATACCATTTCTGTCCTTTATCGAGCCCATCTTTGCATGAAATGTTCCTTTGGTATCTCTGATTTTCTTGAAGAGATCTCTAGTCTTTCCCATTCTGTTGTTTTCCTAAATTTCTTTGCATTGATCGCTGAAGAAGGCTTTCTTATCTCTTCTTGCTGTTCTTTGGAACTCTGCATTCTGATGTTTATATCTTTCCTTTTCTCCTCTGCTTTTGGGGCATAGACTTGGATTACTGTGATATTGAATGAAGTATTAGAGAAATGCAAATCAAAACTACAATGAGACAACACTTCATACTGGTCAGAATGGCCATCAATAAAGTCTACAAATAACAAATGCTGGAGAGGGTGTACAGAAAAGGGAAACCTCCTACACTATTGGCGAGAACGTAAGCTGGTGCAGCGAGTATGGAAAACGGTTACAAAGGTTCCTCAAAAAAACTAAAACCAGTTGCCATATGATCCAGCAATTCCATTCCTGGGGCACTTCCCTGGTGGCTCAGCAGTAAAGAATCCACCGGCAAATATGTAAACACAGGTTCAATCCAGGAAGATCCCACATGCCATGGAGCACAACTACTGAGCCTGTGTTCTAGAGCTCAGGAGCTGCAACTACTGAGCCCACATTCTGCAACTACTGAAGCCCACACACCCTGGAGCCCATGGAATTAAATATGACACAAATGAACCTATATATGAAGAAGAAAGACAGACAACAGACTTGCAGTTGCCAAGGGGGAGAAGAAGTGGGGGAGGAATGGAGTGGGAGTCTGAGGTTAGCAGATGCAAACTGCTGAGTGGATAAATAACAAGGCCCTACTGATTCACTAATAAAGAATCCATCCACTAATGCAGGAGACACAGGTTTGATCCCTGGGTTGGGGAGATCCCCTGGAGGAGAAAATGGCAACCTATTCCAGTATTCCTGCCTGGGAAATCCCATGGACAGAGGACCCTGGCAGTCCATGGGGTCACGAAGAGTCAGACACAACTTAGCGACCGAGCACACATGCACACACTGGATAGCACAGGAAACTATATTCAATACCTGGTGGTAAACCATAACAGAAAAGAATATAAAAAAGGAAGTATATATGCATAATTGAATCATTTTGCTATATAGTAGAAATTAATACAACATTATAAATCAACTATACTTCAATTAAATTTTTTTTTAACTTTTAAAAGGCATTAGTGAGCTCTGGAACAATTTCAAACAATCTCACATATTTATAGTTGGGGGCCTTCAAAAGAGAAGAGTAAAAAATATACCTGAAGAAATAATGTACAAGTTTTCCCACATTGTATAGAAACTATAAAATCCAGATTCAAAAAGCCCAACAGACTCCAAGTAGAAATTACCAATTTCATGAATGACAGTTTCCACAGATCGTTACAGATTCAACAGATATAAAAATGACAATAACGGAATGCTATAAAAAATTTATGCCTATAGAGTCAAGAACTGAGAAAAAATGGACAAACTCCTTCTGAAAGACACAAAGCATATTCAAGAAGAAATTATTTAAATAACCTTTATCTTTTAAGGGCTTCCCTCATAGCTCAGTTGGTAAAGAATTTGCCTGCAATGCAGGAGACCCCAGTTCGATTTCTGGGTCAGGAACATCCCCTTGAGAAGGGATAGGCTACCCATTCCAGTATTCTTGGGCTTCCCTAGTGGCTCAGCTGGTAAAGAATATGCCTGCAATGTGGGAGACCTGGGTTTGATCCCCGTGTTGGGAAGATTCCTTGAAGAAGGGAAAGGCTACCCACTCCAGTATTCTGGCCTGGAGAATCCCATGGACTATACAGTCCATGGGGTCGCAAGGAGTCAGACACGACTAAGCAACTTTCACTTTCACTTTCTATGTTTTAAAGAAATTGATACCTATTCACAAAATATATTAGCAAAAACACAGAACACAAAAGAAGAGACCTTAAAATGGTCATGGAAATGTCATATAAAAAAAGAACTGGAAAAAAAAAAAACCTGACAATTAGACTGACAGCAGATTTCTCAAGAGCAACAACTGCAACTAATGGACAGTGGAATACTACCTTCAAAGTACTAGGAGAAAATTGCTGCCAACCCAGACCTAATTGAACAAAAATAATCTTCCAAAAATTAAAGACTTTTCCAAATAAAACTTAGAAACATTAAAATCCTTAGAATAAAAGAAAAATCAGTACACCCGATGCACAAATGTAAGCAGCAAAAACTGAACAAAACCCCATCTTTTAGGCAAAAAATAATGGGAAAAGGGAGCCCTGGGGTCTGAAGAATATAGGAAACATCCTTGTTATTCTTGACAGTTTTCTCTCATCTCTTTCCCCTCATGGTGACACCCAGCATACAGAAATACACAGTGATGGTGCACGCAGCTAAAACTGAGAGAAAGCCATACTTCAGGCCAGAATAACAAGAAATGTAGCCCCAGCTAGTATGTGGGGTGGGGGAGCGGAAATCAAGGGAAAGAGAGAGCCAGAGAACATGTCCCATAATTTTGTATATGAGTTAGCACAACTTCCAACTCACACCTGGGAGAGATGGAAGTAGCACAGCAAAGGCTTTGAGAATTAAACTATGAAATAAACTGCCACTGCTGCTCCAAACTCACAAATGATTTGTCAGTGACAAAACCCAAAGCAGTATAGCAAACTGTGAAAAGTAAAATGATACTGGAAACATTATTCACAGAAGGAGACACAAACTTGAGGTTTAGAAACTAACCAGACTGATTACTCAACAAAACAAAACACTCCAGAGGATTTTAGCAGGACTCAGAGACTCAAAACGTAACTCCAAAAATTACTCAGATACACAGAACCAAGAAAATATGATCCAATAACAACAGAAAAGACAACCAAAAGGTGCACAGAACAGGAGGGAACACTCTCTAAGTAATAAGGCCAGCAGTATGATATAACGAAACTGAAACCTCACACCTCAGATTGAGACTTGAACCCACAGACTGAGACTTGAACCCAGCCAAACCCCAGACTGGGATGTGAACCCATACTTTTTAACTAGACTCACTCACCTGGTGTCAGGACTTACTGAGGCTCAGGTTCTGTATGTCTCAGTGCAGAAGAAATTCAGTGAGAGGCAAAGTGATAGATAAGGACTTCACTTCAGATTTATTAATATAGGATGCTTGTGAGGGATACAAGCAGGTAGGCAAGGGGGCTCTGGCCCGAGAATTAAGTGAGTTACACGTTTATAATCAAAGGAAAGTGGGAACGGGAAGAGGACTACCTTCTTCCTCATTCTACGAGTAGACATTAGGCTTATATCACTAGATCCTCCACATCAGGCAGAAGACTGACCGTATAAGGTCAAACCAGGACTGTCCTGGTTCTTATTCAAATCAGAAGGGTGGTAACATATACTGAAATACGTTAAATCATCTCAGTTTTCATTATAATGAGGGTCTTCTACTTTGGAATGTCATCTTTCCCTTATAGTCCTGTCCTTGGTTCTAAGGATCATTATCTTGCTAGACTTGACTAGCAGGATGCAGGCCTCATTTTTTTAACTTAATGGTCTGAGGCATATCTCATGCTTTCATTGATAAAAGCTTTATAGTTAAAGTGTTAGTTGCTCTTTGCAACCCCATGGACTGTAGCCCATCAGGCTCCTCTCTCCATGGGATTCTCCAGGCAAGAATACTGGAGTGGGTAGCCATTCCTTTCTCCAGGGAATCTTCCTGACCCAGGGATCGAACCCTGGTCTCCTGCATTGCAGGCAGATTCTTCACTGTTTGAGCTACAGGAAAGTCCCTTATTTTGGACAGGGATCTCCCAAAGTTCCCTAAGGTTCCCTCTCTATCTATAATCCCCTAGTGGGATTTCTAAAACTACCTGTCTACCTACTCTATCCCTATCAAAACCAGACAAAGAGTGTAAGAATAATAAAACCTACACGTCAGTATCACTCATGAAATAGATGTAAGAATTCTAAACTAAAAGTTAGCATATCATATCCAGCACTAATTAGATAATTAGTGCTCCACTAAGTTGAAGATTTAGCAGAAAATCAAGGTTAAATCAACATTACAAGATGTATTAATGTAACTTACATAGTAGCTTCAAGGAGGGAAAAAGGAGTCATATAACTGCTTCAATCAAATAACCTCAATGGTAGGTTACTTCTAAATGGCTCCCAATTATTCAGTCACACAGAGTCATTTAAACAAATTAAAGGTGTGCCTCACAGGTCTTCTCAATTTAACAGTAAGGCCTCTAGGAAGCTTAAGCACATTATCCCTTAGGCATCTCAGCAGGAGTCCAAAGCAAAGAACGGTTTATCTCAGAGGTTTGTGGGGAAAACTATTATCCAAATGGAACGAACCCCAGTAAGATTTACAGAGGACCCACAAAGTTTTTGAGAAGTTTATCAGCAGCAACATTACCAACTTGGACTGAAAGAGACAGAAACATTACAAAATGAAAACACACATTGGATTTCCAGAATTCTTCTGGCAGGAGGTAGTCTGATAAAACCACACAGCTACAAAATATGTGCTATCTTTCATGAAAATGAAACGATCACTCAAGAGCCCAAAGAGCAGAGCTGAGAGACATGGAAAATAATTTCTAGAATTATTTATATTCAATTGAGACCTAATCAAAGAATGTCTAACATTTTCCCAGATGGATTTCAGAATTGATATGAACCAGTGATACCTTCAGTTCAGTTCAGTTCAGTCGCTCAGTCGTGTCTGACTCTTTGCCACCCCATGAATCACAGCACGACAGGCCTCCCTGTCCATCACCATCTCCCGGAGTTCTCTCAAACTCACGTCCATCAAGTCGGCGATGCCATCCAGCCATCTCATCCTCTGTCGTCCCCTTTTCCTCCTGCCCCCAATCCCTCCCAGCGTGATACTTTACTTACCCCAATATTTTGGCCACCTGATGCGAAGAACTGACTCATTTGAAAAGACCCCGATGCTGAGAAAGATTGAAGGCAGGAGAAGCGGACAGAGGATGAGATGGTTGGATGGCATCACCAACTCAATGGACACGGGTTTGGGTAAACTCCAGGAGTTGGTGATGGCAGGGAGGCCTGGTGTGTTGCAGTCCAGGGGGTCGCAAAGAGTCAGACACGATTGAGCAACTGAACAGTGATACCTTGCCCTCTCCCCCCATTTACCTTCATTTTAAATAAAAAGGTCTACTATCTTACGCCTGTTTCACCATTTTATACTAGCATTGGGGGCGGGATGGGGACATAACTTGTATCTTTAGACGTATCTTCAGATTGAAAATTGTTGTATTCAAGGACCTGTATTTAATAAGGAACTACACCCAAAAGCCTCAACCACAACTAGACCTGATTTAGATGGCAAGATGAAGGACTCTGAGCTTGTAACAAGATAAGAATTTGGCACTTGGTGAGGGGGAAAATATATTTTGCATATGAGGCATTGGCAACCAGAGGGCAGATTGGCTGACTTCTTCTAAAATGATTCCCAACTCCAGATATTCCTTTGTGTAATACCCTCCCCTTGACTGGGGCTGGACCTAGAGACTTGCTTCTAATGAATATGGCAAAGATGACAGGATGTCATTTGCGAGATTAGGTTAAGAAGATGTGAATTCTGTCTTGCTCACTCTCCTTGACTCTTTTCATTTGCTTGCTCTGATGAAGTCAGCTGCTGTGTTAGTAACCATAGAGAGAAAGCTTCATGGCAAGGAAGTGAGGTCCTCCATCCAACACCCATGAGGAACTGAATCCTGTCCAAAACCACATGAGCTGGGAAACTGTCCCTTACCAGTTAACCTTGGCTGCAGCCTGTATGAGATTCTGAGCTATGAGACTCAGCTAAGACAAGCCCATATTATCAACCCACCAAAACTGTCACAAAATACACATTTGCTATTTTAAGCAAACACTAAACTCACTATATTTTTAGGAACTTCCAGGTTGGTGAACACATCCATATGCAGAGGGCAGAGTATCCTTATATCATGGGGCCAGAAGCTCCTGTTTTGGGACCCTTCCAGATGTCACCCTATGTACTTCTTCATCTGTATCCTTTCTAAGAGTGGCTCGATTTTCTTTCTTAAATGTAACCTTTTAGGTGGGAATAAAAGAGAACTACCAATAACCAATGAAAATATAAGGTGCTCAAATTCATTAACAGAGAATTACAAATTGAAATTTCAATGAAGTACCATTTACTCTTACTCAATTTGAAAAATTAAAAAGCCAGGCTGTAATCTATAGTAACAGTAAATAAGAAGGTTTGCTGTTTCTTTTTTAAAAAGCCATGTTGATGAGGATATAGATTCCTGGGGATTTGTATATTGACAGTAGCAGTGTAAGCTACTATGAACTCTTTGGAAAACAATCTGGCATTACCTAGTGAAGCTGAATATGAATATCCCCCATGGTCCAGCAATCCTACGCTTAGGTGTGTATCTTAAGAGAAACTCTTGAAGAGGAGAACCTTAAAAAAATGTACATAGCTCTAAACCAAAAACAACTCAAATGGTCATCAATAGTATAAATAATTGTATCTATTATTATTAACTGATATCAGGATAGAACAATGGCCATAAAAACAAATTAAAAATAGCTATACACCTCAGAAAGATAAATCTCAAGATAATGTTAAAAGAAAACAAACAAAAATGGACAGAAAAAAACAGACTATGATACCATTTATATGAAGTTCACAAACAGGCAAACTAAACAAACAAAAGGGGAAAAACATGACAATAGCAACAGATGATCACCATAAAGTAGTTTCAAATATTGCTACTGTAAGGCCAATCTGCCCTGTCAGTATCCCGAGAGGAGCTGTTCAGTCAGGTGCCCATTTTGCTTCATTCATGAGTTAAGACCATCTCTACACTAAAACACTTATAGAGAATGTGTGGCAACAAAAGCTTATGAAGCACTTGGTTCTGTGCTAGGCACCATGCTAGGTGTTTCACGTGCATTTTTTTGTTTTTTTGACAGAGCATAAACATTTAATAATAATTTTAAAATATATACTATAACATTTATGCCAGGGCCTATACTAAAGGCTTTACAGTAATTTTAATTTAATCCTTACAACACTATGAAGTACATACTATGATCACCATCCACAATGGGTACAGTTATCATCATCTTGATAATAATAATAATAAAGATAACAGGTAACACTTTTTGCCACACTGCAGCTTGTGGAATCTTAGTTCCCTGACCAGGGATTGAACCCACGCTCTTAGTGGCGAAAGTGCAAAGTCCTAGCCACTGGACAACCAGGGAATTCCCAATAGGTAACATGTTTGATCACCTACTAATGCCAGGTACTGGGCTAAGACTTCATAGTCACCTAATTTAGTCTTCAGGATAACCTTAATGGATAGTTTCATCTCCATTTCCAGGATAAGAAAACTAAGGGGGAAGATGAGGTAACTAAGAATGAGCAAAATCAAGTAACTCACTCAAGGTCATACAACTAATAAAGGATAGAGCTAGGATTTGGACCTTTGTCTGACTGTTTAGCCACTTTCACAGTCGTTATTTTATTTAATATTCATAAGCCCTGTAATGTAAATATAACACAGAGGTTAAGAGCACAGTTTCTAAAGATGGAGAGACATGAACCCATATCCTCTTTCTACTATGTTTCAACCATGGAACTGAGGACAAGCTCCTCAACCTCTCTGAGAGGGACAGGCCTTTCATCTATAAAATGGAGGTTTTTAAAGTATCCGTGGGTAACGGTGAAAGGGTAAATATGAAAACTGAGATAAAGCATATGTAAATAGTGTTATATTTACATATTGAAATATCACATAGTAATGGAAAAAGAATGAACTATTGCTATGTAAAATAATATAGGTGAATCTAAACGTTACATGACAAAATCCAGGAACAAGATAGTAAATAGACATGATAGCATTTATATGAAGCAAGACTGTTTTTGAACTTCATATGCAACCTCATCACCTCTGGTTACTTCGGGGTTGAGGAGGATATTGACTAGGAAGGAGTATACAGGAGTCTCCTAAATGCCAGTAATTTTAAACTATCTTTATATAGTTATCTATGTATTTTTAAACTATCTTTATACATGTTAATTAAAAAAAAAAACCTCATAGTGGTAAGAGTCTTGGAATAGGCATTTGAAGTTCTAGTTGTGCCATGTGTGATTCTTGACAAAGCATAAAACTTCACAGGTCTGCATTTCATATACTACAGCTAAATAAGGTCTCTTCCCCTTCTAAAGTTCACTGATTCAAACTTCCTATGAATATCCTTGGCCACCCATGAGCCATTCAAGAGTTTAGTTCCCCAACTAGGGATCGAACTTGTGCTCCCCTGTAGTAGACAGCCAAAAGTCTTAATCACTGAACTGCCAGAGAAGTCCCTGCAAAATTATTTTCTCCTGATTTCCACAGAAATTTAACTTCAGCCAATCTCTTTACTCCCTACTTAGAGAGATGGGGGGTGTTAATAGGCTTATTTTATATTAATAGATGGAACCAGCATCAGAATTTCTGGGCCAACATATAAGCATACAGAATGAAATGCTTACCTAAAAATACAGATGATTAGAAACAAGTTATGGTCTATTATATGGAAAGGACAATGAACTGTGATGACAGGAGCTAAAACTGTAATTTTTTTGAATCAATAAATAACCTGGAGCCACTAGAGTGATGATATCTAATAATTTATAGTCAGTAACTGAAAGCTAGCTGCAGAAAAGTAGCTGTTGCTTTCAAATTATCCATATGAGGAAGGCAATGTTTACTGTACAAGTTCTACACTTGAAAAAAATCAAGAAGACATTCCTTGATAGGGGCAAGTAGGACACATGAGGGAAGTTCGTTGCTTTTTCTTTATCTTTACAGGGGATATATATTACTTTTATAAATGGAAAGATAAAAAATAGAGTCAAAGTCAACTTTTCTTCATGAAGAGATGCTACCTGAATTTAAGAGTACTTTTTATAACATTATGTCCTTATTTGATGTGTACGTCATCAAATTATGTTATCAGATCAAGTCAAGCCAACCTAGTCATCACTTTATGAGAAAGGAAGAAAATTGCAATGATTTTAGAAGTATTTTAATTCAAGGAACTTCTAGTATGGATTATGGATTAAACTTCTAAATTTCAGTGATTCTCTAACCTTTTGTAAAACTCAAGAGAAGATGTATCCATCAGATGACTAAAGAAAACACTAGATGCAATAAAATGCCATGGACAAAAGTACCAGCTCATTTACACCAAAGCAAAGGAGAAAAGGAAAGATATAAACATCTGAATGCAGAGTTCCAAAGAATAGCAAGAAGAGATATGAAAGCCTTCTTCAGCGATCAATGCAAAGAAATTGAGGAAAACAACAGAATGGGAAAGACTAGAGATCTCTTCAAGAAAATCAGAGACACCAAAGGAACATTTCATGCAAAGATGGGCTCGATAAAGGACAGAAATGGTATAGACCTAACAGAAGCAGAAGATATTAAGAAGAGATGGCAAGAATACACAGAAGAACTGTACAAAAAAGATCTTCACAACCCAGATATTCACGATGGTGTGATCACTGACCTAGAGCCAGACATCCTGGAATGTGAAGTCAAGTGGGCCTCAGAAAGCATCACTAAGAACAAAGCTAGTAGAGGTGATGGAATTCCAGTTGAGCTATTTCAAATCCTGAAAGATGATGCTGTGAAAGTGCTGCACTCAATATGCTAGCAAATTTGGAAAACTCAGCAGTGCCCACAGGACTAGAAAAGGTCAGTTTTCATTCCAATCCCAAAGAAAGGCAATGCCAAAGAATGCTCAAATTACCACACAATTGCACTCATCTCACACGCTAGTAAAGTAATGCTCAAAATTCTCCAAGCCAGGCTTCAGCAATATGTGAACTGTGAACTTGCTGATGTTCAAGCTGGTTTTAGAAAAGGGAGAGGAACCAGAGATCAAATTGCAAACATCTGCTGGATCATGGAAAAAGCAAGAGAGCTCCAGAAAAGCATCTATTTCTGCTTTATTGACTATGCCAAAGCCTTTGACTGTGTGGATCACAACAAACTGTGGAAAATTCTGAAAGAGATGGGAATACCAGACCACCTAATCTGCCTCTTGAGAAATTTGTATGCAGGTCAGGAAGCAACAGTTAGAACTGGACATGGAACAACAGACTGGTTCCAAAAAGGAAAAGGAGTTCGTCAAGGCTGTATATTGTCACCCTCTTTATTTAACTTATATGCAGAGTACATCATGAGAAATGCTGGGCTGGATGAAGCACAAGCTGGAATCAAGATTGCCGGGAGAAATATCATTAACCTCAGATATGCAGATGACACCACCCTTATGGCAGAAAGTGAAGAGGAACTAAAAAGCCTCTTGATGAAAGTGAAAGTGGAGAGTGAAAAAGTTGGCTTAAAGCTCAACATTCAGAAAACAAAGATCACGGCATCCGGTCCCATCACTTCATGGGAAATAGATGGGGAAACAATGGAAACAGTGTCAGACTTTATTTTTCTGAGCTCCAAAATCACTACAGATGGTGACTGCAGCCATGAAATTAAAAGATGCTTACTCCTTGGAAGGAAAGTGATGACCAACCTTGATAGCATATTCAAAAGCAGAGACATTACTTTGCCAACAAAGGTTCGTCTAGTCAAGGCTATGGTTTTTCCTGTGGTCATGTATGGATGTGAGAGTTGGGCTGTGAAGAAGGCTGAGCGCCGAAGAATTGATGCTTTTGAACTATGGTATCGGAGAAGACTCTTCAGAGTCCCTTGGACTGCAAGGAGATCCAACCAGTCCATTCTGAAGGAGATCAGCCCTGGGATTTCTTTGGAAGGAATGATGCTAAAGCTGAAACAAAAGTACTTTGGCCACCTCATGCGAAGAGTTGACTCATTGGAAAAGACTCTGATGCTGGGAGGGATTGGGGGCAAGAGGAGAAGGGGACGACAGAGGATGAGATGGCTGGATGGCATCACTGACTCGATGGACATGAGTCTCAGTGAACTCTGGGAGTTGGTGATGGACGGGGAGGCCTGGCGTGCTGCGATTCATGGGGTCGCAAAGAGTCGGGCACAACTGAGCGACTGATCTGATCTGACAGATTCTAATTCTGGCCCTGCCACCTAAATTTGAGTAAATCATTTTGATCTTTCAGACTGACTGACTCAGACCTCTTCCCTATAAAATGAAGGGACTGAGTTAGATAATTTTACCTTTATTTTTCCTCTCACTAAAATGTTCTATATACTTAGAATTTACTATCTATGGGCTTCTCTGGTGGCTCAGATGGTAAAGAATCTGCCTGCAATGCAGGAGATCCAAGTTCAATCCCGGGGTCGGGTAGATCCCCTGGAGAAGGAAATGGCATCCCATTCCAGTGTTCTTGCCTGTAGAATTCCAGGGACAGAAGAGCCTCAAGGACTACAGTCCATGGGGTCACAGAGCAACTAACACT
Source organism: Bos grunniens (assembly GCF_055505025.1). Classification (NCBI taxonomy): domain Eukaryota; kingdom Metazoa; phylum Chordata; class Mammalia; order Artiodactyla; family Bovidae; genus Bos; species Bos grunniens. The sequence continues at coordinate 14,697,660 of NC_141189.1, forward strand.
TTCACTTTCAATATGGTAGATGCTTTTCCTCATACTGACTATACTCTACACAAAAGTCAACTACCCTTATTAACAAAAATATCTGGAAATTAAATATCAGAAGCCACTAAATTTGAATGTTGGACTTGAAAGTCTGCCGTGCTTTTACTGCTATAAACTGGGTTTGCCTCCATTTTTGCCTCCATCAAATACATAAAAAGGATAATTCATAAATTTAAAAGTGAATTAAGTAAATCAAAGTGTAATGAACCAGTTAGAGAACTTTTTAAGAACTCATTGATGAAGCTCTCTCTATTCCAGGAAAGAGCTATAGTTTACACACACACACACCCCTTTATTAGCTGAATATAGGGTCAAATAAAAAACATAAAATCTACTCACTTTGACAGAGATACTCCCCCAGCTTTTCCAATCATCTCTTCATGGTGTAATACTGAGTGGTTCCAAGGAATTTGGAGGAACTTTAAGACTGTTCTCATCCACCGTTCTGGATGTAAGACAAGTTGCTCATAGTGAACTAACATGCATTTTTTATAGCCAACCTCCATACACTGGTTATACATGGTCTCAATGGCACGATTCCACTTGGTCAAACAGTCCCTATAGCTGTTCAGGTCAAATCCAGCTATAGTAACTTTTCGAGAAATCATTGAATGCACTGATGCCCGGCCATCTCGGACCATCAGGAGAAATTTGGCATTGGGGAATAACCTAGCAAGGTAAGTTAAGGATTTCAGGGCAAAAGGATCTTTATTACATAAATAAGGGGCTGGCTCCCCATGCTTCACAATGATTTCTAGTAAGAAGGCCTGCATGGCAGAATCCAGCACTTCATCGGTGACACCAGCCTCATCCAAGCGTATTTTCTCCTTACTGGACCGTGACCATATCTGCTTCAAAGCCAGGATTCGAGGAATGACCCTGGTTTCCTCTCCACAGCGAATGTCAGGGTGTGCATCTAGCATGGCCCTCATGAGCGTGGTTCCACTCCGTGGCACACCTCCAATAAATATTAAAGGCATATCTTTGTGATAGGCAAAGGTTTTATTGGCTTTGATGTCCAGGGCAGTTCGCACAGTGGTCTTTATGTTCTCCAGTTTGAGGGGTTGGCTACGTTCTTCTATTCGGTGATGGCATTCCATGGCGTGTTGGCCCAAGTAAAATACAGTCACAGAACTAATCACCAGACATGCCAATAGTAAGTTCTGCTTCAGTTTTCCAACCATCTTGATGTGATTATCTTGCTATTGAACAGATATTTTGCTCCAAATGATTTTCAGAAAACATTCAGGCCATGGACAGTGTACTTCAGAAAGATGACCAACATCTAATAGAGAAGGAAAAAGTTATTTTACCATCACACTGAGGTTGTTGACAAATTTAATAATCAGTTATCACCATTACATTTGAGCTAGAAAGAAGCTGAAGCAGTCTTAAGTACACTGATATTCTTAGAATACAAGCATATATAAATGAAAGCAAAAATAAATCAACATTTCTAATCAGAAATAGCTTTTCTTTATGTAACAATACTGAAGCTACAGACATTGCACAGAATGGAAAAATAAATAGAATTATTTCTAGTTAGCCAAGCAAATATTCAATATTCCCAAGTATGTTTCAAGTCTAACTCAAGGTTCATCTCTGATAGTCAGAGCTGCTTCATCGCCAAGAATTCATTATCTCCACATTATACTTTAAAGAGAAATTACAGAAGAAATATACAACTATCAAATTTTTAAGACAGATTCAGTTTATTCATTCTATAAAGTATTTATTTAGATACAGTCCAGATACTTGGGCTTGGCTGAGGATAAACTTTGAAAAGGACAGCAGTGCAATGACCCCTGCTCTCAAGAAACAGTCTCATGGGCAGACAGATATACAATGACAGCAAAATGTGATCAGTGCCTTAACAGAAATAAGCAAAGGAGACCATGGGAGTATAATGAAAAAACACACAAAGCATGCCTCAGGAAGCTACAAAAGCCTTATATAAAACAAGAGGAAAGACTACACTAAGCAACAGAAATTTGTGTGCAAAAGCACAATGGCATGACAGAACACAGAGGAATCAGGTGACAAGAAGTAGTTCAGAAGAGCTAGTATAGGGCGCAAAGAAAACCGTGTGTGTCTGTGATCTAGCCTTCAGAAGAACAGATAAGATCTGGGCGCAAAGAATATTCTAAACTGAAGATGACCATGACCAAAGACACAGACACATAAGAGCAGAGGCATACACGTTAGACACATATACTATGTGCACGTAAATTTAACCTGAATTTCAGAGAGCAAGCATGGTGTTTAATTTTATCTGTCAACTTCGCTAGGCTATGGTGCCCAGTGTTTGGTCAAACACCAGTCTAATGTTTCTGTGAAGGTTTTTTTTTTTTTTTTTTAAATGACTAACAAATCAACAGACTGAACTGTGAGTAAAGCAGGTTATCCTACAAAACATAGGTGGGCCTCATCCAACAACTGAAGTCCTTAAGAGAAAAGACACATTTCCTGAAGAAAAGGGAGATTTTCCTCAAGACAACACCACAGAAACCCTGAGTTTCCAGCCTGCTGCCCTGAAGAATTTAGACTCAAGGCTAACATCACCTCTTACCTGCCAGACTATTGTATGGATTTTAGAAATGCCAGTGCCATAATCACATTCCTTAAAAACTCTCAGATATATATATGTACATATATATATGTATGCATATATATATGCTGCACTCAATATGCCAGCAAATTTACAAAACTCAGCAGGTCCCACAAGACTGGAAAAGGTCAATTTTCATTCTAATCCCAAAGAAAGGCAATGCCAAAGAATGTTCAAATTACTGTACAACTGCACTCGTTTCACATGCTGGCAAAATTATGCTCAAAATCCTTCGAGCTAGGCTTCAGCAGTATGTGAACCGAGAACTTCCAGATGTACAAGCCAGATTTAGAAAAGGCAGAGGAACCAGAGATCAAATTGCCAACGTCCACTGGATCATAGAAAAAGCAAGCAAATTCTAAAAATACATATATCTCTGCTTTATTGACTACGCTAAAGCCTTTGACTGTGTGAATCACAACAAACTATGGAAAATTCTTAAAGAGATGGGAATACCAGACCACCTTACCTGCCTCCTGAGAAACCTGTAAGCAGGACAAGAAAAAACAGAACTCAACATGGAACAACGGACTGGTTTAAAATTGGGAAAGGAGTACATCAAGGCTGTTTATAGTCACCCTGCTTATTTAACTTATATGCAGAGCACATCATGAGAAATGCCAGGCTGGATGACTCACAAGCTGGAATCTGCCAAAAGAAATATCAACAGCCTCAAATATGCAGATGGTACCCCTTTACTGGCAGAAAGTGAAGAGGAACTAAAGAGCCTTCTGATCAAAGTGAAAGAGTGGAAAAAGCTAGCTTAAAACTCAACATTCAAAAAATGAAGATCATGGCATCTGGTCCTATCCCTTCACAGCAAATAGATGGGGAAAAAGTGGAAACAGTGACAGATTTTATTTTCTTGGGCTCCAAAATCACTGTGGATGGTGACTACAGCCACAAAATTAAAAGATGCTTGGTCCTTAGAAGAAAAGCTATGACAAATCTATACAGCATATTAAAAAGCAGAGATATCACTTTGCTGACAAAGGTCCCTACAGTCAAAGTTATGGTTTTTCCAGTAGTCATGAACAGATGTGAGAGTTGGACCATAAAGAAAGGTAAGTGCCAAAGAATTGATGCTTTTGAACTGTGGTGTTGGAGAAGACTCCTGAGAGTCCGTTGGACTGCAAGGAGAGCAAACCAGTCAATCCTCAAGGAAATCAACCCTGACTATTCATTGAAAGGACTGATGTCGAAGCTCCAATACTCTGGCCACCTGATGCAAAGAGCTGACTCATGGAAAAGACCCTGATGCTGGGAAAGATTGAGTGCAAGAGGAGAAAGGGGTAACAGAGGATGAGATGGTTGGATGGCATCACCAACTCAACGGACATGAGTTTGAGTAAACTCAGGGAGATAGAGAAGGACAGGGAAGCCTGGCGTGCTGCAGTTCAAGGGGCTGCAAACAGTCAGACACAACTTGGCGACTGAACAATCCTGACTGACAGTGAGTACACCTGGGGAAATTACTAACTATAATGGAAAAAGAATACATTCTAAGAAGCATGACTTCTAGCTATGAACTAATGAGAAGGTAAGCTAATTCTTGCTCCCTGTTGCCCCCTCCCCTACCCCCGGGCCTCAAAAACAAATTATAAAACAGGATGAAACTGACCAAAGAAATACAACAACCCAAGAAGCATTTATGTTTTAAAAACTGCTCAACACTGAGTAAGAACAGTGAGAACCTCCAGTGTTTGTGCCTGACTACTCCCACCCCACCATTCATCCACTCAGCAGATGCAGAGGTTCGGCAGAGTAGGGCAAGGCAGAACAAACTACAAGGCCTAGAGCCTTTGAAGCTGGAATCAATGGAGATCGCTCAGGCTGAATGGGAGCGTAATGCACATGCCCCACTGTGCTGCCAGTGTGACATTCCAGCCGGCACGTGTGCAAGGAGCGAGAAGAGCTTGAGTAGTTTGAGGCTGTAGCTCATAAAACTGTTTGCCGTAACTACTGAGCCCACACACTGCAACCACTGAAGCCTGCACACCTAGAGCCCATGCTCCACAACAAGATAAGTCACCACACTAAGAAGCCCACACACCATAACAAAGAGTACCCCCTGCTTGCCACAACTAGAGAAAGCCCAAGCACAGCAATAAAGATCCAGCACAGCCAAAAATAAATAAATAAATGAAACCTTTTTTTAAAACAGACTGCAAAGAAAAAATTAAGATAATTGGTAGCAATATAGCACTGAAATATCTATGCAGAAAACTGTATCCATAACATAGAAGGCACACTTCAGATGTTACACCAGTATTTAATTTAAAAGGGAGTAAGTGGGAAGGAAAGAAAATAATGGAGAGAAAAGATAGTAATATAAAGAATGGAGAATTAAGATTCAACCTGAGGAAAATGACATTTTGGCTTTAGAAACTAAAACTGTATCACAAGCACAAAGGGGAAAAAAATCTTTCTGAAATGAAGAAAAGAGACATTAGTTTATACATGTGAGGGCCTACCTTTCAAGCAAAACAAATGACAATAAACTCAATCTGGAAACACCCTGGCAATTTCAAATATGATGATTTCAAATTTCAAATACAGTTCAACTTCAAATGTGAATGAAACAGTTCTACAGGCTTCCAAACAGATAAAGAAAATAAAGCCAAAGGACCAAATAACAAGGTAGCATTAGATGTCTCTACAACATTAAATGCTTATTCTCTGGTTTTCTGGTAAGATACCTTTCCTTATTTTTCAAATTTGCTACAGTGAACATGTATTACCTTTCTAAGTAGGAAAAGAAAAACAAGTATTTTAAAAATAATTGGCATAGCCTTTCTTAAAAACTGATAGGTAAAAATCTGAAGAATGAGTAGGAATTAGGTAAAGAATGCTAAGAAGAGCACTCTAAGCAAAACTAAACGGATACACAAAAGCCCTGCGATGGAAAGGCATTTTTCAAGCTTTCAAGGAGTAGGCTAAGGCTTAAGTAAACAAGACAGAAAGTGAATGAGAAATGAAACTGGAAAGATGGGCAGGGGTCAGATCTTATGAGTCAGGGACTTCCCTGGTGGTCCAGTAGTTAAGAATCCACCTTTCAATGCAAGAGACACAAGTTTGATCCCTAGTCATGGAACTAAGACCCTACATGCTGTGGGGCAACTAACCCCACATGCTGCAGCTAGAGAGCCTACATTACACAACTACAGAGTCCACCCACTCCTGAGTCTGCGTGCCACAATGAAAGATCCTGCATATCACAGCTAAGACCTCAATAAATAAATATATTTTATATCCCTAACCTGATCCACAGGTTAGGGATATAAAATTTTATCATAGATTCCATCAGATATGACTCATATAAAGATTCTAAGCAGGGAGTTACTTAATTCTATTTAGGTTTATATGATCTCAGTCTGGCCAAAACTATTTTAAAAAACAAAGTTGTAAGATTCACAATTCCCAATTTCAAAACTTACTACAGGGACGTCCCTGGCAGTCCAGAGTTAAGACTCTGCTTCCAGTACAGAGGGTGCAGGTTTGACTCCTGGCCAGGGAAACTAGGAGCCCGCATGCCGTGCAGTGAAAAAATTAAAAACGAAACACAAAACTTACTACAAAATGACAGTAATGAAATTAATGCAATACGAGCATTATAAAACAGGCACACAGATGACTGGAAGTCCAGAAACAAAGCATTAGATTCATGGTCAACTAGCTTTTGACAAGGACGCCAAGATAACTCAGGGAGGGAAGAGCACTCTTTTCAACAACTGACACTAGGACAGCTCGATATCCACGTGTAAAGGAAGGAAGTGGAATACTTAGTCACCAAAATTAACTCAAAAGGAGCCAGAGACCTAATTGGAAGAGCTAAAATGATAAAATTCTTAGACAAAAACAGAAGTGCAAATTTTTGTGACCTTGTGTTAGGTCATAGTTTCTTAGATACAAAAGTACAAGAGACAAAGAAAGAACAGATAAACTAGACTTCATCAAAATGTAAAACTTTTGTACTTCAAAGGACAATATCCTAAAAGTGAGAGACAAACCAAAAACTGGGAGAAGATATATGCAAATCACATCTCCAGTAAGGGACCTGTATCCAGAAAATATAAAGAACTTACAATTCATCAGTAAGGACAAATAACCCAATAAAAAATGGACAAAAACTCTAAACAGATCTTTTCCAAAGAAGGCATACAAATAGTTAATTAGCACATGAAAAAATGCTCAACAATGTTAGTCTTAGGAAAATGCAAATCAATACCAAAATGGGATACCATTTCAAACCTGCTAAACAGCAACAATAAAAAACACAGACAGTAACAAATGAAGAGAATAACAAATGAAGACAGTAACAAATGTGGAGAAACTGAAACCCTCATATATGCCAGTGGGTGGGACTGTAAACTGGTGAGGGCATAGTCACTTTAGAAAACAGTAAGTCAGTTCCTCAAAAAATTAAACACAGAGTTACCATACCATCCAGCAATTCCACCCAAGAGAACTGAATACATGTGCCCACAAAAAGAACTTGTACACAAATGTTTGTGGCATCATTATTCATCACCAGAAAGTAGCAACAACCCGAATGTCCATCAACTGATAAATGAGTAAATAATAAATGGTGCATCCATGCAATAAAGTATTATTCAGTCATAAAAAGGAGTACTGATACATGTTACAATTTGGATGAACCTTAAAAACATTATGCTAATTGACTAAAGAAGCTCATAAAAGATCACATATTGTATGATCTCATTTATACAAAATATGCAGAAAAGGCAAACTTGTAGAGACAAAAATTAGTAGGTTCCTGGGGCTGAGGGGAAAAGGAAGATGGCAGTGACAAATATGTGGTTTCTTTTTGGGCTGATGAAAGTGTTCTAAACCCAGGTTGTGGGAAAATTTATGGTTTGTGGATTACATCTCAATAATACTGCTTAAAAAAAAAAGGACTACACACTTATTAGGATGGCTTAAATAAAAAATTCTGACAGACAATATCAAGTGCTGACAAAGATAAGGAGCAACTCTTTCTCATACATTGCACAATGGTATGTCCACTATAAAAAAGAGTCTGTGCAGTCGAATGACATATATGGGGAAACAATCTAAGAAAGAGTGGATATGTGCATAACTGATTCACTCTTCTGTACAGCAGAAACTAACACAACATTGTAAATCAACAATACTCCAATAAAAATTACGGAAAAAGAGAGTCTGGCAGAGTCTAATAAATATAAACATACTTACGTTTATATTTAAACATATACTTATCATACAACCTAACAAGTGCACTCCTGAGTTCTATAGAAATGAAACCTACATTTCAGCCTGAGGCTCCAGAATGCTCAGTAGTTGTGGAGCCCGGGCTTAGTTGTTCCGTGGCATGTGAGATCTTCCTGGACCAGGGATTGAACCCGTCCCCTGCATTGGCAGGTAGATTCTTAACCAATGGACCACCAGGGAAGTCCTACTCTGAATTTTTAAAAGAGGAATTGCTAGGTCAAAGGGTGTAAGATGTGCTTGATTTTAAAACTTTTAATACATATTTTATTTACCTCTTTCTCATTACCCTACATTCAAATCTGATAAAATTTCTGCCAGCTCTCCCTTCAAAATATAGTCAGAATCCCACCACTTAACATTTCCACTAGGACCATCCAGATTCTCCACCAGGATTTCTGAAAGGTGCCCTTACTTCTGCTCCTGCCCCCCACAGTCTGTTCTCAACTCAACAGCCAAAGAGATCTTTCCAAAACTTAAGTCAGAACGTGTCAATCCTTTGCTCAAAGCCTGGTATTATCTTTCAAAATGGTCTTGAAAAGGTTTATTTGAAGACATCCAACACTAAATCTCACGTTAAATTCCTCTGTCTCATTCTACTGATTCTGTCAATAGTCATCAAAAGCACTGATGGAAGTCAGGCTTATTAACACTATTCCAAAACAGTAGTTTGCTGTTCAAAGTGAAATAGTAGAGGCTTCTTCACATTAGAGGCTTGGAGAAGGCAATGGCACCCCACTCCAGTACTCTTGCCTGGAAAATCCCATGGACGGAGGAGCCTGGTAGGCTGCACTCCATGGGGTCGCTAAAAGTCGGACACGACTGAGCGACTTCACTTTCACTTTTCTCTTTCATGCATTGGAGAAGGAAATGGCAACCCACTCCAGTATTCTTGCCTGGAGAATCCCAGGGATGGTGGAGCCTAGTGGGCTGCTGTCTATGGGGTCGCACAGAGTCGGACACGACTGAAGCGACTTAGCATAGCATAGCATAAGGACTCAAATGAAGGCAACTTCCTCTTCACTAAGGGACAGTTTGGGGTAAAGAAAACCCTGCCATGTATCCCAGCATGTGTCCTCACAACTTGATGGTTGAGTCAATTAACATAATTTGAGGTGATTTTTTTCAAGCCTTCATTACTGTTGTATTTTAAATTGAACACTGTCTTCCCCAACACACTTAGGGGAAAAAAGTATGTTCTATCTCCCCTTTCAAATGTTCAAAAGCAAGTAAGACAGTAGTCAAAGGCCTTGTAAGAGATACAGAAAAGGAAAAGAAGAGGATTCTCGGTTTCCCCAGAAATATTCTCATTACTTTTTACTAAGTTTATGAAGCCCAAGGTCCTGTCCTTTAGATGTTTCTTAACTTGAAGAATCATAGAGCATGAATGCTACTTTACATCATTTGGTCCAAGGCCCAAGTAGCACATTCTTCTCACCACCTCTTTAAATCTTACCTGTTCTTTGAAGGTCACTTCATTTATTGGGTATATTTTACTTACTCCAAAAGATTTTAAAGTCCTGAAGCTCAGAAACCTTGTCTATGTCCCGTTCCCTACCACAGCATGCTTCACAGAGCACAAGGTCGCAGTGTACACTGAGCCTTCAAAAAGCATCAGTAAACTACTCAGACTCAGAAGAAAACATCTATAGAAAAGAGACTCTGCAGAGCTTGAGGCCTCTATTCATACCTCAATACTGAGTCTTCTCAATCTCTGGGAAAAAGTAGCTCTATAATTTAAGAAGAAAGCTTGTCTGATAATTACCATTACATATTTGACCACTGTCCGCCTGCATATGCACACACATGCACTCTTACACTGGCCTCTTTCCATTTCCTAAAGTCCATATCACTGTATTTTCAGACAAGGAGGCTCAACATTTTCTCAAATGGGACATTTACAAAGCTGAGGCTGAGCTAGAAGGAAACATGAGAAAGTTCGGTCTCATCTTTATCTCCAGGAGAAAGAAAAAGCACAGCCTCAGACATATCTGAAAAATTACTATTAACAAGACTTCTCTTCCCCAGAAAGCCAAATCAAAGACTCCCAGAAATAAAGTTCTGGAGAAAAAGAAAAGGCTGACATTAAACTTCATATTTGGATCACTGTCAATTTTATAAAGATTTCTAAGCAAACAGTTTCAGTCAACAAACATAGCGGTGTAAGAGACTGGTAGTCAGCAGACCATGCCCAACACTCGGCACATACACACAGGCCCACATGTGCTCATGAGCACATTCTTTACATCCTTCCTTTAAAATCCGGAAGGTAGCCATGTGCTACATACAAAGATATTCTGGGTAGATTTTCCAGCAAAAGATAAATTATAGGAATGCAACAATCCCCTAAAAGCTTTCTTTCCTTTGTTAATCATTAGCTTCTTGCTTTCTGTGCTTATTCATGCCAACCAATGGGGCAAACAGAAATAGCCAATGCTACCTTGCCTCCTGTCCAAAGTCCTGTCCAGAGATGGTTTCTCTATTTGCTTCCAGCTTTTTAGCAAAAAGAAAAATTCATGTCTTTGAACTTGATGATTAGTAAGTGTCCAGAGGTTAATTTGAATGAGTTTTGTCATTTAGCAGAAACTTCAAATAAACCCACTGCTGTAAAACCAATCTTTATGTCTGCTCATGATCAGAGTACCAACACAGGAATATCTTTTTCTAGCCACCCCCTGGGGACTGACTGGCACTAAAACAAATGGTAAGAAGAATACAGTATACACAACTGCTGATCTCTGGGAATCTACTGGGACTCTGGGAGTGTACTGGGATTTTCGTTTCAATAAATCCCATGGCCAGAAGGGAAAAAGCTGGACCTAATGCCTCATAGTCAACAAAAGAGTCCAAAATGCAGTACTAGGATGCAATCTCAAAAACGACAAAATGATCTCTGTTCGTTTCCAAGGCAAACCATTCAAAATCAAAGTAATCCAAGTCTATGCCCCAACCAGTAACGCTGAAGAAGCTGAAGTTGAACGGTTCTATGAAGACCTACAAGACCTTTTAGAACTAACACCCAAAAAAGATGTCCTTTTCATTATAGGGGACTGGAATGTTAAAGTAGGAAGTCAAGAAACACCTGGAGTACAGGCAAATTTGGCCTTGGAGTACGGAATGAAGCAGGGCAAAGGCTAATAGAATTTTGCCAAGAGAACACACTGGTCATAGCAAACACTCTCTTTAAACAACACGAGAGAAGACTCTACACATGGACATCACCAGATGGTCAACACCAAAATTAGACTGATTATATATTCTTTGCAGCCAAAGATGGAGAAGCTCTATACGGTCAGCAAAAACAAGACCGGGAGCTGACTGTGGCTCAGATCATGAACTCCTTATTGCCAAATTCAGACTGAAATTGAAGAAAGTGGGGAAAACCACTAGACCATTCAGTTACGACCTAAATCAAATCCCTTATGACTATACAGTGGGAGTGAGAAATAGATTTAAGGGACTAGATCTGATAGACAGAGTGCCTGATGAACTATCGACTGAGGTTTGTGACACTGTTTAGGAGACAGGAATCAAGACCATCCCTTAGAAAAAAAAAATGCAAAAAAGCAAAATTGTTGTCTGAAGAGGCCTTACAAATAGCTGTGAAAAGAAGAGAAGTGAAAAGCAAAGGAGAAAAGGAAAGATATACCCATTTGAATGCAGAGTTCCAAAGAATAGCAAGGAGAGATAAGAAAGCCTTCCTCAGTGATCAGTGCAAAGAAATAGAGGAAAACAATAGAATGGGAAAGACTAGAGATCTCTTCAAGAAAATTAGAGAAACCAAGGAAACATTTCATGTAAAGATGGGCTCAATAAAGGACAGAAATGGTACAGACCTAACAGAAGCAGAAGATATTAAGAAGAGGTGGCAAGAATACAAAGAAGAACTGTACAAAAAAGATTTTCACAACGCAATTAATCACTGTGATAATGTGATAATCACCCAGATAATGCTGTGATCACTCACACTCACCTAGAGCCAGACATTCTGGAATGTGAAGTCAAAGGGGCCTTAGGGAAGCATCACTAAGAACAAAGCTAGTGGAGGTGATGGAATTCCAGTTGAGCTAGTTCAAATCCTGAAAGATGATGCTGTGAAAGTGCTACATTCAATATGTCAGCGAATTTGGAAAACTCAGCAGTGGCCACAGCACTGGAAAAGGTCAGTTTTCATTCCAATCCCAAAGAAACGCAATGCCAAAGAATGCTCAAGCTACCGCACAATTGCACTCATCTCACATGCTAGTAAAGTAATGCTCAAAATTCTCCAAGCCAGGCTTCAGCAATACGTGAATTGTGAACTTCCATATGTTCAAGCTGGTTTTAGAAAAGGCAGAGGAACCAGAGATCAAATTGCCAACAACAGCTGGATCATCGAAAAAGCAAGAGAGTTCCAGAAAAACATCTACTTCTACTTTATTGACTATGCCAAAGCCTTTAACTGTGTGGATCACAATAAACTGTGGAAAATTCTGAAGGAGATGGGAATACCAGACCACCTCACCGGCCTCTTGAGAAACCTGTATGCAGATCTCGAAGCAACAGTTAGAACTGGACATGGAACAACAGACTGGTTCCAAATAGAAAAGGAGTACGTCAAGGCTGTATATTGTCACCCTGCTTATTTAACTTATATGCAGAGTACATCATGAGAAACGCTGGGCTGGAGAAACACAAGCTGGAATCAAGATCACTTGGAGAAATATCAATAACCTCAGATATGCAGATGACACCACCCTTATGGCACAAAGTGAACAAGAACTAAAGAGCCTCTGGATGAAAGTGAAAGAGGAGAGTGAAAAAGTTCCCTTAAAGCTCAACATTCAGAAAACTAAGATCATGGCATCCAGTCCCATCGCTTCATGGCATATAGATGGGGAAACAGTGGCTGACTTTATTTTTTGGGGGTCCAAAATCACTGCAGATGGTGATTGCAGCCATGAAATTGAAAGACGCTTACTCCTTGGAAGGAAAGTTATGACCAACCTAGATAGCATATTAAAAAGCAGAGACATTACTTTGTCAACAAAGGTCCGTCTAGTCAAGGCTAAGTTTTTCCAGTGGTCATGTATGGATGTGAGAGTTGGATTACAAAGAAAGCTGAGCAGTGAAGAATTGATGCTTTTGAACTGTGGTGTTGGAGAAGACTCTTGAGAGTCCCCTGGACTGCAAAGAGGTCCAACCAGTCCATTCTGGGGGAGATCAGTCCTGGGTGTTCATTGGAAGGACTGATGTTGAAGCTGCAACTCCAATCCTTTGGCTACCTGATGTGAAGAGCTGACTCATTTGAAAAGACCCTGATGCTGGGAAAGATTGAGGGCAGGAGGAGAAGGAGATGACAGAGGATGAGATAGTTGGATGGCATCACTGACTCAATGGACATGGGTTTGGGTGGACTCCGGGAGTTGGTGATGGACTGGGAGGCCTGGCGAGCTGCAGTTCATGGGGTCGCAAAGAGTCAGACATGACTGAGCAACTGAACTGAATGTCTAGGACACAAATAGAGACAACAGCACATGTTAAACTCAAGCGTGGCATTTCTAAAGTTCAAATCCAGTGAAATGATGTCTGGGAATTACTTCAAAAATATCTGAAGGCAGATGTGTGGGAAGGAGAGAAATTATATGACTACGAGTTAATCACTGTTGAAGCTGAGCGATGGGTACTTGAGGGCTCAACATAATTTATTTCTGCATATGTTTGAAAATTTTTATAATAAAAGGGTTAAATGAAATAAAACAAAAAGTTCAAGTTACCAAGTTCTAACCTTCTCAGACTTATAAGTCAGAGCCCACGGCAGGCTAGCCTTCCTATCCTGGATTCTTCACTTACGTTTATCGTCTTTTTAAGTCACCCATGAGAGAGAACCCAAAGAAAAGAAAGAACAACTTTGCTCAAACTATACACTCTTATTCAGTTATTCAACTGGGCAATTTTCCCACCAACCTCTCAAGTTTAGAATAGGAAACTATTCAAGTAACTACAATAGGAAAAATAGAAAAGAAGATGCCACTGAAATAATATAAAGGCAGCCTAGTGTATTAGTCAGAAAACTTGGGCTCTAATCTGAAAGTCATTTTATCTTAGTCACATGGAACTAGATAAATCATTGAGCATCAAGTTCCTCATTCATAAAACAGGGATAATGATAAACTCTTTTCCAGATATAATTAGAGTAGAAAGTATAAGAAGTAAGACCGAAGAGACAACGCAAAGATAAAGGAACACCTGCAAGTTCTCTTGTTTCCCAGGCTGCTGTGACCATCAGGTGAACAACCTGTGAAAGGACCTCTAAAGAACACAGGCCTGTGGCACCCCTCATACACTGGCTTCGGCTCTTCCTCTAGCTTCATGTCTTGGCACTCCCCCCAGAAGCCTGCCCCTTTCAGGACCACCCCGCATCCACACCAGGCCCTCCACACACACCTGGCCCCTTCCCATGCTGCTGCCTCCTGTGTCAAGCCCCATTCTCTGTCGTCCATGCCTCCTGAGTGCTCTTTACTCATCCCCCTTCCCCTCAAAATCAATTGCTTCTTCTTCTGTAACCTCAAGCCTTGGTAAAAACACATTAGTTTGCACACTCATGCACTGTATTGTGGTTAGTTTACCCCCACTAAACTATAAGCTCCCTTAGAGCACAAATTAAAACCCATTCATCACTCACGCAGCAGGTGCACTATTATCAAATAAAATATAAAGGAATTTATAGATGAATAAGCACTAGTGAAATCTTCTTTCTTAAATCTCTTTAAAATGCCTACAGAGTCATCTGAAAGAAAGCAAATGTTCAACAAATAATGTCAAAAATGAAACCAGGAACTACAAATAAACAAAACCAAAGTAATCTGGAGGTCATGAAACAATTTTGCAATCCCAGTCATTATTCCAACTGAGTTTTTTCAGTTGAATCTACAAAATTCATAGAAGATGGGGAAAACAACTTTTCCAACACTTTGGAAAGAACCATACAGATATTAAGGTGGTAGCAAAAATATTTTAACTGTTATGATACTAATATTAATCAATGGAACAAAATAGAAAGCCTCAAAAAACAGCCCCAACTACGTACATAAATTTTTAAACCAGTCACAAAACATCATTTAACTTATGGCATTGGTTTTTCTGGGGCTTCCCTTGTAGCTCAGTCAGTAAAGAATCTGCCTGCAATGAAGGAGACCCAGGTTTGACTCCTGGGTAGGGAAGATCCTCTGGAGAAGGAAACGGCAACCCACTCCAGTATTTCTGCCTGGAGAACCCCATGGACAGAGGAGCCTGGCAGGCTACAGTCCATGGGGTAGCAAAAGTTGGACATGACTTAGTGACTAAACCACCACCACCATTGGTTTTTCCAGTAGTCATATACAGACGTGAGAGTTGGACCACAAAGAAGGCCAAGCACCAAAGAGCTGATGCTTTCAAACTGGAGAAGTGCTGGAGAAGACTCTTGAGAGTGCCCTGAATTGCAAGGAGAGCAAACCAGTCAATCCTAAAGGAAATCAACCCTGGATATTCATTGGAAGGACTACTGCTGAAGCTCTAATACTTTGGCCACCTGATGCGAAGACACCCTGATGCTTGGAAAGATTGAAGGAGAAGACAGCAGCAGAGGATGAGATGCATCACCAACTCAGTGAACATGAATTTGAGCAAACTCCAGGAGATAGTGGAAGACAGAGGAGCCTGGCATGCTCCAGTCCATAGGGTCACAAAGAGTCAGAACACAACTTAGCGACTGAACAACAAAGAACAACTGGGTTCCCTCAACCACACTCCTACACTCACCCAGCTTCATCTATGGCAGCCCCCTATTTATTTTCTGATGCCTCACAAATCTATATGCAGCCAAAACTTTTATGCTAAATCCCAAGAACTGATCATTCAAAAACCAAGGGATAAACTCTATCTGGATTTTCCACTGGGCCTATCAAATTCAAAGAACACAAAATGGAACATATTTTCTCTAGTAAATCAATCCTCCTCTTTAGTTTTCTCTACTGGTAAATGAACCACTTCCTCCCAAATGCACAAGCTAAAAATCTGGGAGCCTTTCTGTAGCTCCTTCCTTAATCTCTTCATACACAGCAGATAAAGTCCTATCAATTCTGCCTCCTTTATAGCTCTTGAATCTTTTCTTCTCCCTTTTCTTCCCTTGTTGGTATGGCTTTAAGTCTCACCCTCATCTTATTCTCAAAGATAACTCCATAGCCTCCTGACTACTACTCTCTGACTTCCTTTAGTCAGTTCATTCACTATCCTGTTTCAGGAGAGATCTCTCTAAAATGTAAATAAACTTATGACACTCCCCTGCTTAAAACTCTTCAATGGCTTTCTACTTCTTTCAGAAAAAAGTCCTCACCATAACATAAGGCCCTTCATGATCTAGTCCTCACCTGGCCCTCAGCCTCTGCTTTTACTACTCCACATCATCAACACCCCAAATGCACACACACACACACACTCTCTCTCACCCAATGCTGCCTTCATCTTAACAACCTGAAGCACCACTTACGACTCCTACTCGTCCTTCAATATTCAGTTTCAAGACTATCCCTTCTAGGAAGCTTTCCTCACAGCTCTCTGCGTCATTCGACACAGGTGTCCTTCCTAGTGCCCTTGTACTTACCCATATCTTATTTCTTCTTATGTAATTCGTCTTTTTTCAGTAGATTGTGTACTTCTTGAAAGTAGGAACTTTTGAATGAGTTAATGGATTCTTGATTGCCAACAAGTTAATATAACTAGATTCTATGAGTGTAATTAGCTATAAAGATACTGACTACATTTTTATCCTACCTGCATATTGCACATCAATAAATGTTGCGTGAACCCACTAAACTTTTTTTCTCACTAAAATCCCAGACAGCTAACATTTCACTATAATTACACTATAATTAGAATACTGATCAATCTTTCTTCCTGATTCCAATGTGAAAATACAGTTTGACTATATTCAGAAAGACTAAAGTACAAAGTTCAATTCTTGTTTTTCCCCCTCTGGCCCTTGCTCTTCTAATCCACTTTCTTTATTGATCAGTCTATTTCATCTATCATTTCATACTCTCATTGATGAATAAATCAGAATCTTACTTTTTTTTGTACTCTCTTAGTCTCACTGCAACAAACCAGAAGATAAATTAACACTTCTGTCCCAGAATCATTTTACATACAAGGAAACTGAAGCTCAGAAAGAATAAGCAACTCATTTAAGATATCAATACCTGGCAAACCAAGCTGGATCCAGGTCTGGCTCTAAAACTATGATGACAATTCCATAGTGCTTCCCTAGGCTTGGCATAAACAAAAAGCAACACAGACAACATGAATATGCAAATGAAGTGAATTTAAAACTCTGGCAGTGTTATAAGGCTTTCATCAGCCTATGATTTAAAAAATGCACCTAGCTTTTGATTTATCCTATTTCAGTCATCTCAGATCTAATTAGAATGATAGAAAAAAACTCTAAATCCATGTATGCATTCTGCTTTATTTGTATAAACGAATACCATGCATTTTTGCACACTTTCTGCAAGTCCCTGATGACTTCATCAAGATGGGATCAAGAATGGAGAGCTAGATCTGGTCCCAAGAAATAACAGACGTACGTGAAAGGCATCAAGCAGCTCTACAATTCCTGTGTTTTTCTGCAGTTTAGTTTTGCTTCAGTACAATCACTCTCAAATGTAAATAAATCCCCACTTCTGTCAAGAGAAATTATGTGTCTGACACAAAGTTACTTACAGCTGGAATTCTGCGACCTTCTTCATAAAAATTTGGGTATCAAATCTTTGATTAGAAATCACTATTAAAATAATTTCTATGAGAAAAATTGAATTTTGCCTTTATACTCTTATATTCCTGTACCTTGCTAAAGATTATATAGTATAGGGTGTGGTTGGTATATTTTTCCAGAGTAGACCTCTTCCTGGAGTTCAATAATAAATGAATAAAATGCAATTCCCAGTAACAATACTCAAAATGTGGAACATTCTTGCTATAAAACCTTACTCTTACACTTCAATTAAATAAATATTTACTGAGCATATAAATGAGTATGATTCATCATTTGCCTTCAAAGAACTAGCATTTAGCAGGAGGGTGGAAAAGACAAGAAATTAGGATGCATATTCTCTCTCTCTCTATATATATATGATGGAATTAAAAGGTCATACAAAAGATGTGAAAAAATACAAGTTTTCCAAGAAAGGATCACATCCATAGGCTCATAAATGAATCTTAGAAGATAAACAGAACTCCCACTGTGGGAGTGATGGAAGAAAGAGTGTTTTGAGCAGAGAAAATAAGATAATAAGAAGCCTCAAACTAGAAAGGGATAGCATGTATTCAGAAAATAATACAAGTAGTCAGCTTAATCAGAGTGCAGAAAAATACAAGCAAACAGGAAAAACAAAAATGTCTTGAAGTTATCAGTAACCTAAAAAATGTGCTAAAACTAACATATGAAACACTTCTATGACATAAATATAAGAAAAGCCTAAAGGTAACACATCCAGCATGGCAGAGGAAAGACCTCTAAAAGCGTGATCGTCAATAACATTGATGAGAACGCTGGCACAAATGATCAAAACCAATTTTTTCAGAGATCTTAAAACTAACCAAAAGCTTGCAACAATTTAAGAAACATTTATTCATGAAAAGCAGCTGACTTTCAGTAAGCAAAGCAAGCTTTATGGCATTTCAACTTGCCCTATTTCCCTCTTCCCAGCTCCATGGAAGCCTGGGAAACCAACAACCAGTAAACGTGGCAGCTGTGAATAACAGCAGCCCAGAAGCCACTTAAGGAGCAGAAGAGGTTAGCAGGCCCCTTCAAAACCACATCTCTAAAGAACTGTACTATAGTACAGTATAGTATAGAACGGGCTATAGTCCATGGGACTGTACTGTACTACTTAGGGCCTCCCTGGTGGCTCAGTGGTAAGGAATCCGCCTACCAATGCAGGAGACAGAGGTTCGATCACTAGTCTAGGAAGATCCCACATGCTGTGGGGCAACTAAGCCGGTGCCACAACAGCTGAACCTGCCCTCTGGAGGCCGGGAGCCGCAACTACTGAAGCCCACGTGCTCTAAAGCCTGTTTTGACCCAAGAGAAAACCCTGCATTGAGACGCCAGAGCACCACAACTAGAAAGTAGCACCCACCTGCCACAACTAGAGAAAAGCCTGCACAGCAACAAAGATCCAGTACAGCCAAAAATAAATCAATAACATTATTTTAAAAAAGAACTGTACTACTTAACTTGTCCAGCAGCTCACTGGAAAAACTCCATTCTCAGGGCTTATCCTTACTGGACCTGAATCCAAGCACCCTCAATGTGAACAATCCTATCCCAGGGCATTTGTTAAAATAATCAGAGACAATTTTTTTAATGCCACAGCTGTCTGCAGTGGCAACAACAACTGGGGCAAATACATTGATTCAAAAACTTAAAAGGAAAAACTGAGGAAAGAGATGTACATAGAAGGTTCAGAAAAGCTTCAACATATTTTTAGGAATCTGGAAGGCACGTACATACCCAGGAAAGGCCTAGGAAGGCCCTACTCTTACCTCTGTCTGATCTTGATGTTCTACACAAGCAGAAAGTAAAGGTTAAGGCACAATGTAAACTGCTGGTGCATGAAGGGAGCCATAACACACGGAGAGACACACACACACACAGGGTCCCTCCACTAGGCTGGGGACTTATGGGTTGAATACATTAAGGAAATCTGCCCAATCATTTGCTAACCACTAAGAAAACCAAGCAGAGACTTCAGTGGTTACACAGGACAAAGGCTACAGAGTTAACAGAATTAGTCCAAAAAAGTAAAAAGCAAACAGCAAAAACAACAAACCCCTGGGAGAGAGGGTGATTTCCAGAGTAGCTGCATTACAATATTTAAAATGTCCATTTTTCAGCAAAAAGCATGAAGGACACACCAAAACAAGAGAGTATGACCCAAACACAGGGGGAAAATGGCAGCCAATAAAAACTATCCCCGAGGAAGCCCAGGTATTAGATTTAGTAGATAAGGAGTTTAAATCAGCTATTGTAAATACATTCAAAGAACTAAAGGACAGCATGTCTAAAGAATTAAAATGAATTATGAAAATGATTTCTCACCAAATAGAGAGTATCAATAGAGATAAAAATTATTCTTTAAAAAAAAGAAGCAGACATTCTGGAGTTGAAAAGTACAATAATTAAAATGAAAACTTCACTAAAGGGGCTCCACAGTAGATTTAAGCTAGCTGAAGAATCTGCAAACTTAAAGAGAGATCAATCTTCAGTCTGAATAACAGAAAGAAGAATGAACAAAAATGAATTCAGCCTCAGATCTGTGGGATATCATCAAGTTTACCAAAATATGCCAAAGTCTCAGAAGACAAAAAGAAAAAATCAGACTTATAGAAATAGCTGAAAACACCCTAAATTCAGTCAAAAATATTAATCTCTAAACATCAAGTAGGATAAATCGAAGAGATGTATAGTTATACACATTATAATCAAACTGTCAGAAGCCAAAAACATGATATTGAAGATACCAAGAAAAAAGTGACTTGCTGCATTGAAAATCCTCAGTAAGATAATGAGCTGACTTCTCAGTCAAAACCAGAGGCCAGAGACAGTGAGATGACATATTCACAGTGCTAAATGACAAAGAATATCAATCAAAAATTCTATATCCAGTAAAACTATCCTTCAAAAATGAAGGAGAAACTAAGACATTCCCAGTAAACAAAACTGAAAGAATTCAATGCTAGAAGGGCTGCTTCCTTTCCTTAAAAATATTTTTTAAGGAAAAAAGTAGATTTCTTCCTATACAAGAAATAAAGGGAGCCCTTAATGCTGAAATGAAAAGACTGGACAGTAACCCAAATCCACATGAAGAAATAAGCACTAATAAAGGTAACTGCACAGATAAATACAAAAGACAGTGAACATATTTTTGCTTGTAACTTATTTTTTATACAAAAGGAGACAACTGCATAAAGCAATAACTATAAAACCGTTGACAGGATCGTAATACAAAGTATGCACCTTGCAATAAGAATACAAAGAAAGAGGAAATGAGCAGAACTCTATTAAAACAAAGTTTTTGTGTACTATTGAAATTAAATTGATATTAATCCAAAGTAGATTGCTCTAAGATATTAACTGTAATCTCCAGAAAAATAAAAAATATTATAATAAAAGAAATAAGCTAATGAAAACATATACTGGAAAATTTTAATACAAAAAAATTTAATCCTGTCAACAGTTTTATAGTTATTGCTTTATGCAGCTGTCTTCTTTCATATAGAAACAAGTTACAAGCAAAAATATGTTCACCGTCTCTTGTATTTATCTGTGCAGTTACCTTTATTAGTGCTTATTTCTTCGTGTGGATTTGGGTTACTGTCTAGTGTCTTTTCATTTCAGCATTAAGGGCTCCCTTTATTTCTTGTATAGGAATAGGAGGAATAGAGAAACTAAAAAGACGTTAAGACATATAGAAAACAAATAGCAAAATGGGAGACATATTCGATTGGCCAGGGCTTCCCTGGTGGCTCAGACAGTAAAGAATCCACCTGCATTGTGGGTGACCTGGCTGCGATCCCTGGGTTGGGAAGATGTCCTGGAAGAGGACATTGCAACCCACTCCAGTATTCTTGCCTGGAGTATCCCCATGGACAGAGAAGACTGGCGGGCTATCATCCACGGGGTCACAGAGAGTCGGGCATGACTCAGCAACCAAGTACAGCACATTCAGTTGACCAAAAAGTTCACTGGATTTTTCCATAAGATGTTACCAGGAAACCTGAATGAACTTTTTGGTCAACCCAATAAATCCTAATATACCAGTAATCACATTAAATGTAAATGGATTAAACACTCAAGAGGTGAGGATTGGCAGAATGGATCAAAACAGAAATAAAAAACAATTAAAAAAAATCCATATATATGCTTTCTATAAGACATACTTGTAGAAAGTATGTCAACATATTAGGTACATATGTAAACACATATGCACCTAACAAAAACCCCAAATATAAGAAGCAACAACTACAAACTGATAGAATTGAAAGAAGAAATAGATAATTCAATAATAATAGTTAGAGACTTCAATACTCTACTTTCAATATGGATAACATAACCAGACAAAGGATTCACAAGGAACCAGAAGACCTGAACAACACTCAAGTCAACTAGATACAGCAAACATCTATAAAACAGTCCAAACAACAATGGCAGAATATATTTTGTTTTCAAGTGCACATGTTAACATTCTCTAAAACAGGCCATAAAAGAAGTCTTGGTAAATTTAAAGGACTGGAATCATACAAAGTACATTCTCCAAAGATAATGGAATGAAACTGGAAAACAATAGCAGAAAAAAAGCTTAGGAAATTCACACAAAGATGTGAAAATAAACACTACTCCCCTAAATAACCAATAAGCCAAAGAAGAAATCGTAAGGGAAGTTAGAAAATACTTTAAGATAAAAACACAAAACCTATGGTATGTAACAAAAGCAGCAAGAGCCACACTATGAGAAAATTTATAGCTGTAAATACTTCTAGTTAAAAAAAAAACTCAACTCAGGGGAACAAGGTCATGAGGAAAGGAGTGCATGGTACCCTGCTGCCATTTCTTGTGCCTTCAGTCTCTGCGCCTTTGGCACTATGATGGGACATAGCGTCCAGAGGTTCACAATCTTCGTGGTCTGTAGGAGCCACTAGGAGGAAAGTCCAGGGAAGAATATACCATTTTCAGTGGAAAACAAGTGTAAGTTACTAGCATGATTTTGTGCTCTGGGACTGGATTTGCTGCACTTTTCTTTATAGTAAGACATTAATTGCTTAAAAAATTATCCATGAGACAGATATGAAGAGGATCATTTTAAGCGGTGCAATCTCTGAAAAAAGGATCAAACATTTGAACTCAGCAGCCTTGTTATCTTTGTAAATAAACTTATGGCATAAAAAAAGATCTCAAGTTAGCATGTTATACATCTTAAACTTATACAATGTTATGTAAATTATATCTCAATTTTCAACTTTTAAATTTTAAAAATTAAGAAGATTTCAAATCAACAACCTAACTGTCCACTTCAAGAAATTAGTAAAAGAAGAACAAACTAAACCCAAAGCCAGAAGGAAATAATTAGTGAAATAAATACAGAAGAGAATAAAAGAATACAGAAAATCAACAAAATAAAAGGTTGATTCTTTGAGAAGATCAGAAGAATTGACAATCACTTAGCTAGACTGAACAAGAACAAAAGAGAGAAGACCCAAAACTAAAATCAGTAAATAACTACTGACTTTACATTAATGATTATAAAGGGCTATAGGGAATGCTATAAAAAACTATAATCTAACAAATTACAAAACCTACATGAAATGGACAAATTCCTAGAAAACACAGAGTACTAAAATCAACTCACAAAGAAGTAATCTGAATAAAGCTATAACAAGTAAAGAAATTGAATTAGCAAACAAAACTTCCCCCAAAGTCCAGGACCAGATGGCTTCACTGGTGAATGCTATGAAACATTAAGAATGAACACCAACCCATAAATTCTTCCAAAATACAGAAAAGATAGGAATACTTTCCAACTCATTCTGTGAAGCCAGTTTTCCCTGATTCCAAAACCAGACGAAAACAATACAAGAAAACTATAAACAAATATTCACTATATAAACGCAAAAATCTCCAACAAAATAGCAGCAAATCAATCCAGCAACACATATAAAGGATCACACACCATGACCAAATGTGGTATATCCCATGTGTGTAAAGCTGACTTAACATATGAAAATAGATTAATGTCACACACCATTATTAATAGAATAAAAGACCAAAAACCACCTGATAAATCTTAATAGGCGCTGAAGAAGCATTTGACAAAATCCAACACTCTTTCAGGCTTCCCTCATAGCTCAGTCTGCCTGCAGTGCAGGAGACCCAGGTTCGATTCCTGGGTCGGGAAGATCCCCTGGAGAAGGAAATGGCAACTCACTTCAGTATTCTTGCCTGGAGAATCCTATGGACAGAGGAGCCTGTCATGCAGTCGGACCCAACTTAGTGACTAAACCACCACCACAACACTCTTTCACAATAAACACAATTAATACGCTAGAAATAGAAGAGGACATCATCAACTTGAAAAACGACAACTAAGAAAACCCACAGATAACTTCACATTTAACAATTCCCTCTAAGATCAGGACCAAGACAAGATGTACACTCTCACCATTTCTAATAGTATTATACAGGAAATTTTAGCCAGGGCAATTAGGAAAGAAAAAGAAAGCAATCCAGATTGGAAGGAAGAAGTAAAACTACCTCTCTTCAGAGAGTATATATCGTATATATAAAATTCTAATAAAACAGTAAAAAACTATCAGAACTGTTACATGAGTTTGGTATAATTTTAAGATACTTGACTAATATGAAGAATTCAATTATATTTCTATATATTATCATTGACAATCCAAAAACAAAATTAACAAAAGAATTCCACTCACAATAGCACCAAAAGAATGAAACATTAAGAAATACACACATGGAACTCTGCTCAGAGATATGTGGCATCCTGGATGGGAGGGGGTTTGGGGGAAAATGGATACACGTACACGTATGGTTGAATCCCCTTGTTGTCCACCTGAAACTATCACAACACTGTTAATTGACTATACTCCAAAACAAAACAAAAATTAAAAAAAAAAGAAAAATTGGAAAGTGGATAAAAATACATGTATATAATGACTAATCTAAGATGCTCCTTAGTTTAAAATAAATGAAACAAACAAAAGAAAAATATTTAACAAAAAAAATGCAAAATTTGTACACTGAAAAACAGAAAACGCTTTTAAAGTAAATTAATGATGATATAAATGAGTGAAAAGTCATTACACACTCATGAGTTAGAAGACTAATAAGAATTAACATGCCAATATTCCCCAAACTGTTCAATGCAATCTCTATCAAAATTCCAATCAATGGTGTCAAGACAAATCAAAGAGTAAAAGAGTATTTTTACAACATATGGTGCTAGGACAACTGAATATCTATAAGCAAAAAATGAGATTGGACCCCTATCTCATACCTCATACAAAATTCACAAAGATGAATTAAAGATCTAAATGTAAGAGCTGAAACTATGAAACTCCTGGAAGAAAACATAGGAGATTTTCATGACTTTGAACAGGCACCAGTTTCTTAAATATGAAACACAAAACACAAGCAACAAAAGAAAAAAAGACAAATTGGACTTAATCAAAATTTTAAAACTTTATGCCATCAAGAAAGTGAAGACACCTACAGAATGGGAGATTTATATCTGTTAATCATATCTGATAAGGGTCTAGTATCCAGAATATGTAAAGAAACCTTACAACTCAGAAACAGAAAGACAAATAACTCAATCTGAAAATGGACAAAGAACACAGATTTCTCCAAAGATATACAAATAGCCAAAAAGCCCATGAAAAGTTGCTCAACATCTTTAACCATCAGGGAAATGCAATCAAAACCACAATGAGATATTACTTCACACATATTAGGATAGCTAGAACATGAAGGTCAGACAATAACAAGTTTTGGCAAGGAGGTAGAAAAATTGGAACCTTCATACATTGCTAACAGAAATGCAAAACAGAGTAGCCATTTTGGAAAACAGTCTAGCAGTTGCTCAAGATATCAGACCTACAGTTTTAGAGTTATATGACCCAGCAATTCCACCCACAGGTGTATATCCAAGAGAAATGAAACATGCGCACCCAAAAATTTGTACACAGATGTTTATAGCAGCATTAGTCGTAATAGTCAAAATGTACAAATACCCAAACACCCATCAACTGATTAATATATAAATGTGGTCTACACACAAAACAATATTATCCAGCAAGAAAAAGAAATAAAATACTGATACATTCTACAACATTGAAGAACCATGAAAACATGCAAAGTGAAAGAAACCAGTAACAAAGGACTACATGTCGTATGATTACATTCATATGAAATGTCCAGAACAAGCAAATCTGTAAAGAGAGAAAACACATTAGCAGTTGCCAAGGGACAGGGATTAGATTTGATAGACGGAGTGCCTGAAGAACTATGGATGGACGTTCGTGACACTGCACAACAGGAGGCGCTGATCAAGACCATCCCCAGAAAAAGAAATGCAAAAGGGCAAAACGGTTGTCTGAGGAGGCTTTACAAATAGCTAAGAAAAGAAGAGAAGCTAAAGTCAAAGGAGAAAAGAAAGATATACACATCTGAATGCAGAGTTCCACAGAATAGCAAGGAGATATAAGAAAGCCTTCCCCAGTGATCAATGCAACGAAATAGAGGAAAACAATAGAATGGGAAAGACTAGAGATCTCTTCAAGAAAATTAGAGATATCAAGGGAACATTTCATGCAAAGATGGGCACAATAAACACAGAAACAGTATGGACCTAACAGAAGCAGAAGATATTAAGAAGAGATGGCAAGAATACACAGAACAATTATACAGAAAAGATCTTCATGACCCAGATAATCATGATGATGTGATCACTCACCTAGAGCCAGACATCCTGGAATGCAAAGTCAAGTGGGCCACAAGAAGCATCACTACCAACGAAGCTAATGGAGGTGACAGAATTCCAGTATTTCAAATCTTAAAAGATGATGCGGTGAAAGTGCTGTACTCAATATGCCAGCAAATCTGGAAAACTCAGCAGTGGCCACAGGACTGGAAAAGGTCAGTTTTCATTCCAATCCCAAAGAAAGGCAATGCCAAAGAATGTTCAAACTACCACACAATTGCACTCATCTCACACGCTAGCAAAGTAATGCTCAAAATTCTCCAAGCCAGGCTTCAACAGTACGTGAACTGAGAACTTCCAGATGTACAAGCTGGTTTTAGAAAAGGCAGAGGAACCAGAGATCAAATTGCCAACATCTGCTGGATCATCGAAAAAGCAAGAGACTTCCAGAAAAACATCTATTTCTGCTTTATTGACTACGCCAAAGCCTTTGACTGTGTGGGTCACAATAAACTGTGGAAAATTCTGAAAGAGATGGGAATACCAGACCACCTGACTTGCCTCCTGAGAAATCTGTATGCAGGTCAAGTAGCAACAGCTAGAACCAGACATGGAACAACGGACTGGTTTCAAATTGGGGAAGGAGTACGTCAAGGCTGTATGTTGTCATCCTGCTTATTACATCATGCAAAATGCCAGGCTGGATGAAGCAGGAGCTGGAATCAAGACAGCCGGGAGAAATATCAATAACCTCAGATATGCAGATGACACCACCCTTATGGTAGAAAGCGAAGAAGAACTAAAGAGCCTCTTGATGAAAGTGAAAGAGGAGAGTGAAAAAGCTGGCTTAAAACAACATTCAAACAACTAAGATCATGGCATCCGGTCCTATCACTTCATGGGAAACACATGGGGAAACAATGGAAACAGTGAAAGACCTTATTTTCTTGGGCTTGAAAATCACTGCTGATGGTGACTGCAGCCATGAAATTAAAACATGCTTGCTCCTTGGAAGAAAAGCTATAACCAACCTAGACAGCATATTAAAAAGCAGAAACATAACTTTGCTGACAAAGGTCTATCTAGTCAAAGCTATGGTTTCTCCAGTAGTCACGTGTGGATGTGAGAGTTGGACCATAAAGAAATCTGAGCACCAAAGAATTGATGCTTTTGAACTGTGGTGTTGGAGAAGACTCTTGAGAGTCCCTTGGACTGCAAGGAGATCCAACCAGTCCATCCTAAAGGGAATCAGTCCTGAATATTCATTGGAAGGACTGATGCTGAAGCTCCAATACTTTGGCCACCTGATACAAAGAACCGACTCATTGGAAAAGACTCTGATGCTGGGAAAGATTGAAAGCAAGAAGAGAAGGGGACAACAGAAGATGAGATGGTTGGATGGCATCACCGACTTGATGGACATGAGTTTGAGCAAGTTCCAGGCATTGGTGATGGACAGGGAAACCTGGAGTGCTGCAGTCCATGGGGTCGCAAAGAGTCGGACAAAACTGAGCAACTGAACTAAACTCACAGGATGACAAGTGGGAGTTGGAAGTGACAGGTAGGGAGTGCAGAGTTTCTTGAAAACATTCTAAAGTTGTCTGTAATAAGGGTTGCACATGACTTTGCTGGTGCCTCAGTGCTAAAGAATCTGCCTGCCAATGCAGGAGAGATCCAGGTTTGATCCCTGGGTCAGGAAATCCCCTGGAGAAGGAAATGGCAAACCACTCCGGTATTCTTGCCTGGGGAATCCCATGGACAGAGGAACCTGGCGGGATATAGTCCATGGGACTGCAAAAAAATCTGGCACAACTATAGCAACTAAACAACAACTAAAATATACCAAACATACTAAAAAAAATTATACCTTAAATGGGCGAACGTATGAAATGTGAATGATAGCTCAATAAAGCTGCTACCAAAAATAAAAGAAAGTAGACTGGGCCCTATGCATGAAACTTTTTAGGGCAACTGCTACTAAAACAGAAGACTTTTCTTTTTATTGAAGGGTAACTGACTTACATTACTATATTAATTTTAGGTGTACAACATAGTGATTTAATATTTTTAAACATTACAAAATGGTCACTACCATAAGTCTAGTTACCACCTGTCACCATACAAAGTTATTACAATATTTGACTACATTCCCTATGCTATATATTACATCCCCAAGATTTATTTTATAACTAGAAGCAATTCTTAATCTCCCTCACCTATAAAAGATTTAAATAGGATCCAGAGTCTCCTAACAAAATATCACAAAGGTCCAGGATACAATCAAAAGTCAGTCATCAAAAGCCAGTATAAAAGTGTGTTTAACCACAAATTTAACCCAGGAAACAATGGAGTCTCAGTTTCCCTGGAACCTCTTAATAGCATATGGAACGGCTTCCAGAATTTTGTTGTTCAGTCGCTCAGCCGTGTCCAACTCTTTGTGACCCCATGGACTGCAGCATGTCAGGTTTCCCTGTCCTTCACTATCTCCCAGAGTTTGCTCAAACTCATGGTCCATCAAGTTGGTGATGCCATCCAACCATCTCATCCTCTGTCATCCCTTTCTCCTCCTGTCTTCTATCTTTCCCAGCATCAGGGTCTTTTCCAATGAGTCAGTTCTTTGTATCAGGTAACCAAAGTATTGGAGCTTCAGCACCAGTTTTTCCAATGAATATTTACGGTTAATTTCCTTTAGGATTGACTGGTTGGATCTCCTTTCAGTCCAAGGGACTCTCAAGAGTCTTCTCCAACACCACAGTTCAAAAGTATCAATTTTTCGGTGCTCAGCCTTCTTTATGGTCCAACTCTCACACTGGGAAAACCATAGCTTTGACTAGACAAACCTTTGTTGGCAAAGTGATGTCTCTGCTTTTTAATACGCTGACTAGATTTGTCATAGCTTTTCTTCCAAGGAGCAAGCATCTTTTAAGTTCATGGTGGCAGTCCACAGTAACTTTGAAGCCAAAGAAAATAAAATCTGTCACTGTTTTCGTTGTTTAGTCAATGGGTAAAAGTAAGTAATGAGCTTTCCTGAATTCCGTGAGCCTTTATAGCAAATTATACACCTGAGGAGGGAGTTGTAAGAAGCCTCAATTTATTGCCAACTGGCTTCAAGTACAGGTCACAACCTAAGACTTGGGATTGGTCTGAAGTTGAGAGGAGTCTTGTGGGACTGAGTCCTTAATCTATGGGGTCTGCACTAAATCCAGGTATTAATAGTAATAATTAAGTTAAAGTGTAGAATACTCAGTTGCTGTCTGGAGAATTGGAGAACTATTTAATGTGAGGGAAAAACTTACATATTTGGTATCAGAAGTGCTGTGAATAGTGTAAGAAACAATAATTTACCTTTAGGCATAATCACAGACCTCAAGAAAATCCTAGTTATGAGAAAAATGGGCCCATGAGAAATGATTTAAATAAAATTTGGGGGGTAGGATGAGAGGTGGGAGGAAGGCTCAAGAGGAAAGGGATATATACATACATATAAATATAAAATGATGACTGACTTGCATTGTTGTATAGC
Organism: Bos grunniens; assembly: GCF_055505025.1. Classification (NCBI taxonomy): domain Eukaryota; kingdom Metazoa; phylum Chordata; class Mammalia; order Artiodactyla; family Bovidae; genus Bos; species Bos grunniens. The sequence continues at coordinate 14,727,598 of NC_141189.1, forward strand.
AGAAATTCACAACATTGTAAAGAAATTACCCTCTAATTAAAAAAAAATTTTTTTTAATGTGATAAGTACTTTAACAGGTAAATATACAAAGTCAGGAAAGTAACCATGCCAACAAAAGTGACATTTACGTTGATTTTTAAAGGATGAGTTAAATGCTATATATAGCTCCTCACCATTCTCAGTCCCTCTTAGAGCTCTCAAGCCAGTTCTCAGCCTTTGCTGCCTATTACTGCTGCATGAGAAAGATTTTTTAAATGAAAAGGTCTGGCCCCACAGCAGACCAAGACTCAGAATCTCTATGGAGGCCTTGATCCCTTCATCCTCAACCTTTGAAACTCCCAGGTGGTTTTAAAGTAGAGCCTGGGTTGAAATCTGTTCAGGAAAAACATAACCCAGGCCACAAGCAATCTTCTGGCAATGAGGAGAGAAAAGAAAAGGATTTCAGGTAGCAACAACAGGATCTATGGCAGATATAATGATAGGAGAGAAGAAGAGGATTCTAAAGTTTCTAAGGTACAGAACTTAAAATAGGAAGTTTGTGGATGTCCTTAAGGCAGCTATGAGTAAGAAGAGAAAGGAAAAAATACCCCAGTTTGAAGTACAAGTATCCAAGTATAGTTACCCTATAGACAAACATATGAAATACCTGAAGTTCAAGAAAAATGAGGACTGAATATATACCGTTGTAAACCAAAAATATTTTTTTTGGTCATGTTTTTCCAGTGCTCATGTATGGATGTGAGAGTTGGACTGTGAAGAAGGCTGAGCGCCGAAGAACTGATGCTCTTGAACTGTGGTGTTGGAGAAGGCTCTTGAGAGTCCCTTGGACTGCAAGGAGATCCAACCAGTCCATTCTGAAGGAGATCAGCCCTGGGATTTCTTTGGAAGGAATGATGCTAAAGCTGAAACTCCAGTACTTTGGCCACCTCATTCGAAGAGTTGACTCATTGGAAAAGACTCTGATGCTGGGAGGGATTGGGGGCAGGAGGAGAGGGGACGACAGAGGATGAGATGGCTGGATGGCATCACTGACTTGATGGACATGAGTCTGAGTGAACTCCAGGAGATGGTGATGGACAGGGAGGCCTGGCATACTGTGATTCATGGGGTCACAAAGAGTCGGACATGACTGAGCGACTGAACTGAACTGAAACCAAAAATATACAGGTGCTACTAGAAGCCATGAACGAAAGTGTAATAACACAAACTAGAGGACAGGGGAAAGAACAGAAAACAAAATCCTAAGGAATACCACATTAATCTGAGGGAAAGAACATCAAGGCAATGTTTCGTTTTGGTTTGTTGTAGATGGTGAAAACCTGAGCATGTGTGCAAGCTGAGAAAAAGAGAGAATACAGAACATGAAAGATGTTAGCCTCAGAAAGTAATACCTTCTTCCTCTGATAAAAGAAAAGGCGATCAGAAATCAGATAGGTACAAGCACACAGATAAACGACAGACCCTTAAGGGTTCAGGGCTGATGCCCACCAATTCTGCGAGGTAAGAGGCAAAATAAGAAATGTAAAGAAATCAAGAGTAAGATAAGTCAAGTCAAGAAGAGGAAAATGGTAAAGCTCTAGAAATAGCAATGAGGTCTAGGTACATAAGAGGTACATAGGTAGTGAGTCAAAGGATCTCCAGGCAGCGCGAGCAAAGTTGGAATCCAAAAGTTTAGAACAGCACCAGCAGTTCAGTCACACGCTTTCCTCAAGCCTCCAGGAGCAGAAAAAGCCAACTGTTTGATTCACCCAGGCTTGGAAATCATCAGAGCAAATGAGCAAGAATGGCTTGAGGCCAGTAACACGGCTTATAATTTTCAAAAGTCAAACTTATTTTATTCTTTTTAAAAATCGACTCTAGTTATTTCCTCTGATAGCCAGAAAGTGGGGCGGGGGTGGCTAATTCCTCCTTCACTCTGAGAGAACTTGTCAGAACTTCCACTCCTAAGCATTTCTGATCCCTTCCACGGTTGATTCCAAGAAATCTAAAGCTGATTTCTCTAGGTTCTTAAAGGGTGAAAATTCACTGCGGGACTGGACTATCCAGCTGGGAGATAAACACTCTAAACCCTTCTTAGACACAATGCAATTTCAACTAGGAGGTGCGGGCTCTTCCTTCCCTAAAAATAAAAGTTCAGCAAAGGAGATGGGGTGGTGGGACTAAGTTGCAAACCTTATTAAGAACTCTTTACAAAGCCAATTATTAGAAAACGATACATGACACAAAGATGGCAAAATTCAATTCTTCGGAATGACTGCTGTAAGTAAATAACTGACAATGCAATCTCTTCATCACACTTGGAGGTGCCTAATTCATCCTGCCACCTCCCATTCTACTCTTGAGGTACTGGATACTGGACGTCTTGCTACCTCTATCTGGAGGGCACAAAGGCCTCAAAGGAGGAAGAGGGTAACACGCGTGAGCACCTACCACGTACCAGACCTACTGTGTGCCAAACTCTAAGCAACACACTTTTCCTGTTATGGGTGTAGCTCATTTAAAGACGACTTACGCTAAAACTGTATAGACCGGGCACTCAGGAGAGGAGCAATGTCTGAAGGTTTAAGCGTAGAGGAAAAGATGTGTTAGCGACGGTGGGGAATGAAAATGTAGAGAGAAGGGGCGAGTTGGGAAAGGAAAGCATCTGGGGGCAAAAGGGCAAAACCCAGGGACACAGGGCGTGGGGTGGGGGGCGGGAGGGCGCGAGTGAAATGCCTAGAGGACCCAGTACAGGAGGGCAAGGATGGGGTGAGCCTGGGTAAGGTAAGTCCCGGTAGAGACGAGGGCAGAAGTCCGATCCGGGGGACGCCCTGGCGGCTCATCCCCGGAAGGCGCCCCGAAGGACTGCGGAGGCTGGGAAACTGTGCCGGCCCAGCCTGAGGGACAGGAAGGCGAGGAGGGGGCGGGAGAGAGCGGAGGCCGACCACGGCGGGGGCGAGTAGGGCCACGGGGAAGCCCGAGACCGGGAAACGCGGGCGCCGAGGACAGGGGTGCGGGCTCCGGAGCCGGGCCCGGCCGGGCCGGGACACGGGGCTCCGCGCTGAGGGGGCGGGGCTGGACTAGCCCCAGGGGAGATACGCGGGCCGGCGGTGACTGGGGCCGAGGGATGCCAGGACAGACACGGCCGGGACTCGGAGCCAGGTGAGCGGCAGCAGGGAGACAGCGGGGCCGGGGAGGCGCGCCGCCACGAGCGCGGCGTCACCCTTACCTGGAAAGAGCGAGGAGCCGCCGCACCGCCTCCTCAGCATCCTGGGCTCAGCCACTACTGCCACGGCCCTAGGTGGGGGCCATTCCGCCCACCCCGGGAGCCCGCCCTCACCGCCAGGCGCCAGCTGCTGCCAGCCTGGCCCGGCCCCGAGGAGCTGCGCTGACACGACCCGCGCCCGCGGCCGCCTCAGCAGCGACTCCCGCCGTCGCCGCCTCAGCTCCCGCAGCCGGCCTCCCCAGCGGGCACGGGATCACACACGTGCGGCGATTGGTTGCCCGGCTCCCGGCCGGGCGATGTGTCGGTCTCTCTGATTCGTGGGTTCCACAGGCTGCCCTCCGAGGGGGGCGGGGCTCGGCCTCCCGCCGGGCCCGGCAGGCACTGAGGAGAGGGGTGGGTCTGACGTCGGGGCTGCGCGGGCGGCCCTGAGTCCCGGTGTGTGCGCGCGCTCCCTGCAGGGTTCTGGGGCCGCCACCTGCGTGAGCGGGTGGTTGCAGAGCAACGGTGCGCGCGGCCTAGCTGGGGGTAGAGGGGAGGCCGCGGACAGGTGGCGGTCCACGCAGCCCAACCCCCACGGTGGGTGGCCTTCATCCTGGAAACCTGGGACCCGACAGGAGAAGGAGCTTTTCCAAGAAATCCTCCCTCTGCCTGTCCCTGCTTCAAATAGCACCTCAGTGCTTGCTACTAGCAGAGGAGATTTCACCTCATCGGGGTGATTCGAAAGTGCAAATATCACATTCTCACAAAATTATATTCCACATCAAAGTATAAATGAGTGAGAGTGGATTCTGTACCCACCAGAGAGGCGGAAACCCCGATACTTAAAAGTGAAAACTAGGAGAGGAGGGAAAAGGCAAAGAGAAGGGGGACATTGGGGAGAGGGCTGAAATTTCACAACTGAAAAATAACCATTCCTGTTCACAGGTCCTTCCTGCGGACATATCCACAGCACGTTCTGTCGAAGCAGTTATTTCAGCTCTGTGAACATAGACTGGAAAAAGCATGGGCTCTGTCTACAATCTTGGAATGAGTTTTGTTGTCTATAGAACTAGGTCTGTAAACCTCTGAGAGTTGCTGTAAAGATCAAGTGTACCTATGTGCTCAGTCATGTCTGACTGTGACCCCATGGACTGTAGCTCACCACGCTCCTTTGTCCATAGGATTTCCCAGGGAAGAACATTGGAGTGGGTTGCCATTTCCGCCTCCAGGGGACCTTCCCAACCCAGGGATAGAACTGCATCTCTTCCATTGCAGGCAGATTCTTTACCGCTGAGCCACTGGGGATGCCCAAGTTCAAGTGAGGTCCACACAAAAATGTCTACAGGAATGTTCATAGAACCCTTACTCATTATAGCCAATAAAGTGGAAAAAACCCAGATGTCCATCAGCTAATTAATGAATAAGTAAAATATGACAGAGCCACACAATGGAATATTACTTGACCATAAACAAGAGTGATCAAATCAGATCAGTCGCTCAGTCGTGTCCGACTCTTTGCGACCCCATGAATCGCAGCACGCCAGGCCTGTCCATCACCAACTCCTGGAGTTCACTGAGACTCATGTCCATCGAGTCAGTGATACCATCCAGCCATCTCATCCTCTGTCATCCCCTTCTCCTCCTGCCTCCAATCCCTCCCAGCATCAGAGTCTTTTCCAGTGAGTCAACTCTTTGCATGAGGTGGCCAAAGTACTGGAGTTTCAGCTTTAGCATCATTCCTTCCAAAGAAATCCCAGGGCTGATCTCTTTCAGAATGGACTGGTTGGATCTCCTTGCAGTCCAAGGGACTCTCAAGAGTCTTCTCCAACATCACAGTTTAAAAGCATCAATTCTTCAGCGCTCAGCCTTTATCACAGTCCAACTCTCACATCCATACATGACCACAGGAAAAACCATAGCCTTGACTAGACAGACCTTTGTTGGCAAAGTAATGTATCTGTTTTTGAATATGCTATCTAGGTTGGTCATAACTTTCCTTCCAAGGAGTAAGCGTCTTTTAATTTCATGGCTGCAGTCACCATCTGTAGTGATTTTGGAGCCCAGAAAAATAAAGTCTGACACTGTTTCCACTGTTTCCCCATCTATTTCCCATGAAGTGATGGGACCAGCTGCCATGATCTTCGTTTTCTGAATGTTGAGCTTTAAGCCAACTTTTTCACTCTCCACTTTCACTTTCATCAAGAGGCTTTTGAGTTCCTCTTCACTTTCTGCCATAAGGGTGGTGTCATCTGCATATCTGAGGTTATTGATATTTCTCCCGGCAATCTTGATTCCAGCTTGTGTTTCTTCCAGTCAGTACTGATAAATGCTACAACAGGGCTGAATCTTGAAAATATCCTGCTAGATGAAAGAAGCCAGTCTTGAAAGACCATATATTATATGAGCCCCTTTATATGAAATGTCCAGAACAGGCAAATCCATAGAAAAAAACAAGTATATTAGTGGATGCCTTGGACTGAGGGGGAAGTAATTGCTAATGGCTATGGGGCTTTTTGATGGGAGGGAGTGATTGATGAAAATGTTCTAAAATTGATTGAGGCGATAGTTGTGCAATTCTTTGAATATATTAAAAAAAAAACCCACTGAATTGTTTACTTGAAATCGGTGAGTTATATGGTATGTGGATTATATCTGAATAAAGCTGTTATTTTTTTAAAAGAGCAAATAAGGTAATAAACCTCCAAGAGCCTCAGGCTATGGTGCCACTCTAAGAACAAGGGATCACTATATCTGGTTGTTTTCCCTTTATTTGATTGGAAAAATCTTGTAAGCAATTCGATCTGACAAAATTTAAAGAAATACCCACCGTGATATTTTTTCTTTGGAACATTAAATCAAATAGGAAGCTGATCTGATCTGACCCAAGCTGCTTTGGGGCAGCAGAAATGGACCACTAGGATTAGAAAGCTCATCAAAAGAAAAGGAGCAGGACTTCCCTGGTAGTCCAGTGGCTAAGACTCTTTGTTCCCTATGCAGGGGACCCGGGATTGATCCCTGGTCAGGGAACTAGATCCCACAGGCCACAACTAAAGACCCCACATGCCGCAAAGATCAGAGATTCCTTGTGCCATGCAACTAAGACCCAATACAGCCAAATAAATGAATAAAATAAATATGAAAAAGAAAAGAAAATGAACAACGTTGGCAGGCAGAGAGCAAGAGGAAAGGGAAAGGACACAGCATTCTACAAGGTGATTCAGATACACCTGCACCCAAAGTGGTTTGATTAACCAGTCTTTTAACATTAAGAGCTATGTCCCATTCCACTTCCTGCATTCCAGACCGCTTCAGGGAAACAGCTCACCCTGACCTGAGTAATCTTGAAGCCACAGACAGCACCATGGGGCATTAATCCCTTAAACACAGCCCCTGCCAGCCTCTCTCCATGAGCCAGAAATGCAGCTTTGTGAAATGACCTCCACAACACCCAGAAAACACTTCACCCACCTACAAGACCTGGGGGGAAAAAAAAATTGAGTAGCCAGGTAGGAGCTTGGTGCTGGTATCTCTCATATAAACTCTGAGAACAAATTCCAGATGTAGGGAATTCCATATGAATGGGGGACGTGAATCCCAGTGAAATCTGGCAGGGATGTTAGCTCCTTGCCTGTTCCATGCCAGGATGTTTCCCTGAGCAAGACAGCTTCAGGTCGCCCCGGGACCACACTGTCTGTAAAAAAAAAACAAAACAGCTGCAAATAAGGAGCTGTTTGATCTGACGTAAAGCTCCAGGGCTGTATGGGAACAAAGTTTTTCTGCTTTTCAAAGCTACCCCAACCCATACAGTATATGTTAAGAAAATAGACTCTAAAATATACTCTTAAAAGAACACAGTTAAAAACAGTATATATAATATGCCCATTTGTATTTTTTCAAGTACACACAGACACACAAACACACTTGTGATTTTCAGAGATCAAATCAGTCAATCCTAAATGAAATCAACCCTGAACATTCATTGGAAGGACTGATGCTGAAGCTGAAGCTCCAATACTTTGTTTAGCCACCTGATGTAAAGAACCAACTCATTGGAAAGGACCCTGATGCTGGGAAAGATTGAAGGGGTGACAGAGGATGAGCTGGATGGCATCACCAACTCAGTGGATATGAGTTTGAGCAAACTCTGGGAGATAGTGAAGGGGAGCCTGGCGTGCTGCAATCCATGCCAGGATTGCAAAGAATCAGACACAACTTAGCAACTGAACAACAATAATAAAAACTGACAACAGTAGTTGTTTCTGCAAAGGAAACTGAAGAACTTGGGCACAGAAGAGGGAAAGACATTTATTTTTACTACGCATACCTTCTGGCACTTTTTGAAATGTTGTGCCCTGTGCTTGGATTATCTATTTGAAATGAATAAATATGTAATTTTTTTAAAGACTCTTTTCTGGAAAACTCACTGATCAAGGCTTTATGAACATCCAGTTCACATGGCATATGTATTGCTCTGTGTCATTTAGTGACTCTCAGGTTCAGCACATATTCTCTGAATGCCCTGGATCTATTTTCCCTCCCCAGCTATACACCTCTTCCAGGTGATCAGCTCAGATTCAGAGACCTTACCTGAGAGCCTAGACAGCTTCTCCCTCTGACCAACAGGCAGTTCAAAGGACTCAGAGACTGCTTCTTTCAAACAGTCTGGCAGGTCCAAGAAAAGAGAAGAAGTGGAAGAGTGTTCACTGACACCCCGTTGAGCACCCGGAAGCCACTGCCATCTTCTAGGTCACCCTTTACCCTGCTTCTGCCTCAGAGAGTCATCTCCCAGCAAGCAGCCCAGCCCTTCAGAGCCCTTATTTTATTTTCTTCCCCAACTTTTCTTTTCTGAGACCCTCTCCAACCTTCCTCTCACCTCTGCCACCACTCTTTGGTTTTGCTTTGGTTTCTTTTATTTGGACTGACCCTTGCAGCTTATGGGATCTTAGTTCCCCAAATAGGGATCAAATCTGGGGCCTGGGCAGTAACAGCTCCGAGTCCTAACCATTAGGCAACTGGGGAACTCCCTGCTTTGGTTTCTGGAAGGACAAAAGTACAGCAGCGCCCACAAATGGCACTTCCATTCCAGGATCTGGCATGGAGAGAGGATGGGGGACAGAGAGGGTCTCAGAAAGGGAAAGCTGCGGAAGAAACTCATGCCAAAGGAATTACTTTTTTATTCTCTGTCTCAGACCAAGAGAGCTAGAAATGAGGGTCAGCAGCAAGGGGTTTAGAGAAGGCATCTGGATTTAGAAAAGGCAGAGGAACCAGAGATCAAATTGCCAACATCCATTGGATCATCAAAAAAGCGAGAGAGTTCCAGAAAAAACATCTACTTGTGCATTATTGACTACGCCAAAGACTTTGGCTGTGTGGATCACAACAAACTGTGGAAAATTCTGAAAGAGATGGGAATACCAGACCACCTGACCTGCCTCTTGAGAAATTTGTATGCAGGTCAGGAAGCAACAGTTAGAACTGGACATAGAACAATAGACTGGTTCCAAATAGAAAAGTGGTATGTCAAGGCTGTATATTGTCACCCTGCTTATTTAACTACACAGAAGAACTGTACAAAAAAGATCTTCACGACCCAGATAATCACAATGGTGTGATCACTCATCTAGAGCCAGACATCCTGGAATGTGAAGTCAAGTGGGCCTTAGAAAGCATCACTACGAACAAAGCTAGTGGAGGTGATGGCATTCCAGTTGAGCTATTCCAAATCCTGAAAGATGATGCTGTGAAAGTGTTGCACTCAATATGTCAACAAATTTGGAAAACTCAGCAGTGGCCACAGGACTGGAAAAGGTCAGTTTTCATTCCAATCCCAAAGAAAGGCAATGCCAAAGAATGCTCAAACTACAGCACAATTGCACTCATCTCACACGCTAGTAAAGTGATGCTCAAAATTCTCCAAGCCAGGCTTCAGCAATACATGAACCATGAACTTCCTGATGTTCAAGCTGGTTTTAGAGAAGGCAGAGGAACCAGAGATCAAATTACCAACATCCGCTGGATGATGGAAATAGCAAGAGAGTTCCAGAAAAGCATCTATTTCTGCTTTATTGACTATGCCAAAGCCTTTGACTCTGTGGATCACAATAAACTGTGGAAAATTCTGAAAGAGATGGGAATACCAGACCATTTGACCTGCTTCTTGAGAAATCTGTATGCCGGTCAGGAAGCAACAGTTAGAACTGGACATGGAACAACAGACTGGTTCCAAATAGGAAAAGGAGTACGTCAAGGCTGTATATTGTCACCCTGCTTATTTAACTTATATGCAGAGTACATCATGAGAAACGCTGGACTGGAAGAAACACAAGCTGGAATCAAGATTGCTGGGAGAAATATCAATAACCTCAGATATGCAGATGACACCACCCTTATGGCAGAAAGTGAAGAGGAACTCAAAAGCCTCTTGATGAAAGTGAAAGTGGAGAGTTAAAAAGTGGGCTTAAAGCTCATGGCATCCGGTCCCATCACTTCATGGGAAATAGATGGGGAAAGAGTGGAAACAGTGTCAGACTTTATTTTTCTGGGCTCCAAAATCACTGCAGATGGTGACTGCAGCCATGAAATTAAAAGACGCTTACTCCTTGGAAGGAAAGTTATGACCAACCTAGATAGCATATTCAAAAGCAGAGACATTACTGCCAACAAAGGTCCGTCTAGTCAAGGCTATGGTTTTTCCTGTGGTCATGTATGGATGTGAGAGTTGGACTGTGAAGAAGGCTGAGCGCCGAAGAATTGATGCTTTTGAACTGTGGTGTTGGAGAAGACTCTTGAGAGTCCCTTGGACTGCAAGGAGATCCAACCAGTCCATTCTGAAAGAGATCAGCCCTGGGATTTCTTTGGAAAGAATGATGCTAAAGCTGAAACTCCAGTACTTTGGCCACCTCATGCGAAGAGTTGACTCACTGGAAAAGACTCTGATGCTGGGAGGGATTGGGGGCAGGAGGAGAAGGGGATGACAGAGGATGAGATGGCTGGATGGCATCACTGACTCGATGGACGTGAGTCTGAGTGAATTCTGGGAGTTGGTGATGGACAAGGAGGCCTGGCGTGCTGCGATTCATGGGGTCGCAAAGAGTCGGACACGACTGAGTGACTGAACTGAACTGAACTGAGAGTACATCGTGAGAAATGCTGGGCTGGATGAAGCACAAGCTGGAATCAAGATTGCTGAGAAAAATATCAATAACCTCAGATATGCAGATGACACAACCCGTATGGCAGAAAGTGAAGAACTAAAGAGCCTCTTGACGAAAGTGAAAGAGGAGAGTGAAAAAGTTGGCTAAAAGCTCAACATTCAGAAAACTGAGATCATGGCATCTGGTCCCATCACTTCATGGGAAATAGATGGAGAAACAGTGGAAACAGTGGCAGACTTTATTTTTTTGCGCTCCAAAATCACTGCAGATGGTGAGTGCCGCCATTGGAAGAAAAGTTATGACCAACACAGACAGCATATTGAAAAGTAGAGACATCACTTTGCCAACAAAGGTCCATCTAGTCAAGGCTATGGTTTTTCCAGTGGTCATGTATGGATGTGAGAGTTGGACTGTGAAGAAAGCTGAGCACTGAAGAATTGATGCTTTTGAACTGTGGTGTTGGAGAAGACTCTTGAGAGTTCCTTAGACTACAAGGAAATCCAACCAGTCCATCCTAAAAGATATGAGTCCTGAGTGTTCATTGGAAGGATTGATGTTGAAGCTGAAACTCCAATACTTTGGCCACTGGATGCGAAGAGCTGACTCATTGGAAAAGACCCTGATGCTGGGAAAGATCGAAGACGGGAGGCGAAGGGGACGACAGAGGATGAGATGGTTGGACGGCATCACCAACTCAATGGAGATGAGTTTGAGTAAGCTCTAGGAATTGGTGATGGACAGGGAGGCCTGGTGTGCTGCAGTTCATGGGGTCGCAAAGAGTCAGACATGACTGAGCGACTGAACTGAACTGAGCAAGGGGTTTGGACACAGATAATGGGGAGGACAGGCTCCCTTTGCTATGCAAGTGAAGGAGCAGAGGTTCTTCAGAGAGCATGGAAATGGCCTTGGGAGGAAGTAGAGAAGTGGGGACAAAGAGTTCTCAAGGGTGAAGGCAAAAATGGTGATGATACAAAGTCGTTTGTCTACCTGATCCTCCATCCTGTTTCCAGGACAGGGCTTGGCACTGGTCAAATGAATGGATGAGTGAGTGAATGGATAGATGATTAGCAAAAACTGCAACTGGGGCTTCCTAGGTGGCTCAGTGGTAAAGAATCTGCCCACCAATACAGGAGACATGGGTTTGATCCCTGATCTGGGAAGATCCCCCATAAGCAGAACAACCAAGCCTGTGTGCCACAACTATTGAGCCTGTGCGCTAGAGCTCAGGAACTGCAACTACTGCAGCCCACATGCCCTGGAGCCTGTGCTCTGCAACAAGAGAAGCCACTGCGATGAGAAGCCCGCCCACCACAACTGGAGAGTAGCCCCCGCTCACATCAACTACAGCAAAAGCCTGAGCAGCAACAAGACCCAGCACAGCCAATAAATACATAAATAAAATCACTTAAAATAAAAAACACCTGCAGCTGCTAAATAGACATTTCTCTAAAAGGCATATGAAAGTGAAAGTCACTCAGTCGTATTCGACTCTTTGTGACCCCAAGGACTATACAGTCCATGGAATTCTCCAGGCCAGAATACTGGAGTGGGTAGCCTATCCCTTCTCCAAGGGATCTTCCTGATTCAGGAATCGAACCGGGGTCTCCTGCATTGCAGGCGGATTCTTTACCAACTGAGCTATGAGGGTATCCCAAAAGATGGCATATGAATGGCCAATAAGCACATTAAAGATGCTCAACATTGCTAATTATTAGAGAAATGCAAATCAAAACTACAGTAAGGTACCACCTCATGCCGATCAAAATGGAGAACTTGTGATACAGTACAGAGAACTCAGCTTGTTGCTCTTTGGTGACCTAGATGGGTGGGATGGGGGGTTGGGGAGGGAAGTCCAAAAGGGAGGGGATATATGTATACATATAGCTGATTCATTTCATTGTACAACAGACACTAACACAACCTCATAAAACAATTATGCTCCAATTAAAAAAAGAGTCTACAAATAAATGATGGAGAGGGTGTACAGAAAAGGGAACCCTCCTACCCTGTTGGTGGGAAGGTAAGTTGGTACAACCAGTACGTAAAACAGTATGGATGATCCTCAGAAAACTAAAACTAGAGTTGCCATATGGTCCAGTAAGCCCACTCCTGGGCATATATCCAGGCAAAATCACAGTTCAAAAAGATACATGCACCTCTATAATAGTGCTCACAGCAGCGCTATTCACAATAGCCAAGACAAGAAAACAAATGTCCATCGACAGATGAAAGGATAGAGAAGATGTAGTATATATTTATGGAATACTACGCAACCATAAAAAAGAATGAAATAATGCCTTTTCCACAACATGGATGGACCTAGAGATGATCATACTAAGTCAGACACAAAGAGAAAGACAAATACAGTATGATATCACTTACATGCGGAACCTAAAATGTGAACCTATCTACAAAACAGAAAGACTCACAGACACAGAAGACAGACTGGTGATCGCCAAGGGGGAGGGGGCTGGGCGAGGGGCAGAGTGGGAGGTTGGGTTAGCAAATGTAAGCTATTATATATACACTGGGTGAACGACAAGGTCCGACTGTACAGTACAGGGAACTCTATTCAATATCCTGTGATAAACCATAATAGAAAACACATGAAAAAGATGTACATACGTATATATAACAGAATCACTTTGCTATACAGTAGGGATTAGCTCAACACTGTAAATCAATTACAATTTTTTTTTTAAAAAAAAAGCTGCAGCTCTCAGTGAGGATGAAGGCAGCAGGGCAAAGCAGAGAGAGACGCAGGGGAGAGAGTAGGAGGGCACTCAGGGCCCTGCCTGGAAGCGCAGGGGACTCCAGGTGAGGGCTCCAGAGCCAGAGATCCTTGGTGGAGAACTGAAGGTTTAACTCTCACTCGACTTAAAGTGACCCCAGAGCCCTGGCTGATTTGAGACAAGAAAAAACACCTACCTGCAAACAGCATCAAAGAGCCAATGAACTGCGGGAGACACTTCACGATTCTCTTGAAGCTTGTGGGTTAGAGGGATTTGAGACAAAAAGAAAATGGTGACACAATTTAAAGAAAAAGGGGAAAAAAATGAGCATGTCTCTTCGCTTTCCCCACCCGTAGATCCAGGAAAACTGGCCAGGTCAGGCCCTTCAGCCACATCATCATTTTAAAATGAAAATCCAGCCCAGCCTATGAGCAGGCATTTTCCAAATGGCTACAGAACTCCTGCACCTTCCAAAAATACCTCTTCATGCACCTCCTGCCAGAGAAGGAGGGCCACATGCCCAGGCTGGAACTAACCCACCAGACTTCCTGAGCCCAGGAGTTGCCCCTCCCGTGTTCTGCAGGCCCCAGATACAGGAAATGCCCACTGCTTCATGGGGAAACCTAGCCAGACAGCTACTGGTGCTGAGCCCAAGACTGGGAATAGAGCAGCTTCTGATTCCACTTGCAACAGAGATGATGCGACTTCCAGGAGTAGTTGCCAAACCTCTCTATGCATGTAAACCACCTGTGCAGCTTTGACACCGGGCCTCCGGTCAGCTTCATAAAGCAGAGGCTCTGGGGGAAGGATCCCCCTGACTCCCAAGGGAAAGAGGCGGGGGTAGTGACGGGGAGGTGGCACTGGGGAACATCAGAAAGGCTGGTGGACGATATTCTGTTTCCTGAATTGAGGACTATCTGGTTTGTTCACTTTGTGAAAATTCATCAAACTACACACACATGTGCACTTCTCTGTACATTTATTACACTTCATTTTAAAAGGAAAAAAAAAAGCTCACAGATCAATCCTGCTCCCCTACCAGGTTTCAGACCTGAGCTGGAGGTTCAGGATGAAGGGTTTAGGTTACACAAAAGAGAGAAGCTAGGGGGGGACTTCCTTTGTGGTCCAGTGGTTAAGAAGCCACCTTCCAATGCAGGGGATGTGGGTTCAATCCCTGGTTGGGGAACTAAGATCCCTCATGCCTCAGGGTAACTAGAAACTCACACACTGCAACTACTGAGCCCTTGCACTCTAGAGTCCGTGATCTGCAACAAGAGAAAAAAAGAGAGAGAGAGAGGCTGGATGCTTTCGAGTGTTGGCTGGAGTAGGTACAGGATCTGCCTCCCTTCTTAAGCAAGTCTGTGACCCTCAGCAGAGAAAAGCTACACAGAGGGCAGTTAAGAGGGGCTTTCCAGGTGGTACTAGTGGTGAACAACCCGCCTGCCAAGGCCGGAAACATAAGAGAGGCAGGTTCAATCCCTGGGTCAGGAAGATCCCCTGGAGGAGGAAATGGCAACCCGCTCTAGTATTCTAGCCTGCAGAATTCCATGGACAGAGGAGCTGGTGGGCTACAGTCCATAGAATCACAAAGAGCTGGATACGACTGAAGCAACTTAACACACAGCACATTCTTTCCTGTGACTTTGGTTTTCCCTCCCTGGTTAAAGAGGCTGCGCAGGCTACCAGTTTCTTGCCACCCTCCCAGGTCGCTTACCTGCTACTCCTACAGGATCTGGGGGACTCCAGCACATGCAATTTAACAACGTCCAGCACCAGTCACTCTTCTAAGTGCTGAGCACAGAGCAGTGAACAAGTCAATCTCCAATGCCCTTTGGATTACATTTGTTAACAATAAAACAGCCAAGTTATAGACTTGGACACGACTGAAGTGACTTAGCATTCATGCATGCGTTGGATGGAGAAGGAAATCGCAACCCACTCCAGTATTCTTGCCTGGAGAATCCCAGGGATGGGGGAGCCTGGTGGGCTGCTGTCTATGGGGGTCACACAGAGTCGGACACGACTGAAGCGACTTGGCAGCAGCAGCACCAACCAAGTTATTTTTACCAGCAAAATGGATTAATCCAGGAGCAGCAAAAATCACACTTTGGGATGTGCAACCGTTGCGGGAGAATGGGAGACAGAGAATGGTCTCATTCCAGGTCTCAGGCAAGTCCCTGGGACCAGCCCCACGTGAGGGTCTTTGGCTTTGCATAGGAGAGAATTCAAGAGTTAGCCATAATAAAATGAGAGCAGGTTTATTTAGAGAGATACACATTCCATCGGAGAAGGCAATGGCACCCCACTCCAGTACTCTTGCCTGGAAAATCCCATGGACGGAGGAGCCTGGAAGGCTGCAGTCCATGGGATCGCTGAGGGTCGGACACGACTGAGCGACTTCACTTTCACTTTTCACTTTCATGCACTGGAGAAGGAAATGGCAACCCACTCCAGTGTTCTTGCCTGGTGAATCCCAGGGACGGGGGAGCCCCGTGGGCTGCCGTCTATGGGGTCGCACAGAGTCGGACACGACTGAAGCGACTTAGCAGTAGCAGTACACATTCCATAGACAGAAAGTGAAGTGTCTCAAAAGGCACAGTTTTTTAAGAATAAGACAATGATGTAGGCTGCCGGCTCTTCCTTTCATGAACGATTTCTCTGTAGTATGCAATCCTATTTGATAGCACTCTTCCCACAGTGGAACTTCTTTCAGAACTGGAGTCAATTCTCTCAAGCTCTCCCACTGCTTTCTCAACTAAATTTATATAATATCCTAAATCATTTATTGTCTGGTCAACAATCTTCACAGCACCTTTATCAAGAGCAGGTTCCCATCTCAAGAAACTACGTTTTTGGCTCATCCAGAAAAAGTACTTTTTTGCGCATTAAAGTTTTATATTGAGGTTGCAGCAACTCAGTCACATCTTCAGGCTCCACTTCTAATTCTAGTTCTCTTGCTCTTTCCACCACACCTGTGGCTACTTCCTCCACTGAAGTCTTGAACCCCTCAAACTTATCCATGAGGATTGGAATCAATCAACAGTTTCCTCTAAACTGTTAATGTTGATATTTTAACCTCTTCCCTTGAACCACAAATATTCTTAATGGCATCTAGAATGTGAATTCTTTCCAGAGATTTTCAATTTCCCTTGCCCAGATCCATCAGAGGAATCACTATCTATGGCTGTTATGGCTGTATTTCTTAAATCATAAGACTTGAAAGTCGAAATTACTCCTTGGCATGAAAACAATACATCAATCTCATTGTCCATCTCCATCAGCACTCTTGGGTGACTTGGTGCAGTGTCAATAAGCAGTAATATTTAGAAGTGAATCCTTTTTTTCTGAGCAGTAGGTCTCAACAGTGGGCTTAAGATATTCAATATTTGTAAACATATGTGCTGTTATTCCAGGTTTTATGGTTTCATTTACTGAGCATAGGCAGAATAGATTTAGCATAATTCTCAAGGGCCCTAGGATTTTCAGAATGGTAAATGAGCATTGGCTTCAACTTCAAGTCACCAGCTGTGTTAACTCCTTAAAAGAGCAGCTTTGAAGCCAGGCATTGACTTCTCCTCTCTAGCTATGAAAATCTCAGATAGTGTCTTCTTCCCTGAGAAGGCTGTTTTGTCTACATTGAAAAATCTGTTGTTCAGTGTACCAGCTTCATCAATTATCTCTGGTAGATCTTCTGGATAACTTGCTGCTGCTTCTGCATCAGCCCTTACCCTTTACCTTGCACTTTTATGTTATGGAGCTGGCTTGTTTTTTAAGACTGCATGAGCCAACCTCATCAAAAGAGCCTCTTGATGAAAGTGAAAGAGGAGAGTGAAAAAGTTGGTTTAAAGCTCAACATTCAGAAAACAAAGATCATGGCATCTGGTCCCATCACTTCATGGCAAATAGATGGGGAAACAATGGAAACAGTGACAGACTTTATCTTTCTGGGCTCCAAAATCACTGCAGATGGGGACTGCAGCCATGAAATTAAGAGACACTTGCTCCTTGGAAGAAAAGTTATGACCAACTTAGACAGCATATTAAAAACCAGAGACATTACTTTGCCAACAAAGGTCCATCTAGTCAAAAACTATGGTTTTTCCAGTAGTCATGTATGCATGTTAGAGTTGGACTATAAAGAAAGCTGAGCACCGAAGAATTGATGCTTTTGAACTGTAATGTTGGAGAAGACTCTTAAGAGTCCCTAAAGAAACTAAAGACCTATATATAGAAAACTATAAAACACTGGTGAAAGAAATCAAAGAGGACACTAATAGATGGAGAAATATACCATGTTCATGGATTGGAAGAATCAATATAGTGAAAATGAGTATACTACCCAAAGCAATTTATAGATTCAATGCAATCCCTATCAAGCTACCAACAGTATTCTTCACAGAGCTAGAACAAATAATTTCACAATTTGTATGGAAATACAAAAAACCTTGAATAGCCAAAGCGATCCTGAGAAAGAAGAATGGAACTGGAGGAATCAACCTACCTGACTTCAGGCTCTACTACAAAGCCACAGTTATCAAGACAGGATGGTACTGGCACAAAGACAGAAATATAGATCAATGGAACAAAATAGAAAGCCCAGAGATTAAATCCACGCACATATGGACACCTTATCTTTGACAAAGGAGGCAAGAATATACAATGGATTAAAGACAATCTCTTTAACAAGTGGTGCTGGGAAATCTGGTCAACCACTTGTAAAAGAATGAAACTAGAACACTTTCTAACACCATACACAAAAATAAACTCAAAATGGATTAAAGATCTAAATGTAAGACCAGAAACTATAAAACTCCTAGAGGAGAACATAGGCAAAACACTCTCTGACATACATCACAGCAGGATCCTCTATGACCCACCTCCCAGAATATTGGGAATAAAAGCAAAAATAAACAAATGGGACCTAATTAACCTTAAAAGCTTCTGCACATCAAAGGAAACTATTAGCAAGGTGAAAAGACAGCCTTCAGAATGGGAGAAAATAATAGCAAATGAAGCAACTGACAAACAACTAATCTCAAAAATATACAAGCAACTCCTACAGCTCAACTCCAGAAAAATAAATGACCCAATCAAAAAATGGACCAAAGAACTAAATAGACATTTCTCCAAAGAAGACATACAGATGGCTAACAAACACATGAAAAGATGCTCAACATCACTCATTATCAGAGAAATGCAAATCAAAACCACTATGAGGTACCATTTCACACCAGTCAGAATGGCTGCAATCCAAAAGTCTACAAATAATAAATGCTGGAGAGGGTGTGGAGAAAAGGGAACCCTCTTACACTGTTGGTGGGAATGCAAACTAGTACAGCCACTATGGAGAACAGTGTGGAGATTCCTTAAAAAACTGGAAATAGAACTGCCTTATGATCCAGCAATCCCACTGCTAGGCATACACACTGAGGAAACCAGAAGGGAAAGAGACACGTGTACCCCAATGTTCATCGCAGCACTGTTTATAATAGCAAGGACATGGAAGCAACCTAGATGTCCATCAGCAGATGAATGGATAAGAAAGCTGTGATACATATACACAATGGAGTATTACTCAGCCATTAAAAAGAATACATTTGAATCAGTTCTAATGAGGTGGATGAAACTGGAGCCTATTATACAGAGTGAAGTAAGCCAGAAGGAAAAACACCAATACAGTATACTAACGCATATATATGGAATTTAGAAAGATGGTAACAATAACCCTGTGAACGAGACAACAAAAGAGACAGTGATGTATAGAACAGTCTTATGGACTCTGTGGGAGAGGGAGAAGGTGGGAAGATTTGGGAGAATGGCATTGAAACATGTAAAATATCATGTATGAAACGAGATGCCAGTCCAGGTTCGATGCACGATACTGGACGCTTGGGGCTAGAGCACTGGGACGACCCAGAGGGATGGTATGGGGAGGGAGGATGGAGGAGGGTTCAGGATGGGGAACACATGTATACCTGTGGTGGATTCATTTTGATATTTGGCAAAACTAATACAAATATGTAAAGTTTAAAAATTAAATAAAATTTAAAAAAAATAAATAAATAAAGATATACCAATATCAATTAAAAAAAAAAAAAAGAGTCCCTTGAACTGCAAGGAGATCCAACCAGTCCGTCCTAAAGGAAATCAGTCCTGAATATTCACTGGAAGGACTAATGTTGAAGCTGAAACTCCAATACTTTGGCCACCTGATGAGAAGAACTGACTCATTGGAAAAGACCCTAATGCTGGGAAAGATTGAAGGTGGGAGAAGGGGAAGACAGAGGATGAGATGGTTGGATGGCATCACCGACTTGATGGACATGAGTTTGAGTAAACTCCGGGAGTTGGTGATAGACAAAGAAGCCTGGCATGCTGTAGTCCATGGGGTCGCAAAGAGTTGGATACCACTGAGTAATTGAACTGAACTGAACTGATCCAACCTCTGCTAGCTTCAAATTTTTCTTCTGCAGCTTCCTCACCTCTCAGCCTTGACAGAACTAAAGAGAGTTAGGGTCTTGCTCTGTGTTAGACTTTGGCTTAAGGCAATGTTGTAGTTGATGTGATTTTCTAACCAGACTAGTGAAACTTCTTCCACATCAGCAGTAAGGCTGTTTTGCTTCCTCATCATTTATGTATTCACTGGAGTAGCAATTTTTTCTTAATTTATTTAATTGAAGGATAACTACAATATTGTGTTGGTTTCTGCCATACATCAACATGAATCAGCCATAGGTATATATATATGTCTCCTCCCTCTTGAACCTCCCTCCCAACTCCTACATCATCCTACCACCCTAGGGTATCATTGAGTATCCGATTTGAGCTCCATGCATCATACAGCAAATTCCCACTGGCTATCTGTTTTACGTACGGTAATGTATATGTTTCAATGCTTGGAGAAGCAATTTTTTAAAATACTAATTTATTTGGCTGTGCCGGATCTTAGTTGTAACACACAGGACCTTTAAGTTGCAGGGTGCAAACTCTCAGTCGCAGCAAATGGCATCTAGTTCCCTGGACAGGAATCGAGTCTGGGCCCCCTGCATTGGGAGTGCGACATCTTAGCCACTAGACTACCAGGAAAGTCCCTGGAGTAGCCACTGTAATTTACTTCAAGAATTCTCCCTTTACGCTAACAACTTGGCTGTTTGGCTCAGAAGGCTTAGCTTGTAGCCTATCTCGGCTTTCAAAATGACTTCCTAAGTTTAATCATTTCTAGCTTTTTTTTTCATTTCTAGCTTTTGATGTAAAGTGAGAGACATGTCCGTCTTCCTTTCACTTGAACACTAAAAGACATGGCAGCGTTATCAGTTGGCCTAATTTCATTATTGCTGTGTCTCAGTGAGTAGGGAGTCCTGAGGAGAGGGAGAGAGATGGGGGAATGGCTGGTTGGTGGAGTAGTTAGAACACACACATTTATTAAGTATACCATGATACATGGGTGTGGTTTCTGGTGCCCAAAACGATTACAATAGTCATATCAAAGATATCAAAGATCACAGATTGCCATAAAAAACATAATAATGAAAAAGTTTGAAATATTTTAAAAATGAGCAAAATGTGGCACAGAGACACAGAGTGAGCAAATGCCATTGGAGAAATGGCACCAGTAGACTTGCTCTTGCAGGATGGCCATGCCGTGCCATCTAAGTCGCTTCAGTCGTGTCCAGCTGTTTGTGATCCTATGGACTGTAGCCCACCAGGCTTCTCTGTCCATGGGATTCTCCAAGCAAGAACAATGGAGTGGGTTGCTATGGCCACCAGCCTTCAATTTGTAAAAAATACAGTATCTGTGAAGTACAATAAAGCAAAGCACAAAAAACAGGGTATGCCTGTAATCTGTCTTCAGTTTAATTCTCAGGCTGCAGCCACTGAACCTAAGAGGAGCAGAAGACAAGCGTTGTTTTGCCTACCTGACTTCACAAGGCACTCAAGGTGAAGAAGGCTTGCTCATGGGACTTCCCTGGTGGTCCAGTGGTTAAGAATTCACCTTCCAATGCATGGGGCAGGGGTTTGCACCCTGGTAGGGGAAATAAGATGTTCCATGTGGAGGGGCAACTGAACCCACATGACAAAACTACTGAGCCCACGCACCTCAATTAGAGAGAAGCCCTCATGCCACAACTAAAAACCAGCATGGCCAAAAATTAATTAATTAAAAAAAAAAAAGACTTGCTTACCACTCAATGTGCCCTTGTCTCCACCCGGCTCCTGTGCTCATGCATAGCCTTCTACATGCGTGGTACTCCTCCACCCAGCCAGTGAAAAATCAGTGCAGCTCCACCAGGACCATCCTCACATTGCTCTGAAATGCCAACTCCGCTCGGAAGGGTCTCACCTCTGTGACTCTTGTGACCTCTGCCCTACTTTACACCTTTCTTAAGGCCCTTCTCCTGTTCCACTTCATATTCTTGTTCGTTATCTATTTGTCTGGTTCTCCCCTATCAGACAGGAAGCTGCTTAGCTGGCAGATGAACTTTTCCCTGAAACACCCAACACTGTTTCTGGGCCCTTAAGAGGCCTTAGAATGTTTGTTGGGATGGATTAAATGGAATGATGGGATGTTATCTCCCTGGAGAATAAACAGTTCACTTTGTTCTACATCTCTGTGATTCACAGACAAAAAATTTTTTTTTCTCTTTTTTAATTGGAGAATAATTGCTTTACAATGTTGTGGTCTCCACTGTACATCAACGTGAATCAGTCATAATTATATATATTCCCCTCCCCGAAATTCTTTAAACTAGAAAAAATTGGTGAGAACAGTACAATCAACTTCAGTATACATATCCTTACCAAGTGTCTGCTGAGTCATCATTTTGCTAACATATGTTACATTTGCTTTAATCTCTCTCTCTAGCTAGCTAACTATAATTGTCACTATTTTTAGTTATTGAACCATTTGAGAATAAATTAGACATTGTGTCTTGCATCCCTTTACACCTATATACTTCACTGGTACCACTGAAAAGCAAGAACGTTTTCTTCTTATACAGTGATCCAATGAAAGAAATTCAACATTGATAGGATACTATTATCCCCATGCTTAGTCGCTTCAGTTGTGTCCGACTCTTTGCAACTCCATGGACTGTAGCCTGCCAGGCTCCTCGGTCCATGGGATTCTCCAGGCAAGAACACTGGGGTTGGTTGCCATTTCCTACTCCATAATTATCTCCATGTACAGTACCTATTCAAATTTCCCCAGTTGTCCCAATCATGATCTCTAAGCTATTCTTTTTTTCATTCTCATTGTCTACTGAACAAAAATGTATAACCTAAAAGTTGAGAATTATGTTTTATTCCGAGGACTTTCTGAACACTTAAGCCCAGAAGGCAGCCTCTCAGATAGCTCCGAGGGACTGCTCTGAAGAGGGAAGCGCCAGGTTATATAGGAGTTTAGCAACAAAAACCAGGTAGTAATTAAAAGATTACTGTTGGCAGACCCCGTCTTGGTCTTGCCAGAAGCCCCCATGCAGTGTACTTAATAAATTATCTCACTTTCTAACTTCAAAAAAAAAAAAAAAGATTACTGTTAATTAAAGCAGACATCTCAATTAATCTAGTGCTTGTGTATATATGGGAAGAAGCAAGAGTCTGGGCTCACTGAATCCATCCTTTATCTGCACCTTAGCTGTCTAGGGCCAATATCCAGTTCTTTCCCATCCTGAATTCCCTCAGGGCTCACCCTCAGGAGTAGCTGTAACGTGAAGGTTGCAGCCTCCTTTGTTACTGATATGGCAGGTGATGTTTTTCATTCACATCATCTATGCATTGCATTTAGTTATTGTATCATTTCATTCCATAATGTAGAACAGTTTCTTTCGCTTTCATTCTTGAGGCATACTAGTTATTTGTAAAATAGCCTTCGACTTGACTTTGTCTGCTGTCCCAGGTTATGCCTTTGGGGGACTGGAAGGCTCTGGGAATGAGGTTGTGCCTTTCTCAGAATATGGCAGCAGGAACCCACATGAGGTCAGTTTCTCCCCTCATCAGTCATGTTAATTTTTTGTGGGGGGCTGCAAGGCTTGCCTGTGCCCTGTGTGTCCATGCTCAGTCGTGTTCAACTCTTTGCAACTGCATGGACTGCAGATTCGTCTGTCCATGGGATTTTCCAGGCAAGAATATTGGAGTGGGTTGCCATTTCCTCTAGGGGATCTTCGCAGGTCAGGGATTGAACCCACGTCTCCTGAATCTCCTGTACTGGCAGATGGATTATCTACCCCTGCGCCACCTGGGAAGCCCAGCTGCAAGGCATGTGGTCTCTTAATTCCCCAACCAGGAATTGAAGATGGGCCCTCAACAGTAGAAGTGCAAAGTCTTAACCACTGGTCCGCCTGGGAGGTCTGGGTCAGGTTAACTTTGATGATCTGGTTAAGGTGGTAACTACCAGGTTCCTCCACTGAACACTTACAGTTTTTCCTTTTGTGCTTGTAAGAAATCTGTGGAGATGACCTGGTATTTTAGAGACTGTGGAAATACTCTGTTCCCAGTCTGATGATGATTCCTGCCTGATGCGCCTGCCAGTCATTCAAGGAAAGTGGAGTTGGCCGGCGGCCTGGAGCTGGGGCTCTGGAGCTCACAGAGCCGGGATGCGCAGAGAAGGAAGCACAGCAGGGACAAGAAAGTGCAGAAAGCAGGGCAGGCAGTCTGAGGGCTACACTGGGAGCAGCTGCAGCTCACTGCGGTGTAGGTGGTGGGCACCTCAGGGCAGTCTCGAGGGTACAGGCCCTTCACCAGAATCAGGATCGGGAGAGGAACCAGTTTGCTGGAAGCAGAAAGACCATTCCATTTGTCCTTATTCCCTGGTGGCCCCTGGTACTCGGTGCAGGAAATGCCTCAGAGGCATTGTTTCCAGAATATTTCCAGGGGCTCCCAGTGAATGTGAAGGGATCCAGACCTCTGGGCCCGGCCTGGCCCTTGCAGCCAGGCTCCCCCACACCCTACCCCGCCCCTGCCTGTTCGCTCCACTCCTGACAAATATTTGCTCTGCTGGGTACACAGCCCTGGGCTGGCAGTCACGGTGGAATGCAGGCAGTGCATACCCACAGGACACACACAGCCCCAGACCAAGTGGCCACGAGCTCCTGTGTGCTGGACAGTTCCTTTCCTGTGGCTGCTGTAACAAATGACCACAAATGCGGCAGCTTGACACAACAGGAATTTATTCTCTTCCAGTTCCGGAGGTCAGAAGTCTGAAATGGAGGGGTCGGCAGGGCCGGGCTGTTCCTGCAAACAGTAGGAGAGAATCTCTCGTCGCCTCTTCCAGCTTCTGGCAGGCCTTCGCTTCCTGGCTGCAAACTCCAGTTTCTGCCACTGCAGTCACTCTGCCTCCTCTTCCTCTCTCTTCTAAGGAAACTTTTCTTGGTTTTGGGCGGGATCCTAGGGACCCCCAGATAATCCAGGATGATCTCCTAGTGAGACCCTTAACGTATTTACATCTGCAAAGATCCTTTTTCCACACTAAGCTCCCACTCACGGGTTCTGGGAGTTAGTGCACATCTTTGGGGGGCCACCAGTCACCTTGCTATGAAAGGAATTCATGTCTGCTCTTCCACTCTGCACAAATATTAGTTTTCCATATGTTTCTCCAACAAATTCTGTACTTTGCTGATGGTCAGGCGTCATTAAAGTAGTCCCCAATGGCTGTTTCGGGCTTACCCAAATACTTTTGTCCTCCCCCCGCCACATCCAAACACACACACACAAAATAACATATCTGCACACAGATGGTTACACACTGTCCCCATGTCCTTGTACAGAAATGTGCGTGTGCGCCGCAGTCCTTCACTTGACACATATTTGTTGAGTGCTCACCATGTGCTAAGCCCTGTGGAGGCACTGGAAACGCTGCAGTGAACGAGGCAGCAAGCCCACGCCTTGTTTACATTCTGCTGAAATATTTACACGCACACACGGTGATGTATGTAGATGCAGAGCCCGCAAGGTTTTTCCATGCCCGGGGCTCCCAGAAGGACTGAAGTCAGCAATTCCAGGCCACAGGCAGCAAGGGGATGTGAAGGCCTTTAATGCAAATAAACCAAGTCACCAGGAAAGTCATTTTTAAAACAACAAATCCTTGATTAAGTGAAACCCTTGTGGGCAAGGGTGAACTCCCCACCCATTTCTGAAAGCGCAAAGCACTGTTATGGAAGCGCTTGGAGTTCTTGGGTGAGAGAGGAGTCTGAGCAGAGGGACCAGCTGGGCCTTGAACAGCCAGCACATGCTGGATTTGAGGTCAGCCCCAAGGACAAGGCGTGCTGGGCCGCCTGGAGGGGAGAGAGCGTGACCACAAGAGACAGCCAGGGCTCAGCCGTCAGCTATGATCTGCAGGGTAAGGTGAGACTAATGACTATATCCTGGCAGTATCTATCCAAACTGGCATGCACGCTAGCGCAGTGGATGCGTCATGTGGCAGTTGGCTAGGCGGTCTACAGACTCCCAAGTTCCCTTTCCAGCGGGACTCCGGTTAGGGTGGGCTACCAGCGAGACTCTCTCATGAGAGTCAGAGGACAGAAGGAAGACAGGAGCCACGGTGTAGCTCACACACAGTTCTTACCTGTAATTCACTCAACTCTCTTTTCCCCCGGATCTTCCTTCCTGAGTGCCTGTGCACAAGCTTGTACCCGGGGGGCTCTAGACTGCTTGTGACCTTCCCTTCCTTTATTGAGTGAAAACTGTGGGTAGTATTCTGCAGGGTTTTCTTTATTTCTGACATTTTTTAAAAGTCACATCTTCAGTGAATAAGAAGAGGGTCATTTCATACCCCAGAGCTTCCAGAACTGGCTGCTATCTTGACCCTTCTTGGCCCTTTATATTTTCATATAAATTTAGAATTAGCTTGTCAAGTTCTATTAAAAAAACATGTTGAGAGACAGACTTACAGACACAGAAAACAAACCAAAGGGTTTGTTACCAAAGGGGAAATGGAGAGGGAGAGGGATAAATTCGGACTTTGGGATTAACAGATACATACTATTATATATAAAATAGATAACCAAGGGGGACCTACTATATAGCACAGGGAGCTATATTCAATATCTTATAATAACCTATTTTTGAAAAGAATTGGAAAGATATATATATGGGCTTCCCAGGGGACGGTGAAGTGGTAAAGAACCTGCCCTGCCAAAACAGGAGACTTAAGAGATGCTAGTATGATCCCTGGGTCAGGAAGATCCTCTGGAGGAAGGCATGGAAACCCACTCCAGTATTCTTGCCTGGAGAATCCCCATGGACAGAGGAGCCTGGCTGGCCACAGTCCATGGGGTCATAAAAATCAGACATGACTGAGCGACCATGTGCATGCATACACACACATACAAACACACATTTATAACAATCACTTTGCTATACACCTGAAACCAACACAACATTGTAAATCAAATACATTTCAATAAAAAGTTGTTTGTTTTGGGAAAAAAGAGAAATCAAAAACGGAAGAATATAATCATTAATAATTATAAATAAATAACCTTTACAAAATAAATAAAAATCAAAATATAAAAACAAAACAAATACCAAAAAAAAAGTTGAGATTTTGATAAGGATATATATAACCTAGAAATCAATCTGGGGAGGATAAATCCATGAGTTTTTCAATCCATGAACATGCTGTATTTCTCCAGACTCATACATAGATTTAATGAATACAAAAGAATACATCAAAATGGCGGGATAGCTGGCTCAGTGGATACCCCCACGGGAATGAACGGCTGGCACTATCCGCTCTTGCTTCCTGCTTCCAGGCTGCCAGGTTTTCATGTGACCTTGTCCTCTGCCCACAGCTAATTGACTCAAGGGAGGGGAAGGCACCTGCCCCAAGCTGATCCAGTGAGTGCTTTCTCCCAGAATTTTTGGACCAAAGACTGAAAGAGAGTTGAAACAGACTGTTTTTGGTGTCTGAGGCTGTGAAAACATAAAACTTAGGTGCTGTCTACAATCATGTTTCAGATCACGTGAACTGGAGGATTGATTAGAGGCAGCTGCATTGCTGAGAAAAAAGAGTGACGCTCAGAGAGGCACAGAAACAAGACAGAGAGGCTGGTGGTGTTTGAATCTGTGATTTCATATAGTTTCTGCGTCCCAGTTGCAGTCTTGTTCTTGGATTCCAATAGACCCATGTTCCGAGAGAGCCATTGATTCCAAGGGTCCATTGTTCCTTAAATCCATCTTCAGGTGTAAGCTATTTTGAGTTTCTACTGCTCACAACCAAGGTACCTACCTACTGCAGTTGAGTAGACTGAAAATGGGTGATCTCAAATAGATTCCAGATGAGCAAGCCTCAGCACCTGGACTTAACAGGCTCACATTTTGGACTGTAGTCTGGTGCCCCTTTCGAGCACAGGCCAGCATTCTTTATTCCCTTCTTCTGCAAGAATTTTGCTGCCTCTCTTGGGATAATTAATCAGAGGCGAATGCTATCATCCTCTTTTTTTATGCAGGATTTATCTATTCTAAATACTTGTCTTATTTTTATATGTGGATGCCAAACTTTGGTTAGAATTAATTACCATATTTATTCACTAAGATCACCAGGATGATCACTCTTGGGCTGTTTTGGCCTGACTGGCAAGTGTTGCATAAGTCAAGATGTCAAGAGGAGCCCCCCCAAACAAGATGCAAGCACCAGATGGAACTTTAAAAGAAATACTAAATATCTTCACCACTTCTGCCTTTCTAGGTAAAGACTCTATTCACCACAAGGCAGGGGTTGTTATAATGACAGGAGAATAAGGTTCTGAGTTTTCAGGAGATTGAAGGGAAGAATTTTGAAGATACTGTGCTACAGGGAGAGAGTATGTCATATATATATATATATATATATATATATATATATATGTCTGTCTATATAGACAGTCCACAATTTTGCTAATTTCAAGTCTTAGTCTACACTTTTGTATGTTTCATATACTATATTCTGACAGACTGAATGCAACTTTCAAAGACTGAATTTGCACTTGTATCTCTCAGCTGACTCTGGATGATTTCAGGCTAAGTCCTGGGGTTGCTATATAGCTGCCAAGAGTTCCATTTCAGCATCACCAGTTGTCTTCAGTCTCAGAATAGCAACTGATGTCATTATTTAAATATTTAATTGAATAGAAAATACAATACAAATGACATTGTCGATCAGTAATAAGAAACAAAGATCTCATGAACTTGAGACAAAAGTGGGGATGATTAGCTAGCTAAAATTAGTGACTCTTTAGCTTCAAGTCAGGGGTTTATCACATTGAAACTAGTCAATTGCATGTTTATTTGTGAAGGAAAATAACAAACTTTTGTAGGATGATTTTTCCAGTTGACTAGGAAAACTGTATTCTTTTGGACAGGGCCTGAAGTGTGGTATGGTCCACTTCTACGGCTCTGAGAAGCATAACAAAGATAGTTGAGGGACTTCCCTGGTGGCCCAGTGGTTAAGACTCTGTGTTTCCAATGCAGGCAGCATGGGTTCAATTCCTGGTGGGGAACTAGGATCCTACATCCTGCAACATGTAGGAAAATGCAACATGTAGGAAGTGCAACATGGCCAAAAAATTCAAAAAATAAAATGAGCCTTTAAAAAGAAAAAAGATAGTCAAGTTTTCTTATGTTCTAAAAGGCAGCCTATTCTTGGCCTTTTCAATGTAACTTTGACAGCTCCAAGAAGGTTCTGGCCACTACACTTTAACAAGTTTTTAAAAATTGTATCATGTTCCAAACTTTCTAAATCAAGGTTATATTACTTTTGCTAAAAACAAGACAACAGATCCAAAATGAAGTCACTTAGGCTAAGCCCCATGTCACCTAATTGAGACTTAATTCTAGTTTTGGCCTCTCCTGGAAATGGAGTCTTAAATCAGTCAACAAGGAATTACCTGGTCAGCAGTAGTGAAGACTCTTACTCTCCCCTAAAGAAAGATGACCTCACCACAACCAATCCACTCTTTGCTAGTTTAACTTCCCTACCCTGTTCCTTCTGCCGGGAAGTCTTCTATTTTATACAGCTCCTGGGAGCTCCTTTCTATCTACCAGGTGGGATGCTGCCCAATTCATGAATCATTAAATAAAGCCAATAAGATCTTTAACATTTCCTCAGTTGAATTTTTTTTACCACTCTGTAATATAAAAATCTCTACAACTATCGATCTATATCTAGATGATGATAAGAGATATATACATAGATAGGTGATAGATAGGGAGATATTCAATCAGTCAGTCTTAAAGTAAATCAACCCTGAATATTCATTGGAAGGACTGAAGCTCCAATACCTTGGCCTCCTGATGCTAAGAGCTGACTCATTAGAAAAGACCCTGATGCTGGGAAAGACTGAAGGCCAAAGGAGAAGGGGGCAGCAGAGGATGAGATGGTTAGATAGCATCACCGACTCCATGGACACGAATTTGAGCAAACTCTGCAAGACAGTGAAGAACCAGGGAGCCTGGAGTGCTGCAGTCCATGGTGGTGCAAAGAGCTGGACGCAACTTAGTGACCAAACAACACGAAGGGAGATATTCTCTGAGACTAATCGAACCCTTTAGTCAATGATGTCTCGGCCTGATTCTCTAGGAGAAAAAGGATCCAGGACTGAAGACGGGGACTCTATTCTGAACCGATGAGTTAAAATAGCTTAGGAATGTGCTGTCTGTTGGGAAATAGCCACACAAGGACACATTTTACTCATTAATGCTGATGCAGGCCAGACTGCTTTCCAAGAAAGCCTGCCCTGTCACTTTTTCCAGCCATTCTTGTCTGAGGACAGAGAAGAAATTGAGAAAGCCTGGGTATTCTTGGAAGGGACGCTGTGCCTCAGTTTGGTGGCCAGAGTTTCCTCAGGGGTATGTGCAATGCAGGGTGTGATGACAGAACAAGCAGCTCCCTGGGTCCTGTGGGAAGGAGAAGGGGATTCAGCAACTGGCCACTTCCAGAGACCACACTCCCCAGGTCTGGAGGCCTGAGAAGAATCCACTCCAGAATCCAAGCATGATCCTATTTCCCCTCTGCTTCTGAAACGTGGCCAGGGCTCACTTGGCAGCCAATTATTCTATCTCAAGAGATTTTTTTTTGGCCATGCCGCACTGCACGTAGGATCTTAGTTCCTGGACCAGGGATCAAACCCACACCCCTGCACTGGAAGCACAAGTCTTAACCATTGGACCACTAAGGAAGTCCCTATCTCAAAAGATTGCAGACAACTTGAATAACTGATTTGGAAGGAAGGAACTCAGCACCCAGTAAAGGTAGCCCAGGGGATCTTAACTGACAACACGTCACCTGGAGAGGCGTTTCAAAATTCCTAGACCCTGGATGGCCGATCTGAACCCACAGAATCAGAAAATCTGGGGCTTGGGCCCATGCAGTTTGAGAAAGGTTGTGGAGATTCTAACACAAGCCACAAGTGAAGGACTACTGCAAGAGAACATGGTGCCAGGAAGGCCAGCCCATGGCCTTGGTACCTTTGTCTTTTTCAGGACTTCCCTGGTGGTCCAGTAGTTAGGACTCCGTGCTTCCACTGCAGTGGGTATGGGTTCGATCCCTCGTGGGGGAAGAAAGATCCCACATACCGCAGTGTACTAAACCGGGCTTCTCATTTTAATGAGTACACAAATCACATATCTTGTTCAAGTGTAGAGTCTGATTCAGCATGTCTAGGGTGGAACCTGTTAATTTACATCTCTAGCAAGTTCTCAGATGATGCTTATGCTAACGGTCCATGGTCCACACTTTGAGTGGCAAGGGGGCGGGGCCAGTGGTTCTTAACCTGGAGCGATTTTGCCATCAACACCCCCAGGGGACGTGTGGAAGTGAAAAATGTCCGGAGATGTTTTGGCTTGCCAACTGGGGAAGGGGAGGGTGTTAACCACCAAGCCAGTGCCAAGGATGCTGCTAAACATCATGCAGAGGGTAAGACAGAATCCACAGTGAAGAATCATCCAACCAAACTGTTTGTGATTCTGAGGTCGAAAAACCCTGGATTAGACCAAATGCAGAATTTATCAGGTCTCTGAAAAATAATCAGTCTTAACTCCTTGCCCCATCAAAGGTAGAAAAATGTTGGCAATTGGATTTAAGGAGGAAATTTTTTACAGAGAATTTTCTGGGAGAGGTGTGTTTGCTCCACACCTAGTGAATGAGAAAAAGGATGCCTCAGAGAACTCATTCAAGTACCCAAAGCTTCAAAGAAGGGACTTTTAAACATCCAACAAATCCAAAACCTACGCACAGCAGAAATGTTCAAGTAAGAACTTGCCCATTTCCGTTTTCTCTCTTCCCAGTGTTGGGAAACACTCAGAAGTTAGCCACTTGGAGCTGCTCCCCCATTCCGGGCTTCCCACCTGGGTCTTTGACGGACATTTGGGTTGTTTCCACCTCTTGGCTGTTGTGACTAGTGCTACTGTGACCATTTGTGTGCAAGTTTTTGTGTAGACATATGTTTTCGTTTCTCTTGGGGATGAACTTGGGTGTGGAACTGCTGGGTCATATGGTGACTCAGTGCTTAGTCATGTCAGGACCTGCCAGGCTGTTTTTGCTGTGGCTGCACCATTTCACACCGCCACCCACACTGAGGTTCCCACTTTCTCCACATCCTCAACGCTCACGGATATGAAGTGGTATCTATCTCACTATGCTTTCGATTTACAAATCTTTGATGGTTAGTGATGGTGAACATCTTTCCATGTGCCCTTTGACCATTTGTATTTCTTTCTTGGAGAAGTCTGTTCAGATCCTTTGCCTATTTTTTAATTGGATCGTTTGCTTTTACTAGGATTCCATGGCAAGAGTTCTTTACCTGTTCTGCAGACAAGTCACTTATCAGACATAAGATTGGCAAATATTTCCTTCCATTCTGTGGGTTAGCCTTTCACTTTCTTGAGAGGGAGCAAAAACAGCCCATAGAGGAATCTTAGATTTGGCAAAAATACCCAGGCCTTAGTATCCCTGTCATACATGTCATGGTCTGGGGCTGCCCAGTCCGACACTGGACCCAGTGTGAAGGCTGAGGCAAATCATGAGATGCAAAGAGCTGAAGGCTGCCAGCTACCTGTACCCCTGGCAGTTAAAAGACGCACTTCTTTTTTTAATATTTATTTGACTGTACCAGTACTTAGCTACAACACACAGGATCTTCGATTTCTGTTGCAACATGTGGGATCCTTAGTGTGGCACCTGGGGTCTAATTCCCTGGTCAGGGATCCAACCGGGGCCCCCTGCATTGCAAGCACATCTTAGCCACTGGACCACCAGGGAAGTCTCTAAGGGCACGTTCCTTCTTGAGGGAGATCCAACTGTCACATCACGGCTCTGTGTCTTTTGTTTCCAAAAGGATAATCCCATAAAATATATTTCCTTTTTCTTTTTTTCAGAAGCAAGATGAGGAGAGGCAGTGTTTCATCTTCAGCCTGGGTCGTGCAAGCCAAGGGTGTCTGTAATGTCCCCTGGTGGTGGTTCCAGGATGAAACAGCACACCCAAGAGAGTACCTTCAAGTGGAGGCCAGATGCAAGACAGACCTGCAGTCCCAAACATACCAAAGGCTCTTGAGCACAGGTGCCTCAGAACAGAACATTTAAGAAAACTGCAGGCCTGGACTGTGGGTGAAGACAGCAGAGGACAGAACTAATCCCCCCTAAACAAGACACTGTTTCCTGCCTTCTTTCCCACTGCTTCTTCTAGTAGCTTCTTATCCCATTTTTGCCAAACTTGATATGTGCATGCTAAGTCGCTTCATTTATGTCCAACTCTTTGTGACCCCATGGACTGTAGTCCACCAGGCTCCTCTGTCCATGGGACTCTCCAGGCAAGAATACTGGAGTTGGTTACCACGCCCTTCTCCAGGGTATCCTCCTGACCCAGGGATCGAACCCATGTCTCTTATGTCTCCTGCGG
The DNA here is from genome assembly GCF_055505025.1 of Bos grunniens. Classification (NCBI taxonomy): domain Eukaryota; kingdom Metazoa; phylum Chordata; class Mammalia; order Artiodactyla; family Bovidae; genus Bos; species Bos grunniens. The sequence goes on from NC_141189.1 coordinate 14,760,536, forward strand.
GTTGACAGGTGGGTTCTTTACGACTAGCACTCTCTGGGAAGCCTGCCCAGCTCCATATCAACACACTATTCTGTAAATTCATGGTGGACGCTGGGATCCCCACAAGGAAATGAAGATCCCCATTCAGGAACGAAGCACATGTTACCTCAGAGTGACCCTCACAGATAAGCCTCAGCCACAGTCAAGAAGAGCCTCACTGAGGACAGCCACCCCGAGCAAGGTCACATCCTCACATCAGGCAGCCCACGTCTAAGGACTGATTGTCATAGGAGGATAAAGGGCAAGCCCTCTCACTCCCCCTCCCACTTCAAACCAGCTCTGGAGCTTGGTCCCAGCTGCAGCCAGAGGCAGCTCAAGGCTTCCATGGAAACATCAGCAGATCCTGCTACCCTTTCTCATTCCATCCTGCTCCACATCAAAGGACTCTCCCATCAGCATAGTTCTCCAGTCTCAGAACTGGGATTGGAATAATCCATCCGAAGCTCTGGGTGAAGCCAAAACTGCAACACAGAAGCTTAGAGCAGAAGTCAGTTCAAGGGGATACCGAACACAAGAACTGGCCTGGATGCTGCTTGTGGAGCTCTGCAGATCCAAGAGCCCAGGAGGGGGTGAGGAGGAAGAGAGAGAGACGCCACTCAGAGTGTATTGCGCTGCTCAGATTGCTCTTCTGGAAAATTTAGCCCTAAAAAAGCCACCAGCTTTCCAGCTGTAAATCAATTTCAGTTATTCCTCTCTTCCCTGCCTCAATTCCTCTCTCCTCCTCTCTCTCTTCTTCCCTCCCTCCCTTCTCACCTTTCTTATCTTTCTTCCCATTCTTCTAACTTAATTTTTTCCAATGATTAAAAAAGAAAACCTATTTATTATAAGCATTTTAGAATGCAAAGTATTAATATGGAAAGAAAACTATCACTCAGAGATAATCACTAGTAAGTAACATTCTTTAAAAAATTTTTTTTCACAGAGACCGTTTTTAAAACCTTTATTGAATTTGTCACAATGTTGCTTCTGTTCTATGATTTGTTTTTTTGGCCTCGAGGCATGTGGGATCTTAGCTCCGCGACCAGGGATTGAACCTGTATCCCCTGCATTGGAAGACAAAGCCTTAACCACTAGGCTGTTGGGAAATTCCCATCACTAGTGACATTCTGATAGTTCCTTTTGGCCTTACTAATGTACAATTTTTAAAAATCATAGATGAGAACATACTTGAGGTAGACTCTTGCAGTGAAGACCTTCCATTGGTGCGTGCTTCCTTCTCTCCAAGCCCTTGACTGATGCCCTCCCAGGCTGACTTTGAGCTTGGTCATCCTGACTAGCTTTGGCTAACATTGATGTAAAGGCCTGGATCTAAGTCCTTTCCCCCAGTACACACACACACACACACACACACACACACGTATGTAAATATGACAAGTATACCCCATATATTTATCTATTCTCATTCTGATATCACACATTATCACAGTTTCACAGTGTATTTTCTACATCAGAGAGAATGTCTCTAGTATTACTCTTATTTTTTATAGATTTCTCAGCACTTACGATGTTGATTCTTTCAAGTAACCGTGTGTTGGACACTTGCCATGTTTTGGAGCTGCTTCTTTAGAGCATCTTTGCTTTACAAACTCTGCTTTTTCCTCATCTCCCAAGAGAGAAGCCAGGAAATGTGATTTCCCTGCCTCCCTTGCAGCTAAGGAATAGATATGTGACCAAGGCTCCAACAATCCCACCCAATCGAATGAAATTTTAGAAATAAAACAACATGAGAAAGTGTGCTCTGAGTAGAATTTGTTTGTTTGCGAGGGTGACTACTGACATCTAGCTTTGACAGCCAATAGCAGCTGTGAGGCTGAGTTTCAGGCATCAGTGTGGCATTGGTGCTGGTTGCAGTACTAGTCACAACTGGTATGCATGCCTGGCATCAATGCTGATGGGCTCAGTGCCCAGCAATGGGAAGGCTGGTTCCCTCATGAGGTCAGTTCTGCAACATGTCTGGGCACTGTTCCTGGGAGCTCAGTGCCAAGGGGTTCTGAGAGTTCCCCAATGCTGCTTCATAAATACCCTTTCCATGCAGGCAAGCTAGAGGGTGTTTTGATATTTGTAACTGAGAATCTTGACTGACACGCTTGGTAGAACTAAATTAGGGGGGAAAGGCACTATATCCGGAATGAACTGCAGGTGTTTTCTGAAGTCTAGACTAACCCTTGACATTTAACATGCGACCCATGTGGACTAGCAGCACCTGGAAATTTCTTAGAAATGCTAACTCTTACCTGTACTTCAGTTTAACTGAATCCAAACTTGCTTTATAACAAGATCTCCAGGGAAACTGTAAACACAGAATGAGAAGCACTGGTCTAGCAATTCCCAACACTGGTTACACTTTAATAAAATCACTTATTTTTTATATAAGGAGGAGGGCTTCCATGGTGGTTCACTCGTAAAGAATACCCCTGCCAGTGCAGGAGACGGGGGTTCGATCCCTGATCTAAGAGGAGCCCACATACTTCAGAACAACTAAGCCTGTGCACCACCAGTATTGAGCCTGTGCTGTAGAGCCCAGGAACTGCAACTCATGAAGCTCGCGTGCGCAAAAGCCTGTGTTCTCAACAAGAGAAGCCACCACAATGAGAAGCCCGCATATCACAGCTAGAGAGTAATCCCTGCTCACTGAAATTAGAGAAAAGCCCACCTAGCAACAAAGACCCAGTACAGACAAAAACAAGTAAATAAATAAAATTATAAAATTGCTCAGGGACTGTTTTAAACACTGATGTCCGTTTACATTCTACATGATCACAATTGATTCAGAAAAGAATCATCAGTGGATCCAAAACCACAGGGCAAAAGCTTGTTGGTTTTTCTGCACAGATCAAAGAGTTTCCCCACAGATTACTTATTAATTATAAAGTGGGGGAAATGACCTTTACAGCAGAGAAACCTGGCAGACACTATGTCAACAAGTGATAAAACATCCCAAATAGTCAAAATGACAGCATGAGCCTAATAAGAACATGACATCACCTATCCACAATTTCTGCCAAAAATGATTAACCTGAATCCCATACTGCAGTTGCAAAAACCAGACAAATCCAAATGGACAATCTGCAGAACGGCTGTCCAGGCTCCTCACAAAAAGTTTCATGAGAGTCTAAAAAGACTGGGAACTACTCTAAATTAAAGGCAACTGAAGAGAAATGATAAGTAAATGCACTGTATAATCTTTAATTACAAACTGAATTGGGGGGGCAGACTAAGAAGGACATTTTCAGGACAATTTTGGGGAAATGTGGATATTAGTAGAATTAGATCAATGTTAAATACTCTAGGTGTGATCATTATAATGTGTTTTGTGAAATTAATTCTTAAAAACTCAGCTCCCAGACCCACTACATTTCACTACCCATCACCTCTCGCAAGGAGGGTCAAGAGCAACATGCCAGAGCCACACCCAGGAAAAGTCACTCGGTGTAGTTCCAGCTTACAGCTTTACTGGCTGAGCTCAAGGCAGATTTTAAGGCTCAGACCACAAACTGGCTGCCTGCGAGCCAAATGTAGCCTGAGGATTCATTTGTTTGGCTTGTGTGGCATAATTAAGTTCTGAATTAGGTACTAACGTCTTAAGAGATTTCACATAAAAACATGTATGTCTGACTTAAAAAAAACCTAGCCTATCTGGCTAGGGGTCTCCAACTGACCATCTCTTTTTAAAAAAATGGTGTATCTCAAAACGTTTATTGAGGTGTGGTATACATACCCAAGTGGTGCTAGTGGTAAAGAACCCATCTGCCAATGCAGGAGACATAAGATCCCTGGGTTGGGAAGATCCCCTGAAGGAGGGCACAACAACCCACTCCAGTATTCTTGCCTGGAGAATCCCAAGAACAGAGGAGCCTGGCAGGCTATAGTCCATAGGGTTACAAAGAGTCGGACACAACTGAAGTGACTTAGCACATACATACAATAAACTGCGTATATTTTAAGTGTATATAGTTCAGTGTGACTTGATGAATGTACACTTAGTCACTCAGTTGTGTCCGACTCATATGACAAATGTATATACCTGTAGAACCTCCACTACCATGAAGATAGAGAACATTCCTATCATTCCCCAAACTTCCTTGTGCCCACCTCCCACTACTGGCCCAGGGAACTACTGATCTACTTTCTCAGTATAGTTTTGTCTTTTCCAGAATGTTATATGAATAGAATCACAAAACATGTACACTTTTGTGCTTAACTTCTGCTCAACATGTTTTTATCCATAATGTTGTGTGTACTGGTAGTCCATTCATTTTATGGCTGTACAATATTCGATTGTATGGACATATTACAATTTGTTTATCCAAATTCCTGTTGATAGACTTGGCTTATTTTTATTTTTGTCTATTTATGAATAAAGCTGTTATGAATTTATAATAAAGCCTTTTTGTTTAAAAAAAAAAAAAAAGCAACAACAAACTCCTCTAAATTGAAACTGGGACAGGCCTGTAGGGCGAGCTATCATGACCACGATGCATCATCAGTTACACCAGACAGGAAGAGACCTCACCTATATCTCTGACAGGAAGGTGCCTCTACATTACTATCCATCAGGGGGACGAAAACATCTTTCCACTCCATGATGGCCCAGCTAATCAGACTGTAGAAGCCCAACCAATGAGAAGCCACCATACTTTGGATTCCCAGCTTCTTCCAATGGACTCTTTGGTTATCACAGTGCCTCTCAACTCCCTCCTTTTCCCCATAAAAGCAAGTTCCTTTTCTTTGTGCTCTGGATTTGCCTATGGTGTGCTGTCATTCACTTTTACCAAACTGGAATTCCTCTGCTATCAGTAAATAAACTCACTTTTGCTGCTAAAGTAGCTGGCTATTATATTACTAAAGCTGACATACTTGGTGTCAGAAGTGGGATCCAAAGGAGGTGGACGCCAGAGATGATGGCTCCCAGAACTGAATGAGGTACCTGCAAAGTCCGTTATGCTCATTGGTTCTGTGGTCAGCACCTGCTTTCAGTCTGGAGTCTCATTTTGGGTTCCAAGCTCCACTCTCTTTGCACTTTGAGCTCCTGGACTTCATCTGGGATTTGGAAAGGTTTTGTTCTTTCTGGATCAAGGCTTCTTCATTAGTGAGTATTAAGTTGTTTTCTGGAGCATGGTAGTGAGGTTCTCTTTTGAGGACCAAGCTAAGTGGGATCTAAGAGTTTGTTTTATTCCTTTTGGAGTCTGGGCCAGGACTGCAGCAACTTTCTTAGAATTCTAGGCTAACTTGAGAAAATAAGACTCTGACCATCTAAATGTCCTGAGGGCAGCCCTCCTTTGGGGATTCCAGTTGGTTTCATGTTAAAAACTACAGGCTCCCCACATGTGCATTTTTAACAAAGTGGGCTGAAAAATCTAAAGGTTACTCAGAATTACCATGGCCATTATGAGGAATTTTCAATCTTCCTAAACTCATTTTTAAGATTACATTGGAGGACTCTGATTTTAAAATTAAAACAAATGGTATATTTGTTAGTACGGATAAGCTTTCAAATACACTTAATACTCTAAAACTGCTTCTCGGCAAGGTACTGTTTCTAAATTGGCAGATGCAACCAAAAAATTAGATTAAAAAAAAGAACAAAATGACTTCTGAAACCTCCTACTTCTTATGTTCCCCTCCCTCTAAATTCTTTGTCTTAGGGCCATCTTGTGTATCTTCTTTGGCTCTTCTGTCTCAGGACTCCACCTTGTACTCTGGCCCCACCCCCAATGCCATCTTCCATCTTTCCTCTGTGAAAACCAGCCCCTTTAAAACTGAACTATCATCTGAGGATCCAAATGTTAAACCCCTAGTTACTGTTTCTAAGTTAACTGGAGCAAATAAACAAGAAGGAAAGATTTAAATAGCAATTGCCTTAGATTTTTGGTATTTCTGTCTGTTGAAGGGTTTTGGGAATTCATCCATCCTGTTCAAAAGGGGGAATCTTTGTTTTAAAAAAGTTCACCTTAAGGAGCACTCCTAAAAGAGAGGAGTCCAAATCCTTCGGGATCCAATGTAATGCATTCTTTGATTTGCAGAAGCTTCTAAAAGGCAAATTGACTTCATAAAGAGCTCTAAAAGCATCTTTACAGTATGCCAGAAACACAATTTGGATCTAACTATTCTTTTGAGTTTGATCTGAGACACGGCTGAAATTTAAAACAAACCAGTGGGTCCCTGTTTCCTTCTGTCTGTATTTTCATGTGTCTGTATGTGTGTGTGTGTATACATGTGTTATAGATGTGTTTTTTTCATTTCCTACCTGCTGATGGTATTGCTAAAATTGATCTGGAGAAGAGCTCTATTTAATTGGCTTAAAAACAAACAAGCAATGGGACTTCCCTGGTGGTCAATGGTTAAGACTTCAAGCTTTCACTTCGAGGGGTCAGGGTGGGCGGATGGGAGTTGATCCCTGGTCTGGGAACTAAGATCTCACATGTCACAAATCACAGCCAACAAAACCAAACCAAACCAAAACAACCCAAAGCATTTATACCAGTTGAAATATAACAGACTGGATCCAGCACTTTTCAGGTTTATATGATCTGAGATTAATTTTGGCATATTAAAGCAAGTTCGGAGTTTTTAAGTAAAACAAGCATATCTTTAGAGGTATCAACCCTGAAAATAATGCAGGCATACAACTTTTATTCTCCTTGAGTTTACTGGTCAGGTAAGTTCATGTTATCTTTGTTACAAAACTTGTCGGCAAGAAAAGTAACTTGGTATGATAAAATTTTTGTGAGTGATCTAAACAAGTAAATTGGATGTGAATGAGATAAGAGGTTAACAGGCATTGCTTTTAGGTAGCTTCCTCCAATCTTTCTGGGGAATGTTCTTATGTACTTTTTTTCCTACTTTTTTTTTTTTCTTTTGTTTTCAGTCCCTATAAGAAAAGAGAAGAATTTTCAGTAATGCTTTTCAAACTACAACTGGTAAATCAATGAATCATGAGATTAATTGAGTGGAGGCACAATATGCTATCTGTTTAAAAGGAACAGACTAGAAAATTATGAGACAACATTGCACATAATAAAGGTAAAAATTGCACCATAAAACTTTTTTCCAGTTACATATATATGTCCATATGCTGTTATAAACTGTAGCTTTCACTGTTTTAGTAAAAAAAAAAAAAATTTAAGCTTTGACCCAGAGGACAGGATAGACTGAGGGACTGACTGCTCCCCATTCCCATTTGGACTCAAGAATGCTGACACCAACGATGAAGGGAAACTTGTTATACTGGGTTGATCAAAAAGTTCCTTTGGTTTTTAAGTAAAAATAAGACACATTTTTCACTTTCACCAAGAACTTTATTGAATAACATATTCACTGTTTTGTTCCATAACCTACTGCCATTTTCCAGGCAACTTCATAATTCCACCTTTCCCAAACTTATTATCTTTTTTAGCAAAGAACTGTTACAGGTGCCTTTTACTCTAGGAAGCTGAAATTTTTTTGCCATTAAGATAATTTTGAAAAGACCAAAATAAATGGAAATTCAAAGGTGCAATGTCTGGTGAACACTGCAGATGAATCAGAACTTCCTAGCCAACCTGACCAGTTTTTGCCTGGTCATCAAAGAAACATGGAGTTTTACATTACCTTGATGGAAGATTGTGGGCTTTCTGTTGACTAATTTTGAACACTTTTTGTTGATTGCTGCTTTCAGTGGGTCTAATTGGGAGCAGTACTTGGTGGAAATAATTGTTTGGTTTTACAAAAGGAGTTCATAATAGAGGACTCCTTTCCAATCCCACCATCTTCCAATATCACTTCTTTGGATGAAGACTGGCCTCTGGTGAGGTTGGTGGTGGTTCATTTTGCTTGCCCATGATCTCTTCTGTTCCACGTTATTGTACGGTGTCTACTTTTCATTGCCCATCACAATTTATTTTAAAAATAGAAAGTTTTTGCTATGTTTCAGTAGAATCACATGTGGAAATATGGTCAAGGTTTTTTCCACTTCACTTATGTAGAACCCAAATTTATCAAAGCGATTAACACAAACAAGCTGGTGAAAGTGATTCTCAATGCTTGATTTGAGTATTTTGAGCATGTCAGCTATCTCTCAAGTGGTATAATGCTGACTGTTCTATTAATGTCTTGACTTGATCAGTATCAACTTCAACTGCTCTACCCAACTGTGGAGCATCACCCAGTGAGAGATCTCCAGCCTGAAACTTCACAAACCACTTTTGACACGTTTGATCACTCACACCACCTTCTCCATATACTGCACAAATTTTTTTGTGTGTTTCAGCTGTGTTTTTCTCTCTTGAAATAATAAAGCACAATATGCTGAAAGTCTTGCCTTTTTCTTCCACCTTCAATATTAAAACAGCTATACAAAAATTTACTACTTTTGATAAAATTTTAATGCACGCAAGTATGACAGGTGTAGTAATATAACCTAACAAAATTGTTTCAAATGAAGTTAAAAACAACTGTTACTAGAGCCATCATACAGAAAAAAAAATCAAAGGAACCTTTCAGCCAACTCACAGAATCTGATCACCAAAGCATGACAAGCATGACTGAATGGCGGGCTGTCCCACCGTCTTTCCTGTGCCCCATCTTCCATCTAGGCTGCAGAGTCGAGACATCCTAAAAACTCCATTTCCCTGACCCCACTGCAGCAGAGCACCAGACGGGAGTCAGCATCCACTCTTCAGGTGCTGTGGTAGACTCCAGATGGCTTGCATCCCTAACCCCAGCTCTACTCCTCCCACTGAGAAAGTGAAAGGCGCTTATTCGTGTCCAGCTCTTTGTGACCCCATGGACTATACGCTTCATGGAATTCTCCAGACCAGAATACTGGAGTGGGTAGCCTTTCCCTTCGCCAGGGGATCTTCCCAATCCAGGGATGGAACCCAGGTCTCCCTCATTGCAGGCGGATTCTTTACCAGCTGAGCTATCAGGGAAGACTCCCACTGAGCGGTGGAATCTAATTCCTCTTCCCTGGAATCTGATCTGGCCTTGGGTATTTGTTCAGCCAAAAGAATGCAGCAGCTATGACCTTCTCAAACTCTGAGTATAGTTCATAAGAGGCCTTGCAGCTTCCATCTAGGCCACCCTCTTGGAATGCTTGCTCTAGGGCCTTTGTCATGTGAGAAATCTGACTGCACTGGGACAACCATGCTGTCTGTGACCCAAACATCGTGAAGACCCTGGAGGATGAGAAAGTATGTGGAAGTGCTCATTACAGGCATGAAGAAGCTGTCCTGGAAAGAAATCTTTCAGCTGTAGCTGCTTCCAGTACAGATCCGAACCACCTAACCAAGCCCTCTCCTGACTCACAAAATTATGATCAAAATAAAAGTTATTTAGGCCACAAAGTTTTAGGGTACTTTGTTACATAACAACATTAACAGAAGAGATTTTTCTTCTCAAAACTTGCATTTAGAACTGGGTTAAGCAGAGAGACAGTGGCATGCTTTGCTCTTAGGGTGTCTTGAAGTAGATCTCTGATAAACAGGGTACTTTATTTCAGGCCTCCACCCTCACAGGTGTCAGAGTAGGGCAAGTTTTAGGACAGGACACAGGAATCAAGAGCCATCGCGCTGAGAGAATCCAAAGGCTAACACTAAGGACCACAGGAGAGCCAGGAAGAGCTTAGGGTACAAAGTCAGAAGTGAAGCAAGACAGATAAACTCAGACAGCTAACATTTGCTGGACAGTGACTATGTCAGGAACGCATTAGCACTCTGTGAACATGATTTCATTTGATAGCTGCCCCCCTCCCCCAACTATCCCAGGTTACTCTGATTACTCACATTTCATAAATGAAGAAATCAAGGCACAAGGAAGTTAAGTAATTTCACAAAGTCCTACAACGGGTAAATGGCAGAGCCTGGATTCATCTGGCCCAAAGCTGGTACTCCTGCTAGCCACTCACCAGCATGGCTCCCAAGAACCAGGGCCAGGTCACTCAAAGGAGGGCAAAAACCAGTTCTTAAAGAATTCAGTTATAAGAGAGGGTCGGTAATCCTCCAGACGAGGAGCTAGGCAAGGTGACCCCAGCTGACAGGACAAAGGGTGAATTCCCGGTGATGGAGGTGAGTATGGGCCTGTTGGAGACGCCCAGTTATAGCTGGAGAGGTGAATGTCCATCACGAAGCCTGAGCCAGGAGGGCACCCGGGTCTGAGGCACACACCTGCCTCATGCATCCCTGCGATCATCTACCAGGCTTAGGCCACTGTCAGCCCTGGACAGTCAGCCTCCCATGGTGGTCACCTGCAGACACAGGTTCAGCGCCTCCTCTACCAACCTCATGTGATCCTAACCCAGGAGAGCTTGTTCGTGGCTCCATTTCTGACCGAAATCCCTCCTGTGGCCTCGCCTGCTTCTGGTGATTTCTCCCTCCTTCTGGCACTCAAACCATGGCTTCCCTCCAGGTTTTCTGGCTAAGCATGCCTTGCCCTGGCCCTGACTCCATGGTCTTCCCATGACTCAGGGCTCTGGCTCCCTGCCCAGGACCCCACCCTCCTTATGTTCTGCTCCTCCCAGCTAAGGCCCCAGGGGAGGAAAGAATAGGAATGTTTACCTCAGAGCTGCTGGCTTACTAAGACCCTCCACCCTTACCACTGAATCAACAACTTGGGCCTTCTGGTTCTGTGAACACAGCTACTGACCCAACCACACCTGCAGAACACTGAGGATACACAGTGACCCACGAAGCTGTAAGCAGGGGATCAGCCTGAGTGGCTGGTACTCCATCAGGGAACTGGCTCCTCACTACAGAACACACCCAGCGGCCCACAGCCCACAGCCCTGAAGTCTGCCTGTCCTACCCTGTCTCGAGGTTGCGGGTGTTCAAGCAAAAGGAAGGAACATCAGAAACAGGCTTGCTCAACAGACCTGATGCCTGGAGTCCCAAGTCTTTAGCTAACACTTGCTTCCCAAACTCCAGCACATGAGCTTTAGTTCAGTCCAGAGTCTGCTCCCATTTCTACTCTCACTAGGAACCCTTCCAGCGTTGTTTCGGCTCTTCAGCTTTAGACCCCTCGTCTGTGACAAAGGGAATAATGCATGGTAAGCACCTAGGGCAGTATCAGGAGCACAGCTGATGAACAAAAACAGCGGCCATTGATTCAAGAAAGAATCATCAACAGATGCTTAAGTTAATGAGTTAAAGTTTGATGAAGAACAAGATAGCTATATAATCTTAAAGATGTCGCTGTTCTTGTTTAGTCAACTAAACCATGTCTGAATCTTTTACGACTCTGTGGACTGGAGCCCACCAGGTTCCTCTGTCCATGGAATTCTCCAGGCAAGAATACTGGAGTGGGTTGCCATTTCCTTCTCCAGGGGATCTTCCTGATTCAGGGATCAAACTCCCGTCTCCTACACTGGCAGACAGATTCTTTACCAGCGAGCCACTTAAGCCCAACTTTAAAGTAGCTCTACACAAATTACTTATTAAAGGGAAAATAATCAAAGGACACTATCAAGAGAGTAAAAAAACCCACAAATGAGAGTAAATATTTGCAAAGCATACATACGACAAGGAGTTAATATTCAGAATACAGAACTAAACTTCTACAATTCAACAACAACAAATGTAATTCAAAGGACTCAAATAGATATATCTCCAAAGAAGAAATACAAGTGTTCAATAAGCTCATGAGAAGATACTCAACATCACTAATCACCAGGGAAATGCAAATCAGAACTATAATGAGATACCACTTAAAACCTATTAGGAGAGCTATCGTTAAAACAAAAACAAAACAGAAAAACACGTATGTTGGCCAAGGATGTGGAGAAACTGGAATCCAAGTGCACAGCTGGTGGAAATATAAAATGGTGCTACCACTGTGGAAAGATGGAAAAGCCATTGTGACAGTTCTTCATAAAGTTAAAAACTGAACTGCCATATAAATCCAGCAAATCTACTCCTGCATTTATACTCAAAAGACTTGAAAGCAGGGATTCAGATACTTGTACACCAATGTTCAGAGGCAGAAACAACTGAAGTTGTCCACTAATAAATAAAATGGATCAACAAAATATGATGTATACATACAATGGAACCTTAGCCATAAAAGGAGATTCTGATACCTGCTACAGCATGGATGTAGTAAACACTATACTTGGTGGAAAAAAGCAGACACTGAAAGAAATATTTTATGATTCCACTTGCACTAAGTACTCAGAACAGGCAATTTCATAGAGACAGAAAGTAGAATAGAGGTCACCAGGGGCTGCAGAAAGAAGGGTAGTGGGCTGTATTGTTTAATGGTGAGTTTTAGTCTGAGGTAATAAAAAGTGTTCTCAAACTAAATGGTGATGATGGCTGAAAACACTGTGAATATACTGGGTTGTTAAACTTAAAATGATAAACTTTATATGTATATTTTACCATCATTTTTTAAACATAAAGGGTGCTGCAGTCGTGTCCGACTCTGTGCGACCCCATAGACGGCAGCCCACCAGGCTCCCCTGTCCCTGGGATTCTCCAGGCAAGAACACTGGAGTGGGTTGCCATTTCCTTCTCCAATGCATGAAAGTGAAAAGTGAAAGTGAAGTTGCTCAGTCGTGTCCGACTTTTCACAATCCCATGGACTGCAGCCCACCAGGCTCCTCCGTCCATGGGATTTTCCAGGCAAGAGTACTGGAGTGGGGTGCCATGGCCTTCTCCAAACATACAGGGTACTCAGGTCTGAAGCAGCATGAAGTCCCTTTGAACTCTCTAGACTGACTGGTGAGGGCTTGCTTGACACTGGCCCACACTGAGAAGACACATGTGGGATAAAGTTAAAATTGAGCAGAACAGGAACAACAGACAATGAAAGAAGAGGTTTAAATCAGGGTCTTTCAGGGCTCGGCAGTAACATTTGGGGCTTGCAGGCTATGGGGTCCATGGTGCAACTTCTCAATTTTGCAGGTTTGGCCTGAGAGTAGCCATAAACATACATAAATGAATGAGAAGGGCTGTGTTTTAATGAAACCTTATTTATAAAAAATAGGAGGCTTCTGCCAATCCTTGGTCTAAATAAAAGTGTGGGAGGGGAAGAGGGTCAGCAAGGCATCATGTTTTTTAATATTATATGAACACAACAAAAGAGGGAGCCCTGTGAGATTAGGAAAACCATCCTGAACCACACAACTCCTTCTAAAAATTCCAGGAAACTAATTTCATATAAAAATAAACAGCAGAAAATTACTAAGGTCAAATCTCAAAGTTATTATTTAAAAAAAGACAGAAGTATAACATTTCTGTAAGATGAGACCACACCAGAAATACATGCATACAAAATAGCTCTAATTACAACCATTTTAAAACTAGCTAAATATTAATAAGAAAATTATATATGACACGAAAGAACCGCGGTGAATGGAATTAGAAAAATTCATAAGAGTTTTACTTTACTCAAAGTAACACTTAGAAGTAAAAGGGGAAAAGATTAAGACTAAATTAGAAGAAACACAAGACCAAATAAATGCAATTTTAAAATGCCTTTGGGAAAACAGGAGGAAAATTTTTCAAGAAATCACAGAAGACAGTAAAATGATTTGAATGAAAATGACAATATGGCAGATAAGTGAACAAAATATTAAAAAATCAAGAAAATATACATTAAAAAATTAAGGTATACATATCCTGGTATAAAATCAAGAAAATCTGTAAACACTTCCAGGAATGTTCTCAAATTGAGGAAAAAATATCTAAAACTACATATACACCATGTATCCATGTATCTAAGAATACTTAAACAACCAATACCAAGACATTCTAGTAAATTCACCAGACTTTCAGGAGAGAAAAAATCCTTTATGCATCTATGGGGGCAGGAAAAAAGCCAGTGGCTTATGCGAGAAACAAAAGGAGGATATTGTCAGGCTTTTTAACACCAATGCTTGATGCCAGAAGAAAATAATAGAGTAACTGAGTATCTTAAATCCAAGGCAAATAAAATGTGACTCAAAAGACTTTGTATCCAGCAAAACTGACTTTCATATATAAAAAAGCACATACTATTATCAACATGCAAGAGCTCAGGAAGGGCCTTCTGGAAAATAGCAGATATAAGCCCAAATATTTTTTTTTTTTTTTTTTTAGCCCAAATCTTGAGTTAGAATTTGGGTAGTGGAAGAAGGGGTATAGTATAAGCAGATGGCATAGTATAAACAAAAGCATAGAGATGGGGAAACAAAGAATATTTTCAAGGATTGTTATTTTTTTCACTAACTTATTCATCCTTCCGGAGAAGGCAATGGCAACCCACTCCAGTACTCTTGCCTGGAAAATCCCATGGACGGAGGAGCCTGGTGGGCTGCAGTCCATGGGGTCGTTAGGAGTCGGACACGACTGAGCAACTTCACTTTCACTTTTCACTTTCATGCATTGGAGAAGGAAATGGCAACCCACTCCAGTGTTCTTGCCTGGAGAGTCCCAGGGACGGGGGAGCCTGGTGGGCTGCCGTCTATGGGGTCACATAGAGTCGGACACGACTGAAGTGACTTAGCAGCAGCAGCAGCAGCATTCATCCTTCAAATCTAAACAATACTTTCTCAGAGAACCTTCCCTGATCCTACCAGACTAGGTCAGGTTCTCTGTTACGTGCTCTCTTAGCTCATTCTTGTCTCTAATTTGAACCACTGTTGTTATAACAAAATAATGAATTGTGAAACTGGTCATTTACCATCTCCTCCCCTAGAACATAAAGCTTTCTGAAGCCAGGGACTCAGGATGACAGAGTCACATCATAATCCTACTGCCCAGCCCGAAGCCTTGCATCACAGTCACTCAAAAATGTGCTGAGTTAATGAATGGGTGGATCCACTTAGCTGGAATGGAGGGTTGTACACAAGACTACAAAAATTGGGAATTTTACTGGGAATCAGATTGTGAATGACCTAGAACGCTAGGGTTAAATGCTTAGATTTTTATTCTTCTTGCTTTTTAAATTTAAAAACAGTGATGATTTAGCAAAGAATATACTGGAGGATTAAGTCTCTCATCTCTCACTAGGGTATAAACTCTTGAGAGCTGGTGTGCTCACACAATGACTGATTAGGAAAACAATACCCATTATTTTATAAACGAGCCTTGAATAAATGTCAAGTTCTCTGAGGCGGTAGTGGGTACCTTTTAAGCAAAAAGAGGCAAGGCCAAAAAGTTCGTTCCATAATGTCTTATGGTAAACCCTGAATGAACTTTTTGGCCAAGCCAATATTTGGCTAAACACTCTGTGAATCAACTTCATCTTTCAAGGGCTCAGTAGCACTTTCTTAAAAGATCAACTTCCCTCAGTGCTGTGTCTCCCAGAGTGACTGGATTGGGTGTCAGTCTCTATGTTTTGGGACATAATTTAATTATGGACTATACCTTTAATAACTTTCAGAGGCCAAGGACAACATGCAAATAAGCACAAACTTTTTTTCTTTTTAAAGAATAAAACAGCCACCCAGTCAAAAACTGAAGCACACAGAAGGATATAAAGTGAAAACCAAGTCTCACAGACTCCCAGCTCTCCTTCCCAGATGATCCTGGTTAAGTTTCTTGTGTAAATTTTTATTTCTAAAATGTTGTTATTAATGCAATAGGAAAACTACACAGTCCATATTTCTTATGAAGGTTCAATCTTCTAGATCCTGTTTGACCTAATCAGAGGCTAAATTCAGGTCCCAAATAAAGAAACTTAAAATTTTCTTGAAATCCAACACAAAACTTAGATCTAAATAGACTCAAGGAAAAAAACAAAATTAATACATATGTATTAGTTTTTAAGTCAGATTTCATTTTATTTCTTACTACCCATGGTAAAATAAACTCTTCTAAGATTTTTTAAAATAGTGTAAGTTGGTAGTCATCTGAAAACCATTTATTAACTAATTAAACCCTAAATCCATGCAGAAAAAGTATCAAATGCACTCGAGGTCAAAATGAAACAAGGACATAAGCACCTGTATGCCTTGACAAAGCAACAGCTCCTGGTAAAATTCCTGATATTCAAGAGAGATTTAAAAATAAATGTCCTGTTAATTTCAATGTTGCCTGTAAGCAGATCTCAACTGATCCTTAGATGATGAGGTTAAGGTAAACATAACTGCCTACTGGGGGGGCTGAAATAACCTGGGACTTGTAAGAGGTGGGAAGTAATCCAATTAACAGAAGCATTGAAAATATGTGATCTTACAACAAAATGAGTACCAATTTGAAAAATGTCTATGGGCATTTTCTTCTCCAAATAGAGAGCAGAGTGAATACGGGGAATTAATTTTAAACAATACTCCTAGGATCTAAGGCAACCGTATGTCTGGGGCTACTAAACTCTCCAAAGCCTGAATATTAACAAGTTCCTTGCATGGTAATTATTCTAATTTTTCAGTTAAAAAAACTAATGTAACAAACAGTCAACAAATTCAAACTCTTATTAAAATCAGCCTCTAGTTCTTCATACTCCATCCACAAAAAGAGCTACGTAATTGTGCCCTCTTTATTTAGGGTTTCTTTTGTTTGGGGGAGGGGATGGTGCCACAGCTTGCAGCAAGTGGGATCTTAGTCCTTACTACGGATGAAACTGACACCCCCTGCAATGAAACCACTGAGTCTTAACCACTGGACCGCCAGAGAACTGCCCTTTCTCAAAGATGCAAACCATCTTCCTCCTGTGCAAATGAGGCTCACCTGGCTGCAACAGGCTGCACCTGTCACAAGGCAGAAACCTGAAGGTGTTCAGAAAGGCAGGTGACACGCGGTCATTTAGTCTGCTGCTGCTGCTGCTAAGTCGCTTCAGTCGTGTCCGACTCTGTGCGATCCCATAGACAGCAGCCCACCAGGCTCCTCTGTCCCTGGGATTCTCCAGGCAAGAACACTGGAGTGCCTCTTTTCAACTGCAGTGAGCTGGTGTCCTAACATTGAAGACTAACTAGTGAAACTGCTAAACAAAGCCCATGCCAGTAGAGGAAAGGGGTCTTTAGACCTGATGAAGAGCTGTCCAGCCCGTTCTTTTATTTAGTTATTTTTAAAATATTTATTTGGACACGGTATCTTCGATCTTCGTTGTAGCATGCAGGAATCTTTTTTTTTTTTCTCCTGAGTTGCAGCATGTGGGATCTAGTTCCCTGACCAGGGATGGAACCTGGGTCCCATACATTGGGAATGTGGAGTCTTAAGCCACTGGACCGCCAAGTTCCTAGGCCAGTCTTTTCTTATGTCTATTGTTCTTAAGGAAAAGATTCCTCTAAGGTGAGCCAAGCTCAGTGGCTCACTTTAACTTAGAGCAACTACTTGCTGCTTCACGAGTTTCCAGCCATCTAACAGGATTCTCCTAAGTCAGCTCTCACTCCAGCAGTGCTCTGCATCCCTGCTTGGGAAGGTCCGAGGGAAGCAGATGAAATTAATTAGGATACAGCCCATCAAAGCCAAGGCAAGTATTTTACCAGCTGTGTACAGAGACCTTCCCACAACCATGGCAAAGGCCACAGAAGAAATATTTTTACCACAGAGAGTTCCACAGTCACTGTCCTTTTTGACTCACTCCTCCTCTCTTCAGCTCTCTGCCCTGACAATCTCAGCCAGTCCACCATGTTTGTTCTCACAGAGGCACAAGGATTTCTTTTAAGATTATTTTTGTGGTTTACCCAACTAACCGGGAAATCAGGCCTGTTGGGATAGACGGTAAAATCAAATAAACAATCCTCTGAATGTCTGGGAAACGGCTGCTGGGCCTTCAACTTCAGGAGACACTCGGGCCAGCTGTGCTCTTCTACACGGGGTCCTCCTCGTCCATCGCCACGTCGTCGCTGGCATTCTGCTGCTGCTCGGCCTCTGGCCCCGCGGGGAGGATGCTTGTGACGGTGTGGAGCAGAGCTTCGATCTGCTCCTCTGTCAGCCGTTCCTCACTCTCCTCCACCATCTGCAGAAGGAAAAAAAACCCCCCAGGACTTACAAGGAGCCTCACAGACTGGGCCCACCCCCGCCCTCCCCTCCCCATGTTGTTCCTGGTCTCGGCCCAGCCCCTCAGCACAGAGCTCAGGGTCTGGCTCCTGAGCTGCCCTGGGTCTCCAGGCCCTTTCCGCTGTAACTCCCCAGGAGGCAGAAGCCTGCTTAAATTCCAGGGTAAGCCGATGTGGCTGCTCCACACGAGTCAGTGAAAAAAGCAAGCTGCAGGTTAGCATTTTTTCTTAAAGAAAAAGCAAACCCTAACAGTTCCCTACCCATCCACCTACACACAAAAATACACTACATAGACAAAGAAAACTCACCCGGGTAAAATGGCATTTTATATACACTTTGATGCATCACAACCAGCACATCTGCTAACTTATGTCCTGTAGCAGCAGCTCAGTTGATGACTGCCCACTATGTGCCAAATGGTTTGTTTACTTTTTCTAATCCTTACTACTATCCCCACTGACAACAGCTCCTGGGCCTGGCACTGCGTCTTGCGCTTCACACCCATTTTTCCTTTTAAACCTCATGACAAGCTCAGCAAAGGGCAGATCTAGAATCCCAAGCCAGACCTGTCCATCTCTGATTCCTACAATCTAACACACGCCATGGGCCACTGTCATCTCCTGGGGATGCAGGATGCCTGAGGAGTGACGGTTGGGAAACAATCTCCCACCGCCCCATCAAAGATCCATTTATAGCCCAGTTTCTGAAATGGTCCTGGACATCTGAACGTACAGATGAGATCCACACTTGCAAGCCTAACCTCTAATCCTCAATGTTAATAAACACAAACACAATGTCATCAACCATCTTCTGAAAGCGTCACGCAAGCAGTCCAGTTATTTCACCACGCTCACGTGCAGGCACTAGCCATCTGTCAAAACCGCCTTCTCAACAAAGGTGTCCAGGGTCTGTCCTATGGCATTTCCCAGGAACAGTGTCTGGAATCTGGCAACTAAGACCAAAAGGAGTTCCAGAAAGAAATCCTGGCAGATTTAAGTACAGCATGATGACAAGCGAGGCTTACAATCCTCAAAAGGACTTCAGTCTGACGGCCTAGCTGCACAAACAACAGTGCAGAAGTTAAAGAAGCCAGGTGACAGGCCCAAGATCAAAGTTCTGGCAAACCGCCAGCCTCTTCATTCACCTCAGTCCAAAAATGTTTCCACAACTAGAGAGTAACACTGGGTGTTCTAGAATAAAGATTCAGAGTGAGGAAAAAAAAAAAAAAAAGATCCAGAGTGAACCAATGGAGCTACTTCCCATTATGCTGCAAAGTAAAACAACCACACTTAATAAAGATTCAAAGGCTCCATGAAAAAGAAAAAATCCTCAAAAGCCCACTTTTATTTATTTTTAATTTTATTTTTAATTTTTTTATATTATACTCTTTATTTTTTTCTATTTTAAGAATAATTTTTATTTTTTATTTATTTATTTATTTTACTTTACAATATTGTATTGGTTTTGCCATACATCAACATGCATCCGCCACGGGTGTACACGTGTTCCCCATCCTGAACCCCCCTCCCTCCTCCCTCCCCATACCATCCCTCTGGGTCATCCCAGTGCACCAGCCCCATGCTTCCTGTATCCTGCATCGAACCTGGACTGGCGATTCATTTCTTATATGATATTATAAAAGCCCACTTTTAAAATCAGCCATGTAAAATTACAGTCTGTAAAAGGAAATATTCTACCACACACTGCCTCCAAAGAATGAAGGGGGAGAAAGGAGAGATATACCTGATTTGATAATTTAATCTTGAGGGAAAAGTGATCTCTATTCAGGAGAACAATGTCTCCCAGCTTATGAATAACCGGCACACACAGTTGCTGATGAACCGTTTCCTGCCGCAGGTGAAGAATGTGAAAGAGACTGTTGTGAGACCAGTGACAACCTCCCATCATTATCAGCGCTCCTTCTCACAATCACTGCACCAGAGCTTCTCAAGGCCGCTGTACGTAAAGCGAGGACAATCAACAGACGAGTACAAGGAGGCTCAGCACCACAAGGAAAACTGATCTGATCTTACAGCAAACAGGGCAAGGTCTCTTGAGACTTCGAATCCCAGCTCCTCCTAGAACTCCATGGCCTCCAGTAGGAGATTTCTATCAGCTCCTCTCTTGGAGACACTGGATGGCACACCAGAGTCCACTGATTTGAAACAGTTTGGTTATATGAGCTCTGAGGGGTCTTCTTAGAAAACCAAACAGGGAGGATTTCCAGAGGCCACCTTCCTGCATCCAGTCTCTGGGTCTGACAGATCTGGTTTCAGTTAGGTGTGTTCTTGGCAATAGGGCTGACAAGTTTTACTAACTTTTGGCCAAAGGTGCCAACAGCAGATGCTTTTATTAGCAAACAACCCTCAGGAACAATTATAGTCAGGAAAATTTCTTTCCCAGTCACAGAAGAAAATATGAACTGTATTAAGCAAGATGAAATATACACAAAAAAGAAACTTGCAGAAACAAGAACTTACTAACCCCTCTTGGATCGCTAGAGTCAAAAATAATAACACTACTCTTCAACTTTTCTCTCCAACACAGAAGTAACAGAGCTCAAATAAAGAAATGCAGAGTGGTGTCTCAACATTCCAAAATATCAAAGGGTTCAAGTTGTTCAGAATATAAGGGCAAATGAAACGTAAAAAAAAAGTATTTGAGGGGAGTCAACATAAACGATACATTTTTTATCATACGTGAAGATTATATTAGTTACCAGGGGCTGTCAGACTGGGCTGCTGTACTCCAAAAATGTTTCTCACTTAGTCTAAGTTGCCAAGCCTAACCTCCTGCTCTGCTCAAAACAACTAAAAATCTAAGAACAACAGGCACTTCTAGCTATTTGACCCAGAATAGTTCACTTTACCTCTATAAATTTCAATTTTCTCTAAAGTAAAATTAAAGTAATGCCTATAATAAGGACCAAAAAGGACACACATTTCAGTGTTTTATAAAGCAGGAAACTATATGATTCCAGCCTTTTTATAATCACTAGATTACAACAGGCACTGATGGTAGCGCCAATTAGGACCATGGCCTGTGAGGCCCAGGAGTTCACATTCTGTTGTCAGGCCAGAGGTCCCAAACGGTCCCAAATGAAGATACAAAAGGGCACGGCAGAAGTCTCAGAGCTGGTGGCCTCCCCATCTCCTCACATACAGCAGGCAGTCAGCTGTGGATCTGAGGATCACAACAAACCATGGCTGAAGGATTAACCAGGATAATAGAAAAAGAGAAGTTTTTCGGCCTCCAACACTGAATCCTGACAGATGCTGGATGTTGGGATTACTTCTGGACCTAGGGAGAACACACGGCTGTAAAGCTAACATGGGGAAATTCTCAAGTTCTCTGCACCTTCCTACCTAGGGAAAACCTCATTTCTTATCCCTTTCTGGTGAGAAGAGACCTTGCTACACACCTTGGTAAATGACTTGCTACTCTTTATGGCCAGATCCCTGGCTGGGAAAAATCTGGCCAAAAAATGCTGGGAAACAACACAGACAGCTTTTAACAAGGTCTATCTACCTGCGGAAAGGAGGAGAAGAGGATAAAGAGAGTCTGAGGAGACGTCAGAGACCTTTCTCCTCACTATGCAGCAGCTCAGGGCTTAGAGGAAGAACAGGGCTTCTGAATCACACAGACCACTCAGGCACTCACTAGCCGAGACTACGGTGAGGGCATTAAAGGTGATACACACAGTTTCTGGCCCTGAGTCTGGCATAGAGCAGGCCATCTTAATAGCAGCTAATCCTACCAAGTCCTGAGAGCCTTCCGCAGGCTCCAGGATGAGGTCACGCTAATCCTCCTCATCTCTTCTCTCCATCTGTCATTAAGCCATGAATAACATATGTTGCTGATTAAAGTTGGAGGAGACATGACATGTGATCTTTAACCCAGAGGGATGGGGATTATTTTCTTGCTGTTTTGCTTTTTTTTCTTTTCTAAGCTGAATTTCCAATATAGTCAAAAGCATCAGAATAATTGACGGTATTAGAAAAAAAAAAGTTTATTTAGCCTGAAGACCAGTTCCTCCTAAAAGACACCCTTTATGGAAGGAATTCTTCTAATTTAATTTTGGGTGCATTTTAAAGGGTAGAAACAAAATGCTGAGAGGACAATAAAACTTTTAGTCAAAAAGTAAATATCCCAGGACTCTCTTAAAAAGGGTTTGGTTTTATTTTTTTTTTAAGCAACTCTTAAACATCAGAGGTATTTTCTGCCATTTTCTTCCACATTTTTCTAAAGGAAATTTGATAAAGAGCTAAATACTTCTAAAAGTGATTTTGAAAACTGCTTTATTTTCATCTTATTAATTCTCCAGCCAAAGTTTTTTACTTGCAATTGAATGGTCTGCCTAATATTTAAGAGCTTAACAGTGGTCTCCACCCGGGACACGGAAGGAAAGCGCACCACACAGAAGGGCCACAACCGCTCAGTCTGCAATCCGGGGCCACTTCACAGTCTCCTCACATCTCCTCTGCCGTCTGCCCTGGAGCGCGCGCGTGCGCGTGCGTGCGTGTGTGTACGCATGCGCATGCGCGTCCTCAGTCGCTCAGTGGCGTCTGATTCTTTGAGACCCCATGAACTGTAGCCCACCAGGATCCTCTTTCCATGGGATTTTTCAGGCAAGAATACTGGAGTGGGTTGCCATTTCCTCCTTCGGGGTATCTTCCCGACCCAGGGATCGAACCCACATCTCTTGTCTCCTGCACTGGCAGGCAGCTTCTTTATCACTGAGCCACCTGGGAAGCCCTACTCTGGCTTTCCCAATCCTAAAACTTAATGCTGTGCTTGCAGTTTAGACTCTGTAAGTATTGAGTTTCCACTGAATGGTTACATGCAAAGGGAAACTAGATGATCAAATGTGTGGTTTGAGAAAGCAAACTATGATTGTGGTACGGAAGATGGGCAGGCAGGGGCTGGACTGGAGGTAGGAAAACAGTGAGAAGACGACTGTAAGAGCTGAGCAGAGAAATAACAACAGGAATTACTGCAGTGCAGCAAGGGGAGAAGAAAGAGCAAGAGGTAGGAGAAGGAAGAGAAGCCGCAACTGACCGACTAGGAGCTAAAGGGAAACGAATGACTTCCAGGAGTCTAGCCTGGGACACTGGGCCAGGAGGGTGACAGCGTGAGCCTGCGGCAAAGTGCACATATGCTCCATTCATCGAGAGAAGAAATACAAGAGGAGGTCAAAAGTGTGTGGGGGGCGGGGGCAGCGAGGGGGGAGGATAAACTCCACCAGAGCCATGCTGAATCTAACCCTACAGAGAAGCAGTGGCTAGAAGGGTGTAGGACATGGAGGAGACAAAGAGCTGCCAAGTCAGATCCCCACATCCTACAGAAGGAGTGACATTTCTCCAGTCTTTCCTTTTCCCTAAGTCCATAGTAACTAGGATCAAATTGTTGAGGTTTCCTTTCACTTATAAAATGGATGGTCTAGCAGTCTTTTCAAATTATGACAGTTTCTGGCTTGTCTGAGGTCAGCCTTTAGAACCCATTTTACATCTCAGACCCAGAAACTAACCCATCCAAGTTCAACCCTCCTTCACTCACCAGCTGGATCTCAACAGCAGTCACAGGCCTGTGATTCAGCAGCTGAAGCTTTTCAGCTCTGTCAAAAGAAAAGTACAGAGCCTTCAAAACTCTTATACTCGTAAGGATTTTGAGTCTTCACCAAGCAGTTTAGAGAACACTTTGTCAGATAACACATGGAAGAACAACTTGGAACATGGCCCTCAGTTTCTTCAACTGTAAAATCAAAGAATGAGAATAGGAGAGTCCTCGATCAGTGACTCTTACTCAAGGGCACAACCATGGATTAGAATCCTAAAGAGTCCAGAGGCTTGGGTTATAAGAAATGTAACAGACAGTACAGCTGCAGTTTTAATAAACTGTATTTGGGAAATCTTAATTCAAATTATAGAAAGTAAAGATTTACAAAATCATCTTGGTTGTTCATCACTTCCAAATGGTTGAAAATTCCTTTTTGAGGTTAAGACTAAATGTCACTCAGACTTGACCTGTTAGTAAACAAAACCAAAGACTCCAAGGAGGCAGGAGGTAATGCATGGCAGTATAAGACAGAGTTTTCTGCCCTCAAAGAGCTCAGAATCCAGTTGGGAAAAGAAGGCTAATAAAAGCGAATTTTAACAAAAGATTCACAATGAAGACACCAGTTATCTGCCACAAGACAAAATATAGTTCATGGCTGCAGGGGTGGTTGAAATGCATGTGCTCTCAAAGATGACAGAACTTGTGGGACGTAGGCTCAAGAGGGAGGGAGACGTGTATACCTATGGCTGATCCACGCTGATGCACTGCAGAAACCAACACAACACTGTAATTATCTGTTAACTAAAAATAGTTTTTTTTTAAAAAGGTAGGACTTGAAAAAAGTGGCTTCAATGTTTGCCACCCCTGTGCAGGTGACAATTTCTACATTTCTCTCTCTGACCCTGGAGCTCTACAGCTTCCTCTTTTGAATTCAATTCAATAAACATATTCTGGAATAAAGTGATGAAATAAGCCACAATTCCCAGAGCCAGGTGTCTGGGGAAGCAGTAGTTACCCAGTTCTCCCTAAGCCTTGGTTTCATCACCTGTCAAACAGGAATGACTACAGTACTTACCTGTCTCATGAGAAGGTTACAAGGGACAAAAATTTTACGATTTAGAGCAAGAATGGCAACCACTTATTGCTTACTTTCCATATGGCAAGCACATTTAACCCTCAGACTTGAGGCTGAGACGGTAAAGAAATAATTTGTCCATGGCTACACAGCTAGTAAATGGCAGAGCTGAGACTCTGCTATCCAAGCTTA
Source organism: Bos grunniens (assembly GCF_055505025.1). Classification (NCBI taxonomy): domain Eukaryota; kingdom Metazoa; phylum Chordata; class Mammalia; order Artiodactyla; family Bovidae; genus Bos; species Bos grunniens. The sequence goes on from NC_141189.1 coordinate 14,785,292, forward strand.
TGTCCTGAACCATCTGCTTCTAAAAGTATTCAGTGTTCATAAAGACAACTCACACAGTCATTGCCCCATAAACGGCAGTCAGGATTAAGGCAGTGCAGTCAAGTTCTACCCCTCATAAGCCCCCAAACATGCACTCTAGCCTTGAAGGAGGGCATGGCAGCCCACTCCAGTATTCTTGTCCAGAGAATCCCATGGACAGAGGATCCTGGTGGGCTACAGTCCCTGGGATTGCAAGAGTCGAACATGACAATGCTCTTTCTTTCTTTTTCAGAGAGGAGAAGACTCTTGCACTGGGCCCTTAAGGATTTTCTAGGCGAAAAGGATGAGAGGAACGGGCAGTCAGGGCAGGAACAGCACATGTAAACATCCAGAAGAACGAACATTCACGGAGTTTTAGGAAATGGCTGCAAGAGAGGCTGTGGGACTCGAGGCTGAGAGTCAACTGGGCCAAGACCACAAAGGCCTGCACTACCAAGGAGTTACTCTAGAGGCACTGGGGAGCGAGCGGGGACAGGAGGGGCTGGCTGGGTCTGGAGAGCCCGGGAAAATGGAGGCAGAGACGCTGTGTAACACTCCCGGGTGAGAGAAAGCAAAGCTGTGTACTTAGGTGGCGGCGGCGGCAACGAGAGTCCTGATCTGCTCCTGGTCGCCCTCAGGTACAGTCAACAGGCCCTGACGACCGCCGAGGCTGGGGGTGTGGGGGGCGAAAGACGGGGAGAGCTGAGGCTTGCTGTCGGGTATTTAGCCTGTTTGGAAATACTGTATGAACTGAAATCTGAATTTGAGTTTGTGGTACTTTTGCAGCCACAATGAAGGACTCACCCAACAGCTTCTCTAGTCTTAGTTCGAGTTTGGTCTAGAACTAGAGAAAAAGATTAGAGCCGGCTTTATTATGAAGGAGTATGCAAAACCAGGAGAGTGGATATCACAGTCCAGAGGCCAGCTGCAGAGGAAATGAAGACCCACGGCAGCCACCGTCAAGCACCTCTCCTCACGGGGCTGGGGGAAGGCCGCAAAGGAGAAAGGAAAAGTCCAGGACAGAGGGTATCACCAATAGTGTCAAATGCTGAAGAGAGGACAGTAGGTTGACAGTAGAGAAGTCACTGGATTTGCCAAAAAGGAGGGCACTGGTGGCCTGGTCAGGCAGTTCAGCGGAATGATAGTGAAGGCGACAGCTGGACTGTGAGGACTGGGGAGTAACTGGAGGAAGTTCCTTTTCCTTTGTAAAGCAATTATCATCACTTTATTCAAATCTTCCAAATAGTCTTTGGTCTACACTTTTAGTATAAAAACCCCACAAGATGTGCACCACAGTACAGCTGGAGACATACAACACAAGTTCCACAACAGTCAAACATAACATGTAGACAGCACAAAACTTAGGTGAACTGAAATTATAAGATAAAGCAAAGTCCAATTTTGGAAAACAAAAATTAAAAGATTAAGGATCCCAAAATATTCTTAGCCCTAATGAGCTTTCACTGGACTCAAGTCATTTTGGAGGGAGGCATTCACAATATGACCCCATTAACCCAGCTTAGGAATTCTTGGGAGCCATGAGCGGCCGCACCAGGCACTCCGACAATAAATGGTAACCAGTTTGTGATTTGAAAATTCTAAAATTTGGCTCTAAATTAATTTCGCTCTAAAGTCACCAGGCTTTTGAAAGGCACCTTCTGTGTCGCCCTCATATTTTAAACTGTTTTCAGTATGGTTTATGTTGATATGCTTTGATATCAGACAAAGCTCCATTTTTCTGGCACCAAAGCAAATCTGGGTTTGGTTCATGTATATGGAGAGTCTCTGAAGAGGGTACAAAGGCACTCTACACGTCTGTCTAAGGAGATCCAAAGTAGAAGTAGTGGAGTAGGTGCTAAGGGCACAGAGCGGGTCTCAGAGGATCCTCGTGAAAGACTACGTAAAAGATGACAAAGGGAACTTCCCTAGCAGTCCAGTGGTTAAAAACCTGCCCAGTCAATGAGGGGTACACAGGTTCGAGCCCTGGTCAAGAAAGATTCCACATGACGCAGGGCAACTAAGCCCATGCTCTGCGAAATGAGAAGCCCAAGCACCTAGAGAGGAGCCCCCACTCACCACAACCAGAGACAGCCCGTGTGCAGCAACGCAGACCCAGTGCAGCCAGAAATATATAAGTTTTAAGAAATGACCAGTGGGAGAAGTGCAAGGAGAGAAGGAAATGGGTCTGACTGCTTTCTGTCCTGCACCACAGAGTCAATGGAGACTGCTCGGAGGGAACATTAGACTCGGGTGAAGGGTGGGATTAGAGCAAAGGGTGGAAAGGAAAAGGCAGGCAACCAGTATGTTTCATTCATAACAAGCAACATAAATAAAAATAAATCAAAGACTTACAGGAGATTAAAGATAAATCAGAATAATCTGGCGACTTTAATTAGAAGATCGAAGTCCTCTGCAAACCTAATGTCATGTGTTATGACTAAAAGCAAAGACCAGTATGGTACAGTATTACTCCAGAGGAACTAAAGGCAGATCCTGAGGGCTGCTTCAGCCACATTCATTTTATGAACAAGTACCTCCTTCACATCAACCTTCAGGGAGGTACTGCCACCACAACACACACGGTTCCTTATTAAGTTTGAAAAGTGACTTAAAGTTTGGGCACCAGAAAGATATCGCAAGAACACGTGTCTAAACCACAACTGCAGGTTAACATGACTAAAGAAGTTATATTACAAGAAGCTATGTGATGTCTTTGCTGGCACAGAGGTGGCCTTGGTTCCTCACCAGATGGTGGAACCACCCTCTGAGCCACCCATGGAGAAACTTCCCTTCTGCTGAATTACAAGACCCCAGGCTCCCTTCAGGACTGCAAGCTGAGCAGCACGGGGCGGACGCTCTGGCAGTGGAGGAGGAACGTTGCCAGCAGTAGCCTCAGTATCGAATCTGGCACCTAAATGATACCCTCCTCTCACCGGCACTAAGCCATGGGACTCTGGAACCTAAAGGGCCAACAGTCACAGACTAGGCCACAGGCAGATACCACGAGGTGCCAGGAAAAGCAGCGGACACAGCAGGGACTGTGGCAGCCCCTGGTGTCCTGACCTGCTGCGAGGTCAGAGGACAGACCTCACAGCAGGCAGGTCAGGCAGTCAAACCCACCAAGCAAGTTCTCTGCTCTGCACCCCAGGAGCTGAGCCCAGCTGAAGTTAAGTCACAGGACCACATGTACTGCAGGACCATTTTGGGGGATGGAGGGTCCAAACATTCCCCCTGACTTCAGAGGCTCATTTTTATCGTCTCTACTTTCTCTCCTTCATTTAATTCACTGCACTTTAGCTCCTGCCCCAAATGATCACCAAAACTGTTCTCATTTAGGGGCCCAGAGTGCCCCACACTGATCACTCTAGAGGGCTTCTCTGCCCTGCCCTGTCTCTGGAATACTGCTGGTCACTCCCTCCCTAAAATGACCTGCCCTTGCAGCCTCCGCACACCATTCTTCCCTGATTCACCTAGCTTTCTATTCCCTCATCTCTTTACAGGTTTCCTCTTCCGCTTGCCTCCGTGGCATTCCTGTGGTGCCATCTTTCATCCCTACGGAGTTCTTCATCCAAACCTCACAATCTCATCTGCCGTTACAGGTTAGAACCAAGAAATTCATGTCTTCATGTAGTGAGAGCCGATCTCCAGACCTCTGTAACCAACTGCCACCTAAACACCCCAGACACACCTCAAACTCAACCTATCCCAAAGCAATCTGACTACCTTTCCCAACAAATCAGTTCCTCTCTCCATACTTCTCATCTTGGTGAAGAGCCAAATACACAGGCCAGAATCATCCTCGACTCTTCCCTCTCACCCACTGCCCATATTAAGACACTAAGAATTACTGATTCTATTTCTTTCGAGGTATCTGTCCCCAGCCCCGCCCTCACCATTTCTACAAGCCACTTCAATTCTTCTTGGCTAAAGGGCAAAGGCCTGTCCTCAAGCGTCTGCCACTTTTTCAGTCTACCTTCATTCTTACAAATAAAGTACCTTTTAAAAGATGAAAATCTGGTCATCTCATTATCCTGCTTCTAATCTTCCCACTGTCCGCACAGTTTATAAACTTTCTTCGTTCAACCTTCAGAACCCACGGACATCTGCTGTTTGTCAGCCTCTCTAGGTTCAAATGCCTCCATGTCCCCCAAGCACTCATATTCCAATTAAATGACACTGCAAACATTACACAGGAACTACTTCCTGATTCCAGGCTCTAGCATATCATGTTCCCTCTGCTTAGAAAGCATGTGCTCACTTATATCTGGCTGACTATTACCTTATATGAAAACCCAGTGTCACCTCCCACAGGCAAAATGATACACTCAAATTCTGACACTTCAGTGTCTCTCTGCTATGTCCCCACTGCCCTAGCACTTACACTGTAGCTATTCATCTTTGTATCCCTACTAAGACAAACCTAGCATGAGATAAACATGAGTTGAAAAACAAAGAGCTAGAGTAGCAATGACTTGCAGGAGACGTTCCAGAGACAACTGTTCGCACAGTGGGGAAACAAGGGGCGAGACTCCAGGCTCTCTAAGCAGAGTAACCACATTCCAGATGTTAGTGAAACCTGCACCCATCTATCTACTCTGAGCTTTGCTGCCTCCAGATTACTCTTGGACTTTGACACCCAAAGTCAAATAAAACATGGTTCCTATCAAACCCTCAAGAACTTTAGCAGTGGAGGTTTTCAAGCAAATTAATGGAGCTCCAGTTTGTATTACTAAAACCGGGTCACTGAGGGGCTATTATCTTGAATCTCCTCTTCCTGAGAAAAGGATAAGAGAAAAACTCTAGCAGGGGATATTCAGAAAAAATAATTAAAGAGCATTTCAGCAGTTTCTGTCACACACATGATTCCTGTCTTAAAATGCACTGGCTAGCACAAGTGATCCAGGTCTTGATAGTACGTGGCAAGCAGCCCCCTGAGTCATCAGGCACTGAGGCCAGATGAATTCCAATGGGCTGCAAATAAAGTTTGCCTGCTTCCAGAGGAGCCAGACCCAGCTACAGTGAAAGGCCCTGCAGCCCCCTCTACTGGTTGTTTTCAGAACAACTCTGCCTGGAGCAAGGCAGATACCTGCAAGGGTATCCGTTAGAGCCCTGGCATGTTCATGTGTCTCGGGAAACAACCTTTAATGAAAAGTAGGCACATATGTGGGGAAAATCAGAGAGAGACTGTGCATGCCTAGGGAAAGAGGTACACTCAGAAAAGGTACACTGAGAAGACCTTGAGTTTATACCTCAAGCTGATTCTCAGCACAGAAACAGCCCACTATAATATAAAAATTGTAAACAATAAACAAAAGTCAGAAAGCCTAAGGAAAAGGAAGAAAATCTGATTTTGAGCTATGATTTTATTAGATCAAACATCCAGTTTCCAACAAAGAACTCACAAGGTAAACAAAGAAACAGTTAAGTATAGCCCATGCAAATACATAAACAAATTAACTGCCTCTGAAAAAAATTAATGGTCTCTGAAAAAAACCCGATAGAAAGTCTACTAGACAAAGGCTTTAAAACAACCATCTCAAAAATAAATAAAACATTAAAGATGCTCCAAGAATTAAAAGATGTGGAGAAAGTCAAGAAAACAATGCATGAACAAAATGGAAATACAATAAAGAGACAGAAAGAAACAAAAAGAAATTCTGGAGCTGCAAAGCACATTGACTAACATGAAAATGACTAGAGGGATTCAAAGGCAGATCTGAACAGGCCAAACAAAGAATCAGTAAACTTGAACAGAAAAAAGGATTAAAGAGAAGTGAATAAAGCCTAAGGGGTTGGTGGAACACCATGTGATGAACCAACATATACATTTTGAGAGTCCCAAAAGGGACTGCGTGACCATCAAGAGACGAATGGTTAAAGAAGATATGGCGTGTATACTGCTACTGCTAAGTCACTTCAGTCGTGTCCGACTCTGTGAGACCCCATAGACGGCAGCCCACCAGGCTCCCCTGTCCCTGGGATTCTCCAGGCAAGAACACTGGAGTGGGTTGCCATTTCCTTCTCCAATGCGTGAAAGTGAAAAGTGAAAGTGAAGTCGCTCAGTCGTGTCTGACCCTCAGCTACCCCATGGACTGCAGCCTACCAGGCTCCTCCATCCATGGGATTTTCCAGGCAGGAGTACTGGAGTGGGGTGCCATGGCGTGTATACACACACACAAACACACATATACAATATGGAATATTACTCAGCCATAAAAAAGAATGCATACCATTTGCAACAACACGGATGGACCTAGAGATTATCACACTGAGAGAGTCACTTCCTAGGCAGGTTGGTAGGGAGTCTAGGGGTCCCCAAGGAGAGAGGGGTCTGGAATTCTCAAGGAGGAAGAAAGGACAAACTTTTTTTTCTTTCTCCACATTCCTTAGGGTTATATAACAATAATGTATCCTGCCTAAGGACAGTCTTTGGATTCAACCTTCTGTTATCTTAAAATGTAAATTATGGGAGTAGACCTGGTCTTTACAAGGATGTATCCTGCCTGAGGACAGTGTTATCTTAAAATGTAAATTATGGGAGTAGGTCTGATGAGGCCTTTACAACCTCCAGACATTCTTCGGATTATATAACCTCATTGTTAACACTAGCAAGCAGGTATTCTTTCTGCCCCCTTCTGATGCCTATGTCAGAAGCTTTCTCTATCTCCTTTATACTTTAATAAAACTTTATTACACAAAAGCTCTGAGCGATCAAGCCTCGTCTCTGGCCCCGGATTGAATTCTTCTCCTCCGGGGGCCAAGAATCTTGGTGTCTTCGCGTGATTCAACAACAACCTTTCAACACTAAGTGAAGTAAGTCAAAGACAAATGTATTATATCACATGTGGAATCTTAAAAAAAAAAAAGGCCCCAAATAAACTTATTTACAAAACAGAAAAAGACTCAGACACAGAAGGCAAACTTATAATTACCAAAGGAAGGGAAGGGTAAATTAGGAATTTGGGATTAAGAGATACACATTCACTATATATAAGACAAATAAACAACAAGGACCTCTAACACAGCACAGGGATCTATATTCAATATCTTGCAATAACCTATAATGAAAAAGAATTTAAAAAAATATATATATATATGGATAACTCGATCAATATGCCATACACCTGAAAGTAACACAACACTGTACATCAAGCCTGCTGCTGCTGCTGAGTCGCTTCAGTCGTGTCCCACTCTGTGCGACCCCACAGACGCCAGAACACAAGGCTCCCCCGCCCCTGGGATTCTCCAGGCAAGAACACTGGAGTGGGTTGCCATTTCCTCCTCCAATGCATGAAAGTGAAACGTGAAAGTGAAGTTGCTCAGTCGTGTCCGACTTTTCACGACCCCATGGACTGCAGCCCACCAGGCTCCTCCGTCCATGGGATTTTCTAGGCAAGAGTACTGGAGTGGGGTGCTATTGCCTTCTCCGCTACATCAACCATACTTCAGTGTAAAACTTACTTTGTCTTTAAAAAACAACAACAATAAAAACAAAGCCTTAGGAATATGTAGAAAAATTATCAGAGTTCTAACAGTTGCGTCTTTGGAGTTCTGGAATGAAAGGAGGAAGAGACTTGGGGCAGAAAAAAATGTTTAAAGAAATAGTGGTCCAAAACTTCACAAACTGGGGTAAGAAATAAAAATTTACATAACCAAGAAGTTCAGCAGATAAACTTTAAAAAAAATCATAATTAAATCCTTCAAAGACCAAATATAAAGAAAAGTATTGAAAGCAGTCACAGGACTTTTTAAACTAACATCTTTCAAGAGCTGAAAGAAAAGATCACTCAACCCCTTGAAACTATCCTTTCAAAATGAAAGAATATATATAACACTCCCATTTGAACCAAAACTAAGAAAATTGTAGCCAGCAGGCCTGTTCTCAAAGAAGTGCTAGTAGAAGCTCTTTAGGCTGAAGTAAATGCTAAAAAGTAAACATGAACAGGAATGAATGATGAAAAGAAATAGTAAAATTCTAAGTAAACACGAAAGACTATTTTTGTCCTCTTAACATTCTTTAAAATATGTATTGGGTTGGCCAAAAAGTTCGCTCAGGGTCTCCCATAACATCTTACGAAAAACTGGAACTAACCTTCTGGCCTACCCAATAGTGCTGATGAGGATGTGAAGAAATAAGAACCCTGTGCATTGCCTGTGGGAATGTAAAATGGAGCAGCCACTAGGGAAAACAGTATGGTAGTTTCTCAAAAAATGAAAAATACAGTTATCCTAAGATCTAGCAATTTGGCTTCTGGGTATATACTCAAAAGAACTGAATGCTGAATCTCCAAGAGGTATTTATACACTTGTGTTCACAGCAGTACCATTATGCATAACAGCCAAAAGGCAGACATCACCCAAATACATACACTAATGGATAAATGAATAAACAAAATGTCACACATACATAAGATGGGACAGTATGCAGCCTCCAAAAGGACACCCTGACACACTCTACAGCATTAATGAGCCCTGAAGACGTTATAAATGAAATAACCAGAAGACGTTATAAATGAAATAACCAGAAAGAACAAATAACGTAGCCAAAGTCAGAGATACAAAGCAGACTGGTGGTTACCAGAGGGAGAAGGGAGGATGGGGACTCATTGTTTAATGGGTATATGGTTTTAGTTTGGCATGATGAAAACCTATCCTTTGGATGGATGGCAGAGATGATTGTACAACTGACTCTATCTAATGCCACTAAACTGCACACTTATAAATGGTTAGAAATAGGGCTTCCCTGGTGGTCCAGTGGTTAAGAATCCACCTGCCGATGCAGAGGACATAGGTTTGATCCATGGAGCAGAAAGATACCACATGTCTCAGGGCAACTAAGCATGGGTGCCACGATTACTGAGCCCATGAACCTAGAGCAACAAGAGAAGCCGCCGCAATGAGAAGCCCACACCCAACTAGAAAGCAGGCCCTGCTCACCGCAACTCAAAAAAGCCTGTGCACAGCAACAAAGACCCCGCATAGCCAAAAATAAACAAACAAATGTTTTTTAAAAATGGCTAAAATAAAAATACCACAATATTAAAAAATATTCAGATTTTGTAAAAAGACATATACTGTATGATTCTATTTATACGAGGTATTAAGTGTAGTCAAATTCATACAAACAGAACGGTGGTGTCAGGGGCTAGGTTAAGTAGGAAATGGGGAGTTGTTTAATTGGTATAGTTTGTTTTACAAGATTAAACAGTTCTGGATGTTGACTGCACAACAGTGTGAATACTATAAATGAACTTTAGACTTAAAAGTGGTTGAAATGGTACATTTTATGTTATGTTTATCACAAAAGTAAAACTATAAATAAACATACATAAACACATACAGGCACACATTTGAAAAGATTTGTCTTCATAGAGAAGAGAAGCAAGGGAGAAGGGCACTAGTTTACTGACAATGCACCAGCCGTGTGCCTGAAACAATACCAAATGTTGCCTCCAAAAGAAGATTTCTGATTATTCTGAATGAATGACAAATGCCTTTTTTGGATTTATCAGCTGTGTTATTAATTCTAAAAGACCAGGGTTAGTTTTTTCTCATGGAAACTCTTGCTCTAATTCTTAATGATGCTTTTAATTTCTACAAACTTAACTTGAGGTTAAAGCGTCTGCCTCGAATTCAGGAGACCCAGGTTCAATCCCTGGGTCGGGAAGATCCCCTGGAGAAGGAAATGGCAACCCACTCCAGTACTCTTGCCTGGAAAATCCCATGGATGGAGGAGCCTGGTAGGCTGCAGTCCATGGGGTCGCAAAGAGTTGGACACAACTGAGCGACTTCACTCACTCACTTACTCAAACTGAACTTATTCAGGAAAGTCATCAAGAAAGTAACTGGGCACAAGAAGAGCAAACAGAGTATTATCAAGCCATTTTTGCCCCACAAATGTCAAATGACTTAATTCACCAACTTGATCAAAAGCTCGTAATTTATAAATCCTATTTTTCAACCAATTTAGTCTGAATGTTGAGAAGAGGTTAAGGGACAGATTTGGGGGAGATTTTTTGAGATTAAAAAGCCCACTGTGTTCTATTTCTGGCCCTAGAAGGATCCCAGGGTGGAAGTCTCAGTTGTCTCATATACAATCCTAGGATCCTACTGTAAAAGAGCACTGCGTATTGATTAAAACCCAACTAAATATAAACACACTGTTGCAAAGGATGACTTTTGCAAGCTATCATTTTCATTATGTGTCAGTCTTTCCCCACTTAAGATTATTTTTACTTACTTGGTCAACTTGTGGCTTTTCATTGCTGTCAGAAATTCTCTCACAATCTCAGGACTCTGGTGCTTACATGGTGTTTTTGATATGTATTTTAATGTCTACGGAAAAAAAAGAAAAAGCAAGCGTTAGACAAATAGCTCTGAATGAACTATAGACATTAAAGAGATGAACTATATAAAGTAAAAGAACATGACTGATAAATGATTCTAGGATTCTAAACACATAATTAAATGAACAAAATCAGATAGGAAGGAATGATGACTAAGGGGTTAAATCCCTTATTTTCCTTAAAAGAGATTATGATGATTTAAGGCAAGTTTTTTAATGTCTTTGAAAAGATAAATTAGAAGACAATTAAATCCAAATCTTTATAAAACAAAACGAAAACTGAAAGCAAATAAATAACAAGAAAAAATAAAATGACAGATACAAAATCAAACATATAACAGCTTAAATGCTCTTTTTTAAGAACAAAGCATAAGAATGGGAGAGAATGCAACAAACTATCAATTAGATATTAAGATTATAAATTACTTTTAATACTTTCTTTATACATTTTGGTACTTTCTAAGTTTTCTACCATAAAAAAGTATCACTTCCGCTGTAATGAAGAATTTGTTTTTGCCAAAATAGATGATCTGGCCTTTGCCCTCTGCTTCCAGGCGGTAGTCTTCATACGCTTGGAACATTACACCTAATAGGAGTGTGTTTGTCTGGGAGCAAGACGTCCTACTGGATAGTCTTAACAGTAAGACTGAGAGTAGGGGCTTTGGGTCATGCCATATCAACCGACCTGGAGGCTGACATGAACTACACAGGCAATCAATCAATCAATCATGCCTAGGTAACGGAGTCCCAGTACAAACTGGACACCAAAACTTGGTGGAGCTTCCTTGGTTGAAAATGTTCTGAGTGTATTAACACACACTGACTTCGAGAGAAGCATGTTCTAACTCCACATTAGAGAACAAAGGAAGCTCTGCCTATGATATTTCTCCTGGCACCTGCCCCAACTGCTTCGTCCCTAGGCCAATTTTAATCTTTATCTTTTCCTTGTGATAACCTGTAACTGTGAATATAATAGCTTTTAGCAAGATCTATGAGTACTTTCAGTGAATTATTGAACCTGAGGGTTCTCTTGGGGCGCTCTGACTTGCAATTGGTATTAGAAGTGAGGGCAGGTTTTTTATTATTCCCTCCTGTAAACTTTGCAGTTGGCCAACACTTGCAATTGCCCAAACTCTTTCCACTTCTATAAACAGAATAAAAACGGAGTTACAGTAAAACTTCTCAAATCAGATAATGGATAGTCATGATTCGGTGGCCAGTCAGCAGCAAGATAAACCAACCCCCTTTAACAGTAGTTCGGATAGACCCTCTGGAAACCTAGACTTACTTCATATGTGATAGTATTCAAGTTCTGTTGCCCAGAACTGTGTTTATTCTTTCCACTTTCTTTACGCTGCTCTTTCAAATCAGTTAGTAACTGGAACACCTAGGAAGAGATATACAAAAAATTTTCATAGATAAGTTTGAGAAATGTATCTATTCCAAGGTCAATGATCTTGAAGGATAAATAGAACATCTCTTTCTTCTCATAAACCCTCCTCCAAACTCTTGCATTAGAGCAAATGAATCCAAAAAGCATCTGACTTTTTAAAGATGTTATTTTATCTAAGTCAAACAGTATAAATTCATTTGTTTACATAAGCTATTTCAAGTGTTTCCTATCAATATAAACCATGAAACTCTAAACAAAGTGGGTATAGTGGGAACGTACCTCAACACAGTAAAGGCCATACATGATAAGCCCAGAGCCAACACTGCACACAACAGTGCAAAGCAAAAAGCTTCTCCTCTTAAGATCAGGAATAAGACAAGGATGCCCACTCTTGCCTCTTTTATTCAACTTAGTACTGGAAGACCTAGACAGGGCAATCAGTCAAGACAAGAAATAAAAGGCATCCAAAGGGATGTAAAGAAGAATTAAAACTGTCACTATTTGCACATTACATGGTATTATTTACAGAAACTCCTAAAGACTCCACCAAAAAACTGTTAGAACTAAGAAATGAACTCAGTAAAGTTGCAAGATACAAGACCAACATACAGAAATCTGCTGTGTTTCTATACACTAATTAAAAAAAAGAAAAACAATTCCAATCATTATAATTGTAACAAAAAAGACAAAACACCTTGGAAAAAATTTAACCAATGAGGCAAAAGACCTGTACAGTGGAAACTATAAGACACTGATAAAAGAAAAAGTCAAGACACAAATAAATGCTCGTGGATTGGAAGAATATTGTTAAAGTGTTTGTACTACCCAAAGCAAACCAGATTCAGTATAATTCCTATCAAAATTCCAATTGCACATTTCACAGAAAAAGAACAACCCTAAAATTTGTATGGACCACTAAAGACCCAGAACAGAGCCATCTTGAAAAAGAACAACAAAGCTACAGGCATCACACTCCCCAATTTCAAACTATATTACAAAGCTATAGTAATCAAAACAGCACAGTACCTAAAAGAGATGCAGAGATTAATGGGACAGAATAGAGTCCAGCTATAAACCCACACATACACGGCTAACAACTGATGAAAAAAGAGCCAAGAATATACAATGGGGAAAGGATAGTCTCAATAAACGGTGTTGGGAAAACTGGACAGCCATATGGAAAAGAATGGAACTAGATCACTACATAAACCATACACAAAAATTAACTCAAAATGGATTAAAGACTTGATGGAAGATCTGAAACCATAAAACTCCCAGAAGAAAACACAGGCAGCAAGCGCCTTGACACTGGTCTTGGCAATGAATTTTCGGATTCAACACCAAAAGCTAAGGCAACAAAGGCAACAATCAACAAGTGGGACGACATCAAACTAAAAAGCTGCTGCGCAGCAGAGGAGATCATCAACAGAGTGCAGCCTACTGAACGGGAGGAAATGTCTGCAAATTATTAGCTGATAAGGGGTTAATATCCAAAATATGTAAATTCCTACAACTCAAAAGCAAAAAACCAAATAATCCAATTTTTAAATGGGCATTTTCTCAAAGAATACATACAGATGGCCAACAGGTCCACAAAAAGATGTTCAACATCACTAATCATGAGGGAAATGCAAATCAAAACCACAATGAGATTATCACCTCACACCTGTTACAACGGCTATTATCAAAAAGTCAAGAAATAAGTACTGGTGAGGATATAAAGAAAAGGAAGCCATTGCATACGATGGCTGGGAATGTTAACTGGTGCATCTGCTACGGAAAACAGGGAAGGATTATCAAACAATTAAAAACAGAACTACCGTATGAGTCAGTAATTCCACTTCTGGATAATTATCCAAAGAAAACAAAAACACTAATTTGAAAGGATATATGAAGCATTATTTATAATACCCAAGGTAAGGAAATAACCTAAAGTGCCCATTTACAGATGAATGGATAAAGAAAATGTGGCATATGCGTGTGTGTGCACATGTGTATGTATATATATATACATATATATATATATTTATACACACACATATACACACATACATGCACACAGAGGAATATTATTCAGTCATAAAAAATGGAATTTTGCCAACTGCAACATGAATGGAATTTGAGGGCATTATGCTCAGTAAAATAAAGCAGAGAAAGATAAATACTCTATGATCTTACTTACATGTGGAATCTTAAAAACAACACAAAACCAAAATCCAAGCTCATAGACATAAAGAATAGATGCATGCGAGAGACAGCAGGGAGGGTGACAGAACAGATCAAAGTGTTCAGATGTCACAAACTTCCAATTATAAAAGAAAACCATGGGGATATAACGTACAGCATGGCAACTCTGGTTAATACTGTACTGCATATCTGAAAGTTGCTAAGACAGTAAATCTTAAAAAGTTCTCATCACAAGAAAAAAAAATTATGTGACTATGATGTTAATTAATTACTTATTGTGGAAATCATCTTGCAGTATACGCAAATATCAAATCATTATGTCATATGCCTGAAACTAATATAACATATTTGATTATACCTGAATTAAAAAAATTTTTCCGACAACAAATTAAAAAAAAAAAAAGATGTTGCTTCTTCTCCAATATGAAAATCTATTTTATTTCTGGAAAAGAAAAATTATGAGGCAAGTGATAAAAGTGGTTTACCAAAAAAAGGGGGGGGAGGGACAGAAATGCTATAGAACTTTAGAAGTAAACTTTTCCCACAAGGAAGAAACATGTGTATTAGTGCTAAGAAGGGTCAGGAGGAAATCTCTCTCCTATTTTGGAGATTATACCAGAAAATTGTGAGAAGCACAGTATCACGACATAGTAACGACTAGATACAATGCAACCGTCCCCTGCCTGTCGGTCCTTTCAGATATAGTGGCTTGAGACCCCATTAATGCAACGTTCACAAATGGATAAAACGCTAAACACCTTGTCCAGAGGCCTAACAGACAAGGAGATTTCTAAAAGCCAATGGCTTGACCATCTCCTTCCTGTTATGACTAGAACCCATTTAAGATGAACCTTTAGGAAGGAAAGAATACGGCCCACTGTGTTAATTCTACTACCTTCTACATATATCACACAATGAAGACTTAAATCTCCTCTAAGTCTTCCTTAGTTTAGACCCTGACCTAAGAAAAATTGACGAATATATGAATTGTTCTTGCTATACCCAGAATTAACCTATCAGATGGTTTTGCTATTACCAAACAACACCCAGGTATAATAGCAAGTAAGCAGAAATAATGGTCTATCTCCGCTCTCACCAACCTTTTTCCTTCCTTCTTTTCTTTCCCCAGCAACCCAACCCTCAAGCCCCCAAATTCCAAATCTGTTGCTGCTGCTAAGTTGCTTCAGTCTGGTGAGTCAACTAAACTCTCACTTCCAAAATGAAGGTGTTAATACCTATGAGACCATTATGAGGATCAAAATAATAACTTACAAAAGCATTTTACAGCTAAAGAGTGTTAATTTGGAAAAGGCACACATTTTTTAATAGAAAATTTTTACAAACAGAAACAGTTCCAAAATAGATACTTCCATCCTATGAAGGCATCCCAAATGAAGATCTAAAATCTCTAGCATTTGGAGATGGTTGCCTACATGAGCTAGAGCCTTCTCAGCTTTCCTGAATTACTGTGTGTGATTTACCAAGCTAAGAGCATTCCAAAGTCCACCAGATGGTGCCATCTCTCTTATTTTAAATGGGAAATCCAAATGAATTCAGTCATTTCTAACCAAAACTAATTCAGCAGCCTTCAGAAGCAGAGGGCAAACAATCAGAGAGGAAAACACAACAGTGCAAAGCAATTTACCTCATAGTTACTGAGCAGTGCAGCATTGGCATCCTTCCTGCAAAACAAAGCGAACTGTCATTAGTCTGGGTTCCTATCCCTCTGTGGGAACAAAATATATAAAATAATCCCTCTGTTAAGATTCAGTAGTCCAGTTCAGAAACTTGGGGACTACAACCCCCAAATTGAGAAATGTCCTAAATCTCACTGGTTTAGCTGGCGATGCAAATTCAGAGCAAATTCTCCTCTTTAAAACTGAGGTATATCACAAACCCATTATCAGGTAGGTTACTAAGATACTCTACTTATCCATGGTCCAAGTAGGCAGAAGTTAAAGAGAAGTCAGACATTAAGAGGAAGTTAGTAGTAGGAAGAACCCGTGGGCCAAACCACAGGAGTAGGGGGATGGCAATAAACAGAGGGTGCTAGAATTAGCTGGAGAAACAGAGTGCCGCCTCATCCCACAGCTATGCCCCCTCTCCAGCACCTCTGCCTTCCACCAGCTGTCGACATTTTGGGCAGCTAAGTTTTCCTGCTGGATCACCAGAAATGAGACCCTTAACACTAACATCACTCCTGGAAATCCCAGCAATGTCAGGAATCCTGCCAGATTGGCACAAAACTCCCAAGGTGTTTATCTTCACTGTCAACTCAACAGGCAGAGTTCACGTGTAGAGCAGTGGTCAAAACCCTGACCCCTGTGCAACAGTCAAGGCAAAATGTCACTTTCACGTATGAATGAGCGCAGCAGTGTAACTTGCATTAAATGACCACTGATCCATTCTACAGTATCGCATCAAAAAGTACATACTGTTCTTAACGGTCTATAGTAAGAATGCAAATTCATTAGTAACAATTAAGAATTCAGTTTTGACCTACTGTATAGCACAGGGAACTATATTCAATATCTTATAATAATCTATAATGGAAAAGAATCTGAAAAAGAATATATATGTATGTATCGCTGAATCACTTTGCTGTATACCTGAAACACTGTAAATCAACTCTACTTCAATTTCCAAAAAACACAGTTTTGAAATCAGACAAATCTGGGTTCATGTTCCAGCTCTGCCACTTACCTGAGTTTTAATGAGTTAATTACCACCCCCTAAGCATCCCCATATAAAACAAAAAGTGAAGATAAACTAGTACTCAGAAGTGTAGCCTGGATTCTAAATCCAGCTCCATCCTCCATTAGATATGTGAATTTGGGCAAGTTATCGAACCCTTCTGTGCTTACATTTCCTCATCTATAACATGGCAATTATAGTACCAACCTCCTAAGATTTTTATAGGATTGAGCTGAAACATGTGAAGTACCTGGAACACAGTAAGGACTCAATAAACACCATCTATTACCACTTCTGCCTGTGCTACCACCACCACCTCTTCCTACTTCAAAAAGCTGTTCTGAGGATGAAAGGAAAATACAAATTTTAAAAGTGTAACAGCCGGTGGTTTACTAGGATCGCCCTAAAGGAAAGCTGTAAGACATCATTTCACTTTAATTCTCACTAAAAAGCCTGTGATGTACGAGCTATTATGATTCTTCCTCATAGATGATGAAACAGGTGCAAAGATTAAAAACTGTGCTCAAGGGCACACAGTAAAAAAGAAAAAACTGAAGTGGACAATAACTATGGGATTGTAAAAAATAAAACTGGATGGAGATCAGTAATACAGAATCAACTCACCAAGGAGTTTGTATTTGACATAATGTGCAACAAAAATTACTGTCTGTTCTTAAACTAGGAGAGGGGCTGTAAGGTGAAAACAAGGACACAAAGTTTCAAAAACATGGGCGGTTTCCCCAGTCAATAAATAAAGCAAAACAAGCAAGAAGTTGACACAGCATTCAGCCGAGACCTTAGGTCATCACACAGTGCTGTCAGCACCGTAATCAAAAAAGCACAAGGCTTACCAAAGGTTACCAGTCATTCAACAGAGAGCCAGGATTTCATCAAGTGAGGCTTTGCGCAAATGACAATGGCATTTAGGTCACAGAGAATATATTTAAAAGGAACCTGACACAGGAAGGATAATGCATAATTAGGGGCCATGACAAGGTTCATTTAAAACTGGAAATGACAAATCAAGCCACATGTCATCCTTGACTACTTAATCAGGAAGTCAGCCCAAGAGCCCTCTTATGATCTCTGCTTGAAATTGAATTACAATTCCCTGTGTGCCATAACATTCAGGGGTACCAAAATAGCCCTTCCTGGAACAGGGTGGTGAGGAATTACAAATGCTGTTCTTTCTCAAGGCCAGTGGATGCATCCCAGGTACCACCGTGACAAGTTCATCTCCAAGTCCCAGCCCCTCCTCAGTCATGCAGACTATTCTAGGCCCTGGGAAATCTGTCCTGGCTGTTCAAGTACTGCCCCACTGCCCAACCATGCTGTTAACTGAGAGAATCCTGGGAACGTCTCCTGCCTTTTCTAGAGTCAATATACAAAGGATAGGCACTCCCTTCCAAGTATATTGTCATGAACCTGTGTTTTGGGGCCAGGAGAACAATGGATCTTACTGCATCTTGCACTCTGGTGGGCACAGCTAATTTATCCACTGATATTTCATTAGGAAGATATTAATATATATATATTTTTTTAACCAGCTAAATACTAATGGAGTAAATGCAAAAAATTCTAGGCATTCCTTCATTCAATAAAATATAGGGCTTCCCTGGTGGTCCATGGTTAAAATTCTGCAATTTCACTGCAGGAGGCACAAGTCTGATCCCTGGTCAGGGAAGTTTCACATGCTGATTGGTGTGGAAACACAACAACAAAAAAATCAATGAATACAGTGTGTTTTTACTAAGTCCTAAATGAGTAGTGTGTATTGCGGAAATTTTTTTTTAATGCAGCTTTTATCCTGAAGAAGTTACTGTAACCACCACCAACTGGCAGGCTGCTGAGAACAGGATATGGTGAGATTTGAGAAACATCTTAATCGAGTTATCTAACTCAACAGCACCAATAATGATGATGTGATGCACTGAGAAGGAAACATGCCTTATAGCAATCCAGTCCAAAAATGGCTCATTTAAACCTAGTTAAGAGGATATAATCAGACAAATGCAACCTGAGGAACCTTCTTCAAATCCATTGGCCCAGATTCTTCAAATATCACTATCATTTGTCCTGATACCAATGTCACAAAAAGAGGCTAGGAAACTGTCTTAGAGTGAAGGAGGTTAAAGAACCCTGGCAACAAAGGCAATGTGTGATTCTTGACTGGATCCTAATACAGTGTTTCCTAAATCTAGCTAAAACATTATTAAGACAACTGATGAAATTTTAATATAGATTGCATTTTAATAATAGTGGTTATATAAGCACTAGGGATCCCTGGTGGCCCAGACGGTAAAGCGTCTGCCTACAATGCTGGAGACCCAGGTTCGATCCCTGGGTTGGGAAGATCCCCTGGAGGAGGAAAGGGCAACCCACTCCAGTATTCTTGCCTGGGAAATCCCATGGACGGAGGAGCCTGGTTGGCTACTGTCCATGGGGTCACAAAGAGTCGGACACAACTGAGCGACTTCACTATCACTATATAAGCACTAAATTCCCCAAGTATGATGATGGTATTACAGATACATAGGAAAATGCCTTTTTAAGACTGATAACATGACACAGCTATAATTCTCAAACAGTTCAGTAGAGAGTGTGAGAGTGAGAAGTGTGTGTGTGTGTGTGTAGAGAAAATGCATGCATGCCTACATGGTGACTCTAGGTAAAGGACATACAGGTACTTGTGATGCTCTTTTTGCAACTGCTACATGGGTTTAACATTTCTCAAGGTAAAAACTTGAGAAAAATGGAGATGTAAAACTAAACAATTCCAGGTTTTTTAAAAAAGACATCAGTATAACTTGTAATTAAGGACCCTCTCTTCCAATTTTTTTTTCCTTCATACTCTCTTGTAGGACTTAGAATAGTACTGATATTACTTATATTTAAAGTAAATATTCCAAGTGAATTTTAAAGACTGTGTGAATCTATACTTACAAGAGGGCAGTCATTTAAGCTCCTTAGCTGACTTGCTATTTGAAATTTAACCTGTAAAATCTGCTTAACTTGCTGAATCAATTTAATGGACACAAACAACTACTGGAAAACCAAATTCTGAATAAATAGGACAAAACGATCTACTGACAGACTTTCCTTCGAGGCACACACGCACAAAGAAGTCCAAGCAAACAGTGCCTAGTTACTATCACGCAGTCAACTCTTACGAACACAATGACGAACGGAATTGCTCAAATCTATGTTACTGATTGAAGTCCTGTTCGGAAAAGCTAAACTCTGCTCCAAGAAAACTGAGCAACCTTCAAAGTCAATGAACAAGTTAAAGTGTAGCATGCACTTGGGAGCCAGCAAACAAAGTATCCTCTTTCCAGCCCTGTTCCTGACCTGCTGTAGGACCTCTTAGCTAATGTCTCTAAACATCAGTATTTCCAGTTGAAAGATGAAGGAAATTCTGACACTCTTTCAAAAAGACGATACAGAACAAAGTCCATTTTTCCTAACTCTGTATCTTAACTTCAAGAATAACAGGATGAACACAAAGTCTTCCAGGCATATAAATAACCCAGAGGCATTAGACAAAGTCAGTCAAACAACAAATACCTCATGCATACAAATACTTAATCTTGCTATGAATATTTGGTATCCTTTCATCTGACGTGATGGTGAAAACGTTTTCATTTTTCAACTCTCCCTTTCAACCAAATAAAGCATAAATATTCCTTAACCTTGAAAAACTCCTAGTGTATATTATACGTATCATTCACATACACTAGGTAGTTAGGAAAAAAAAGTAACAACTCACGGGACTCTTCCATCCCTGCCTCCTCACTGCAGGTCCTAGGGCTGCCTGGCAGAGGTACAACACATTTGCCCTCTCAGAAACCCACGGGTCTCCTGAAGATCCTGAGGACCACACTGTCCGAGATCACACCTCATGCTGGAGACCAGCCAAGATATGAAGTTAGGCGTCCAGACCATCCCATTCCAGGGGCCCTGCCATCCCCAAACCACACGCCTACCTCAGAAAACCTCATTTTCCCAAAACCGCTAGCCACAGAATTCTTGATTGATCAATGACTTCTTGGAAGAAGTGGGCAGGTTACTACCGGAGAAAAACTTCTTGACTGAAATCATTTCACTTTGGAAAATCAGAAAATTGATATGCTAAGCAATCAAGAAACTAGCTCATTAATTTATATTAATTTAACTTCTTAAACTACTGAAGTACTATTTATATTACTTCACTCAACAAGTACAGTTAGCCCTCTGTATCTGTGGATGTGAAACCCACAGATACAAAACTAGTAAATACAGAAGGCTGACTATATTTGTCAAGGCCTACTGTATGCCAGGTGCAGTGCTAAGCGCTAGGTGAACACACACTGGTCCTGCCTTCACGGTACCTACACTCTCACGAGGAAGACAAAGCACCAGACAAACATACATCTATTATTGTAATTTGTTATTATTTAAGGGGAAAATAAACCAAGGTTCTATGAGAGACAAAAAGCAGGACTGACTTCAGATTTACCAGAGAGGAAAAACACTGAAAAAGGATACTCAACCTGAGATGTCAAAGAGGTAAGAAAAGGGCAGAACAGGAGGAAAAGTATACCAGGAAGAAGGAACAGCAGTGCAAAGCCCTGGAAGTAGCAAAGGGCTTGGAGGGTTACCCTAATTACTTGCCTACCAGTGGAAAGTGTGTGTGTGCAGGGGAGGGTATATGACAAGAGACCACGCTGGTGAGCGCGTGAGGTTAAACAGGGTCTTGTGGTCCTACTAAGAAATGCAGATATCCTCTAAGCACAACAGAAAAGCAAGGAAGGATTTTTACACAGAGAGTGATTTGATCTAATATTTTAATTCACTTTGGCTGCTGTGTGGAAACAGAATGGAGGGGGCAGGGCAAGCGTGAAAACCAAAGGATATTGTTTAATCCGAACCAGAGAAGACTGACAACAAAATTAGCAGCGGGGACAGTGAAAAGTTACTGCGATCAAAATTCATTCTTAAGTTGGAGATGACCGGAGTGGCTGATGGACTAGATTTAGCGGTGAGGAAACAGGGCTCAATTTCTGGTCAAGGCAAGTATACGGCTAAGAGAGAAGGGCTAGAAATACATTCTAGGGAATCATTTTCATATAGATGGGTAAAATGACCAGGGGAGAGAGTATGGCAAGTAAGGGTCCCAGGACTGAGCCCTAAAATGCTTCAACATTTAGAAGCCAAGCAAGGAAGGGGGTTCCAGGAAAGCAGACAGAGAAGTAGTCCTTGAGGCAGGAAGAAATCCAGAAGAGCATGTCACAAAGCCAAGAGTTTCTGTATCAATTACTGCCAAGGGATGGAGAGAAAGCTGAGGTCAGAAAATCAACTTCTGGGCTTGACAAGATAGGTAAATCTACATAAGACCCATTTCTGCAGACCAGTGAGGATGGAAACTCAAAGAATGACGGAAAGAAATAAAGAGTAAACGACACTTCTAAGAAGTTTTCTGGTGAAAGGAAGCAGAAAAGGAGCCACAGGTAGACAGGATGTGGGGACGGACAAGGAATTTTTTTCTACTCAGCAATTTTTACCTTTATTCATATGCATACCAAGTGTTAAGTTGGAAAACTCAGTGGCCACAGGACTGGAAAAGGTCAGTTTTCATTCCAATCCCAAAGAAGGGCAATGCCAAAGAATGTTCAAACTACTGCACAATTATACTCATTTTACATGCTAGCAAAGTAATGCTCAAAATTCTCCAAGCTAGGCTTCAACAGTACATGAACCCAAAACTCCCAGATGTTCAAGCTGGATTTAGAAAAGATCAAATTGCCAACATCCGCTGATCATAGAAAAAGCAAGAGAATTTAAAAAAAAATCTACTTCTGCTTCACTGACTATGCTAAAGCCTTTGTGTGGATCATAAACTGTGGAAAATTCTTTAAGAGGTGGGAATACCAGACCACCTTACCTGCCTCCTGAGAAACCTGTATGCAGGTCAAGAAGCAACCATTAGAACTGGACATGGAACAACAGACTGGTTCAAACTTGGGAAAGGAGCACATCAAGGTTGTATATTGTCACCCTGCTTATTTAACTTATATGCAGAGTACATCCTGAGAAATGCTGAGCTGGATGAAGCACAAGCTGGAATCAAGATTGCTAGGAGAAACATCAATAAACTCAGATATGCAGACACCACCCTTATGGCAGAAAGCAAACAAGAACTGAAGAGCCTCTTCATCTGGTCCCACCACTCCACGGCCATTTTTATGGCTCTTGATATAGATGAGTCTTCAAAAGAACTGAATCAAGTTATATTATCATCAGTAGTGTATGAGAATTACTGCCCCTGCCCCCTGGTCTGGCCATACTTTTAGTATTTTTAAAAAAGTGTATGTGTGAAATGAAGTCTGTGTCGCTCACTCATAAATTACTCCAGGTCACCATCTAGCCCTTTTCACCTGTCCATGCCTGCCTTGGCTTCCCAACTGAGTCACAGCGAGGGGACCAGGACTGCCTCCATCCATTGGCAGAGTTTAGCAAGACAAGGGATCTTTTTTTAAGACAGATAAATTAAAACAGATTTGTATGCTGACAGGAAATGCTTAGTGAAGAGGGAAAAACTGATAATGGGTTGGACTAGAGTAGTATATGTGCATGTTTTTTCAAGTTTCATATGAAACCCCATTAGTGGATTGCACGGAGAAGGCAATGGCACCCCACTCCAGTACTCTTGCCTGGAAAATCCCATGGATGGAGGAGTCTGATAGGCTGCAATCCATGGGGTCGCTAAGAGTTGGACATGACTGACAGACTTCACCTTCACTTTTCATTTTTCACTTTCATGCATTGGAGAAGGAAATGGCAACCCACTCCAGTGTTCTTGCCTGGAGAATCCCAGGGACGGGGGAGCCTGGTGGGCTGCCGTCTATGGGATCGCACAGAGTCGGACACGACTGAAGCGACTTAGCAGCAGCAGCAGTGGATTGCAAAATCAATTTAGTGGGTTAACATTCTATTTTAATAAAAGAGAAGAGAGTATCAGAGTGTATGGTATTGTCTTAGGAAGCTTTCATTTACATATAGCTACTGTGCTTTTTTTTAAGCCTGAAAAACACTAGTACATGTAGACATTAAACACGAGGCACAAAAACATAAAGGAAAATATAAGTATTAATCAGTGCCAAAGAAAACACAATATGCGGATGACTATAAGTTAACGTAAAGGAAATCAACCCTGAATATTCATTGGAAGGACTGATGCTGAAGCTAACGCTCCAATACTTCGGCCACCTGATGTGAAGAACCGACTCTTTCAAAAAGACCTGGATACTGAAAAAGACTTGAAAGCAGGAGAAGGGGACACAGAGGACGAAGTGGTAGGATAGCATCACCGACTCAATGGACATGAGTTTGAGCAAACGCCGGGAGATGGTGATGGGCAGGGAAACCTGGCGTGCTGCAGTCCACTGCGTTGCAAAAGAGTCGGATACGACCGAGCGACTAAACAACAAAGTAAGTTGTCAACCATGGAAAAATTCATTACACAATAGGCGCAAAAACTTCCATTTGCACGAGGAACAATGAGCAGACACGGAAAAGGCTATGCGGAGTTAAAATTGTTAGAGTGGCTTTTACCCTCCACACACACACACACACACACACACACGGCTAAATACACAAACTTCCCATCAAACTCGGAGAGCACTTCTTCTGACTAAGGCCTCCCCAGGAGCCCACGGCCCCTAAACAAAGCTCCACCCCAGGATTTACCCATCTTTCCTCCTGGTACCTCTAGGCTGGACCCAGGGCTTTCTACCTCAGTCCCGGTTCCGACACTGAGCCTAGCTCCCCACGGTGACCCCTGCAACAAGAGTGAGTGGATGAGGGAGGGAACAGGCACTTAAAGGCAGCTGGGCCAACTTGCACGCCGCCCCGCGACCTGGGCACGCGGTGGGAGTGGGCGCGAAGGTCAGCGGGCCAGAGTGGGAGCCCCTTCCTTCCAGCGCGCCGCGACGAGAGGTCGCCCCAGGCCCCCGTCTGCCGGCTCCCAGGGCCGAGACGTCCCGAGCTGTGAGCGTCGGCCCAAAGCCCGCTACACGCCCGCGAACCACTTACACTTCCATGTCGCCTCCGCCTCTTCTCCTCGGGTCACCAGCACACGCCGAGCTCGAGGCCGAGAAGCTGCGGCTCCCGGCTCCGCGCCGCACGCCCCAGAGCCGGCTCCGCGCGCCGCGATGCACGCCGGGATCGCCGCGATGCACGCCGGGAGCCTGGAGGACGCCCGCGGGGCCGCGAGCGGGACGGGCCCCTCTGGCCATTTGAACCCCTATGCTCTTCGCCTGTCTCGGAATCAGAATGTTAAGCGTTTGCGAGAACATTAAGCTCACGTTTTCGTTGTCTAGGTTGTATAGAAGTAGTATTAATTTACATTAGTAAGTTTCCAAAGACATAATCGGATTAGCAGGTCTTTGCGGCGTTAAAGACCCCTCAGATATTAGCGATGGCTAGTGGCGAGGCGGCCCGGAGCTCGATTTCTGGACCTGGGTGCTGGGTACGCGGTGTGTTCCGTTCCGTTTCTGAAAATCCATTGAGCTCCATGCATAGGTGCACTTTTCTGTATGTGTGTTATACTTGAATAACACGTTCTAAAAGGTGGGGGGAAAAAAAACCAAAAAACCTCAGCCTCCTTCCATTTCCCATTCATCGGCGTTACTTAGTAGGGAAGTGTAAAGAACCTTAATGAGAAGCACAGTCTCTGACCTTTCGGCCTTTCTAGAAAGTTGCCCAAAGGGAATTATCAGATACTTGAGGAAAGATCGCTGTGTAATGATAATGTTGCTGAGATAGAGCGTAAATGCTCAGCAATGAGGAATTGATCAATCTTGTTTCATCCATACAGTATAATATATGTAACATGAGAAATCATGTAGCATAATTTACATGCTGGGGAAATGCTCAAGATAGGATTTTTAAAAGATGGAAAATGATGTGGTATGACTAGTAATTTAAGGAAAAATAAGCATGGGGAAAAAATATCTAAGAGTATTGGCGCTGCTGCTGCTGCTGCTAAGTCACGTCAGTCGTGTCCGACTCTGTGCGACCCCATAGACGGCAGCCCACCAGGCTCCCCTGTCCCTGGGATTCTCCAGGCAAGAACACTGGAGTGGGTTGCCATTTCCTTCTCCAATGCAGCGAAGTGAAAAGTGAAAGTGAAGTCGCTCAGTCGTGTCCGACTTTTAGCGACCCCATGGACTGCAGCCTACCAGGCTCCTTCATCCATGGGATTTTCCAGGCAAGAGTACTGGAGTGGGGTGCCATTGCCTTCTCCGGTATTGGCGCTAGAACCACCTAATCTACTAAGTTTTGTGTTCTTACAAAAAGACATCAACAGAACCGTCAGTGTCTTATCTTCTGGATTTTTGGTATGTTTGAAATATTCCTTTAAGACTGGAAGGAAATATGCCAAAAATGAGAATGACAGGTGTCTTTTGTTTTTTTAAGATGCTATCTTTTAAAATTTTTATTTATTCATTCATTTGGCTTCTCTGGGTGTTTGTTGCGACATGCGGGATCTAGTTTCCAAACTAGGGATGGAACAAGAGCCCTCTGCACCGGGAACATGGAGTTTTAGCCACTGGACCACCAGGGAAGTTTGCGGTTGGTGTCTTTAGACAATGAGTCAATTGCTAATTTTTTCCCACTTTTTTTATAGCTATAGCAGTTATCATTTACTAAACATTCTCTTTGCAAGGTTCTTGATAAGTGCTTTACTATTCCATGATTTTAACAGTTAACAGTGCAGGCTTTGCCAGCAGCCTGTGATTCTATTTACCTCCATCACTCTCTTAGGGGCCATTTAACCTTGGAAGTTTACTTAACTTCTCCTAACCTTAATTCCCTAATGTATAAATTATGGATCTGTTAGATATCTAAAGTGCCTAGCACATACTAAGTGCTCAACAAAAATAATTACTGACAGTACAGTCATGACACTCTATTCGGTAGTTTCCTTTGTTATCCAAATTTTACTACTGAGGAAACTTGAGCCAAGCTTGGAGAGATTATAATTTACCCAGAGTCACTCATCTAGGCCTGTAGGGATTTAAACCCAGGCAAATCTGAACAAATACATGAAGTGTATTAAATTGTTAATAGTGATTAATGACTGGATAAATGCAACATGCAGTATTAATACAATGGAATACTATTTAGCAATAAAAAGGAATGGAGTACTTATACATGCTACAACATGGAAGACCCTCAAATACATGCTAAGTGAAAGAAGCCAGACACAAAAGACAGCATATTATATGATTCCATTTATATGATATGTCCAAGAATAGGCAAAAAGAAAAAAAAAACAACCTTTAGAGAGGAAGTGGATTAGTAGTTGCTGCTTAGGGTTGGGAGCGGGTAGAGGTGGTGATGGGAAGCTGATGGGTACTGAGTTACTTTGGAGAGATACAAAAATGTCCTAAAATTAGATTGTGATAATGGTTGCACATTCCTGTGAATTTACCAAAAAAAACAATGAAGTGTACACTTTAAATAGGTGAATTGTAAGATATTTGGATTATATATCAATAAAGTTATTAAAATGGTTTTTACCGGTATTTGCCTGTGACACCTGCATTGGAAGGGAAGTGAGGGGAATTTTTAACATTTAACTTTACACATTTGCAATTTTTTAAATGTTTTTCAATATACATGTTATTTTATTTTATTTTTTTACATGTTATTTTAAAACTACAAAATAGAAAAAAAAAATTTTTGGCCAAGCCACATGGCTTGCAGAATCTTAGTTCCCTGACTGAAGGTTGAACCCAGGGCCACAGCAGTGAAAGCACCAAGTCCTAACCACTGGACCACCAGGGAACTCCCTACAAAAGTATTTTTAAAACAATTAATTTACTTTAAAAATCAACAAGTAAATAAAATGCCAACCCAAACCCAGATGGCCTAATTCATGTGGAGATTCCCCGTTGTGTTATTCACTCAACAAACATGAACTGATGGCTCACTGGGTGGTGATGATACATATATGAATAATACACACCTCCTGCCCTGGCTGGCTGCCAGCCTAGTTGTGAACGAGCTCTGGACATCAATAACTACAATCCCCTGTGTTTAGACGCTATGGAACAGAGGAGGGGATGACTAATGAGGTGGAGAGGCGTCCCAAAGCCAGGGGTGTTTGAACTGGGCGCAGGGAAGGACACACAAGGCCAAGGCTTCAAGGATGGGCTGCCACAGAAGAGGTGAGTACTTCTGAGGGCCCCATGATAAGATGGCTAAACTTGTTTCTCTGACAGATGCTCCCCTAAGACTTTTCAGGCCATATGCAGCCACCCAATCTATCCCATGGGGACAGCCAAGTAGTCAGGAGAGAGGCCCAACCCCAAGGGAAGGCTGCCCACAAGGAGCCTGCATAAAAAGGTAACCCAGGCCACATAGCTGAAATTCCTGCCTGGCCTGTCCCCACTCAGAGCCCCCCTGCAACTTTCCTAACTTGAGGCTGCCTGTGGAGTCTCTGTTGTTCCCCTCCAAAGCACATTATCCTAGAAAATAGTTTTCTTTTTTTTTTCTTAACAGCTAATTTTTTAGGCAGAGGTATTAAGTACTGGATATACAAAGGGCTAGAACAAGAGCAAAGATTCATGTATGTCCTCCAAGGAGAAATATCCTGTTGAACATTAAAGCATTCAGGTTTAGAGCTCAGAAAAAAATCACAGAGCTTTTGAAGGTTTAAGTAGAAATTGAAGCCTTTAAAGTGAAGTCACCCAGGGAGAGTCTAGAATACTAAGATTTGCTTGGTGCTTACAAGCTGCCAGAGAGCTGATCTGAGCCTTTCACAATTGTACACTCATCGAATCCTCACCAAATCTCCTTCAGGATATGTACCAGGCATGGTGTTAGCATGGTCTCATTCACTTCTCTCAGGAGTTCTCAGAATTAAGCACTATGATTAGCCCGAGTCACAGAGAGGACAGTGAAGCTCACAGAGTGGTCAAGAAGTGTCCAAGCCAGGGTTCTCACTCTTATCTGGTCAACTCCAACCTCGCCTGTCTTCTGCCAACATTAAGGATTTCTCCCTGTTCTACACTAAATTCTTCCTAGACCCTTTTGCTGTACCAATGTGGACATTTCAGGGGACAGAGACCAGACAAAGTTTCCAGTCTCCCAAGGAAGGTAAATTCCATACAGCACTCAGGTCTCAGCTGAAAATGGGTATGATTCATTGTCTGAACAGTCCTGGACCGCCAAGCTGGCAAAGAAAATGAACACAGATTTGCTTGGAGTCAAGGCTCCCCAGATGGATGTTCTTGCTGCCTGCACAGAACACTGGCTTTGTGGTCATACTCCTGAAGGTCATTCTCAGCTCTGCTACTTCCTAGCTGGGTGTTTTGGGACTCCCAGCCTCAGTATTCTCATCAGCAGAATGGGAATAATTATAGCATTGACCACAGAGGGTGGTTGTGAGGATATAAGTACATAATCGCTATATAATATGTTCAGCATAGATAGAGCCTGGCACACAATTAGAAGTCAAGAAGTATTAGTTATCATTGTCATTTTGTTTGTTGTTCTATTTATATACTGGAAATGCCTCCGGCTATCTCCAAATTTCTTCCTTAACCTTTTCTTCCCTCAGGCAGGAGCCAGAGCTTTGGATTTCTGAAGATGCTCAGGAGATGTGATGATGTAAGAATGTTTCCTTTCCCTCCCAGTCTCCCTCTTTTCCTGGGAGCATACAGGAGCCCAGAGCTAGGCATCTGCATCAGTGGGGAGTCTTTCCAACACTGGCTCCAATATTGATGGATGAAAGGGAGTAGCAAGACAGGGAGGGAACGGTTTTCCAGGCATAGGGAAGAGCATTTAGGAAACCTTGCAACAGCTTTATGAATTCTAGGAACTCCAAGTAATCCCACACTTGAGTGAGGGCTAAAAATATTCAACCCCCGAGGTATTCCAGCTATTGGTCCAAACCTTCTCAGTTGACTTTCAAGGCCGTTTTACAAACTTGCCCCAACCTACTTCCTACTTCTCCTCCCCACCGCCATCCTCAAGCCCCTGACCCTTTGTTATAGCCACTCTAATGGTTTCCTATTCTCCAAGCAGGTCTTTCACTTTCCCGCCTCTGGCCTCCCGAACCTTGCCCAGGCTGCCCATCCCCTAAAGGGAATGTTCTAACCCCTCCCCTTTTCGCTGAGCTAACGACTCAAAGAACAGGAATTTGAGCAAACTCCAGAGATAGTGGAGGCAGAGGAGTGTTGCAGTCCATGGGGTCCCAAAGAGTCGGACTTGGCGACTAAACAACAAACCCTCATCTTCCAAGACCCAACTCAGGGGACATCTCCCCCAGAATGTAGAATTTCCAGAGCAGAAGTTCGAGACTCCTTAATCCCTAGAACCCGGGCTATCATTTCTGCTGAATAATTAATCATGTCAAGAAAATCTTTCCTGAATACTCCAAGATAAACGCCCCACTCTGCGCTGTCCTCTGTGTCCCGCTGCACACCTTGTCTATGCTTTGTTATGAACTTCTTGAGGCAAGCATCATTTCTTTTTCTTCAGTGTCTAGTAAACTGTACCTACCACATAGGCGGTATCGAGTACGAGTTTGTTGAATGAATGAAGAATCGGGCGTGGCTTTTCACCTTTCATGTCCTGTGAGCCCGCCAGGTGCGGCCCAGAGTCTTTACCTCTACCCCTTTCCCGGGTCTCCAGGGCCCGGAACAGTCTGCAGCCTTGAGCACTGTCGCCCAGGCACCACCCTTCCAGTCCCTTACCCTCTCACTGGGGCCGCTCAAGCTCAAATCCGCTCCGGAGACGGCTCCGCCACAACCAGGATTGGAGGGGGGAGGCAACGCCCACCTGGAGAGGCCGCCTGGGATTGGTGTGTCCACCGACTGGAGGCGGGGACAGCGCCGAGCCGCTGCTGACGATTTCCCAGCCAGAAAAGCCCAGCCCAGCGGCTGGGCAAGAGACTCGCGGCGCGGTCAGGCTGCGTAAGTGTTCGGCTGCTGGACTGGCAGGACGGGCGGGAGCGGAGGACGCAGACGACCCGGGAGAGCGCGCTGGGCGCTGCCCACGTCCGCCTCCTCCACCGACTGCCCTCCGACAGGCGCGGTGCCCCAACCCGGTGTCGGACCCGCCCGGGGGACCCCGCCCGGTGGCCTAGGAGGTCGTCAGTCCCGCCTTGTTTTTTAGACCCGGAGGACCTAGGCTCCCGGAGGACAAGGAACCGCCCAACATGGCATCGGAGGTGAGAGGGACCTCGGGGACGCTCGTCCTCCAAGCCTCCAAATGGGGACGAGGGGCGCCCTGGGAGCCAGCCGGGGCGTGACCTGCGCCTGTCGCCCTGGGGTACTGTCCTCTTTGGCTCCAGGCAGGCTCCCTGGCGCACCTGCCAGAGCCCGGAAGATAATTTTGTCCCTTCTTTCCTGTGTCCCCACCACCATCTGCTCTCCCGCGTCCCTCACCCCTCCCCAGCCTGTGTGGCAAACCCACCAACCCGCACTCCTGGGGAAAGCAGCTCTGACCTCACCTGACCTGACAGCGCTCTCGGCCTGGCGGGGAAAGGTGCCTCCCACTCACTCAGCCTCCCAACCTGTTCATTCCTTTCTTCCCTCCCACTCACCCCCTACCCCCACCCCACCCCTCCCCATCCTGTGCCCCTCCCCTGCCTTAGCAGTTGTCCCTGTGATTCTTGTGTTTGTTAAGAGCCAGGAGGCAGGGAATCATGCCTTGTGGCTCCAGGGACCTGGTGGCCTCCTGTCCCACTGGCCCCTCCCCCTCAGAGCCAGAGGACTCCTGGGTTCTCTCCCTGACCGAGTGGCAGGAGTCTGAGGCACAGATCCCTTTTCTTGGGCCTCAATTTACCTGGCTGACGGGGAGAATATTAGCTGTCTGCCTCCTCTGTGAGGTACCAGATGGTGAGGTCATTGCTTTGAAACTTTCAGGTAAAAGGGCTGTTTGCTTGATGCCGAGAAGGGAACCCTGGGCCTGGGAATCACAAGGTGTGGGTTCCAGACCCCTCTGGCACCCATTAGCTGGCAAGTCACTTCCTCTTGGGCCTCAGTTTGTTTACTGAATAAATGGGTTAAGACTGTCTGCTCTGCTAGCTTCTGGGTCATGGCAGAGGGCCTGTGGCAGGGCCTGGGCTTTGCAGCCAAACAGACTTGGTTTCTGAAGCAGTCATTCAACCTCCCTGAGCATATTTCCTCATTTGTAAAATAGGGGTAACCTCATAGAGGGTATAACGGCATCTGGAAATGCCTAACACAGGGCCAAGCAATAGTAGGTGTTAATAAATCATGGCTAATGACATTAAGAGGGATAACACTGGTGTTTCCTGTGTGTGTTCTAAATTGACTATTGCTGGGAAATCCCTAGCAGTCCAGTGGTTAGGACTCCTGGCTTTCACCACTGAGGGCTAGGGTTCAATCCCTGGTTGAGGGAAATAAGATCCCACTACCTGCATGCATGGCAAAATTAAAAAAAAAATAGCTATTGCTCTTTTCTCTCAGCCAATCAATGTCCCTCTCCCCTCACATCTTTCTGGCCCAGTTATGCCCTGGTTCATAGCCGTGCCCTCTGCTGCCACCTCGCCCCTCCCTTGGTGTACATGTGGTAGCATCTCACTCTGACATCCCCCTGGAGTCCTTTTAAGCCTGCCAGCAGCGTAGGAGCTTGGACCCAAGCTCCAATGCAGAATGGACTGCCTTCAGGAGTCCAGGGCGCTGGGCGACCTCTGCTTGCCCCAGGCTGTCCTGTGGGTTGGCACTAATTGGTCTGGCTGCAGCCCCAGTTGTTAAATAGCTGTTATTACTAACAACCCATGAAGGGAGTCCAGGGGCCTGCTGGGGGAGGGGATGCCAGGTGACGCCTTGCTGAAGGCCTGGCTCTGCATCCTGACTGGCTGGCCGAGGCCCTCGGGCCCCAGTGGTCAGGACCAGGGCCCCACGTGGTGCTTTGCTGGAGATCTGGGCTTGGCGGGGCAGCATGAGGGCGAGGGGCGGGTCCAGCTCACAGGGAGGGCAGAGACTGCATCTGCAGGGCAGAGTCCACTGGCAGCTGAGGTTGCTGGGCACTGAAGTGTCAGCTCCCAGCCTGGGGTGGTGGTGGAGAGCCCAGGGGGACATGCAGAAAACAGGAGTGGAGCTAATGCACACCCTGACCCCTGGTAGTCCTCGGCCCCTCCCTGAATAATATCTAGAATTTACTGAGTACCAGGCACTGTGCTGTATACGCAATTAGCTTAATCTAACTGAATACTCACAACAACCCCACCAGATAAATACTATTCTTATTCCTTTTGTGTAGAGGGGCAACCCTGAGATTAGAGAGGTTATATAAAGGCCTATGGTTAGGTGGCTAACAGAAGTCTGGGACATTGCAGGGGGACAGAGGAGAACTTATGTCCTCAGTGCCCCATGATGGGAAAGAACCCTAACTTCAGTGTCCAGTCAGGTTCCCACATTCACTCCCTGACCGACTCTGGGAAAGCTCCTGACCCTCTCTGAGCCTCAGTTTCCTTATCTGTCCAGTGAGAATAACCCTACCCACTGGCTCCCACTGCCATCAGACTGGGTAACTCTCCTGAGGGCTCTTTGTGGGAGGCATTGTTCTCAAGGGGGGAGGAGATTAATCGCTTCTGCCCTTCTGGCCAGAGCGGGAAGCTATGGGGTGGCCGGTTTGTGGGCACAGTGGACCCCATCATGGAAAAGTTCAACTCATCCATCACGTACGACCGGCACCTCTGGGAGGCGGACGTGCAGGGCAGCAAAGCCTACAGCCGGGGCCTGGAGAAGGCGGGGCTCCTCACCAAAGCCGAGATGGACCAGATACTCCATGGCCTGGACAAGGTACTCTCCACACCCCCAGGCCCACCCCAGAGCATGCCCCTCACCCCTTGCTGTGGACGCAGGCTTTCACCAAATCCCCAAGTACAGGCTGCAGTAACATCCCCAGATGACAGGCTTGGGATCTCCCCTTGTAGTGATCAGATGCCTAGAGAGGTGCCCTTCAACCACGTGCAGCGCTGACCATCTCTCTTCATCCCTCAATGCCCCTGTGATCCTGTGGCTCCTGAGAAAGGTGCTCTGGACCTGAGATGCTCGCAAGCGCGGAATGCTGCCAGGACTCAGCTGCCAATGCCTGCCCTCCTGACCCCCTGTGTTGCTGCCATCTCTGCAGGTAGCTGAGGAGTGGGCTCAGGGCACCTTCAAACTAAACCCCAATGATGAGGACATCCATACGGCCAATGAGCGGCGTCTGAAGGTGTGACACCCACTGCCTCATCCCCTACCCCTCCCCTCTCTGCCTTGCCTGGGGCCACTTGAGCATAAGCACCACCATTCTGTTCACTTCATCACTGGGACCTCAGAGCAGGAGGCAGCAGCAGAGATGGCAGAGATTAGGCAGATCTAGGGGACCCCAGGGCAGGGAGGGAGAGTCACAGGCCAGGGAGGAAGTGGAACTGCCTGAGCTGACCCCACAGGGCTGTGAGCAGGCAGACCCCAACTGCATGCCTCTCTCCACCCCCAGGAGCTCATTGGTGAAACCGCGGGGAAGCTGCACACGGGACGAAGTCGGAACGACCAGGTGCCGCCACCTCCCTGCCCCGCACTGGGGGCCTTCCTAACCTTGGGGGGTCCAGGGAGCAGAGTTAGGGCTGAGTCCCTGAGTGCCAGCTCCTCCTCCCCCCAGGTGGTCACTGACCTCAGGCTGTGGATGCGGCAGAATTGCTCCATGCTCTCAGCCCTCCTCTGCGAACTCATCAGAACCATGGTGGATCGGGCAGAGATGTGAGTCCCGGGGTCACCAGGTGGCAGAGAGGGCCAGGAGGGCAGCCAAGGTCTCTGCTCCCCTGAGACAGGCAGCCTGAATGCCAGACCTAAGTGGCAGGGTGAAGAGGGCAGAGGGGCCAGGCTCTGGGGTACTGGGAGCCCCAGAACTCCTGGGCCGAGTGAGGCAGAGCAGCCAGCAGTGGGCCATTTCTTTCAGCATCGCCTACCCACAGCTGGCCCAGCTTGACACGCAGGGGAGCTCACCCTTTGTGGATTCACAGGCTGGAGGCTAAGGCACCAGGCAGGTGCCCTGAAGCCTGAGGAAGGGGCTGGCTTGCTGGGGCTGCCAGAGAGTCCCTTCTCAGCTGCCTGCATCTCAGGTCGCCCATCGCTGCCCAGCACCACAGGCAAAGGAGAGAGCTGAGGGCTGCCTCCCACTGACCTCATCCCAAAGCTCTGTGACATGACTGCTGAGAAGAGTCTACTTGTGTCAGAGACGGGGTTGAGCCTTCCTTGTCCCAACTCCCAGTAACCCCAGTTTCACTGACTTCACAACTAGGGGAAAACAAGGGCCCAGAAATGTCATCCTGTGGGAGACAGGTGTTGGGAGAATAGGGAGTGAGTGCTAATGAGTAAGGGTTTCTCTCTTGGGGTGATGGTACACTTTAAATGGGTGATTGGTATATTAATTATATATCAATAAAGTCATTAATATTAACAAACCAGAACCATCACCCACAGCATCTCTGCTACTGTGTAGCCTACGCTAAAATGTTCCCAGCTTTTCTGGGCTCCTCCAGGGCTCCTCTCATGCTCACAAACTCAGCCTTTCAGTGCCAGTGGTACCGGCCGTGCACCTTCCTCCCTGCCCTGGCTCCTGCCCAGATCTGCTGCCAAGGTGCAGAGGCGGGAGCTGAAGGTGTGATCTACATCAGGTCCTACACTCATCCCCTGAAGGCCCCACAGCCACGGCCCAGCACACTGCCTGCTTCCCAACCTTCGCTGACACCATGTATTGTCTTCAGGTCACTTGGTCCCTCAAACAGGCAGATCCTTGGCAAGCCTGCCCTGCTGTTCCCAAGAGGGCTCCAGGCCTGCAGGGTCCCAAGTGTGACAGGCAGGCCTCACCTGAATCTTGAGAGCCCCTCACACACCCTGTCCTTGCTCTTCCCCTCAGGGAACGTGATGTCCTCTTCCCAGGGTACACACACCTGCAGAGGGCTCAGCCGATCCGCTGGAGCCACTGGATCCTGAGGTCAGAGGGGTCATGATGGAGACTCGCGATGGAGGATGTGACTGGGGGCGTGGCAGAGGGGAGGGGCCAGGCCAGGCTGCCCTGACGCTCTGGCCTCCTGGCCTTCCACAGCCATGCCGTGGCTCTGACCAGAGACTCTGAAAGGCTGCTGGAGGTGCGGAAGCGGATCAACGTCCTGCCCCTGGGGAGGTGAGCAGGGCCCAGTGCTCAGAGGGTGGAGTGGGGTTCCTGCCACCTAGTTAACGTGGTCCTAGGGGTTCAGCAGAAGAGGAGGAGCCAGGAAGGACAGAGGGGGACAGGAAGCCAGGCGATCAGCCTCCCTGTCCAGGGTGGGAAGGGGACCATACATGGGCCCTCAGCTCTAAGATGAGAACGAGTATGTCACAGCAAAGCCAGGGCTCCCTGGAGAGCCAGCCAGCTGTGTTTCCCCACCTGTGGGGACAGGTGTCTGGCTCCCAAGCTGACCAGGCTCTGGCCCTGGCAACCAGCACGCAGCATGAATGTGCATGTGTGTGCGGCCAGGGCCTGCCTGTGGGAGCCCTGGTCACTCAGAACCCCACCCCACTCTGCAGCGGGGCCATTGCAGGCAACCCCCTGGGTGTGGACCGGGAACTGCTCCGAGCAGGTGAGGCACCCTGCCCCTCCTTTCCTGGGAGACCATCCTCAGTACCTGCCAGGTCCCACAGACACACACCTAGAGAGGGCAGGGGTCCGGGTGAAACTCTGGTTTGTTTCTGTGGACACGAGGCTAGAGTGGCCTGGGGAGGCCATGCTAGGGGTACGTAGAGCCAGGGAGACTCAGGACTCCCACCTCCCTCCTGGGACCTGTACAAGAGACCTCCTCAACTTCTGTCCCTCCCTACTCTGCCTCCCTGAAAAGTGGTCCAGGGGGGGTGGCTGGGCAACCTGGTTCGGGGAAGGGAGAAGGCCCTTCCCAGCCCTCCAGCCCAGCCCTATTGCCTTCCCTTTCCCACCTCACTCAGAACTGGACTTTGGGGCCATCACTCTCAACAGCATGGATGCCACCAGTGAGCGAGACTTTGTGGGTGAGTCCTGGGAGCCAAGCAGGAGATGCGGGTTTGATCCCTGGGTCGGGAAGACCCCCTGGAGTAGGAAATGGCAATCCATGCCAGGATTCTTGCCTGGGAAATCCCATGGACAGAGGAGCCTTTTGGGCTGCAGTCCATGGGGTCGCAAGAGAGTCAGACACGACTTAGCAACTAAACAATAACAACCTGGGAGCCAGCCCGCCTGTCCTCCAGGGCCAGTCCCCTGCAGTGTGTGCTGCCTCTGTTCCCCCTACCCTGGTTCCTCTCCAGCTTCCTGCCACCCCCGTATGGCCCACCTGGAGCCTCTCCAGGCTGGGTGAGCAGCAAGACAGGCCTGGTGAGCAGACAGCTTGCTCTCTCTTTTCTCCCACAAGCCGAGTTCCTGTTCTGGGCTTCGCTGTGCATGACCCACCTCAGCAGGATGGCTGAGGATCTCATCCTCTATGGCACCAAGGAGTTCAGCTTCGTGCAGCTCTCAGATGCCTACAGGTGAGGCTGCGCCCACCCTCGCCTAGCCCTGCAGCCCCCGGAAGGGCTTGATTCCTCCCCACCCCCACCCTGGGCAGAGTTGCCCAGCAGACCAGCCAAGTGGCGCAGGAGCCCCTTCAGCCCCAACATCTGTGTCTCCAGCACCGGAAGCAGTCTGATGCCCCAGAAGAAAAACCCAGACAGCCTGGAGCTGATCCGGAGCAAGGCGGGGCGAGTGTTTGGGCGGGTGAGCCAGGCAGGGAAGGGGGCACAGCCTCAGGGCTGACCCAAGGGTCCAGAGGGAACATCCTGGACAAGCTCCCAAGTCCTCCCTTTCCCCGCAGTGTGCTGGGCTCCTGATGACACTCAAGGGACTTCCGAGCACCTACAACAAGGACTTACAGGTTCGGGACCCGCCTGTTCTACCTCACACACCAGTTCTTGGGGTCTTGGCTCATCTGGGCAGGGGCCCCACAGAATTGCCACCTCCCATCATGTACACCCAGCCCTTGACCACCCTGAGAGCTCTCTCCTCTTCTTCAATGTGGGGTGTATGAGGTGCTGTGTGTTCCCAGTGGGAGGCAGTGGG
The DNA here is from genome assembly GCF_055505025.1 of Bos grunniens. Lineage (NCBI taxonomy): Eukaryota > Metazoa > Chordata > Mammalia > Artiodactyla > Bovidae > Bos > Bos grunniens. Next base: position 14,823,037 of record NC_141189.1, read on the forward strand.
GGTGCCTCCGTGGGGACCCAGCTCCTGGGGCCTTACTTCCTGCCACATGTCTCCCAGGAAGACAAGGAAGCCGTGTTTGAAGTGTCCGACACCATGAGCGCTGTCCTCCAAGTGGCCACTGGTGTCATCTCTACCCTGCAGGCAAGACACACCTCTTCTCCCCGAGGCTCTCAAACTTGGGGGTGGTGTGCCAGGAGGGTGATCTTGAAAGGAGACAGGTGTGGGTGGGTCCGGAAGACCTGGGGCAGAGGGAGGGGGTATGTGCTTGGTCCTGCCCTGGGAACAGTGAAGAGACACAGTTAAGCTGCTGCAGGAGAATGGAAGTGGGTTAGATCCAAGGACCCCCCTCAACTGGCCTGACCAGATTTCTTTTTTAAACACTTACTGTGGGAGAATTCAATATACAACAGTGGAGAGGATGTATGATGACCCCTGGGCTTCCCCAGTGGCACAGTGGTAAAAGAATCTGCCTGCCAATGCAGGAGACCTGGCTCCGATCCCTGGGTTGGGAAGATCCCCTGGAGGAGGAAATGGCAACCTGCTCCAGTATTCTTGCCTGGGAAATCCCATGGACAGAGGAGCCTGGCGGGCTACAGTACATGGGGTCGCAAAGAGTCAGACACAACTGAGCAGCCACACATGCACACATAATGAACCCCTACATAGTAACAGCATTCAGCTTAAACAACAGTCAGCTCACAGGCCATTCTCCATTCAACTATCTTTACCCACTACCCCGCCCACCATTGTTTTTAACCAAATCCCTGGCATATAATTTCATTTCTAAATATAGTTCAGGGTATGTCTCTAAAGTAGTGGTTCTCAAAGTGTGGTCCTGGGATCAGCAGTATCAGCATCACCTGAGAACTTGACAGACCTGCAATCCTAGGCCCCCCTGCACTGAATCACAGGCTCTGGGATAGGCCACACGATCTATAGTCTAATCAACCCTGCAGGTGGTTCTGATGCATTCTAAACATCAGGAGGCAGCCCTGGTAACACAGCTAACACTTGTCAATAGTTGGGAAATGGTAGCTCAAGCAGAAAGCAGGACAGGGTGGGTGAGAGGGGGTCTGCCCAAGGCAGGGGGCATCCTGACTGAGCGGGGTGGGTCTGGGGCGGGCAGCTCCAGGACCCAGGGCCCCTGGATTCACTGCTGGCCTGGCCTGCTGTCCCCAGATTCACCGTGAGAACATGGGACGGGCTCTGAGTCCTGACATGCTAGCCACTGACCTCGCCTACTACCTGGTCCGAAAAGGGGTGAGTGTGAGGCAGCCAGGGTGGAGGGGCCAGGGGACAGGGATGTTCCCCAGGCTGGGGTTGGGGGGGCCATGGGGGCGCCAGCACCCCAACAAAACAAGGGGTGGAGAAAGCTGTGTCAGCACTGCCCTCCTCCCTGGCTCTCCCAGATGCCATTCCGCCAGGCCCACGAGGCCTCCGGGAAAGCCGTGTTCATGGCTGAGACCAAGGGGGTCGCCCTCAATCAGCTGTCACTGCAGGAGCTGCAGACCATCAGGTGCGTCCCCCTTCCTGTCCTCCCCCCATCTGCTGGGAGGCAAGCCCAGGCCCTCTGAGACTGGGCTGGCCAAGAGGTCCTGGCCCACCTCCGCCTTCCCCCTCAGCCCCCTGTTCTCGGGCGACGTGAGCCACGTGTGGGACTACGGACACAGCGTGGAGCAGTACGAGGCCCTGGGAGGCACCGCGCGCTCCAGCGTCGACTGGCAGATCGGCCAGCTGCGAGCTCTCCTCCGGGCACAGCAGACCGAGAGCCCTCCCCACGCCTCTCCCAAATAAAGCGGGCCCTGGAAGAGGCTGTGTGTGTTTCCTGCCCAACCTGTCTGCCTCAGTGGTGGGCTCTGACGGGTAGCGGATCTGTTGAGCGGGCAGTAGAGGCCATCAGGGAGGTGGAAGAACCGGGTGACATAGCTAGAGTCACGGATGCTGACGGCCCAAGGGGGTCTCACCTGCACCTACCTCCTCCGCCCCGGCGCAGGCCCCACCCCCGTCACCGACCCCGCGCAGGCCCCGCCCCCGTCACAACCGGGCCTCACAGTGATTTCCAGCCTTGGGTGTCTAGGCAGCACTGGCCTCCTTGGATCCGTGGTGGGACCTGACGGGCTTGGCTCACCCAGTCAGCCCCCGTCCAGCCCCCTTCCTTCTGGGGCCCTCCCTAGGCTCCCCTGCTCCCATTCTCCTCTGGGTTAACCCAACCCTTCCCTGGACCATCCGGCAGCACTGCATGGTGCCCCCTATCTTCTTAAAGGGAATGCTGTATCTGGTAGCAAAGTTGGTTATCCGGATAGTGAGTGATGCCTGGCACTAGGTGAGCTCCATGCATGGGTAAAGACGACGCTTTCTCCACCCTGAAGAGAAATGTACAAAATGGCAAGCACTGACCTTGAGGTGAGGCCCACAGACAGGTGGTGCCAGAGGGGTCTGCCCATGCTGTGGTCGAGGGAAAGGCTGGTCACGTTGAGGCTGCAAAGAGCCTGAAGTGAGGTCTGGCACGTGGTCACTGTTCAATAACAGCGGGTCCCCAGAGCCAGCAGAGATGCAGAGACCTCTTTTATTAATACACAAATCTCACCAAAATCCTGATAATAAAACATAAATTTCAGACATTTCTTAACAACAAAGATAAGCAAGCTAAACACAAAGTATGAATAAGTCCTCCAAGTGAGTCTGGGAGCAACGAAAAGATTTTGTAAATTATAGAACAAAAACTCTGGCCTTGGGGGACACTACACCAAATTCCCAAAAGGGTCAAAGCTATGGGTCACAGCATCTTCTAGAGCAGTGTTTCTCAAAGCCCGGGTTCCTGACTATTATCATCATCTTCAAACTTGTTAAAAATCAAATTTTCAGTCCCCACCAAGACCTGTTGTTCTTCAGTCGCTAAGTTGTGTCTCTTTTGTGACCCCATGGACTGCAGCCTGCCAGGCTTTTCTGTCCATGAGATTTCCCAGGCAAGAATACTGAAGTGGATTGCCATTTCCTTCTGCAGGGGATCTTCCTGACCCAGGGATTGAACTCACATCTCCTGCTTGGCAGGAAAGTCTTTACCACTGAGTCACCTGAGAAGTCCCTAGCAAGACCTACTGAATCATTTTGGGTGGGGTCCAGCAATCTGTTTTAACAAGTGCTTCAGGTGATCCTGATGTGTGCTCAGGTTTGAGAGGCACTGATCTTAATCTTGTTACACAAAGTTGGGGCAGACCAGCAACATCCACCTCACCTGAGGCCCGCCCTGATCTACTGATTCAGAATCTGCACTTTAACAAACTACTCAGGTGATTCCTGTACACTCTTAAGTAAGAGTCAGAAATGCTGATTTGTGGATAAACAAGAAGGGTTTATTTTATAGTACAGGAAACTATATATTTGGTAACTTGTCATATCCTTTAATGGGCTTCCCAGATGGCTCAGTGGTAAAGAATCCACCTGCCAGTGTAGAAGATGTGGGTTTGATCCCTGGGTTGGGAAAATACTCTGTAAGAGGACATGGCAACTCACTCCAGAATTCTTGCCTGGAGAATCCCATGGATAGAGGAGGCTGGTGGGCTACAGTCCATGGGGTCACAAAGAGTCCGACATGACTTAGCAACTAAACAGAAATAGTTGAATTACAGTGTTGTGTTAATTTTGTGTTAATAGTTGTGTACACTTTGTATATAGCAAAGTAACTGTACATCTATATATACAACATGTATATACATTCCTTTTCATATTACTTTCCATTATGGTTTGTCTCTGGATATTGAATATAGTTTCCCATGCTGTACAGTAGGACTTTATTGTTTTATTGATTCTACATATACCAGTTTGCATCTGCTACTCCCAAAGTCTCAACCCAGACCTCTCCTACCCACTGTCCCCTTAGCAGCCATCAGTCTCTTCTCTATGTGCCTGATTCTGTTTCATAGATTCATCTGCATTGATGCATCTTTTGACTGATCTTTCTGCTTTTTTATAAGAACCCTTGTGATTACATTGGAACCACCTGAATAAACCAAGATAATCTTGTCTCAATGTCCTTAACTTAATCACATCTTCACTTTTTATCATGTTAAGTACCAGGGATTATTCAGTACCAGTTGCAAGTTCCAGGGATTATTAATCAGCTTACTACATTCTGTCTGGCTCTCAAAGATTTATGTCTGTCCCACATGCAATGTGCATTCACTCCATCCCAAGATCCCCCAAAGTCTCAACTCATTACAGCATCAGCTCAAGTTCAAACTTAAGTCCCATATCTCATCATTTAAAATGGGTATGAATGAGATTTTGAGTATGACCCATCCTGGGGCAAAATTCCTCGATATCCATGAACCTGTGATTGTGGTGAGGATTAAATGAGTTCATACATAAAAATTCAAGAAATAAGAGGACTTCTGTGGTGGTCAGTGGTTAAGAATCTGCCTTCCAATGAAGGGGATGTGGGTTTGATCTCTAGCCAGGGAAGTAAGATCCCACATGCCTCAGGGGAACTACTGAGCCACAACTACTGAGCCCACGTGCTCCAACAAAAGATCCCCACATGCCTCAGTGAAGATCACCCACGCCACAAGTAAGACCCAAGGCAATCAAATAAATATATATTGAAAAAAATAGCCTTTTAAAAAATTCCAGAAATAAATTATCTGCTACTAAAATATGCCGTTTCCTAAAACAGGAACAGGATAACAGTTATAGACATTTCAGTTAAAAAAGACAAAAGGGAAATTCCCTTGTGCTCCAGTGGCTAAGACTCCATGCTCCCAATGCAGGGGACCCAGGCTCAATCCCTGGTCAGGGAACTAGATCCTAAATGCTCCAACTAAAAGATCCTTCATGCTTCAATAAGATCTAAGATTCTGCATGTTGCAACTAAGACTTGGTACAGCCAAATAAGTAAATAAATATATAGTTTTTAAAAGTCTCTGGGCTTTTCTTCAGGAAGGGAGGACAAAATAAATTTATGGGTTTGCTAATCTAATGTTCTGCTAATCTTGAAAAATACTGATTCTGATGAATTTTGGTATGAAGCAGAATTACAGTTAAACACATTTAACTTAAAAACATTGAGAGGCAAAATATCATATATTGCATAATTTATATAAAACATCCAGATTAGCTAAATCTGGAGAAAAAAAATTAGTGGTGGCTTAGGGCCGACTGGGAGGGGCAGAAGGATAGATAACTAAAAGGCACACAGGGTTTCTTTCTGAGGTGATGAAAATAATGATGGTCGTACATATACATGAATATACTAAAGTTCATACTGAGAAATTTGTATATTTCCTATTAAATCATTTCTTATTAAAAAAAGTTATATACTTTAAATGGATGAATTATGTATGTGAATTATATCTCAATAAAGACATGTTTAAAGACATTATAAATCAACTATACCACAATAAAAATTTTTAACAAACTGTTTAAAAAATAAACCCTATGATGCTCTTGGCTGAATCTACCATGAGAAGACTATTTTCAGCAACCGAACTGTCAACACTCCAGAAAACATCAAATCCCTCTGGAAGGACACACTGTCATTGGGAAGGGCCCAGAGAGATCCTGCAGACGGACAACAGCAGGCTAGAACTCAGCCTCCTGGGAAGGAATGGGAAGGGACTTGGGTTAACAGTGCGACAGAGAGGAACCAGTTCCAGCTCACACAGTCTCTAGCCCAACACAGCACGTGATCAAGGGTGTTCCACTGGGCTTCCATCACAAGACAATGTCTGTGTGTGCTCACTTCCCCATTCGAGTCCTTATTCTGGAGAGCAGGTGTCATTGAAATCTGAAATTTCTTAGATGAAAAATCTGCAGGGCTCATATGAGGCCAGGGATTGTTTAATGGGTATCTCACGCCCTGAAAGTGATTTGCATTGACCTTAAATCAGATTCATCTGCTTTGATCCAATAAGCCACACAGTTAAAAAATCAGGATATCAGGGACTTTCCTGGTGGTCCAGGCTAAGACTCCATGCTCCCAATGCAGGGGGCCCAGGTTCTATCCCTGGTCAGGGAACTAGATCCCACATGCCACAGCGAAGTTGAAAGATCCCATGTAAAATACTGACCTAAGACCTGGCACAGGCAAATAAATGAAAATAAATATTTAAAAAATAATAATAATATCAGAAAAATCTGGATGTTATCTATGAAAAAGAAACCACTCTTCAGGCTGTCAATAAGATCTAAGACTTGTCTAGCTATGGAAACAAGAAGATGCCAAACGATTCCCAGGACCTGTTTGTGATATCTTTAAAATACAATGAAATTTGACCTTTTTTATTTATTAAAATGTTTTTTATTATTACAATTTTTTTTGGCCACACTGTGTGACATGTGGGATCTTAATTCCCAGACCAGCGATCAAACCCATGCACCATGCATGGGACGCACAGAGTCTTAATCACTGAACTGCCAGGGGAGTCCTGAAACTTATCTATTGGAAAAATAAAATAAAAGGGAAGTCTCACACATGTGCTCTGATCAGCTGAGTGTCCGGTTACTTGCTTGTTAGGCTCAAGGCTGTGACCCTCCCAACTTTAAAAAAAAAGAGCAAAATGGCTCTCTGAGGCAGCCTTAAAATAGCTGTGAAAAGAAAAGAAGCAAAAAACAAAGGAGAAAAGGAAAGATATACCCATTTGAATGGAGAGTTCCAAAGAATAGCAAGGAGAGATAAGGAAGCCTTCCTCAATGATCAGTGCAAAGAAATAGAAGAAAACAATATAATTGGAAAGACCAGAGATCTCTTCAAGAAAATTAGAGATACCAAGGGAACATTTAAAATGCTAAAATAGACTAATACCAATAAACTTATATCATGCTTATAATATTTAAAATTAGAAAATTGTAGGCAAAATATATTTCATTAACCAAGCTAGAATTTAAGAGGGAAAAAAGCAAGAGTCCAATTGTCTTGAGTATACTTATAAGCAAAAAGTGTATTTTTAAGTGAGGTATATATGCAAGCATCTCAGTAAAGTCTTCCTCAGAATAAGGAAAATACTAGGGGAGCTCTTATATTCTTACATTCAATCATTTCCTCTCTTTACTACTTTTATATTCCTGAATGTTTTAGTCATGATCTTAGAGCTTTGGTAGATTTTCCATGATGAAAGAGATTGTTTCAGTAAAATTTATCATATGCTTTTTATGTATTGAGATTATGTGATTTTTTTCTTTCATGCTATTAATGTGATGTATCACATTGACTGATGTGCATAAATTGAATCATCCCTGCATCCTGAATGTAAATTCCACTTGATTCATGTGAATGGTCCTTTTAATATGCTGCTGACTTTGGTTTGCTGGTCTTTTTTTTTTTTTGGTTGCACTGGGTCTTAGTTGCAGCATGCGAGATCTTTTTAGTTGCCTCATGTGGGATCTAGTTCCCTGACCAGGGATCAAACCCAGGCCCTCTGCATTAGGAGCTCAGTCTTACCCACTGGACCACCAGGGAAGTTCCGGTTTGCTAGTATTTTATTGACAGTTTTTGCATCGATATTGATCAGAGTATTGACCTGTAGTTTTCTGGTACTGTCTTTCTTTTTGCTTTGGTATCAGGGTCATGCTGGCTTCATAAGATGAGTCTGGCCTCGTCACATATTTTGGAAGACCTTGGGGAAGATTGGTACAAAGGTAACCATTTTAAAGAGTACACTCAGTGACATGTAGTGCACTTGCAGTGTTGCGCATCCATCACCTCATCTAGTGGCAGAACATTATGATTACCACAAAGGAGGTATTGTACTCATTAAGCAACTTATATGCAGAGTACATCATGAGAAACACTGGGCTGGAAGAAGCACAAGCTGGAATCAGGATTGCCGGGAGAAATATCAATAAGCTCAGATATGCAGATGACACCACCCTTATGGCAGGAAGTGAAGAGGAACTAAAAAGCCTCTTGGTGAAAGTGAAAGACGAGGTGGGTGGGGGAAAAAGAAAATAAAGTGAAAGAGGAGAGTGAAAAAGTTGGCGTAAAGCTCAACATTCAGAAAACGAAGATCATGGCATCTGGTCCCATCACTTCATGGGAAATAGATGGGGAAACAGTGGAAAGTGGCAGACTTTATTTTTTTGGGCTCCAAAATCACTGCAGATGGTGATTGCAGCCATGAAATTAAAAGACACTTACTCCTTGGAAGGAAAGTTATGACCAGCCTAGATAGCATATTCAAAAGCAGAGACATCACTCTGCCAACAAAGGTCCATCTAGTCAAGGCTATGGTTTTTCCAGTGGTCATGTATGGATGTGAGAGTTGGACTGCGAAGAAGGCTGAGCGCCGAAGAATTGATGCTTTTGAACTGTGGTGTTGGAGAAGACTCTTGAGAGTCCCTTGGACTGCAAGGAGATCCAACCAGTCCATTCTGAAGGAAATCAGTCCTGGGATTTCTTTGGAAGGACTGATGCTAAAGCTGAAACTCCAGTACTTTGGCCACCTCACGTGAAGTGTTGACTCATTGGAAAAGACTCTGATGCTGGGAGGGATTGGGAGCAGGAGGAGAAGGGGACGGCAGAGGATGAGATGGCTGGATGGCATCACTGACTCGATGGACATGAGTCTGAGTGTACTCCGAGAGTTGGTGATGGACAGGGAGGCCTGGCGTGCTGCGATTCATGGGGTCGCAAAGAGTCGGACGTGACTGAGCCACTGAAGTGAACTGAACTGAACTGAATGGGTTTATTATGTTTCAATGAATGAATGCATATTTAAATAATTTCTCAGTTTGTAACTTCTAATACAGTAAATACCAAAATATCAAATACATATATAACCCACATAAACAAAGCCTTTTAGGGGTATTCAATAATTATTAAAAGTATAAAGGGGTCTCCTATCAAAAAGTTTGAAAATCAGTGCTTTTGACCAGTTCCCCCCCCAAAAAAAAACCCAAATCACAAATCAGACAAAATTTTATAAATGGGTGAGATAAAGTAGAAATAGAACAAACAATCCTAATGTCTTCGTGGAATCAGAAGAGACCCTGAATAGCCAAAGCAATCTTGAGAAAGAAGAACAAAGCTGGAGGCATCACAGTCTTTGACTTTAAACTATACAAAAAGCTACAGCAATCAAATCAGTATGGCAGTTGCATAAAAAGAGACACACAGATCAATGAAACAGAACAGAGGGCCCAGAAATAAACCCACATATGTATGGCCAATTAATTTATGATAAAAGAGCCAAGAATATACAATGGGGAAAGAATAGTCTCTTCAGTAAATGATGTTGGGAAAACTGGACAACCGCATCAAAAGAATGAAACTAGACCACTATATACACCACACATAAAAATTAACTCAAAATGCATTAAAGACTTGAATGTAAGAACTGAAGCCATAAAACTCTAGAAGAAACTATATGCAGTAAGTTCCCTGATATTAGTCCTGGCAATGATTTTTTGGATTTAACACCAAAAGCAAAGGCAACAAAAGCAAAAATAAACAAGTGGGACTACATTAAACTAAGCAGCTGCTTCTGGGCAAAAAAAAACATCAAAAAAATAAAATGAAAAGGCAACCTACTGAATGGGAGAAAATATTTCCAAATCATGTATCTGATGAGGACTTAATACCCAAAATACATAAAGAACTCGTACAGTGCAATAGCAAAAAATCAAACAATCTGATTGTTTAAATGGGCAGAGGAACTCTAAGTAGACATTTTTCCAAAGAAGACACAGTTGGCCAATAGGTATTTGAAGGTGTTCAACATCACTAGTCATAGGGAAATGCAAATCAAAACCACAGTGAGATATCACCTCACACCTGTTAGAATGGCTACAAAAAGACAAGAAATGAGTGTTGGTAAAGATGTGGAGAAGAGAACACTTGCTGGTGGGAATGCTTTTTGGTGTAGCCACTATGGAAAACAGTATGGAGCTTTCTTAAGCAACTAAAAATAGAACCACCACATGATCCGGCAGTTCTACGACTGGGTATTTATCTGAAGAAAACAAAAACACTAACTGAAAAGACAGTACCCTTATCCTCACTGTAGCGTTATTTACAACAGCCAAGACATGGAGACAAACTAAAACGTCCATCAGCGGGTGAATGGGTAAAGAAAACGTGGCATATAACAGGTTATTCAACCATAAAAAAGAAGGGAAGTTTGCTGTGTGTAACACCATGGATAGAACTTAAGGGCCTTATGCTAAATGAAACAAGTCAGAAAAAGATAGAGACTGTATGATCTCACTTACATGTGAGATCTAAAACAACAAATAACAAATGAACAAAAAAACTGAGTTCATGGATATAGAGAATAGATTGGTGGTTGCCTCAGGGAGCAAGTGAGCAAAATTGGTGAAAGGAGTCAAAAGGTACAACTTTTCAGTTATAAAATGAATAAACCCTGAGGGTGTAATGTACAGTATGCTGGCTACAGTTAAGAATACTGTATTGTATATTTGAAAGTAGCTAGGTAAGTGGCTCTTCAAAGTTCTCATCACAAGAAAAAAAATGTTGTATACCTGTGTATGGTGATGGTTATTAACTGGACTTATTATGGTGATCGTTTTGCAATATATGCAAATATCAAGTCAATGCATTGTACACCTAAAATGATATCTCAATTCTACCTCAATAAAAGAAATAATATACCTTTCAATAAATTATATTTTGAATTTATTTTAAAATAAATTATATTTTTTAAAGATTCCATGGCTGTAACTTTTTTTAAAATAAGAAATTAACACATGTTGGTGAGGATGTGGAGATTTGGGAACCCTTGTTTACTGCTGGTGGATAAAAAGCTGCAGTCACTGAGGAAAACAATTTGTTAGTTCCTCAAAAAGTGAAACATGTTACGATAGCCAGGACATGGAAGCAACCTAGTTGTCCATCAGCAGACGAATGGATCAGAAAGCTGTGGTACATATACACAATGGAATATTACTCAGCTATTAAAAAGAATGCATTTGAATCAGTTCTAATGAGGTGGATGAAACCAGAGCCTATTATACAGAGTGAAGTAAGTCAGAAAGAAAAACACCAATACAGTATATTAACACGTATATATAGAATTTAGAAAGATAGTAACGATGACCCTATATGTGAGGCAGCAAAAGAGACACAGATGTAAAGAACAGTTTTTTGGACTCTGTGGGAGAAGGCAAGGGTGGGATGATTTGAGAGAATAGCATTGAAACATGTATATTATCATATGTGAAACAGATCGCCAGTCCAGGTACGACGCATGAGACAGGGTGCTCAGGGCTGATGCACTGGGATGACCCTGAGGGATGGGATGGGGAGGGAGGTGGGGGGAAGGGTTCAGGATGGGGAACATATGTACACCCATGGCTGATTCATGTGACTGTATGGCAAAAACCACCACAATATTGTAATTAGCCTCCAATTAAAATAAATTTTAAAAAAAGTTAAAAAATGTGAAACATGGAATTACCATATGATTCAGCAATTCCATTCCTAGGTATATACCCCAAATATTTGAAAACAGGTATTCAAGCAAGTACAAGTACTTGTTTACAACAGCACCATTCACAATAGCCAAAAGGTAAAAACAACTCAATACTCAAAACATGGTATATCCATACAAAGGAATGAAGTGCTAATACATGCTACAATACAGATGAGGCTTGAATAATTATGCTAAGTGAAAAATGCCAGACACCAAAGATCACATCCAAATGAGAATTTCAGGACAGACAGATCCATAGAGACAGAAAGTAGGCTAGTGGTTGCCAGAGGCTAGGGGAGGGGGGTAGTGAGGAGTGACTGCTTCAGTTCAGTTCAGTTCAGTTCAGTCACTCAGTCGTGTCCCACTCTTTGCAACCCCATGAATCGCAGCACGCCAGGCCTCCCTGTCCATCACCAACTCCCGGAGTTCACTCAGACTCTCGTCCATCGAGTCAGTGATGCCATCCAGCCATCTCATCCTCTGTCGTCCCCTTCTCCTCCTGCCCCCAATCCCTCCCAGCATCAGAGTCTTTTCCAATGAGTCAGCACTTCACATGAGGTGGCCAAAGTACTGGAGTTTCAGCTTTAGTATCAGTCCTTCCAAAGAAATCCCAGGGCTGATCTCCTTCACAATGGACTGGTTGGATCTCCTTGCAGTCCAAGGAACTCTCAAGTCTTCTCCAACACCACAGTTCAAAAGCATCAATATGCTATCTAGGTTGGTCATAACTTTCCTTCCAAGGAGTAAGCGTCTTTTAATTTCATGGCTGCAGTCACCATCTGCAGTGATTTTGGACCCCCCAAAATAAAGTCTGACACTGTTTCCACTGTTTCCCCATCTATTTCCCATGAAGTGATGGGACCAGATGCCATGATCTTCCTTTTCTGAATGTTGAGCTTTAAGCCAACTTTTTCACTTTCCTCTTTCACCTTCATCAAGAGGCTTTTTAGTTCCTCTTCACTTTCTGCCATAAGGGTGGTGTCATCTGCATATCTGAGCTTATTGATATTTCTCCCGGCAATCTTGATTCCAGCTTGTGCTTCTTCCAGCCCAGCGTTTCTCATCATGTACTCTGCATATAAGTTAAATAAGCAGGGTGACAATATACAGCCTTGACGTACTCCTTTTCCTATTTGGAACCAGTCTGTTGTTCCATGTCCAGTTCTAACCATTGCTTCCTGACCTGCATACAGATTTCTCAAGAGGCAGATCAGGTGGTCTGGTATTCCCATCTCTTGAAGAATTTTCCACAGTTTATTGTGATCCACACAGTCAAAGGCATTGGCATATAAAGCAGAAATAGATGTTTTTCTGTAACTCTCTTGCTTTTTTGATGATCCAATGGATGTTGGCAATTTGATCTCTGGTTCCTCTGCTTTTTCTAAAACCAGCTTGAACAACTGGAAGTTCACGGTTCACGTATTGCTGACGCCTGGCTTGGAGAATTTTGAGCATTACTTTACTAGCGTGTGAGATGAGTGACTGCTTCAGTTCAGTTCAATTCATAGTGAAGGCTTGTGTTCTCTTTCTTTTTCCTCTTTCACTCTTACCATTCTGATTTTCTTTCTTTTTTATCTTTTTTTTGGCCATGCTGCGTGGCATGAGGAATCTTAGTTCTCTGACCAGGGTTCAAACCCATGCTCCCTGAATTGGGAGTGCAGTCTTAACCACTGGACCACCAGGAAGCACTCCCCCCCATTCTGATTTTTAACTGAACTTTAACCTTCCAAAAACTTGTCTTTGCCCAAAAGTAATAAAAGGTAGTTCCCACTGTTATCAGTTCTTCCCTACCTTCCCCAGCTTGCTCTCCTCAATTTACAATATATCAAGAAGCTAGTAACCTAGAGGGGTAAAAAGATACAGGAAACGTTCATTTGGAAGTTTCTCATTGTTCTCACTTGAGAAAGTACAGACCATGTTCACTCTGAAAGCTTTTAAACACTCCTACATTCAAAACCATTTGATGATACTTATCTGTATTTGGTGAACCTGCAAATCATATAAAACAGACTGAAATGTCTTAGGTTTCTCAGGCTTTGTACCTTACCCTAGAATCACGAGTGTATCCCAGTAAATCCAATTCAAGATCCACTTTTTTCTCACACTGTTGTGAAACACAGAGGAGAGCTGGCCACCTCTGCCTTGAGACGGATGCCTCTCCCATTTACTTCAGAAAATGATTTGCATTACTTGCAGCACACAAGTAATCAGCTGCTTGCTCAACACAACTGACTTTATCCTAGGAAATCCTCTGTGTAGCCTGCTTTGATGATATCAGCCTTCCCCTGCTTGTTTCCAGGGTTCTTAGAACCAAATGTCCTGAACTAACACGCCCACCAGAAACAATGAGAAGGGATACATCCCATGCACCCAAATGCCACTTACACTGGTTAGTCATGAAATCGGCAAAATTCCAGATGAGCTCGCCAACCACATATTCTTTGCGTTTTTGGTCCAGAATCACATGATACTGCTGGAGCAGGCCTTTCTGGTACTCTTCACTGAACATCAGTGGTGGATCCTGGAATTCAAGGCAGAGAGAGAGGTTAGGAGTCACAACCAGCAAAACTGCAAACTTAGACAAAGATCCATCTGATGATGACCAAAATATCTGTCCTTGTGGTGGGCTACAGTGCCTGCAGGACTTGCTGATACTGGTGGAGGGCCAAGCTAGTGTGTGATATAACCCAGGGTTAAAAAAAAAAAAAAGGATTAAAAAAAAAACCCTTAATTAGTAACTGCTTTATTAATAAACAGGATATATATATATATATATATATATATATATATATATATATATATATATATATATTTTTTTTTGGCCATACTAAGCGGCTGGTGGAATCCTAGTTCCTCAACCAGGAATTGAACCTGGACCCTCAGCAGTGAAAGTGCAAGTTCTAGCCACTGGACAACTAGGGAATTCCCATTAAAGAGAATTTAATATTTGCTTTACTTTTTTCCACCTCTATTCCCCACTGCAGTCTTACAACTGAACTACACTAGGAATAAAAGTACGTCTCTGGATAATAAATTTAAAACCCAAGGCTGAAGTAGCTGCCAATGCATAATTTGAGAACTGGCGTGACTCAGCTTTAACTTCACGCCAATTCCCCTGTATCTCATCTAGGTAAGGAGCTGCTGTTTAGCCCATTGACTATTCAACAAATCATTATTTAGCATCTGCTTATATGCCAGGCATTAGGGACAAAGTAACAAACTAGAAAGATAGGGTCCCTGTCCTCATGGGCTTTACAATCTGGCAAGACACAAGCTCGAAGTGTAACAAGGGTGAATTGGGAGCATGTAGTGTGTGGGGGGCGGGTAGGAGGAGGTTAGTAGGGGGCGCAGACGGAGGCGGGGGCCACAGAAAGCTTCACTGAAGCTGAGACCTGTCAGGCGAGGAGGGGAAAAGCAGAGGCCACATCTATGGACTCAGCCTCCGGAGAAGAGCTCACGTCTGTCATGTGCTAAGATATAATGATCTTTGAGGTGTTCTTAGAGCTTAAGGTCTGCGTTTTCATCTCATGGGAATTTGTGGGGGGTGCTGGGTCTTTGACGCACGAGGATGCAGCACTGCAGTCATCTTACAAGAGAACCAACCCCTGTTGGCTTTGGTCCTCCTTCCCAACGAGGATTAAAACATTATTATACAAGACGCACTGCAGATACCACTGTGGAGTGCTTAGGAAGCCAAGAGAAACACAATTTAATCTCCCTCCTGGAGCCCCCGGTCTGGTCAAGGAGAGAACGAAAGAGAGCATGACAGCTCACGGTGTTCCTCTGCCCAGCTAGGTGGGGTCCTCCTCCCCATAGAGTGGACACCTGAGCTGAAGCATGACCGCTGAGTCAAGTTCCATCAGCTGGGGTTATGGAGCTAAGAAGGGCTTCCTGGGCAGAAGGAAGAGGCCAGGCCAGCACAGGAGCCACCAAACAGAACAGACCAGGATCCGGGACTGAAGGCCTGGGAGAGGGCAGAGGACGCGGACAGCCCTGAGCACAGATTACGGCTTCATCCTGTGGGGTCAGGGAAAGCCAGGGACAGGACAAGGCTTGGACTTGTTCCAGGGACCACTTGGGCAGCTTGTGGGAGACTATCTGAGGACCACGCACATGGAACAGAGGCTGAGTCCGGGCCGGCCGTGTGGAGAGGCGGCTTAGGGAAAGCCTGGTTAGCTGTGGGAGGTGGCCAGGACAAGGGAGGGACGGGGAAAGAGGCAGATCTCTAGTCTGGGGCCGTGATGACTGACATCACTGTCCGAGAGAGGGAAAAAATAACTCCCATCTTCGATGCACTTACCTCGTGAAACCCTTCAATGGCATCTGCTCCGTACTCGCTCTGAATCATCGGCTTCTGGTAGGCCTTATACAAGTTCTCGAACTGGGTTGCCAACTGCAGCTGAATCACCTCCATGTGCCCATAGTCGTGGTACCAGGAGTAGTAACTGTTCACACAGATGATGTCCACGTACGGCGCCTGCAAGAGCATGGGGAGAGTCCACCAACCAGGAGAGTGGAGGACTCACACTCGGGGTGCTTCTGGCAGAGGAAGTAAGGAGTGAGTGCGGAAAGTGCGTTAGATGCGCACGTGTAGGAAATAATAGTCAGAAGGGACCTGAATGGAGCGAGTGAAGGGAGCAAGCCTCTCGTTCTGGGCCGGCACCCCTGACCTGGCTGCAGCTGGGCTCTGGGGAGGGCGATGAGAGGCAGAGCTGGCCCCAGGCACGCGGGAGGGCGATGAGAGAGCTGGCCCCAGGCACGCCGGCCCAGGGAGCCCATTCAGACTGGACTTCCTTCAACCCTAGGTGGTGCTCCTGTCACTAGTCATCCTCTTGGACCAACTGAGGGCCGGAGGCAGTTTTTCTCCTCACAGAGCCTCCCAAGTCCCCTTTCTGAGCTACTGTCATGGGCCCTGAAGAGACTGGACAGTTCCCTCCTGGGAGGGCAGCCCGGGTTGGGGGCAGCACCGCCGTGAATCTGAGCAATGTGCTGCTCGGTGGACCGCAAAGCTCACCTGAACCCACACTCGCCTGCAGAGTCTGCACTGGGACCCACACGGTCCATCTCTCCCAGGGGGCTGCAGCACCCTTCTGAGCTTGGGACGGAAAGATGCCGCTGGGAAGCGGTACCTCTGTGTGGGCACGTCACCACAGCTCACACATCCCAGCGGGTGAGCCTGGCAACCTTCTGGGGGAACCAGCACAGGCTCCCCTGCCCACTAGAGCAGGAAGGGATGCCACTGAGACTATGAGACGCCCAGGTCGCCTGTGCCCCGCTGGTGTTCCACCACAGTCATGTTCCTTTGAAGGGATGGCCCCGGATCACTAGGGCTGCAAACCGTCGGGTCCACGTGAAAACGACAGTGCTCACACTTACACTTGAACACAGTGCTTTCTTATCCGCTCTTTCTCGAGAGCATTTCGCTTTCTGGAGCGCTTCTTAGTACTGGCCTCAGTTCCCTAGTGAGGCATCTTCTTGCTCCTGTTTTACAGCTTTTGCGCAACAACTCAACACAGTTTCTGAGGGGCTGCTGTGCCCAGGGACCGTGAGAGGAGCCGTGGGGTCCAACCTGCTGGGTGAGCCTCTCCCTTCAATTTTCAGTCCCCCTGACACTGAATCTCAGCAGTGGTTCCCAAAGCTGATTGATGCCTGGAATCACTGAGGAGTTTTTTAGAAACTCCGATTCCTATCCTGGACATTATAAATCAGAATCACAAAATCCGGACCTCTGTACTTTCAAAAAGCTTCCCTTTGTGGCTCCAATGATCAGCCAAGTTGGAGAAACACAAGTCAATGATGACTTTAAGCTCCCTTAAACCTCTGCCCCTTTCTGAGCATATTAAACTTGGGGGCATAAAATTAAATCAAAGTGCAGAGATCGATGAATTGAGAATGAACTGAGAAGGAATTCGACTTCCCTATGCCTGACCTCCTTAGTGTCAAGAAGCTACACTGCCTGGCAAATCACTCCCTGGCAGCTCTCTTTAACCCAAAGACCATCTATGGAAATGATCAGACTGGCTGTTCGTGGTCCCTCCCAGCAGCTCCTGTCAGCAAGCATCAGGGCAGGACAAGAGGACAGGCAGAAGGAAGATGTGCAGAGACCCCCAGGCTCACCCCCAGGTCTGCTTCATAGTTGGTGTTGGTCACAAAGGTCACGGGCCGGGAGGGGTCCAGGGCTTTAGTGTGGGCAATCAGCGTCCTGTCCACGGAGGGCAGAAGACACGGTGCCGTCAGTATGGGGAGGGCCTCAGGTTCCCCTCCTGAATCCTCTCCTTCCCATCTTCCCAGACAGAACATCCCCAAGACACGGCTCTCCTCCCTGCCTTCTAGGGCATTTCAGGTAAGCAAACGTGCTCCTTGAGACATCATGTTCCCTGACATCATTCTCTCTTCCTCCCTCCCCAGATCTTAGCCCCCTACCCGTCCTCCAAAGGGGGCCATCCTCAAGAGAGGAGAGGCACAGCTGAGATCTTTGAGCTGGCGCTGCCAAAAGCAAGTTTCCTCATCTCCGACAAAACTAGGATGTTGTGCAGGTTAGGATGAGTATTAATGTAACACATCACTAGGGAACGTGTCCTGGGAGGCAAGCTGTGCACTGGGCACTCACTAGAGACTTAAATACATGTATTGGCTTGGCCAGAAAGTTCATTCGAGTTTTTGAACAATGTTATGAAAAAACCCAAACGAACTTTTTGCCCAACCCGACCTCCAGCTGTGTGTCCAGAGCTCGTCTTTGCCCAGGAAGGTCCACTACTCAGAGCCTCCATCCAGGACAGGGGGATGCAGGCAGTGTCTCCTAGGGAGTATTTCCATGGCCTCTGCTGCCTCCGCAGTAAGTGAAATCATTCTCCATGCCCGGCTACGCTAAAATTGCAGGATGGCAAGAAAGAGAAGAAACCAAGGAACACGCCAGGAGGCTGGCCCACTTTTGGGAGATGGCCCCTCTGTGAGGTTTCTGCCTAGGACAATGCCTGGGGTGTGGGGGAAGATACTGGTATGCAGTGAACGGACAATGAACTTCAGGTGACCTGGTCCTGTCTAACAACGTAACTTTAGAATAGTCAGAATATGCACGTCTTTGAAAATCTGTTTATAATTATATGCCTAGGTAAGTCAGCTTTATAAAGCTTAAATCCCCTTTACAGGTGAACTCAAAAGCATTGCAAAGTGGTTTTGTGCAGTTCTAACATGTACTATATTTCCCAGGAATGGGGACAGCATAAAAATCAAGGGAAGACACAGGTGGCTTAGTGGTAAAGAAGCCGCCTGCTAAGCGGAAGATGCAGGTTGATCCCTGGGTCAGGAAGATCCCCTGGAGAAGGAAATGGCAACCCACTCCAGTATTCTTGCCTGGGAAATCCCAAGGACAGAGGAGCCTGGTGGGCTACAGCCCATGAGGTCGCAAAGAGTCGGACACGACTTAAGGACTAAACAATAACAGCAGGGCTTGGTTTTGACTGGAGCTCTGTTGGCCATGGCTCAGTGCCTCAGAAAAGAGCAGAACAGAGGGAAATGCTGCTTGCGGCACCACAGTCGCTGGCTATGCTTTCCAGCTGGTATCAGCTTCTGTAGCTCTGTTTTCAGAGAGTTTCCCAGAAGGTGCAAGCGCCTGACCCATTCAATGGCCCTTCTGGAGAGTCAGGTCACAGATTTATGTATTCTTTGACAAATGTCTCTTCCTTATGTCAGTCAGGCCACGTCACTATCTTTTTTCTTTAATTTGAAGTTTTATGTAGCAGCAGGTAGGCTCCCCACTCCAGTAGTCTTGCCTGGAAAATCCCATGGACGGAGCAGCCTGGTAGGCTGCAGTCCATGGGGTCGCTAGGAGTCGGACACGACTGAGCGACTTCACTTTCACTTTTCACTTTCATGCATTGGAGAAGGAAATGGCAACCCACTCGATGTTCTTGCCTGAGGAATCCCAGGGACAGAGGAGCCTAGTGGGCTGCTGTCTATGGGGTCGCACAGAGTCGGACACGACTGAAGCGACGCAGCAGCAGCAGCAGCAGGTAGGTTAACTCTGCATTTCATTTCAGGTGTGACAAGGAGACACTTGTCTGAAATCATAATCTGGGTGGGTGAGTATCTTGTCCCCTAAATTGACCAGGGATGGATGCACCTGGGCTGGAAGCAGCCCACACCCACTGCAGGGCCCACTGACACTCTCCCGTGGCTGCCAGGCAAGGCTGAGCTGGGCCAGCAGGCTGCGGTCTCAACGGGGACCCGGACCAGGCAAGGCAGGAGCACTCACTTGAAGTAGTAACCAGCCGGTTTCAGGAAGGAAGCGGGCTCATTGGCTAAGGACCACATTACAACGGCCGGGTGATTCTTGTCCCTGCGGATCATTTCCTCCATCACCTCCAGGTGGTGTTGCAGAGACACGTTGCTGAAGCTCTCGCTGCAGGCCAGGGGAGGAGAGGGAACAGGTCAGTCTGATTTTCTTTCCCTCTAGTAGAAACTCTGGGCTTCCCTGATGACTCAGTGGTAAACAACCCGCCTCCCAACGTAGGAAACACAAGTTCGATCCTTGGGTCGGGAAGATCCCCTGAAGAAGGAAAATGGCAACCCACTCTGGTATTCTGGCCTGGAGAATCCCACAGATAGAGGAGTCTGATGGGCTACAGTCCATAGGGTCCCAGAGTCAGACATGACTGAGCGACAGCATGCACGCACAGGCTGCTGAACTGGGGGTGTCGCCCAGTGCAGGCAGCGGGCACTCACGCCAGCACGATGCCCACACCAGGGCTCTCGTCGATGACCATGATCCCGTAGCGGTCACAGAGCTGCAGCACCTCCTCTGCGTAGGGGTAGTGGCTGGTGCGGAAGGCGTTGGCGCCCAGCCAGCGAAGCAGGTTGAAGTCCTTCACCAGCAGCGGCCAGTCAAAGCCCTTCCCTCGGATCTGGAGGACAGCAGAGACGGATGAGCCCCTGCCCTCGACTCCATCCCAGACACGTTTCCTCCAAGAGCCGGGCCCGCCGGAGTCACCCCATCAGCCCGCTATCCAGGCCAAGCACAGGCAGTGGTTTGGGGCGCTTTGCTCTGAGCTGCCCTCAGCCACTCCAGGGGCTGCAGGGAAGGGGATGGCAAGAAACAGGGACCCAGGAGCCCCTACTCACGTCTGCATCCTCATGCTTGTTGACCCCTCGGAAATAGAATGGTTTCCCATTGATGAGGAACTGGCTCTCGGTGACGGCCACGGTGCGGATCCCCACCGGGAGGGTGTAGAAGTCAGACACGGGCCCCACGGCCGTCTGAGCCATCAGCTTCACCTGCGAAATCGAGCACTGGGCATGAGGCAGCCTGACCGGCCTGAGCCCCACGCAGCCTGAGCTTCGCAGGACAGCCCCTGGCAAATCACCGCAGCCCACCTCTGGGTCTGCAGGTGGAGAGAGGCAGAAATTATATCTGCCGTGAGCAAGAAGAAACTTTTGCCCACACTGCCGCGGGGCTTCTCTTCCAACTCGGCCTCCCTACCAATGGCTGAAAAAATCAGGCTGGGGACTCTTCAATCCAACAGACCAGGAAGCTGAGGGGACCAGGCCTGCTGAAGCTAGGGCTGCTGGATGGGGGCAAATGGCCTCCCCCAGCCCAATGCTCACCACCATTACCTCCAACGAGTACAGGTAGGCAGGGTGCTCGTGCATCAGGTACGGCCACCAGAGGTGGGCACTGGGCACCTGCAGCTGGCCCTCGGCCCCTGCCCCCTTGGCCACGACTTTGCCTTCCTCATCCAGAAGAGACACGTCCACTTGGAAGTGGTCACTGCCCTGGACGATGATCTGGTAATTCACCAGCCCTACAGGAGACGAGAGATCAGATGAGAGAGAAGAGGGGGGCATGTGGCCTGCGGTCCTACAGGTGAGAGCACCTTGAGGAGGTGGATGGGAGAGCCCGTCTCCAAGGGGATCTTTCCAAACAGGGAACCAAGCCACTCTGGGCCTGGCTGAGGGCAGATCCTGGCAGGAGCCTCACCAATGTCTTGGTCCACGTCAGTGGTGACAGTAATGTCATCGATGTAGGTGGTAGGCGTGGTGTAGAGGAGCACGGCCCGATGCAGTCCCGCGTAGTTGAAGAAGTCAAACTTTGTGTTCTGGACAAAGTAACCCTTGGGGTACCTAGGACAGAGCAAGGGGACAGTGGCCTTGTCCTGAATCCTTCGATCTCAACTCACATGTCTCCCTGGCCTCCAAGAGCCAGGGCCTCACCTCTGCTGAAGCCACCCTGTCCCCTGGTGGGAAGACGTCTGGGCAGGGTGGGGAGTGGGGGCGGGGGCGAGGGCTGGGCTAGGTGCTGCTCACATGGAGGGGTCCGTCTTGTAGAGGATGGTCCCAGGCGGCAGGGTGTGGGGGGACAGCGTGTTATTGATGGCGATGGTTATGCAGCAGGAAGACAGGGGCCTCCTGTCAGCCTCAAAGGGGAGATGGCCCCCCTCGTGCTCGATCACATGGACCCCATTCACCCACTGCAGATACAGGGAGACAAGTGGAGGGGTTGGGGGCTTGGCCAATTCCGGCACACCCTCACACACAAGTGCAGGATGAGGGAAGCGGGCAGAGTGGGGAAGGCTGAGGATCCAGGGGAACAGATGAGACCACCCTCCGCCACCCAGGGCACAAACCCAGTGTGGGGCCTTAAATGTGCCCCCGCCCCCACATGTACCCCAGAGGCAGGCTGTCAGGTGACGGCTGGGAGAGTCCCTTGGACTGCAAGGAGATCCAACCAGTCCATTGTGAAGGAGATCAGCCCTGGGATTTCTTTGGAAGGAATGATGCTAAAGCTGAAACTCCACTACTTTGGCCACCTCATGCAAAGAGTTGACTCATTGGGAAAGACTCTGATGCTGGGAGGGACTGGGGGCAGGAGGATAAGGGGACGACAGAGGATGAGATGGCTGGATGGCATCGCTGACTTGATGGACGTGAGTCTGAGTGAACTCCGGGAGTTGGTGTTGGACAGGGAGGCCTGGCATGCTGCGATTCATGGGGTCGCAAAGAGTCGGACACGACTGAGCGACTAATCTGATCTGATCTGATCTGAACTTGTCTGTAAATGCAATTCTTCAATATTTTGTTTTTTTAAAAACAACTGGCACAAAAACCCAACCAAACAAAAAGAACAGGCACACATGCACTGTTCAACATTCTAAAAGTAACTATAAATACTGCTCAGGATATTGATCCTTTTAACATTTTAAATCAAACTTACACAAACTTTGAAGTATTTCATTATGATTTTGCATAAAGGATAATGTCAGATCTCTTCCAACTCTGTGAGTCATATTAATTCTAATAAGCTAGATGCAACCACCCCATTTGCAGCTGGGAGCTGAGCACTTACGTATCAAACAAGGTTGTGCCTAACCTCAAAGGGAGGTTGGATAATCTCCAGGGAATATCAGGTTGTCCAGGAAGTAGCGATGAGACTGAAATAATAAGCAGCCTTTCTTTAGTTAACATTTTACATGATGGCAACACTTGAATGCTGAAGGGTGCTCTTCATAATACTGATATAAAATTGCAGATAACAATATGTAACTATTTTACAAAGGGAAACAAATTATTCTACTATTCCAGTCTAACCCAATAATCAAATATGGACAATGTATATACTGAAATATAAAGGTTTTATTCAGATACAATATTCTTTCCTATTTTTAAATGAGAATTCAACAGTCAGATACTCTAGAACTGGTGTACTAGGGAGGTGATTTGAATTTAGGGGATGGAGCACAAGGATTTATTTTTTTAATCTATACAAAGCTTTAAGATTTCATTTTTCCTTGGAGGAAGCCCAGCCAAAACCCATGATGCCTGGCTTCAGGACCTAATGAAGCTCAGGCTCTGATGACTGATTGCAAAAATTCAGTTAGAGACACAGCAGTAGGTGATAGGTGGATTTGTTAGGATTCAGAGAGAAGTACACCCTGCAGGGTGTGGGCCATTGCAGAGTGCAAGGGCTTAGGCCATGCAATGTGGCTGGGCTAGGTTTTGGGAGCTGGGTGAATTCATATGCTAATGAGTGGGAGGATCATCCCAACCATTGGGGAACCACCCACTCTTCTTCTGATGGTGTCCTGGGGCTGTCCTGCCACCTCTGGGTGTCATTTAGTTTACAGACTGGGGATTAAGGTTTAGTTCAATTTGACTTATCATCTTGGACCCAACTGATTTTAATCAGTTTATGTTATGCCCTTGCACTATGTCATTCTTTCAAAAGTTGTGCCCTGCACCCTTCCCTCCTGTTTCATGCTCTTTTCCTGATCCCCATCCAGGCCCACAATGTTGCCTCTGCAGTCTTCCGGAGGGACAACCAGAAAATAGCTGGCTCTTGGGAGGGAAATACTGTATAATAGCCAGCCCCTCTAGATATTCAGGCCTTCATCTTCCAATAGGTGGGCTATTGGGCCAAAGAGTGTTTCCTACAACATGTGCAGCACCAGCATCTCTCAGTGAACCCGGCAGGGCAGGTGAGAGGCACACAGTGCCTGCTAGAAGTCCATCTGTTGGCCTCCCTTCAAAGGCAACTGGGCTTCCAAGGATAATATTTGCCACTTTGGGAGTTAAGCCCTGCAGGCTGTTTGGGCCCAAACCCTTACCACCCTTCTCCTAAAGTTACAAACATACCCCAGGATCAAATCTCCATTCCACTTTTATAGAACATCTGGTCTGTTGCCTCTTACCAATTTGTTCTTAAGCCAATTATTAACTCCTACAACCAGGACCCTGCCCCCTTGTAGGCAACATTGCTCCACCCAGCCTATTATTAAAATACTTTAATGCCCCTAACAGTGAAGAAGGAATTCATAGGGCCTGGACTCCATCTTAGGCCTGTTCATGCTGACCATGCTCGGCCACCTTTCCAATGGACTCTGAACTCTGTGTTTAGTCCCTATGAAAACAACAACAGAAGGAAGGATAAGACCCCCTCCAGACAGGGGAACCTTGAAGATCGTATCTAGGTTACTCATTGCCTAAGAGAAAACATACACTAATCACCCCTTCCTCCAGACAGGCCATAAATTTTTCTGTATCTATCGGAGTGTAACCTCGGGTTTATTGATTATTGGCTAATTGCTTGACTGTTTGAGCACATGAGCACATAGCACGTGAATGATGGGGTTATTGGGATTGTATTTTCCTTGGTTTATGTAAGTCTCAAGGAATTTGGAGTGGTGGGTTCAGACACGTACACGTAGGGTATAAAAGATTTTCACAAATGCTGGTGGGTCCTTGGCTAAGAGGAGACTCTGCCTTGGGCCCGCTGGTGTAATAAACTGCACTCCACTATCTGCATTGTCCTTCTGAGTGAGTTTGTTTCCCGGAACGCATGGCTACAACAACAGAGCTAAATAACCCACTCCTTTGTCATTATTTCCGTTATTATCTCAAGTGGGTCTATGACAATGAAATGTTTACCATTGGAGACACCCTAACCTGCTCTTATGGGGGACTAGGGGAGGAAATCAGTGACTTACATTCCCTTAGAGCAGTAAGAACATAGAGCTTATGACTGTTTCACCAGGTTCCCGGTCTCAGGGCACAGGCTTGGATTGCTTCACATCATGATATCTATTCCCATCTGCGATGAACAAACTGACAATGAGTTAAAATTACAACCCCTTAATCCTACCCAGCACTGGTCACGCTAGAGACCTTGGGGACACCCAACTCCAGTCTGGGAGTCTCAGGAGGTAGACATGCCTCGATCTGCCTAGGGATCTGGTACCTGAAAGGCTGTCAAGCCACAACTTGCTCAGGGACCCGCCAGTCCAGGGGTCCCAGGAGGTCGTCATGCCTTGACCCGCCCAGGGACCCAATTCTCGGGAGTCCCACCTGCACCTCCAGGAGGCTGTCATGCCTCAGCTTGCCTGGATCTGCACCCTAACCCTTGCCTGGCTCTCAGGTTACAACAATACTGGGTAGGATAAGTCTCAAAAAGACTCACCCCTAAGGAAGTCCACCCATGGAAATTGAAGGAAGCCTATTAGTTTTTTCTCTTTCTTTTCCTCTCTGTAATGACTGTCTTTCAGGTTGCAAATAACCAATCCACTTCCCAACAGACACCCTTGAGATGCATCCTTGATGACTGGAAGCTGTTAGAGCTGATCCTCTAACTCTAAGGAGAAGTCACTTAAAATTCTTTTGTGCCATTGCGTGGCCACAGTATCCTCTGGGGGACAAGGAACACTGGCCAGAGGATGGGAGTTTAAATTACAATACCATCCTGCAGCTAGAATTATTATGCAAAAGACAAGGGAAATGGACAGAGATCCCCTATGTCCAAATTTTCTTCCGACTGAGAGATATGAAGGAACTCTGTCTTAAGTATGGGATTGTTGTATGCCCTAAAAGTGAGCCCACTAGGCAAATGATGTTAGGCACAGACAACCAAGCGAAGGAACCCCCCCATGAAGGGTCACCTCCCACAGCTCCCGAGTTGCCTGGTGCTCTTTCCTTGTATCCAAACGTGCCCCTGTATCTGGGAGCACCCCCTCCACAGAAGCCAGCTCGAGTATGTCCTTTAGTTGAAACTGGAGGAGAATTTGGACCAACCCGGGTCCATAAGCCCTTCTCCCTCTTAGAACTAAGACAGATCAAACAAGACATGGGAAGCTATACAAATGACGCAGGCAAATATATAGGTCCATTCCAACACATTACCTTGACTTTCAACTTGACGTGGAAGGACATCATGGTCATATTTAGTCAAACTTTATTTGCTCCTGAGCATACTTGGGTTTTAAAGGAAGCCCTAAGATATGCAACGGGGCTTCACATGTCAAGTGGTAAATACCCAGTAGGGGAAACTGCAGTCCCCTCCTCAGATCCTAATTGGAATTATAATCACCCTGAGAACATCTGGGAAAAGGATCATTTTCTAATCTATGTGAAGGCAGGACTGAAAGCATCCCAGCAAAAAGTAATCAGCTATGCCTGGGTCTCAGCAATAACTCAGGAGCCTAATGAGAACCCCACTGCCTTTCTGGAAAGGCTAAAAGAGGCCCTGCAAAATTTAACCAATGTGGACTTAGACTCTTATGAGAGACGGGTGATTTTAAAGGACAAATTCCTGTCCCAATGTGCATCAGATATCAGAATTAAGTTACAGCAGCTACAGCAGCAGGACCCTGCTGCCTCTTTAGATGAGATGGTCCAGACAGCCACCAATACCTTTTATAACAGAGAACAGAAGAAGCCAAGGCCCAGAAGGAGAAAAGGAAAGAGACAAGGCATGCCCAGATGCTGGCCGCCCTCCAGGGAGGCCCTATGGCAAACCCCGAGTCCTTGAAGGACAAGGCACTAGGCAAATGCCTAATCTATAGATAGGTGGGCTATTGGGCCAAAGAGTGTCCAAACCGTGACAAGTCTCCTAAAGTGGCTTGCTGTAAATGCCATCAACTGGGACATTGGGTGGCACTCTGCCCTCAGGACGCAAGAGCCTCAAGGTCAAGCACCAAGCCTTCCCTCACGAGGGTTCAACAGGACTGAAGCAGCCCACTTTGGCCAGCCCACTTGTCACAGATAACCATCATGGGGCTTAGCCAAGGGTGCAACTGGATGTGGTAGGTAGGTCCGAGAATTTCTTGGTTGATATGGGGGCTACCTATTCTGTCCTGACCTCCTACTCTGGAGCCTTCTCCTCCCAAATCTATACCATTTGGATGCTACAGGAAAAACAACTACTAAAAGATTCACCTGAGCACTTTGTTACTGGGATGGACAAATATTTTCCCACCAGTTTCTTCCCTTATTGGGAAGAAATTTCTCCCTGCCTTCAAAATCTTGCAGCTACTGCAGTCCTGATAGAAGATGCTTTAAAACTCTCTTTTGGGGGCAAACTAACTATTTTTACCAGCCCCTGAGTGAAACAACTCCTAAATGGGGGAGGACATTTATGGATGTCTGATTAAAGAATCCTCAGATATCAAGTACTGCTGATGGAAAATCCAGGCCTCACTATATCCCCTTGTGAGGTTCTTGACCCAGCCACCCTCCTACCTACCCCCGAGGGCTCTCTCCCCTTTCACTCTTGCCTAGAAACCTTGGCTCACTGGACAAAACCCCGAGAAGGATTGTTGGAAGATCCTCTGACCAATTCTGAGGAAATCTGGTACATTGATGGCAGCAGCTTTGTCTTGTATGGAAAAAGAAGAGCCAGATATGCAGTAGTCTCCAATTTTGACACGGTAGTGGCTAAACCTTTGCCACCAGGTACTTGAGCCCAATAAGCTGAGCTCATAGCCCTGACTCGAGCTTTAGAGCTGGGAAAAGGAAAAAGAGTAGCTATTTACACTGACTCCAAGTATGTCTTTCTGTTGCTACATGTGCATGCTGCTATTTGGAAAGAAAGAGGCCACCACTTTACCACCCGAGGGTCCCCAATCAAATATGGTGATCAAATCCTTAGACTCTTGGAGGCAGTCCATCTGCCCGCTGAGGTTTCAGCCTCCCACTGTAAAGGACACTAAAAAGGGAGCACAGAAGTGGCACGAGGGAACCAAGCAGTTGATCAGGCAGCTAAGAGAGCAGCATTACAGAATCATGACCTAATAGAGGTTGCCACCTTAGTTCACAGACTAATTTGCCAGAAACTCCTTCATATACTGAAGGTGAGACTCTTAAAGCTAAGAGTGAGGACTTTCAAGAAGATCATATGGGGTGGTTCTAAAAGGAGGGACTCCTTTTTCTGCCTGGGAACTTCCAATGGAAGTTGGTTAACTCCTTACATGCCACCACTCATTTAGGGGAAAAGGCCCTTCAAAGATTACTAGAAAGGTCCTTCAGAGGAACAGGCCTCCAAACGACTGTAAGGCAGGTGGTCTCCTCTTGTCCCACTTGCCAATTAAACAACTCCCAAGGAGCTCGAAGACCCCAGCCGGCCCAGCCAGTCCAACGACGTGGGGCCTACCCAGGAGAGGACTGGCAGATGGACTTCACCCAGATGCCAGTTTCTCAAGGGTATAAATACCTATTAGTCATGATAGATACATTCACAGGATGGATTGAAGGCTTTCCCACCTGGACTGAGAGGGCTGAGGAGGTGATGAAAAAACTGCTCTGTGAAATTATTCCAAGATTTGGTCTGCCCAGGTCATTACAAAGTGACAACGGGACATCATTTACTTCTAAGGTCACCCAAGGGGTCTCAAAAGCATTGGGCATTACTTATTATCTCCATTGTGCCTGGAGGCCTTCAGGAAAAGTAGAAAGAGCCAACCAATTCTTAAAATCAGCGATAAAAAAGATAACCCAGGAGACCTCTCTGGGATGGAAGGAGGCTTTATCAATAGCTCTCCACCACACCCGAATTGCCCCTCAGGAAGAGATTGGTCTTAGTCCTTCTGAGATGCTATATGGGGGACCTTTTCTTTACGTCAATGACCTCTTCCTAGATCCAGAATCTCAGACCCTCCAGTCTTATACCATGGCCGTTGGTCAATTCCAACAGGATATATGCTTGTGGGGTGTCAACTAGGACACAAAAGATTCTAAGGAGTCACTGCCATATGCCCCAGGGACTCAAGTCCTAATTAAAGTCTGGAAAGATGGGTCCCCAAAGGCTCAACTCCAGCCCACATGGAAGGGTCCCTACCCTGTAATACTTTCTACCCCCACAGCAGTCAAGGGACCAGGACATGACTCCTGGATTCACTACTTACGAGTCAAGCCGTGGAAGAAAACAGAAGAGGATACTCAATACACCTGTGAGCCCCTGGGAGATCTTAGATGCCTATTCAGGACTACCAATGAGTGTCATTCTAATGAACACCCCCAAAATCTAGTTTCTGGGGATAAGGTTTCTCAGGACAGCTCTAAAGAACCAACACAGCTTGGCAGGGGTTGTATTCCAAAACAGACAGGAGATAGATCTTCTGATCCCTGAACAAGGAGGGACTTGAGCCATCCTGGTGATGGGAATTTGGAGTTGGCTAATGCCCCTAACTAGCCCTTGTTATGCCATATTGATGCTGCTTATGATTGCTCCATGTTTTATCAATTGTCTAACCCATTTTGTCTCTACCCAGGTCAACAAGCTACAACATGCAGTGCCAGTTCAACAAGGATATATAAAGTTACAACCGACCATGGAAAATATTGCTCACCCTTAGATGGACACCGCTATAAGGACTCTGAGGCCTGAGACTGGCAAGAGGGGGAGGCCCAATGCCCTTCGCCATACCAGTTCAGCAGGAAGTAGCCAGAAAGACCTTGACGCCCCTATTCCCAAAGAACTGGGCCTCCCATCTATTGAGGGGGAATGTTAGGTAGTTCGAATAGGAAAAAGGAGTCCAGAAGGGCAGTGGCTAAAAGACAAGGAAGGGAAAAGCCCACGAAAATAGAACAGAGGAAGGTCTGAGGACTGGAGTGAAGACTTCAGGTAGAGCAAACAGCACTCCTGGCTGGCCCAATTTACATAGGGCAGGCCCAGAGGGAGGAAAAAAACATATAAAATGAGGAGCCAAAGCGCTGGGGGTCTCTCTCACCCGCTCATGTCCGTGCTCGCTCTCTCTTTCCTCTTTGCGTCTTTTGGGTTGGCATGCCCTCACGCCATGAGGATGTATTTTCCTTTTATTTTCTAAATAAAACGGAGCTGTAACAGTGATCTGGCCGAGAGCTGAGAGCTGTAACACGGTCTTTCGAGAGCTGAGACACGTTCTGTCCAAGGGCTTTAATATCTGTCACTTTAAATTTTTGTTGTGACGAGACAGAACCAAGGAAATTACACACTGCCCTGACGTTTCATCACATCAGATCAGATCAGTTGCTCAGTCGTGTCCGACTCTTTGTGACATGAATCGCAGCACGCCAGGCCTCCTTGTCCATCACCAACTTTTGTTCATAAGTAGTCTCAATTCTACACTTTATTCAGATAAGAGCCTTTAAATCAATTTTATATGACCTGGAGTGGTGTCTATCCTCTGTTGTTATAGAAAGAGGAAATTCCTGAAAATTTTTTCTCTTGCAACATTCTCAAGACTCAATACCTGCTTTCCATTAGCACCTACATAAAAGGAAGGCCTTCTACGGAAAGGAAAAAGGCAGATGCTAGTTCTAAACCAGAGGAGTAAGGGACATGTAACTTCTTACTTGAAGCACCTGATAGAAGTTAGCACCCTTGGGACTTACCTGATGATCCAGTGGCCAATGGATCCCATGGTCCCAATGCCAGAGGCTGGGGCGGGGGCGTTCGATCCCTGGTCAGGGAACTAGATCCTGAATGCCAAAACTAAGACCCAGTGCAGTAAATAAATAAAAAGAAATATTTAATTATTTTTTTTAAGTTAGCACCTTCAGGTCATCTCATCTCTCCCTGATCTACCCCTGACACGTCTCACAATCCGGAACAACCCTGTCTATTTCCTCTCAGGAATGCCTGGGGTAGACTGAATAACAAAGCACTGCCATCAGCATCCCCAGGAGAGACATTCCCCGCTCCCAGCCCCAGCAAGCCAGGCACAGCTGGGTAGTGCTTTGCCAGATCCAGCCATGCTGACATGTATAGCTCTGCTCTGTCCATTTCAATGACTGGAGAGTATCCCATTGCATGAATTACACCACACAAAGGTCTTGATTTCACCCTTTCCTTTGAGCATTTAGGTGGTTTCCCGATTTCACTTTACCATCAGCACATTCTTCACATGCCTCCTGACCTTTGGCTCACACATGATACTTTCCCCAGGTGTTTCCTCAAGATGGAGCTGCTGGGACTGGAGAGTCTGTTCATCTTCCCCTTTTCGACTTTCCTGTCCCTTTCCCTGTTCATCTTTCCCAGGCACTCTCCATGAGGTTGTGCACACGGGCGTTTTTAGTCCCAGCTACTCCATATGAACTGACTTATTTGAAAAGACCCTGATGCTGGGAAGGATTGAAGGCGGGAGGAGAAGAGAACAGAGGATGAGATGGTTGGATGGCATCACGGGCTCAATGGACATGAGTTTGAGTAAACTCCGGAAGTTGGTGATGGACAGGGAGGCCTGGCGCGCTGCAGACCATGGGGTCGAAAAGAGTCGGACACAATTCAGTGACTGAAATGAACTGAACTGAACTGACTACATGAAAGCTAAAGAAAATCGCCCAGCCACCAGCCCCTCTCTGGACCCAGCCCAGGCCCATGCCTCTCCCCTTTGACCACCTCTGCTTGTGTCTGCTTCACAAAGATGTCTTGCTAATTTTCATCTTGACTAGATCTTTCTGAATCTTTTCTCTTCATACGTTTCATTCATCTTCATTGTATGTCTAAAGCATGGAGTCATGATGCTATTTGACTGTAAGTCTGCCCTAAGTCTGTGACTTTTCTATGCATCTCCCCCATCCCACAGCACCCTTCTGTTACCGAGTCCAAGCTCTCTCTACTCACTACACAATAGTCCACTTAACAGAGAGAGGTGTCAAGGCAAGTAATACAACTTTACCAGGAAAGCTGGCTGACTGACAAGATGGCAGACTAATGTCTCAAGATAACCATCTTTATCAGGGTCTGGATGCCAGGTTCTTTTATAGAATATGGGGGGATGGGAGGATTAAAGTAAAAAGGCCATTAATCTTGCAGCTATCTTCTAGAATGGCCAATCTTGGGGAGGGTATGAGTTAATGTCTTCCTTCCTGTAGCCATCCACAGGTGAACATGGTCCTGAACAAAGGTGTTTTGGTTTAACCTTCTGGCAGAGGGGCTGGGTTCCCTGAGGCAGGCTATTTTGTATGGACAGTATCCTTTTACTTAACAAAAGCAATGAGAAGCAAAGGTTAAAGTAAAAGAAACAGATCTAACATGGAGTCAGTTCTTCCCTGTAACTTTTATACTGGTAATCTTGCTCCTGGGCCCCAGAAATACCTTCCCAGGCTTCTCTTGGAGGCTGCATAGTTCTTTCTCCTGTTCTCTGGGTCATGTTTCTAAGCTTGGCTCAGATGTCAGCTCTTTTGTTTCCTGATGGGACAAAACTTCCTCCTGGGATAGCTGCTGTCGACCACATTTGCAGTCAGGGCCCTGACCTGGAGGTCTGGCTGCCTGGCATGAGCCAAACTGTGAGTCTGGCAGCCAGTCCTCCTTTCATAACCACAGTGACCTGGACCTTACCCCATAAGTGAGAGAATACAGGTTATCACTTGAGTAAAGGTGATCTGGGACCTTTAGAGTGCTCCCTGGATTCCTACCGCTTGATCACATTAGTAACAGCACACTCTCCCCGCTCCCCCCACTCCCAGCAGAATTTCTGCTCTGGAAGACTGTAAAGTGGACTTATTTGTTCTCTGCTACAGATGAGCAAACTGAAGCTGAATGAGAGGCAAGGTGAAATGACTTGCTCAGGGAAACACACCCAAAACTTCATTGTCCATTTTTTTTTTTTTTTCACAGCTTGCAGGATCCTGTGGGCTTCGCAGGTGCCTCTTAGTGGTAAAGAACCTGCCAATGCAGGAGACATAAGACATGGGTTTGATCCCTGGGTCAGGAAGATCCCCTGAAGTAGGGCAAGGAAACCCACTCCAGTATTCCTGCCTGAAGAATCCATGGATAGAAGAGCCTGGTGGGCCACAGTCCATAGAGTTGCAAAGAGTTGGATATGACTGAAACAACTTAGCATGTACACATGCACACAGGATCTTAGTTCCCTGACCAGGGATTGAAGCCCGGACCTGGCAGTGAAAGGGCCAAGTCTTATCAACTGGACCACCGGGGAGTTCCCTACATTTACCATTGTTGATGGCACATCATCCAGAAGACTTTTTAATGTTTAGAACAGAAAATAATAGAACAAGCTCCGCCTAGTGGTGAGGTGCATCACCACAAAGTTCCATTCGGTTCAGTTCAGTTCAGTTGCTCAGTCACGTCCGACTCTTTGCGACTCCACGGACTGCAGCATTCCAGGCCTCCCTGTCCATCAACAAATCCTGGAGTTTATCCAAACTCATGTCCATTGAGTCGGTGATGTCATCCAACCATCTCATCCTCTGTCGTCCCCTTCTCCTCTCACCTTCAATCTTTCCCAGCATCAGGGTCTTTTCAAATGAGTCAGCTCTTCCCATCAGGTGGCCAAAGTATTGGAGTTTCAGCTTCAGCATCAGTCCTTCCAATGAACACCCAGGACTGATCTCCTTTAGGATGGACTGGTTGGATCTCCTTGCAGTCCAAGGGACTCTCAAGAGTCTTTTCCAACACCACAGTTCAAAAGCATCAATTCTTCGACGCTCAGCTTTCCTTATAGTCCAACTCTCAAATCCATACATGACTACTGGAAAACCTAGATGGACCTTTGTTGGCAAAGTAATGTCTCTGCTTTTTCATATGCTGTCTAGGTTGGTCATAACCTTCCTTCCAAGGAGTCTTTTGATTTCATGGCTGCAGTCACCATCTGCAGTGATTTTGGAGCCCCCAAAAACAAAGTCTGACACTGTTTCCACTGTTTCCCATCTATTTGCCATAAACTGATGGGACCAGATGCCATGATCTTAGTTTTCTGAATGTTGAGATTTAAGCCAACTTTTTCACTCTCCTCTTGCACTTTCATCAAGAGGCTCTTTAGTTCTTCTTAACTTCCTGCCATAAGGGTGGTGTCATCTGCATATCTGAGGTTAATGATATTTCTCACAGCAATCTTGATTCCAGCTTGTGCTTCATCCAGCTCAGCATTTCTCATGATGTACTCTGCATATAAGTTAAATAAGCAGGGTGACAATATACAGCCTTGACGTACTCCTTTTCCTATTTGGAACCAGTCTGTTGTTCCATGTCCAGTTCTAACTGTTGCTTCCTGACCTGCATACAAATTTCTCAAGAGGCAGGTCAGGTGGTCTGGTATGCCCATCTCTTGAAGAATTTTCCACAGTTTATTGTGATCCACACAGTCAAAGGCTTTGGCATAGTCAATAAAGCAGAAATAGATGTTTTTCTGGAACTCTCTTGCTTTTTCGATGATCCAGCAGATGTTGGCAATTTGATCTCTGGTTCCTCTGACTTTTCTAAAACCAGCTTGAACATCTGGAAGTTCACAGTTCACGTATCATTGAAGCCTGGCTTGGTGAATTTTGAGCATTACTTTACTAGCATGTGAGATGAGTGCAATTGTGCAGTAGTTTGAGCATTCTTTGGCATTGCCTTTCTTTGGGACTGGAATGAAAACTGACCTTTTCCAGTCCTGTGGCCACTGCTGAGTTTTCCAAATTTGCTGACATACTGAGTGCAGCACTTCCACAGCATCATCTTTCAGGATTTGAAATAGCTCAACTGGAATTTCATCACCTCCACTAGCTTTGTTCACAGTGATGCTTCCTAAGACTGACTTGACTTCACATTCCAGGATGTCTGGCTCTAGGTGAGTGATGACACCATCATGATCATTTGGGTCATGAAGATCTTTTTTGTACAGTTCTTCTGTGTATTCTTGACACCTTAATATCTTCTACTTCTGTTAGGCCCATATCATTTCTGTCCTTTATTGAGCTCATCTTTGCATGAAATGTTCCCTTGGTATCTCTCATTTTCTTGAAGAGATCTCTAGTCTTTCCCATTCTATTGTTTTTCTCTATTTCTTTCCACTTATCACGGAGGAAGGCTTTCTTATCTTTCCTTGTTATTCTTTGGAACTCTGCATTCAAATGGGTATATCTTTCCTTTTCTCCTTTGCTTTTCACTTTCCTTCTTTTCACAGCTATTTGTAAGGCCTCCTCAGATGGCCATTTTGCTTCTTTGCATTTCTTTTTCTTGGGGATGGTCTTGATCCCTGTCTCCTGTACAATGTCATGGACCTCTGTCCATAGTTCATCAGGCACTCTGTGTATTAGATCTAGTCCCTTAAATCTATTTCTCACTTCCTATAATTGTAAGGGATTTTATTTAGGTCATACCTGAATGGCCTAGTGGTTTTCCCTACTTTCTTCAACTGAAGTCTGATTTTGGCAATAAGGAGTTCATGATCTGAGCCAAAGTCAGCTCCCAGTCTTGTTTTTGCTGACTGTATAGAGCTTCTCCATCTTTGGCTGCAAATAATATAATCAGTCTGATTTCAGTGTTGGCCATCTGGAGATGTCCATGTGTAGACTCTTCTCTTGTGTTGTTGGAAGAGGGTATTTGCTATAACCAGTGTGTTCTCTTGGCAAAATTCTGTTAGCCTTTGCCCTGCTTCATTCTGTACTCCAAAGCCAAATTTGCCTGTTACTCCAGGTGTTTCTTGACTTCCTACTTTTGCATTCCAGTCCCCTATAATGAAAAGGATATCTTTTTTGGGTGTTAATTCTAAAAGGTCTCGTAGGTCTTCATAGAACTGTTCAGCTTCTTCAGTGTTACTGGTCAGGGCAAAGACTTGGATTACCATGATATTGAATGGTTTGCCTTGGAAACAAACAGAGATCATTCTGTCATTTTTGAGACTGCATCCAAGTACTGCATTTCAGACTCTTATGTTGACTATGATGGCTACTCCATTTCTTCTAAGGGATTCTTGCCCACAGTAGTAGATATAATGGTCATCTGAGTTAAATTCACCCATTCCAGTCCATTTTAGTTTGCTGATTCCTAAAATGTTGACGTTCACTCTTGCAATCTCCTGTTTGACTACATCCACTTTGCCTTGATTCATGGACCTGACATTCCAGGTTCCTATGTGGAAGGTTGCTGTTGAATCACGCGAATACACCGGGATTCTTGGCCCCCGGAGGAGAAGAATTCAATCCGGGGCCAGAGACGAGGCTTGATCGCTCAGAGCTTTTGTGTAATAAAGTTTTATTAAAGTATAAAGGAGATAGAGAAAGCTTCTGACATAGGCATCAGAAGGGGGCAGAAAGAGTACCTGCTTGCTAGTGTTAACAATGAGGTTATATAATCCAAAGAATGTCTGGAGGTTGTAAAGACCTCATCAGACCTACTCCCATAATTTACATTTTAAGATAACACTGTCCTCAGGCAGGATACATCCTTGTAAAGACCAGGTCTACTCTCATAATTAACATTTTAAGATAACAGAAGGTTGAATCCAAAGACTGTCCTTAGGCAGGATACATTATTGTTATATAATCCTAAGGAATGTGGAGAAAGAAAAAAAAGTTTGTCCTTTCTTCCTCCTTGAGAATTCCAGACCCCTCTCTCCTTGGGGACCCCTAGACTCCCTATTAACCTGCCTAGGAAATGACTCTCTCATTCCCCCCTTTTCTTTTAGAATTATGTTGCCTAGGGAAAAGGGGCGTCGTTCTCGTTCCATAACTGCTTCCGAGCTGACAGGGGGCATTGTCCCTAAATTGGTGAGGCAACATATTCTCCTAATCCTCATATTGAGGATATCTGATCCAGGGTCCCCAAATAGTAGTTGGAGGAAGCTACAGCAGTAGCAGGAGTTTGAGCAACCATTTGTAACTTAAAAGCTTTCATGCGGCTAGAAACAAATCCAGTTATACAATTACAGATGCAGGGAGCAAACAGCAAGAACAAAACAACCAGAATTATTGTAATTAAGATAGTTGTCCACCATGGGGAACTAGTTAACGTCTCCCAAAGTGAGGCAATTGAGGCTTCAGGAGTATCTATGGCCCTAATCATCTTGTTCATGTGGTTAGTAAAATGAGTAACATTCGTGCTCATATCAGGTATATATGTACAGCATTGGGTATGAATAATGGCACAAGTTCCTCCTTGTGCAGCTGTCAGAATATCTAGAGCCAATCTGTTTTGTAAAACCACCTTTCTAATTTGTGCTTGTTCAGCATTAAGAGCTGAAATAGCCTTTTGAGAATCTTGTAATGCCTGTTGAGTAAAATTATCAAAGCATCCACTCGTAACATAACATCTGTA
This sequence comes from Bos grunniens, assembly GCF_055505025.1. Classification (NCBI taxonomy): domain Eukaryota; kingdom Metazoa; phylum Chordata; class Mammalia; order Artiodactyla; family Bovidae; genus Bos; species Bos grunniens. The sequence continues at coordinate 14,860,240 of NC_141189.1, forward strand.
GTTCCCAAAGAGGGAACAAACGCTGCAGCCAAATAATCATACCAATGAAATACAGACCTTGCCCACCGAGTTCTAAGGTGGGGTAAATTGGCAGGCTTTTCTGGAAGCTCTGAAAATATAAAGCCATGAGTAAAGGCTAGACCCAGGGTGCATCTCCCTATCCAACCAGGGGGAAGCCATGCCCATAGGTAAGAGCCACATATCCAATAAGTCCCGTTTGGAGCAAGCCAGCGCGACTGAGATATCCAGTCCCAATTCGTGTCTGGCCAGACAAAGGGAGAACCTGAACTGGGATTGGAAAACATGGGAATGATTACATTGCATGTTTCCTGAGACAAAAATCCCAATTGTTTCCAATCATTGTAATTAAGTTGTTGGCTAACTTTTGGGGACGGCTCTGTTTGTTCCCAGCATATAGAGGCAGTAGATATTAAACGTCCTTTTTCAGGAGTTAGCCATATAACCTCATCCCATATTTGATAAACGTCAGGTAAAAAACCATTAGATCTAGACCTATTTACCTTATATGTAGCAAAATAGTCATTGAACTGAGACAATGTATAACCAAAATTAAAAGTCACATTATGTCCATAGTTAGAGTACAAAGTGTTGCACCAGTCCATTTTAGGGTTGGTAATTGTCATCAGATGAAGAAGAGGCATCGCATGTGATTGTTGTCGAAGGTATTCACAGACTTGGAGAAAGTCTTTTACTTGAAGTGGGGATGTCCACCACGGGAAGCCTTCCACTGATGAAGAGGGGAGTGCTCCACAGACCCAGCAGTTAGACCGATTGTGGAATGCAGAATAGGAGTGAGCCCAGGACAGGAAGACATTGTCTTGAGGATCCAACGGCAGACTCAGGATTTTTGGAGTCAGCATGTCACGCGTATGTTCCTCGGTTCTTTGTCTCATCACAACAAAGATTTGGAGCAACGGACATTAAAGCCCTCAGCACATCACAGCTCTCGGGTCTTGGACAAACCGTATTACAGCTCTTAGGCAAATCAGTGTTACAGCTTCATTTTATTTAGAAGATAGCAGGAGAATCCAAGACTCGAAGAGAAGAGAGTGGAGGAGTGCGTGGGGAGGGAGAGAGAGAGAGAGAAAGAGAGAGAGAGAAAGAGAGAGAGAGAAAGAGAGAGAGCGCGCGCGCGCATGCACGCAGGAGAGAGTCCGATAGAAAGCGCTTTGGCTCCTCCTTTTACATGTTTTTTCCTCCACTTGGGCCTGCCCTATGCATATTGGGCTTAGCCAGGAGTGCTGTTTGTTCTGTTTGTTTTGCCTGAAGTTTACACTCTGGTCCTCGGACCTTCCTTGTCTTTTAGCCACCGCCATTTTGGACTCTTTTTCCCTATTCTACCTACCTAACAAGCAGAAGTAGACTCACATAGATTATCAGGCCCATCCGCTGCCCTTTGCTTAACCCTAGAGCTCGGGTCAGAGCCACAAGCTCCGCTAACTGAGCACTGGTTCCCTGGGGGAGAGATTTTGCTTCCAAAACCTGTTCAGCAGTCACCACGGCGTAACCTGCTTTACGCTTTCCATCCCAAACAAAAGAACTGCCATCTGTAAATATTTCCATGTCAGGATTGTCTAATGGGGTATCCTTTAGATCCTCCCGAGCTGCATAGTTTAAAGTTAGGAATTGAGAACAATCGTGATCAGGTGTTTCATTTTCCTTCTCAGGAAGGAAAGTGGCAGGATTTAAATTTCCACAAACTTTAAGCTTAGTTACTGGTCCTTCTAACAACAATGACTGATACTTAAGAAGCCTACTGTCTGTCATCCAAATATTAAACTTAGAATTTAATATTCCACTCACATCATGAGAAGTCAGTACAGTAAGGTTTCGTCCATTAATTATTTTTAAAGCTTCAGGTGCTAATAAAGCCGCTGCCCCAATTACTCTTAGGCAGTGGGGCCACCCACATGAAACTACATCTAATTCTCTGCTTAGATAAGAAATAGGTTGCTGGTGAGGCCCTCGGGGTTGTGTCAAAACTCCCAATGCCACACCTTTTCTTTCAGTGACAAACAAATTAAATTTGACCCTGTGGGCAAGCTCAGAGCTGGAGCTTGCAGGAGAGCAGTCTGAAGAATCTTAAAAGCCTTTTGAGTTTCTGGAGACCAAACCAGTTTGTCGGTTTGGGTCTGCCGAGTTTCAGCTATAAGTTTATATAAAGGCCGGGCAAGTTCCCCATAACCCGGAATCCAAATGCAACAGTAACCTGTGATTCCCAAAAATCCTCTCAATTGTCTTAAAGTCATAGGTAGGGGGTGATTTAGTATAGGTTTAATTCTCTCAGGGCCTATGGCCCTAGTCCCTTCTGATATGATTAGGCCCAGATATCTAACCGATTGTTGACAAAGCTGAGCCTTTTCTCTTGATGCCTTGTAACCACAGTCTGCCAGAAAGTTTAAGAAATCTTCTGAGGCTCGCGAACAAGCTTCCTCTGTCTCAGCACAGAGCAAAATATCATCTACATATTGTAACACCACTGCTTCAGAGCTATTAAAGTTTTGTAGATCCCGTGACAAACTTTGTCCGAATAAGTGAGGACTGTCACGAAATCCCTGGGGCAAAACTGTCCAGGTTAACTGAGAAGCTGGCTGCGTAGGGTCTTCAAAGGTAAATAGAAATTTCTTCCACCAAAGGCACTGAATAGAAAGCATCCTTAAAATCAATTGCTGAGAAATATTTGGCCCGTTCAGGAATTTCAGACAATAGAGTATAAGGATTAGGCACCACGGGGTGTAAAGGAACGACAGCCTCATTTATTATTCATAAATCTTGAACTAGTCTTCATTTACCATTCGATTTCTTTATACCCAAAATAGGAGTGTTGCAAAGATTGTTACAGGGAATTAATAGTCCCTGCTCCTTTAAATTTTCGATGATGGGTTTTAACTCTTCCTTAACTTCAGGTTTCAGTGGATACTGCTTCTTATGTGGAAATACGTGCGGGTCTTTGAGCTTAACAACTACAGGATTAGCATTTTGTGCTCGACCCACAGATTTTCCATCAGCTCATACTCTAGGATTTACATTTTGTTCAACTAAAGGGAGAGAAAGGAAGGGCTCCATATTCATGAAAACAGAGGCATGGACCTTGCTCAGTATATCCCTTCCCAAAAAGGGTGAGGGAGATTCTGGCACGATCAGAAACTAGTGTGAAAACAGCACAGAATCCCAGTTGCAAGATAAAGAATAGCAGAAATAATACCTTTTGGCTCGTCCAGACAGTCCCATTACAGAAGCGGATAGGGAAGAAAGTGGGCCAGGGGCTTCAGTAAGCACAGAATAAGTTGCCCCAGTATCTAAAAGGAAATCGACGGATTGGCCCCTGACAATTAATACCCGGGGTTCCTCAGGTGTAATTAGGACAGGAGCTTGTGTGGGGACCCCCGGGCACCTTCAGTCCTGATTGTCTTGAGAGTCCGACCCCGGAGACCTACGCCTCTGGGGGTGGTCTCTCTTCCAGTGTGGTCCTTTGCAGACCGGACATGGAGCCGGCGGGGGGGGGGGGGGGGGGGGGGCGGCGGCTTAGATGCCTGAGGGCAATCCCGCTTGAGGTGCCCCTCCTTTCCACAGTAATAGCAAGCCCATCCCTTTTCACCTGCGTCCCTCTGGGCATTTTTCTCAGGCTGTTTAAGAACATTTTTCATAGCCATGGCGAAGGCTTCCGCCTTTTCCTTTGTCTTTTTTTGCCTTTCTTTCTTTTCCTCATATTCCCTACCATAATAGACTGTCTGAGCCAGTTGTAACAGAGTATCTAAAGACTGATTTGGTCCATACGCCTGTTTTAATAGCTTACAGCAGATATCTGGAGCCAACTGAGTGAGAAATCTGTTCTTTAAGATCACTTTTCCCTCTTCACTTTCAGGATCAATCTCAGTGAATCTGCAAAGGCCTTCTCTCAGTCTATCTAGGAATTTACCAGGAGCTTCCTTCTCCTCCTGTTCTATGTCTGCCAATTTGCCATAGTTTAAAGGCTTAGAACGCGCCTAAGTCCTTCAAGAATACATCTAACAAAATGACTCTGATCCCATCTTCCTTTAGCTGTGTTGTAGTCCAAGTCTGGTTCTATAGTTGGGACCGCCTGATTCCCAGTGGGGAGGGCCACTATCTCGTTCTCCCTCTTCCCTACTGATTCATTACCAAGCCATTCATCCCCATAAGCAACCGCTTTTCCCAAAACTCGAGTCTTTGACTTGGGAGTCAGCGTTTGTCCCAAGATATACATCACATCCTTCCAAGTGAGGTCATAAAGCATAGTAACACCTTTAAAAGCTCTAATATATTTTTCTGGGTCCTCTAAATAGTCTCCCAGATCCTCCTTGATTCTTTGTATTTCTTGATAAGAGAAAGGCTTATTAACTCTCACAGACTGATTATTTCTCCCTGTGGGTGTTTCATAAAGAGGCAACAGCTTGTGTGGCTGTTCCTCAGTCTCTTTGGCTGCTCTGCGCATATGATCCCAGGGATAGACTGGAGAAACCTGTTTTTCCTCTTCTCTTTGTCTCCTGTCCTCCATCTCATCTCTTACTTCGATGGTCTGAGTTTCTACTGAAACCAGAGTAGTCTGAGGTCGTACTGAGACAGGAGATGTAAAGGAGGGAGCTGAAGGTTTCACACCCAAATCTATACCCTTAGGACATAAGTCTGGCATATTTCGCAGAGAGAAAAAGGGCAACACATATGCTACTTCTACCCATTTCCCTTGTTCCTTACAGAACCGGTCTAATTGTAGAACAGTATTATACTTAAGAGACCCTCCAACCGGCCACCGTTCACCATCCTCCAGTGGATACCGTGGCCATGCAGTATCACATAGGAAGACCAGGTGTGTCTTCTTTAAGCCCTGGGGATCAAATCTATCCCAGTTTTTCAGGATACAGTTCAAAGTGAGTGAGGCTGGAATTGTTAGCTCCCATCTGTAAGAGAGAAAAAAAGCGACCAGCACCATTTTTTTTTACCAGAGGTGTCCCTCCCTGCTCTAGATGGGGGTGTAGACAGACGTTACACCGAAAGCTTTTCCTTCCTGGTCGGACTTAGTCTGTCCCTTACCGACGCAGGTGCAGTCCGGGTCCCTCCTGGTTCTACCACCGAAATGGGGTGGGGATGTACCAGGGGTAGACTTGATAGCATCCCTACTTGACGTCCAGCTCTTCACCTTTAATCTTGCTTGCCTCTGATGTCACCCAGGGTGAATCAGAGTAACCTTCCAGAATGCCTCCCAAGCTAAGACTACTAGGGGAAACATTCGTCACCTGAGTGCCTGTGCACGACCCTGAGTATTTCCTGACCACAATAAGACTGACACGAACATAAAACTGAGATGTTCTTTCCAAGCATCACCACACCAGTATAATAGCGTCCTCTGATCCATTAAGAGCCGGCATTACCAAAGGAAAAAAAACCCATCGCAGTCCCAATCTGAGTAACCTTTAACCTCAGAGATGTTCTGGGAGCTAGAGCTCCATCTAGCTTCCGAACTTTCGATTCCTAGCGAGGCTAGGCGCTTTCTTGACTACCAATTCAAGTTTGGGACCTAAGCCACAGTACACAATAACAGTATAGATCACAAGTCCCTTGAAAGTCTATGATCCGATAGATTAGGTTAGTACTTCTAATTCCCAAGGAGTTATGAAATGGTCAGAGAGTGGAAAGTTTGACCGAGAAAGGAGAGTTCGGTCCACACGCTTTGCCCATTTCTGGTTGGTTCCCGAAGGAGACATTGGGTGCCTCTTGGCATTGACAGGTCGGTATAACCCCTGACAGGTTTCTGCCATAAGCCGTATGAGATCACCGTGGAACCGCAGAGCAGGGCTCCTTACTTGCTTCACGCAGGGCATGCCATTCATTCACACAAGCACACGGTAGAGTTAGTAAAGTACAGCAGAAAATGTGTTCGCTAAGAGAACAAATAACTAAAGCTCCAAGCATCCTTACCTTGTCCTGAAGGATCCTGGATGAGCCCCCAAGATGAAAGGTTGTCGTTCAATCACGCGAATACACCGGGATTCTTGGCCCTGGAGAAGAATTCAATCCTGGGCCAGAGACAAGGCTTGATCGCTCAGAGCTTTTGTGTAATAAAGTTTTATTAAAGTATAAAGGAGATAGAGAAAGCTTCTGACATAGGCATCAGAAGGGGGCAGAAAGAGTCCCCGCTTGCTAGTGTTAACGATGAGGTTATATAATCCAAAGAATGTCTGGAGGTTGTAAAGACCTCATCAGACCTACTCCCATAATTTACATTTTAAGATAACACTGTCCTCAGGCAGGATACATCCTTGTAAAGACCAGGTCTACTCCCATAATTAACATTTTAAGATAACAGAAGGTTGAATCCAAAGACTGTCCTTAGGCAGGATACATTATTGTTATATAATCCTAAGGAATGTGGAGAAAGAAAAAGTTTGTCCTTTCTTCCTCCTTGAGAATTCCAGACCCCTCTCTCATTGGGGACCCCTAGACTCCCTATCAACCTGCCTAGGAAATGACTCTCTCATATGCAATATTGCTCTTTACAGCATCGGACCCTGCTTCTATCACCAGTCACATCCACAACTGGGTGTTGTTTTTGCTTTGGCTCTGTATCTTCATTCTTTCTGGAGTTATTTCTCCACTGATCTCCAGTAGCATACTGGGCACCTACTGACCTGGGGAGTTCATCTTTCAGTGTCCTATTTTTTTGCCTTTTCATACTGTCCATGGGGTTCCCAAGGCAAGAATACTGAAGTGGTTTGCCATTCCCTCCTCCAGTGGACCACATTTTGTCAGAACTCTCCACCATGACCCATCTGTCTTGGGTGGCCCCACACAGCATGGCTTCGTTTCATTGAGTTAGACAAGGCTTTGGTCTATGTGGTTAGATTGGTTAGTTTTCTGTGATTGTGGTTTCTATCTGTCCGCCCTCTGATGCCCTCTCTCAGTGCCTACCATCTTACTGGGGTTTCTCTTACCTTTGACGTATCCCTTTCATAGCCTGTCAGAAAATCTGCTAAATACCTGACCTGTGTCCACTGGAGGAGGGAATGGCAAACCACTTCAGTATTCTTGCCTTGGGAACCCCATGGATAGTATGAAAAGGCAAAAAAATAGGACACTGAAAGATGAACTCCCCAGGTTCATTCATTGGCACAAATAAGATTAAGGACAGAAGAACCCCCACCAGCTTGGATAACAGCTACTGGGGCTCTGCAGATAGAGTCTTTGGGACATACAGAGGAGTAGACTCCCCAGAGTTCCTCAATTGCACCTACTGCCCCTTGCCTGTTCACTGGAGGTTTGAGGAAAGAAGAAATGAGAGATTGTAAAGGAATTCAGATTTTGTTAGGCATATGTGCCTCCAGCCACAGGAGCGAGACCTACCTTAACTGGAGGTCTTCTGGAATTTGAGACTGAGCTACATGAACTTTCTGCTGAGTTTGTTATTAGCTGTCCCAGTTTCCAGCACATTGGGCTTGTCACTTCCCCCACACTGGGTTTTCTTCGTGTTCAGCTCCCACCGTAGGAGCTTTCGCCGAGTTAGGCTCCTGCTGTGCTTGGCCTCCTCCTTGCGGGGGCTGTGCCGAGGTTGTTTCAGCCAGGTTAAATCTGAGCCACGGCATGAAAGATGTCAGGGGAGTGTGTAATTTCCTCGGTTCTGTCTCATCACAACAAAAATTTGAAGTGACGGATATGTTAAAGCCCTCGGACAGAATGTGTCTCAGCCCTCAGACAGACCGTGTTACAGCTCTCAGCTCTCGGACAGATCAGTGTTACAGCTCCATGTTACACCTCAGTTTTATTTAGAAAATGAAAGGAAAATACATCCTCGAGGCATGAGGGCATGCCGACGCAAAAGACATGGGGGGAGAGAGAGAGAGCACCCGCGTGTGCATGAGCACGGGAGAGACTGGACCCTGGCCCTTTGGTTCCTCTTTTTATGTTTTTTTTCCCTCCCCTTGGGCCTGCCCTATGTAAATCGGGCCAGCCTGGAGTTCTGTTTGTTCTACCTGAGGTCCTCACTCTGGTCCTTGGACCTTCCTTTGCCCAATTTTTGCAGGCTTTTCCCTTCCTTGTCTTCTAGCCACTGCCCTCCTGAACTCCTTTTTCCTATTATAACTACCTAACATGAAAGTTCTGCCCAGAGTTGAAACTTATTCTATCTTCTGTTACTAAAAACTCTTCTTGGGGATGAGATACTGACACATGCAATAGCATGGAGTATCTCAAAAACATGATACTGAACAAAAGAAACGAGGCACAAAAAAGCACATTGTCATTCTATTTATTTGGAATTCTAGAAAAGCCAGATCTACTCTATGGTGACACAGCGTTGATCAATGTTTGCCTGAGGCCAGGGATGGAGGCAAGATAGACTGGGCAGACTGGTGGGAAAGTTCTTTTTTCTTTGGTTGCGCCACATGGCTGGCTGGATCTTAAGTTTCCAGACCAGGGATCAAAACTGTGCCCCCTGCAGTGGAAAAGCCAGGGATGTCCAAAAGTTCTGTGTTTTGATGGTGCTGGCAGGTATTCAGGTACACACATTTGTCAAGCCTTATCAAACTGTACACTGAGAACAAGTGTGTACTTCATCATTTGTAAACTATACCTCAAGAGAATTTGTTTTAGACAATTGGGGGAAAAGTCCTTGCAACTATTTCTACAAGGTGAGGAAAGGTCTTTTCAGACACTCAGACTTGTCTTTAGATCTTGTAAAAATAATCTTTAACTTCTAAAATATTTGTTATTTTAATTAGTTGTTATACTTGATAATTCTTGTCCTGGTACTGACACTAAAATAGTAATTGATATTTCTAGTGACATCCCTGTATTCCTAAAATACACACACACTCTAAGGACGAAAACTGGCAGTTCCTTCTTCTCTATATATGTATGAATGTGTAATGAAACCCATGACTCTGCAATTCCTTGTTTGAACATGAGTTTGAATGTCTTTGAGAGGTAGTATAACAGAGTGACTAAGAGCATAAACCTCTTACCAGATTCAGATTCTACCTCTGTTCCTTACTTAACTTTTCTGTGCCTCAGTCACTCTAATTCTAACATGAGAATAATTGCAGTTGTTGGAGAAGTGAATGAGTTAATTCATGGAAAACACCCAGGTAAGTACTTGGCATGATAGTCAGGCTAGTTATGCTGGAGTAACTAACAACAATCTCAGTTGTTTGAAATAGTAATAAGCATTTTTTTTGCTTTTTTATATATTTATTCAATTAGAAATTGCCAGGTTTATGGTGCACATTTCTCAAATAAAATTAGATTATAATAATTAGCATGATTCCAAATATGCTAATTTATAGGTAAAGTAATGCCAAAGTTAAATTTGAGACATATCATGAGAAGAAACTGGAAAAAAGTTTGAATTTATAAAAACACAAAATTACTCCTTAATTTTGCTGCAGGTTTTCGTCTGATCTTGGAGAGTCACTACTTCCATTTGTCTTTGTGTTCCCATCTATAAAACTGTGGTCATTATACTTGACACTGCCTTTCTTAAGAGGGTGTTATGAGGATGAATACAGTAATACGTTGTGGTAGAAACAATAAAGGTTTATATCTCACTCATGCCACACATCCATCAGAGGTTGGAAGAGAGGCATTTATCATCCTAAGTCACTCAGGAACTTAGGCTGATGGAAGTTCCATTTGGACACATGCTTCCAAGATCACAAGGCAGGAATAAGGGATGTGGCAGGTCAGGCACTGGCTCTTAAATTTTCTGTTATCTAAATCTCCTTGGGGGGAATTCCCTGGCAGCCTAATGGTTCAGACTCCATGCTTCCACTGCAGGGGGCATGGGTTCGCTCCTTGGTCTGGAAACTAAGATCCTACATGCCACAGCAAAAAAAAAAAAAAAAAATCAATCAATCAATCAATAAAGCTCATTTGGCAAAAAGAGTCATATGGTCACACCTAACTTCCAAGGGGCATGGATCAAGTGTCTAGAAAAGGGCAACACCAGAAAAATGTTTGGTGAAAAACACTAAAGATTACCAGGTTAACTATTACAATTCAACTTTAAAGTAAGTATAGGAGAACTCAATGAGGAGGTAACATTTAAGCCAAGACCTGGATCACTGAGAAGAAACTATGAGAACATTGCATGCAAAGTCCATAAAGCAGGAATGGGCTTGAAGCATTTGAGGAACAGGAAGATGACTCATGTTCAGAAAATGGTGAATAAGAGTGAGAGGTGGCACGGCTGGGACACACAGGTTCTTCAGGGCCATGGTAAGGAGTCTGAATTTTACTCCAAGGTGTACTGGGAAGTCACTGGAGGATTTTAACCAGGTAACAAGGTGTAATTTTTATAAAGACCCTTCATTCTGCTTGCTCCGAGGGATGAGCAAGCATGGAGGAAGGGAAATCAGTTAAGAAGCAACAGTCCAAGTGAGAGATGCCTGTGGTCTGGACCAGCAAAGCAGCAATAGAGGTGGAAAGGAGCAAACAAGGTCAAGATCAGTTTTGGAAGTAGAGCTGATGGTTGGGTTGTGGAGGGTGAAGGGAAGGAAGGAATCGAGAATGACTCCTAGGTTTCTGGCCTGAGAAGCTGAGTGGCTCTTGGGATGTAGATTTCTTCTGGAGTAGAAGCTGGTGGTAGTAAGTTTTCTGAATCAAGAGTTTTTATTTGTCCATATTAATAATGAGGTGCTTTTGATGTTTCAGGGTTGATACCACGTGGTTATGGTTGTTGTTCAGTTGCCAAGTCATGTCTCGTTGTTTTTAGATCCCATGAACTACAGCCCGCCAGGCTTCTGTCCGTGAGATTTGCCAGGCAAGAGTACTGGAGGGGGTTGCCATTCCCTTCTTCAGGGGATCTTTGTGACCCAGGGATTGAACCCGAGTCTCCTGCATTGGCAGGCGGGTTCCTTACCACTGAACCACCAGGGAAGCTGATCATGGAGGTAGTACTTCAGTATATGAATTTGGAGATCTGTGGAGTGCAAAACACTAGAGATATGAACTTGGGGACTGTATAAGTGTTCTACTGCTGCATAACAAGAAACCCACAAATCTAGCAGCTTACAACAACAAACATTTATTTTCTCATGGTTTCTGTTGGTTAGGAAATTGGGGGTGGCTTAGTTTGGTAATAATGGTTTGGGGTCTCATAAAGTTGTGGTCAAGATGTCAGCTGGAATGGAAGTCAACTGAAAGCTTAATGAGGGCTGGAGAATGGGCTGCCACACAGCTGTTGGCAGGAGGCTTCCATTTCTCACCCTGTGCCACTTCTATAGGCTTCTTGAGAACATGGCAGCTAGCTTCCCCTGAAGCATGCGATCCAAGAAACACCAATAGGCAGAAATTACACAATGACCTTGTCCTGGAAGCAACATACCATCAATTCTGCCATTGTTCATCTCACATAGACCAACCCTCATATGATATGAGGAGAGATTATAAAGAGATACAAGTTTCAAAAGATTCTCTTGGCATATACTGTACTAAGTCATGGAAATGGATGAGTTAATTTGGTGTGGTGAGGATATAGAACAGAGAACCCTGAGACACTCCCAACATCTGAAGATGGGACAAAAGAGAGGGAGCCAGAAGACAAGGCAGAGAAATGGCCAGTGAGGTTGGAGGAAAATGAAGAGGATGTAGCTTCATGGAAGCGAAGGCACTTCTCCTTGAACACCCAAGCCAAAGGTTACCCAGAGTAAGACTGCAAGGGAATTTGGATCTAAGAACGCAGAATTGATGATGATGACAAGTACTGGGTTGGCCAAAAGCTTCATTCAAGCTTTTTGGAAAGATGTTACAGAAACGTTTTGGCCAGCCTCAATAGTTTCCATGGAGTGTTAATCCTGTTTGGAGTACAGTGGGAGTAAACGGGATGGAAGAATCTGGTGACCCAGAACATAGAAAATTCTGATAAACTGTACTGTGGAGGGGAACTTGGGATGAGAGACTATGCTTCATGATGGATGATTCTGGGATGTGTTGGAATACTTCACAATAGTGATTTAATGGACTTCCCTGGTTGTCAGGCAGTAAAGAGTCTGTCTGCAATGAAGATTCCCTGGAGAAGGAAATGGCAAAGCACTCAAGTAGTCTTGCCTGGGAAATTCCATGACAGAGGAGCCTGGCGGGCTACAGCCCATGGGGTCATAAGAGTTGGACACGACTAAGCGACAAATATTGGACACTGCATTTAGTGGTTCAATACTAGGGCAAATAGTGTCCATGCCAGAGGAGGGTTCACTGCGAGAACAAGTCCTTTCCTGATGGGAGTTTTGTCACTGTTTCTTCAGGCCATTCTACTTTATTGACAGCAATTTAACACACTATTTTGTTTGGAAGTACCAGACTTTCCAGAACAAGATGCACCAGCAATGCTAAGGTGTGAGCTGATACACTGGGGTATGAGTTCACAAAATAGATACAACCTCTGTTTAAGGTACTGGCACAGGTTGGTACCCTACAGACACAGGCATTGGAATAAATTCTATTACATATACCTTATGGAAAAGAAAACAGGGTGTGTGTATACATATGTATGTATAAAGTGAAGTGAAAGTTGCTCAGTCGTGTCCGACTCTTTGCGACCCCGTGGACTGTGCAGTCCATGGAATTCTCCAGGGTAAAATACTGGAGTGGGTAGCCTTTCCCTTCACCAGGGGATCTTCCCAACCCAAGGTTTGAACCCAGGTCTCCTGCATGGCAGGCGGATTCTTTACCAGCTGAGCCACAAGGGAAGCCCATGTATAATGATGAGAGTGCATTCTCAATTACTGAGGTTATTCTGTGTAAGGAATGATCCTGCATTATCACCAGGTATTAAAAAGCATGAACTATCTGCTTGCAATTGTACTTATCTGTAACTTCTGGCCTCGTTTCTCCTCCACAACCCATATACACCCAGTGACAGTGTACCAAGCGGTCATCTCTGGCCCCGCACCTGGGCATCAGGGTAGCGGGTAAGCAGGCTGGCACACTGAGTAGCAGGGACACCCCTGGAAGCCTCCTGACATAGCAACAACTTTGCAGGGGCCATGGAGGTGCACTGGAGGGGGATACAGTGCTGACCAGCGCCCTGCATACCCTGTCTTGGAAGGTGGCTCCACTCCGCAGTTACAGGGGGCAGGGGATGAAGTGCTGCTTCTGATTTACTATCTAGGAGGGTGGGATGGGGGGCAGACTGGGGTGCTGTCAGGCCTTCCACTTGGCCTTTGTCAATACTCCAAGGCAGTTCCAATATCCCCCCTCATTTAGTTCACCATCATTGTGATCAAGATTGGAGGAACCTTCCCAGCAATGTCATAGGATTGAGTCCAGATCTCCTTTCCAGAACATTATGCCCTGATCCCAGACCAGGAGCCTCACCCTCTCTCAATAAACCCTCCCTATCTAGCTTTACCTCCACACTTTGGTCTCACAGACTTAACTCTGTTCTTTCACACGCTCGCCCTTTCTGTCAGGACACATGCGGTGGCTCCTGCAATGCTCCACGATTGAGCTCTTTGCTCACAGCGGTGCTTGTACTTCCCTGCGCATCCTGTGCCAAGACCTGACCCAGTTATTGGTCTGGGGCCAGAGGGGAGGAGGCTTGCGATCTAGAGGAGGACGTCCTGTGAGGCAGCCTCCTCAGGTGAGATCCTTTTTCTTAAACCAAGTTGTTTGTGTATTTGTCTGCTCTGGGTCTTAGTTGTAGCATGCGGGATCTAGTTCCCTGACCAGGGATGGAACTCTGTTCTCCCACACTGGGAGCGTGGAGTCTTGGCCACTGGACCAGCAGGGAAGTCCCCTCAGGTGAGATCGTCATCTGTGGTTTCTGTCAAGAGGGGGCTACTCTCCAGGCAGGTAGGGCTTCTTTAACTGGTTAGAGGATTCAGGTAAAGCTGGGGTTCAAGAGGTTCAGGTTCAACCACCCAAAGGTCCACATCTCACGTCTCAGCTCTCAGTCCTTCCCTATGAGCCTCATAGGACTCACATCATAAGCTCTGGCGGCTTATGGTTCAATGCCGGGCCCAGTTTTCAGTGCAGTCTTCCTACAACTACAGGAGATGAAGGTCTCTGTCAACAGTGCCAAGTAGGCCTTGAGGCTTCACTGGGCCCTCAACTGCTACTTGGCTGGAGATAGCCTGTCATTCTTTTTCTTGAAGTGTCTCTGGGAACTTAGCAAACCCAGTCAGCTTAAAATTACAGTCCTTAAAATTAACCTTACTCACATTTCATTCCAGTTCTATGGCCTGGCCTATTATTTCCCCTTCCACCTGTAGCTTATCTCAATTCATAACAGGTAATCTTAGTGATTCCAGTGTTAGGGCACCTCAGGAGCTACGCCCTCCACTCACTGGAGTGACAGCAGGGCCCTTGTTGCTGAATGACTGCAAAGGTTGTCTAGTTCCAGAATCCTGTTCCAAGGGCTGACTTCCCAGAGCCACTTCCAGTTGGGTTTTCTTGAAAGCAGAGCTGAAGACAAAGGCCTATTGTTACTATTATTATTTTGGCCACCCTATGAAGCATGTAGAATCTCAGTTCTTCAACTAGGGATGGAACCCACACCCTGTGTAGTGGAAGGGCTGAGTCTTCCCCACTGGACCAGCAGAGAAGCCCCAGGACAAAGGCTGATTCCATGGAGGCACTGATTTGGAAAATGTGCCCTGAAGTATGGTAGCAGGAAGAGGACAACAGAGAAGAACGAAAAGGTAATATCAAAGTGCATAAACAAGGTCACACCTTGATCATACATAATGTCTCCCAGATTTCCATCCTATTGCAGGAAAGGCTGAAACACTTATGCAATGGTTCCTATCTCTCTTTGAATGGTGATGTCTCTAGATTATTAACAATGATTTCACTTCTACTTCTCAGCTTTATTAAAGAGGCAGAATTGAGCTATTCAGAGCCAGTAGGTGGTGAGCCTGTTTTCAGGGGTTTCAGTTCAGTTCAGTCGCTCAGTTGTGTCCGACTCTTTGTGACCCCATGGACCACAGCTTCCAGGCCTTCCTGTCCATCACCAACTGCTGGAGATTACCAAAACTCATGTCCATTGGGTTGGTGATGCCATCCAGCCATCTCACCCTCTGTCATCCCCTTCTCCTCCTGCCTTCAATCTTTCCCAGCATCAGGGTCTTTTCAAATGAGTCCACATCAGGTGGCCAAAGTACTGGAGTTTCAGCTTCAACATCAGTCCTTCCAATGAACACTCAGGACGGATCTCCTTTAAGATGGACTGGTTAGATCTCCTTGGAGTCCAAGGGACTATCAAGAGTCTTCTCCAACATCACAGTTCAAAAACATCAATTCTTCGGCGCTCAGCTTTCTTTATAGTCCAACTCTCACATCCATACACGATTACCGGAAGAACCATAGCCTTGACTAGACAGACCTTTGTTGGCAAAGTAATGTCTCTATTTTTTCATATGCTGTCTAGGTTCATCAATACATTCCTTCCAAGGAGTAAGCGTCTTTTAATTTTCATGGCTGCAGTCGCCATCTGCATCTCCAAGTCAGTTCTGATTTGGAGCCCAGAGAAATAAAGTCAGCCACTGTTTAGACTGTTTCCCCATCTGTTCACCATGAAGTGATGGGACTGGATGCCATGATATTAGTTTTCTGAATGTTAAGCTTTAAGCCAACTTTTTCACTCTCCTCTTTTACTTTCATTAAGAGGCTCTTTAGTTCTTCTTAACTTCCTGCCATAAGGGTGGTGTCATCTGCATATCTGAGGTTACTGCTATTTCTCATGGCAGTCTTGATTCCAGCTCGTGCTTCATCCAGCCCAGCATCTCTCATGATGTACTCTGCATATAAGTTAAATAAGCAGGGTGACAACATGCAGCCTTGATGTACTCCTTTTCCTATTTGGAACCAGCCTGTTGTTCCATGTCCAGTTCTAACTGTTGCTTCCTGACCTGCATACAGGTTTCTCAAGAGGCAGGTCAGATGGTCTGATAGTCCCATCTCTTTCAGAGTTTTCCAGTTTGTTGTGATCCACACAGTCAAAGGCTTTGGCATAGTCAATAAAGCAGAAATAAGATGTTTTTCTGGAATCTCTTGCTTTTTCGAGGATCCAGCGGATGTTGGCAATTTGATCTCTGGTCCTCTATGCCTTTTCTAAAACCTGGTTGAACATGTGGAAGTTCACAGTTCATGTATTTCTGAGGCATTGCTTGGAAAATTTTGAGCATTACTTTACTGGTGTGTGAGATGAGTGCAATTGTGCGGTAGTTTGAGCATTCTTTGGCATTGCCTTTCTTTGGGACTGGAATGAAAACTGACCTTTTCCAGTCCTGAGCCCACTGCTCAGTTTCTGAAAATTGCTGGCATACTGAGTGCAGCGCTTTCACAGCATCATCTTTTAGGATGTGAAATAGCTCAACTGGAATTTCATCACCTCCACTAGCTTTGTTCGTAGTGATGCTTCCTAAGGCCCACTTGACTTCATGTTCCAGGATGTCGGCTCTAGGTGAGTGATCACATGGATTGGTCACTGGTAATTGCGTTTTCAGGGAACTCAGCTTGGACTGAAATCAGAGGTTACCAAAGAGGGTGGGACATGGGCCACCAGAGGCATCTGCTATACCATGTGATCAACTGCTCACATGAGGACCTTAGAAGGGCTCTAGCTAGTGAGGTGCCCAACAGCGTAAGCTTTGAGCTTCAGGCTTTAATCTGCCTTTGTGGAGGAACTCACATTTGTCCTGGAGGGAATGGCTGAGGCAGTGAGCTCTCCACACAGGGTGTATCCTCCTTCCCTGGTTCCCCGCTACTTGGAGTTCCAGCGTCTCTCTCAGGCACATCCTGCCTGCTCCTCTGGCTCTCCAGTATTCTATGCGTGAACTGAAAGGCAACTGGGGAGCACCAGTCTTGCCGTGGGCTTCACTGGGATCTTGCTGAGATTTAAGGCTGGTTCTCTTGTCAGTTGTCTTGTTAGATAAACTAGAGTGAGGGAGAAAACCTGGAGTTAGCAATTTGTAGACAGGAAGCAATGCCGGGGAGGGGAGGTGGGGAGAGGCGGCCTTAGTTACCTGTCAAGGAAGAACCCCTCCCTCACGGCCATTTCAGATTTTTCAATAGTTCACCGGAGAGCCGATGAATTAGCCATCTGCTGGCCAATGCAGGCAAGTCCTCTGACAGATCTTTAAAGGAAAGGTTTGGGGACTTCCCTGGTGGTCTGGTGGCTAAGACTTCATGCTCCCAATGCAGGGGGTGTGGGTTTGATCCCCAGTAAAGGACGAAGATCCCACATGCCACAACTAAGGCCTGGCACAAAGAAACAAACAAATAAATATGAAAATATAAGTAAGTAGAGGACAGTTTCAGAAGAAAAGCAGGAATTACAGAGCAGTGTCCATGAGAGACAGAACTCAGCAATTTCCCTGCATTTGTTAGCTTGGTCTCCCCTTTCTCCGTGTGTAGACGCATCCTTAGGATAGAAAGAGTCTGTGTGCCCACCTTTGCAAGCAGCAAAGAGAAAGCTGGTTTCATTCCCACCAGGGTTGGTGGCTGTGGGGGAGAAGATTCTCCCAAGGGGGAAGTGGGTGGTGGCAGCAACTGAGGAAGAGAAAAGGGGACACAGAAGTGGAGAGGTTCCAGAAGAAAAGCTACAGAATGGTGGGCGATCCCTGACAACAGTCAGGGTGTGGTTTTAGAATAGCTTTCAGGCTGAAAAACTGGGGGAGGAGAGCTCAATTCAGAAAAATTGGGAGGATGGGGATTTCCCTGGCAGTTCTGTGGTTAAGACTCTGCAGGGGGGAGTCTTAATGCAGGGGGCACAGGTTCGATCCTAGGTTGGGGAACTAAGATACCACATGCAACCAGGTGCAACCTAAAAAAAAAAAAAAGGAGTGGGTGGGGAAGATAGAGAAGAACAGAGCTTGAATCTGGTAAAAGAGCAAATTTGGAGTAAATGGGGATGATGAAAATTAGAGGAGATGTTAGGCTGGGAGGAATCTCAGAAGTCTTGGGGAAGAGAAAATGAAAAGAACCTAGAACATGATCCAGTAAATGAGTCACCACGGGTAATGGAAAGGTAGATAAAGTCAAGGTGGTCACAGAACAAAGGCCCAGGATGGGAAGGCCATTGATAGGGACAGGAGGTACGATGGAGAGGGGAACCGAGCCAAGGACCAAACTGCTCAGTGAATCTGAGGCCTGTGCATAGGCGGAGGGAATGAACCAGAGGCCAAGAGATGTGAAGATAAAGGTATCTGGGAAAAAAAGAGAATTCCTTCATGATCTCGTGGTTGAGACTCTGCCATTTCACTGTTGAGGGCCTCGGTTCCTTCCCTAGTTGGGGTTCTAAGATTCTACAAGCCACATGGTGTGGCTAAAAAACAGACAAAACTCTGAAATGATCCCTGAAGAATGAGAGTGATGGGGAAGAGGGAAGAGTTAACCAGTCAGGATGGAAGGGCTTCCAGACAGAGGGAAGGTCCTAAGCCAGGGCCCAGAAGCCAGCAGGAGCATGGTGTGTTCTGGAACTCAGAGCCAGGGATCAGGGGAACCAGTCAGACCACAACAGACTATACTAAGGGGTCTGCATTTATTCTCAAGGAGATGGTGACCTGCTCATTCATCCTCTTTGTCCCCTCTACTCATAACATAGGGTGATTAGGGCTAATCTTGGGATCTGTTATCCACCTGCCCTCCATTCTTTGGTGACCTCATCCATTCTCACTGCTGGCAACTCCCAAAATTTAATCTCCAGATTCAGCTTATGCATGGCTGCAAAATGAAGGGGGAAGGAAACTGGCCAATGGACTTCACCCTTCAGGGTCTGGTTGTCAGAGTCACGTGTTCATAAACTAAGTTTCCTCTGACCATAACAAACATTAGAAAATCAACTTTGAATTAATTAAGTATATACAGGTTGACTCTGAAATGGAAAATCAATTTATTAATTTATAGAAACAGATCAACCTTTACTTATTTGTGCCCATTTGTGAGCTTCAAAACGGTTATTGGTTTCTTTCTTGGTAGTGCTAATGGGAAAGGATCTGCCTGCCAAAGCAGGAGATGCCAAGAGACAAAGGTTTGATCTCTGGCTGAGGAAAACAGGCTTGCATGAAAATGGCAACCCAGTCCAGTATTCTTGTCTGGGAAATCCCATGGATGAGGAGCCTGGTGGGCTACAGCCCATGGGGTCACAAGAGTCGGACATGACTGAGAGACAAACATTGGACATTGGATTTAGTGACTCAATAGCAAGGCAAAAATAGTCTCCATGCCAGAGGAGGGCTCACTGTGGGAACAAGTCCTTGCCTGATGGGGAGTTTTGTCACTGTTTTTTCAGGGCATTCTGCTTTATTGACAGCCTTTTAGCACACTATTTTGTTTGGAAGCACCAGACTTTCCAGAACAAGATGCACCAGCAATGCTAAGGTGTAGCTGATACACTGGGGTGTGAGTTCACAAAATGATGTAACCTCTGTTTAAGGTACTGGCACAGGTTTGTACCCTACAGACACAGGCATTGGAATAAATTCTATTACATATACCTTCCGGAAAAGAAAACAGGGTGTGTATGTGTATACATATGTATGTATAATGATAAAGTGAAGTGAAAGTTGCTCAGTTGTGTCCGACTCTTTGCAACCCCATGGACTCTACAGTCCATGGAATTCTCCAGGGTAAAATACTGCAGTGGGTAGCCTTTCCCTTTGCAAGGGGATCTTCCCAACCCAGGGATTGATCCCAGGTCTCCTGCATTGCAGGCGGATTCTTTACTAGCTGAGCCACAAGGGAAGCCCATGTATAATGATGAGAGTGCATTCTCAATTACTGAGGCTATTCTGTGTAAGAAATTATCCTGCATTATGACTAGGGATCAACAAGCATGAATTATCTGCTTGCAATTGTACTTATCTGTAACTTCTGGCCTCGTTTCTCCTCCACAACCCATATACACCCAGTGACAATGTACCAAGCGGTCATCTCTGGCCCCATACCTGGGCATCAGGGTAGCGGGTAAGCAGGCTGGCACAGTGAGTAGCAGGCACACCCCTGGAAGGCTCCTGACACTGAACCCACTAACGCGAACTTTGCAGGGGCCGTGGAGGGGCACTGGAGGGGGATATAGTGCTGACCAGTGCCCTGCACACCCTGTCTCGGAAGGTGGCTCCACTCCGCAGTTCCAGTGGGGTGAAGTACTGCTTCTGGTTTCCTATCTAGGTGGGTAGGATGGGGGGTGGATTGGGAGCCTCCAGGGCTTCCACTTTGTCTTCGTTAATACTCCAAGGCAGTTCCAACACCCCTCATTTAGTTCACCGCCATTGTGATCAAGATTGGAGGAACCTTCCCAGCAATGTCATAGGATTGAGTCCAGATCTTTCCAGAATGTTATGTCCTGATCCCAGACCAGTAGCCTCACCCTCTCTCAATAAACCCTCCCTATCTAGCTTTACCTCCACACTTTGGTCTCACAGACTTAACTCTGCTCTTTCACACGCTCGCCCTTTCTATCAGGACACATGCGGTGGCTCCTGCAATGCTCCACGATTGAGCTCTTTGCTCACAGCGGTGCTTGTACTTCCCTGCGCATCCTGTGCCAAGACCTGACCCAGTTATTGGTCTGGGCCAGAGGGGAGGAGGCTTGCGATCTAGAGGAGGACGTCCTGTGAGGCAGCCTCCTCAGGTGAGATCCTTTTTCTTAAACTAAGTTGTTTGTGTATTTGTCTGCTCTGGGTCTTAGTTGTAGCATGTGGGATCTAGTTCCCTGACCAGGGATCGAACTCTGTTCTCCCACACTGGGAGCGTGGAGTCTTGGCCACTGGACCAGCAGGGAAGTCCCCTCAGGTGAGATCTTCACCTGTGGTTTCTGTCAAGGGGAGGCCACTCTCCAGGCAGGTAGGGCTTCTTTAACTGGTTAGAGGATTCAGGTAAAGCTGGGGTTCAAGAGGTTCAGGTTCAACCACCCAAAGGTCCACATCCCACGTCTCAGCTCTCAGTCCTTCCCTATGAGCCTCATAGGACTCACATCATAAGCTCTGGCGGCTTATGGTTCAATGCCGGGCCCAGTTTTCAATGCAGTCTTCCTACAACTACAGGAGATGAAGGTCTCTGTCAACAGTGCCAAGTAGGCCTTGTGGCTTCACTGGGCCCTGGATTGCTAGTTGGCTGGAGACAGCCTGTCATTCTTTTTCTTAAAGTGTCTCTGGGAACTTAGCAAACCCAGTCAGCTTAAAATTACAGTCCTTAAAATTAACCTTACTCACATTTCATTCCAGTTCTAT
This sequence comes from Bos grunniens, assembly GCF_055505025.1. NCBI lineage: Eukaryota > Metazoa > Chordata > Mammalia > Artiodactyla > Bovidae > Bos > Bos grunniens. The sequence continues at coordinate 14,881,437 of NC_141189.1, forward strand.
GGCCTGGCCTATTATTTCCCCTTCCACCTGTAGCTTATCTCAATTCATAACAGGTAATCTTAGTGATTCCAGTGTTAGGGCACCTCAGGAGCTACGCCCTCCACTCACTGGAGTGACGGCAGGGCCCTTGTTGCTGAATGACTGCACAGGTTGTCTTGTTCCAGAATCCTGTTCTAAGGGCTCACTTCCCAGAGCCACTTCCAAAGAGGAAAAGTTAAAATTTCACAAAACCTCCTTTGTGCCTCTAGAACTCAGCTTGCCCCTTGCAAAGTCTAGATCACATTGGTCACATAGTCTCAAAAATGGGGACTTGCAATACTAGGAACTGGACCTTATCTCACTCACCCTTGTCCTGCCATTTGCAATCACCCAGAAGGCGATGGCACCCCCATTCCAGTACTCTTGCCTCGAAAATCCCATGGATGGAGGAGCCTGGTGGGCTGCAGTCCATGGGGTCATGTACAGTCGGACATGACTGAGTGACTTCACTCACTTTTCACTTTAATGCATTGGAGAAGGAAATGGCAACCCACCCCAGTGTTCTTGCCCGGAGAATCCCAGGGACGGCGGAGCCTGGTGGGCTGCCATCTATGGGGTCGAACAGAGTCGGACACGACTGAAGCGACTTAGCAGCAGCAGTAGCAGCAGCCCCTGTAAACCTGCTTAATCAAGCCTGTCCAGGTCAGGCATCCCTCTTCCCATCTTGACCACTGCTCCTGCACACCGAAACCCCTTAGTTTAAACCAGCCTGTTAACATCTAGTGTTGCCCACTACAGTCTGTCTATAAACACCCTGTAATCCCTTTGTTCGGGGCTCAGAGCTTGGAGTGTTAACTACTCTGGGCCTGCTGACATAAAAAACCTGAGTTCTCCAAACCTCTGAGTGTGGTGCTTGGTTTCTTGAGTACTGGTTTCTGCAACATTTCTGGAGGCCCCAGCAAGACTCCAACCACGCCAGCCCGTTGAGCTGCCAGACTGGTGGCTCTGCCGCGCTGGAGCGAAGGAACCCCGAGATGAAGGAGGAGGCGTGCCACCTGATGGTATTCCGGGTTCTCTTTCAGACCGGCATTCCGATTCTTCATTTGGCCGAGCCCCAGCTGGACTCATTGGAGGGACGGACTAACTCGCCAGGAATGGCCACAGGATAAGGTAAGGCTCTGGGGTCAGTCCCCAGGCAGGAACCTATCCCAAGGAGCAGAAGAGGAGACTGAGCACCTCTATGGGCTCCCAGGAAGGGAGCATCAACTAGGGAGATCTGGGGACTTGGGAGGAAGGGAGGCATCATGAATGATAAACTTCTCGGGGCTCCCAAGAAGGGAGCAACAGTAAAGGAACCCTGGGGACTCAGGAGAAGGGAGGAATCATGAATGATAACCTCCTTGGGGCTCCCAGGAAGGGAGCAAGGAAACCTAGGGGACTCAGGAGAAGGAGGGCATTGTGATAGCCTCTGAATGATTTTGAGTGTGTGATTGCTGATTGAATGCAGTGAGAGAAATTTTCTGGAAACTACAAAGCCAATTCTTTTTGCATATACAATAAAAACAACTAACTTGTTAAAAGGCCCGCCCAGGGAAAAGCTTGAAATTAACCCTTTCCGTGTCCTTGAAATACGCAGCCAGCTTTGTCTGAGACCTTAGCCTTGGGAAAATTAGAACTTCAAGCAAAGAAAAAAAAGGGGGGGGGTGTCAAAGAGATATTTTAAATCTCAGACAGAAAACTATAAGATCTCTGTCAATCTGTCTGTCTGGATTTATGTATGTCTCAGTTTATGTCTTTTTTCTGATAATATTGTTGAAGTTGTAAATGAGTGCTAATTTAATTGGCTTAAAGAAAAGTGTTTATGAATCAAACAATACAATACAAACAATACAAGAAAAATTAACTAAATAAATTTCAGATTCATATGAACTGGAAAATATTCAATATTAAATACCTAGTATTAATGTTTGTTTAATTATCTAATAAGAAAGTAGGATGTATGTTTTTAATAAAGAAGATGTAAAAAATAAAATTGCATTTTATAAAGGGAAAAGAAAGTAGGTCTGACTTACAGGTGGCTGTTATAGAAAGTGATTAAAAAGTTTCTGGAAGATGGAACCTGAAAAAAAAGTTTTGTGCGTGGTTAGGACTAAGTTTAAAATAAATTTAGTTAAGTTTACCTAAATGAGTTTGAAGTAAGCTAGTACAAAAATTTAAATTCGGCCTTTCTCTCTAAGAGGACATACTTTCTTCAGATGTTGAACTGCTTTTAAAAATAGATTTAAGGTTTTTTTTTAACCTCTTAATTGATCTGTTCTATATTTACCTTTGAAATCTTTTGTTAACTTTGCCTACAGTGTTAATGCCCTCACAATGAGTTCTCCAAAAAAGAAAAAATTACTTTAGTAAACAAAATAAATATTATTTAAGATTATGGTACATGTAGACAAAGCTCATTCTGCTTCTACAAAAAATAATCCCTTATGGTTAGACTTTTGCTATCTTGATGTCCTTAAAACATGGCGATAGTCTGCTCTTAGTTCTCTAAAAAAGAAAACATTACGTTTCACTAAATATTAAGTTCTAGTTTTGTTAATTAAAGTCTGTGCTTACTAAGACTCACTTCTGAGATAGTTCCTTGTTATGTTATATTGCTAAAAGGTTTAATTATTAAAAAGGACACTCTTAAGATGGTTTCTAAAGCTTATCTCAGTAACCAGTCTTTGGATAAAGCTCAGATGCTCCATGAGGTACAGGAGATTAACACCTGGCTATAATCATTTAACTCAGACAGATGACCTGGGGAATACCAGGCTGTATACAATGAAAGTTCTTGACCTAAATTCTTGCTTGTGACCTTACTAATAACTGCTAGCTATATTATTTTCTATGTAGCTTGTTTCAGAAGATTATTTCTTACGTTACCAAAGGTGTGACTGAGCCTGTGATAAAATGCTGATATGCAGTTCCATATGAGATCAATAATTGTAATAATGTAACTCTAGATGTGGGAAGAAGCAACAAGAGGAAATATCTTCCTGGACCAAGAGGCTAGTAAGACAGGTATGGTCCAGAGAATTTGCTACTTACAAGGCCTGGCCTAGTGACAACACACTGAGTGGCCTGTCAGTGGAATCTTTGTTAGACCTGGGAGTGAGCCTTCCCAGCACCGTGGGACACAATGACCTTGAAATGCCCCAAAACATGGTCACATATGTGGCTATGAAGGGGCCCTACTGACTGGAAGCTGGCCCTTGCCAGCTGCCTCTACAAAGAGTAAATCATGACTACTATAAGATGTTGACCGTCAATACCCCCTTGAAAGGCCTTCAGGGTGGAGACAAAAAATAAGGCACTCTGTGCTCTGGGAAAACCCAGAAAAACAGGCCTTCAGATAGATGTTTTCAGATAAAATTTTTATGAGTCCGAATTCTTGCATCTTCTCATACCTAGAGAAACACTAATGTCTAACCAATGTCTGGACCTGGTTCTCCTAGCTAGCGCCTCAGCAGCATTCCTACTTCTATTAATCTTCGAGCCGTGTATCTTTAAATTTCTTGTTAAGTTTGTTTCTCCAAGTAGTAGTAATACGACAAGAATATTCCCCGGCCAACGCCCAGACAATGCTAGAACAACCTGCCTTATTCTGTGGACTCTCTATGGCCTCTGTAAAGGCACCCCAAGGTCCTCAGGCTATTCTCCCTTTGAGATCTTATACGGGAGACCACCCCCAGTGATAAAAAAGCTCAAGGGAGATCACCAACAACTAGCTGACCTGGAGATGTCCCAACACCTCCAGGCCCTGGAAAAGTCTTCCGCCATATTGTCTGAGAAACCTGAGAAAGGACACCCATTCCACTGGGCAACTGGGTTCATCCCTATCAGCCAGGAAATGAGTTATAGGTGTCATCCCTTGGATCCACCACACCAGAGTCAAGAAGGCAGCGGCTTCCTGTAATGAGGACACCTGGAAAGCAGTTCGGGACCCCAAAAACCCCCTCAAGATCTGGTTCCAAAAACAGCGACCCTCACCCTCGAAGGACGCTGACCCCTGCTCTAGTCACTCCGGGAGCTGACTAGTCAATGCACGGCAGAAGCTTGAGGATTCTTCAGCCTTGCTCTAGCCACGCTCCAGCAGCTGGCAGCAGCTGGGAGGTCAATGCACAGCTGAAGCCTGAGGATCCAGCTATCAAAATATCAATGGATTTTCATTGTCAACCCTAGACTGTATCCCTGATTGCTATTATTTCTGTGTTCTTCACTAAAAGACTAGCTTTAGTTGCACCCCAGGACTGGGATTTGGGTCAGAAGCCGCAGTTAGCTGTCTATTATCTCACTGTAGTGGGAAGCCTCATTCTTATTAAAAGTCTCTTATGATCAATTCTCCCTACTAACTAAACTGCTCCACAGTATAGCTGACCCCCCCTTCATGATAGGCTCAGTTGCTATAGCTGTGACAACTCAAAGATGGGGAGAAAACCTTTTGCTAGTGTTCAGTTATCTGTTAGGTACAGGCTGCTTTGCAGCCTTCTGGTGTCCCTTGCTGTAACAGACGGTGCTGCCCCCATCAAGGCCTTTTCTTTGTTTGTGGGACAGATGCTTATGTCTACCTGTCAATTAGATGGGTATCTGCACCTTAGCTTACCTCACTCCCCAGATGAACACTGTCCCTAACAGCCAGACTCTCACCGTACCTCTGGCAGCACATACATGGTCAAAAACAGCCATCCAGCTTATTGGTCTGGGAATCACGGCTGCGCTAGGTATGGGAATAGGAGGAATTGCTTCATCAACCACCTTTTACCATACACTATTCAAAGACTTCACAGACGACATTGAGAGAGTGGCCAGATCTTCAGTGGCATTCAGTTCAGTTCATCAGTGGCATTACAGAAGCAACTAGATTCCCTGGCTGAGGTGGTTTTACAAAACAGGAGAAGGCTAGACCTACCTAACTGACAGCTGAAAAGGGAAGACTCTGCCTCTTCTTGAATGAAGACTGCTGCTTTTATGTAAACCAATCAGAAATAGACGGGGACAAGGCCCAACAGCGAAGGGAACAAATCATAAAAAGGAGAGCAAAACTAGCTAATTCCTGGGGTAACTGGAGTAATGTCTGGAGCAGGGCGTCGTGACTTCTCCCTTTAACAGGTCCTCTCTTCATGCTCTTTGCGGCGCTCTTGTTTGGCCCTTGTATTCTCAGTGCTATTACCCAGTTCATAACCTCTCAGACTGAATCCATAAAGTTACAAATGGTAACAGTTCAATATAGCCCCCTAAACGATGGGGAGCTCTGAGTGTCCTACCAAAAATATGAGATGACGCTTTCTACAACGAGTGATAGAAAGAAGCATCAAGAGGGGGGAATGAAGAGGAAAAGTTAAAATTTTACATCACGTCCTTCTCCTTCTGCCTCTGTAACTCAGCTTACTCCTTGCAAAGTCTAGATCACGTAGGTCACATAGTCTCAGAAAGTGGGGACTTGCAATACTAGGAACTGGAGTTTATCTCACTCACTCTTGTCTTGATCTTTGCATTTGCCCAGGCCCTGCAAACCTGCTTAATCATGCCTGTCCAGGGCAGGCATCCCCCTTCCCATCTGGATCACTGTTTCTGCACACGCGAAACCCCTTACTTTTAACCAGTCTACTAAGAGTTAGTGTTGCCCACTACAGTCTGTCTAAAAAAACTCTGTAATCCTTTTGTTCAGGGCTCAGAGCTTGGAGTGTTACTCCTCTGGGCCTGCTGGCGTAATAAACCTGAGTTCTCCAACTCTCCGGTGTGGTCCTTGGTTTCTCGAGTAATGGTTTCTGCAACACTTCCAGTTGGTTTTTTGAAAGCAGAGCTGAAGACAAAGGCCTATTATTATTATTATTATGGCCACCGTGTGAAGCATGTAGAATCTTAGTTCTTCAACCAGGGATGGAACCCACACCCTGTGTAGTGGAAGGGCTGAGACTTCCTCACTGGACCAGCAGAGAAGCCCCAAGGCAAAGGTTTATTCCACACAGGCACTGATTTGGAAAATGTTCCCAGATATGGTAGCAGGAAGAGGAAGACAGAAAAGAATGAAAAGCTAATATCAAAGTGCATAATCAAGGTCACACCTTGATCGTACATAATGTCCCCATTGCAGGAAAGGCTGAAACACTTATGCAATGGTTCCTATCTCTCTTTGAATGATGATGTCTCTAGATTATTAACACTAATTTCACCTCCACTTCTCAGCTCTATTGAAGAAGCAGAATTGAGCCATTCAGAGCCTGCAGGCAGAGAGCCTTTGTTTTCAGGGGACTGGTCATTGCTAATTGCGTTTTCAGGGAACTCAGCTTGGACAGAAATTAGAGGCTGCCAAAGGGGATGGGAAACAGGGCTCCAGAGGCATCTGTTATAACGTGTGATCAACTGCTCCCATGCCCCTGAGGACCTTAGAAGGGGCTCTAGTTAGTCAGGTGCCCAATGGCTTAAGCTTTGAGCTTCAGGCTTTAATCTGCCTTTCTGAAGGAACTCACGTTTGTCCTGGAGGGAATGGCTGAGGCAGTAGCTCTCCACACAGGGTGTATCCTCCTTCCCTGGTCCCCCGTTACTTGGAGTTCCAACGTCTCTCTCAGGCACATCCTGCCTGCTCCTCTGGCTCTCCAGCATTCCAAGCGTGAAGTGAAAGGCAACTGGGGAGCACCAGTCCTGCTGTGGGCTTCACTGGGATCTTGCTGAGATTGAAAGCGGTTCACACATCAGTTGTCTTGTTAGATAAACTAGAGTGAGGGGGAAAAGCCTGGAGTTAGCAATTTATAGATAGGAAGCAATGCCCTGGGAGGCGGGTGGGGAAGGGGCCTTAGTTACTGTCAAGGAAGAATCCCTCCTTCCCTCAAGACCATTTCAGATTTTTCAACAGTTCACCAGAGAAAAGATGAATTAGCCATCTGCTGGCCAATGCAGGCAAATCCTTTGACAGATCTTTAAAGGAAAGGTTTCAGGACTTCCTTGGTGGTCTGGTGGCTAAGACTTCATGCTCCCAATGCAGGGGGTGTGGGTTTGATCCCCAGTAAAGGACGAAGATCCCACATGCCACAACTAAGGCCTGGCACAAAGAAACAAACAAATAAATATGAAAAAATAAGTAAGTAGAGGAAAGTTTCAGAAGAAAAGCAGCAACTACAGACCAGAGCCCATGAGAGATGGAACTCAGTAACTTCCCTGTGTTGTTAACTTGGTCTCCCCTTTCTCCGTGTGTAGATGCATCCTTAGGATAGAAAGAGTCTGTGTGCCCACCTTTGCAAGCAGCAAAGAGGAAGCTGGTTTCATTCCCGCCAGGGTTGGTGGCTGCGGGGGAGAAGATTCTCCCAAGGGGGAAGTGGGTGGTGGCAGCAACTGAGGAAGAGAAAAGGGGACACAGGAGTGGAGAGGTTCCAGAAGAAAAGCTACAGAATGGTGGGCGACCCCTGCAAGAGTCAGGGTGTGCTTTTAGAATAGCTTTCAGCCTGAAAAACTGGGAGAGGAGAGCTAAATTCAGAAAAGTGGCAAGGACAGGGATTTCCCTGGTGGTTCAGTGGTTAAGACTCTCCTTCCAATGCAGGGGGCACAGGTTCGATCCCTGATTGGGGAACTAACATACCACATGCTGCGAGGTGGGACCAAACATTAAAAAAAAAAAAAAGGAGGATAGAGAAAAACAGAGTGTGGATCTGGTAAAAGAGCAAATTTAGAGTAAGTGGGGACAATGAAAATCAGAGGAGATGGTAGGCTAGGAGGAATCTCAGAAGTCTTGGGGAAGAGAAAATTAAAAGAACCTAGAACATGATCCAGTAAATGAGTCACCATGGGCAATGGAAAGGTAAATGAAGTCAGGGTGGTCACAGAACAAAGGCCCAGGATGGGAAGGCCACTGATAGGGATAGTAGTTACGATGGAGAGGGGACCCGAGCCAAGGACCAAATTGCTCAGTGAATATGGGGCCTGTGCATATGCGGAGGGAATGAACCAGAGGCCAAGAGATGTGAAGATAAAGGTATTTGGAAAAAAAGAGAATTCCTTCGTGATCTCACTGTTGAGGGCCTCGGTTCCATCCTTGGTTGAGGAACTAAGATTCTACAAGCCACATGGTGTGGCTAAAAACAGACAAACATAAAAAACAAACAAACAAAATTCTGAAATGATCCCTGAAGAATGAGAGTGATGGGGAAGAGGGAAGAGTTAACCAGTCAGGATGGAAGGGCTTCCAGACAGAGGGAAGGTCCTAAGCCAGGGCCCAGAAGCCAGCAGGAGCATGGTGTGTTCTGGAACTCAGAGCCAGGGATCAGGGGGACCAGTCAGACCACAACAGACTATACTAAGGGGTCTGCATTTACTCTCAAGGAGATGGTGACCTGCTCATTCATCCTCTTTGTCCCCTCTACTCATAACATAGGGTGATTAGGGCTAATCTTGGGATCTGTTATCCACCTGCCCTCCGTTCTTTGGTGACCTCATCCATTCTCACTGCTGGCAACTCCCAAAATTTCATCTCCAGATTCAGTTTATGCACAGGTGCAAAATAAAGGGGTAAGGAAACTGGCCAAAGGACTTCACCCCTCAAGGTCTGGTTATTGGGGTCATGCGTACGGAAACCAAGTTTTCTGTGTTCTCTTATGAAACAGTGGAAAATCAACTTTCAACTAAGTATATACATGTTGACTCTCAAATGGAAAATCAATTTATTAATTTATAAAAGCAGATCAACCTTGACTTATTTGTGCCCATTTGTGAGCTTTAAAATGGTTATTGTTTTCTTTCTTGGTGGTGCTAATGGGAAAGAGTCTGCCTGCCAAAGCAGGAGGCGCAAGAGATGAGGGTTGATCCCTGAGTCAGGAATATGCACTTGGATGAATATGGCAACCCACTCCAGTATTCTTGACTTGCAAGTCCCATGGAGAGAGGAGTCTGGCAGGCTATAGCCTGTGGGGTTGGAAAGAGGGGCACAGGACTGAGCAACAGAGCGCCTGGACACACAGACATACAGAAGCAGATCAACTTATTTGTGCCCACGTGCGAGTTTTAAGAAGATCATTGGTTTCTTTCTTTTTTTAATGTGGACCTTTTTTTTTTTTAATTTTGAAGGATTTATTGAATTTGTTACATTATTGCTTCTGTTTTATGTTTTGGTTTTTGGCCTAGAGGCAGGTGGGATACTAGCTCCCTGACCAGGGATCAAACCCACACACCCTGCATTGCAGGGGAAGTCTTATCCATTGGAACTTCAGGCAACTTCCCACTGTTTTCATTCTGATTATAAAACTAATGTATGTTCATGATAGAAATTTTCAAAAACTCAGAACATATGAAGAAGAAAATGGAAATCACCTGTAACACTGATAATAACACTTCACATCTATCTACAGCTGTGTGGATTTAATTTTAGCACTACCAGGGTCATACAGTATAAACTTTTGCACCTTTTTCTTATTTTTATATTGTAAGCATTTGGGAGAAAAAAATCTTTAGGCCTTGCCAATTCTTGCAATTTATTTATTTGTACTATCCCGGGATCTACTTTGTTTACAGTGTCAAGGTCCAAGCCAGAAGGCTGCTTTGGTGAACATGGAATCAGAGGAAAAATTAATAATTTAAAAATCAAGTAATTATAGGAACAAATGTATCCAGGCCAGGGTCCTGGTACCAAAGACTCCATCTCATTACGTGTACGTCCGTGATGCCAAGGAGCGCAGGGCCCCTGGGTAGGGGCTTGGGGACCAGGGGACTGCTGGTGGACGCCCAGGGTCAAGGCCAAGAGCCGGGAATCACGGCTGTGGGCCGGAGGGCACTAGGCACACAGGCTTCGCTTGAGCTTACCGCTGTCCCGCAGGCATAAGCGAGTGGAGGTGTCCCCAGCCGGTCTCCTTGAAGAATCGGTGTGTGTGGCGGGGAACCCGGCAGTCTCTCAGGTCCGGTCTGGACGAGCCGCCTTGGGCGCCAGCAGCTGGGGACGCCAGGGAGGAGGAGGGCGGTGACCCCGCGGGTGCGGAGCCTGCGAGCTACGACCTCCGCCCTTCCGGGTCCGGGCTGGCGCTCCGGCTACCGGCGGGCCCTCCGCCGCGCCGCCCTCGGGCAGGAAGGAGGACCGGTCGCGGCGTGAGGGGCGCGGGCCTCGCGGGGAGGGGGTGCCCCGAATGGCCAAGATGGCGCTGGGGCGGGACACGTGACTCTAGGCCCCGCCCCGGCCCCGTTATCAGCGCGCTGCCCGGGACACCCGGCAGCTGGCTGCCCGCAGCCACCCTGCAACCATGCTCCGGGGATCGGCGGGCGCCTGGGCCGTGCTCGGCCCTCTGCTCTGGGGCTGCGGGCTGTCGCTGCTGCAGGGCGGGATGCTCTATCCCCGGGAGAGCCGGTCGCGGGAGCGCAAGGAGCTGGACGGCCTCTGGAGCTTTCGCGCCGACTTCTCCGACAACCGGCGCCAGGGCTTCGAGCAGCAGTGGTACCGGGCGCCGCTGAGAGAGGTGCGTGCTCGGGAGACGGGACCTGGGCCAGGGCCGGGGAGCTCCTGGAAGCCCGGTGTGGGGGGCGTGGGGAGCCTTCCCCTTGTGGCCTCGGAACTAATGGACGGCCCTAAGGGGCCGTGGGGTCGACCCACCCGGAGTATGACCGGCAGGAGGAAATGGGCGGGCGGGACTTCGGTAGGGGAGGCGGAGCCGGAGCGGTGTCCCTGCCGCGAGCTAATGCCAGTGGCCGCCCCGTGGCTGGAGGGGAGTCTTTGGACATTTTGGGGCCGCACCTTTGCCCTGGCAGGAAGAACCCTGAGTTCCAAGGTTTAGGTAGAGAACGGGGCTTGGCATCCAGCCGAGCACCCCCTTCTAGGTCTTCCCTCTGATTTGGGTCGGGTGGGCAGAGAACTGGGTTGGGGGTCGGCCTTGAGCATCCAACGGTCACCTCCTTTACATCCTCTTTTTTTAGTCTTTGCCGCTCAGCCCTCATCACAGGAAGAAAGGGGCGGGGGAGCCGGGCACGTGCCCCACTCACAGTTTCCTCCGCAAAGCGGCCCCGGCCAGCCTTCCTCCCGGTGGCAGTCAGTTGATCATCTTCCTCTTAGTCAGGGTCTCATTTCTGGCTATCCTTCTTGCCCCAGGCTGGCTGTGGCCCTGGGCACACCCCTTTCCATGGAAACTCCGGTGCCCGCTGCCCTGAGAAAGAACTTCTGCTCCCACCAGACCTGGGACACAAGCATCCTTGCTGTTGGTGTCATCAGAAAGTTATCCATTCATTCAGTCAGAATTTACTGGGTCCTCACTGTGTGGCAGGGCATGGGCCAGCCACTGGGCGTACAGCTGTGAGGGGCAGGGAATCCCGCTTCCTCCGAGCTCCGTGTCCCATCTGTGTCTTCAGGAAGCTCTTCCCCAAGCTGCTTCCAGACTCACTGAGCTATCTGTCCGCTCCTGCCTTGCCTTCTTCCTGAGGTGTTCAGGGTCAAGAGGTTCAGTGGGTTCCTTTGGGGCTCAGGTTCTGCCAGGATGTCCAGAGGCTGTATCTCATGGGCCCTGGCCCCCAGAGGCCTTCCCTGACCCCAAGATAGCTCCCTGCGCCTCTCCACACTCTCTACACAGAGCTGCTCACTGACAGCAGAGGCCGTGTTCAGTGTTCTATTCCCAGCGCCTAGAACGCCATGCACTGTTCCCTGCGCACCCTTGAGTGAGTGAGTGAGTGAGTGAGTCACTGGGTCTGCTTCATGGAGTCGTAAAAATTAAATGAGTCCATGAAAGACATTGGTGAGTTGCTGGTAGGGTGGTCTGGAATCCGGGAGGGTCTGGGAGACGTCTTTTTTTTTTTTTTTAATATTTTAACGTGCAGCCTAATAAGTATTTGGCTGCATCCAGTCTTAGTTTTGGTGCTTGGGCTTAATTGCCCTGCAGCATGTGGAATCTTCCCAGACCAGGATCGAATCTGTGTCCCGTGCATTGCAAAGCAGATTCCTTATTGCTGGGCCACCAGGAAGGGCCCTGGGGAGAAGTCATTTTGTCCAGCTTTGTCCTGCAGGCAGAATTGCTGGGGGACCTGGCCCTTTAGTTTCCTGGGTGATCTGGACCTAATTCCCACCCTTGTCTCCTCAGTCGGGCCCCACCCTGGACATGCCGGTGCCCTCCAGCTTCAACGATGTGGGCCAGGATGGGCAGCTGCGGAGTTTTGTCGGCTGGGTGTGGTATGAACGGGAGATCACCCTGCCCCAGCGGTGGACCGAAGACCTGGACACGAGAGTGGTTCTGAGGATCGGCAGCGCCCACTACTATGCCATTGTGGTCAGTACAGCGGGTGGCAGGCAGAGCGGGTGGCCAGGCGTGGGGCAGGGTGGGGGATGGGCTGTCCTGGGGTGCCTGTTCCCAGCCGTCACCTGACAGCCTGCCTCTGGGGTACATGCGGGGGCGGGGGCTCATTTAAGGCCCCACACTGGGTTTGTGCCCTGGGTGGCGGAGAGTGGTCCCTTCTATTCCCCTGGAGCCCCATTCTTCCACTCCCGAGGTCGGTGGCAACTGGCAGAACCCTCAGCCCGCCCCACTCTGCCCGCTTCCCTCATCCTGCACTTGTGTGTGAGGGTGTGCCGGAAACTGTCGGGCCCCCCATCCCCGCTTGTCTCCCTGTATCTGCAGTGGGTGAATGGGGTCCATGTGTTAGAGCACGAGGGGGGCCATCTCCCCTTCGAGGCTGACATCAGCAAGCTGGTCCAGAGCGGGCCCCTGTCCTCCTGCCGCATCACCATCGCCATCAACAACACGCTGTCCCCCCACACCCTGCCGCCTGGGACCATCCTCTACAAGACGGACCCCTCCATGTGAGCAGCACCTTGCCCAGCCCCCGCTCCCACCCTCACTCCCTACCCTGCCCAGACGTCTTCCTACCAGGGGACAGGGTGGCTTCAGCAGAGGTGAGGCCCTGGCTCTTGGAGGCCAGGGAGACATGTGAGTTGAGATCGAAGGATTCAGAACAAGGCCACTGTCCCCTTGCTCCGTCCTAGGTACCCCAAGGGTTACTTTGTCCAGAACACAAAGTTTGACTTCTTCAACTACGCGGGACTGCATCGGGCCGTGCTCCTCTACACCACGCCTACCACCTACATTGATGACATTACCGTCACCACCGACATGGACCAAGACATTGGTGAGGCTCCTGCCAGGATCTGCCCTCAGCCAGGCCCAGAGTGGCTTGGTTCCCTGTTTGGAAAGATCCCCTTGGAGACGGGCTCTCCCATCTACCTCCTCAAGGTGCTCTCACCTGTAGGACCGCAGGCCACATGCCCCCCTCTTCTCTCTCATCTGATCTCTCGTCTCCTGTAGGGCTGGTGAATTACCAGATCATCGTCCAGGGCAGTGACCACTTCCAAGTGGACGTGTCTCTTCTGGATGAGGAAGGCAAAGTTATGGCCGAAGGGGCAGGGGCCGAGGGCCAGCTGCAGGTGCCCAGTGCCCACCTCTGGTGGCCGTACCTGATGCACGAGCACCCTGCCTACCTGTACTCGTTGGAGGTAATGGTGGTGAGGATTGGGCTGGGGGAGGCCGTTTGCCCCCATCCAGCAGCCCTAGCTTCAGCAGGCCTGGTCCCCTCAGCTTCCTGGTCTGTTGGATTGAAGAGTCCCCAGCCTGATTTTTTTCAGCCATTGGTGGGGAGGCCGAGTTGGAAGAGAAGCCCCGCGGCAGTGTGGGCAAAAGTTTCTTCTTGCTCACGGCAGATATAATTTCTGCCTCTCTCCACCTGCAGACCCAGAGGTGGGCCGCAGTGATTTGCCAGGGGCTGTCCTGCGAAGCTCAGGCTGCGTGGGGCTCAGGCCGGTCAGGCTGCCTCACGCCCAGTGCTCGATTTCGCAGGTGAAGCTGACGGCGCAGACGGCCGTGGGGCCCGTGTCTGACTTCTACACCCTCCCGGTGGGGATCCGCACCGTGGCCGTCACCGAGAGCCAGTTCCTCATCAATGGGAAGCCGTTCTATTTCCGAGGGGTCAACAAGCATGAGGATGCAGACGTGAGTAGGGGCTCCTGGGTCCCTGTTTCTTGCCATCCCCTTCCCCATCCCCTGGAGTGGCTGAGGACAGCTCAGAACAAACTGCCCCAAACCACTGCCTGTGCTTGGCCTGGATAGCAGGCTGATAGGGTGACTCTGGCGGGCCCAGCTCTTGGCGGAAACGTGTCTGGGATGGGGTCAAGTGCAGGGGCTCACCTGTCTCTGCTGTCCTCCAGATCCGAGGGAAGGGCTTTGACTGGCCGCTGCTGGTGAAGGACTTCAACCTGCTTCGCTGGCTGGGCGCCAACGCCTTCCGCACCAGCCACTACCCCTACGCGGAGGAGGTGCTGCAGCTCTGTGACCGCTACGGGATCGTGGTCATCGACGAGAGCCCTGGTGTGGGCATCGTGCTGGCGTGAGTGCCCGCTGCCTGCACTGCGCGGCACCCCCAGTTCGGCAGCCTGTGCGTGCATGCTGTCGCTCAGTCATGTCTGACTCTGGGACCCTATGGACTGTAGCCCATCAGACTCCTCTATCTATGGGATTCTCCAGGCCAGAATACGAGAGTGGGTTGCCATTTTCCTTCTTCAGGGGATCTTCCCGACCCAAGGATCGAACTTGTGTTTCCTACGTTGGGAGGCGGGTTGTTTACCACTGAGTCATCAGGGAAGCCCAGAGTTTTTACTAGAGGGAAAGAAAATCAGACTGACCTGTTCCCTCTCCTCTCTTGGCCTGCAGCGAGAGCTTCAGCAATGTGTCTCTGCAACACCACCTGGAGGTGATGGAGGAAATGATCCGCAGGGACAAGAATCACCCGGCCGTTGTAATGTGGTCCTTAGCCAATGAGCCCGCTTCCTTCCTGAAACCGGCTGGTTACTACTTCAAGTGAGTGCTCCTGCCTTGCCTGGGCTGGTCCCCGTTGAGACCACAGCCTGCTGGCCCAGCTCAGCCTTGCCTGGCAGCCACGGGAGAGTGGCGGTGGGCCCTGCAGTGGGTGTGGGCTGCTTCCAGCCCAGGTGCATCCATCCCTGGTCAATTTAGGGGACAAGATACTCACCCACCCAGATTATGATTTCAGCCAAGTGTCTCCTAGACACACCTGAAATGAAATGCAGAGGAGTTAACCCAAAACTTCAAATTAAAGAAAAAAGATAGTGACGTGGCCTGACTGACATAAGGAAGAGACGTTTGTCAAAGAATACATAAATCTGTGACCTGACTCTCCAGAAGGGCCATTGAAAGAGTCAGGCGCTTGCACCTTCTGGGAAACTCCCTGAAAACAGAGCTACAGAAGCTGATGACAGAGCTGGAAAGCATAGCCAGCGACTGTGGTGCCGCGAGCAGCATTTCCCTCTGTTCTGCTCTTTTCTGAGGCACTGAGCCACGGCTGACAGAGCTCCAGTCAAAACCAAGCCCTGCTGTTATTGTTTAGTCGCTAAGTCGTGTCCGACTCTTTGCGACCCCATGGGCTGTAGCCCACCAGGCTCCTCTGTCCTTGGGATTTCCCAGGCAAGAATACTGGAGTGGGTTGCCATTTCCTTCTCCAGGGGATCTTCCTGACCCAGGGATCAACCTGCATCTTCCACTTAGCAGGCGGGTTCTTTACCACTAAGCCACCTGTGTCTTCCCTTGATTTTTATGCTGTCCCCATTCCTGGGAAATTTAGTACATGTTAGAACTGCACAAAACCACTTTGCAATGCTTTTGAGTTCACCTGTAAAGGGGATTTAAACTTTATAAAGCTGACCTAGGCATATGATTATAAACAGATTTTCAAAGACGTGCATATTCTGACTATCCTAAAGTTACGTTGTTAGACGGGACCAGGTCACCTGAAGTTCGTTGTCCGTTCACTGCATACCAGTAACTTCCGCCACCCCCCAGGCATTGTCCTGGGCAGAAACTTCCCAGAGGGGCCATCTCCCCACAGTGGGCCAGCCTCCTGGCGTTGTCCTTGGTTTCTTCTCTTTCTTGCCATCCTGCAGTTGTAGCGTAGCCGGGCGTGGGGAATTATTTCACTTACTGCGGAGGCAGCAGAGGCCATGGAAATACTCCCTAGGAGACACTGCCTGCATCCCCCTGTCCTGGATGGAGGCTCTGAGTAGTGGACCTTCTTGGGCAAAGACGAGCTCTGGACACACAGCTGGAGGTCGGCTTGGGCAAAAAGTTCGTTTGGGTTTTTTCATAACATTGTTCAAAAACTCGAATGAACTTTCTGGCCAAGCCAATACATGTATTTAAGTCTCTAGTGAGTGCCCAGTGCACAGCTTGCCTCCCAGGACACGTTCCCTAGTGATGTGTTACATTAATACTCATCCTAACCCGCACAACATCTAGTTTCATCGGAGATGAGGAAACTTGCTTTTGGCAGCGCCCAGCTCAAAGATCTCAGCTGTGCCTCTCCTCTCTTGAGGATGGCCCCCTTTGGAGGACGGGTAGGGGGCTAAGATCTGGGGAGGGAGGAAGAGAGAATGATGTCAGGGAACATGATGTCTCGAGGAGCACGTTTGCTTACCTGAAATGCCCTAGAAGGCAGGGAGGAGAGCCGTGTCTTGGGGGTGATCTGTCTGGGAAGATGGGAAGGAGAGGATTCAGGAGGGGAACCTGAGGCCCTCCCCATACTGACGGCACCGTGTCTTCTGCCCTCCGTGGACAGGACGCTGATTGCCCACACTAAAGCCCTGGACCCCTCCCGGCCCGTGACCTTTGTGACCAACACCAACTATGAAGCAGACCTGGGGGTGAGCCTGGGGGTCTCTGCACATCTTCCTTCTGCCTGTCCTCTTGTCCTGCCCTGATGCTTGCTGACAGAAGCTGCTGGGAGGGACCACGAGCAGCCAGTCTGACCATTTCCATAGATGGTCTTTGGGTTAAAGAGAGCTGCCAGGGAGTGATTTGCCAGGCAGTGTAGCTTCTTGACACTAAGGAGGTCAGGCATAGGGAAGTCGAATTCCTTCTCAGTTCATTCTCAATTCATCGATCTCTGCACTTTGATTTAATTTTATGCCCCCAAGTTTAATATGCTCAGAAAGGGGCAGAGGTTTAAGGGAGCTTAAAGTCATCATTGACTTGTGTTTCTCCAACTTGGCTGATCATTGGAGCCATAAAGGGAAGCTTTTTGAAAGTACAGAGGTCCGGATTTTGTGATTCTGATTTATAATGTCCAGGATAGGAATCGGAGTTTCTAAAAAACTCCTCAGTGATTCCAGGCATCAATCAGCTTTGGGAACCACTGCTGAGATCCAATGTCAGGGGGACTGAAAATTGAAGGGAGAGGCTCACCCAGCCGGTTGGACCCCATGGCTCCTCTCACGGTCCCTGGGCACAGCAGCCCCTCAGAAACTGTGTTGAGTTGTTGCACAAAAGCTGTAAAACAGGAGCAAGAAGATGCCTCACTAGGGAACTGAGGCCAGTATTAAGAAGCGCTCCAGAAAGCGAAATGCTCTCGAGAAAGAGCGGATAAGAAAGCACTGTGTTCAAGTGTAAGTGTGAGCACTGTCGTTTTCACGTGGACCCGACGGTTTGCAGCCCTAGTGATCCGGGGCCATCCCTTCAAAGGAACATGACTGTGGTGGAACACCAGCGGGGCACAGGCGACCTGGGCGTCTCATAGTCTCAGTGGCATCCCTTCCTGCTCTAGTGGGCAGGGGAGCCTGTGCTGGTTCCCCCAGAAGGTTGCCAGGCTCACCCGCTGGGATGTGTGAGCTGTGGTGACGTGCCCACACAGAGGTACCGCTTCCCCGCGGTATCTTTCCGCCCCAAGCTCAGAAGCGTGCTGCAGCCCCTTGGGAGAGATGGACCGCGTGGGTCCCAGTGCAGACTCTGCAGGCGAGCGTGGGTTCAGGTGAGCTTTGGGGTCCACTGAGCGGCACATTGCTCAGATTCGCGGCGGTGCTGCCCCCAACCCAGGCTGCCCTCCCAGGAGGGAACTGTCCAGTCTCTTCAGGGCCCGTGACAGTAGCTCAGAAAGGGGACTCGGGAGGCTCTGTGAGGAGAAAACTGCCTTCGGCCCTCAGTTGGGCCAAGGGCATGACTAGTGACAGGACCACCACCTAGAGATGAAGAAGTCCAGTCTGGATGGGCTCCCTGGGCCGGCGTGCCTGGGGCCAGCTCTCATCGCCCTCCCCGGAGCCCAGTTGCAGCCAGGTCAGGGGTGCCAGCCCAGAACGAGAGGCTTGCTCCCTTCACTCGCTCCATTCAGGTCCCTTCTGACTATTATTTCCTACACGTGCGCATCTAACGCACTTTCCGCACTCACTTCTTACTTCCTCTGCCAGAAGCACCCCGAGTGTGAGTCCTCCACTCTCCTGGTTGGTGGACTCTCCCCATGCTCTTGCAGGCGCCGTACGTGGACGTCATCTGTGTGAACAGTTACTACTCCTGGTACCACGACTATGGGCACATGGAGGTGATTCAGCTGCAGTTGGCAACCCAGTTCGAGAACTGGTATAAGGCCTATCAGAAGCCGATGATTCAGAGCGAGTACGGAGCAGATGCCATTGAAGGGTTTCACGAGGTAAGTGCATCGAAGATGGGAGTTATTTTTTCCCTCTCTCGGACAGGGATGTCAGTCATCACGGCCCCAGACTAGAGATCTGCCTCTTTCCCCGTCCCTCCCTTGTCCTGGCCACCTCCCACAGCTAACCAGGCCAGCCCTAAGCCGCCTCTCCACACGGCCGGCCCGGACTCAGCCTCTGTTCCATGTGCGTGGTCCTCAGATAGCCTCCCACAAGCTGCCCAAGTGGTCCCTGGAACAAATCCAAGCCTTGTCCTGTCCCTGGCTTTCCCTGACCCCACAGGACGAAGCCGTAATCTGTGCTCGGGGCTGTCCGCGTCCTCTGCCCTCTCCCAGGCCTTCAGTCCCAGATCCTGGTCTGTTCTGTTTGGTGGCTCCTGTGCTGGCCTGGCCTCTTCCTTCTGCCCAGGAAGCCCTTCTTAGCTCCATAACCCCAGCTAATGGAACTTGACTCAATGGTCATGCTTCAGCTCAGGTGTCCACTCTTTGGGGAGGAGGACCCCACCTAGCTGGGCAGAGGAACACCGTGAGCTGTCATGCTCTCTTTGGTTCTCTCCTTGACCAGACCGGGGGCTCCAGGAGGGAGATTAAATTGTGTTTCCCTTGGCTTCCTTACAACTCCACAGTTGTATCTGCAGTGCATCCTGTATAATAGCGTTTTAATCCTCCTCGTTGGGAAGGAGGAGCAAAGCCAACAGGGGTTGGTTCTCTTGTAAGATGACTGCAGTGCTGCATCCTCGAGTGTCAAAGACCCAGCACCCCCCACAAATTCCCATGAGATGAAAACGCAGACCTTATGCTCTAAGAACATCTCAAAGATCGTTATATCTTAGCACACGACAGACATGAGCTCTTCTCCGGAGACTGAGTCCGTAGATGTGACCTCTGCTTTTCCCCTCCTCACCTGGCAGGTCTCAGCTTCAGTGAAGCTTTCTGTGGCCCCTGCCTCTGTCTGCACCCACTGCTAACCTCCTCCTACCCGCCCCCCACACACTACATGCTCCCAATTCACCCTTGTTACACTTCGAGCTTGTGTCTTGCCAGATTGTAAAGCCCATGAGGGCAGGGACTCTATCTTTCTAGTTTCTTTGCCTCTAATGCCTGGCATATAAGCAGATGCTAAATAACGATTTGTTCAATAGTCAATGGGCTAAATAGCAGTTCCTTACCTAGATGAGATACAGGGGAATTGGAGTGAAGTTAAAGCTGAGTCACACCAGTGCTCAAATTATGCATTGGCAGCTACTTCAGCCTTGGGTTTTAAATTTATTATCCAGACACGTATTTTTATTCCTAGTGTAGTTCAGTTGTAAGACTGCAGTGGGAAATAGAGGTGGAAAAAAGTAAAGCAAATATTAAATTCTGTTTAATGGGAATTCCCTGGTTGTCCAGTGGCTAGAACTTGTGCTTTCAGTGCCGAAGGTCCAGGTTCAATTCCTGTTTGGGGAACTAAGATTCCACCAGCTGCTTGGTGTGGCCAAAAAAAACCCCCACAAATTCTGTTTATAAATAAAGAAGTTACTAATTAAGGTGGGGTTGTTGCTGTTTTTTAAACCTTTTTTTTTTTTAACCCTGGGCTACATCACACACTGGCTTGGCCCTCCACCAGTATCAGCAAGTCCTGCAGGCACTATAGCCCACCACAAGGACAGATATTTTGGTCATCATCAGATGGATCTTTGTCTAAGTTTGCAGTTTTGCTGGTTGTGACTCCTAACCTCTCTCTCTGCCTTGAATTCCAGGATCCACCACTGATGTTCAGTGAAGAGTACCAGAAAGGCCTGCTCCAGCAGTATCATGTGGTTCTGGACCAAAAACGCAAAGAATATGTGGTTGGCGAGCTCATCTGGAATTTTGCTGATTTCATGACTAACCAGTGTAAGTGGCAATTGGGTGCATGGGATGTATCCCTTCTCATTGTTTCTGGTGGGCGTGTTAGTTCAGGACATTTGGTTCTAAGAACCCTGGAAACAAGCAGGGGAAGGCTGATATCATCAAAGCAGGCTACACAGAGGATTTCCTAGGATAAAGTCAGTTGTGTTGAGCAAGCAGCTGATTACTTGTGTGCTGCAAGTAATGCAAATCATTTTCTGAAGTAAATGGAAGAGGCATCCGTCTCAAGGCAGAGGTGGCCAGCTCTCCTCTGTTTCACAATAGTATGAGGAAAAAGTGGATCTTGCATTGGATTTACTGGGATACACTCGTGATTCTAGGGTAAGGTACAAAGCCTGAGAAACCTAAGACATTTCAGTCTGTTTTATATGATTTGCTTATGAAAGGCAGGTTCACCAAATATACGTAAATATCAAACGGTTTTGAATGTAGGAGTGTTTAAAAGCCTTCAGAGTGAACATGGTCTGTACTTTCTCAAGTGAGAACAATGAGAAACTTCCAAATGAATGTTTCCTATATCTTTTTACCCCTCTAGGTTACTAGCTTCTTGATATATTGTAAATTGAGGAGAGCAAGCTGGGGGAGGTAGGGAAGAACTGGTAACAGTGGGAATTACCTTTTATTACTTCTGGGGAAAGACAGGTTTTTGGAAGGTTAAAGTTTAACTAAAAATCAGAATTCAGGGGGGTGGGGTTGGGGGGTGCTTCATGGTGGTCCAGTGGTTAAGACTGCACTCCCAATGTAGGGAGCGTGGGTTTGAAACCTGGTCGGAGAACTAAGATTCCTCATGCCATGCAGCATGGCAAAAAAACAAAATAAGAAAAAAAAGAAAATCAGAATGGCAAGAGTGAAAGAGGAAAAAGAAAGAGAACGTGAGCCTCCACTCTGCTTGGCAAATGAGATTAGTGGCTCCTGGAAATAAACTTGGATGGAAGCCTAGTTTTGTGAGTAGGGACACTGGCTTTGTGTAGTAAGGAATTAGCTGTGTGACCTTGGACAAGGTACCTACCTTTTCACAAGCCTATGAAGTGGGCATAACGACAACCACCTCGGAGGTTGACATAGGGATTCCACTTGAAGTGCTTGGCACAGTGCCTGGTGTTTGCTTTTCATGGGAGAAATGATTGTTGTCTTGAACTTTTCAGTGGGAGAGAGCTTTCCATTTCACAGAAGGGGTGGCTTCTCTTGGGGGTGGAGAGAAGACTCGCTGGGAGCATAGCTGCTCTTTCTACCTCCCTCTCCGGCAGACTTGCCTCCAGGGGTGGGGACCCAGCTGGAAGTCTGCCTGGGAGAACTTTAACATCTACTTGGGCCCCTGTGAGTGGTCAAGACTCTGGCTCCTCCTAGGAGAGTAGTCCTTTCAGAGAGGGCTCCAGCCTTTCGAAGAGTAACTTTGTCTCAGCCCCACTCCAGTTACCAGGCAGCTGGGTACCCTAAATGTCTTAAACATTATCTTGCAAGGAAAAGATAAACAGTTTTGGATTCTTCCCCTAATGGATGAAAGCTGAAGTGTTTGGGGGAGAACTGGTATTTAAGTCTTTACCCCATTAAGCGGCCACTTCCGAGTCCACAGCAGGCCGAGCAGCTCTAAAGCATGAAGACATTGCTGAGTGCCCAGCTTGGCTCCAGGCTGGTTCTGATTTTCCCCATCAGAAGTCATGTGAAACACCTTTTGTCTTGTTTTTAGCACCAGTTCGGATGATTGGGAACAGAAAAGGGATCTTCACTCGGCAGAGACAACCAAAGAGTGCAGCTTTCCTGTTGCGAGAGAGATACTGGAAACTTGCCAATGAAACCAGGTACCAGCGGTCAGCTGTGACGTCACAGTGTGTGGGAAGCGGCCTGTTTACTGTTTAAAGCGAGAACTACCTCTCTGCAGACACTGGCTCGGTCAACTCCTCCTCCCCAGGGAGGGGGGCTACTGTCATCGCACACAGAGCAAGTGTTTCCTGCACTGTGCATGGCAGACCTGGAAGCTTCTCACCTGGATATTGTGGTCATTTGCTAGAAGGGAACATTAGAGGTGAAAATAAAGACTTGTAGGGCCTTCCCTGGCAGTCCAGTGGTTAAGACTCGGCACTTCCATTGTAGGGGGCCTGAGTTTGATCCCTGGTTGAGAAACTAAGATCCCACATGTTGCACAGCATGGCCAATAATAATAATAATAAAGAAAAGCTTTTGTCTTATGACAATAAGGAGTTGGCTTAAAAGTGACCATCCGTAAACTGAATGATCTATACTGCTGAAAAGCATCTGCATTTCTTTTCGGCGTCTCAGCCTGTTTTTGTAGCCTTAACCAAGCACAGAGTCTTGGGAAACCTCTGCTTCAGCACTCATGCCCCACTCAGAGTTGTGGCTTACAAACTGTGCTGCCACCAAACTAGCCCTGCTGTGTGCGCTTTGCGCCAGCCTTGACTTGAGTGGGTGACGGTAGGAAACACCTGCTAGGAACTCCACAGAAGGGCTGAAGTTTCAGCAAATTCCCAGAAAGTAGTATCAGGCTGGAAGAAGAAGGCACGGGGTCTGTGAACCACAGCTAAGCTGACGCAGAAGCAGAAGAAAGGTAAGAATGGAGCAATGTCGGAGCTGGAAGGGAGCTCAGAGGTTTCCAATGCGGCTGGGATGTTCTTCCAACCGCAGCCGTCGTCTTGTCTGGACTGAAAGGGATAGACAGCTGTAGAAGCCCACTGGACCATTGCAGCCGACTCCACTGAAGGTGGAGATGCAGCCTCTGAATGCGCGGGCCGCAGACAGGACAGGCTTCCATACCTGGTGCCGCCACCTGCTCTGCTCCCGAGGACGGCCTTTCCTTAGGAATCTGTCCTCCTGCCCCTCTTCTGCAGGCTCCATTAAGTAAGGTACGTTATTTTTAAGATTTCAGTGTTCATCAACCCTGACTTAAAGCTGAAAGCTTTGGAAAAATACGGTCCAATCAAATTGAAGACCATAAATTAATGTAGTTCTTGATACAGAGTTTGATCCACTTGTAGGGGATTTCATGTCTCAACACATGCCCTTTTTTAACCTTTCTTTCCAAGCTCCATAAAGAAATGCGAGTGTAGTCTGTTCCAGTAATAAGTTAGGAATTTTAGGGGCTGTATATTTCTTTTGTTACCCTAAAATTTCCAAGTTTCTTGAAGTAATCAAGTTTTATGTTCCAGTTTAATGTCAAGGAATAATATATAAAATTCTTTACCTGACAAACATTATAAAAAAAATGAAACATGACAGACACACTTAAATGTTTTACAAATTAGGGGTAAGATTCTTTTCTCAAGTCCTAAGGTCCCAACAAAGGACACATTTGTTCTATTCAATAAAATATGGCTAACTGCATTTCCAACGAAATTATCTTTCTTGCAGATACTAACTTTTTAGGAGATTATAAGAGTGGAGTATTCAAGGTGAGGTACAGTAAAGCAGTGAAAAAACAGCTGATTAATACAATCTATGTGCTCACAGAACTGTAAGCAGTAACATCTTCATTAATTCTTGACAACCACATACATCATAAGCCCACAGGAATTCCAAGAACTAGAATCTCTAAGAATTCTGCTTCTGTCTTCTATAAGTTTACCTATAATTTAAGAGAAAAAGAGTCAACTCTATACCTGTAGAAATGAGGCTATGGTATTAATTGCAAGGATCATTTATAGGGACTTCTGATGGTCCAATGGTTAAGACTCTGCCTTCCAGTGCAAGGGACACAGGTTCGATCCCTGGTTGGGGAACTAAGGTCCTGACCTCAGGGTGTGACCAGAACTTAAAATCGTTTCTAAGACTGAATTCATTTCTACTGCTTTTTCGAAATATAACACTGCAGTATAAGAATGAGGGCAGCACAACTTCCACAGGTAACTTCTACATTTATTTTATACCAAAAAAGTTATGTGCAACAAATAAACATTCTTACATATTTACATTTGTTTTTTACCAGTTAGCAAAACTGTGTCCTAAACCTCTGATAAAGAATATTTCTACCTATATTAAAGGGGAAATCTGCCCAGTGAACTCCATTTTAAATGAATGTTTACTCTGGAGCTTAAAGCACTAGTAATAAATATTTTTTGATGGAACATACTATACAGATCATACACCTAATACTTAGGCCATGCTTAATACAGTTTTATAACAAAACATTTTACCTTTTCTGGGCTAATATGTTAAAAAAAAAAGTTTAACCAAGTCGCCTGGACTCCCACCCCCATCCCTTGATTTATTGAAGGGTAGTTCTCACAAATTAGGACTCGTAAGTGCTGCCTAAAATACATAAAGAGCAGTGTTTCACCAGAACTTGCCCATTGGGAAAAAAATACAGAAAAATACACGAGGACGAAGGCTGAATATTAGGTATTCTTTCCCAAATAGGTTACCAAAAATGAGAGTGGGTTTCTTGCTGGCAGTTGTCCAGTACTGACGTTCAGGGTAAGATCTGTCAGCAGTTACTGGTCTCAAGCTTTGCTGGATACAACTTTGTACTTCTGCTGATAGTCTTAAATGAAGTCTAAGAAAACTAAAGCCAACTCACAGTTTTAATTTCATTGTAGTCTTGGTCCTGTATTCTACATAGGAGCTCCAAAGATCTCTTGTATCAAATGAGAGATCTTTGTCTCTCTGAATGAAAATAATCAATGCTATCAACATCTTTAAAAGTCATGGATTTAAGGAGGGGTAACATACACCCAGGGCACACAGCTAGTTAAATCTGACACTTCACCAGAAGTTGATCCTCAACTGATAGCAACTAGCTGCAATGAAAAAAAAAATGAAATGAAACCCTTCAAACCACTGAGCTTTCCTAAAATTTATCATGTAACCACGACTTCTCTTATTTCTTCAAATGATAGGACTGTCAAGTAAATAAGAGGCTTCATCTGTTACAAATCATTTTGAAAACTGAGTAGCAGAAATTCACATTTTCCCCCACCTGTTCTTCAACACTGGTAGCTAATAATGTTGCAATGTTTAAATATTCAGTCTGAAGTAATCTTACTAACCCTCAGACTTTTAACAGGGGGTTTTCCCCTTCTTCTAGGGTAGAATTGATGTAGAGGGAAGCCTAAATTCTTCCCAGGGAAAAATAACAAATCACATACACCAGCATTGGAGTTCTTTGCTTAGAGAGATGGGCATCACCATGTGGTTATTTCAGGCAGCACATGTTCATCCCTCAGTGAGAAGGACATGAATTCTGGGGTTGTAGGAATGTGGCAACAATTTTTCTACAACTGAAACAGTGGTGTCCCCAAGGCTTAGAAAAGCAAAGGAAAAACTTGAAGGGTCCGGCTGAACACCCTGATGTTTTCTCACAAAAGAATTGCAGGCGTTCGCAAGAACGCAACGTTGAGACAAGCTTTAACTCTACTCCGCTGACAGAGGAGGGCAAAGAACAATTTTAAATGGGGACACAAGGAACTTGTTTAGCACAACCAGAGTTTATATATATATATACCATGATGTCATCACGGTGAAGCCGTCTCCAGACTAGTGGAGAAAAGAGAAGCAGTGAACTGCTGATCTGCTGGGTAGAGGGGAAGCTCTGCTGCCAGACGAGCTCATCGTGCAGTTCTCCAGAGAACTCATTTCTCCATAAATACCAGACATCTAATCAACACTTTCTAGAGTTCTTTAGAGAAACAAGAACAATACATACATAATAAAACAGACATTGAAATATTCACATTCATGGGAAAAAACATAAGCCTGGATGAAATCAGAACTAAGATATCTTTTACAAAACTAGTTTAAACTGGTTAAAAGTACATTACAATGCAATTTGATACCTGCCTTGGGCTAGAAGAGTACACTGCATCAATTATGACAGTTGGTTGGAAACTGCTGGACAGCTGATGACTCTACACGTTATGGTTTACAGAGCAGAGCCTGTCCCCTCCCTACAAAAGAAGGCAGAACACTCAGTAGTTACCAGTTTCTTCTTAACGTAATGATGAACAGAAATAGAAGCAAAAACATGGCGACTCCTTCTCAATCTAAGGAATGAAAAGACCACACAGAACCTTTCTATAGAATGCAAGTTTCCTACTTCATGCTGAGAAAGGAAGGAAGGACACTTCTGCCCAAGTTCAACACACAAAATATTTGGTTTGAGATTTAAGACAGAAGGCACTTTGAACATTCTGATAGAAGATGTTAACCAGAGAAACATACTGTCACTGTTTCATTTGGGTTTATTCAAATCTCTTTCAAAGACTCTGCATTGGGGTAGTTATTAGAAAGAGTACTATGTTCCACCTTGAGATACTTCTCCCTTTAGTACTCCTCCCAGTTAAGCCAATTGAGCAGCATGTCAGCCCTAAAGTTTACGAATCTAATATCTGACTCTAAAACAAACTAGACGTCCGGTTAGTTAGTGAAGAAAGAAACAGGAGAAACATATGGAGCTACCCAAGAGTAATCCTACTCTGGAGTGACTGGGGCTTATACTGATGATTTTCCAAGCCAATACTGTTTGGTTGACTGGCACTAATGTGAAGGAAAATTATCTGCATGAAAATTCACCTGTTGTAAGAGACTATGAAATGCCATAGTACTATTTCCAGCTTTTTGCCAGAGAAATCTACCCATTTGCCCACCTTTAGTGTCCTGAAGGCCTTGAAAGTCTGGTCACATGACTCACACTGTAAGTTTCTAATTGATCCAGTTCTATGACTAGGTACAAGCTTGACTTGAATGTCCAAATTTAGTTTCTTCCTTTCAAAGGAAGGAGATGAAAGGGAACCAGTCACCCTATTATTTTTGCTGTCAGTGCTGGACCCACAGCTGCCAGTCCTTTCCACAAGATGCTCTGTGTGGACTTAGTATTTTCACTACGTCTTCAGTCAGCATTGAGCTGATTGTTCCTCATTGCTACACTCCAACTAAGCTGTACAGCAAGTTTCTACAGGGCTGGATCCAATATCTCTACCTTTATTTACAAATATCACATAAATGGATTCTAGTTGAATCTACATGTTTAAATCCATCGGCTAAAAAACATATTACATATTGTAAACATGGCAATATTGAATACAGTATCTATTCTAAAATATTTTCATGTCATGATCACATTTGTTATACCTGAAATTGAATTTATACACATTAGAGAATTACTAGCAATGGTTGCTCACTTTACAACTGAGGGGAAGGGGCTAGGGCTACATTTTACCATTTCAGAAACATCTCCAAAGTAAAGTTAAAGCTTGTCTTTGATTGGCTTGGTATATCCTTTGTATCCATATTTTAAATGAAGATTGACACAGAAAATAGCTAGAGCCCCTTCTAATTTATAGGATTTTAAAAAATCAGTTTAAGATTCTTAGGGAAAGTGTCTGTTGTGAAGAATAATAATAATAATAATTAAAAAAAAAAACCCAAACTGCTGCAAAATAAACTTAATGGAAAAAGGGACTTCAGACTGTCAGTTAAAGAGTTCATCAGGCGGTCAGTCCTGCTTGGGCTGCAGTTGCCGTTTCCAGGCTTCGTTCAAGTAAACTAGTCGTTTGTAGTTGATGATAAGAAGAATGAAGTTCAGCACATATGTGATGACGCAGATGATGCAAAACTCCTTCAGCACAAAGTACAGGATGTAGGCCAGGTACAAAGACCCCACTACGGACATGATGGAGGATGTCATGAGGATTAAAGCTGCAACCGCACTCGCTGTCAGGCCTGCAAGAGGAACGGACACTGGCTCAGTCAGACCTTGACACTGGAGAACAAGCTTCACAGTTCAAAGGGAACATTTTGTGATTTGCTTCAGGGTTGGAACACTGATCTTAAAACACTGAAATTTGAGGACAAGACCTACAGGTCTATTTTCTTAAGTTTTCTAGCTGCAGTGTTGTTGCTTTTTTTGTATTGGAGTATGGCTGATTAACAATGTTGTGATGTTGTGATAGTTTCCGGTGAACAGCGAAGGGACTCAGCCATACATATACACGTATCCATTCTCTCCCAAGGGCTTCCCTGGTGGCTCAGTGGTAAAGAATCCACCTGTCAATGCAGGAGACATGGGTTTGATCCCTGGATTAGGAAGATCCCCTGGAGCGGAAAAGGCAACCTACTCCAGTATTCTTGCTTGGGAAATCCCGCAGACAGAGGAGCCTGGTGACCTACAGTCCATGGGGTTGCAAAAGAGTCAGATATGACTTAGTCACTAAACAACAACAATATTCTTCCCCAAACTCCCATCCTGTCCAGGCCGCCACATAACACTGAGCAGAGTTCCCTGTGCTATATAGTAGGTCTTTGTTGGTCATCCACTTAAAATATAGCAATGTGTACATGTCCATCCCATAGCTGCACTGTTTTTGACTGGTAAATATTCTGGATGAAATATTATATATTTCATAAACTAGCCTTAGCTAAGACATGTAAAGAAAATATGCACTTTTGCAATCACATTATGCAATGAAGCAGATTTGTAAAACTGACAGCCCTACCTCCTGTAATGAATAAAGTAATGAGAGGAGGAGAAAAAAGTAATGTGAGGACCACAACCTTCTCTTCCAAGCAGGACACATTTGGTGAGACCATCCAGACAGACCCTTTTCACTATAGGCAGGCTCCCCACCTGTGGAAAGTAAAATTTGCTTTCCTGTGTTCAGATCAAATTTATCAAAAATCCCATAATGGGAGATGATTACATCAACATGCTGTTGAAGGGAAAAAAAAATCATGATAAACATTTCAGAAAGGGCTCACCCTGGGGCATAAGGAAAACCACATTTGGCCAGTTGGCCACATGTGGGTCAAACCAGATGGAGACAACCTGAGTTCTCAACACAAAGACTAGCCTGAACTCTTGATGCTATCATCTGACATCTTCACATGTTTGGTTTTGTAATTTCCTGTAGCCAACAGTATTGAGAACATGTGCACTTATTTTTAAGGACAAGAGAGCAGAGCATATTAAACTACCTACCCTCCTACCCAACAACTAATGGATAAGGATCACAGAAACAGATACAAATAAATAAGTGGTAGTGGTTTGAAGAGGTTAATTAAGGAGCTGGGATCACACTGCCAGTACAATGAGAAGTTGCATCTGGGCTGTAGCCTAGCCATGGGAACCGACTTGCCTAGAGACCACTTAAGAGAGTACATGTTTTTTGAAGAAATCGTTTTTTTTTTTTAAAGCAGAGGAGTATTTATTAATTTATGTATTTGACCATACTGTGCGGCATGTGGGATCTTAGTTCCCTGACCAGGGACTGAACTTGCGTCCCCTGCATTGGGAATACAGAGTGTTAACTACTGGACAGCCAGAGACATCCCTGACGCTTTAACAAGGCTCTTTCCACACTAAGATACTGTTGGATTACTTATGCCACCTGCTTTTGTAAATAAGGATTTATCGTAACCCAGCCACACTCATTCATGTATGTAATGACCGTGACTGCTTTGGCACTAGAGTGGCAGAGCTGAGTAGCTGTGATAGTCAGCAAAGCCTAAATGATTTCCATCTGGCCCTTTACTAAAAAACAAAGTTGGCTGACCTCATTTATGCGAATATCTCAAACTTCAAAAATGAATGCTGGCACCTTAATTTTTATCTAAGAAAGTTAATTTCAAAATGATATAGGCAAGTTATTTGCACTCTCTGTGCAACTCTTTTCCTTAACTGTAAAAGTGGGACAATAATCATGACTGCCTCTTAAGACTGTTGTGCAGATTTAAAGACCTAATAGAACGGGATTTCCCCGGCGGTCCGGTGGTTAGGACTCAGGACTTTCACTGTGGTGGCCTAGGTTCAATTACTGGTTGGGGAACTAAGCTGCACAGCGCTGCCAAAAAAAAAAAAAGGCTCTATCTTGAACAACTTAGAAGGGAGTGAACCTGATATGCTCTGGAAAACCACGTTTGGGGAGTTCAAATGTGCCTCTAGTGGTAAAGACACAAACACTAAAAATGCATGTGAATGCCTAAAATGTGACTAGAAAAAATATATATGATACACATGATTTTAAATGAAATTAACAAATTAAATATTACAAAATTTGGGAGCTGTTCAAGCCCATCTCCCAAAATTAACATAGTCAGAAGCTTTTCTTAGGTTATTTTATTGTGAACTTATACTTTATATTCTTCTTTAGAAATCCAAACAAAACAATTAAATGAAATAAAAGGTGAAAGTCTCAACCCTGCACATATATAAACATATACTTATCCTCTATTTATTATACCACAATTTGCCTTTTTTTTTAATTGCTAAACTAGGTTTTGATCTTCCAGGGTTTGTAGACCTACTTTTCCCTTTAATGGCTACATAGTATTTTTTAGCATGCTTGTAACCTATTCAATCCTTACAAGCTACTTCTAATTTTTTGCTATTTTAAACTGAACTGCTATGAATATCCTTGTGTGTGTTTTTTTATTTCTGCAGGATATACAGATACGGAAGGGGGCAAACTTGATAAGGCTATTGAGAAAAATTTAGGTGCACAGCTTGCCTTGGAATAAATCTATTGTTGCTAGAAAGAAGACCTGCCAGATAACAGGATAAAATATTAACAATTGAAATGCAAGGACAAAGATGGATGAATTTAACTCTGAAACTATAAAACCTTCTATATAATCAAAATTCACAAAATCAATATTTCTAAAACAAGAATAAAGAATGAGTAAAATGTTTGTAACAAATATGAAATGTACTGTTATCAGGATCCCAATAACTGGCAATAAAAGGAAATTAAAATACTATAAAATTAAAAATAAAATTAATATGGCTATAAATATATAACTACTGAATTAGAAATTTTATAGGAAAAAAAATGAGGATGGTTGAAGCTTTGGGAAAACCTGACAACTGAGGGAAAATCAGTTTGTTTCTACCTATTAAAATCCATACCCCACAAAAATCTATGTTTGTTGACTCATTCATCCTACATTTAGATATTTGTTTTGCAGAAATAATTCAAAGAGAAAAGGAAGTATGAGAAGAGGACTTTAAACAAAGTTAATCACTGTAGTATTATTTAGAACATTAAAAAATCTGAAGCCTGATATCCACAACAGCAAAGCACTTAAGAGGATAGACAGTGTAAGAGAGCTCACATAAAATTAAGTAAAAAAAGTAAGGAACAATGGCAACAGTGGCTATACAAAGGTGATGGAATTATGACTGAATATCATTTAGCATTAATGTTTTCTCAATGCATAATATTTTAAAATAGCTACAGAGTATACAAAATAACAAGGAAACAAGGTTTCCAAGGCAAACTGTTTGGAGTAATAATTTCCCTGAATGGGACTCGTTTTTCTGAGCATCCTGGGATGCTCCTATCCCTGATTAAATACCAACAGATGCCAAGTTCAGGCTGAGTGTCATCAAAATCTTAGTGAACCAAGTTTTCACAACACAAAAATGTGTTACAAACTAGTGGTTCTACCACCAACATCTGCTTTTTACTTACTGTAAAGACACATCAGGACAAAGAGACAAAGTACTAAATGAAATATAACAAAAC
Organism: Bos grunniens; assembly: GCF_055505025.1. Taxonomy (NCBI): domain Eukaryota; kingdom Metazoa; phylum Chordata; class Mammalia; order Artiodactyla; family Bovidae; genus Bos; species Bos grunniens. The sequence goes on from NC_141189.1 coordinate 14,913,248, forward strand.
AAACTTATTTATGTATTGCTGTATAAATACTTACCAAGTAATAACTGTAGTATATAAAATATAAGTCCAAAGATACTGTTTGGCTGGTTTAATACACCATCTTTTCCAAAAATGGAACCCAAAAGACCAAATCCTCGACCCCATCTGTAAAATAAAGAAAACCAGTAACCCTATATTTGAGTTTTCTTCTTTTTAAAAAAGGAGAACTATCTGAGCATTTCCTGCCCACATACTCATCTGAATCTCTAAATTGCCAGTTTCTATATAGTCTCTTTTCCAAAAGGTTGAACAAAGTGTTGTTTTTCTGATAGCATTAGTATTTGCAGAGGAAGGGCTCTTTGAATTTTAAGCCAGGGTCTCTTTGAAGCAGCACCACTGACATTCTGGGCTAAATAATTCTTTGTGGTGGAGAGCTGTTCAGTGGGGGGCATTACACGGTATTTGGAGGTCCCTGGCCTCTACACCCACCTCTCCACCAGCTGCACCTACCAAAAATGTCTTCAGCCATTGCCAAATGTCCCTGGGGGCAAAATCACCCCCAGTTGAAAGTCACTGATGTAAGCTGTCCTACTTCATCCTACGTAGAATGAAGTTTTTCCTGACCCAGGACATGCATGAGGAGACATATCCTGGGAACATTATCTTTAAATGTAGACTATCCAAAACTAAAGTTTTTCCTAGAATCTTACCTCACAAGTAAAAAGTTGATGCATTATTTGCCCCATCAGTTTTTATTTTAGTTTAACTGAAAATTTTGCATTTGACTTTCCATTTTCAGAATTTTATTTTCTTATTAAAAATGTATTAAATTCTGATTTAATAAAATTTGATACAAATAGTAGACTAACACTTACTTTGGATAAAAACCTTTAACGACAACTTTAACCCTTGTCAACTCCAAATGGGCACTTGCCATCTACCTCTACAAGGATTAAATCATGTGCTGCTGCAGCTGTTGATTTTCAGTACCCCACAGGACAGGTTTTCAGATAGTCAGATATGTTCAGGAGCTGATTTCATGAGCCCAATTTTTCTACCTCCTCATATCTAGAAGAGCACTAAAATCTTTCGTAGTGACAACTGCTGCTCCTGACTAGAAGATACCTGCAAGAAAATACGTGCTTGACTGCATGTACTGCCCCCAACCAAGGTCATGTTCCCCTGCTGATCTGAAATGCTGTCTGCCGGGCTACAGTCCTCACTTTGCCCCAAGTAAAACTTAACTTGCAACTCTCACGTTGTGCATTTTTTAAAGTCAGCACTCTGAATGGAAGTGCTTTATAAAATACCAAAAAGAAAGTGTTTTCAGTCTGTAGCAAAGTGCTCAATAAAACCTAAACTTCAGTTCTGAAGACAAACTACCTGAAGATAAGGATAAATGAATGATTCTTTATTAGTTGCATGACTTCAGTAGTCCAAGAAATAGTGAATCTCTTCATAATGACGAGGGTGGGAGATAGTATGACCCCAATTTTACAAATTAGTGAACACCATGAAGATTGTTGTTGTACAGTTATTTCATTTAGGGAGAAGTAATGGACAGGTAAATGACCAGGTTATCTTCAGAAATGAGCTATTAACAGGAAAACTGAGAAGGGGGGTTATTTTAGATCAGAACTTTGGAAAAATTTACACTGCATACCAGAGGATTTTGTTAAAATGCAGATTTTATTTCAGCAGGTCTGTGATGCATTTCCAAACAAAACAAAGTGTTCCCACGTGATGCTCATGCTTCTGGTCTGAGGACCACTCTCAGCACCACTGCTTTACATGGAGAAGGGGTGGAAGGAGCTACTATATAACTAGATGGTCAGGGGAGGCCTTTTTCAGGAATTCCTGAATGAGGAGAAGCAGCCATTCTCAGGAGCAATGGCAAGTATGAGGGCCTGGAGGCAGGCAAGAGCTCAGAGTGTGTGAAAGGCCATCCAGCTGACTCTGAGGAGGGAGAGTGACAAGAAGATAAGGCACCACCCCATCACTTATGTAACTTACAGCCTTGTCTGTGGGCCATGATGAAGACTTTCAATTCTAGTCTAACTGCCGTGGGAAGCCACTCGGCGGCTTTTGAACAGGAGAGTAATAGAAACTTTATAATGATCACTCTTGACTATGGTGTCAAGAACAAACTGCAGGAGGGCAGGGACAAACTATGCAATCAAACTCTGGAGCCCTCTGCATCTGAAGTAGGAATTCAAATGTAAATCATCAACTTTGGCACTGGAAATAACTGCGCATACTGCCAAAATTATCATAAGTAAACAATTTTTATTCTAAGCATTGGTCTGTGCTTAGAATTAATACTAACTGTCCACATATGATCCTGTGGATATGTTCCTCGAAAACAATGCAGTAATTCACAGAATGAATATACTATTTCATCCAAGGAGTATATGCATAAGGTTTAAAAATCAAATAACACTGGAATTCTTATAAAACAAAATCAAGGTATTTCCTACTCCAGCCCTCTCTACACTCAGCTCTGATCCCCACAGGCAACCACTTTGATACCTTTTAATTATTTTCCCCTTTTATTTCCACATTTCTAAAGTATATCTTTACATTGCTATTTCTTGATTTATCAATTCTAAATGCTATCTTTTGACAGTCTAATATGGCAGAGCAGAAAGCTGCTTAAACAAAAACATTTAAACACGGAAAGCTTCAAATGTACATACACAAAGTGCACAGAGCTGGGTAGTAACCTCACGTCCCTATCGTGTAGCTTTGAAAACTGTGCCTTTCTTGTTTTATTGCCACCTTTACCCACTAACCACTTGATTATTTTTAATTTTTTAAGGTAAAATATATATAAACGCACAAATCTTAACTGTACAATTTTGACCAATACGAATACCTGAGTAACCCTGGGATAAAAATTGTAATCGTGGTATAGCAATTCTGCAGTGTGAAGTAATTCTAGTAGTGTGAAGCAAGAAAGGTTTTTTTTACCTTTCATTAAAAAAAACAAAAACCACCTCAACACTCTATAGAGTGCTTCCATCTCCCAAATTAAATTGTTAGCCCCTTTCCAGAAACCTGTTCTCCTCTCTGCCCACGAGCAAGAAAAAGTGACTGCCTAGGCTTGTAGGAATCCAGCCTCGGAACCTTAGTTAGATCTCTGGTCTCCTGGATTGCAGTGCTGTGCTCTTTCCTTTATCCTACATAACATTATAAAATGCAATTACCGGGACTTCCCTGGTGATCCAGTGACTAAGTCTCCATGCTCCCAATACAGGGGGCCCAGGTTCCATACCTGATCAGGGAACTAGATCTCACATGCTATAACTAAAGATCCCTGGAGAAAGAAATGACAACTCACTCCAGATTCTTTCCTGGAGAATCCCTCGGGCAGAGGAGCCTGGTGGGCTACAGTCCACAGGGTTGCAAAGAGTTGGACATGACTGAGCACACATACAAATACAATTAATAATGCTGAGTATAGCTTAATACTGGAAAAGGAAATGGCAACCCACTCCAGTGTTCTTGCCTGGAGAATCCCAGGGACGGCGGGGCCTGGTGGGCTGCCGTCTATGGGGTCGCACAGAGTCGGACACGACTGAAGTGACTTAGCATAGCTTAATACATTTTGATAAAGCTGATGTAATAACTGTTAGCAAGTCAAGTAACTAGCAAAGTAGACTGGCAATATGTGAGATTATTTTCCTTGGAAAGGTAAGAACAGATTTTTATTAAAGACACTATGCTGCACAATTGCAAAGGATGGTGTGAGTCATTAAAAACCCTTAGTGAATCTTCTTCTCAAGTTGGAACATTTGAAAACACTATAGTTTTCTCCCACTTCTAAAAGTTATACAAAAGTGTATGTGCTACTTTACACTTGGCTTTGTCTTAGTTTCTAACCATCTTCTTCTTGTTCCATCTGTATTCAAAATTCTATTATACCACTTATCTGCAGAGTTGCCCCAAGTACCTTACGGAACAAGGTGGGATGCGATATTAACCGACTGAGCAAAAAAAAAATGTTTTCTGAAAGTACTAGTTATACAGCTGTTCATTTTGCTTCAGTATGATAACATAAAAGAAGAGATTATGCAATTGATAACTCCTCTTTAATCTTTGATTCTAAAAAAAAGGTTCATCTTTGACCCAAATAGTAAGTTCCTTGAACATTTTGTATTTGGGTTCAAAACAACCAATACCATTCCCTAAGCTATGATAAGAAATTGCTGAAAGGTTTTTAAACACTCCTAGTTTTGCCAGAAACAACAACTCTTAAAACCAATTGCTCTCCAACCTGGGTATCCTCAGTCACTGAGGAGAAATCTAAGACATTATTTGCCTCCTTCATTATCATTCTCTCACAAGTGTATAGGGGAGTTTTCCAAAGGCTACATGCAGATCTCAGGACCTTATGTGAGAATCAACAGTCTTACCTTACAGCAGACATTAAAGAGACTTGCGATAAGAGAAACTATGCAAGTCTTTCCACTATCGTGTGTGTGCATGTGTGGGGTAGGGGGGAGTTATTATTCATAATATTTTGTTAACATATAATGGGTTTATTATATTTCAATGAATGGATGCATATTTAAATAATTTCTCAGTTTGTAATTTCTAATACAGTAAATACCAAAATACCAAATACAGATATAACCCACATAAGGCCTTTTAGGGGTATTCAATAATTATTAAAAGTATAAAGGGGTTCTCCTATCAAAAAGTTTGAAAATCACTGCTTTTGACCAGTTCACCCCCCAAAAAAACCCCAAATCACAAGTCAGACAAAATTTTATAAACTGGGATGAGATAAAGTAGAATTAGAACAAACAATCCTAAAGTCTTTGTGGAATCAGAAAAGACTCTGAATAGCCAAAGCAATCTTTTTTTTTTTCTTTAGCCATGGACTTTATTGTTTGAATATTTGCAATTATTATTCTATACACAAATGTTAATTTCTTACAAAACTCTGTATTCCATATTGCTAGGTCACTTCACTCTTCATTTTATGTCACATTTCCATCAAGAACTATTTCCCCAAATCACATTTGCCTGATTGTGTGTTGTTGTTGTTCAGTTGCTAAGTTGTGTACGACTCTGCGATGCCAGACACTAGTCCACCAGGCTCATCTGTCCATGAGATTTTTCCAGGCAAGAATACTGGAGTGGGTTGCCATTTCCTTCTCCACAAAGCAATCTTGAGAAAGAAGAACAAAGCTGGAGGCATCACAGTCTTTGATTTTAAACTATACAAAAAGCTACAGCAATCCAATCAGTATGGCTGCTGCTGCTCCTAAGTCACTTCAGTCGTGTCCAACTCTGTGCGACCCCATAGACGGCAGCCCACCAGGTTCGCCCGTCCCTGGGATTCTCCAGGCAAGAACACTGGAGTGGGTTGCCATTTCCTTCTCCAATGCAGGAAAGTGAAAAATGAAAGTGAAGTCCAACTCGCTCAGTCATGTCCAACTCTTCACAACCCCATGGACTGCAGCCTACCAGGCTCCTCCGTCCATGGGATTTTCCAGGCAAGAGTACTGGAGTGGGGTGCCATCGCCTTCTCCAATCAGTATGGCAGTTGCATAAAAAGAGACACACAGACCAATGGAACAGAACAGAGGGCCCAGAAATAAACCCACATATGTATGGCCAATTAATTTATGATAAAAGAGCCAAGAATATACAATGGGGAAAGAATAGTCTCTTCAGTAAATGATGTTGGGAAAACTGGACAACCGCATCAAAAGAATGAAACTAGACCACTATATACACCACACATAAAAATTAACTCAAAATGCATTAAAGACTTGAATGTAAGAACTGAAGCCATAAACTCTAGAAGAAAACATATGTAGTAAGTTCCCTGACATTAGTCCTGGCAATTTTTTGGATTTAACACCAAAAGCAAAGGCAATGAAAGCAAAAATAAACAGGACTACATCAAACTAAGCAGCTGCTTCAGGGCAAAAAGAACCATCAAAAAAATAATAATAATAAAAGGCAACCTACTGAGTGGGAGAAGATATTTCCAAATTATATATCTGATGAGGACTTAATACCCAAAATACATAAAGAACTCATACAGTGCAATAGCAAAAAATCAAACAATCTGATTTTTTAAATGGGCTGAGGAAGTAAATAGACATTTTTCTAAAGAAGACACAGTTGGTCAATAGGTATTTGAAGGTGTTCAACATCACTAGTCATAGGGAAATGCAAATCAAAACCACAGTGAGATATCACTTCACACCTGTTAGAATGGCTACTATCAAAGACAAGAAATGAGTGTTGGTAAAGATGTGGAGAAGAGAACACTTGCTGGTGGGAATGCTTTTTGGTGTAGCCACTATGGAAAACAGTATGGAGCTTTCTTAAGCAACTAAAAATAGAACCACCACATGATCCGGCAGTTCTACGACTGGGTATTTATCTGAAGAAAACAAAAACACTAACTGAAAAGACAGTACCCTTATCCTCACTGTAGCGTTATTTACAACAGCCAAGACATGGAGACAAACTAAAACGTCCATCAGCGGGTGAATGGGTAAAGAAAACGTGGCATATAACAGGTTATTCAACCATAAAAAAGAAGGGAAGTTTGCTGTGTGTAACACCATGGATAGAACTTAAGGGCCTTATGCTAAATGAAACAAGTCAGAAAAAGATAGAGACTGTATGATCTCACTTACATGTGAGATCTAAAACAACAAATAACAAATGAACAAAAAAACTGAGTTCATGGATATAGAGAATAGATTGGTGGTTGCCTCAGGGAGCAAGTGAGCAAAATTGGTGAAAGGAGTCAAAAGGTACAAATTTCCAGTTATAAAATGAATAAACCCTGAGGGTGTAATGTACAGTATGCTGGCTATCGTTAAGAATACTGTATTGTATATTTGAAAGTAGCTAGGTAAGTGGCTCTTCAAAGTTCTCATCACAAGAAAAAAAATGTTGTATACCTGTGTATGGTGATGGTTGTTAACTGGACTTCTTATGGTGATTGTTTTGCAATATATGCAAATATCAAGTCAATGCATTGTACACCTAAAATGATATGTCAATTATACCTCAATAAAATAAATATTATACCTTTCAATAAATATTTTCAATTTATTTTTAAATAAATTATATTTTTAAAAGATTCTATGGCTGTAACTTTTTTTTTTAAAGAAGAAACTAACACACGTTGACGAGGATGTGGAGATTTGGGAACCCCTGTGTACTGCTGGTGGATAAAAAGGTGCAGTCACAGAGGAAAACAATTTGTTTGTTCCTCAAAAAGTGAAACATGGAATTACCATATGATTCAGCAATTCCACTCCTAGGTATATACCCCAAATATCTGAAAACAGGTATTCAAGCAAGTACAAGTACTTGTTCACAACAGCACCATTCACAATAGCCAAAAGGTAAAAACAACTCAATACTCAAAACATGGTATATCCATACAAAGGAATGAAGTGCTGATACATGCTACAACACGGAAGAACCTTGAATAATTGTGCTAAGTGAAAAATGCCAGACACAAAAGACCACATCCATATGAGAGTTTCAGGACAGACAGATCCATAGAGACAGAAAGTAGGCTAGTGGTTGCCAGAGGCTAGGGGAGGGGGGCAGTGAGGAGTGACTGCTTAATGGGTACAATACCTCCTTTGTGGTAATGAAAATATTCTGCCACTAGATGAGGTGATGGATGCGCAGCACTGCAAGTGCACTACATGTCACTGAGTGTACTCTTTAAAATGGTTACCTTTGCACCAATCTTCCCCGAGGTCTTCCAAAATATGTGACGAGGCCAGACTCATCTTATGAGGCCAGCCCTGATACCAAAGCAAAAAGAAAGACACTACCAGATGCAAAAACTGTCAATATAATACTAGCAAACCAGGACTTCCCTGTTTGGTGGTCCAGTGGGTAAGACTCTGAGCTCCTAATGCAGAGGGCCTGGGTTTGATCCCTGGTCAGGGAACTAGATCCCACATGAGGCAACTAAAAAGATCTCGCATGCTGCAACTAAGACCCAGTGCAACCAAAAAAAAACCAAAAAACTAGCAAACCAAAGTCAGCAGCATATTAAAAGGACCATTCACCATGAATCAAGTGGAATTTACATTCAGGATGCAGGGATGATTCCATTTATGCAAATCAGTCAATGTGATACATCACATTAATAGCATGAAAGAAAAAAATCACATAATCTCAATACATAAAAAGCATATGATAAATTTTACTGAAACAATCTCTTTCATCATGGAAAATCTACCAAAGCTCTAAGATCATGACTAAAACATTCAGGAATACAAAATTAGTAAAGAGAGGAAATGACTGAATACAAGAATATAAGAGCTCCCCTAGTATTTTCCTTACTCTGAGGAAGACTTTACTGAGACACTTGCTTACATACCTCACTTAAAAATACACTTTTCGCTTATAAATATATCCAAGACAACTGGACTCTTGCTTTTTTTCCCTCTTAAATTCCAGCTTGGTTAATGAAGTATATTTTGCCTACAATTTTCTAATTTTAGATCTTATAAGCATGATGTAAGCCTATTGGTATTAGTCTATTTTAGCATTTTAAACTGTATTTTTTGATGTTATACAACTCTGGGAAGTACACTTTACTGAAAAAAACCAACCAACCAATCTGTGTAAACTGCAATCCACAGAAAAATCCAAGTGACTTCCAAAGTTGGCTGGGGGCATTATGACATTATGAAGTGATATGGCAAAAAGTTGGGCATTTTCAAGAAAAATAAGATTGTCTTACAGCAGCTTTAAAATAATCCTACAAATGTAATTTACACAAAGGAAAAGTCTACCCACTGCGGACCTGCTTCCTGCCAGGCATCCAGAGACAGCAGGGCCAAGAGCGAGAGTTTCAGAATCAGACAAACTTGGTTTTACTATCAACAGGTTTGATGACTTTCGGTGAGTCATTTAACCTTGAACTCTGAATTCCCTCATTTGTAGAATGGAGATGATTATGGCAGCCAATTCACAGGACTGTTGTGAGAAATAACTGTGTTGAGAATAATTATGTAGTGGTTTACCATTTAAAACAAAATTTATTGAAGCATGGTTGATTTACAATGTTGTATTTAATTTCTGCTTACAGCAATGTGACTGAGTTATACATAAGACATTCTGCTACCTGGCATTCTCTCTTCAAGGCAGTTGTTTTGAAATAGAATTTATATAAAGCTTTTTTCCATCCATAAATATATGCTTACTTTATTGACACTTTTAAATTTTGATCCTAAATATTGTAAAATATTCTATATTTTATAGGTATATTTGTATTACAATCAACTGAACATATCCTTTTTTGGTAAAAGTTGGTGGGTTGTTTCTACCTCTCATAGTTATAAAAACCATTAAATGAACATATTGTGCAAAACATCTGTCTGCATATTGCATTATTTCTATAAGATAAACTACAAAGAAAGAAATGACTTGATCTGGTGGCAGAAGCATCCTAAAAATTATTGTGTTATTGAGCAAAAAGTTGTGCATAAAAGTTACACCAATTTATACTTCAGTCCCTGAAATTTATACATCAGTCTCTGAAATATCTTCTTTGAAACAACTAGAACTGAATTAAGGATATACCTGCCTTTACATTTAAACAGAAAAATATACTCCCAAGTTTAAACTTCTGATTACCTTTATTTACTTGCTTTACTGATATTTTGGAAATTATTTGCTTTTTTCTTAGGTATTTAAATTTCTGTTACCAATAAATGTGTGATCATCTTGCTTTTTAATAATATCAATATTCTTTAAAAACAATTTAAAAATTCTCTCTATATGCAAACACATACACAGATATTTGAATCACTCCTGTTCTTCACATTTCCACATGGAGATGCCTCCATTTGGGTAACATTTCTGCCTTTTGTCCCAGTCCTTCTCTGAATAGTCCTTCCTCTGAGTTCTTTAATGGACGTCTATGTTTGTCTGTCTCCCATACTGAAGACTTTTCTCAAATGTCTCACTTGTAGACAGGCATTAAAAATATGAATGCCAATTTCAGTGCTGGGCAAGAAATTGTGCCCACCACAGCCTGTCTCCTTCACTGATTACAAGTGAAAATTGGAAAGAATACAAAAGCCAGCTACCTGAGGACTCTAAAAAGTAAAAACCAGCAAGGGGACAGGCGGGAGAAGTTGAAACTTGAACAATCAGTACTGTGGAGTTTTCTGGGGTTTTTCTTCTCTTCTGCCATCTGCCTTTGAACCAAGAGTAGCTCAAGTTGCAGAACTGACCAGGGGTGGTAGACAGCCCCAGAGCCCCTCTTTCTGGCTAGAAGATGAAGAAAAAGGACCCATGTGAGCTGAATAGTGTGGGGGCAACCACAGTTAGCTTCCATATTTCTTTCTTTCTTTCCTGGCCTTGCTTAAAAGTGAGCAAGTGTTCTGAAACCGAATCTCAGGGATGACAGTCCACATACCTCAAACTGACAGAAAACTTGTCTCTGCTTGGAAGAAATGAGAAAAGGGGCCCCCGTGCTCTGAAGCATGGAAAGGGAATCCCTGTCATTTTTTTCCTCTTTGTTCTCATTACTTTACCCTGAGGGCGAAATCTGCCACAGGAACTCTAAGACAGCGAGGGACCTAAAATGCTCTGTGAGAAACCTGTCTTTCTAGCCAGAGGAACTAGACACGGAGTCGGGGGTGGGTGGCGGGGCGGGTGGGTGTTGGACCCAGAGGTTGGGAAGAACATCCCAGCAAGGGGTGAGTCGGAGAAAGGAGCTCCTGATGAGTAAACCCTGGGAGCTGGTGATGGACAGGGAGGCCTGGCGTGCCGTGATTCATGGGGTCGCAAAGAGTCGGACACGACTGAGTGAGTGAACTGAACTGATGCTGTGTAACAGCTACAATAGTCCCAGCCTCACTCTTGAGTTGCACATGCGTGGAACAGAATCAGAGAAGCCCAGCCAAGTCTTTGAGACCAAAACTGCCTAAACCACCACTCAAGTGGCAGACTGACTACTGGGTGGGGTGTGTGAGGGCAAAGGTTTTAAAAATGGAAGTGAGATTGAAACCATCACCAACAGAGGAGACAAAATTTGTAGGTTTAATCTACAACTTGATTATCTGTTGAAACAAGACAAAAATCAGCATTCTCAGAAGATCTGAACAGAACCCAGAGTCTAAAAGCAAAATGTTCAAAATACAATGAGCTAAAGGTACCTTTCAAAATCATGTGGCGTACAATGAACAAAAAATCCAAAACAAAACAAAACCCCCCAAACCGATCAATTCTTAAGGGAAAAAAAGTGAATCCTAAAATGGCTTAGATACTGGAGTTATCAGGAAAAAAGATTTAGAACAGTTATATCTGTGTTCCACAGGTGAAGGTAATGAGAAATGACTAGAAAGATGGAAGTTCTCAGAAGAGAAAGAATAACTATAAAACAGAAGCTAAATTGAAATTATTTAACTAAACAATGCACTCAGTTCAGTCGCTCAGTCGTGTCCGACTCTTTGCGATCCCATGAATCGCAGCACGCCAGACCTCCCTGTCCCTCACCAACTCCCGGAGTTCACCCAGACCCACATCCATCGAGTCAGTGATGCCATCCAGCCATCTCATCCTCTGTCGTCCCCTTCTCCTCCTGCCCCCAATCCCTCCCAGCATCAGAGTCTTTTCCAATGAGTCAACTCTTCACATGAGGTGGCCAAAGTACTGGAGTTTCAGCTTTAGCATCATTCCCTCCAAAGAAATCCCAGGGCTGATCTCCTTCAGAATGGACTGCTTGGATCTCCTTGCAGTCCAAGGGACTCTCAAGAGTCTTCTCCAACACCACAGTTCAAAAGCATCAATTTTTTGGTGCTCAGCCTTCTTCACAGTCCAACTCTCACATCCATACATGACCACTGGAAAAACCATAGCCTTGACTAGATGGACCTTTGTTGGCAAAGTGATGTCTCTGCTTTTGAATATGCTATCTAGGTTGGACATAACTTTCCTTCCAAGGAGTAAGTGTCTTTTAATTTCATGGCTGCAGTCACCATCTGCAGTGATTTTGGAGCCCCCAAAAAGTAAAAGTCTGACACTGTTTCCACTGTTTCCCCATCTATTTCCCATGAAGTGATGGGACTGGATGCCATGATCTTCGTTTTCTGAATGTTGAGCTTTAAGCCAACTTTTTCACTCTCCACTTTCACTTTCATCAAGAGGCTTTTGAGTTCCTCTTCATTTTCTGCCATAAGGGTGGTGTCAACTGCATATCTGAGGTTACTGATATTTCTCCCAGCAATCTTGATTCCAGCTTGTGTTTCTTCCAGCCCAGCGTTTCTCATGACGTACTCTGCATAGAAGTTAAATAAGCAGGATGACAATATACAGCCTTGACGTACTCCTTTTCCTATATGGAACCAGTCTGTTCCACTAGAGAAGGTCAAAAGCAGAATGAAGATGGCAAAGGGGAAGATTCAGTGAGCTGAAAGATTAATAGAAATTATCCAATATTGGAGGATACAGTGGATGGGAATCCACCTACCAGAGCAGCGGATATGGGTTCAATTCCTGGTCCAGGAAGATTCCACGTGCCAAGGAGCAACTTAGCCTGAGTGCACAACTACTGAGCCCGTGCTCTAAAGCCCTTGAGCTACAACTACTGAGCCTACGTGCTGCAGCCCCTGTGCCTAGACCCTGTGCTCCACAACAAAAGAGGCCATGCAATAAGAAGCCCGTGGACTGCAACAAAGAGTAGCCCCTGCTCGTCATAACTCGAGAAAGACTATGCGCAGCAATGAAGACCCAGCAAAACCAAAACAAAATTTTAATGAAAAAAAAAATGGTAAAGGGGATTTCCCGGGTGGTCCAGTGCTTAAGAATCCACCTTCCAATGCAGGGGACTCTGATTTGATCGTTGGTTCATTGGAAGGACTGATGCTAAAGCTGAAACTCCAGTACTTTGGCCACCTCATGCAAAGAGTTGACTCTTTGGAAAAGACCCTGATGCTGGGAGGGACTGGGGGCAGGAGGAGAAGGGGACGACAGAGGATGAGATGTTTGGATGGCATCACCGACTCGATGGACATGAGTTTGAGTAAACTCCGGGAGTTGGTGATGGACAGGGAGGCCTGGCGTGCTGCGATTCATGGAGTCGCAAAGAGTCGGACATGACTGAGCGACTGAACTGAACTGAACTGAACTAGGGAACTAAGATCCCACATGCTATGGGGCAACTAAACATGCCAGCTGCAACTACAGAGCATGTGTGCTCTAGAGCCTGAGAGCTGCAATTAGAGAGAAGCCCATGGTCCACAACAAACAGCCTGGGCACCACAATCAAAGATCATGCACGCTGCAATGAACGGTGCTGTAACTCAGACCCAACGGAGCCATAAGTAAACAAATAAAAACTAAAAGAGAAAGGGGAAAATGAGATTAGATCAGAAATCAATGAAATTGATACAGAAAAACAATAAATGGAATAAAAAGCTGGTAGCTCAGTTGGTAAAGAATCCACCTGCAATGCAGAAGACTCTGGTTTGATTCCTAGGTCAGGAAGATCCACTGGAGAAGGGATAGGCTACCCACTCCAGTATTCTTGGAATTCCCTTGTGGCTCAGCTGGTTCTTTGAAATGATCAATAAAATTGATAAATCTCTAGCTATACTTGACAAAGAGAAAAAGAAAGAGAGAGAAGATTAAAAATATCAATATCAAGGAATTCTCTGGCAGGTCAGTAGTTAGGACTCGGTGCTTTCACTGCCAAGGGCCTGGGTTTGATCCCTTGCTGGGGAATTAAGATCCCACAATTTGTGTGCTGTGGCCACACACACACACACACACACAGAGCATCAAAATCAGAAATGAAAGAGAGTATATATCATTATAGGGGCTTCCCAGATGGCTCAGTGGTAAAGAATCTGCCTACCAATTCAGGAGATTCAAGAGATGCAGGTTTGATCCCTGCATTGGGAAGATCCCCTGGACGAGGAAATGGCAACCCACTTCAGTATTCTTGCCTAGAAAATTCCACGGACAGAGGCCTGGCAGGCTATAGTTCAGGGTGTTGCAAGAGCTGGACACAACTGTGTGACTGAGCACACACACACGTATCTACAAGGTACAGACACTAAAAGGATGCTACAAACTACTTTATGCCTATAAATTTGACAACTTAACTCTCCACATCTAGATGGCTGCACTATATATATATAGAAATTCTACCATATATAATACCAATATTATATCAGCACCAATTCTATACAATCTCTTCCAGAAAAGAGTAGAAGGTGCAACATTTCTCAACTCAATCATTTTATGAGACCAGAATTACTGTGATATCAAAGCCAGACAATAACATCACAACAAACAAACCAAAAAACCACTACACTCCTGAAAACAGACTCAAAGATCCTCAACAAAACACTGTAAATTCAATCCAGCAAAATACATGAAGGATAACACATCATGTCCAAAGGGGATGAATTGTGAGAATGGAAAGCTAGTTCAACATTCAAAAATCTATCAGTGTGATTCATCACATTAACAGACTAAAGGGAAAAACCACATGATGATCTCAGTAGATGCAGATAATGCACTTGACAAAACACAACATCCACTCATCATTTTTTAAACAATTATTTTATCATTCTTATTTTACGTATTTTTTGGCCATGCTGTGTGACATGAGGGGTCTTAGTTCCCCAACCAAGGATGGAACCCTTGTGCCCTACATTGGAAGTGCGGAGTCTTGAACACTGGACCACCAGGAAGTCTCCCATTCGTGATTTTTAAAATGCCTAACAAACTAGGAAGAGAAGGGATTTTCGTTTATCTAATAAAAGTCACCTACATAAAACCTACAGCTAACATCACATTCAATGAGGAAAGACTAAATTTTTTCCCCTAAGACTAGGAACAAAATCAAAGACATCTGCTCTCAAAGGGAAAAAAAGAAAAAAAAGATATCTGCTTGCACCACTCGTATTCAACACTGTACTGGAAGTCCTAGCTGGTACAATTAGGGAAGAAAATAAAGGCATACCAATTAGAAAGGAAGAAATAAAACTCTATTTGCAAGACCACGTGATTGTCTCCATAGAAAATCCCAAGTGAGAGACTGAATATACAAAAGGACAACAGCCAGATCACATCCAAAAACAACCTTGACCCACACCCTCTGCAACAACCAGTCCAGGAAGGCAGACTGCAGCTTCTGTAGCAACTAATTCCAAACTGCCAGGCCTTGATCAATAACTGCCAGCTTCCCTAACTTTTGCCCCCACTTCCAATTTAGGACCAACCAAAGTCAAATAAGCTCCCCCCACCAACCACACAGGATGCCCTACTTCTAGTTAGGCCCGCTTCCAGCTTCCTCATGCCAACAACTTCCAATTAAGGCAACCTGAAGCTTTCCCTTCAGGTTCATTATAAAAGTTTTCATACTCTCCTTTTAGATTTCCTTCTGATTCTGTGCCAAATGCAAGAAATGGTGGCTGATGCCCTACTTTTTTTTGGATGGTCTTCATTTATTTCCATATCAGGAGTCTACTAAAGGAAATTCCTAGAATTAACAGGTGAGTAAGTTTATGAGGTTATACAACACAAGATCAAAATAAAAAAAATCAACTGTATTTCTATACACCGTGCTGTGCTGTGCTCAGTCACTTCAGTCACATCCGACTTTGCGACCTATGGACTGTAGCCCGCCAGGCTCCTCTGTCCATGGGGATTCCGTGATATCAAAGCCAGACAATAACATCAAAACAAACCAAAAAACCACTATACTCCTGAAAACAGACTCAAAGATCCTCAACAAAACACTGTAAATTCTATCCAGCAAAATACATGAAGGATAACACATCATGACCCACCAGGCTCCTCTGTCCATGGGGATTCTCCAGGCAGGAATACTGGAGTGAGTTGCTATGCCCTCCTCCAGGGGATCTTGCCGACCCAGGAACTGAAGTCTTATCTCCAGCATCTCCTGCATTGCAGGCAGGTTCTTTACTCATTAAGAAGAAGCCCGTATTTCTATATACTAGAAATTAATTATTGGAAATAAAACATTTAAAATGATCACCCAAAAAAAATAAAATAAAATAAAATGATCACCTACAATAGTACATACACAAAAATAAAGTACATAGGTACAAACCTAACAATGTACATGTATTAATAGTACCTGTATGCTGAAAATTATGATAAAATAAAGAAGACCTTCCCTTGTGGCTCATCTGGTAAAGAATCCACCTGCAATGCAGGAAACTTGGGTTGGATCCCTGGGTTGGGAAGATCCCCTGGAGAAGGGAAAGGCTACCCACTCCAGTATTCTGGCATGGAGAATTCCATGGACTATAGTCCATGGGGTCACAAAGAGTCAGACATGACTGAGCGACTTTCACATGCTGAAAAGTTATGATATAAAGAAGACCTACATAGACGGAGAAAGACTGGAAGACTCAAAATGGTTAGGATACTAATTCTGTTCAGACATTAATGCAGATTCAACTCAATTCTAATAAAAATAATAATAACTGAGATTTTTTTATAGATAGTGACAAAAATTTAGAACTAGAAAAAGTCAAAATATTTTTTAAAAATAATGCAACTGGAGAACACACACTAATTTCAAGATTGTTATTGTTTAGTTGCTCAGTCATGTCTGACTCTTTGTGACCCCCATGGACTGTAGCCCACCAGGCTCCTCTGTCCATGGGAATTCTCCAGTTAAGAATACAGGAGTGGGTTGCCATTTCCTACTCCAGGGGATCTTCTTGACTCAGGGATAGAATCCAGGTCTCCTGACTTGCAGGAGGATTCTTTATCATCTGAGTCACCAGGGAAGCTCAAGAATACTGGAGTGGGTAGTCATTCCCTTCTCCAGGGGATTTTCCCTATCCAGGGATATAACCAGTGTCTCCTGTAAAAAGGGAAACTCTTTACCATCTGAGCCATCAGGGAAGCATGGAATTTCTATTATTGGGTATGATTTTATCAACATGAGATGTTACTATGGCTGGGTTATAAAATATAGAGTTAATCATATCGTTGTTGTTCAGTCACAAAGTCGTGTCCGACTCTTTGCAACCTCATGGACTGCAGCATGCCAGGCTGCCCAGCATCTTCACCATATCCTTACAAGCAGTAGAAGACTGGAGGAATTTTTTTTTCTAAAGAAACATTTTTTTCCTAATATGTTTAGGAAACATTTTTTTTTAAATCCCCCCAGTTTCCTATTGCTAGTAAGGATATGGTGAAGCTGCCTGGCTGCTAGTGTTCTTACAGCTATGTCTACTATCCCATTCTTTCTGTCCTTGTGGTTTTATATAATTTCTTTTATTCCTTTACTCTCCTTTCCTTGGAATTCTCTGAGGGTATAGAGATAAACACGTGCATAAAATCCATTATGTTTATCTGGAAATCTAAAATTCACTAACTCAAATTTTATCAAATACATATATGCCAAGCAGCAGGTGTTTGAAGCAGCAGAGGGTGTGAAGTTAGACATATAAATGCATGAAGCACAGTCCATACCCTCAAGAAGCTTCATCTTAAAGAACAGAGAGACTTTCCTGGTGGTCCAGTGGCTAAGACTCCACGTTCCCAATACACGAAGCCTGGGTTTGATCCTTGGTCAGGGAACTAGACCCCACGTGCCACAAGTAGGAGTTCACATTCCGCAACTAAGACCTGGCACAGCTAAATAAATACATAAATACTCAAGAATAGAGAGAAAAATGACATCCAGAAACATAATGCAAAGTAATAAAACACTGTAAAGTAACTATGTACCTAGATGAAGAGGGTTTAATTCTGTCTGGGAGGGTTAACAAGGGAGCATGGCATTGGTATACAGCACCAATCAAAGATCAAAGGGGTCAGAATTGAAAAGAGTAAGGCCAATTAGCAAACCACTATAATAATTTAGGGGAAATATGGTGTGAACTAGGACTCAGAGCACTGAAGATGGATCCAAAAGATAGTCAGGAAGTACAATGGAGAGGATTTGATAATGTACTGAATTATGGGGAAAGGATGACTGACTCCCAAGTTGCCAGGATGACTGGGTAGACAGTGAGGCTCTTTATAAGACAAACACAGGAGTGAGAACGACGGAGAACTGAGTTTAGTTCTGACATTCTGAGTTTTCATGTACCTCAGAGTTACACAGATAATTACAGTTAATAAGCAGCCATAAGTAAACACCTGAAGGTTTATAAACTGGTCTAAAATGTGGGTTTAGAAATATGGCTCTAAAAAACCACAGCCACAAGTAAGAGAGCTCAGGGACAGCAGTCAGAAAAAAAAGAGCATAGAGAAGAAATCCATGAGGGTGACTAAAAATGGGCAAGAGTGGTAGGAGAACCAGGGGAGCGCAGTTACAGGAAGACAGGATTTACAGAAAATACAATATTCAGTATCAAACCGTGAGGAAAAGATTAGCAAAATACAGAGTAAAAAATACTTCCTAGAGTTGGCAATTAAGCTAGTGATTAACAATGACTTAAGAATCATGGGTAGGTACAGCTGTCAATCACCACCCAGCAAATTCATATAAATAAAACTAAGCAGTTGAACATTTGTCTGTTACCACATTTGCAAAAATCACTAGATAGATTTTCACAAAATTTGAAGACCACATGGCACAAAAAATTTACTAAAGTGTACTGTCAAAGTGACAGTGGTTTCAATGAAAAATATCCTTAAGGGTTTCATTTGCCCAAAGGCTGGAAGACTACAACTCAAGGGCCAAATTCAGTCCCATTGCCTGTTTTTGTAAATAAAATTTAATTAGAACATGACCACTCTCATCTGTACTATCTCTTGCTACAGAGATCACGTGGCCCATAAAATCTAAAATAATTGCTATCTGGCCCTTAAAGAAAAAGTCAGCCACAGGAAAAGACAAATACTGTACTCTAAATATACATATATGTATACATACACTGTATACTAAATACATGTATATATATACATACATATACACATATACTATATATGTGTGTGTATATATACATATACTATATATGTATACATATACTGCATACTAAATACTGTAAACTAAATATACATATACATACATTTATAATATATGAACTTATTATATAATATAAATGAACTTATTTACAAGATAGGAACATACAGATTTAGAGAATGAAATTATGGTTACCAGGAGGAAGGGGGCTGTGGGATAAATTGTTTGGGACTGACGCATTCACACTGCTATATTTAAAACAGATAACCAACAAGGACCTACTGTAAAAAGAAGAAAAAGCCAATCTTTGCATTTAACTAGAATAACGTCACTACTGATAAAGATCATACAGTTATTGAATGTAAAGATAAATTGTCCAGCTTGACAGAGGGTAAAGACTAACCAAAAAAAGAAAAATACCAATCGTGAGGCTGCCAGACATCTCACAATTAGTATTTAGCTCGGTGCATTGGTCAAAGCCAAGGGTCTGGCTTTCACTGGTCATAGTCAAGGCCCTGGCTTTGGGTTTCAAAATCTCAAAACCCTGAAAACCCCTTCTCTGAGAAGCTACTATTTCCAGCCTCAGTGAGCCACATATGAAAATATTAGCACACTGACTCTGTACTGGGAAGCCTGCCCTGGCTAAGTCACCCTATCCAAAAAGCTCAGAAGAACTGATATATTAAGAACCATCTCACTTCTCCATACCTGAAGGGGAAACCTTCATAATCAGGAGGAAAAATGTGATAGCCCATCTTTAGAAACTCTCAGGACCCTTCTCACTATGCCTCTTGTACCTGTCAGTGCCAGGTCAAACATCCTAAATCATCACATTAATCTCACACTGCTTTTACTTCCCATTAAAATCTAATTTCTCATTCTTCTCCCCTACCTCCCAAACCTCTCAAATTATGTCTTCTGAAATTCTGTTCATTAACTTTTAGAAGAGCCTTTTCTGCCTTCTTTAGCTCTTCTCTGACAACACAAATTCCTTTACAGCCCATTCAAATGCTGACTTCGTTTTGTCTCATATTCATTTGTTAGAGCCAGGAAGGAAAATACGCTCCTTTCTTCTAATTTTTGCTTTCAGGGCTTTGCTTCTCTTTCCCTCTTCCAAAACTCCCTGCTCCTTGCAGTTGTGTTTCAATATACAAGCCCAGCCATTCCCACCCACCAACCTTATAATCATACGGATGGTTGTACTCTCACAGCCTTATAATCAAGGGAGGCTTTGGCTCCTGGTTCAGTCTTTCTCTCTTCCCCAACTCCTATCATCTTTTTAAGAGACTTGGACACCACATAGGTGAATCATCCCACCACATCAACTACCCATTCAGCAACCCCAAGTCAGTTGTCCGTTTCCATGATCAAACCTTCCACTTTGCTGTCACCAGAGACAGAGGAGAAAGTGGAACAGAAGCAATATTTGAAGTAATAGATAATTGTTAAGAATCTTCCAAAACTGAAGATGGATACCAAGCCAGAGTCAAGAGGTGCTGAATTCCAAGCAGGACATTTAAAGAAAAACACATGCAGGAATATTATAATAAAACTCCAGAAAATGAAAGAAGCAGCCACAGAAGAGGGAGAAACAGACACAGTACTCTTAAATCAGCAACAGTAAGACTGACTGCAACACCAACAGAAAGGGAAGCTAAAAGACAATGAACTGCCAACTTACAATTCTATATCTAGTCTAAATATTATTTGAAAATGAAGGGAAAATACTTTCTGAGATGAATAAAACCTAAACATGTTCACTAGAAGACCCACACTAAAATGAGTTCTTCAGGGAATTCCCTGGCGGTCCAGTGGTTAAGACTCCATATTGTCCCTGCTGAGGGTCCAGGTTCCAGCCCTGGTTGGGGAACTAAGATCCCACAAGCCATGCAGCATGACCTAAATGAATAAAGAGTTGGTTGGATGTGCAGTGTACAATAAAAATGGTCTAAGGTGATACCAAGCTTTTGACTTGAGCTGCTAGAAAGCTCAAGGCTATTAGGAAAAATAACTTAGGCTATTTTCTGAGATGTGAAAGAGAAGGCTTTAGGGAAATAATCAGAGAGAGACTTCAGTTCTGGAAACATCAAGTTTGAATTGCCTTTTATATATCCAAGTGGAGACGTCAGGTAGGCAATTGGACTTATGCGTTTATAGTTTAAGGAATTTGGGAGATGTCAGCACATACATGGAGAAGGCAATGGCAACCCACTCCAGTACTCTTCCATGGGGTCGCGACTCCTTGTGATCCCATGGACTGTAGCCTACCAGGATCCTCTGTCCATGGGATTCTTCAGGCAAGACTACTGGAGTGGGTTGCCATGCCCTTCTCCAAGGGATCTTCCTGATCCAGGGATCAAACCGTGTCTCTTTGGTCACCTACATTGGCAGGTGGGTTATTTACCACTGAGTGACTTCACTTTCACTTTTCACTTTCATGCACTGGAGAAGGAAATGGCAACCCACTCCAGTATTCTTGCCTGGAGAATCCCAGGGACGGGAGCCTGGTGGGCTGCTCTCTATGGGGTTGCACAGAGTTGGACACGACTTAGCAGCAGCAGCAGCACATACATGACATTCAACTTCATGAGACAATGATATCACCAAGTGACTTCTGACATAAATGAATCAATTCATCAATCAGTGACTAATAAACATGACTGTTAGTCATCAGAGCCGCCAAGGATGAAAGTGGTAGTTAACTTGGAGATCTGAGCTTCTGTTAGAGTGGAACAACAGTGTTATTTGGGTTTTTAAACCTTTCTTTGCCTTCAGATATTCTCAAATACTACCTTCAGGGAAAATAATGTATAGGTAACATTAAATGTGAGGCAAGTTTCTTATTTGTTCTCCAAAGCTGGTAGATTTCCCCTTAACTGGCATCATGTTGTCTACACTGTGTATATACCTTGAAATGGATGCTGTACATGTCTTGTCAAATCCTGCTGAACAAAGTAGCCTTCATGGGGAGTATCTGAAGATCATCCCAAACATTCATCTAAGGGTTTTAATTTGAAATCAAACTGGACTATTAGAAACCTATGTCTTTGGGCAGTATTATCTCTATGTAAAGCTGCTTGCACTGAGTTTCACGTTGGCATTATGTCTGAAGGAACGGTCATGTGAACTCCTTTACAACTGACCCCTGAACAACATAGTTTTAAACTATGCAGGTTTATATGCAGACATTTTTTCAATAAATACATAGAGTACCACATGATCTGAGATTGGTTGAATCTTAGGATGTGGAAGCATGACTGCAAAGGGCTGACAGAGGGACTTGAGCATCTGTGGGTTTTACAGTCTATGGTAGGTCCTGGAGCCAATCCCCTGCGTATACTGAGGGAACACCTGTAATTTGTTTCTTACGGGCATGTTGCTGCGAATACTGTCTATATATTTCTGCATCCTTTATGTGAAATCCTACAAAAGATTTCTTTTATAGTTAATGGGGGAAAAAACTGCCTCCCTTGAGGCAGTTTTGTGTTATTATTTTAAGGCAAGACTGCTGTGAAGTATATAATGTTTGGTTCCATTTTATTGATATTCTAGAACAAGTAAAACTATAGGAAGGAAAAAAAAACACCCACCCCAATGGTTATCTCTGGAATGTTGGGGGTGAGGGTAGGGGTTGACTGGCCAGAGACATGATGAAACTTTCCAGGGCTGGGGTAATGCTCTACATGATTTCTCAAACGGGGCACTCCTGACAAAGAATTGTGAGTGGACTCTACCCACTAGATGTCAGCACTACGCCACCCAGCTTGGACAACCAAAAATAACTCCAGAAACTGTCAAATCTCCCCTCGGAGGCAAAACCGCCGCTAAATGAACACAACTGCCGTATATCTTGACAGATTTGACTTACATAGACATACACATTTGTCAAAATTCAGAGAATATCCATTTGAAATCTGTGTGTTTCATTGTATGTGTATTTTAGCTCAAAAGAAAACAGACTGTAAACAAACAATGAATTCCAGTTAATGATGTGTATGTGGAAGTTTTTAGGAGAAAGGTTTTAGTGATGGCTGGATAGAAGTGTAGACATTTGTACAGGCATGTAATAAATACAAGTATAGTAAAATGTTAATGGAAGAATCTAAGTGGTGGGTATACAGGCACTCAAATTCTTTAACATTTTCTGAATGCTTGAAAATTCTTGTAATAAAATGGTGGGTTATTCTCCCCCATTTCATCACACATTCTTATCGATCACATAAATCAGAACACATCTGATGGCACCAGTTCAGAAACATGGGGGTTAAGTATGCACTAAAAAGGGTCAGCTGTAAGCACTGTGATCTTGGGAAGAGCCATAGGTTATACCACACAGTGGTTCTTGATGGCTTTTTGGGGAAGAAACAGTACCTGAGAGCTCCACCAACATTAAGAAGTTACACCTGCACATTCATGCCTTATAAACAGCTCACAGGACTTCCCTGGTGGTCCAGTGGTTAAGAATCTGCCTGCTAATGAAGGGGACTTGGGTTTGATCCCTGGTCCAGAAAGATCCCACACGCCACGGGGCAACTAAGCCCATGAGCCACAACTACTGAGCCTGTGCTCCGCATAAAGAGAAGCCACCGCATGAGAGGCCCACACACCGCAGTTACAGAAAGCCCATGCGCAGCAAAGAAGACCCAGCACAGCCAAGAAAACAGCTCATATCTACTTTTAAGTGTTCTGAAATTCCAGTTAAAACAACAGATGCCTGCACATTTTTTCATGAAAGCACTGCAAATATTTGAAAATTATAATAACACTAAATATAAAGTACAGGGTTTCTTGCCTTAATATTACCTTATTATGGAATCATACCTCAACAGTGTGTGACAGGGCTTCCCTGGTGGCTCAGTTGGTAAAGAATCTGCATGCAATGCAGGGGACTCAGGCTTAGTCCCTGGGTCAGGAAAATCCCCTGAAGAAGGGTATGGCTACCTGTTCCAGTGTTCTTGTCTGGAGAATCCCATGGACAGAGGAGCCTGGCAGGCTACAGTCCATACAATCACAAAGAGTCAGACACAGCCGAGCAACTAAGCACATTCAGTGCATAATAGGCTCTGTTGTGCCATGTAATGGGTATCAAGTAAATCTTTAAAAAGATGCAATGAAGCTGGTTATTTCCGACAGATTTAAGTATCAGTGCACATCAAGCCTACAACTCTACTAGAGGTCCACTGCTACTGAGAGCATGGGTCACACCTCAGTGACGGTCTAGGAAGTATCTGCTGTGGATCTGTGATGAGACCAGTTTAGAAACTGAAAGTAAGCACTTAGAAATTTTTATAGACATTTGACATTGCCGTGACATCAAAGTACATGATTAGTGGACTTGTCTTGATGAAGAAAATACAGACAGATCCAAGTGTTATCAGACTTAGGTGACGAATTGCATCTGGCATGATATGCACTAGTGAAGCACAGTATAACAAAGTTTCATATGACACTTTAAGGTTACTTTGTCAACTACCTAAAAGATTTATAAAAACCTGAGAAAATACACAAGTTTACTCATTTTTATAACTAGTTAATTTTATAGCCGTTTATTCTTAATCATGCTTTTTAAATTATAATATCACTAGCTAAATGAGAGAAGTGAAATTTATATGATTTTTGAACCGAATTTACATGTGGATGAACAAGCTTCAGTAGATTTTTCAGCAACGTTTTAGTGGAAAAGACACATCTTTTCTGAATGTGCCGTATCTGCAAAGCAAATGAGGGTAAAGGAAGTGATTCCAAACAGATGTAGATCAAAAGAGGCCTTCTTTCACTCAGGAGTATGATCCCTTATATACTGAGTTCAGTTCTGTAGCCTTTTTTTCAAGTCACTCAGTTGTGTTCGACTCTTAGTAACCCCACGGACTGTAGCCTGCTAGGCTTCTCTGTCCATGGAATTCTCCAGGCCAGAATACTGGAGTGGGTAGCCATTCCCTTCTCCAGGAGACACTCCCAACCCAGGGATTGAATCCAGGTCTTCTGCATTATAGATGGATTCTTTACCATCTGAGCCACCAGGGAAGCCCCATATCATCAATTTGTAGCCATAACTGATGGTAAAGTGTTATCATCATGTGTGTTAACTGCAGAGATATACTAGTTGATGGAGCAACAAAAATACCAAAATTTAAGGAGCACTCACAAGTCGGTGAAGAGCCAGCTCATTAGAAAAGACCCTGATGCTGGGAAAGATTGAAGGCAAAAGGAGAAGAGGGCAGCAGAGGATGAGATGGTTAGATAGCATCACCGACTCAATGGACGTGAACTTGAGCAAACTCTGGGAGATAGTGGAATGTTAACAGGGAAGCCTGACTTGCTCCAGCCCATGGGCTCTCAGAGAGTGCCATCTCAGAGAGTGACTTAGTGACTGAACAACACTTACAAAAATACACAAAAATAAGCTCAGAGCCAAAAGAATTTTCTGAAAGAAAGAGCACTTAATTAGGCTAACAAAAGCACAAATTCAATATTTTCTCGATAAATGTTGGTTTTAGAGGCTTCCTATTCTTGCACTTTGGATTGCAAGTCTAAAACGCTAAACACAATTGTTAAAAGACAAATGAACAATTACATCAAAGATATTTGCTTGGAAATATTGCCTCAATCCACACTTTCCAATGAAATTTTGAAATTTAATTTTCCAACCCAATAGCATCCATAGATAGTAAATGTAATAGAACTAAACCTATTTCTTTCATTTAAATACAATTTAACTGTTCACCTAAACTACTGGAATTGGCTACTCTTGAATGGTAAAGGATAAATTTGAGATTACAGCACTTGTTTTTGGATGAAATTCTAAATGAATATCCTGAGCTTGACGACATTGCCTTCAGTATCTCTTCCAGTCCCATCAACATAACTCAGTAAAGATGGTTTCTCTACTTGAGTACTGTTAAACCAAAGCACAACAGATTAGCTATATGTTATTACCTGAAAGT
Organism: Bos grunniens; assembly: GCF_055505025.1. Lineage (NCBI taxonomy): Eukaryota > Metazoa > Chordata > Mammalia > Artiodactyla > Bovidae > Bos > Bos grunniens. Next base: position 14,939,093 of record NC_141189.1, read on the forward strand.
AGTGCTGTCTTCAACCTAGATAAGTTAACAAGCAAGAAGTGAGCTTATCACATTAAAACTTTAAACACTGGACTTCTCTGGTGGTCCAGTGGTTAAGAATCCACCTGCCAATTTAAGAACATGGATCCAACCCCTGGCCTGGGAAGGGTTGATCCCACATGCCATGGGGCAACTAAGCCCGTGTGCCCCAACCACTGAGCCCGTTCACCCTAGAGTCTGTGCTCTGCAACAAGAGAAGCCACTGTAACGAGAAGCCCACGTACCACAACTACAGAGTAGCCCCTGCTGGCCACAACCAGAGAAAACCCACATGCAGCAATGAAGACAGCTCAGCCAAAGACAATAAATAAAAATTTTTTAAAAAACTTTAAATATTGATAAAACAGTGTTTGTTCAAGATGTATGTTAGGTATTTAGAATACCTAATTGCTATTGCATAACTTTTTAAAGTTACAACTACAAAATTACATTAAGAACGTAACAGAGAAATTCACCACACTGACTACACAGGTATAGTTTGTTTTTTTTTTACTTTTTGTAAACTCTTTGTATTTTTTTTAACTTTTTGTAACTCTTTGTATTCTGTTATTTACTGCTTAATCATTAAAGTATAATTTTGTAAGATGATTAAACTACATGAGCTTGTATTTAGCATGTTTGTTGTTTTGTTGTTTTCACCTATTTTTTAATAATTCACTTTGCACAAATATTGGTCCATAATTGACTGGAAATCTCACTCTTCCTTCACCACAGTTCGCAAAACATTGAGCTAACTTTGAATAGATACTTGTGTCCTGAGTGTCAACAGAGTAAATTCATGTAAATTCTGAACATACATTTATTGAGATTTTGCAAACACCTAAAGTAAACATAAATTTTTAAATATCTTGAAATCTGATGGGTAGAGGAAAATATTTTAACCAGCTGTGGGTATTTATGTGAAAAGTACTCATAGACCCCAGGTAGCAGAGGAGTTATTAGGCCTGACATATTGCTTGTTTTCACAATAAATAATGAAAGCATGGACTAGAGCACATTTACATATTTAATCCAAAATCCATTGAAACTGATGTCTCTGATGGTGGGGTGGGGGGACAAGGAAGATTCTCCAAAGAACAAAACCTATCCAGTTTAGCGTAATAAGCTGAACAAAATTGTCTTTGGAAATATCGAAGTGTTCTGATTTTAATCTCAGACTCCCTGAAGTTTAAGTGAATTTGAATTTGAAAACTAACTAAACACCTGGTTCAGAGATTGGTAGATCATTAGCCTAGCTAACATTGATGAAAATATTAGACCTTTCCACCACGATTAAAATACAAAACACAAAACCAGTAGTGTTCACAGTGGTGTATGTTGCCAGTAATCAAAATGAAACACCAGGAAGTCTACTGAGGGTCATTCTGTAATGTGAAAGCAAAGCCATTCTTTCCAGACAGTTATCAGGATTGGGAAAGAGGATGCCTGAGATCATTAGAAATACTGCTACCAGGAATAGTTTTCGGGTATGAGGAAAAACATTTTAAACTTCCATTCTAACTTGAGGCTTTAGCAATTAATTTCACATTAAACATGCAAAGTAACGAGGATTCAAGTAGTTATATATACAAATCTGAGTTTGTCAAGCACCTGTTGCTTGACAAGTGCTTCAAATTCTCCTTCAAATTACCTTGAGTCAATTTTACTGTCATTTTCTACCCTTACGTGAGGCATACTAAGAAAAAAAATTTTTTTAATCTTAATTTGTAATTTTTTCACTCATCCCAGGTTAAAGTCTATTACTCCAAAATGCAATCTGAAACCTCTTTCACTCTGCATGTCTCCTGGCTTCTCTCAGAAGAAAACGGAGACCAAACTATGGAGCTCCTTCACCATCCGGTACATACCTCCACCACCACAATTCTGTCTAATTTAAGACACAGACGATGGACTCCTGGGGGACAGGAACTCTTATTTATTCATTTCTGAGTTCCCAAGGTCAAATTCCAAAGTGTATGTAATTAAGAAAGGAATAATTTCAACTCTTTCGAGTTCTGAATTTTTCTGAATTTGTGGTCTTCTTAAAAATAGGTAGTTTATGTTCAAACTTTCTTTGATTACCTGTTTCTTTGATTCAGCTCTCTACCTTTGGAAGTCTCAAAAAATAGCTCAAGAAGTTCTAGAATAGTCCCACATAGCACTATTTGCTAGTAACCCTTCAGCCTAAATTTCTACTACTAAGTATCTTGTGATACCACATTTAAATTGTGTGTTGAAGTGGTCGAGGTAAAGAAACAAATGACAAAACTAATCAACAAATGGATACTCCATTTTCTTTTATTTCCTACTGGTTTAAATTCCCTAGAGGGAATAAAAAGATATAAAAAGCTAAGAGTCTCAAAAGGCTGGTATAAATTGAGGTGAAAATTTAATGTTTTAAAAGAATTTAAAAGAATTCCACATATGTAAATAATCATGAAGTGAGAATAATCTAAGATGAGGAACAACTTCACAGAAATGAAAAGATTTTCTGAGATGAAAAACATGATCTGCCAAATTCGAAATAGCAATAGAAGCAGTGAACAGCAGATGAAGTATTACCAAGTGAAAATTAGTGACATGATAACACAAATGGGCAAATTATCCCACAACTCTAATCAAAAGGACAAAACGATCAATGAAATTTAAAAGTTAGAAATATTATACAGATCAACTTTTACCAATAAGAGCTGTAGAAAGGAAAAGAGTTCATTATTCTACAAATTTATTGAGCATACGGTATAATATAGTCAGGCAGTGAGGAAACAATAGTGAACAAGATAGACATGGAAAAGTTCATCTTCTAGAACAAATGAGGCTGAAGCAATAACCAAAGAAATGAAAACAATATACTGCTGAAGAATGGAGAAAGGAAGAAAAGAAGGAAGAGGAGGAGGAAGGGGAAGGAAAAATAAATGTACAATTTTGTCTTCTGGCCAAATTTAATACAAAGACATTCTGGTAGAATTTTCGAACTTGAGAGAAACAGTATCCTTATAAGCCTTCAGAGTGGAAGTCAAGTTACCTACAATTTAAAAAACTGTTTTAATGCTTAATATTAAACATTTAGGCAATGTTTAACTACCATTACAGGTGGACAAGGATGACATTAATTCAGCATTCCTACATGCTATAGAGGGAACATAAATTGCTATAATTGTCTAGAAATAAATTTCACAATTCTACCTCCAGGAATATAGCCTGAAAATGGTTGGTTATAGAAAAATAACAAATGAGGTAAAGGTTTACATAAAAGTGTACAAGGGTGCTCATCACAGCATTTAAAACAGCAAATTGAAAAAACCTACATGGGAAACAGTCCAGGACAAAACAAATCACATTTTGGCCATTTAGTGGAATTCTACACACACATCAAAAGCTGCTGCTTTCAAATATTTTATTACAAGTCAAAATGCTTACAATTCAAAATTAAATGAAAACAAAGAGCACAGTCTCAATTTTGCTCTTAAAAAAAAAAAAAAACACAGGGACTTCCCTGGTGGTCCAGTGGTTAAGAACCTGCCTTCCAATGCAGGGGACGTGGATCAATCCCTGGTTGGGGAACCAAGAACCCATATGTCATGGGACAACTAAACCCACGCATCACAACTAGAGAAGCCCACAGTTTCTGGTTCTTTGCATGTCTGGTAACTTTTGATTCGATTGTGAATTTTATGCTTTGGGTGCTGGATTTTGCTATACTCCTTTAAATAGTGCTTGACTTTGTTCTGGTGTACAGTTAAGTTTCTTGAAATCAGTTGGATCCTCCAAGGCTTGCTTTTGTGCTCTGTTGGAATGGGTCCAGAACAGCCTTTAATTTAAGGTTAATTGAGCCCTATTACCAGGGCATTACCTTTTTAATGCCCTGTGCATACTCTGGCAAGTGAGAACACAGACATTCCCAACCTGGATGAGTTCCAGCTCACCATTTTTCCAGCACGGTTCTTTCTCTGGCCTCAGGTGATTTCCTCTCATGCATGTGCAGATCAGTACTCAGCCGACTCAAGGGGACCCCTCTGCATATCTCCAGTGTTTTCTATGCCACTTCCTCCTGTAAGCCCCACAAATTATAGCTGCCTTGGCCCCTTCAAACTTCTCTGTCTTCTCAACTCAGTGAGATCACTGGGCTCTATTTGGGTTCCCCACTCCTGCTCTGCAGCCCAAAAACTACCTCCAGATAATAAAGTGGGGCGACCACAGGGGCTCCTTAGATTTGCTTCCCTTCTTTCAGTGATCACATTCCTGTGTTTGTCTGTTATTTCATATATTGCCTGGTATTCTAATTGCTTAAGGCAGCAACGGAGAAGGCGATGGCACCCCACTCCAGTACTCTTGCCTGGAAAATCCCATGGATGGAGGAGCCTGGTAGGCTGCAATCCATGGGGTTGCTAAGAGTCGGACACGACTGAGCGACTTCCCTTTCACTTTTCACTTTCATGCATTGGAGAAGGAAATGGCAACCCACTCCAGTATTCTTGCCTGGAGAATCCCAGGGACAGGGGAGCCTGGTGGGCTGCCGTCTATGGGGTCGCACAGAGTCGGACACGACTGAAGTGACTTAGCATAGCATAGCAAGGCAGCAAGGTAAATTCAGTCCTTGTTATTCCAAACAATGCTGGACAGAATAAATATGGTAAAAATATAGTATATCAACTGTTGATTTTACTATTTCCTAAAGCCTTTGTCTTAGTTTTCATCCAGCCCTCTTTTTTAAAAAAAAATCTATTTTTTCTTGGAATTTGCTCCACTCTCAATTTTTCACTACACTCTTTTAATTCTACTTCTCTGATTATGATTTATTCTTGAATCCTCAAATACAGGCAAGTTTCCAAAGTCCTGTGCTTGCCACATTTCCTTCTCCATCTGTGCAGGATAGTACCATGTGTAATTTCAACAAGCCCCACAGTTTCATTTGTGACCTCTTTTGCTGCTGACTCTTAACACAAGAGAAGCACCATATGTAACTGGCCTTGGACTTCTTTATTCATGAATAGAACACACACACCAGAAAGCAGAATACAAAATGCAAAAGCTCAACTACATCTTGAAATTTGAGTTTATATATGTACATTTATATGTATGTAACCACACACACACACAAAAAGTTAATTCAATGTTAAGAATAATTGTTTTATGAATATTTTTTATTCTATATATTTTCTGTATTTTCATTATACATCTACATACACAAACACTATATTTACAATGAGAAGTTTATTTTCTAAATTCCCATTTCTACATCACAGCTCCTGCTGTTTTATAGGCTAGCATCTCAAGCCAATATTTCCCCAAATCATCTATCTTTCACCTAGGACCTGCCTGTCCCCCTCTGTTCTATTTAACGGGACAAGTCCTCCCATAAACTTCAAAGTCATTTCAACTCGTTCCTCTACCTCCACATCAATTCCCCCAGTCAAAGGTTCCAATGAAACAATATTACCACAGAAGGCTCTAGACTAATGATCTCAAGCAGTACTGAACACCTAGCAGAACGAAAACCCCCTTTAAGGTAAGTCAGAAATAGGGGAGAAAGCTGCCAAGAGAAAGCAATTCCCTTGGCACAGAACCAGACTGTGCCTGAGGTGAGGAGGTAGATTTTGAGAAGACCAAAGTTGGACAGTAAGCCCGGGGGGAAAAACTACTAAGCAGGCTGATGGTCAAGAGACTGAGAACTTCATGAGCCTGTAGTTTGACTGGCACCTACAGACGAAAACAGGAGAAACAAGAGGTGAGATAAAGCTTCAAATAGCACTTTGGCATAAAGTGCTTTTGCTGCCAAAACTGGTGTTAAACGTTGGTTAGGTGAGTAATACACAGGATCAACTTTTTACCATCTGATTAGCCATCTTTGAACAATATGGTTGTAACTTTTTATTTTAATGATCTCTTAAAACTAAGTAATAAATGAACAAGGTACAGAACTCTTAGGTCAAAAAATAGTTTAAATGAACTTTGAGGATGTTATGCCAAGTGAAATAAGCCAACTGCAGAAAGACAAATACTTTATGACTCTACTTTTATGAGGTATCCAAAGTAGTCAAAGTCATAGAAAAAACAAAAGTAGAATGGTAACAGCTAAGGATCAAGGTGAAGAGGAAATAGGTAGGAAATTTTAGAGTCATTTACTGGGTACGAAAGGCTCTGGAGGCTGGGCGCACAACAATGTATATATACCTAACAGTAAATCCTGAACTGCACACTTAAAATGGTGAAGATGGCAACATTTATGCTTGTGTATTTTGCGGCAATTTAAATTTTTTTAAATTTAAAAGTCACAAAATAATAATGGGAGAGTGTTTCCCATTATGTCACTCACTCACTCTCAAAGAGGAAAAAAAAAATGTATACACACACACACATATTTTTCTGTCCCTATATATATATATATATGTATATTTTCTATTCTTCTAGAGATATCCTATATAAGTCTGTATGTACACGCCTTAAAAAATACACACATGGAAAGGACAGCAAACTACATATAGTGTTCATGCACCTTGGTCTCTGCATTTAATGTATCTTAGAGATATTTCTAAAGGAGTGCACATAGAACTTCTGAGAGCTACTACTAATTCATTGTATGACTATAACCATTAGTTATTCTACCAGCTCCCCACTGATGGGTAAATAGGTTTTGTCCAAAATTTTGCTGTTATAAACACAGCAGTGAATATGTTCATACTATTTCATCCCCATATATACAAACGTGTATGTTTATGTATGTGTGTACTTACAAGCATAGAAGGGAATTGCTAAAACAAAGGTATGTGCTTAATGACTATACACTTTTAAAAAATTATTATTAAAGTATAGCATACATTCAGAAAAATATACAAATCCTAGGTCTATAGCTTGATGAATTTTACAATGTAAACACAACTGTGTAACCAGCACCCACATCAAGATACAGGACATTACAAGCCCTCAAAGCCCTTCTTGTGTCCTTTTCAGTGAGCTCCATCAAGGGTAACACTACCCTGATTTATAACACCATAGATTAATTGTGTCTGCTTTTGAACTTTTGTGTCTAGCTCTTTCACTCAATCGGAGAAGGCAACGGCACCCCACTCCAGTACTCTTGCTGGAAAACCCCATGGACGGAGGAGCCTGGTGGGCTGCAGTCCATGGGGTCGCTAAGAGCCGGACACGACTGAGCGACTTCACTTTCACTTTTCATGTTCATGCATTGGAGGAAGAAATGGCAACCCACTCCAGTGTTCTTGCCTGGAGAATCCCAGGGATGGGGGAGCCTGGTGGGCTGCCATCTATGGGGTCACACAGAGTCGGACACGACTGAAGCAATTTAGCAGCAGCAGCAGCAGCTTCCACTCAATAATATGTTCGTGAGAATCATTTATATGATGTGTGAATCGTAACTCATTCATTCCTTTTTTTTTTTTTGCTGGGCTACACGGCATGTGGGATCTTAATTCCCAGACCAGGGATCAAACCCATGCCACCTGCATTGGAAGCATGGAATCTTAACCACTGAACTGCCAAGAAAGTCCTATAATTCATTCATTCTTGCTCTCTGCAATATTTCATTGTTTAATGTATCACAACTTATCCATACTACTCTTGAGATATGTGCATTCTTAATTTTAATGGATACCATCTTCTCTCCATAGTTTAGAATCCTGTTACTATATGGAAGTAGCTATTCCCCTACATGTTAGCTAAATTAAACATTTTTCTCTTTGCCAATCGTATTTATTAAAAATGCTTTCAATATACTTTGTTTGCTTTTCTCTTATCATGACTGAACCTGGAAATTATTTCCTGTTTAAAAACTGTTTTTACTTTCAATCATCTTTGAACGTCCTGTGCATGCATGCTCAGTTGCTAAGTCGTGTCTGACTCTGTGACTCTGTGGACTATAGTCCGCCAGGCTCCTCTGTCTATGGGATTTTCCAAGCAAGAATATTGGAGTGGGTTGCCATTTGCTTCTCCAGGGGACCTTCCTGATCCAGGGATAGAACCCGCATCTCCTGCATCTTCTACATTGGCAGGCAGATACTTTACCACCTGGGAAGCCCCTGAATGTCCTGTGTCTACTTGTCTATTGAGTTGTTGGCCTTTTTTGTATTGATTTAAATAATGGACTCCCAGTTTTTTGAAAGAAAATTAGTTTCTTAAATCTCAACATTCAAAAAACTAAAATTATGGCATCTGATTCTGTTACTTCATGGCAAATAGATGGTGTAACAATGGAAACAGTGACAGACGTTATTTTCTTGGGCTCCAAAATCAGTGCAGATGGTGACTGCAGCTATGAAATTAAAGGACACTTGCTCCTTGGAAGAAAAGCTATGACCAACCTAGACAGGGTATTAAAAAGCAGAGACATTACATGGCTGACAAAGGTCCATATAGTCAAAGTTATGTTTTTTTCCAATAGTCATGAGTAGATGTGAGAATTGGACCATAAAGAAGGCTGAGCACCGAAGAAATGATCCTTTCAAACTGTGGTGTTGGAGGAGACTCTTGAGAGTCCCTTGAACTGCAAGAAGATCAAACCAGTCAATTCTAAAGGAAATTAGTCCTGAATATTCATTGAAAGGACTGATGCTGAAGCTGAGGCTCTGATACTTTGGCCACCTGATGCGAAAAGCCGACTCACTGGAAAAAACCATGACACTGGGAAAGACAGAAGGCAGGACGACAAGGGGACAGCAGAGGATGAGATGGTTGGATGGCATCACTGACTCAACGGACATGAGTCTGAGCAAACTCCAGGAGATGGTGAGGAACAGGAAAGCCTGGTGTGCTGCAGTCCATGGGATCACCAAGAGTCGGCACAACTAGGCAAATGAACGACAACAAGTTCCTTAAATATGATGCGTGGCAAGTTTTTTCCCAGTATGTCTTTGGAGTTCTAATTTTGTTTATGTTAGTTATTGCCATGCACAGGTTTTGTCTGTCTTTATGCAAACTCATCAACTTTTTTTCTTTATAAACTTTTTTCTTTTTTTTCTTTCTGGTGTTTCACAACACTCAGGGCAAATGGAACTCTCATATTTTGCTGGTGGATATAAGCTGGTAGAGTCACTCTGGAAAACTGTTTGGCAATATATACTAAAATTAAACATACACATATCCTATGACCCAGCATTTCCTCTCAGTTCCAACGGAAAATGAGCACTTGTGCTCTCCCCACAAACATGCATAAGAATGTTCTCAGCAGTTTTACCCCCAAAAATATAAACAACCAAAATTTCTATCAACAGTAGAATAAAGTGTGACATATTAACACAAAATAATTCAACACAACATTAAAAAAGAACTATTACTAAAATGGAAGTAGCTATTCCCCTACATGTTAGCTAAATCAATCAAACTTTTTTCTCTTCACCAATCATACATATTAAAAATGCCTTCATTATGTTGCTATGTGCAACATAAATAAATGCCATACATAATGTTAAGCAAGAGAAACTAGACCCAAAAGACTTACCATATGATTCAATTTATGTGAAGACCAAAACCAGGCAAAACTAATCTATGGACAAAGGTCAGAATAGTGGTTATCACTAGAGGAGGTCGTATTGACTAGGAAGAACATAAGAGAATTTCTAAGTGTTGGAGATAGCCTACATCTTGATCAAGGCAGTGAGTACTCTGTGTATACATACATAAAAATTTGTTGAGTTGATCCCTTAAATATGTGTACTTTCTTGTGAATTGCATTTCAATAAAAGTTTCTCTTTTTCATTAAATAAAAATAATGTTTATTTTCTGAGAGGCAGGAAGACCAAGTTGTTTGTGGTTTTGTTATTGTTGTTTAGTTGTTAAGTCATGTCTGACTCTTTTGCGATCCCATGGACAGTAGCCCACCAGGATCCCCTGTCCATGGGATTTCCCAGGCAAGAAACTGGAGTGGGTTACCATTTCCTTCTCCAAGGTTTTTCTCTTTTAAAGTGAGATCACAAGCTTTTTTTTTTCCCCCAAATGGCTACTCAGTTTGAGTGAAGTCGCTCAGTCGTGTCCGACTCTTTGCGACCCCGTGGACTAGCCCCCCAGGCTCCTCCGTCCATGGGATTCTCCAGGCAAGAATACTGGAGTGGGTTGCCATCTCCTTCTCCAGGGGATCTTCCCGACCCAGGGATCGAACCCAGGTCTCCCGCATTGCAGGCAGATGCTTTACCATCTGAACTGAAGGGTTTAGAGGCCATCAAATGGACACAACCTATAAAGGCAATTTTGATGGTTTTACATAGAAATGACTCTAATGGGAGAGAACACAAATGGGAACTATTTGAGATACATTTCTATGTAAAATGTAGTTTGCACATAATTCAACATTTTAACTGAGCACTCTGCAACCAAGACCAAATATCAATCGTCTCTTGAGGTTTTCTACTATGTACCAACATCAAATCTACATAGGAACAAATGTTACTCCTGCTTTTCTCTTCTGTATCAAATGTCCTGAAGCCTTTGTGTCTCTCTGGAGAGAGGCCGAGTTTCTGAAGGCACATTCCAGTATAAACATCATCGATGGGGTAGAAAAGGACCCGGTCAGTCACATTGTACAGTCTCAGGGCCAGGTGGCCGGAGTAGAGGAATCCGCCTCCTCCTGCATAAGGTGGGTAGACGCCAGTGTAAACAACTTCCGGGATGTGGTACACCCAATACGATTTATTGAAAATTTGTTTTCATCTTTATCACATTTGACATTTCTACAAATAAGACTACTTCAGTCCTCTCAACTCTATCCAGTGTAATGTGTCTACTCTGGTGCTCTTAATTACTTCTGCTTTAACACAGACTCTAATAGCATTAATCCCTTCTTCATGAACACTGGCTTTTCCATAATTTTTATGAAAAATTCCACTTTTGTCCTTTCATATGAACTTTAGAATCAAGTTTTGAAAATCTTGTTTGAGATATTATTATTACGTTGGGTTTACAGATTATATTTTATGAACTTCAAGATACCTTCAATATGAAACTAACACAACACTATAAATTAAGTATACTCCAATAAAAATTTTTCTAAAAAGATACAATTATTTTATGTAGCACTAAAAAAAGAAAGACATTGCCCAGCTATGGCATAATGCTGATGATTTTTATGTCTATTGTTAAATTACTTTTTTTTCTTCAAAAATTCTTTTAGGAAGATATGCAATACCTCTAGAAGTCTATAAAACATTATTGAGAAAAACAAAAAACAAAAGACGGTCAAAACACATGGAGAGATAATATTCATGAACTAGAAGACTCATTGGTATAAAGATTTCAGTTGCACCTAAACTTACCATTGTGGAATCTTACAAGCTGATTTTAAAAGGTATACGCAAATGCAAGGAGCCCAAAATAACCAAGAATTATCTATTGCATATCAAGATTTATCAAACTAGAGTAGTAATTCTCAAACTTTTTTTAGTCTTATACTCCTACAAGTTATTGAGACTCTAAAGAGCTTTAGTTTATGGGAGTTTATCTTTTACCTTTGAAACTAAACAGAAAATTCATTTTAAAATAATAAGCTTATCACATGCTAACAGAAATAAATTTATGAAAAACAACTGTTTTCCAAAACATTTAGTGAGAAGAGTGGCACTGTTTTACATTTTCATAAATCTCTTCAACATCTAGCTTAACAGGAGATGGCTGGATTCTCAAATCTGCTCCTTTATTCATTCAACTTCAATATCACACGTCACATTCTCTGGAAAACCTACTGTGCACTCATGAGACAGTTGAGTGAATAAAGCAAATAATATCTTATTATTACTATGAAAACAGTTTTGACCTCAGAGACCCCTTAAAGGGTCTCAGGGACTCTACATGGTCCCAGGAGAGCTACTGAAATAGACTACTTAATGCAATGGCATTTTGGCATAAGGACAGACGAAAGAGAAATGGAATAGGAGGGTCCAGACAAATCCTTGTCTATACAACCAGCTGACTCACGACCAAAGTGACTCTACAGAGCAGGGGAGAGCGGACATTTTAAAAAGCAGTGCCACAATAATACTGGGTTGGCCAAAAACCTTGTTCGGGTTTTTCTGTACAATGTAATGGGAAAAGCCCAAACACTTTGGTCAACCCAACAGTAATTGGATATTTATATAGGAAAAGAACTAAATTGATCCCTATCTTACACCATTAAAAAAATCCCACATAGACTGTTGATCTGTGGATAGCAAAACCTAACGGAAAACATTAGCAAATATATCTTCATCATCTGGATACAAAAAGTTCTAATTATAAAGGAAAAGACTGACGTACTTAACTATATTAAAATTGAGAATTTGTTAATCCAAAAATACCTTTAAGAAAACGAAAAGGTAAGGCAAGCCACGAGTGGAAGATGATATCTGCAATATAGGTATCCGAAAATACACACACACACACACAAATAAGAAAAAGACAGAACAGCAGATAGGAAAATGGGCAAATGATTTTAATGAGTCCTTCAAAAAGATGACGGTCAATAAATAAACGAAAGGCTCCTCAATCACAGTAGTAATCAGGGGAATGCAAATTAAAACCAACAAGGAGTGTTAAATAGTACAACCACTTTGGGAAACTATTCTGTAGTTTCTAATCAAATTAAATGCCTGCCTGATGACCCAAAATCCACTCCTCAATATATACTCAAGAGAAATGAGTATGTATATATAGAAAGATGTGCATGAGAATGTTCATAGCAGCTTAATTCACAATAGCCAAACTTAGAAACAACAGTCAATAAAAAAAATGATAATCATAAAATGGGACTGCTGCTGCTGCTGCTAAGTCACTTCAGTTGTGTCCCACTCTGTGCGACCCCATAGACAGCAGCCCACCAGGTTCCCCCGTCCCTGGATTCTCCAGGCAGGAACACTGGAGTGGGTTGTCATTTCCTTCTCCAATGCATGAATGTGAAAAGTGAAAGTGAAGTCGCTCAGTCGTGTCCGGCTCTTAGCGACCCCAAGGACTGCAGCCTACCAGGCTCCTCCGTCCATGGGATTTTCCAGGCAAGAGTACTGGGGTGGGTTGCCATTGCCTTCTCCGAAAATGAGACTAAGCAATGAAAAATGGGACTAAGCAACTGATAAAACCAACAACTTGGATAAACTGCAATAAACATTATTATGCTGGGCAAAAGAAGTCTGACACAAAGGAGTGCATACTGTTATGAGCCCATTGACATGAAGTTCAAGAACAGGCAAAACAAATTTGTACCAGTAGAAGTCAAAACAGTTTTATCAAAATACAGATTCTGTATTTTGCAAAGGAGTATGAGAGAACTTTCTGGAGTGATGGAAATGCTCTATATTTGCATGTGAATATGGTACATGCATATGTAAAATATTCTTCAAGGTGTACATTTAAAATTTTTGCAACTTATTGGATATGACATATACCTCAGAGTACACACAAAAATCCATTATATATAAACCAGAATGGTTAACTGAACAGATTGACAATTCCAAGGCTTGGCAAAGACGTGGAATAATAGGAATTCTCATACACTGCTGATAGAAATCTAAACCGGTGCAACTCATCGAAAAAAAAGAGCAAAATAATCAACTGTGATGTATCTGTATAAGAGAACATTCCATAATAACGAACCAACTACAGCTCCATCACACACAGATGAATCTCACAAAATAATGTTGAGTGAAAACAGCCAGAATAAAGTATACAAAATAAATGGTTCCATTTATATAAGGTTGAAAAAGCAGGCAAAACTAAACTACCAAATTTGGGTGCAATCTTAGGTAGAAAAGTAAGAAAGTGATTATGATATGATATCATAAGAGTCAGGGCAGAGGGCTTCCCTGATGGCTCAGTAGTAAAGAACCTGCCTACCAATGCAGGAGACACAGGTTCAATCCTTGGTCTAGGAAGACCCCACATGCCTTAGAGCAACTAAGCCCATGCATCACAACTACTGAGCCTGCACTCTAGAGCCCACAAGCTGCATCACTGAAGCCCACACACCCTAGAGCCAGTGCTCTGCAACAAGAAAAGCCACCACAATGAGAGGCCCACGGACCACAATGAAGAGTAACCCTGTTCTCTGCAACTAGAGAAAAGCTCATACAGCAATGAAGAGGCAGCACAGCTAAAAACAAATAAATAAAATTTTATATATATATATATATATATATATATATAGTCAGGACAGAAATCACTCTAGTGAAGGAGCAGAAGTATAGTTCATAAGCAGGAATTTTAAGGAGGGCTTTCTGTGATGCTGACAATTGTCTACTTAGTGACCTGAATGTTTGTTACAAGGCTTATGCTTTTTAATCACTACGTCAAAGAAAGATGCACAGACCAATGACTTTTCTGTATGTATCAGAACAAAACTGAAAAGGTTACAAATCAGAAAAAAAAAAAAAAAGATTTTAAAAAGTCAGCTGGACTCGGTAACTGATGGGGTTTGCTGGGGGAAGAGAGGAATAAAGAGACAGCCAAGGGAAACTGCCAGATTTCTGACTTGCACACCAGTTTGGGTGGGGATGCTTTTCACTGAGATAAGGAAACAGCATTTTCAAGGGAAAGATATGAATTAAAGCTTGAACACAGTGAATTTATAGTACCTTTGAGACATCCAGGCAGAGATGTCCAGTGGGCAATTAGATATGCCGATCTCGAGCTCAAAGGAGAGGTCCAGGTGAGAGAGAAATTTTGGATTCACCTGTCAGGGAAATCATGGACAGGGAGATGACTGTCTAGGGAGAGAAGACTGACAAGAAGGTGTGGGGCTGATCCCGGGTATGCCAACATTTAACGGGCAGGTCCAGGAGGATAAGCCAGTAAAAAAGAACAAAAAAACTGAGAAGGACCCAAGTGGTGGGAGGACTATCAAGAGTGTGTGGTGAACCATTAAGCAAAGGAAGAGAACGCCTCCTGAGTACTCAGTCACTCACTGCAGGTTGGTGCATAGTGAAGAAAGCATATGGGTTATGTGCAATACTCAGCGAGCCAGTTTTTACTCCACCTCTCTCTGGCTGATTGGGGAAAAGCAACAACCAAGAGAAAACCAATGCTTCTGAGAATGGTTCTAAGTTTTCATGTTGTCTTTAGAAGTGGGAAACGAAGGCCCCTCTCACTCTTCTCCCTGCTTCTCAGGAAGGAAGAAGATAAGATTGGAGAGCGTTAGGTCTGCACCACTGGGCAGAATCAGTATGAAAAGGTCAGCACACAGGTGCAAGCTCACTTTTACGTGTCTTCATGTGACTGAAATGGCATGAGACGCCTTCAAGAGAGGACTTCTGCTACTCCAAGGGAGAGCCAGGGCTAAACCTACTACTTGGGCAGAAAAGGCCAGAGGCAGGAGGCCAAGGCCAGATCAGCAGTCAGCCGGGGCAAATGGGCTCTCTCTGGTTACAAGGCCCTGAGCACTGACAGGAATGAGTCAGGCCAGCTTTGCCCACATCACAGGAGAAAGATCTAGCTGCGCTCAAAAACTGGGGAGATGGAGGGCATCCATCTCACAGCCTGGGTCAGTTTCAAACAAATGAAGCTAAACTAAATCGAGAAAAACAGCAACTCCACATAGAAGCAGTGGGGCTCATTGGAGTCTCCCATCTTGGGGTTTGGGGCTCAAGTCCTAGTCAAGGATAAGAGGCAAAGTTTGGGGGTTTTTATTGCCAGTACAAATCCTTAATATAAATCTCTGCCTTAGGAGCCCCATAATTTGAAAACTGTGGCTGTGGACTGGAGACAATTCTAATATTCCTGGATCCCACCAGAATACCATCCTAAAATTTCTCAATTTCTAGTACCACATCAATCACATACAAAACAAAACACAATGGGCATCTAGGTTAAATGTGCATGAGATTAGCAACTCCAGAAGAAGCAGAAAGCCAAAATAGGTTTGTTCCTTGATAAAAAGATTTTAGTGGAGGCTCTCTCCTTCCCAAATTCACCTATAAAGTCAGTACAACTCTAATCAAAATTTCAATGCAATTTTTTTAGACCTTATCAAAATAAATTTTAAAATTCACCTGAAACAATAAATGCATGATAATAGCCAAGAAAAAACTGAAAATGAGCATATTTGCTCTGCTGCTGCTGCTAAGTCACTTCAGTCGTGTCCGACTCTGTGCGACCCCATAGACGGCAGCCCACCAGGCATCCCCGCTCTATCTAGTATCAAACTGTAGTATATAAAGCTGCAGGGGGAAGGAGGACTGTGTAATAGAATTCTGCAGAAACATACACAAACACACCACGGGGATCGACCAGCAAATCCAGAGGCCCTACGTATATAAAGAAATTCTTGCAGCATTTCAAACATGGACAAGTCAATAAGTGAAATTAGGAAAAGCTTGTCAATTTAGAAAAAAGATCTCTACTCCACATCAGACAAAAAGTAAATTCCACATAAACCAAAGGAGTAAATATGATATGAAAAAACAAATTTCAAACACATGAGAGTTAAAAAAAAAAATCTTGGGATGGTAGAGATTTTGTTAAACAAGATTAAAGGAAAAAAAAAACTCAAAAGCTACAAAGAAGTCAAAGATGGGACCACATAAAAAGTTTAAAGTTCTATATGAATAAAAACACCATAAATGAAATTAAAAGACAAGTGAGAAGAAACTAGTTGAAAAAATATGTGTAATACATACAACAAAGGATTAACTACTGTATATCTGAAGAATTCCTGCTAATCAATAAGAAAAAAAAAAAGACAACCCTGAAGGGAAAAAAATGGTCAAAGACATGAACAGGCAATATCCAGAAGGAATATGAATGCCCATTAACATGTCTGCACAAAAGTTAGGTTACAGACTCATCTAAAGTCTGATAAGCTACATTTTAGATGATTAAGAAATTAATTTTTTCAATACTAAAAGAAATTATAAATATACATTCCTCTGATGTCAGAATGAGAAATGCCCTTATAAACTTAAAACCTAACAAAAACTTAAAGAAAAATAAATTTTATATACTTTAAAAAACCCCCAGTACTGCAAAAATTAATGAAATAGAAAATGGCAAAAATATTAACAAATATAATAAATTATTCATATACTTTAAATATAGAAAGCATTATCTAAATCAATATAGAAATTCTTAGATCTATACAAGCAAGACTAGAGAATAAATGCAAACAGTTAAAACAATGTGAAAACCATGAAACCTTGCTTGTACTTGTGGGGGGAAAGGAAGTCAAAACAATGAGATGACATTTTTCACACATGAAATTGATAAAGGTGTAAAAAAATGAGAATGGCCAATACTGGCGGAGGTACAGGGCACCTGATGTTCTCCTATTTACCTTACAGGTGGAATTTTTAATGACATGAGAAAAGAGTTGTGACTTGTTAAATGAGGAAAAAAGATATAAAATACATACAGTATGATCTCAACCATATTTCAAAATAACAGCTAAGTTTTATGGACACTTACTTCTCTGCCAGACACTGAGCTAAGACTGTCTACAGGTTATTGGTGCACTGGTGCACTTCATATTTACAATAATCTTGAGTTAGACACTTTATTATCCTCATTTTATGGAGAGACTGTGACGAGAGAGATCAAATCACGGAGCCAA
The DNA here is from genome assembly GCF_055505025.1 of Bos grunniens. Classification (NCBI taxonomy): domain Eukaryota; kingdom Metazoa; phylum Chordata; class Mammalia; order Artiodactyla; family Bovidae; genus Bos; species Bos grunniens. Next base: position 14,956,623 of record NC_141189.1, read on the forward strand.
GGTTTCAACCCAGATACATCTGCTCTAGCCTGTGATTGTAACTACTAGTACAATGGACAGGAGGAAATAAATCAAACTCCTAAGAGTTGAATATACTCCTCTCACTTCCTATTTTGTCATGGATGTTCCATTACTTTACTTCTAAATATAATGCTGCTTTCAAAAGGTCAATAATCACACAACAGTAACAACAGCATCCTTGAAATGCTGACAGTTTCAGGTGCTAATGACAAAAGAAACTTTATAGATCATAATCCAGGGGATTTAAAACAATTTTTTAAAGCAAAGGAATGCTTTTCTAAGTGAAATTTTATATGGACCTACAATATGAGAAACAAAGCAGCATTTTATTCTATTAGTGTATTTGAAAAGTTCAAATTTATAATATTTACAGTGAAATTCTTCTGATGAACTCAAACTCTAAGTTCTGGAAGACCGGGACAAATCTGTTTTGTTTATTGCACAGTATTAAAAACAAAAACAAAAACAAAAAACCTGATTCACAGAGATTAGCAGTTACAAATAAGTCTTTGTCATTCTTTTAAAAACAGCACATTACTGCTATCTAAGGATTTATTACACCTGTCCAGAAGTCCAGGTAGAAAAATTCTAAGTTAAATCTCTAATAATATCAATAAGAATATGTGGTAACCACAAATATTTTGGTAGAAAGAAAAATATGAAGCTTAAAATATATACTAATCTGACATCAAGACATTATATATACAAAGCAGTTACTGCCCAATGCAATGAGAGCTGTCTATAGGAGCAAATTTGCTCCTATAATCTTACATGAACAAATAAGCACTGGTCTGAATTTTTAAAAGAACAATATAAACAAAGCTACAATTCTTCCAATCAACAGAATTTTTAGAAATTCAAGGACATGCACAAGGAAAGCAAGAAATGTCATTATGAGAATTGTTACCTGGCTGTTGGCATTATGGATAATTTTAGTTTTTTTCTTTTTGTTTATTTTCCCTCAAACATCCTAAATACATTGCCTTTTCTTTTTTTTTATGTTCCATCTAAAAATAGTTATAAATCATAGGAATTTGCAAAAAACTATACAGGAAGGTCCCAAGGACCCTTCACCTAACTTCCTTCAATGGTAATATCTTACATACTTCTAGTACAAGATCACAAGGAAACTGACTGTGGTACAATCCACAGAGTTTATTAATATTTTCACCACTTTCACATTCATGTGTGTTTTCTATGCAATTTCATCACATTTGACACCTGTAGCTTTGAGTAACAACAGGTGAGATACAGAACTGTTTCCTCCCTACAAAGCTCCCTCATACTGCCTCCTAACCCTAACCCTCCCCTATTCCTAACTCCTGGCATCAACTATTCTTCATCTCTAGAATTTTGTTATCTCAATAATGTTATATAAATGCAACTGTATAGAATGTAACCTTCAAAGACTGACTTTTTTTTTTAACCTAGATAATCTGGCAGTACAAATCAGCAGTCTTTAATTTGTTAAAATTTAGCATGATATAACATTTGAATGTGTATCAATTGTTTCAAGTGAAGTGGAAATCGCTCAGTCGTGCCCAACTCTTTGCGACCCCATGGACTGTAGTCTGCCAGACTCTGTCCATGGAATTCTCAAGGCCAGAATACTGGAGTGGGAAACCGTTCCCTTCTCCAGGGGATTCTCCCAAAACAGGGATCGAACTCAGGTCTCCCGCATTGCAGGTGGAAATAGGTGGATTCTTTACTGTCTGAGCCACCAGGGAAGTCCAAGAATACTGGAGTGGGTAGCCTACCCCTTCTCAAGCAGATCCCCAACCCAGGCATAAAACGGGGGTCTCCTACATTGCAGGAGATTCTTTAGCAGCTGAGCTACCAGGGAAGCCCTGGGTAACAATGTTTACAGTGTTTTAAAGTTTACAATGGTAAAAATGTGACTCAAATGCTTATGAAATCTATGTTGTACTACCGTAAAACTAGGATTCTGGGGAATGAATTCTTTAAATTAATAATCTGGTAAAAATCTAGTGCAATCTAGTACAAACACATCACAGAAGAGAAGCCCATGGCACAGTGCTTCTAAGTCTTATCTATGTTTACAAGAACACGTGGATTACAAGAATGCCTGGCTGTGCATTTTTCTGGCCAGCCTCTAGATTCCAGTCCTTTCCTGACCCAGGTAAGTTTGTGTTACGTGAGAATATGACTGTTTGCTTCCCTCCACAGAATGGTCACCATTTTTGCCTTTCCGCATATTTAGAATTCTTTCAAATCAGCCAGGAAATGAATCTCTCTCAAATTCTTGGTTCTGGAGATTTACCTCCACCACACCCCAGGCCCAACTCTCTAGTCTCTAAGTCCTTATGAATCAACACCTCTCTCAGAAAGGACTATCCCACCCTAGTACAAATTCAAAATAACTCTTTTCCCCTCCCCTCTCTCTATACCTCCAGGTACCTAGATCCACCTGATGATTCTCCTCTCAGCTATTCTGTCAGGTCTTCCTGATTCTCACCCCACTAGAAATCTGTTCACTAACTAGGTGTGACAAAAGCCCTATCTTTACAAGTTTAGGCTTAGAAAGCAAACACTCCAAGGAGTTACTTCTTGAACATCATGCCTTCATAGTAATGTCCTTGCTTTTCCAAAAAGATCACTCTCAATAAGTAAAAGCTAAAACACAAAACTAGGCACAGATGAAAAACAAAGAAAAAAGCATGGATGTGTGTCTATTTTGTAAAATTTGGCTCATATTGGTATTACTGTATCACTATCAGATCAAATGAAATTTAAAGTAGAGGTAAAGAGGGACTTCCTTGATAGTCCAGTTAAAACTGAGCTCCCACTGCAGGAGTACCAGTTTGATTCCTGAAAACTGGAATCAAAGTGTGAAACTAAGATCCCATAAGCTGCAGAGCAAAAAAATTAAAAATAAAGTAGTGGTAAAGAGCCAGACTGCCTGGGTAAAAATGTGATCTCTGCCACTGTATTTTCTAAAGCAAGTTTCATTTACCTTCTGTGTACTTCAATCTTCTCATCTGTAAAATGGTGATAAAAATGCCTCACAGGACAATTTCAAGAATTAAATAACATATGTAAAGCATTCAGAACAGTGCCTAGCACACAGTAAACATTATCCAAGTATTAACAATTATCTCTAACACATGGCAATCCAGCTTCACCTCTTTGTGACATCTATTCCGCTTACACTCTGATGTTCATACTGCTCCTGAAACAATGGTCACATAAGAATCTGTGTTTTATTTATTAAATTCATCTTGATCAAAACTAACTAGCACAACAAATTTTCTCTTACATAGAAGCAGTTACTATTAACATTCCGCCAAACATGAATGTAAGCACTTAAAAGTATAGTGGTGATGGAAAGAATGCTAGCAAAGAGGAAAGTACAGATCACAACACAGAATATGGCAGCTTTATGTTTAAAAAACTGGGAGACTAATGTCATATTTATGCTTGTATACACATAAGATGGCTCTATAAAGTTTCATGTCTGATTAAGGAAAGGGAGAAGTACAAGCCTGGGAGAAGGATCATGAAAGGGGTGATTCATTGTATATACTTTAGTATCTTTCAAATTTGAAGCAGTGAATATATTATTTATGTGTGTGTTAGCTGCTCTGTCATGTTTGACTCTTTGCAACCCCACCGACTGTAGCCCACCAGGCTCCTCTGTCCATGGAATTCTTCAGGCAAGAATATTGGAGTGGATTGTCATTCCCTTCTCCACAGGATCTTCCCAACCCAGAGATCAAACCTGGGTCTCCTGCACTGCAGGCAGATTCTTTACCGTCTGGGCCACCAGGGAAGCCTGTATTATCTGTATAAGAATCTACTTTTTAAAACGGAGGTGGTAGGTGGTGGTCCCTCTAAACAAGTTCTCTGGAAGCTGGTCTTCTAGTCCCAAGCTGCACTAACTCTGTTACCCTGGGCAAGTCATTTAACCTGTGAGTATAGCTGGACCAAGCTAGGGGCAGCAAAGATTTCTAGGTTCTAATCTAATTTCAAAAATGTATCTCAAAGAGGAGGGTAGTAAATAGATGGTACTATCTTTAAGATATGAGGGGGTACTAGTTCAACATTTTGCAAAGTAAGGCAACTTTTTGAGAACATGAACTGTCAAGCTTATTAATCTTTCAAGATTATTTCTGTCTTAAATAAAAGCTCTTCTTAGAAGGGGTCTAATGCAACTTACAGGAAATACCTTCAAAGAATATTCTGCTCATTATTTTGTGTCTCTCGCCATACCTTTGGAGTTGTTTAAATGGATTTTATTAAGTTTTGTGTGTTTTTTTTTAACATGGACCATTTTAAAAAATCTTAACTGAATCTGTTACAATACTGCTTCTGTTTTATGCTTTGGTTTTTTGACCCCTAGGCATGTGGGACTTTGCTCCCTGATCAAGGGATTGAACCCATGTCCCCTGCACTGGAAGGCGAAGTCTTAACCACTAGACTACCAGGGAAATCTCTGGACTTTAAGTTTTTATACTAAAGTCTTTATACTATGCCATGGAGTGAGCAATAAAGTGCATGTGTGCATGCTCAGTTGCTAAGCTGTATCTAACACTTCATGACCTCATGGACTGCAGCCCACCAGGCTCCTCTGTCCATGAGATTTTCTAGGCAATAATACTGGGTTGCTATTTTCTTCTCCAAGGGATCTTCCCATCGAACCAGCATCTCCTGTCTCCTGCACTGGCAGGTTTCTTTAAGACTGAGCCACCTGGGAAGCCCCAGCAATAAAGTACACTAGAACAATTTACACTTAAAATACCTAAATACTACATCTAAAACAAGAAACTTTTACTATTTAAAGGCATTTATGATGAGACACTGCAAAAAAATAATCATTCCACCTCCAGTCAATAACAGCTGTAACTAATTGAATACATACTTTATTCCAAGTATCATCCATTTATTCATTCCGTGTATCCTTTTTAATCCTACCGTTCATCTGGAAAAGTAGGTTTTAATATCCCCATTTAACAGGAGAAGCAACTATGGCTCCATGAAGATGACAACTAACTTGATGTCATAGTCTAACAAGTGAAGAGCTAGGAGTCCACCAAAAATCTTTGGATCCGAGCTCAGTGCACTAGACAGGGATTAGCTGCCAGGCTGGTGCAGACTTGCAATGACGTTTTTTAGTAATTTAAAAGTAAATGAGGAAAAGTAAAAAGAGAGTAAACTTTTCAACAAAGCTAACTGATTCAATTTAAAGGTCTTTCATGCTGAGATTTGGTTCTAATTATTTGAGTTAAAATATCCTTACTTAAAATGACAGTGACAGTCTTTTGTCTCCTGCATTAGCAGGTGGGTTCTTTACCACTAGGAAGAAGCCTGGCACCTCTCTTGCAGCCTCCCAATTTGGGGGGGGATACTTCTGAAATCCAAAAAAATTTGGTAACTACTTCCTTAGACAATGATGCCTCCCAAAATAACAGAGGACTTCACACACACACCTCAAGACTCTCTCATTAATCTCTATTTTACTTAGATTGGGACACTGAAGGATTGAGAAATGGGAATAAAGTGAGTTTCAGCAATCCAAAATCACATGAGTTAATGTTGGGCTGGGCAGAGAACTTTCCTCAAGATTTGTTTCACTGGTTGATTTTTCTCATTCTTATCTTCAATTCTACTCACTCAAACCTGGGCTCAAACTTTCTCTCCCTAAAATAGGAACAGAAAGTTTGTGACTACATTCTTTACTACTACTGCTAGGTGGCAATCAATACTTAAGTCAAATAAAAAGATCTACTACTTGAGGCCTCCAATAATTTGCTTTTATTTAAAGCCTTTTTCACTTTGACAAAATAAAAACTTTTAATTAGGTTTAGTGTACTACTTCCAAAAGAAAATTGGTCTATAAATCAGACTCAAGCAAATTTCCACATTTCTCTATCTCCACTGTATATATATATATAATGTATATAAATAGATAAATATAGTGTATATATACATATATATACATATGGCTTTACAAGTAGTTTACAAACAAGTTGGTCAAACTAGATAAATTTCTTGAATTTTACTGTACACATGGCAAATTTACTGTATACATAGCTATTTACTTCTCTTATTAGCATACTTCTCTTATTTCTTACCTCCTTTGGTGAGCAAATTTAAAAGTCTATGTACACAGCTACACAATTAAATATTAGTTTCAGTCACAACATATTAAATTCACATTTAAAATTATAAAGAGATCCAGATTTTTCAGTCTTACACATAAACTTTTAATCTCACTTGATGCTATTTATATTATTTTATGGTGCCTTATTAAAATGAAATCAGAGCACAAAAACCTATATCTCACAGGACACATAACGGAAAATATTTAAAATCTGTACTTACTACATGACTCAAACCCACTCTTTTTGAAGGAGAGCCAATTTTAAGAACTTAAATATACAGTCTGGATAACATAAATCACTCTTTCCATGCCCAAAACTTAACAGATCTAGTAAAATTTATTATAGACTATAATGTATCCAAAAGCTAAAACTGGTAATAATTCTGCTTAAATTTCACATTAATCTAATATCAAAACTTATTTTATTTCTTCTTTTTTCAAATACCTGGTATATACTGCTGCACAGTCTTTTCATTATATATTTATTCAGCTAACTTTGGGTGCAAGGTACTTGAAGTATAAAAGTCCTTCCCAATGGATAGTGAAAATAATATACAAATGTTTACATAAAATACACTCAGCAGTCCTCAAAAGGATATCTGAGAGTCTGTTAGGTCTATTAACTTGGTTCAAAATACCCAACAACAAATGTAAACTTTTTGTTACTTTGTTGTATTTTAACTGTTAACTGGTATCTACGTTTTAAACACATTGTGTCTAATGTAGCAATAATGATAACTATTTTCCCACTAAAAAGTTACAGATGAGAAAGAGTACTTGGCTCACTAAGAACATTAAGGGGAAAAGATCCTCAGCCTGGAGCTTGTAAATAGTAACAAGACAAACTCCAATGCTAGGTTGTTCATATAATCACCAATATGTAGGTCAAAATAACTAGTGAGCTATATACATGACTGTCTGCCTAGCAATTTACAGATCAACAGGAGAACTGCTCAAACGTGACTACCGCTAACAAACTCAAAATATTAGGCATAGCATGTCTCTATTAACAGTGCAACCTGTGTAACCTAGCAATTGTAAAATAATTTCTTTTACTTTTGCTACTTTTTAAAAAGGAACCCTCCTCAAAAAAAAAAAGAGCCGTCACTTTAAAGATGTAAATTCCTCTTTTTTTTCAAAGTAATTTGCCTAGGAAAATCTAACGCAGAAAATAAAGTGTAACAGATAAATCAACTACAACATGCTTAAAAACCTAAGATTATCAGTAAAACAAACCAATCCTTTCAGTTTAGCAATCTATGCATTTTTAATCTTCGGTGGGTATTTCATTATAATAACCGACAACGTTTAAAAGTCACCCTTATTCCCCAAACATCGTCATCACACATGACATATTTTACTGAAATTAAGCTGAGACTAGACCCAAACTCAGGCCACCGGGCACCCTGAAATATACGAGGGGGAATCCAAGAAATCAGATATGTTGAGTGCCGGTATCTTCTTCCAGAGTAGGGTCAAATTCGTGTTTGCCCGCAAATGTCACTGTCTCAAGAAGTCTGCAAAATTCCCATCAGCGCTCCAGAGTACAAAGAGGCCTGACCACGGAAACACCTGTCCTAGCACTGGGAAGACATTGGGAAATGCAACCTCCGAGCCCACGCCGGCCGCACAGCCTAGGGCAGCAGCGGCGACCCCGGACGAGGGGTGGACACTGACCCCACGGCTACTTCGAGCAGGGTCCCGCACCCCCGACCCGCCTCCGGGGGCGAGAACCAAGAAATCTGTCAAGCCAGCCGGGACCCACCCTCCGTGAGCCCCACTCGCTCCTTCCCAGCCTCCCCAACTGCTCTCGGTCCGCTCTGGCCTCCCCGGCTGCACTCTGCCACCTCATCCCTCCCTCCTCGTCGCTCTCGCGGCCCCGCCACCTCAGCCCTGGAGGCCTGCACTCTGGCCGCCCCCCACCTCGGGCCGCCGCTCTCCCCTGGCCCCGGCCGCGGCCCCCTGCCCGGCTCGCGGCGCCGTCGGTCCCTTCGCGGCCCGGTCCCCGCCACCCCCCCAGGCCCGAGCTCCCGCCGCGCGCTCCCCACCCCCAGCCTCCGCCCTCGCCCCGCTCGGCCGCTCCCGGCCCGCTCCCCCCAGCCGGGCTACCTGGAGGCAAGGGCGGCGGAGCACTTCACCCAGGGCCCCAGGTCGCAGAGGGCCCGGTGCTCGGGGTCCCGCTCCTTCTCCCGCTCCACGTGGTAGGCGTAGATGGAGAGCAGGATCCCGGCGGCGCACACTGCATACCGGGCCACCCGCTCCCAACGCGGCACCGACACTCTCAGCAGGACGGGCGCCGCCATCTTCCCCCCTCCACCGCCGCCGCCGCCTCCTTCACCGCCGCCGCCGCCGCCGCCTCCCTCCGCCTCCACCTCAGCCGCCGCCGCCCGTCGGGGCCCGACCCAGCCGCTGCCGCTACCGCCACCGCCTCCGCCGCCGCCGCCACCGCCGCCGCCGCCGCCTCGCCCCATTGGCTCGACCGCCTCCTCCGGGCCCCGCCCCCACAGGCGCGCGGCCCAACGGCCCCGAAAGGAGAGAGCCCTGCCGGGCTGTGAAGGCGCGCGCGGGCGCGGAGGGAGGGGGCGGAGCGCGCAACCGCCCGAGAGGCCGGCCGACGGGCGGAGCCAGAGGCGGCGCGGCGCGCGCAGCGGGCGGGGCCAAAGAATGGGCGTGGCCATAGAGTGAAGGGCGGGGCTTTGGGGCGGGAGGGGAGGGGCAAGCAGGGGTGGGGTGGGGCGAGCAGGGGTGGGGTGGGGCCAGTAGGGGTGGGGTGGCGCGGGCGGGTCCTATAGGACTGGGTGCGAGGAATAAATTTCAAAGATATCAACGTGTGTGACTGGATAAGCCCTTGGCCCCACCTCCTGCGGGGGCTAATCAATGGCCATACTTTCCGCTATTTTTTATCATCACTTGATATTTCCTCACCCAATCCAAATTAACCTTGGCCATTGGCCAGAATTTCAGAGCCAAGCTCTAGAGCCACGCTTACGTTCCCTGATGTTCTCCATCACCACCTCCACGCACTTCGTATTCAACAAGTGCAAGCTGAACTATTTTAAAAAATTATTTCTGAATGCCTTGCTTCCCTGTGAGCTGAATTTGAGATGGCTTAACTAAAGAAGTCTGAGAGCCGAGGAATTGATGCTTTTGAACTGTGGTGTTGGAGAAGACTTTTGAGGGTCCCTCAGACAGCAAAGAGATCAAACCAGTCAATCCTAAAGCAAATAAACCCTGAATATTCATTGGAAGGACTGATACTGAAGCTGAAGCTCCAGTATTTGGCCTCCTGATTTGAAGAACTGACTCATTGGAAAAGACCCTGATGCTGGGAAAGACTGAAGGCAGGAGAAGAAGGGAATGACAGAGGATGAGATGGTTGGATTGCATCACTGACTCGATGGACACGATTTTGAGAAAGCTCTGGGAGTTTCTGATGGGAAGGGAAGCCTGTGTGCTGCAATCCATGGGGTCCCAGAGAGTCCGACAGGACTGAGCAACTGAACTGAACTGAAAACATAGGAAACAATAGTTCCTACATCAAATGTTGTTGTCAGAATTACATACAAGTTAAGAATTTGAGAACAAGATGGCAGGGGTGGGGGAAGTCGCCAGCATTCATGAGCCACTGAACAACAACAACATACTTCATGTAATACAGTAAAATATAAAAATGAACTAAAAAATTGGGATGACGAAAAAGCCTATTCAAAACATAAGGAAAGACCAGGAGTAAGAACATAGACAAGTAGGCCATAGAGTATCATATAATAATTAAAACTGAGCCACAAATCTGGCTCTGAGCTTCCTGGTGGCCAAAACTAAAAGAAAAACACATGTATGTTATTCTCACTGTCTATAAGAAACATATTGTTCTTAGATATTGCTAGCTTTTTCCTGGTTGTAACTGCAAGGAGATCTAACCAGTTTATCCTAAAGGAAATCAGTTCTGAATATTCATTGGGAGGACTGATGTTGAAGCTGAAGCTTCAATACTTTGGCCACCTGATGCAAAGAGCTGACTCATTTGAAAAGACCCTGATGCTGGGAGAGATTGAAGGTGGGAGTAGAAGGCTATGACAGAAGATGAGATGGTTGGATGGCATCACCGACTCAATGGACATGAGTTTGAGTGAACTCCGGGAGTTGGTGATAGACTGGGAGGCCTGGCATGCTGCAGTCCATGGGATCGCAAAGAGTTGGACACGACTGAGTGACTGAACTGAATTGAACTGTCCAAGAGATTTGTTTCATGTAGTGATTTTGAGTAACTGATGTCCTTGTATTATGTATTGATCTGTAACAAACTTCGCCAAACTTAGTAACTTAAAGAAAGTGAAGTGAAAGTCGCTCAGTCATGTCCTACTCTTTGCAACCCCATGGACTGTAGCCTGCCAGAGTCCTCTGTCCATGAAATTCTCCAGGCAAGAATACTGGAGTGGGTAGCCTTTCCCTTCTCCAGGGGTTTTTCCTGACCCAGGGATTGAACTCAGATCTCCTGCATTGCAGGCAGATTCTTTACCAGCTGAGCGACCAGGGAAGTCCAAAATAAAGGAAAATACATATTTCCTCATAGTTTCTGTGGGTCAGGAACTTTTTAGCTGGATTCCCTGGCTCAAGGTCTCTCACAAGGATGCCATCAGGATGTTCACTGGGGCTGCAGGCATCTCAAGGCAGGAGAATCTTCTTTCAAGCTCGCTCACATGGCTGTAGACTGGATTCATGAGTTTCTGGCCACTTGCATTTCTCCATAAGAAGCTGCTAACTTCCCTGAGAGCAAGGGATAAGATAGAGAGAGAAATGGAAGTCACAGTCTTTTTTGTAACCTACTCCCAGAAGAGACAGCCCAACACTTTTACATATTCTATTACTTATATTGATCATCAGGAAGTTCACGGTTCACATATTGCTGAAGCCTGGCTTGGAGAATTTTGAGCATTATTTTACTAGTGTGTGAGATGAGTGCAATTGTGCAGTAGTTTGAGCATTCTTTGGCATTGCCTTTCTTTGGGATTGGAATGAAAACGGACCTTTTCCAGTCCTGTGGCCACTGCTGAGTTTTCCAAATTTGCTGGCATATTGAGTGCAGCACTTTCACAGCATCATCTTTCAGGATTTGGAATAGCTCAACTGGAATTCCATCACCTCCACTAGCTTTGTTCGTAATGATGCTTTCTAAGGCCCACTTGACTTCACATTCCAGGATGTCTGGCTCTAGGTCAGTGATCACACCATCGTGATTATCTGGGTCATGAAGATCTTTTTTGTACAGTTCTTCTGTGTATTCTTGCCATCTCTTCTTAATATCTTCTGCTTCTGTTAGGTTCATACCACTTCTGTCCTTTATCGAGCCCATCTTTGCATGAAATGTTCCTTTGGTATCTCTGATTTTCTTGAAGAGATCTCTAGTCTTTCCCATTCTGTTGTTTTCCTCTATGTCTTTGCATTGATGGCTGAAGAAGGCTTTCTTATCTCTTCTTGCTATTCTTTGGAACTCTGCATTCAGATGTTTATATCTTTCCTTTTCTCCTTTGCTTTTCACTTCTCTTCTTTTCACAGCTATTTGTAAGGCCTCCCCAGACAGCCATTTTGTTTTTTGCTCAAAATTCTCCAAGCCAGGCTTCAGCAATATGTGAACCGTGAACTTCCTGATGTTCAAGCTGGTTTTCAAAAAGGCAGAGGAACCAGAGATCAGATTGCCAACATCCGCTGGATCATGGAAAAAGCAAGAGAGTTCCAGAAAAACATCTATTTCTGCTTTATTGACTATGCCAAAGCCTTTGACTGTGTGGATCACAATAAACTGTGGAAAATTCTTCAAGAGATGGGAATACCAGACCACCTGATCTGCCTCTTGAGAAATTTGTATGCGGGTCAGGAAGCAACAGTTAGAACTGGACATGGAACAACAGACTGGTTTCAAATAGGAAAAGGAGTACGTCAAAGCTGTATATTGTCACCCTGCTTATTTAACTTATATGCAGAGTACATCATGAGAAATGCTGGACTGGAAGAAACACAAGCTGGAATCAAGATTGCCGGGAGAAATATCAATAAGCACAGATATGCAGATGACACCACCGTTATGGCAGAAAGTGAAGAGGAACTAAAAAGCCTCTTGATGAAAGTGAAAGTGGAGAGTGAAAAAGTTGGCTTAAAGCTCAACATTCAGAAAACGAAGATCATGGCAGCCGGTCCCATCACTTCATGGGAAATAGATGGGGAAACAGTGGAAACAGTGTCAGACTTTATTTTTGGGGGCTCCGAAATCACTGCAGATGGTGACTGCAGCCATGAAATTAAAAGATGCTTACTCCTTGGAAGGAAAGTTATGACCAACCTAGATAGCATTTTCAAAAGCAGAGACATTACTTTGCCAACAAAGGTTCATCTAGTCAAGGCTATGGTTTTTCCTGTGGTCATGTATGGATGTGAGAGTTGGACTGTGAAGAAGGCTGAGTGCCGAAGAATTGATGCTTTTGAACTGTGGTGTTGGAGAAGACTCTTGAGAGTCCCTTGGACTGCAAGGAGATCCAACCAGTCCATTCTGAAGGAGATCAGCCCTGGGATTTCTTTGGAGGGAATGATGCTAAAGCTGAAACTCCAGTACTTTGGCCACCTCATGTGAAGAGTTGACTCATTGGAAAAGACTCTGATGCTGGGAGGTATTGAGGGCAGGAGGAGAAGGGGACGCCAGAGGATGAGATGGCTGGATGGCATCACTGACTCGAGGGATGTGAGTTTGAGTGAACTCTGGGAGTTGGTGATGGACAGGGAGGCCTGGTGTGCTGCGATTCATGGGGTCGCAAAGAGTCGGACATGACTGAGTGACTGATCTGATCTGATTACTTATATAACTTAAGTGTCCATGGATGAATGAATGGATAAAGGAAATGTGGTATGTATCCACAATGGAATATTATTCAGCCACAAAAAAGGAAAGAAATCCTCCCATTTGAGACAACATGGAAAAACCTTGAGGGCATTATGCTAAGTGAAATAAATCAGAGAAAGTCAACTACAGTTGACCCTTGAACAAGGCAGGGTTTAGGGGCACTGACCTCACTGCGAAGTCAAAAATCCACATAACTTTACAGTTAGCCCTCCATATCTGAGGTTTCACTGCCACAGATGCAACCAACTGAGGATTGTGTAGTACTGTATATGTGTGTATTGAAAAAAATCCACATACAAATGGACCTGTGTTGTTCAAACCTGTGTTGTTCAAGGGTCAACTCTACTATATAATCTCACACGTGGAAAATAAAAAAGCTGAAATCATAGAAACATTTATTGATGGTTGGCAGGGGCTTGCAGGTAGAGAAAATGGGGAGATGTTGGTCAAAGGGCATAAACTTCCAATTATAAGATGAATTAGTTCTGGAGCTCTAATGTACCAAATGGAATCTGTAGTTAATAATATGTATTGTGTATGTGAAAGTTGCTTAGAGAGTTGCTAAATCTTAAATGTTCTCATTTCCTCTCTCCAGGCAAAGGTAATTAGATACGGTGATGGATGCATTAACTAATCTTATTGTGGTAATCATTTCACAATGTATCAGTTCAGTTCAGTTCAGTCGCTCAGTCATGTCCGACTCTTTGCGACCCCATGAATCACAGCACGCCAGGCCTCCCTGTCCATCACCAACTCCCAGAGTCCACTCAGACTCACATCCATCGAGTCAGTGATGCCATCCAGCCATCTCATCCTCTGGCGTCCCCTTCTCCTCCTGCCCCCAATCCCTCCCAGCATCAGAGTCTTTTCCAATGAATCAACTCTTCGCATGAGGTGGCCAAAGTACTGGAGTTTCAGCTTTAGCATCATTCCCTCCAAAGAAATCCCAGGGCTGATCTCCTTCAGAATGGACTGCTTGGATCTCCTTGCAGTCCAAGGGACTCTCAAGAGTCTTCTCCAACACCACAGTTCAAAAGCATCAATTCTTCGGCGCTCAGCCTTCTTCACAGTCCAACTCTCACATCCATACATGACCACAGGAAAAACCATAGCCTTGACTAGATGAACCTTTGTTGGCAAAGTAATGTCTCTGCTTTTGAAAATGCTATCTAGGTTGGTCATAACTTTCCTTCCAAGGAGTAAGCATCTTTTAATTTCATGGCTGCAGTCACCATCTGCAGTGATTTTGGAGCCCCCAAAAATAAAGTCTGACACTGTTTCCACTGTTTCCCCATCTATTTCCCATGAAGTGATGGGACCGGCTGCCATGATCTTCGTTTTCTGAATGTTGAGCTTTAAGCCAACTTTTTCACTCTCCACTTTCACTTTCATCAAGAGGCTTTTTAGTTCCTCTTCACTTTCTGCCATAACAGTGGTGTCATCTGCATATCTGTGCTTATTGATATTTCTCTCAGCAATCTTGATTCCAGCTTGTGTTTCTTCCAGTCCAGCATTTCTCATGATGTACTCTGCATATAAGTTAAATAAGCAGGGTGACAATATACAGCTTTGACGTACTCCTTTTCCTATTTGAAACCAGTCTGTTGTTCCATGTCCAGTTCTAACTGTTGCTTCCTGACCCGCATACAAATTTCTCAAGAGGCAGATCAGGTGGTCTGGTATTCCCATCTCTTGAAGAATTTTCCACAGTTTATTGTGATCCACACAGTCAAAGGCTTTGGCATAGTCAATAAAGCAGAAATAGATGTTTTTCTGGAACTCTCTTGCTTTTTCCATGATCCAGCGGATGTTGGCAATCTGATCTCTGGCTCCTCTGCCTTTTTGAAAACCAGCTTGAACATCAGGAAGTTCACGGTTCACATATTGCTGAAGCCTGGCTTGGAGAATTTTGAGCATTACTTTACTAGCGTGTGAGATGAGTGCAATTGTGCGGTAGTTTTAACATTTTTTGGCATTGCCTTTCTTTGGGATTGGAATGAAAACTGACCTTTTCCAGTCCTGTGGCCACTGCTGAGTTTTCCAAATTTGCTGGCATATTGAGTGCAGCACTTTCACAGCATGTATCAAATCATGTTGTATATCTTAAACTTAGCACAATGTTACATGTCAATTATATCTCAATAAAACTGGGGGAAAAAAGAAGTCCCTAGGTCCAGTCTATGCTGAATGGGAGGGCATTAGACAAAGGCATGAATACCGGCAGACAGATCACTAGGATCATCTTAAAGTCTGCCTACCACAGTCCTCAAAAAGATCACCGCTCTAACTGTCTGGTCGTTTTCATATAACTGAATGCACTCATTCTCCTGGTAGCCCTCCTCCTTCAGGATTCCTCTACTCACTTAATGAGATCTATTGACTATCTGGCTTCTTTGACTCATCATTATGTCTGAGAGGTTTATTCATGTTATTGTACACAGCTGTGTAGTAGTCTATTATACGATTAACCACAATTTTATTTATCCAGTCTGTCCACTGTTGGTGGACATTTGGCCAGTTTTTAGCTATAATAAGTAAAGCTGCTACAAACATTTTGTAAATGTCTTTTGGTGGCTGTATGGTGTCTTGTCTATTGAGAATACATCCATGAGTGGAATTAGAGTCAGACAGTATTAGTAAATATTGCCTAGGTTAATTCATGTCCTCCAAAGAAGTTATGCCAAGATGAAATCAGATGTCTAAGAGATATTTACAGGAGGTGATGTCTCTGAAGAATAAAAGGGACAGGGAAGAAGAGCAGGTATGGAGAGCCTCCAGATCACAGGGCAGGTCTGACCACTGTGAAAGTTCTGCAGTCTTAGCCAGGCTGACAGGGACCAAGGCAGGAGTGACCCAGTTCTAGTGGTCCTGCCAGGCACTGGGAGCAGCCTGAGGAGAGCACGGGCTCACCACGAATGCTGTGATGGATCCAAAGGTGTGGAGCAAGGGAACCTGTTGCTTGTTCTCACTCCCCACTGCTGTAGCAAGGGCCCCAGTAAAGCATTGCTTGAGGACTTCCCTGATGCTACAGTGGATAAGAATCTGTGTGCCAATGCAGGGGACACAGGTTTAATCCCTTGTCGGGGAAGATTCCACAGGCCACAGAGCAACAAAGCCCCATGTGCCACAACCCCTGAGCCTGTGCTCTAGAACCTGAAAGCCGCCACTACTGAGCCCCTGTGCTGACACTACTGAAGCCCATGCACCAAGAGCCCATGCTCCACAACAAAAGAAGCCACCACAGTGAGAAACCTGTGCTCGAAAGCAAAGCAGAGCCCTCACTCTCCAAAACTAGAGAAAGCCCACGTGCAGCAACAAAGACCCAGCGCAACCAAAATAATAATAATAATTTTTTAAGACTTAAAAAAAAAAGCAAAACAAAAACCAAAGGGGTGTCAGCTGGAGGCTACTGGCCATCTAGCCTCTTTGCAGCAGATTCTCTTGAAGGGAGACTGACTGAATTGACCTAGGCAGTATTTACTAATACTATATGACTCTAATTCCATTCCTGGATATATTCTCCATAGACATGAGTCCATATAGCCACCAAAAGACATTTACAGTATGTTCATAACAGCTTTACCAGGGCCACCACACTGTTAGGCAGTTTTCCAAAGTGGTTGTACCAATTTAAACTATTAGCAAAGAATGAGAGTTCTGGGTACTCCACATCCTCAGCAACCCTCAGCAAGTTCCGTGCTTTAAGTTTTAGAAAATGTGGTTCTCTAGAGGGATCGTGGTGGTTTTTAAATTGCCTGTCCCTGAAGAGCAATGAATCTGAGCACCTTTCATATGCTTATTGATTACCTAGATTTTTCTCTTTTTTGAAGTGCTTATTTAAGCCTTGTTCACTCTTTAAAAAACAAGTTGTCTTTTTCTTACTGGTTTATAGAAGGTCTTTATACTTTTTGGATACAAATCTTTGTCAATATGTGTATTGAAGATATTGTTTCCAATACTTTGGCTTGCCCCTTTTCCCTGTTAATGGTGGTTTTTTGCCAAACAATTGAAGAAACTTCTTTGAATTCCTCATACACATTCTACTACCTTCACCTTGGAGCTTTCATACTCTTAACTGAGGCACTACTTAGATTTTTTTTTTTCTCCTGGAAGACTTTCCCACTTCTATTGTCTTAACTGGGACTCTGGTGACACAAACCCAGCTCATCAGGCTGGGGATTCAAACCCCATCAAGACTCTCTCTGTCCACTTTCATCTCTATGTGTCAATTTTGTTTTCTCAAGCCAGTTTTCTGCCTATAGAAGAAAAAATGGTCCCATTATTTCTCCATTTGCACCTTTTTTTTTTCCCCTCTACCAGGAAAGGACTGCCTTTCCTCCCTTAAATTCAACTTTGAAAATTCTGATGAGGGACTTCTCTGGTTAAGAATTAATCTTCCAATGCAGGGGACACAGGTTCGATCCCTGGTTAAGGAACTAAAATATCCCACATGTGGCGGGGCAACTAAGCCTGCTCGGTGCAAATGGAGAAGCCCACGCACTGCAACGAAGACTCAGTGCAGACTAAATAAATACATAAAGTAAGATAAAATCCTGATGAAGAATTCAGACAGCTCGACCAGACTCAGATCACTCACGAGCCCTGTAGCTAGAAAGAAAGAGTGCTGGAGACCTTAGCCCCCAGTAGCCCTACAAGAGAGTGTATGAAAACCAGTTCTCCCAAAAACACAAGAAAGCACTGTTCCCAGAAGCAGAAAGGGGTGGCTGGGCAGACAGGAAGCTACTGTGGGAAGAAGTTGGATGAGGTTGTCACTGTTGGAGGCTCACCAGGAAGAGCCCTTGTCTCTGTTCGGAAGAAGCTCCTCTGTCTTGTCATCAACCTTTCTATAGTGCCGAGTGGTAACTGACCTTCTGTGCTTGATGGGCACAACTCCAGGAGGTCACTTTGCGCCAGTCCAAACATGTAAGCTTTAAAACTTGTATTCAGGGAATTCCATGGCAGTCCAGTGCTTAGGACTCTGTGCTCCCACTGCCAGTGCCCAGGTTCCATTCTTGGTTGAGGAACTAAGATCCTGCAAGCCACATAATGCAGCCAAAAAAAAAAAAAAAACCCACACTATACACAGATGGAAACCACATCAATACATTGCTGGGTGTAGACTCTCAGAAAACAGTTTGGCAATTTCTCAAAATGTTAAACATAGTTACTAGTTACTATATGACCCCAGAACTCCACTCCTGAGTATATTCCCAAGAGAACTGAAAACAAGTCCACACAAAAGCTTGTCCATGAGTGTTCATAGCAGCATTATTCATAATAGCCAAAAAAGCCCATCAACTGATAAGTGAATAAACAAAATGTAGCATATGCATACAATAGTGTATTGGTATTCAATCATAAAAAGGAATGAAACACTGCTATATGCTACAATATGGATGAACTTTGAAAACATTATGCAAAGTGAAAGACCCAGACATAACAGCCTAGTATTGTATCACTCCTTTTATTTATTTTAAATTATAGTTGCTAATGGGCTTCCCAGGTGGCACAGTGGTAAAGAATCTGCCTGCAACGCAGGAGACACAGGAGATGCGGATTCAATCTCTGGGTCAGGAAGATCCCCTGGAGGAGGAAATGGCAATCCACTCCAGGATTCTTGCTTGGAAAATCCCATGGACAGAGGAGCCTGGCAGGCTACAGTCTCTGGGGTCACAGAGTCAGACACGGCTTAGCGACTGAGCATGAACGTACACATAGTTGCTAATACAGTATTATATGTTACAGGTGTGCAATATAGTGAGTGATCCACTTAAAATTATTATTAAATATTGGCTATAGTCCCTGTGTTGTGCAATATATTCTTGAAGCTTATTTTTGTATCATTCCTTTTATGTATTTTTAACATTTTAATTATGCATTTATTCATTGGCTTCACTGGGTCTTTGTTGTGGCACACACGCTTAGTTGCCCTGTGGCACGTGGAACCTTCCTGGGTCAGGGACTGAAACTATGTCCCTTGCATTGGCAGGCAGATTTTTAACCACTGGACCACTAGAAAAGTCCTGTATCATTCCTTTTAAATGAAATGTCTAGAACAGGCAAATCCCTAGAGAGAGAAAATAGATTACTTGTGGCCAAGAGCTGGGGTGATGGAAAATGTGACGTGATTGCTAATGGGTACAGGTTTCTTTTGGGGGTAATCTAACATTCTGGAACTAGAATGGTGGAAGCACAACGCTATGAATAAAACCACTCTGAAAGGGTAAACTTTATGATATGTAAATTATATCTCAGTAAAACTTGTTTTTAAAAGGTGTACACAGAGCTTCTGTGTTATAATTGCTGACTTAATGTCTGCCTCTGCTGCTGCTACTGCTAAGTCACTTCAGTCGTGTTCGACTCTGTGCGACCCCGTAGACGGCAGCCCACCAGGCTCCCCCGTCCCTGGGATTCTCCAGGCAAGAACACTGGAGTGGGTTGCCATTTCCTTCTCCAATGCATGAAAATGAAAAGTGAAAGGGAAGTCGCTCAATCATTTCCGACTCTTAGCGACCCCATGGACTGCAGCCTACCAGGCTCCTCCGTCCATGGGATTTTCCAGGCAAGAGTACTGGAGTGGGGTGCCATTGCCTCCTCCAATGTCTGCCTGTACCAACTGTAAATTCTGTGGGGAGGGTGCCTGGATCGTCCGTATTCCCAGCAGTAGGAGGTAGTACCTAGAACAACAATGGGCTTCCCAGGTGTCACCAGTGGTAAAGAATCCACATGTCAACGCAGGAGACAATGGAGACTTGAGTTCCATCCCAGGGTCAGAAAGATCCCCTGGAGAAGGAAACGGCAACCCACTCCAGTATTCTTGCCTGGAAAATCCCATGGACAAGAGGATCCTGGCGGGCTACAATCCATGGTATCGCAAAGAGTCAGACACAACTGACCACTCACGTGTTGTGTTGTGTTCTGGCACAATTGGCTCAGAGGGTAAAGCATCTGCCTGCAAAGCAGGAAACCTGGGTTCAATTCCTGGGTTGGTAAGATCCCCTGGAGAAGGAAATAGCAACCCACTCCAGTACCCTTGCCTGGAAAATCCCATGGACCGAGAAGCCTGGTAAACCTACAGTCCATGGGGTCGCGAGGAGTCGAACACGACTGAGCGACTTGACTTTCACTTTCAAGAATTATTTGATGAATGGGTTACTGAATGAATGGGGCCAGCTTAAAAAGCACCTCATTTTGGAAACTTCTCCCCATCTGTGCTCCCAAAGAGCCACCTCCAATTCTTTTTCATGAAAGGACAGACTCAGGTTGGAAAGAGTCTCTAGTTTACCGTCACAATTTCTGGAGCCAGCATCCCATGCCATATGCCCTTCGGCCACTGCAGCTACAGCCCTTCATTCTTAGGGCTGGTTTTAAGGTCTCTTTCATCCACACCTGGAAATCTGTCTTCCTCCTGAGCTCGGCTATGTATTTAAGCTTTCTTTCTTTCTTTCTTTTTTTTTCTCCTAAGCTCTCCTATTTATTTTTTTGTTTTTGGCTTATGAGATTTTAGCTCCCCAACCAGGGATCAAACCCAGCCCCTGGGCAGAGTCCTAACCACTGGACCATCAGGGAATGCCCTCAGCTTTTTTTTCTTAGAAGGTTTTATCTTGTGTTTCTGTATTTTCTATGTTGGCTCAATCCATCATACCAGAACCAGAAATCCCAAAAGATTTCTACAAGCTTGTTCATGACCCCAAACTTGCTCTGCTGGGTTACAACACTGTATATTTTCTGTCCAAGTTTTGAGAAAGGTCACAGCAAGAATACCTGTCTATGTTGTTGTTGTTTGTTTGTTTGTTAATTATTTTTAAAACAATTTTATTTATTTTTGGCTGCACGGGATCTTCATTTCTACACATGGGCTCTCTCTTAGTTGCAGCAGGCGGGGACCACTCTCTAGTTGCTGTGCACGGGCTTCTAAGTGCAGTGGCCTCTCCCACTGCAGAGTACGGGCTCCAGGCTCACAGGCTTCCGCAGCTGTGACACGTGGGCTTAGTAGCTGTGGTTCCTGGGCTCTAGAGCACAGGTTCAACAGTTGTGGTGCACGGGCTTAGCTGCTCCGGGGCACGTGGGATCATCCTGGATCAGGGATCAAACCCGTCTCTTTCACTACAGGTAGATCTTTCACCACTGAGCCACCAGGGAAGCCCTGGGACAGTTCTTAAACTGAAGACTCTCTCGGGAGGCAGGATCATCTCACAGGGTGCTGGCGCTGTGCTGAGACCCTTGTTAGGGCAGCCTGTCCAAGTTTTGAGAAAGGTCACAGCAAGGATACCGAGGGACCCTTTAGGTGTGGCAGTAGCTGGCTAGAAATCTTTTTTTTTGGTTGTGCCCCACAGCTTCTGGGTTTTAGCTCCCCGACCAAAGATCCAGCCTGTGCCTTCATCAGTGAAAGCACAGAGTCCTAGCCACTGGACCACCACGGGATTCCCTAGGAATCTTTTTATAGCAGGGTCTGTGAAATCCCAGGCTTCCCAGTGTCCTTTGAGAAAATCCCACTCACAGCGAATATCCTACTGAGATCGGATGGATGTGCCATTTTTCTTTCAAGGGATAATGAATTCTGATATCATTTCATTATGGCTGGTACAGAGGAAATGCTCTTTCTTACACACTGGATAAAGGACTTCCCTGGTGGTCCAGTGGTTAAGACTTCATCTTCCAATGTAGGGGGCAGGATTCAAACCCTGGCTGGGAGCTAAAATACCGCATGCCTCATGGCCGAAAAACCAGAACACAAACAACAGAAACTATATTGTAACAAATTCAATAGAGACTTTAAAAATCACCCACATCAAAAAGTATATTAAAGAAAATAAATACTAGATGAGGAGTGGACTAGAAATCATGCTATGTGCACAGATGACCTGCCGACCCACCAAAGATGCTGTCCACTAAGCACACATCTACACGCCCAGCACTGTGTTGGCTTCTTGATATGTTATATATTTTCATAAGCTTGATGCAAGGTAGGTATCATTAGCCGCAATTTCCATGAGAAAGAAGTAAGTCTCAGAGGGCTAAGTACCTGGCCCAATAACTGTACGAGGTAAACCTTCAATTAGTACCTACGCCCATCTGGTTTACGCATTCCCACCTTTCCACCAGGCGATGTGGCTTCCTTCTGAGAAAATATCTCTCAATTTGACATGGAAGCTCTGTTTTTTCCCCCAGAATGGATGGATTATTCACCAACCCTCCTCTTCCATCTACCCTCTGCAAGTAACCAAGTTTCAGGGTCCTTTCCTGCTCCCGCTTCACTGTAAAAAACAATATAGCCCTGTGATATGAGGCAGGCTGGAGTGCTGTGCTAAATTGCCTCAGTCGTGTCCGACTCTTTGCGACACTATGGACTGTAGCCCACCAGACTCCTCTGTCCATGGGATTCTCCAGGCAAGAATACTGAAATGGGTTGCCATGCTCTCCTCCAGGGGATCTTCCAACCCAGGGATTGAACCCATGTCTCCTGTGTCTCCTGCACTGCAAGCTAATTCTTTACTGCTGAGCTACAGGGGTAACTGCTGAGCTACTGGGGAAGCCCTGTGGTAGGCAGGACCCAGGATTAAATGCTGAACTCTGATGAAATTCCATCTGCTCACTGCCATCCCAGACACCGCCCTACGGCACCCTGAGGCGCCCCTGATGAGATCCTTGCTTCCAAGATCCATGAACCCAGCATGGCCACCCTGACCACCCAGTCTAAGCATGGCCCCAGAGCTCCAGTAGGAACCCTGATGTTGGCGACTTGCTCCTCCCCTGCCATCTTCTTCTCAAGTTCTTAACCTGTATGTAATTCTGATGGCAACATTTGATGTAGGAACTATTGTTATCTATGTTTTACAGATAAGGAAACTGAGGCTCAGAGAGGCTAAATAAACTGCCAAAAATCACATAGCTAGTAAGTTGCCAAACTGGGATTCAAGCTCTAGCAGGCTAGCTCCCTGATCCATGCTCCTAGCTCCTGTGCTATGAGCTAATACACATACATAGAATTGAGACTTCTCTTTCTTTAGCATTTACCCCTATATGACATAATATGTGGGCTTACCAGGTGGCGCTAGTGGTAAAGAATCTGCCTGCCTGTGCAGGAGACCTAAAAGACTTGGGTTTGATCCCTGGGTCGGGAAGATCCCTCGGAGGAGGGCATGGCAACTCACTCCAATATTCTCACTTGGAGAATCCCATGGACAGAGAAGCATGGCAGGTTATAGCCCATAGGTTCGCACAGAGTCGGACACGACTGAAGAGATTTAACATGCACACACACATGACATAATATGTATTATTTTTAAAAAATCTTTTTTTATGTCTATCTCTCCCACTAGAATATAAGGCCCCCAAAGGCAGATATCTTCTGCTTTGTTAGCTACTGCATCAGAATCTCAAACAGGACCTGACCACAGAGCAGGTATGCAGTAAGTATACATTTGGAATGAACAAATGAATGTATGAGCATGAAAAAATGTTAGCTATATTTGCACAAGCTACCAGCCTACAGCAAATATCTTTTTTCAAATAAAAGAGAAGTTCTCCCCACCAGAGATTACTTTTTTTCACCACCTGGGAACAAAAGGCAAAAACTCAAGAAAGCCTTTACCATAGCATCTGACCTTTCTGCCTTTGGCACACCTCTCTCAAGTCCCCTGTTTTCCCAAGGATGTCAGTGTCCTTTTAGACGGCCACGAAACTCCCCTGACTAGTTGTCCCATATCTTCCTCAACTGTGATGACCTTTGCTGCCATTCTACCTCAACAGCCGACAGGAGTGGTCCTTGTGGTCCTTTTGAATGCCCAGGTTTCTAACATCTTAAACACCTATATTCTGCCCTTTGTTCTTCCCTGTCGCGTCAGATTGCATTTTCCAAGATGGCGGCAAACAGATCTCCCGAAATGCTCTTTTGCAACGTGATATTGGCCCTGCTCCCATCCAGAGTTTGGGGTGATGTTCCTTCCCCTTAAATCGGAGAGAGTCTAACTGTGGCAGAAATGATACTCTGTATCTTTTGAGACCAGACCATAAACAACTTCTCCGTGGTCTTCTTGAGGTGCTTGCTGGTTGAAGCCAGTCACCATGCTGTGAGGAAGCCCAGGCCACACAGAGATGCCAACAGCCTCAGGTCTCAACTGACCGCCAACATCAGTCACCAGACATGGGACTGAAGAAGCCTTTATGATAACTCCAGCCCCAGCCATAGCAACAGCATCAGAGACCCACATACGAACCACCTAACAGAATCCAGTTGTAAAAAAAAAAAAGAGAGATTATTGTGTTAAGCCTCTAAAGTTTTCAAGTGATATATTATGAAGTAAGAATAATTGAAACACCCTTCTCTCCTTCTAGCTCTTCGATTCTCTCACTCACCAAACCTAGTCTCTCCATAGAGACCTGCTGTGTCTTAATCAATGTTTTCCCCATAGTCCCCAGCACGAGAAAGGTTGGGACATCTCCCTGATGTCCAACCAATGTTCATGCCAATTTCAAGATCACTTTTTCATCCTGCTGGGTTAACCTGTGTATCTGTGTGTTCTCCCACATTCTATCACCTTGAATACTCAATCTATGTGACTGTAGAAGGCCCTGGCTTTACAGGGTCTTTCTCTAAGAATTTCTGAGATTCTTTAAAGGGGATCATGTGCCACCCATAAAGAGATGAGTTAATTTCTCATAAGCTGCACTCCAGTCAGCAGTGAAGCCAAATACAAGTTGCACCTGACCCTCCTTACACACCACACCACACTTTCTCTTCTTTTTTATTTATTTATTTTTTTCCTGCATCACGCCTCATGTGGGATCTTAGTTCCTTAACCGGGGATGGAACCCTCACCCCCTGCAGTGGAAGCACGGAGTCTTAACCACTGCACCACCAACAGGTTTCCACACACTTCTCTTGCATTTGTTTTCTACACTATATGAGGATGAGAACACATTTGAGCTAATCAACATGCATGCTTTTGGTTTAAAGGAAAACATAATAAATAAACCCATACCAAGTTGCCAAATTCCTAGTAGGATTGAAACCTAGCCCCTCTAAAAGTGAGTTCCCTTAATGAGTCTATGACTAATCTGTCTCCAAAACTTTATTCCCTTTCTTGTCCCCTCTGACCTCAATCCTCTGCTAACTGAACACTCATCAGTGTCAGATGACAAGAATGAAAGTGTTAGTTGCTCAGTCATGTCTGACTCTTGGTGACCCATGGACTTTAGTCTGCCACGCTTCTCAGTCCATGGAATTCTCCAGGCAAGAATACTGGAGTGGGCAGCCATTCTCTTCTTCAGGGGGTCTTCCCAACCCAGGGATCGAACCCAGGTCTCACATGTTGAAGGCAGATTTCTTACCATCTGAGCCACCAGGGAAGCCCGATGACAAGAATGGCAATTGTCAATAACATCGTTAATGTGCTAAAATTGCTCTTATAGATATCATCTTAACATACAAACTCGGGTTGGTTCTGCAGAACAAGATAACCTAATGGGCCCCCCAAGTCACAGACCACTTGGCCAGAGAATCATAAATCAGAGATATCCTGACTTCCAAAAATACTATTAAGAAATGTCACAGAAAGCAACCAACTGAACCAGCTTTATTTGTGAAACAAGGAAATAAAGGCTTACTTTTCTTAAAAGAAAGGAAAGACAGAAAGAAAGAAAGCTCACAGAAAATTGCTGTAACCACTAAGGAAAGTAGTATGGAGGGTTCCTTTAAAAACTAAAAATAGAGTTACCATATGATCCAGCAATCCACTCCTGGGCATATTTCCAGAAATGATGAAAACTTTAATTCAAAAAGATACATGCACACCAATGTTCATCGCAGCACTGTTTACACTAGCCAAGACAAACAACCCAAGTGCCCATCAATAGATGATCGATGAAAAAAAAACAGATGATTGGTTTAAGAAGATGTCTCACACACACACACACACACACACACACAGGAATATTACTCAGCCATAAAAATTAATGAAACACTGCCATTTTCAGCATGTGGATGGATTTAGAGAATATACTAAATGAAGTAAGTCAGACAGACAGAGATACATATTATAAGATATCACTTATATGTAGAATATAAAAAATAACACAAATACAAAATAGAAGCACATTCAGACATAGGAAACAAACATATGGTTACCAAAGGGGGAAAGATGGGAGAGGGATAAATTAGGAGAATGGGATTAAGAGATATAAACTATTACACATGAAATAGATAAGTAACAAGCATTTGGCATGTAGCACTGGGTCTGTATTCAGTATCTCATAATAACCTATAGTGGAAAATAACCTGATATATATATATAAAATAACCTGATATATGTAGGTAACTGAGTCATTTTGCTGTACACCTGAAACTAACACAATACTATAGATCAACTATACATCAGTTTTTAAAATGTCACAGAAATGTCACAAGATGATGATTAATTCCAGCCTCTTTGTTTTTCCCCTTTTAAAATCCCCAGTCTCACAGCCCAGGATGGAGTGGATCTGAGGCTGTTCCCATCTCCTTGCCTGATGCCGTGTAACTGCAGTAATTCCTTACTTTACTGCAAACTTCCATAGGCAGTTTGGCTTTCTGCATAAGCCTTTTGCTTGGTTTCAGGATTGCTGCTGCTGCTAAGTCACTTCAGTCATGTCCAACTCTGTGCGACCCCATAGACGGCAGCCCACCAGGCTCCCCTGTCCCTGGGATTCTCCAGGCAAGAACACTGGAGCGGGTTGCCATTTCCTTCTCCAATGCAGGAAAGTGAACAGCGTAAGTGAAGTCGTTCAGTCGTGTCCGACCCTCAGCGATCCCATGGACTGCAGCCTTCCAGGCTCCTCCGTCCATGGGATTTTCCAGGCAAGAGTACTGGAATGGGGTGCCTTAGGTGTTAAAAAACAGTTGCCTTCAATGATAACTCTATAAGTGTTCATCATTTTGTATATTTTAAAACTTCTTAATTAGAGGCTTTCCAAAATACTCTGTGACACTCAACAATTCAGAAGAAGCTCAAGAATAAATTATTCAAAAATAATTAACTAAAAGTGTTAATGTGTTAGTTGCTCGGTCATGTCCAACTCTTTGTGACCCCATGGACTATAGCCCACCAGGCTCCTCTGTCCACGGGGATTCTCCAGGCAAGAATACTGGAGTGGATTGCCATTCCTTTCTCCAGGGAGTCTTCCCGACCCAGGGATCGAGCCTGGGTCTCCCGCATTGCAGGCAGATTCTTTACCATCTTAGCCACCAGGGAAGTCCCACAAAAGGCTTTACCTTCTCTCATAATTTAAGTTGGCAAGCTTTTCTTGCTGGTATAGAAAATAATTTTTTAGAAGAAGCCTCTACGTGTTAGGAACAAGGCTTCTAGCAATCTTTTGGCCATGAGTCACACACAGCACAAGGAAAACCTTCTGTTTTATATAAGAAATACATTTCACAAAAGCATATTGAACAAAGACATATTAAAATTTTTTTTTTAGTTCAGATCAGATCAGTCGCTCAGTTGTGTCCGACTCTTTGCAACCCCATGAATCACAACACACCAGGGCCTCCCTGTCCATCACCAACTCCCGGAGTTCACTCAGACCCACGTCCATCGAGTCAGTGATGCCATCCAGCCATCTCATCCTCTGTTGTCCCCTTCTCCTCCTGCCCCCAATCCCTCCCAGCATCAGAGTCTTTTCCAATGAGTCAACTCTTTGCATGAGGTGGCCAAAGTACTGGAGTTTCAGCTTTAGCATCATTCCCTCCAAAGAAATCCCAGGGCTGATCTCCTTCAGAATGGACTGCTTGGATCTCCTTGCAGTCCAAGGGACTCTCAAGAGTCTTCTCCAACACCACAGTTCAAAAGCATCAATTCTTCGGCGCTCAGCCATCTTCACAGTCCAACTCTCACATCCATACATGACCACTGGAAAAACCATAGCCTTGACTGGATGAACCGTTGTTGGCAAAGTAATGTCTCTGCTTTTCAATATGCTATCTAGGTTGGTCATAACTTTCCTTCCAAGGAGTAAGCATCTTTTAATTTCATGGCTGCAGTCACCATCTGCAGTGATTTTGGAGCCCCGAAAAATAAAGCCTAACACTGTTTCCACTGTTTCCCCATCTATTTCCCATGAAGTGATGGGACCAGATGCCACGATCTTCGTTTTCTGAATGTTGAGCTTTAAGCCAACTTTTTCACTCTCCACTTTCACTTTCATCAAGAGGCTTTTTAGTTCCTCTTCACTTTCTGCCATAAGGGTGGTGTCATCTGCATATCTGAGCTTGTTGATATTTCTCCCGGCAATCTTGATTTCAGCTTGTGTTTCTTCCAGTCCAGCGTTTCTCATGATGTACTCTGCATATAAGTTAAATAAGCAGGGTGACAATATACAGCCTTGATGTACTCCTTTTCCTATTTGAAACCAGTCTGTTGTTCCATGTCCAGTTCTAACTGTTGCTTCCTGACCTGCATACAGATTTCTCAAGAGGCAGGTCAGGTGGTCTGGTATTCCCATCTCTTGAAGAATTTTCCACAGTTTATTGTGATCCACACAGTCAAAGGCTTTGGCATAGTCAATAAAGCAGAAATAGATGTTTTTCTGGAACTCTCTTGCTTTTTCCATGATCCAGCGGATGTTGGCAATCTGATCTCTGGCTCCTCTGCCTTTTTGAAAACCAGCTTGAACATCAGGAAGTTCACGGTTCACATATTGCTGAAGCCTGGCTTGGAGAATTTTGAGCATTACTTTACCAGTGTGTGAGATGAGTGCAATTGTGCAGTAGTTTGAGCATTCTTTGGCATTGCCTTTCTTTGGGATTGGAATGAAAACTGACCTTTTCCAGTCCTGTGGCCACTGCTGAGTTTTCCAAATTTGCTGACATATTGAGTGCAGCACTTTCACAGCATCATCTTTCAGGATTTGGAATAGCTCAACTGGAATTCTATCACCTCCACTAGCTTTGTTCGTAATGATGTTTTCTAAGGCCCACTTGACTTCACATTCCAGGATGTCTGGCTCTAGGTCAGTGATCACACCATCGTGATTATCTGGGTCATGAAGATCTTTTTTGTACAGTTCTTCTGTGTATTCTTGCCATCTCTTCTTAATATCTTCTGCTTCTGTTAGGTCCATACCACTTCTGTCCTTTATCGAGCCCATCTTTGCATGAAATGTTCCTTAGGTACCTCTGATTTTCTTGAAGAGATCTCTAGTCTTTCCCATTCTGTTGTTTTCCTCTATGTCTTTGCATTGATGGCTGAAGAAGGCTTTCTTATCTCTTCTTGCTATTCTTTGGAACTCTGCATTCAGATGTTTATATCTTTCCTTTTCTCCTTTGCTTTTCGCTTCTCTTCTTTTCACAGCTATTTGTAAGGCCTCCCCAGACAGCCATTTTGCTTTTTTGCATTTCTTTTCCATGGGGATGGTCTTGATCCCTGTCTCTTGTACAATGTCACGAGCCTCATTCCATAGTTCATCAGGCACTCTATCTATCAGATCTAGTCCCTTAAATCTATTTCTCACTTCCACTGTATAATCATAAGGGATTTGATTTAGGTCATACCTGAACGGTCTAGTGGTTTTCCCTACTTTCTTCAATTTAAGTCTGAATTTGGCAATAAGGAGTTCATGGTCTGAGCCACAGTCAGCTCCTGGTCTTGTTTTTGCTGACTGTATAGAGCTTCTCCATCTTTGGCTGCAAAGAATATAATCAATCTGATATCGGTGTTGACCATCTGGTGATGTCCATGTATAGAGTCTTCTCTTGTGTTGTTGGAAGAGGGTGTTTGTTATGACCAGTGCATTTTCTTGGCAAAACTCTATTAGTCTTTGCCCTGCTTCATTCCGTATTCCAAGGCCAAATTTGCCTGTTACTCCAGGTGTTTCTTGACTTCCTACTTTTGCATTCCAGTCCCCTATAATGAAAAGGACATCTTTTTTGGGGTGTTAGTTCTAAAAGGTCTTGTAGGTCTTCATAGAACCGTTCAACTTCAGCTTCTTCAGCATTACTGGTTGGGGCATAGACTTGGATTACTGTGATATTGAATGGTTTGCCTTGGAAACGAACAGAGATCATTCTGTCATTTTTGAGATTGCATCCAAGTACTGCATTTTGGACTCTTTTGTTGACCATGATGGCTACTCCATTTCTTCTGAGGGATTCCTGCCCACAGTAGTAGATATAATGGTCATCTGAGTTAAATTCACCCATTCCAGTCCATTTCAGTTTGCTGATTCCTAGAATGTCGACATTCACTTTTGCCATCTCTTGTTTGACCACTTCCAATTTGCCTTGATTCATGGACCTGACGTTCCAGGTTCCTATGCAATATTGCTCTTTACAGCATCGGACCTTGCTACTATCAACAGTCACATCCACAGCTGGGTATTCTTTTTGCTTTGGCTCATCCCTTCATTCTTTCTGGAGTTATTTCTCCACTGATCTCCAGTAGCATATTGGGCACCTACTGACCTGGGGAGTTCCTCATTCAGTATCCTATCATTTTGCCTTTTCATACTGTTCATGGGGTTCTCAAGGCAAGAATACTTAGTTTTGGCTTATTTGCTTTGTGGCATGTGAGATCTTAGTTCCCTGACCAGGGACTGAATCCATGTTCCCTGCATTAGTAGGCAGATTCTCAACCCTTGGATGACCAGGAAAGCCCCAAAGGCACATTCTGAACATCGGATGAATTGGTCTGGGATAAGGGCAGAAAGGCAGTATTGCATGGGTTGAACACATGGGTTGGAATCATAGCTCTAACTTATCAAGCTGGGTGTACCTGAGAAGGTACATAACCTCCCTCTGCCTCAGAATCTTCATCTATAAAACAGGGATAGTGGGACTTCTCTGGTAGTCCTGTGATTAAGACACCGTACTTCCACTGCAGGGGTGAGGTTCAATCCCTGGTGGAGGGATTAGGATCCCACAAGCTGTGCAGCTCAGCCAAGAAAATAAATTTGAAATATGGATAGCAATAGTACCTGCCTCAAAAGGTTTGGGGAGGATTAAACGTATGGTGCCTGGCACATAGTAAGTGCCCAGCAAATACTAACCAGGTGTGCATGTGCTGGGTCGCTTCAGTTGTATCTGACTCTCTGGGCCCTGTGTACTGCAGCCTGCCAGGCTCCTCTGTCCATGGGATTCTCCAGGCAAGAATAATGCAGTATGTTGCCTGTGCCCTCCTCCAGGGGATCTTCCCGACCCAGGGATCGAACCCACATCTCTTACGTCTACCTGCATTGGAAGATGGGTGTTTTTTTTTTTTTTTTTTACCACTAGCACCGCCTGGGAAGTCCAAATGCTACCTATTGTCATCTTAATCCTCATCTCTATGGATAAAAGAAAAATAAAGCATTCGATGAAATTTAATTCTTCCAGAAGTGATGGCTTAAAATACACTGATATTTGAAAACTAAAATGATCATTTTGGGTAAATGCTATCCAAAATCTTGCTGATCTATATTTCAATAACTCCATGAAGCACATAAATTTGTGTAGTTACTTAGAAGAACATTGAACAACGATTTATTTATTTATTTTTTGGACCACACTGAAGGTCTTGTGAGATCTTAGCTCCCTGATCAGGGGTTGAACACGTGCCCCTGGCAGTGAAAGCTTGGAGTCCGAACCACTGGACCACCAGGGAATTCCCTTAACAACTAATACAAAGTTCAAATTCCTAGGCTTTGCTTCTTCTCAGATTCCCAGCAGAGACCTAGGAATGTATATCTTTGTCAAATCCCCTAGGTGATCCTTACAATCAGGCAAATTGAGGGAGTTACATTGATTGAAGGGTTAGTGATTGCATGATTTTCCTGGAGAGGCTCATTAGGAAGGCCTACCTTGAATGTTCTCCAAGTTAAATAATGTTGGACACAGAGTAGCTGTTTTCAAATTCTAATGTGCTTAGGAAGCACCTAGAAAGGGACTTCCCTGAGTGGTCCAGTGGCTAAGACTTTGTGCTCCCAATGCAGGGGGCCCAGGATCCATCCCTGATCAGGGAACTAGATCGCATGGGCTGCAACCAAAAGGTTCCATGTGTTGCCACTAAAGATCCTGTGTGCTGCAACTAAGACCTGGCACAGCCAAATTAAAAAAAATTAAGAGAAAATAAAACAGAACTTAAAAACAGAACCACCTGGAGAGTTGTTAAAAATTCAGATTCCTGATCCTACCACCAAAAGAATCAGATTCAGAGATCTGGGTGGCACTCAGGAATCTACATTTGTTTCAACCAGCCCTTCCCTTCCAGGGTTAGTCTTTGAGAAGAACTCTGGTCATTCACATGCTAGAGAGAAGTCAGACATGTTTTAAAAGAAAAAGTCTGACTTTGCTGTGTAATTTGAATCTCTCAGACCTCATCAACATGTGCAAGCAAAGCTTTGCTAAATTATAACTTAGCCTTGTGGATTGTGAATGCAAGATGAGTGTGCAATAACCAGTTCTCCTCCTAGCTACACCTGAAGATAAAAAAATGTGTCTTCATGTATGCATGTGTTGTCTTTTTATTCACGGCACTGACAGCTCAAATCTCAGCTCTATGACTTAAAGAGGGGGGCGGGGGGGCAGGGGGGCAAGTTACTGTTACTTATCTATTGCTACATCACAGTTCAGTTCAGTTTAGTTCAGTCACTCAGTCGTGTCCGACTCTTTGCGACCCCATGAATCACAGCACACCAGGCCTCCCTGTCCATCACCAACTCCTGGAGTTCACTCAGACTCACATCCATCGAGTCAGTGATGCCATCCAGCTATCTCATCCTCTGTCGTCCCTTTCTCCTCCTGCCCCCAATCACTCCCAGCATCAGAGTCTTTACCAATGAGTCAACTCTTCGCATGAGGTGGCCAAAGTACTGGAGTTTCAGCTTTAGCATCATTCCCTCCAAAGAAATCCCAGGGCTGATCTCCTTCAGAATGGACTGCTTGGATCTCCTTGCAGTCCAAGGGACTCTCAAGAGTCTTCTCCAACACCACAGTTCAAAAGCATCAATTCTTCAGCGCTCAGCCTTCTTCACAGTCCAACTCTCACATCCATACATGACCACTGGAAAAACCATAACCTTGACTAGATGAACCTTTGTTGGCAAAGTAATGTCTCTGCTTTTCAATATGCTATCTAGGTTGGTCATAACTTTCCTTCCAAGGAGTAAGCATCTTTTGATTTCATGGCTGCAGTCACCATCTGCAGTGATTTTGGAGCCCAAAAAATAAAGCCTGACACTGTTTCCACTGTTTCCCCATCTATTTCCCATGAAGTGATGGGACCAGATGCCATGATCTTTGTTTTCTGAATGTTGAGCTTTAAGCCAACTTTTTCACTCTCCTCTTTCACTTTCATCAAAAGGCTTCTCTTCACTTTCTGCCATAAGGGTGGTGTCATCGGCATATCTGAGGTTATTGATATTTCTCCTGGAAATCTTGATTCCAGCTTGTGCTTCTTCCAGTCCAGCGTTTCTTATGATGTACTCTGCATATAAGTTAAATAAGCAGGGTGACAATATACAGCCTTGATGTACTCCTTTTCCTATTTGAAACCAGTCTGTTGTTCTATGTCCAGTTCTAACTGTTGCTTCCTGACCTGCATACAGGTTTCTCAAGAAGCAGGTCAGGTGGTCTGGAATTCCCATCTCTTGAAGAATTTTCCACAGTTTATTGTGATCCACACAGTCAAAGGCTTTGGCATAGTCAATAAGGCAGAAATAGATGTTTTTCTGGAACT
Organism: Bos grunniens; assembly: GCF_055505025.1. Classification (NCBI taxonomy): domain Eukaryota; kingdom Metazoa; phylum Chordata; class Mammalia; order Artiodactyla; family Bovidae; genus Bos; species Bos grunniens. Next base: position 14,990,344 of record NC_141189.1, read on the forward strand.
CTCTTGCTTTTTCCATGATCCAGCGGATGTTGGCAATTTGATCTCTGGTTCCTCTGCCTTTTCTAAACCAGCTTGAACATCTGGAAGTTCATGGTTCACATATTGCTGAAGCCTGGCTTGGAGAATTTTGAGCATTACTTTACTAGTGTGTGAGATGAGTGCAATTGTGCGGTAGTTTGAGCATTCTTTGGCATTGCCTTTCTTTGGGATTGGAGTAAAAACTGACCTTTTCCAGTCCTGTGGCCACTGCTGGAATGGGTGAATTTAACTCAGATGACCATTATATCTACTACTGCGGGCAGGAATCCCTCAGAAGAAATGGAGTAGCCATCATGGTCAACAAAAGAGTCCGAAATGCAGTACTTGGATGCAATCTCAAAAACGACAGAATGGTCTTCTGTTTGTTTCCAAGGCAAACCATTCAATATCACAGTAATCCAAGTCTATGCCCCAACCAGTAACACTGAAGAAGCTGAAGTTGAATGGTTCTATGAAGACCTACAAGACCTTTTAGAACTAACACCCAAAAAAGATGTCCTTTTCATTATAGGGGACTGGAATGCAAAAGTAGGAAGTCAAGAAACACCTGGAGTAACAGGCAAATTTGGCCTTGGAATACAGAATGAAGCAGGGCAAAGACTAATAGAGTTTTGCCAAGAAAATCGCTACATCACAAATTATTCCAAAACTTAGTGGCTTAAAACAGCAACAAACGTTTTGTTATATTTCACAGTTTTTATGGCTTGGGGGTTTGAGAAGGGCTTGGTTGGCTCAGTGTCTCCCCATGTGGTTGAAATTAGAAAACGTTTAGAAGAGGAATAGCAGGGGGAAGAAGCAGCAGGGGCTGGCTGGTATCTCTCACTCTCCCTCTCTTCATGTCATTTCATGACCTCTCTATGAGGTCACTCCATGTGGGTTAGTTTGAGCTTCCCCACAACATGGTAACCTCAAACCACTCCTTCTATGGCAGCTCAGGGCTCCAGGATAAGTGTTCCAGTAAACAAGTTGAAAAGCACACTGCCTTTTGTGATCTAGCCTTAGAAGTCATGCTACCTCATTTTGGCTGCATTCTGAAATTCATTGTTTATTTCCATTTTATATCTATATATGGAGAATCCCCATGGACAGAGGAGCCTTCCATGGGGTCACAAAGAGTTGAACACCACTGAGCGACTAAGCACAGTACATACTATATATATATATATATATATATATGTATCAACTTATTTCAAGTATATATAGATATATATATGATGTATGTATACATCATATATATATATCAACTTGTTTTTTAAAAGAACAAACTTTTTCATGTCTTTACTTACATTAGATGATATAAGCAGATGACATAAAGAGAGAGAGAAAGGAGCAGAAAATAGGGAAATCAGAAAGAGGGGAAAGAGAAGCAGGATGAATTAGGAGATTGGGATTGACACTTATACACTATTGATACTATGTATAAAATAATAAAACTGAGAGCCTACTGTTATAGCACAGAGAACTCTACTCAGTGCTCTGTGGTGACCTAAACCGGAAGTAAATCGAAAAAGAGGGGCTATATGTATCTGCATAACTGGGTACAGTAGAAACAGAAACGACATTGTAAAGCAACTGTGTTGTGGTTTAGTTGCCCAGTCGTGTCTGACTCTGCGAGCCCAGGGACTGCAGAGCTCCAGGCCTTGCTATACTCCAGTATAAATTAATTTAAAAGAAAGAAAAGGAAGAAGAGGAAATAGTTTAAAGCTGATGATATCACTTTCATAGAATTCTAGAGAATTTAGGTAGCAGCACGAAACGTTCAAGTGAGACGATTCAGGGTGTGCTGGTAGCAACATCCACATTCTAAAGAGGCTTAGAATTCCCTTATCAGTGAAGGTAGGGGTGCCCTGCCCTATGGAGGGAGGAATCAGGATCTGGCCAGGGGTGGGCCGCTTAACCTGTCTTTGCCTCAATGTCCTCAAAGGAAGAAGGGAAGGGAGGACTCAGGCATTCGTTCTCAGAAAAAGAAAGAAGAAAGGAATCTCAGAGGTATCTCTAACAATGCTGGGACTTCCCTGGTTGTCCCGTGGCTAAGATTCTGAGTTTTCAATGCAAGAGACCGGATTTGATCCCTGGTCAGGGAACTAGATCCCACATGGTGCAAACTAAGACCAGGCACAACCAAATAAGTAAATAAATACATAATTTTAAAAAATGCTATGGGTCTTCCCTCATGGCTCAGTTGGTAAAGAATCCGCCTGCAATGCAGGAGGCCCAGGTTTGATCCCTGGAAGGGGAAGGTACCCTGAAGAAGGACATGCAACCCACTCCAGTATTCTTGCCTGGGAAATCCCATGAACACAGGAGCCTAGTGGGCTACAGTCCATAGGGTCACAAAGAGTCAGACATGACTTACTGACTAAACCAACCATGGTGTTAGGGGAAGCACACTGATTGAAATCACACACCCTGGCCAGGCACCATAGTAACCATTTGCATGAGTTGTTTTATGACAGGAGATCCTGATAAGGAACTAATAAGCCACCACCAACCGGAAGAGTTTGGGAAAAGTCTAAAGGAGACACCGCATGTCCGTCCACTTCCCAGAATCCCTCTCGCCAGCATCCATCTTGGCTGAGCGATGCATGCGCCACCAGGAAAGACTCTGAATTAGAATGATTGGCCAAAGACCACCCGGAAACTAATCCCATCACCATAAAACCCGACATTGTGAGCCATGCGGCAGAGCAGTTCTCCTGGGTTCCGTTATCCTACTTCTCTCCACCCGGGTGCCCTTTCCCAATAAAGTCTCCTGCTTTGTCAGCACATGTGTCTCCTTGGACAATTCATTTCTGAGTGTTAGACAAGAGCCCGGTTTTGGGCCCTGGAAGGGGTCCTCCTTCCTGCAACAATGGGACAGGAACCCACAAGAAGAGCAAACTGTTAAGTGAGTCAGAGTCCATGCAGAGTGGGAGAGGGGTGGCTGACATTGAGAACCCTGAGTTTCTCCACAGGGTGAAGGTTCAAAAGAGCTTGTAGGTGTCACAGCCGCACACCCTGCCCCTGAATCCGCTCACACCAGCAGCCGTCTGCACAGCCAGCCAGTTAATCTTGTGCCAGCAACTGTGGCCACTTAAGCCTTCTTATTTCATAAGGATGAAAGAAAGAAAAAAAAGAATGTTTTGTTTTTTGGAACAAAGAATTTGTCTCTGAAATTTACAGCTGAGGGGCACTTTCTAGATGACTGATTCCAACCCCTTTGATAGTAAATTTCAGTCAAATGAAATCTAAAAGCAAAACACTTGCTACACTAAAAGGAGTTCTGGTCAATAAAACATTAAGAGAGTGAGGGTTTTTGACAATATTGAATGATGTATTGGTTATTTGCTGCTGCATCACAAATTAGCACCCAAACCTTAAACCTTTAGTAACTTAAAACAGCAATAGTGGGATTTCCCTGGTGATCCAGTGGTTGAGACTCTGTGCTGCCAATGCAGGGGGCATGGGTTTGATCTTTGGTCAGGGAACTAAGAGCCTGCAAGGCGCTGCTGCTGCTGCTGCTAAGTCGCTTCAGTCATGTCCAACTCTGTGCGACCCCATAGATGGCAGCCCACCAGGCTCCTCCATCCTTGGGATTCTCCAGGCAAGAATGCTGGAATGGGTTGCCATTTCCTCCTCCAATGCATGAAAGTGAAAAGTGAAAGTGAAGTAGCTCAGTCATGTCTGACTCTTCGTGACCCCATGGACTGCAGCCTACCAGGCTCCTCCGTCCATGGGATTTTCCAGGCAAGAGTACTGGAGTGGGGTGCCATTGCCTTTTCCACTGCAAGGCACAGGTGTGGCCAAAAACAAAACAGCAACAACAACAACAAAACCCAATAGTTATGGTTTCCCACAGTTTCTCTCAGTCAGGAACCTGGATTTCCAGAAATCCACAGCCCAGTGGGGTCCTCTGTCTTAGAGTTTCTCAAAAGGCTGTACTAAGGTTTCAACCAAAGCTTCAGTCTTATCTGAAGCTTGAACTGGAGAAGGGGCTGCTTCAAAGCTCCATCACATGGGTTTGGCAAGATTCACCTCCTCACTGGTTGTTGAACTGGGAGCCTTAGTTCCTTGATGACTGCTGCTCAGAGGTCAGCCTCAGCTCTGAACTATCTGAGTCTTTCCAGGTGGCAGCTTGCTTCATCTGGGTGAGAAAGCAGAGAGAGGAAGAGAGAGTGTCAGCAAAGGAAAGTGGTAGTGAGATGGAAGTCCCAGTGTTATAAGTAACCTAATCATGAAAGTGACATCTGATCATCTCTGTGTATTCTATTCCTTAGAAACCAGTCGTCAGGGGACTTCCCTGGTGGTGGGACTTCTTATTCCCAATGCAGGGGGCTAGGTTCACTTTTCACTTTCATGCATTGGAGAAGGAAAAGGCAACCCACTCCAGTGTTCTTGCCTGGAGAATCCAAGGAACGGGGGAGCCTGGTGGGCTGCCATCTATGGGATCGCACAGAGTTGGACACGACTGAAGCGACTTAGAAGCAGCAGCAGCAGCAGCAGGTTCAATTCCTAGTCAGGGAACTAGATCCCACATGCCCCAACTAAGACCTGAGGCAATCAAATAAATACATTAAATATTTTAGAAATTCCAGGTTTCTCTGGTGGTTCAATGGTAAAGAATCCACCTGCCAATGCAGGAGATAAGGGTTCGATCCCTGGTCTGGGAGGATCCCACATGCCACGGAGCAACAAAGCCCGCATGCCACAACTACTGAACCTGTGCTCTAGAGCCCGGGAGCTGCAATAAGAAAAGCCGCCGCAGTGAGAAGCCCTGGCACTGCAACTAGAGAGTAGCCCATTCAGCAGTGAAGACTCAACGCAGCCAAAAATAATACATAAATATATATATTTTTAAGTCATAAGGTTCAACTCACATGTCAGAGGAAGATATTACCCAAGGGAAGTGAATACCAAGAGGTGGGGTTATCTGGAGTCATGTCAGAAGCTGCCCACAGATGATGTGTGGAAGGTAGGGAAGGAGTTAGCATCACAGAAATGTAGAATTTTCTGGTTGAAAGGAAAAGGCCCTGTAAATTCCGCCACCCACATGATGCCTGAAGTCCCGATATAGCTTGCTGCCAAGTGGCTTTTCGTTCTACATCTGCACAGTGACATGGTTAGAAATTGTATCCTAGCCATTCTGGGCAAGAAGCCGTCTGCTTGTAATGTTCACCCTTCCCATGCAGGCAACCCATAACCTGTGAAAACGGGGGAAAGGTCAGAAAATACTGTTCTCTTTAAATGACGGCTAACCACTTTCATGAAAGCTGAAAAGTAAATGGTAAATAAAGCTTTGGTCTAATTTTTAAAGTAACCTGGAATATGTAGCATGTTTCTGCAATTATTAGTCCACGTATTTTGACATATAAAACACCAAAGATTTCTGTCAGGAGCTGGACCAATCAGGAAGTTTTAAAGGAAACAGCAGTGGGAGTGCCTAGTACAACCAAACCAGACATCAAAATCTGCAGTTAAAAATTCCAAAACTGAGAAAAGAAATGGATCCAGAGAAAGCCCCAGTGCTTCACTCCTTTGACAGGAAGGATATTTTTTATGTGTGATTCTGAATTTGGCAAGAAGTCTGAACTGTGGCCCAGTGACTCGCAGACAGCATTTCAGAGTTTGCAGCATGCTCCCTGGGAAACTGTCACAGCCAAAGTTATGGCATTGTGTTTGACCCTCCCTTATCCACAAGACCTAGATCAAATGGCTGTTTATAAATGGTAACTCTAGTGTCAAAAGACATATGATTGAAGAAGGTAATTAAGGCTATAAAAAAGTAAGGAAGCCAAGAAGGAAGGAAGGAAGGAAAAAAAGAAGGGGAAAAAAGCTCCCTTTTTGCAAGTATTTCCTCTTTATTGGGGGTGATTACAAAGTTATAGGGGCTGCCCAGGTGGTGCAGCAGTAAAGAATACACCTGCCGATGCAGGAGACCCAAGAGACATGTGTTCAATCCTTGGGTCAGGAAGATCCCCTGGAGTAGAAAATGGCAGCCCACTCCAGCATTCTTGCCTGGAAAATCTCATGGACAGAGGAGCCTGGTGGGCTATAGTCCATGGGGTCGCAAAGTCAGATAAGACTGAGCGACTGAGCATACAGACACACCTACAAACAAGGTTATAGGAATACACTAAGGCCTACCTTAAGGATCACAGCACTGTTTTGAAAGTCTCCGTATTAGAAAACCAATCTCACTAATTATCTCATAAAATGCCAAGATGGAAAGGATCTTGGAGAGTTCCTTGGCGGTCCAGTGGTTAGGAAGTCACATTCTCACTGACAAGGGTCCTGTTTAATCCCTGCTTGGGGAATTAAGATCCCACGTGGAAAGAAACAAAGAAAAGGATCTTGGGGAACTTATCCCTAATTTCAAAGATGAGGAAATCAAGTTCCAAAGAGCTTAATTAATTCACCAAGCAGACAGAGGAGGACTTAGGTCAGTCACTCCACAAGGGGTCACCTATGGGAGACTGTCTCCTCCTAAAGGGAGTAAGTCCCCTTTGCCTCCCGCACGCCCTCCAGCAAGCAGGATTTCTCAACTTCCTGCTTATGCAAACCCTTGAGCAGTGCCAGCTCCTCAACCAAGAGACTCTCCTCTCTGTTTGCCATTGAGGGCAAAGGCTGTGATGGTTCGGCCTGCTCCCAACTCCCTCCTGAGGCCAGAAAACACCTTTGCTGTTCCCAGTTGGGTGAGGAGAGACCAGGCTCCTCGAGAAGGGGCAGAAGTGGACAGGCCAGCCTCAGGGACTATGAGGCCCTGTCTTGGTCCCTCTGAGGGCTGGAGTGGGCAGCAGGGACCAGGGCATCCAGAATGACTCCCCAACACCACAGCCCGCAGGTCCCTGGGGGTCTGACCCAGGAGGCACCTGCCAGTCCTAACTGAGTGCTCCGGGAGGGTGGCCGTGTGAAGTGGGGGCCTCCACGGTGCCCCTCAACTCCACGGTGCCCCCCAACTCCAGCCTCAGCCCCACACAGTGTTGGCATATGGGACAGGAGTAAAAGAGGACAACATTTGTCCGAGGGTCGGTGGGGACAGCTGTGGGCCAGGAAGAGCCCCCAGGCAGAGGCCAAAGCCAAGAGCAGGCAAGGCTCCGGTCAGGCGCCTGCCTAGGGCAGGGCCTGTGCTCCTCCTGCCCGCTCTCTGCACGGAGCACGATTCCTCACATGGGAGGGATCCCATGCCTACCCCTCTTCTCCTGCACGGACTTGTGTCACCTTGTGTCAACCTGTGTTTTTCCTTGCACTTCCATCTGAAAAGAACTCATTCCCTTAAAAAAAAAAAAAGGAGGGGGCAAAGGTCACTTTCTTCTTGAAGTAAAAGAGAATATTCAAATGCTACTACTCTGGGGGGATGTCCCTGGTGTTTCAGTGATTACTACTCTGAGCTTACACTTCTGGGGGTATGGGTTTAATCCCTGGTCAGGGAACTAAGATCCCTCATGCCACGTGGTATGGCCAAAAATAAATAAATACCACCATATATACAAATATATATATACACACATATATATATTTGTTTTGTTTTGTTTTAATTTGGCTGCACCAGGTCTTAGCTGCAGCATGTGGGATCTAGTTAGTTCCCTGACCAGGAACTGAACCCAGGTCACCTGCATGGGGAGAGCAGAGTCTTAGCCACTGGACCATGAGAGAAGTCCCAGTACCACTATTTAAATATTTATTTATTTATTTAATTTATTTCTCTTTGGCCATGTTGGGCCTTCACTGCTGCGAGTGGGCTTTCTCTAGTTTCAGCAAGCCGGGGCTGCTTTTTGTTGCGGTGCACAGGCTTCCTATTGTGGTGGCTTCTCTTGCTGCAGAGCACGGGCTCCAAGGCAGGCGGGCTTAAGTAGTCGCAGCTTGTGGGCTCTAGAGCACAGGCTCAGTAGCTGTGGCGCACCCCCTTAGTCACCCAGAGGCATGCGGGATCTTCCCAGACCAGGGGTTGAACCTGTGTCCCTGCATTGCAAGGTGGATTCTTAACCAGTAAGCCACCAGTGTTAGTTGCTCAGTTGTGTCCAATTCTTCACAACCCCATGGACCGTAGCCAGCCAGGTCCTCTGTCCATGGGATTCTCCAGGCAAGAATACTGGAGTGGGTTGCCATTCCCTTCTCCAGGGGATCTTCCCAACCCAGTGATTGAACTCCGATCTCCTACATTGTGGGCAGATTCTTTCCCATCTGAGCCACCAGGGAAGTCCATACCACTATTTAAACAAACAAACAAATGCTACAAATCTGTAGAAGAATTCACTGGCCAACAGGCAGGGAACAGACGAGAAAGATCTTCAATGTTAATGCTACTTGAAGGTTGAAATAATTCGTCTGCTTCTCTATACATTTTCTCTCAGCTCAAATGAAACCTAACCTTTACCTCTAGATGCAAAATTAAAAAACAAAAGCACTGAAATGCAAGACAACACATTGAAAAGACCAAAGAGTCAAAGGAAGCCAGTTGTTTCTAGAGGGGTCCAGTGAAATCTGGGGCTAGACAGGAAAGGAGAAAGTGGAGGGTGAAGAGGACATTTCAAGAGATGAACAGGTTTGTTTCTTTTTTTTTTTAATCAGAAATAGTGTTATTGGACTCTCCTCCATTAAAATATTACATGGAAATAAGATTAATATCTATTCCCTACAGTTCCCAGAATACCAAAAAAGTGGGAAGAGAAGGATGGGAAAGGAGGTTAGAAAAAGAAGGAGGGCTTGAGGGAGAACTAGGGAAATCCTCCAGAAAGTTAGGGGCAGGTGCAAGCCCTTGCTTCACTGCTCTCCGCTCCAAGCCTTTCCCCCCCCTCCCCAATTTGGCTGCACTGAGTCTTAGTTGCAGCAAGCGGGTTCTTTAGTTGTAGTGTGTGGGATCCAGTTCCCTGACCAGGGATGGAACCTGCCCTGAGCCCCCCCACCCCACCCCCCGACCTGCATTGGGAGCTCAGAGTCTTAGTCACTGGACTACCAAGAAATTCCCCTTTCCTCCACTTCTATATTAGCACCAGAAGGGATTCCAAGCCTTCTTTTGGCTTATCTCTCATATCCCTCAATCCATGCTTGTTCCTCAAGTATTTAGCTAGGGAAGAAAGCTATGAGCTAGTACAATCTGCTCCCTCACCACCTCTGGAATTTTCCCCTTGGAAATAGGACACAATAAAGTCAGACAATGAAAGCATTCACTCCAGGGCAACCCAGGGTGCCTTTGTTCTGGTGAACCAGAATGAAGCTTTACTAAGTATGTCAGGGAGCAACTTAAAGTGGAAATGGAATATGATTTTCCACTTGGAGATAGAATAAAACACATTAGCAAGAGCTTTGGGATCTAAGAACATCCAGTGAGTTACAAAGGATCATTTTCATTCTGGTCCAATGAGACTGAGGTAAGTCAGTAACAATTCAAGTTTAAGAAAAATGCCAACATGTTTATTGAGGTATGATTGACATATAGACAGCTGTATATATTTAACACATACAACTCAATGTGTTTTGGAGTAAAACTGTGTCCTCTTTTGCATCATATTGTGCTTGGAATGCTTAATCATTTAGACACACAGAAACAATATCTGAATCATTTAAAAGGCAAAGCAAGATAACACTGCTGCTGCTGCTGCTAAGTCACTTCAGTCGTGTCCGACTCTGTGTGACCCCATAGACAGCAGCCCACCAGGCTCCCCCGTCCCTGGGATTCTCCAGGCAAGAACACTGGAGTGGGTTGCCATTTCCTTGGAAGTGTCTAAATGTAGCCACTTGGTAAAGAGTTCCATCTTTGATTAAAAGACAGAGCTTAGGGGATTTCCCTGGTGGTCCAGTGGTTAAGATTCTGCATTGCCAATGCTAGTGGTGCAGGTTCGATCCCTGGTCGGGGAACTATTATCCGGCATGCCACAACTAAAATATCCCGCATTGTGCAACTAAGACCCAACAGAGCCAAATAAATTAATATTTTAAAAAATATAACTTGAGAATTTTTATATAAATAAATTAAACAGTCCCCCTAAATAGTCACACTCTAGCCCCTTGCCCTGCTTCATTTTTCTTCATAGATGTATCACATCCTAACATTATATCTTTAATACTAATGGTTTGTTTATGTCCTCCTTCTGAGAGAAGGAATCTTGTACTTTATGAATGAATGAATCAATCAAAAAAGTGATGACAGCAAAAAACAGATTATTCTTTTAATTAGTCCAGACTCAATACTAGGAAATACCATGAGAGGGAACATTTCAACACTTTGCTTAGCTTTCCACATAAAGGAAGTAAGTCACAAAATCTCCCTCCCTTGATATTCATTCTAAAGATGAATACCTTTATTGCATACCTACTATGTGTCAATTACTCTACTAGGTTCTGAGACTGAACAAGATGAGACCCCTGTTGTATGTCGCTTATGTTCTAATGGGGGGGAGGGAGAAAACACAGTTTTTTAAAATAAACAAATAATGCGCTAATTTTTGAGTGTGGCATCTGCTGAGGGAACTAAGCAAGGTGCTGTGACCAAAAGGAGGATGGGTGAGAGAGAAATCCTCTGCAGAGGTGATGCTTGAACTGAGGTCTGGAAGTTGAGAAAGATCCAGCCATGGCGAGAGGTATGAGAAGTCTGTTTCATGCAGAGAAGAGCATGTGTAAAGGTCCTGAGGAGAGAACACACTTGGTGTTTACAGGGCTGGAGCACAACAAATAAGAGGGAAGAGAGATGGCAAGACAGGGCCAGATCATGCTAGGATTTGGTTTTGATTTTACATTAAACTCAATTCTAGGAAATTCCCTGGTGGTCCTTTGGTTAGGACTCTGGGTTTTCACTGTTGTGGACATGGGTTCAATCCCTGGTCAGGGAACTAAGATCCTGCAAGCCATGCAGTGAGGCAAAAAAAAAACAACAATAAAAAGTAAACTCAATTCTAAAACAGTGAATGCTGTCAAGCGGGGAAGTCACACAATATTATTTACGTTTGAAAGTCACTCGGTGCATCAGTTATCTATTGCTGTGGAACGAATCATCCCAAGTTTAGTGATGTGAGATAATAGTAACACACACCTTCATTCTCACCATTCTGGGAGTTGACTGCACTCAGCTATGTGGTTCTTGATCAAGCTCTCTTATGTGGTTGTCTTTTTTTTTAATTGGAGTGTAACTGCTGTACAGTGTTGTGTTAGTTTCTGCTATACCACGGTTGCCTTTAAACAACGGCTGGGCTGGAGTGATCTCAGTGTTTCCTTGCTCAGACATCTCTTGGTTGGGACCTCCCCTGTCGCTGTCCAATGCAACACCTACACACAACCTCTCCACGTGGCCTGGACTCACTTAAAGGATGGAGAATGGGTCCCAAGAGCAACCATCCCAGGAGAGACAGGCAGGTGGACACCTTATCACACTTTTATGACCTAGCCTGTGAAGGCATAGGTATTCGGTGTTCTATTCTTAGAAGCAGGTAACTAAGTCCATATTCAAGCAAAGGGGAACTAGATTCCACCTGTTGATGACAGATACATCAAAGAGTTTGCAGACAGGTTTTAAACCACCACAGGCTCGTTCCTAAGTGGAGAACAAATCCCTGGGGGGCAACAGTGGAAGAAGAGGGGCCGGTTAGGGCTCAGTGGGGTATCCAGACAGGAGGTGAAAAGGGGTTAGGGGTCAGTGGGGTATCCAGACAGGAGGTAAAAAGGGGTTAGGGGTCAGTGGGGTATCCAGACAGGAGGTAAAAAGGGGTTAGGGGTCAGTGGGGTATCCAGACAGGAGGTAAAAAGGGGTTAGGGGTCAGTGGGGTATCCAGACAGGAGGTAAAAAGGGGTTAGGGGTCAGTGGGGTATCCAGACAGGAGGTGAAAAGGGGTTAGGGGTCAGTGGGGTATCCAGACAGGAGGTGAAAAGGGGTTAGGGGTCAGTGGGGTATCCAGACAGGAGGTGAAAAGGGGTTAGGGGTCAGTGGGGTATCCAGACAGGAGGTGAAATGGGGTTAGGGGTCAGTGGGGTATCCAGACAGGAGGTAAAAAGGGGTTAGGGGTCAGTGGGGTATCCAGACAGGAGGTAAAAAGGGGTTAGGGGTCAGTGGGGTATCCAGACAGGAGGTAAAAAGGGGTTAGGGGTCAGTGGGGTATCCAGACAGGAGGTAAAAAGGGGTTAGGGGTCAGTGGGGTATCCAGACAGGAGGTAAAAAGGGGTTAGGGGTCAGTGGGGTATCCAGACAGGAGGTAAAAAGGGGTTAGGGGTCAGTGGGGTATCCAGACAGGAGGTAAAAAGGGGTTAGGGGTCAGTGGGGTATCCAGACAGGAGGTAAAAAGGGGTTAGGGGTCAGTGGGGTATCCAGACAGGAGGTAAAAAGGGGTTAGGGGTCAGTGGGGTATCCAGACAGGAGGTAAAAAGGGGTTAGGGGTCAGTGGGGTATCCAGACAGGAGGTAAAAAGGGGTTAGGGGTCAGTGGGGTATCCAGACAGGAGGTAAAAAGGGGTTAGGGGTCAGTGGGGTATCCAGACAGGAGGTAAAAAGGGGTTAGGGGTCAGTGGGGTATCCAGACAGGAGGTAAAAAGGGGTTAGGGGTCAGTGGGGTATCCAGACAGGAGGTAAAAAGGGGTTAGGGGTCAGTGGGGTATCCAGACAGGAGGTAAAAAGGGGTTAGGGGTCAGTGGGGTATCCAGACAGGAGGTAAAAAGGGGTTAGGGGTCAGTGGGGTATCCAGACAGGAGGTAAAAAGGGGTTAGGGGTCAGTGGGGTATCCAGACAGGAGGTAAAAAGGGGTTAGGGGTCAGTGGGGTATCCAGACAGGAGGTGAAAAGGGGTTAGGGGTCAGTGGGGTATCCAGACAGGAGGTGAAAAGGGGTTAGGGGTCAGTGGGGTATCCAGACAGGAGGTGAAAAGGGGTTAGGGGTCAGTGGGGTATCCAGACAGGAGGTGAAAAGGGGTTAGGGGTCAGTGGGGTATCCAGACAGGAGGTGAAAAGGGGTTAGGGGTCAGTGGGGTATCCAGACAGGAGGTAAAAAGGGGTTAGGGGTCAGTGGGGTATCCAGACAGGAGGTAAAAAGGGGTTAGGGGTCAGTGGGGTATCCAGACAGGAGGTAAAAAGGGGTTAGGGGTCAGTGGGGTATCCAGACAGGAGGTAAAAAGGGGTTAGGGGTCAGTGGGGTATCCAGACAGGAGGTAAAAAGGGGTTAGGGGTCAGTGGGGTATCCAGACAGGAGGTAAAAAGGGGTTAGGGGTCAGTGGGGTATCCAGACAGGAGGTAAAAAGGGGTTAGGGGTCAGTGGGGTATCCAGACAGGAGGTGAAAAGGGGTTAGGGGTCAGTGGGGTATCCAGACAGGAGGTGAAAAGGGGTTAGGGGTCAGTGGGGTATCCAGACAGGAGGTGAAAAGGGGTTAGGGGTCAGTGGGGTATCCAGACAGGAGGTGAAAAGGGGTTAGGGGTCAGTGGGGTATCCAGACAGGAGGTGAAAAGGGGTTAGGGGTCAGTGGGGTATCCAGACAGGAGGTAAAAAGGGGTTAGGGGTCAGTGGGGTATCCAGACAGGAGGTAAAAAGGGGTTAGGGGTCAGTGGGGTATCCAGACAGGAGGTAAAAAGGGGTTAGGGGTCAGTGGGGTATCCAGACAGGAGGTAAAAAGGGGTTAGGGGTCAGTGGGGTATCCAGACAGGAGGTAAAAAGGGGTTAGGGGTCAGTGGGGTATCCAGACAGGAGGTAAAAAGGGGTTAGGGGTCAGTGGGGTATCCAGACAGGAGGTAAAAAGGGGTGGAGGTGAAACAGGGGCAAAACTCTGGGGAACACTGAGGAGGTAGATGTAAGAGGATTTGGTCGTGGACGGGTTGTGGGCCATGAGGAGAAGGATGTCTATTAAGCCTTCGGCTTGAGCAGTGGGGTGAATATTGGTGTCATTTACTCTAACAGAGAAAACCGAGGGAGGAAAACTGCGAGGTGGAAGATAAAAACTAACAGACTCGAATAAGACATTTGGATTCTGAGATACATATTAGATGTGAAGCTGTCAAGAAATCAGCTGAAGTTTAATCTGAGTTCAACAGATAGGTGTGGGGACTTCCTCGGTGGTCCAGTGGTGAAGAACCCTCCTGCCAATACAGGGGACGTGGGTTCAATCTCTGGTCTGAAAAGTAATATCCCACGTGCCACAGGGCAACAAAGTCTGCACACCACAACTACTGAGCCCAGGTGCTGCAACTACTGAAGCCCAAGCCCCCTAGAGCCCATGCTCTGCAGTAAGAGAAGCCACCGCAATGAGGAGCCTGCGCACTGCAACTAGAGAGCAGCCTTTACTTGAAACAACTAGAGAAAGCTGGCAGGCAGCAACAAAGATCCAGTGTCTTGTATCAAAGGCCCAGCACAGCCAAAAATAAAGTAATTCATTAATTTTAAAAATTCACTAGAAGAAATAGGTGTGGGCTAAATGTGTAAGTTTGCCAGTCATTAGCATCTACATGACATTTGATCATAAGACAGAAGAGATCCCCTAGTCAGAGGATGTAGGCAAAGAAGGGAGAAGGACCAGTCCTAGAGATGCTACAACATTTAGAAACCTGTATGAAAGAAAATGCATCCCACACTTAGAAGAAAATGCCCCTACAAGTGCTTTATAGATGAATCATGAAATAAGAGCACAAGCACAAGAAAATGACACCCAGAATGGATGGAAAAGGAAATTACAGAACTCAGGAAGTGAAGCGAAGACCAAAACACCACCATGAAAATCTAAGCAACTAGACGCAAGGAAGAGAACCAGCATGATCAAAACTCAGAATTGTTAACAGAGGAAATGCTTCAGTTAATCATAGTGAATGCAGAGAAGAAAAGGAACAGATGAAAGCACCTGGGAAAAAATTCATAATTGTGGAAGTTAGAAAGAGACAATCCAATACTTGGTTGTAACGGGTGACTCAGAGGCAGAGAATCTAAAAAAAATGAGACAGGAAAAGCAGGCAGAGATTCAGGAGGAGGTAATCAGCAGTCAAAGGGCACACCACATACCTTGAAAAATGAATAGAGTGACTGGCCTGGAGCCGATCCTGGCTAAGCTATTAAACTTCAAGGCAAGAGAAAGCATTTACAGGCCTTCAGGCAGGAAAGTGTAACCTATATATGAGAAGAAACTTCAGCTAGCCTCAGAACTTCCCATAGCTTCCACCAGCTCAAAGGAAGGGCCAAAGAAGGGGGAAAATGAGTCAAGACCATTCAGGGGACTTCCCTGGTGGCCCAGTGATTAAGAATCCACCTGCCAATGAAGGGGACACAGGTTCCATCGATCCCTGGTCCAGGAAGATCCCACATGACACAGAGTAACTAAGCCTGGGCACCACAGCTACTGAGCCTGTGCTCTGCAACAAGAAATGCCACTGCAATGAGAAGCGTGCAGACCGCAGCTAGAGAATAGTCCCCACTCGCCACAACTAGAGAAAGCCCTCACACAGCAATGAAAACCCAGCATAGCCAAAAGTAATTAATTAAAAAAAGGAAAAAAAAAAAGAATATTCTGACAGAGAACAGACTTTTGGATGCAGTGGGGGGAGCTAGGGGGGGAAGAAGAGGGTGGGATGAATTGAGCGAGTAACATTGATATAAATGGGCTTCCCAGGTGGCGCAGTGGTAAAAAAAAAAAAAAAAAAATCACCTGCCAATGCTGGTGATATCAGAGACATGGATTCGATCCCTGGGTCGGGAAGATCCTCTGGAGTAGGAAGTGGCAACCCACTCCAGTATTCTTGCCTGGAAAATACCATGGACAGAGGAGCCTGGGCAGGCTGCAGTTCACGAGGTCAAAAAGAGTCAGACACGACTGAGCACAGCACAGCAGCAGCATTGACATATACACAATGCCACGTGTGAAATAGATCACCAGTGGGGAGCTGCTGTGTATCACAGTGAGCTCAGCTCAGTGCTCTCTGATGACCTAGAGGGGTGGGATCGGAGGAAGCGGGAGAGAGGCTCAAGAGGGAGGGGATATATGTATATGTACAGCTGATTCACATTGTATAGCAGAAACAACACAATATTGTAAAGCAATTATATTCCAATTAAATTTTTTTTTATTTCAGTAAAGAATATTCCTTCCAGGGGGAAAATATTGGATTTGTGAAAATATCCGCTGTTCTCCATTACTGCTCATTCAGCTCTTTTTATCTTTATATTCCAGTAAGTTATTTTGCTCTCACTGTTTAACAAAAAAAGAACAACATAAAAATCCTTGAATACCTTGTTTAATTGGAGAATTTAAATTTTTTCATTTATCATTGTAAAACCAAGGAATTTTATAACATTTCTGTATGAAGCTATTACATGTAGGGCAATCTGCCTTTGTTGTTATTTAGTTGTTAAGTCGTGTCAGATTCTTTGGGACTCCATGGACTGTAGCCCACTCAGGCTCCTTTGTCCATGGGATTTCCCAGGCAAAAACACTGGAGTAGGTTGCCATTTCCTTCTCCAGGGGATCTTCCTGATCCAGGGGTTGAATCCTGTCTTTAAGTAGAGATAAATTACTCTCATAGAAATGAATCTGAAATAATTTTCCCTTCAAGTCAAGCATTTTGTTGTTTAAATAAACTTCTTGTTTAAAAATAAAGAACAATATTCTATCCAAAAGGATGTGATCCCAAGTATAAAAGCATTAAGCAGAAACTCTCAAACATGCACCAATTCAGGAAACAGATATGAGCTAAACAGAAACTGTAATTTAAAAAGAATCATTGTATTTTATAATTATCTTTTATTCATAAGCTGAGTGAATCTCAAAGAAACAAATATCATTAGTACATAAGCATTTACCTGAAGTTCAGAAAATCTTTTCATCTTCCTTTAGCTCCTGTTACAGTAAGCAAAATTAAAGTTCACATTTTCATTTAAACCAAAATACAAATATGTAAAGCTATTTTTAAAAGAACTTTATTCATCTGTGTTCATTTCTTTCTGGCTGTGCTTGGTCTTTGTTGCTGTGCGGGCTGCTCTCGAGTTGTGGTCCGCAGGCTTCTCTACTGCAGAGCACAGACTCCAGGCGCGAGGGCTTCCACGGCTGTGGCACATGAACTCAGCAGTTGCGATCCCCAGGCTCTAGGGCACAGACTCAATAGTTGTAACGCACACGCTTAGTTGCTCCTTGGCATGTGGGATCCTCCTGGATCAGGAATCTAGCTCATGTCTTCTGCATTGGCGGGCGGATTCTTTATCACTGAGCCACCAGAGATGCCCCTGTAAAGTTATTTTTAATCCACTCACTCATCTAACTACCTATTAAACTACCTATTTGCACAGAAAGAGGTATGAAATGATTATAACCTAGTGTTAAAAACAGTTATTTCTTGGTGGTAGGAAATTTCATGATTTGTTACTTTCTTCGTTGTGCTTTTGTATTTGTTTTGATTTTTTTTTTTTCTTTTTGCTGTGCCACAAAGCTTGCAGAATCTTGCAGACCAAGGATTGAACCCAGGCCCTCAGCAGTGAAAACGTGGAGTCCTAGTCACTGGACTTCCGGGGAATTCCCTATGCCTTAAATTTTATATAATCACAAATAATTTTTTCAAGAACAATAGTCATTCTAAAAAAAATTTAAGTTAAGTAGTCATTAAGAATGAGCTACAGGAAATATTTATTCAGCCTTATTATGTACTAAGTATTTTGCTCATATTGGCTCATCTAATCCACATATAATTGATCACGGGATGAATTATCATCTTCATTTTTCAAAAGAGGAAACCGAGGCTCATGTGTATTTGTTAATTTTTTAGAGTCACATACTAGGAAGGGCAGCGTCCGAACTTTGTCTCAATGTCAAAGTCAATGTCCCTTCTAGCAGCCTGCCTCCTCCTGGTTTTATCAAGTTTAACCCACCCCCACTGAGTGTTCACACACACACACGTTTCTGCAATAGTCCACCTGCCCGGGCCAGGAACTTGTTATGATAAGCCAAATGCAATACCCATATCCTGACCAAGGCTGTTATCCAATATCTCTATGATTCGGGAAATAGCCGGTGATCTCACCCTGACAAGGGTCATATATAGGTCTAAAGAGAATTCGTCATCACAGGTCTATGTGAAAGGGTATGATGTTCAGATATAGCCAGCCCTCTGAGATGCTTTGCTGGAAAATGGTTGAAGTACAAAGTACTATTGACTCATGGTCACTTCTGTCCACTTTCATAAATAATGATACTTTGTACTTCTTTAGTGTTTGCCATAAGAGTGGTTTCAAAACCCTGAGGAAGCTTATCATTTATGGGCACTTCAAATATCTTTCTTAATGACCGATGAAAAACAAGTGGCAATATGGGAATTCCCTGGCGATCCAGTGGTTAGGACTCTGCGCTTCCACTGCCAGCGCTCGATTCCTGGTTGGGGAGCTAAGATCTCACATGCTGCGAGGGGCAGTCAAAACAAAGCAAAAACAAACAAACCAAAAGCAAATGGCAATAAACGTGTCACCCATGTTTCCCAAGCCTCGCTAACACTAGCCTAGAAATGAAAAATGAGGCCACCACCAGAGTCATAAGAGAATGTCATTGGTTCTGGTCCTACCCAGCCTTCTCTCTGGGAACTCCATCTCATAAGAGCCTGAGCTGCCCAGGGTGTGTGTCACATGTGTTCGTGGCTACCCCATTTGGACCCTCCTGTGAGGTGGCATGCTCATAACCACGTCTCCCAGCGTCGTGAGGGCCCACAGTTGCAACGACTGCCAGGGCCATGGCCCCCTTGAGGCTCCATTGCTGCCACAAGGACCCATATGCAAAGCTGACCCTACTTCCTTGTGTCCCTTTCCTTGTTTCCATAAGACAGTGGGAGTGGTGTGTGTGAACCATGAATCAGACCAGATAATTCTCTGGCTGCAAACTACAATGGGGTCCCACCACATACCAGGGCCTGCGAGACACAGCAGGGTCTGGCCCCACCTGACTCTCTAACATACTCTCTATCTGGGCTATGGGCTGGAGGATGATGAAATACCTGAAAAGCAACACTTAGCCACTATTCCCATGACCCTGGCCCATTACTCTTGATGTGTGTGCCTTGGTGCTCTTTCCTCCTGATGACTCCCCTGTAAATAGACCCCAACAGCCCCACCCCAACCCCCAGGTGTGCCAATGGGTGGATGCTGGGGGGTCTTCAGTACAGTATCCTCATCATTTTCAACACCCCCACTAAAGTCAGACCAAAAAATGTCCCTACATGGGAGTTCCCTGGCAGTCCAGTGGTTAGGACTTGGCCTGTCCACTGCCGCTGGCCTGGGTTCAATCCCCGGTTGGGCAACTAAGATCCTACAAGCCATGCCATGCAGTTAAAAAAAAGTCAATACCATCTAAGCAAAAAGAGTGTGTTTGACAGTGAGACAAGTCAGGGAGCTGCAGCATCCTCCAAACCCAACTACCCCGAACCAAATTTCTGCCCCTGCATTTTCTGAGGTGGAGATTCTGCAGCTGCCACTAAAAAGAACGCTATGGTAAAGATATGGACAAAAAGGACTATGGGACCTCAGACAGAAATCTCCAAAGTCAACTGGGAAAGTAAGAGAAGGTGGCACAGGTGAGAGATAGCTTTTAAGTCAAGTTCTAATGTCAAGTAAAAGACATCATGGGACTTCCCTGGTGGCTCAGTGGCAAAGAATCCAACTGCCATTGAAGGAGACATGGGTTCGATCCCTGGGTTGAGAAGTTCCCACGTGCTGTGGGACAGCAAAGCCCATGCCCACGTGCCACAATTACTGAAGTTCTCCTGCCCAAGAGCCTATGCTCCGGAACAAGAGAAACCACCATGATGAGAAGCTCATGCACTGCAACTAGAGAGAGCTCCCACTCACGGAGACTGGAGAAGGTCCAAGTTCAGCGACAAAGACCCCGCACTGCCATAAATAAATAAATAAAATGAATTTAAAACAAACAAAAGACATCATGAAGGCTTGGTATGCCAAACTAAGCAGTTAATTTGTCCAGTTAATAAGTGGTATTCAAAGTGGGCAAATACTCCCCAGGAGATTCCAAAAGTAACTATTGCAATATGGAAAGAAAATACTAGAACTTCTGTTCATTTTTACCTTGCACATTTTCATTTATTTCTTTTTATATTTTATCTCATTTATAATTTATTACCCACTAGAATATATTAAAAATTTTTTATGAAATACAGTTGATTTATAGTGTTTCAGGTGTACAGCAAAGTGATTCAGTTTTTATTTATTTATATATACATGTGTATTCTTTTTGAGATTCCTTTCCATTATAGGTTATTACAAGATATTGAATATAGTTTCCAGTAGGTCCTTATTGCTTATCTATTTCATACCTGGTAGTGTGTATCTGCTGCTGCTGCTGCTGCTGCCAAGTCGCTTTAGTCGTGTCCGACTCTGTGCGACTCCATAGATGGCAGCCCACCAGGCTCCCCCATCCCTGGGGTTCTCCAGGCAAGAACACTGGAGGGGTTGCCATTTCCTTCTCCAATGCATGAAAGTGAAAAAATAAAGTGAAGTCGCTCAGTCGTGTCCGACTCCTAGCGACCCCATGGACTGCAGCCCACCAGGCCCCTCCGTCCATGGGATTTTCCAGGCAAGAGTACTGGAATGGGGTGCCATCGCCTTCTCCGAGTGTGTATCTACTAATCCCAAATTCCCAATTTATCCCTCCCTCCTCCAAATTCGTAACTTTAAGTAGAGTAGAATATGTATGTAACTGAAGGTACATAGACTGTGGTTGAATGCTCAAAAATGTGTCACTGATGTGTTGTAGAAACAAAGTTTGGAGACTACTGTTAGAAACAATGGGAACCCATTTGAAGAATTTAAGCTGGGGAATGACAGGATCACTTTATTTTAGTAAAAAATCACTCTGCCTGAAGTGTGGAGAATGAGTTAATAGAGGTGAAAATATAGGCAGAGGCTATAGGCTAGGAGTTAATCGAATCCTCCAAGCAAGGCCTGAACGGAAGCAGTGGGAGTGGCATGGAGAAGGGAGTGGGGGAGGGAGTAGGGGGAATGAGAAATATTCCGCAGACAGAATCCACTTGACCTGGTGATCAGTATGGGGGACAGCAGGGGAAACAAGCTTCAGATGACTCTCGGGTTTCTAGCCTCCATCAGTGAGTGGAACGAGCATCCAGGATAAAGAAATTACCTGTGAAGCAAGAGCTAGGTACTGGAGAAGCGGCTAAGATCACCAGAGTGCCAACAGGAGCACATCAGAAGCAGTAAGGAAAACTTCCTCCTGCAATGTCTCCGCAGTACCTGTGCTGACAAAGCTGGACATCTTGCTAGCTGACACAGAAAACACATTTAAAGGACCCCTCTTGGGACTTCCTTGGTGGTCCAGTGGTTAAGACTCTGCACTTCCACTGCAGGGAGTTCGGGTACCATTCCTGACCTGGGACCTCAGATCCCATTTGCCATGTGTTGTTGTTGTTCAGATGCCAAGTCGTGTCTGACTCTTCCTGACCCCATGGACTACAGCATTCCAGGCTTCCCTGTCCTTCACCATCTCCTGGAGTTTGCCCAAGTTCTAGTCCATTGAATCGGTAATGCCATCCACCCATCTCATCCTCTGTCACCCTCTTCTCCAATCCACATGTTATATGACCCAGCCAGAAAAAAAGATCCATCTTTACTTCTGTAGAGCAGGCAATGAAGAATGTATTTGGATCTGAGAAGCAATAAATTAGTAACTGGATAATCCACCCCTTTGACTTTTCAGCTTCTAGGAGAAACTGTCACTTTTATCTGGATCCAAACATTTGTTCCCATTCCAGGTTTTGGAACCTCAGTTTTCAGCAGTTCATACTCTAACTTTCACGTGAGAAATTTGGTGAGACTGTGGACTCAACTCTACTATAAACAACCTGGATACGTAGATAATTTAATTTTGCCTTTGATTTTCAACACTATCCATCCTATGAACACAAGAAAGAAGAGATTCTTTCAGGGCTATCATGGAAATCTCAGATTCTTAAACCATGACTTAACCTGAGAGTTAAAGACTTGAGCTTGTGGTTTTTCTCCCTATAAGTGCTCAAGAGCACACTCAAGAATCCATCTCACAGCAGTCTTCAAAGTCATCATTATTGTAGAAACCGTCGAGTGCAGCAGCTGCTCTGCCTCCAAGGCCACGTACTTCAGTTGGGATTTCATCACAATAAGCAAACAAATAACTTGATTAATTGTGATGTCACTTGATGTGATAAATTACCAGCATCCCATTTTTCATTGACAAGGTGTTCAGTGCTGCACTCAAAGCCATGACTGAACCTGTCCCTAAATCCCATCTTTGTGGGTCTATTTCCTGGTACCACTCTTGGTACCAGTACTGTATCTGCCAGCGTCCAATCAAGAGACATGGACCACACAGAAATTCAATAAAGAATTATTCTAACAGAGGACCTGAGTAACCAAGGACTAGTTAGTAAGAAGAAAACTCTAAAGAATATAAGAATAGCAGATGTAAGGAGTAGCTATTTTCCCCCAAATTGAGATAGAGTGTCTAAGGTAGGGCCCCCCTTCCTTCAGGGCTGAGATCCAGACCATCTTGGGTGGGCACAGTCATGAATAAGTGGATGGCAGAGTTGTGGTGCTAGAGAAGACTCTTGAGAGTCCCTTGGACTGCAAGGAGATCAGACCAGTCAGTCCTTAAGGAAATCAATCTTGAATACTCATTGGAAGGACCGATGCTGAAGCTGAAGTTCCAGTTCTTTGGCCACCTGATGCAAAGAGCCAACTCACTGGAAAAGACCCTGATGCTGGGAAAGATTGAGGGCAGGAGGAGAAGGGGGTGACAGAGGACGAGATGGTTGGACTCTGCATCACTGACTCAATGGACATGAGTTTGGGCAGACTCCAGGAGATAGTGGAGGACAGAGAAGCCTGGTGTGCTGCAGTCCATGGAGTCACAAACAGTTGGACATGACTGAGCGACTGGACAACAAGAGTTGTGGTGGGGAGAAATGGAGAGAAAGGGCACTTTGAATCCACACCCTGGAACTTGCTGGAAATCTCTTCAGGGTTCTAGAGTAAGCTGTTAATGAACAGATGTCTAACAGGAGGCTCTCCATTATAAAATCATCTAAGTGGTGCGCTGCAGCAAGCTGCTGGCCACCGGGAGCTGCTAACCACCATCCACTGCAGATGTAGGAATCGTACACCTGAATAGTAAGGCCATCTGAACCAGAAAGAAAAGCCCCTTCTTCCAGCAATGTCTCTCCAGCGCCCTCTACTGACAATATTTAATATTGCATCAGCTCGAAAGGAAACAAAGGACCCATCTCCACGTTTGCAAAGCAGACCATGAAGGGTGGGATGTGGGTCTCAGTAACTGGTACACGATACATCATTTCCATCTGCCAAGTAAAGAAGGGATGGAAGAAGAAAGGGAGGGTGAGAGGAAGGAAAAGAAAGCTGGCCTTTTCAGGTTTGCAGAGCCAGTCTGAGAAGGACATGACAAAGACCGCTTAAGCCACAGAGGTTGGGGCTACTGTAACTTCATGACTACCACCCTCCACTGGACCCTTGATGCTTTCAAACTGTTTGCATGTTTGCCAACTTTATATCCCTCCAGAATTGTAACAGTAAAAGTAAAGTGTAAAGTGTTGCTTTACACTATCAATAGGAGACTAATACAGTTACTCATGCATTCAAGGAATATGTATTGCTTCTGCTCCTTGTCAGGTGCTGTTTAGGCACTGGAGATACAGCAATGAGCGAAGGCTCACATCCTACTGATGGATAGAGTAGAGCTCATCAAACTGAATAAGAAAGGATTGGGCAGGTTCTACTAGATAACAGAAGGATTATATTCTTAAGCAGAATAGAAGAGTACCAATTTCCTTTCTTTAGACTACAGGCAAAAAGTTAACTGTTACCATTCCCATCTTATGAAATAGGACACAAGGGCACCCACTAGGGCTGAGGTGGGAACTGCAGAGCTCTTCCTCAGCTAGGAGTTGTTCAATTGTGATGATGGAAAACTCAGTTTATGAAAAGATGAACTGGCCTAGTAACTAAGAAGCAAGGACTGCCCTGTGATTCAAAGTGCCCTTTCTCTCCATTTTTCCACTCTGCCTTCCACGGTGATGGCATCATTCATCCTCAGGACCCTCACAGTGACAACTGCCCCCACCCTACACACAGTCAGTCACCTCCTCAGCTGCAGCGGCTGAACCTCATACAAGCTGCCAAGGGAGAGACAGTCCAGTCCAGGAGCCAAGCTTTCTCACTGGACCACACTGGGCTCATGTTCATCCTTGAACCAATCATTGTGGCTAAAAGGATAAGACAATCTGATTGGGAAGTGCCCATTGCAGGGGAATGGAGGCTTTTTTGAGACAGGTCATGAGAGTAACAGGAGCGTTGGCTGAGCAGGGACCTAGGGGAGGTTCAGGCCAAGGAAGTACAGGGGATGGAGGGCTGGCTGAAGCTCTCATCTGTGGTTTTCTCACCAAAGGAGGGCACGTGGGTGATCTAATCCAGGGATGGGCATCTCCAGAGCGGGGAGCCTCAGGAATACCAAGGAGAGAAAGAGTGGTGGCTCATGAGACCAGGAGGGTCTTGACTACTGGGCCAGGCCAGGGCATTGAAAGTGTCAAGGAGGTTGAAGGGTAGGTGGGATTAAGGAGTCAGAGAGAAAGATGGACCTAGAAAATCAGATTCATATTGCAGTTCAAGCCTGGGGTGGAGGAGCAGTCCTACTCAGAGGTGTGACTCAGGGTATGGTCATGGAAATCAGTTGCTCAAAAAAGTAAAGAGGAAAAGATTATAATGGTCATCATGATGTAATGAGTACTACTAGGAGTTATTTTGGAGAAGGCAATGGCACCCCACTCCAGTACTCTTGCCTGGAGAACGCCAGGGATGGGGGAGCCTGGTGGGCTGCCATCTATGGGGTCGCACAGAGTCGGACACGACTGAAATGACTTAGCAGCAGCAGGAGGAGTTATTTATTTGTTTATGTCCAATCAGAAAGGCTTTAGGAGGACTTCCCTGATGGTCCAGTGGCTAAGCATCCATGCTCCCAATCCAGGGGACCTGGGTTCCATCCCTAGTCAAGGAACTGGATCCCAAATGCCACAACTAAGGTGCGGTGTGGACAAATAAATAAATAAACAATTTTTTTTAAAGGAAGGATTTACGGTGGCTTGCAAAGATATACACAATATGTCAAGAATTTTTTAAAATTTAAGAAAGAAAAAAATGAAAATTAAAAAACAAAATATATCAAGACACAACCACCTAAGGTTGGGTGGGGTGATGATAAAAGGAGAAAATCAGAGTGAGCAAATAAAAAGGAGACCAGGAGTGAAGTTAATACACAAAATCCAGGCCACCCATTCCTGCACACTCCATATAGAGGGCCACAATGATGACTGTAGGCTTTCCATTAGTCGTGGAGAAGAAAGGAACAAAATAAGCAGTTCCCTGAGTGTCCTAAGGATTAAAAAACAAAAAAGATATTAAAGCAGAAAGCAATGAGAAATATAATCAGCACTAGTACTGACTTCAGATAAAGGTTTGTGAGTAGGTCCTGGAGGAGAAAGTCCTCAGGACATCACAGGGGCTTGTGAGTCTGACGAGCCTCACTCTTCATCACATCCTGGTTCTAGCACTGGACCAGCTTCACTAAACTCTGGAGGTCTCAGTTGTCACATCAGTTAACTGTAGCAACTCTCATCCTCCTTGGGCTGTTGTGAGGGTAAAATGAGGGCATGTGTACGTATGTGTCAAATGTGATCAACTCCTGGTAGCTATTGTACCCCCAAATCAATAGACTGATCCATTCTCAGGTCTGCATCTTAAAGCCAGATGCTTAGAGGCCATTTACACTGTTTCCTATTGTACTTCTGGGGACTTCCCTGGTGGTCCAGTGGCTAAGAATCCACCTTGCGATGCAGAGGACATCTTTGATCCTTGGTCGCGGAACTAAGATCCCACATGCTGCAGAGCAATTAAGCCTGCAGGCTCTAAGTACTGAGCCCATGCACTCCGGCTCCGTGTGCCACAGCTAGAGAACGTGGGCACCGCAAAGAAAGAGCCCACGTGCTGCAACTAAGACGTGAGGCAGCTAAATACATAAATATTTTTAAAAAGAAAAAACAGCAGTCTCGGTTCATTTGGGGCTTTGAAAAAAAAAAATCAGTCTGCCTACCCTAGACAGACTTCACTGGACCAGAGCTGCCTGAAGGTGGGTCTGTAACATTGGATGGTGGGTCCTCTCCCATCCATTTGAGTCTTCCCCAGTTGTGGGTCTTCCACATAGGATGGTGAATAATGGACCCAATCAAAACCCAAAGGAAGGCTGATGATGGAAAGCAGAGAGAGAGAGAGAGAGAGAGAGAGATAAAGTCCCCACGAACAACAAAGTAGCTGGCTGGAGACCAGAATTCCTTACAAGAAGTCTCGAAGTCTTCTAGCTCTTCCTTGCAACATGAAAGGGCCACATAGAGCCTGTGCCTCAGAGGGAGGGCACGGCTGTCCCCCTCCACCGAGTCCTGCACCGTGTTGGGGAGGGGTGCAAGGCCATATCAGGAGCCAGGCTTTGTGTAGACAACTGTGCGCCAACTGCAAAGAAGATGTTATTCGTCCCATTTCACAGATGAGGAAACTCGGGATCAGAAAGAGGAAACAATAGTGGCAGAACCTAGATTAATTCAGTTAAAACCTTGAGTTGTATGTACAGTATTTGCCTTTATATCCTTCTCCTCTACCACACTGTGAACTAATTGAGGTCAAGACCAGTCCTACTTAACTGTGTGTTTATAGCTCCTGGCACAAAGCCTAGCACACAGTAGACTTCCACGAAAGGCTGAATTAATGAGTCAATGAATTATCAATTATATATCAATGAATTATACAATATTATATAATACATATAATATACAACATGTAATAAAGTCAATGGATTACAATAATCATATATCCCAAACAGATACAATATTACATAATCATACCAAACATACAAAGTCAGATGACCCTTAGGAATCCTGACCCCTGACCCCCGACCCCAACCCCCCTGAAGCTTCTAAAGAATACTAAGACCCCACGGAGCATATCTAAAGACTCTCCTTGCAAGAAAACGCATTACCAAGAATGTCAGTCATTTGGGTTGGGACTTTAATACCATTTCAGTGCAATGCGTGCCTAAACGATTCAGGTCATGGAATGGTTAAGCAGAATTTTCGTTTTACCTAGAATTATTGCTTTCTTCCCCACACACTATGGATGCATATGATTAGAGTCTTTAAGGATTGTCCCCAGTGAGAAGCAGGACTTTTTTGAGTCCCAAGAATCAACATGTTTCATGGCCACTGGATGTCCTGTGTTCTGTGTCTTGCTGGTAACCTATGAGCCAGCTGCTCCCTGGGGCTGGCTTCATGCTCCTCCATGTCAGAGCCGATGGGCGCTCTTCACCATGGCCAACCATTCCCAGCGTGCACTGGTCTACATATAACAAACCATTAATGCTGTATTTCAAACTAACTGCTTGTTTCTATAAAGGCCCAGTAAGCACATTTATGGGCTTCCCAGATGGTGCAGTGGTAAAGAAACTGCCTGCCAATGCAGATGACGCAAGAGACATGGGTTCAATCCCTAGGTTGGGAAGATCCCCTGGAGAAGGAAATGACAACCCTCTCCAGCATTCTTGCTAGGAAAATTCCATGGACAGAGGAGTCTGGTGGGCAACAGTCCATGAGGTCACAAAGAGCTGGATATGAATGAACACAGCACAGCAAGCACGTGTGCAACTGTCTTGTTTTTGCAAATTTTCGAGAAGCCAAGAACACAAAATCGTGCTTTGTTTTGTTTTCCTTTGTTACCAGATACTCTTAAAAATAAATATTGAGGGGATTCCCTGCTGGTCTAGTGTCTAGGACTCTGCTTTCATTGTGAAGAGCATGGGGTTGACCCTGGTTGGGGAACTACGGTTCTACAAGTCATGCAGCACTGCCAAAATTTTTTTAACTTTTAATAAAAAATAAATTGATACTTCTGCACTAGTGAATTATATTATGGTTTATTAGAAAGTATTATCCCACATATAATTTTATTTGTTCCTCAGAACAACTTGCAAAGTATGATTATCCCTGTTTTACAGGTGAGAAGTCAGAGGTTTTGTAATTTGCCCAAGGTCACACAGCTAATAAATGGCAAAGCCAGGACTAAAATCCAAGTCACTGGATACCACTCTGTCTATGCTGGAAAGAACCTTAGTGACACTTAACTCTAAGCCCAAATGAGAAGCTGTAGCTCAACAAGGCCAAGTGACCTTTCTCAGGACACTGTCTGGCAGGCTCATTTATGGCAAAGAACAAGCTTTCAGTCTCCATTCTTCACCTGCTACCCTAAGAGTCTGCCATGTTCAAAATCACTCATATACCAAGAGGTATAGAAAGGACTTAAATTAGTAACCATTTTGTGATTAGGTTGAATAATCTGAGAGATACGAGTCATATTCTTTTATCAGAAACCTCCAACGGACTCTCCAAATAGCTCAGTTCTACTTAAATATTGTACTAAACAATACTTTGGGCTTCCCCCGTGGCTCATTGGTAAAATAATCTGCCTGCCAAGCAGGAGACGCAGGTTCGATCCGTGGGTTGAGAAGATTCCCTGGAGAAGGAAATGGCAACTCACTTCAGTATTCTTACCTGGGAAATCCTATAGACAAAGGAGCCTGGCAGGCTACAGTTCATGGGGTCCCAAAGAGTCGGACACAACTTAGCAACTTAACAACAAGAGGCAATGCTTTTAAAATGTGGGGACTTCCCTGGTGGTCCAGTGGTTGAGAATCTACCTCCCAATGTAGGGGACACAAGTTTGGTCTCTGGTCTGGGTAGATTCCACGTGCTGCAGGGCAACCAAGCCCATGCACCACAGATCCTGACGTCCAGACACCCTAGAGCCTGTGGTCCACAGTAAGAGAAGCCACCACAATGAGAAGCCCCACGCATCGCAACTAGAGAAAGACTTCACACAGCAACAAGATCCAGAGCAGTCAAAGATAAATAAATAAATCATTTTTAAAAGTGAACTAGGACTTCCCTGGCAGTCCAGTGGTACAGGGGGGCACATGTTGCACTGTGCAGACAAAAATAGGAAAAAAAAAAAAAAAAGTGGGCTGAAATCATCTTTGGACGGTACTCTGATATTCCTCTGATGGTCAAGTAGTGTATATTTTTCTGGATTTTGGACAGTGAAATTTATACTCTAGAGATTGTGTGACCGCTATGCCTGCTGCCACAGTAGATGTGGTCCACGAGAGCAAAATCTAAGGACGTTCAGAAAAGGAGAGACCTAAGTAAACTTCTCTGATAGAAGTACAGTGAAAAAAAAATAAAGTACAGTGAGTATAATTCTGATGAATGCTATGGAAATTCAAGAAACACCACCTTTCTCCATTCATTCTAAACGGCAGCTAGCACTTAAAGAGCACTCACTTCGTGCCTGTCACTGACCTATGCACTTAACATTTTTTTAATGTTTCTTTTAAAAAACAATTCTTTTGTATTTCTGGCTGTGCTGGATCTTAGCTGCAGTGCGAGGGCTTCTCATTATGGTGGCTTCTCTTGTTACAAAGCATGGTAAAGCCCAGGCTAGAGCTGGGCTCAGTAGTTGTGGCATATGGGCTTAGCTGCTCTGTGGCACATGGGATCTTCCTGGGCCAGGATTGAACCTGTGTCCCCTGCGTTGGCAGGCGGATTCTTATCGGCTGGACCACCAGGGAAGTCCCAACCAATGCACTTTAAATGCATCAGATAAATCCTATTTGCCCCATGTTGCCCCTCTCTCGCATGACAGAGCAATTTAGGATTATTTGGTGGGGGTTTGGGCAGGGTGTTGCCATACTCTATGTTCAGTTTCCACCACACCCACTCCCACTGCCAGCTCCATGGCGGGGCTAGACTTCCTCAGCAGCCAGGAGGCACTGAAACACAGGTCCCAGACCCCCCTGAACCCAGCCCCAGAGGCCACGTCTCCAATAATCTAGCTCTCAGTTTTCCCAGGTTCACTTCCTCCATCCTCAGTACAGCATTGATGAAGTGATCTGTACTCCCCCAAACAAAAGCCTTACGGTCCAGTGGTTAAGACTCCAAGTTTTCAATGCAGGGAGTGTGGGTTCGACCCCTGGTTGGGGAACTAAGATCCCACGTGTTGCACAACAAAGCAAAAAAAGATTAAAAAAAAAAAAAAAAACCTTATGTGTGGGAGAGGAGCAGGGTTCCCTCCACTTAGGATTGTCCAACTGAGAAAACACAGATACAGGATGCTAAAAAAAAGCCTTACCCAGGTGAGAGGGTAACAGGGTGCTCAGCTAAATTTGTGTGTCAGATAAACAACAAATAATTTCAGAGGCAGAAGCGGGATGTACATATACTAAAACAATCATTGGTCGTTTATCTGAAATATAAACTCTGTATTTTACCTGGCAGCCCTATTTGCACTCCACCTTTTCCCAGCTTCACAACATAAAAGCCATCAGGAACCCTCTTAGGATGGGGAGACCCATACGCAGAACACAGAGGCTTCTTGGATGGGGAAGCAAAGAGTATAAAAATACCTCACCTTCGTTTGACTCTTCTCTGCAGGGAGACTGAAGCACAAATGAACAGCCACCTCAGTGATGACTCTGCCACTGGAGCAAGGTGATAATTCATGGCAAGATTTTTAGAATATGTCTCTGTGACGAGGCAAATTTGTTATCCTAACCTAGGTATTCGCAGGTCTAGTCCTGAGACCTTCCCAAATCCCCAAATACTACTTTAATGTAAAGTGCAGCTGAAAATTTTAAATTACCCTTCAGACTCTTAATGATTCCCATACATACAGGATTTGAAATAGCCTTCAAATGAAATAGCCTTCTGGTTAAAAACAATTAGATGCCTCAACTAAGATCCAGTGCAACCAAATAAATAAATAAACATTTTTTAAAAAGGCAAAGCAAGTTCTTATCACTTCATGAGAGTGACCAAGAGGAGGATAGAAGAACAAAAGAGCACTGAGACGTGATTTTGGGGGATACTATTTGGGTTCAATCAAGAGCTAAGTGGCTTCTGAAACTTGTAACAACTCTGGAGGGGAGTCATGCAGATTCAATCTAAAATCCATTGCGAATGACAGTAACCTAATTTATGTGCCTTCTAATGACAAAAAAACAAAAAAAAAAGTCAAAGGGCCTAAATAGCAAGTGGTCTGAATAACAGCAGATATTTATTAAAGACTATTTTTTAAAACAGCATGTTCTTTAAAATGACACTCAGGATGTTCCATGCTAAAGAAGGTCTAATTTCACATTTGCTCAAGCATTGATTTGATGTAGTCAATATGACTCCAGTCTTGAATAACGGTGTGCAAACAATGTAGTTTTTATTTCCTCATTTATCAAAATGGATTATGGAAAAAATTAATGAGGGAACCAATAAGATGTTACAAGCTGTTCAGAGGATTCTCAAGACTGCATGTATACAAGACTATCAAGAATGATAAAGATGTTAAATCCTAAATATTGATACACATGGGACTTCCCTGGTGGTTGGTGATTAAGAATATGCCTTGGGCTTCCCTAGTGGCTCAGACTGTAAAGAATTTGCCTGCAGTGCAAGAAACTTGGATTCAATCCTGCGGTTGGGAAGATCCCTGGAGAAGGGAATGGCAACCCACTCAGTATTCTTGGCTGGGAAATTCCATGGACAGAGGAGCCTGGAGGGCTACAGTTCATGGGGTGGGAAAGAGTCGGACATGACTGAGTGTCTAACACTTTCACACATTTGCAAATTCACGGGATGTGGGTTCCATCCCTGGTCAGGAAACTAAGATCCCACATGGAGCAGCTACTGAGACCTCAGGCCACAACCAGAGAGTCTGCGCCCCGCAATGAAAGACACTGCACTATTCAAGGAAGATCTCGCATGCCACAACTAAACCCAATGACATCAAATAAATAAAATGATCATAGATGTGTTAGGATACCAGATAAGGGCAATTCTTTTAATTTTCTTGTGTTTTTCAAACTCTTGATGTCACATACTGTCATATACATCTATAATTTTAAAATAAATTTTAAAAATATTTCAGCCCATTATTCACCTAGCTTCCAGCCCAAATTTGAAAAGTCACATATATCTCCCCAAATTATATTATCAAAATGAGAGAATTATGTTTAAAAGAAGTTCAGAACCTAGTAAAGAGATGTTTAGAGCTTTAGTGAGTTTATCACCTGCTCAATTGAAGAATAAAGTTACTTTCTAAGAATTACTCCAGTAAATATTAACACAGTGAAAGCTACTTATGAAAAACATGAAAAAAAAAAAAAGAAAAACATGTAGCCTTAGCCTAGGAGATTTTTTTTGAAATTGTAATGGAATCTTGAGAAACACCTGAATCTAAATAAGGTGACTAGAAAAAAGTTGCATGTGTAGACGAAAAAAGTTACAACTGAATTAACTTCCTGAAAATTGGACAAAGACCTGAATGGCAGAAATGTGTGCATTGGTTAGTGGTTCAAACTTGAGCAATGCACTTACATCTTATAAAGGAAAAATTATGAGCTTCAAACGTTAAGGGGCTTCCCTGGCATTCCTGTGGTTAAGACTCCTCAATTCCAATGCAGTGGACCTGGGTTTTACCCCTGGTTGGGAAACTAAGATCCCACATGTCACATGGCTCAGCCAAAAAAAAAAAAAAAGTTGACCTATATTATTTTTATTATGATGTTACTTGAACACATAAAAACCAAAAAGTAGATATAAATGCCTTATTCTAAAAAAATAAAATAATTAAATGGCTTGATGTTATAGCTCCTTCTATAAGGATAAAGGGCTTCCCTGATGGTTCAGTAGCAAAAAATCCTCTTGTCAAGCAGAAGACTTGGGTTTGATCCATGGGTCAGGAAGATCCACTGGAGAAGGAAATGGCAACCCACTCCAGTATTCCTGCCTGGGAAATCCCATGGATTGAGGAGTCTGGCAGGCTACAGTCCATGGGGTCACAAAGAGTTGGACATGACTTAGTGACTAAAACCACCACAAAAACCACAAGGATAAAACCAAAGCAAGTTTGAAAATTAAATATAATTGTACCAGTAATACAAATATATTAAAAATGGTAAAATTCAAATGAACAGCATTCATTTAATATGATGTACGATGTTTTCTGAAAAGGAAATTCAAATTAAACCCACGAGGTATCATTTCCTGCCCACTAGAATGGCTAACATTTAAAACAATGAAATGCCTACCCGGTTGGCAAGGAAGTGGAGCAGCTGAAACATTCACACATTGTTGGAAAATGTAGGATGGCAAAACACTTTGGAAAATTTGGCAGCTACTCATAAAGCTAAATGTCACCTACCATATGACCCAGCAATTTCACGCCTGGATAGTTTCCAGAAGAGTAATGAAAATATATGTTCACAAAATATCTATGTCCACGAAATACATATGTACAAACTTTTTATTCATATCATCTTTATTCTGAACAGCTAGAAATTGGAAACAACCCAATGTCCACCAACAGGTGGATGGATAAGCCAAGTATGGTATATTCATACAGCAGACTTGTACTCAGCAACAAAATACAAAAGAATACCAAAGCCTGATAGTGCAAAGCCAGTTCCTGAATGTCACAAATGACTTTTTCTTTCTCATTGGGTAGTTACCAATGTGCCCATGCATTTGTCCAATAAATCAATGAATTTGCAAAACCCAGTGCATGACAACCGCCTTACACGGTTGGTGGGACTGTAAATTGGTGCAGTCAATTGGTGCAGAAAAACAGTACAGAGGTTCCTCAAAAAACTAAAAATAGAGTTATCATGTGACCCCGCAAGCCCACTCTGGGGCATATATCCTGACAAAACTATAATTCAGAAAGATACATATTCCACTATCTTCATAGCAGCACTATTTACAATAGCCAACTCATGTTCATTGACAGATGAATGGATAAAGATGTGATATATAAACACACACACACACACACAGGAATACTATGAAGCCATGAAAAAAGAACAAAATAATACCATTTGTAGCAACATGAATTGATCTAGAGATTTTCATACTACAGGGAGGCCTGGTGTGCTTCGATTCATGGGGTCACAAAGAGTCGGACACGACTGAGCGACTGCACTGAACTGAACTGAAGTAAGTCAAAAAGAGAAAAACAAATACCATATTATATTACTTACATGTGAAATCTAAAAAGATGATACAAGTGAACTTATTTATGAAACAGACTCACAGACAGAGGATAGACTTGTGATTGTCGAGGGAGAAGGAGAAGAGGAGGGAATCACCTTGCTGTATACCAGAAAGTAACACGACATTGTAAATCAACTATACTTCAATTTAAAACAATTTTTAAAAGTGCACACATAAGCTTTTTGTGTGTTATTGCATGTAAATTTTACCTAAAATATGTATAAACATATAAACCTTAATAAGAAATAATATTTCAGAGGAGCTGAGTAGGACTAAAGAGCTGAATGTCTGTGTGACTGTCACTTGAAGACAAATGACACTGACAGCATGGTTGACCAGCTGAAGGGAAAACAGATCGCAGAACTGAAAGAAGCTCTCCGCTATTTGACAAGGATGGTGATGAACATCCCAAAACTGAAGACCGTAATGAGGTCCCTGGGCAGAGAAGCCTGGCAGGCTACAGTCCATGGGGCTGCAAAGGGCAGACACAACTGAGTAACTAAACACATACAAACATCTATGAAAGAAATGAAAATTTTTATCCAAGTCATATTGAGGATTATAACCCAGGAATGGCCTCTCAGAAAACTCTGAGAACTGTTCTGCCCGTTAAAAATCAAAGCCCAATTAAATAAGTTTTTGGGGACAGAGGGCTATACATTAAATGATGTACTATTAACAGTTTGCACAATCCTGATCTGATCCTGATGGATCATCATAACGCCTTACAAAATCAGGAAGGAATGTCATACTTTAAGGAGCTGTTGTGTTGGTGTTGGGAGAACGCTGCTCTTTATGGCTGAGCAGGTATGTCTGCCTAAGGGACGGTTTGGTCAATACATAATGCAGATACACAAGGCAAGTAGAGGACAGAGAGAAGGCAGGGGAACATTTTTATGTTTAAATTTCTCCTCTTTTGCCATAAAGTATGAATTTCACGTCACAGTAGTGAGGAGACATATTAACAGTTACCAACCTGTGATAAGTATGAGAGAAGTACAGGGTTTGCTTGAACTATACACAAGAGGCACCTAGCTGGATCAGAGAGAGATGGGCTTGGGAAGGCTTCTCAGAGGAGCAGATACCTTAGCTGAGGTTAAGGATGAGCTAAGGAAGCAAAGATGAGAGTGAAAGGGCGAGGGTGATGTTAGGGAGAGGGTTTCCTGGAAGAGGAAACAGTACTTATAAAGGTCCCCAAAGAAACTGACATTCCATGTGGCTGGAGAGAAAGGATGTAGGAAAGGGTGTCACAAGATAAAACTGGAAAGGTGAGGAGAGGCGGGATCTTTCCAAACCTTGTGGACAAATGAATCAGATGCTAACCTAAGGGCAATGGGCAGCCAACAGCAATTGTTTTTTTCTAAGTTATTTATTTATCTGGCTCCACCGGGTCTTAGTTGCTGCATGTGGGATCTTCATTCTAATTTGTGTCACGAATCTTCAGTTACAGCACGTGGAATCTTTTTTTTTTTTTTAAGTTGTGGCATGTGGAATCTTTAGATGTAGCATGTGAACTCTTAAGTTGGAGCATGTGGGATCTAGTCCCTGATCAGGGATCAAATCTGGGCCCCTTGCATTGGGAACTCAGAGTCTTAGCCACTGGACCACCAGGGAAGTCCCAACAGTTTTTAATCAAGGAGTCAAATTTGTCTTTTAGAAGAATTCCTCTGAAAAAAAAAAAAAAGAATTCCTCTGGCCTCATTGTGAAGAACAGGCTGAAGCAAGCAAGGGGTGGATGCAAAGAGGATATTTAGAATAAGGGCCCTCACGGTAAACCAGCCAGAGATGATGATGACCTGGCATGCAAAGTGGCAGTGGGCTGGAGTGGACCAGACTTGTGAGAGAACTGACGCCACTCAGAGATCTAGTGACACGGGAGGAAAGACAAGAGGAGGTGTTAATGATGATGAACTCAAGAGTGCCCCGATCCCCTCATCTTCATGGACATGCAGGCACCTTCTTACCACTCTTCTCACACTCTGTCCCACTATGGTTTAGCACACCACACTGTATAATGGTGAGAGGCTTGGGTGTCTTTCATCCTTGTTATGTTGGTCAGGGACCCTGTATCACTCAGGGTCAAATTAGGAGATGGAAGCCACACAGCAGCTAAATTTTAATATGTAGATTTTTATCAACTGTAACAGGGGATTTCAGTAAAGAGAGATTGGCTACTAGCCAAAAAATAAAGCGAGCTCCAAAGAATATAGGATCTGCATATATAAGGTATATCCGTCACCTCCCTAGGCTGAGGCAGAGCACCAGGGCTGAGACCCAGCTTGCTGGAGACTTACACAGCCATGGGTAACTGGATGGCACAGAAGTCACCCAACGCTGCAGCAATGGTGAGACCAAGTGTGGCCCTGTGCATCTCCCGGGCACAGGGGCCCTTTTGTCCCATTTCTGTTGTCAGTGAATTCCAGGTTTTTTCTTCATCTCAAAAGAATTCAGAGATGAAGCACAGAGATTAAGTAAGTAGGTGAGTGAGTGAGTGGAAGTCACTCAGTTGTGTCTGACTCTTTGCAACCCTATGGACTGTAGAGTCCATGGAATTCTCCAGGCCAGAATACTGAAGTGGGTAGCCTTTCCCTTTTCCAGGGGATCTTCCCAACCCAGGGATCGAGCCCAGGTCTCCCAGATTGCAGCCGGATTCTTAACTAGCTAAGCCACAACTCTTTAATATTTATTTATGCATTTGGCTTCCCTGGTTTTTGTTGCAGTGTGCAGGGTCTTTAGTTGTGGCATGTGGGGTCTAGTTTCCTGACCAGGGATCAAACCCTGGCCCCCTGCATTGGGTGCTTGGAGTCTTAGCCACTGGACCACTCAGGAAGTCCCCAAGTCCACTCTTTAAACAAGTAAATCATTCTTCTTTGTTATTCTGAGTAGATTAAAGTTAGCTTTTCCATCTTCCCACAGACAACTTGGGCAACATTTCTAGACTTGTCTAGAAAGTAAAGCAAAAGTTTATTTAAGCA
Source organism: Bos grunniens (assembly GCF_055505025.1). Classification (NCBI taxonomy): domain Eukaryota; kingdom Metazoa; phylum Chordata; class Mammalia; order Artiodactyla; family Bovidae; genus Bos; species Bos grunniens. The sequence goes on from NC_141189.1 coordinate 15,027,466, forward strand.
AGGATACAGCCTCAAAGGGAGAGTGGGTAGGCAGGTGAGGAGCTGCCAACCAGGGTTTCTTTGGCAAGTTGGTTTTGAGAAGGGTAAGAATGAAGGGACTGAATATTCCCTGGGGAATGAGGAGTTTGGGCGTTGACCTTCCTGATTTTTTCATCCCAGCTTCATTTTACTGAGGGAAGGAGGGATTTTGTCCCTATTTAGCTTAGAGTAGAAATGTCATGGTATACATGCCTGATGACTATTCTTATCTGTGAGGCTAATCTTATCATAATGACAGCACAATGGGCAAAAGGTTACATTTGGACGCAGGGGATTCCTGCCTTTCCTCACCTTTCTTGGTCGCCTGTTCAGTCCCTTATCACTCAATTTCCTGTAAGTCTGAAGGTGCCTGCTTTCCTTATCTGCCCATGGACTCCCGCTGTTTACAAGATGCATGACTTTTCTGTTACTTGGCTCCTGGCCCCATTTCTCTGCTCCTACATAAGCTGCATGCTGCAATATTTCTTGTGAGACTCCAGCCTGCATGACCTTTCCTAAGTTCCAAAGGGCAGAATCAAGGGAATTGCTAATCAAGGGAGGAGCCATCAAGAAACCACTTGATTAAAGAGATCAGAGCAGCTCATCAAGATGAGATCACCTGAGAAAAGGTGAACACACCCTAATCTTGTCAGAGACCCACCTTGGAGTCCCTTTTATAAAACCCTTCATTCAATCCTCCTGGGTTGGCAATCTAGGGGGAAAGGCAGCTACGCCACCGCCACCGCCACCGCCACCGCCACCGCCACCGCCACCGCCACCGCCACCGCCACCGCCACCGCAATGGATGTGTTCCTCATGATCCGGCGCGGCAAGACCACCATCTTCACTGAGGCCAAGGAGTCGAGCACCGTGTTTGAGTTGAAGCGCGTCATCCAGGGTATCCTCAAGCGTCCACCAGATGAGCAGCGGCTGTATAAAGACAACCAGCTTCTGGATGACAGCAAGACATTGGGCGAGTGTGGTTTCACCAGCCAAATGGCACTACCTCAGGCCCCAGTGACTGTGGGGCTAGCCTTCAGGGAAGACGAGGCATTTGAAGACGTGTGCATCGAGCCCTTCTCCAGCCCACCCGAGCTGCCAGATGTAATGAAGCCACAGGACTCAGGAAGCAGAGCCAATGGACAAGCTGTGCAGTAAGACCCCCACCTCAACTGCCTCACTTTCCCACTAAAAGAGATTTGGGTGTCTTAAAAAAAAATTATCCTGGGTTGGGACACATAGTTTTTCAAGGCAGAAGCCCTTTGCCTGGCGAAGTAATAAAGCTCTCCTTACCTATTTCACCCAAAACTGAGATTCTCTTTGGCACTGGTGTACAGGGAAGCTGAACTTTCAGTAACAATGGTAGTTGCTGGAAATTTGCCCTCCAGAATGTGTCAAGAACCTACCATCTTGGGCTTCCCTGGTGGTCTAGTGGTTAAGAATGCAGGGGACAAGGGTTGCATCTCTGGTCCAGGAAGATGCCACGTACCTTGTGGCAACTAAGCCCATGTGCCACAACTACTTAAGTCTGCATGCCTAGAGTTCACGTTCTACAAGAGAAGCCACTGAAATGAGAAGCCCATGCAATGCAATGAAGAGCAGCCCCTGACTGCAGCAACTAGAGAAAGCCTGAGTGCTGCAATGAAGACCCAGCACAGCCAAAATATAAATTAAAGAAACAAAAAACAAACTTACCATCTGGAGTGTCAAGAAAAGTCATTCATGGAGAGGAATCTCAATGGAGGCATCCTGAGACAAAGCCATCCAAGGTGGGGAGAATTGGGGGAAAGTACGGCTGCTGGGTGGTGTTGGCCCCTGTCATGGCAGGACTGGGGCTCCGGAGGAGCTACATGAGTTGGAAACGTGGTGCTGGAGAAGCCATCTGCACTGCAAGAGCTGAACCCCTACACATTGCAGGAGCCCGATACAGGAGTACCCTAGAATTGTTACCACGAAACACAGGTGTTTCCTTGGTTCTTATCCCCCAAAGGAAAGAATTCAATCAAGAGACAGAGAGCAGTTGTAAATAGCAAGAGTTGTATTAAGCAAAGCAGAAGTACACACCAAACAGAGAAAATGAAGGAAAGCGGGCTGCCTGGAAACAAGAAGCCGCCTGCAACAGGGTCGGGTTGGTTTTTCAGAGTGGTGGCAAGTCCCTCTCTCTGTCCTGTGTTATTTGACTAAGTTGATTGGCAGCTTTAGGTTGTATAACTTTCCTCCTAGCGCACAGGCGCTTACCCACAAGCACCCAAGTGGAACCCACCATGGGGCGGGGTGGGTGGGGCAAACTTGAAATGCTAATTTACTACAAATACAATATAATGAACCCCGGGTTACTTCGAGTCATCTTTTAGGTCTTGGTGCACCTGTGCTGGCAGGTTTTATCTTGTTTGGTCCTGATAAGGCTGGAAACTTATCGGTCGTTGATCACAAAAAGGGAAGATCTTGAGGTGTGTTTTGATCACCAGTGTGGGGTGGGGGTAGGGAGGCAGAGAGAAAGGTGACCCTGTCCAGGATGGGGCAGGGACCAGCCCATGTCTGACTACCTAACAAAAGGAGGAGGGAAACCCCTTCCTCCTGCAGTTACTCTCCAGAGCGTTCAGTTGACAAAAACTAACATTGTGCCAGCTGGTTTAGAAAAAAATACTCAAGTGGTCCACCTCAATTTTTGCACAGCAAGCAATAAAGGGTGAATTTGGAGTCAAGAGGCAATTAACTGGAACCTGGCACAGACTCCATCTAGAAATCAACATGGCAAGGAAGGTTCTGAAAGAAGAAAAGTATATTCAAGTCTGTTGCCCATTTTTAACCAGTGTTGTTTTTTGGTTCTTGTTGTTTTTCATATATTCTAGATATTAACCCCTTATCAGATATATGATTTGCAAATATTTTCTTCCATTCTGTAAGTTGCTTTTTCACAACTCCTGATAGTATTCTTTTTAAAAAAGTATGTATTTATTTTTATTTGTTTGCACCAGGCCTTAGCTGCAGCATGCAGGATCAAGTTCCCTGACCAGGGATTGTACCCTGGCCCCTTGCATTGGGAGTGCAGAGTCTTAACCACTGGACCACCAGAGAAGTACTACCCATGTATTACATTTAACAGGAATTTTTATGTCTCCATATGACTACAAGTTACTGTTTAGCATCCTTTCATGTCAACCTGAAGGAATCCTTGTGGCATTTCTGGTAGGACAGGTCTAGTGGTAATGTGTGGGAGAGCGGTATGGGTGGGGGTTTGGACAAAGGCCGTCAAAAGACACAAACTTCCAGCTATAAGACAAACAAGTTCCAGGCATGTAACATACAATATGATTAATATGATTAACACTGTTGTGTATTATATACAAAAGAGAACAAATCCTAAGAGTTCCCACCACAAGGACAAAAAATGCTTTTCTATGTCTTTAATTTTGTGTCTCTGTGAGATGATACAGATGTTTACTAAACTTACTTGGGGTCCTCATTTCATGATAGTGTGAAAGTGTTAGTCACTCAGTGGTGTCGACTCTTTGCAACCCCATGGACTGTAGCCCAGCAGGTTCCTCTGTCCATGGGATTCTCCAGGCAAGAATACTGGACCGGGTTGCCATTTTGTAAGTCAAATGATTATGCTGTAAACCTTATACAGTGCTCTATACCAACTATATATCAATAAAACTGGAAGAAAAAATATTATATTAAATATTATAAAAAATATATTATATTACCTAAATAATATATTAAGGTATATTCATGAGGGAAAAAATTCTAGCTACTAAGTGTAGAAGAAATCATTGAATTAAAAAATTACCATCTCACAGCACCTAATGAAATAATAACAAATGAACACAACAGCAAACAAAAAAATGAACCATGGTTGAAACTATTCGATTGAAACTATTAATCCTGAACTATACAGTTGTAGGGATAGGCTGTCACCACCTGAGCCCACTAATCACTAAAACTGGGGCAATGAGCTATTGTGGGTCTCCTGGTGTGATGCCAAAACACATCACCTCCTAGGAAAGTGAATCTGTGCATAAACCCACCTCTAGAATCAACTTCAATTGACAAGATATGGGAGAGAGGAACAAGTTACATGACATGACAAGGAAGCAGATAAATCCACAAAGTGGGGCATTTACAGGACAGCTGACCCAGTTTTTGCAACAAGTCATGTCAGGGCAAAAGGAAAAGGGCAGGGGCCCGCCCTATATAAGAAGTGACTTAAACACCATAACAAGCAAACTTTATCTGTAGATTTTTTAAATGTATTCCAAGTTGTATGTTTCCTATTGTAATTTAGAGATTGAAATTATTTAAGAAATAGGCTGAGTTTTTTAGAGCTGTATATTGAGATGCATGCTTCCTAGGTGGCTCAATGGTAAAGAATCCACCTGCCAAGCAGGAGACATGGGTTGGATCCCTGGGTGGAGAAGATTCCCTAGAGAAGGAAATGGTAGCCCACTTCAGTATTCTTGCCTGGGAAATCCCATGGAGAGAGGAGCCTGGTAGGCTACAGTCCATGTGGTTGCAAGAGTCTGACACCACTTAGTGACTAAACCACAACCATTGAGATACACAGGAATAAAACTTAAGATCTGTAGCAGAGCAAAACAGAAAGGGATAAAGCAAACCAGACAGGATCTTGATAACTGTGCAAAAGCTCCCCTGTGAGGGGCTATGAGAGTTCTTTGTTCTATTTTCACTTTTGAGAATGTCTGAATATTTTCATTAAAAATTCTAAAGAGATTTTTTTTTTAAGAGATAATGTGTGGGAGAGTGGATGGGAATAAACAGGTTCTCTCTTTCCCAGTAGCAGGTGTAAGACACGAGGGTGGAAGAGAAAATCCCCTGGGTGTGTTATTAAAAACACTCTCCTGGGACTTGCTCATTTAAGGAACTGCCAAAATTGCCCTCAGAGCTCGGTATGTAGGCCACGCCCCACCAGGGACACGACTTTAGAGAGCAGGGGGAAAAAACTCAAATTGGCAACTTGGTCACTGACAGAAACTCAGCAAGATCAAATATCTGAGGCTTTTTTTTTTTTTTTTTTAAGTAGAGAATTATTTTCCATCTATTAAAAAGAAAAGTCCCCGGGGGAGATGGCTGCAATATTTGTGGGAAGAGAATTATCTGCACTAGTTAAACCAAACGCAAACAAAGGCATTCTTGGCAATAATACCCTGAGAGCAGCGTTTAGGGAGACAGTAATTAGGCAATTAGACCTGGGAGTCGCCGCAGAGCCTCGGGTGCCGCTGGATGTTAATGACTCCTGCTCCGCGGTGCATCAGCCCTCGGCGAGGATGTAAGCCTGGCCTTTTCTCAGCGCAGAACACCCGGCCTGATTCCTCTCGCCTCAGCTGCTCTCCGCGAGCATCCTTTCCCCCATGCCCGCGGAGCTGGACGCAGCCCGGGCTGGCGGGTGGGACGAGGGGCGCGCGCGGCTGCTCCCCGACTCTCGGCCCTCACCCCCTAACTGCCAGAGCATCAAGCTATCACACCAGCGTCCCCTGACCACAGTACTTGGGCACCCTCGGATAATCCGAAATTGCCGCGCGGTTCCTGGCCTTCCACAAGGCAAGGTAACTTTCCCTTCTTAATTGCTCGCTTAATACTTATTTCCTACTCCTTATCAAACACATGGACTATGGAAAGAAAAAAGAACTAATGTATGCCCCTAGCAGCAGGAATACTTTTAGCATTCTGATGCATTTCCTTTTCATCTAGATGTGTTTTAAAAATACATTACTGGGGGACTTCCCTGCTGGTTCAGTCGCTAAGACTTGGCGCTCTCAATTCAAGGGAACGATTCATCCCCAGTCGGGATTAGATCCCACATGCCAGCTACAGATTCCACATGCCCGCAACGAAGGTAAAAGAAGAGCCGTGTGCTGCAACTAAGACCCGGTGCAGAAAAACGAATGAATCAATTTCAAAAAATACATTTCTGGGATACCAGAGATATTATTTCAGAACCCTATCTTTCATTTTGCATTATTACTGCGCAAAGCTTCCCTTGTACCTCAGTTGGTAAAGAATCTGCCTGCAATTCAGGAGACCCGAGTTCGATTCCTGGGTTGGGAAGATCCCCTGAAGGAAACTGCAACCCACTCCAGTATTCTTGCCTGGAAAATCCCATGGACAGAGAAGCCTGGCAGGCTACAGTCCATGGTTTAGCGATCAAACCATCATCATTACTGAGCACTTAACTCATGTCATCAAATAACCTGACAAAATGCTCACTGTTGATCACCCCGACGAATGCACAGCCCCTCACTATTGATAATTGGCTAATTTCCCACTTTTGACCGACATAAACGGGTCTTCGATCGGATTTGCCAAATGCCCCTCTCCCACTGCTACTGCTGCTAAGTCACTTCAGTCATGTCCGACTCTGTGCGACCCCATAGACGGCAGCCCACCAGGCTCCGCCATCCCTGGGATTCTCTAGGCAAGAACACTGGAGTGGGTTGCCATTTCCTTCTCCAATGCATGAAAGTGAGAAGTGAAAGTGAAGTCGCTCAGTCGTGTCCGACCCTCAGCGATCCCATGGACTGCATCCTTCCAGGCTCCTCCGTCCATGGAATTTTCCAGGCAAGAGTACTGGAGTGGGGTGCCATTGCCTCCTCCGCCCCTCTCCCACTGGGGGTGCACAAAACTGGATGGAGAAAAAGGTCATGGTTACCCGGACTGCGTGCAGCGCAGAGGCCTCACGCCAGGGAGCATCCCAGCTCTGTGACGTCATCCCTAGGCTCCACCCCCTCTCCGGCGACGCCAATCGAAGCGCGGGGCGTGGCCCTCCAGAAACGCGCGCACCCGCCCGAGCGGGCGACCCGGCGCGATGGACCCGGCCGCTCCCACTGTCCAGCCTCGAGCGCTGCCACCGCCACCCGACGTGTGGCCCCCGGTGGGCTCCGAGGAGGAGTTCTATGACTGTCCGGATTACTACTACTTGCGCGACTTCCCAGCCTGCGGGGCCGGTCGCATCAAGGGCCGGACGCGGCGCGAGCGAGAACTGCGCACCAACTGGCTGGTGCCCGGCGGCCACGAGCGCAAGATCGCGCAGAAGCTCCTGAACAGCCAGCGCAAGCGTCGCCAGCGCCAGCTGCAGCCCCGGCCGCGCACCCGTCTCACCTGAGCGCCGGTGCGTGCAGGCAGCCAGTGGCCCGGGCCCCGGGGAGCCGTGCGATCGCCCGGGCGGCGCTCCGATCCGATCCCTGCGACTCGACCCGGCACAGTCGCCCCCTTCTGAGGCTACCCTGTAGCCAAGTCATTAGCCGGGTGGGCCCCCTAAACTCCCAGCTTCTCTCCCGGCTGCGGTTGGAATAGTGTAAAATTATATTTTGGAAATTTGTAGTTGGGTAGACGGGGCTAGGAAACGCAGAAAACATCTTCCTAAAAATACAAGGAAGGGATTTAATTGCAGTGTTTATGCACGGACTAAAGAGAATAATTGAATTTTGTTTTTTGTCTGATTTTCTACAGGATACCCATACCCGAAGGACCTGATATAAGTATTTTCTCTGACTCCAGCTGTAATTGTGGTCCTAAGGGGAACAGTCCATGTTGGTCAGCAGAACTTTACAACATCGCTTAAGTTTACTGCTTCAGTAACTTTTCCTTACTGATTGTTAAGTAACATCCAAGTGGGTATGCCTGCTTAGGGTTTAGGGTTTTTCATTAAAAGAGAGCAGCAAGAATGGCATTTTAAGTCTTCTGGTGTTTTTTTGGTTAACTTGTTGTGGTAATTTGTTTCAAGCCCACAAATATTTGAGTTAAGTGTAAAGAAGTGACAGAGATGAATACGGGCAGAACAGAGATAGGAATTTGTATAAGACTTTAACTCAAATGTCACCTAGGACTGTGTGCCCTTAATATTTGTCAGAATAGAAGTATTTTAAATTCAAATGGTGTATGCTAGGTTCTCTGCACCACTGGCCCACAACAATCGTTTGAAGTGAATGCTATCTCCATTTTACAGGGGATTCTGAGGCATAGAATTCAAGTAACTTTCCAGAGGCCGTACAAGTTAGAAGACATTAACAGATACTCAAAAACATTCACTCTTCCCACCACCACCATTTTCATCAACTGTAGACATCCTTTTGTGGCTCAGAACCACCCACAAATTCCATGTTTAAAGATTATGCAGAGTATGGCAGGGTCCCTTTCCTGTCTCTTCAGTCTGCATTCTGTCAGGCCTCTGCACCCAGTGGTGAGGAAAGAAGGGTGGTGTTCTGGAATGAGCAACCTGAATTTTAATCCTAGCAATGGCTGTTCATTGACCTGGCATTCAGCAGACTTTGAGTGATAACTACTTTCAACTTCTGCCAAGCTTCACGTTTCACATTTGTAAAATGGGAATCATACTGGGTTGCCCTGCCAAAGTGATAATTGATAAAGTATATAAAACATCTAACACACTTAAGGGCTTGGCACATAATCGGTGCTCAATAAATGGTGATTATTTTTAAGTTTACAGAACATGATCCCTCTTTTTCCTCTCTTGTCAGGAAGCCTTAAGTTCTTTCACTGATTTCATTAATTCTTTAAAAATGTCTCCAACGTTCAGGCAGTGTGGTAGGAGTCCTCCTGGTTTTGGAGTAAAATGCCTGTATGGACTTGGGCAAGTTGTTTAAACTCTATACATCTGTATCCTTACCTATAAGTTAGGAATGATACAGTACTTATTTCAAGAGTTCTTGTGAAGCATAAATGAAATAATGCATATAAAGCTCTCTGCCTGATATATAATAGTTACTAATAATGTTCCCATCACCACTGTCTTATTTAGCCTTCAGGATTTTTTTTCCTTACCCTTAGTCTCCCTCTACTGCATCTCAGACATGGCTAGTCCAATCTTCCTGAAGATCACTTTAATCATATAAAAACCCTCAATGACTGCTGTAACCTTGTAGGTTAAAAAGCTTAGATGCCTTATATTGTGCTGGAAATCATCTATTGGATTTTCTTAAATCTGTTTCTCACAACTTCCGAAAACACACTGGTTCTTGACACAGGTCTTCTGTCCTCTAAACTCACCATATTCAATTCTTCCTCTTCATTTAAATCTGTGCTATCCTACTCAGGGTGCCCTTAATCAATTTTAATTTTTCTAAAACTAGTGTCAGCTATACTTAAAAGTGCCACTTTCTTCCTGAAGCCATCATTCACACTGAATATCCATCCCCTTAAAATCCTTTAGAACTTCATATAGACAACACAACAACTTGTTTTATAGTATTTTGTACTTTTAGATCATCAGTTAAATTCATTCATTCATTCTTGTCTGGTATGTGCCAGGCACTATAATCATATACATATGTCTTAGTTATCCAAACACAAAACTACATTTACAGTGTATGGACTTCCCAGGTGGAGCAGCGGTAAAGAATCCACCTGCCAATGCAGGAGACACGGGTTCGATTCCTGAGTCAGGTAGATCCCCTGGAGCAGGAAATGGTAACCCACTCCAGTATTCTTGCCTGGGAAACCCCATGGACAGAGGAGCCTGGCAGGCCACAGACCATGGGGTCGCAGAGAGTGGGACACAACTGAGCAACTGAGTACACAGTGTATGGACCTTAATGTCTTAAACATCTCAGTTCCTCACAATTTCTGCTGTAAAGTACAGCATACCCAGATAGACATCAGCTATGTTAAAGCAACCCGTAAAGTGTTCTAACTAGATTTTGCCCATTTTAGATAGTAGAGCTTTTAAAATTCAAATACAGTCACTGTAGATAGAGATTATGTGTATTGGTTACGTATTGCTGTGTAACAAATTACTATCTTAGCTTCTGTGCGTCAAGAATTTGGGAGTGGCTTGGTTGCGTAGTTCTAGCTCAGGGTCTCTCATGAGGTTGGAGAAGAATTTAATTTGGCTTCACCTTTTGAAGGGAGTGTCAAGGAATTTGAGGACACACTTTAAACCACCAGGGTAGGTTTATTCATTGTGTGTTCACTGTAGACAAATTGGAAAATAGAGACAGGCCAAAAAAAAAAAAATGAAAGGAAGCAGAGAAAGCAGTATCCAATGGATAACATCACTACTTGGCTGTATGTAATTCCAGTTTTTAAAATATATATGAACTTTCTCAAAATACATACTGTATATACTATTTTATAATCTGCTTTCACTTAATATTTTGTGAAGACAATTCTCATATCAGATATTCTATAACATTTTAAATGGATGCCAAACATTTCATCATATTTAGGTACTAGAACTTATTTAACTAATTCTAAATACATTGCAAGACACTTAAGGTATTTCAGGTTTTCCCTATTTTATACATTTTGTTAAATCAACATCCTTATGGCTAATTTCTTTCACATTCACGACTTTTGAAAATTCCTAGATATGGAATTTATGGAACAAAGTCTGCACAGTTTTAAAGTTTCTGATATTTATCTTAGCCTTCAGGATTTTCTTCCCTTACCCTTTGTCTCCCTCTGCAATTTTTAATTGCAATCATCAAGAGTCCATTCAGCCAAATGTCTGTAACAACATCTGCAAGAGTTCTTTGTTCAAATTTTGATTACTTTTTAACTGAATTTGTGCCACTGCCTTAAGGCAACCAGTGTTGTCAGCTATGTTATACACACACAATATGGTCTTTTCTCTCCGTTTCACACAAATAATAGCACCTTGCACTCAATTCTGCCGTTTGCTTTTTTTCTCTTGACAGTTTAGCTTGGAAATCATTTCATATCAATATACAGAAAAACTTTTTTTTTTTGTAGCTTTATATATAGCTTTGTTTTTCCAGCAGTCACGTACGGATGTGAGAGTTGGGACTATAAGGAAAGCTGAGTGCCGAATTGAGGCTTTTGAACTGTGGTTTGGAGAAGACTCTTGAGAGTCCCTTGGACTGCAAGGAGATCCAAGCAGTCCATCCTAAAGGAGATCAGTCCTGAATGTTCATTGGAAGGACTGATGCTGAAGCTGAAACTCCAATATTTTGGCCACCTGATGTGAAGAGCTGACTCATTTAAAAAAACCCTGATCCTGGGAAAGACATAAGGCAGGAGGAGAAGGGGACGACAGAGGATGAGATGGCAGGATGGCATCACCGACTCAATGGACAGTTTGAGTAAACTCCGGGAGCTGGTGATGGACAGGGAGGCAAGGCCTGCAGTCCATGGGGGCCACAGAGTTGGACATGACTGAGCAATTGAACTGCACTGATATTGTGAGTGTGCCATTATTTTTTTAACCTGTATTTTACTGACAGAGATTTAGACTATTTTAAATCTCTTACTTTCACAAAATAACCTTGTACAAACATCTAATTTTCTGTCCTCAATTTAGGAATGAATGACTTAGCGAGGTAAAATTAAAGTTGTCTCTGTTCTGGTCTGCATGCCTGTCTGTCCAAAGCTCTCCTCAGTCTAAGCTCTTCCGGTCCCAGAATGTCCTTTATAAATAAGGTTCCTAAAGCAATTATCCTTCAATTAAAAGTAAGTATATAAATAAGGTTCCTTTCTCCCATCTCTTTTTATGAATTATCCAAAGGCAAATACAAGGGCTTACCATTTACAGTTTTCATTTCTTTAAGAAATTCTGTGAAAATAAAACTTTTTCACAAATTTTTTTGCATTATTTACCCCTCAGTTCCACAAACATTCTGCTGTTGTTGAAAAGGCTGCTTTAACTCTGTCACCTCTGGTGAAAGGGGGAAATTTCTGACTGACATCCAAGCAGAAATGGAGGTTCTACCTCTGCTTTCTCTCCTCCATAAAACCCATCCCATCTCCAAGGACTTCCACGAAGCCCCCCATGAAATGCCATTAGTTTACTTGTCCCCTACTGCAGAGGCCCTAAAATACATGGTTAAAAGAACTTTCCACCAAGTATCACTGAAGCACAGATCCTTGGGGCCTTTGCAATTGCTGTTCTCACTGTAAGGAAAGCTCTTACCCTTGGGGTGGCTTGCCTCCCCACTTCCTTAAGGACTCCGTTCAAATACTGCCCCTTCAAAAAAAACCTCCTGCCCTCTCGGACCCCTAACTCTCTACACCTCGCTTATCCTGCTTTTGCTTCCTATCATCACCATCTAATTAATGTAGGTGTTTGTGTCTCGCCTCTATGAATTTAAACTCCTTGAAGGTAGTTTTGTTTCCTGCTCTAAACCTAGATAGCACTTGGGAAATCATTCAGAACACCTTATTTCATTATCAGTGAACGAATATCATTCCACTTACGGGCACAAGTTCTATAATACACATGAAGGGGTTCGGAAATGTGTGAAATACATAAAAGTAAGGCATTATTACTGTCTGAATTTAACTTTTGTTTACTGGATGAACAGACAAAACACAAGTAGAACCAACTCGGCTCTGTAGATCCCTAAAATTGTCCATTTTCTTCATTTCAGTCTTATTATGTGCCCACACTGTGCTTCAAGAAATACTCAAATAAGTAACTTAATGGTGAGAAAGGTTAAGTAACTGACCCAAGGTCCAGGAACAACCACGCCAGAGGTCTGACTCACTCTCGCCAGAGGTCTGACTCACTCTCTCAAGGTTGAAGCTGACCTACCACATTAATAAGCAAACGTTTGAAGGTAGAAGCGACGGTCCTTGTGCCCTAGGAAACGGTTGTGAGTCGCGCTAAGGCTCGGACAGAATTTCCACACCCACGGCCACCTCCGATTTTCTAAACAGTCCTGGCCCCGAGCGTCTGACGTCAACTGCATGCGACGAGGCGCAGCCGTGACGTCCTGCTCTTCCTGTGACCTTCAAACCCGCGGAGAAGTCGGAGAGCGGAAGCCCTGTGCGCTGATTGGCCGCGCGCTAAGACCAGCCCGGCCTCTCAACTTCCGCTCTCGCGCTTCGCAGAATCCGCCAGGGTCTCAGAGTCTCCCGCCTGTTGACGTCGCTTAGCAGTGCAGTCAAGATGCCTCGTGGAAGCCGAAGCCGCACTTCCCGCGTGGCTCCTCCTGCCAGGTGAGACTACGTCGGGGTTTGGGGTCCTGCCCGTGCTGTGTCACAGAGGGACGCTGTGCTTTGCCTTGGGACGGCGGGGCGTCTACGGGCGGGGGCGTCTGAAGCCTGGGGCGGCGTGGGCCTTTCTCCGGTCGCCGCAAACTGGTTATGGGGCTTTGGGTAGCTTTCCCGTTAGTGCAAACTTCCTAATTTCGAATGTCCATGAGTTATTTCTTAACATATTTTAGAGTCCATTTTGTGTTAAAACATGCCAGTTCTAGAAAGTGGATATTTGTAAGTGTAATCTGGCTGAAACGTCAAAAACAGCAACAATAACAACAACCAAAAAAAAAAGTAGAAAACAGATGGTATAAACAGGAAAATGATCGTACCTCAGTTCAAGTAAATAACCTTTGAGCACCTTCCATAAGCAGTGAGCGTTCCAAGGGCTCAGCCCAGTATACAGTGGCTAAGGTCTCACGTGTGCATGACGTTTTCCGGTTCATAAGATACTTGTAAAATTTACTGTCAGTTGCACCTCCTGATAGCCTCCGAAGGTAGGTGTTTTCCTGTTACAGGAACAAGGAAACTGGAGAAGCAGAATAAGGGACTTGTCCAAGGTCATGTAGAGGTAGGAAATAGATGGGCCCCTGGGCCAGGCAGCTGGTATTTGTCAAGCGGAGTAAAACTGAAGCTTTGTTCTCGCCCTGATACTAAGGACAAAGCTAGTGGCAGAAGCTGAGCTCTGCTGAAGTGAAGAGATAAGGTGTCCACTCCTGAGGTCAAGGAAAACGTCCCTCTCTGCACATGGGCAGGAAGGCTCCGTGGGGGTCAGAAAGGGAGGGTGCGCCACCCCATGATAAGTGTGGAATATACCACAGGCCTCCACGATGGGAACCATCTTAGCAAAAAGTTGCACGTGCATCTTGGGGAGGGTTCTAGGAATAGTCACTGTGTGAAAAGGGACAAGGTAATTGGCCAAATGTAAACAAAGACCCTGAAGGACTGTCCTGTATAAGTGATTTAAATCACCTCTTTACTGAGCGTGTCATTCAGGATGCTGGCACTCCTCTCTGGGTGTGTATTTCTGCCTAGTTTCTGACTTTTAAGTTAAACTTTTTACCTGTTTTTATAGTTTTTGCTTCCTGGAAACATTTTTGCTTTCAAACAGGGGAAGAGCCAGGAACTGCATCTAGCCTCCAGTCCCTGGTGGTCTCAGTTCAATTCAGTCGCTCAGTCGTGTCCAAGTCTTTGTGATCCCATGGACTGCAGCACTCCAGGCCTCCCTGTCCATCATCAACTCCCGGAGTTTTCTCAAACTCATGTCCATTGAGTCCCTGATGCCATCCAACCATCTCATCCTCTGTTGTCCCCTTCTCCTCCCACCTTCAATCTTTCCCAGCATCAGGGTCTTTTCAAATAAGTTGGTTCTCATTTGGCCATCACGTGGCCAAAGTATTGGAGTTTCAGCTTCAGCATCAGTTCTTCCACTGAATATTCAGGACTGATTTCCTTTAGGATGGACTGGTTGGATCTCCTTGCAGTCCAAGGGACTCTCAAGAGTCTTCTCCTGGTGGTCTAGTGGTTAGGATTCCTGATTTTCATCCTGGATGAAAATTCATTCCTGATTACCCTGGACACGTTCAATCCCTGGACAGGGAGCTAAGATCTCTCTTCAGGACCGCTCACTGCTGTCCTTCTGTATGTATAGAGAAGCCAGGTCTCAGAGTTTTCTGGTGACAGCTTCAGAACGTTTAGCACAGTACCACATTGCTTCTCTAGACTAAGGTGAATTGTGTTCAAACTGTGTTAGGAGTGTAGAGAAGGAGTTCAGTAATGGAAAGATGCTGCTATCCAAAGGAGGGGAAACCACATTTGTTTGGTGAAATTAGACCAGATACTGGATACCACCTGATTAGAAGTCATAAACTTTTGACCTAGCCTTAACTAAAGGAAGAGCACCCAAGGAAACAATCTAAAAAATGGACATAGAGTATAATCTATGTGAAAGCTTTTTAGAGCAGTACTGGACATATTGGGTAGTGGTTTAGTCCCTAAGTTGTGTCCCATTCTTGCGACCCCGTGGCCTGTTGCCTGCCAGGCTGCTCTGTCCGTTGGATTCTCCAGGCACGAATACTGGTGTGGGTTGCCACTGGACATTTTAGTGAAATTTTAAAGATATCCAGATGTCCTGCAGATGGGAAATCACTGATACTAGTGTAGGTACAACAGTCGAGGCAAGTCAGTTCCACTTGCTGGGTTTCAGTTTTCTAATCTGAAATGAAGGAATTGGACTAGTTTATTTCTCTAGACGACTGTCCGTTTTTACTCAGTTGTTACCTCCCTTGACAGTCCTAAAATTGCAACATCCCAGAACATGCCCTTCCTCTCGTAGTATTTTTCCCTTAACATTCACTTGATCCCTCAATAGAATGTCAGCTCCATAAAGGCAGAGAGTTTTGTCTCATGAACAGTTATATCGAATTTTATGAAATTTTGGGAGAACTGTGTTCTTAAAGATACTATAGACTTTGTGAATACATGGAGATGGTTGCAAAAAAGCAGGGAAGAGAAGTTTATATCCAGTGATTACAACCTTAACAAAAGGTTCAAGAGAGGAAATGATGTAAATAGCTTAGGGAATTATGTGCTGTGAAGTTTTCTTGTATGTGTATCATATTTGTGTTTGATAATTTAAAACCCTGATGCCGGGGACCAGCCCCGGCTGATCCAGGGTATTCAAAGGGGAGACGGCATCGGCGACCTATTCAAATGGTAATTAGAGATATAAAGAGTAATAGAATGAGGATAGCTCAGTAGGAAAATTCAGTGGAGAAAAGAGGCTGAGTAGCTTGGTTTACGCGGAAAATCAATATAACCCGTGACACCAGGTTAGCTCTGACCACGGAGGCCGCAGGCGCCCTCTCGAATAGCGGAAGGTGCCCCACCTTAGACACCTTCTCAAGTGGGTCTTAGAAGCCCAGGCAAATAAGTGGTCGCAGAGGATATCCACGCTCCAGGTGGAGACTTCAGCCGGAAGTTAAAGGAAAGAATGACATAGGGAGACCAAGCGCTGGTGAGCAAGGCCCGTAGCTTTATTTTTAACAGGGGCTTTTATACCCTAAGTTACACATAGAGGATAATAGGGGATGCAAAGTCAGCAGTCTTTGATTCTTATCAAAAACCAGGGTTTCTTTCCTGCAAATTTATCGTATACAAATGGTTTAGGTGATTTACATCATCTTCTGGCCAGAAGGCCTATTAACATTTTATGACTCTTGACAAGGACTTATCAACAAAGACTTATTTTCTCTAAGAGTAATTATTTTAAGGTTTGGCGCCATCTTCCAAAGATAAAATTGCATTCCTATAGGGCGGATGTGTAATGGGTTTACAACAAAGGAAAGAATTTATTACCTTAAGGGTCTAAAGTTACTAACACCAAGGCCACTACTTATTTTTTCTACATACCAACTATTAATTAATACATATTCAAGGATACAATTCAGGGGATGTGAAAACTTGGCAGCAAGCATTGACTCATCAATGAAATCCCTTACTAGTCTTATTCTGACAGTTTCTAACTCTCTGAGAGGTTCTAAGCTATTTGAATATCTTAAGCTTCCTGTGCCTCTCGAGGCTGGGAGACTGTAAACAATCGTATGCATAGCTGTAGGAGTCCGGGTAAACTTGTCAGGTGAGTTAGAGAGCCATCTGAGGGGTTTGGATTTAAACACTCCTAATTGCCCAGGAACTTTATTAATTGGAGCTGTAAGTTAACTCTTTGACAGAGAGAGTGAGATGGTGGTAGGGGACAGCCCCCAGTGAAGTTAGAGGTGAGAGCACAAAGCAATAAAGTAGGCAGACTCTGGTTTTTTGGGGGGGAAAATGCTCGAGAATATCCAGGCGGACTCCTGAGGCTCGATCCCGCCTTTGCGTATCCCGAGCCTCCTTCCTCATGACCTTTGTCACGAGTGGAATGCCTCACCGGCTCCCGGCACCCTGAGGTTTATTTTAATATACAGGGTTGTTTGTGTAAGTTGACAGTTTCCAAACCTGGCTGGGAATGGGAACTTAAACTACTTTTTGTCCTTTCTTTCACAGCCGCGCGCCTCAGATGAGAGCAGCGCCCAGGCCAGCACCCACAGCTCAGCCACCAGCAATGGCGCCACCGTCTGCCGTCGGCTCCCCTGCTGCTGCTCCCCGGCAGCCAGGTCTGATGGCCCAGATGGCAACCACTGCTGCTGGTGTGGCTGTGGGTTCTGCCGTCGGCCACACTCTGGGTCACGCCATCACTGGGGGCTTCAGTGGAGGAAGCAGTGCTGAACCCTCAAGGCCTGACATCACTTACCAGGTAAGACTTGGGGCAGCATTCCCTTTGGTGGTGTGTTTTATGAGAGAATCTAGTTGTTTGTAGGTTCTTATGTGTTGGCACTATCTCCACATGGGGAAAATGGTTTATCAAGAGCCACATTTGGCAGTTGAGTTAGTACGTTCCTTAGGCCAGCATCAGGGAATCCTGTACACATGGTATTTCTTCCCAAGGTGTAGAATTGTAGCAGTTCATCCTGACGCACTGTCAAGCAGCCCCTTTCCCCTTATTTTAAATGTTTTGGGGAGTTCCCTGGTGGTCCAGTGGTTAAGACTTAGCTGTTTCACAGCCATGGGCTCTGGTTGAGTCCCTGGTTGGATAACTAAGATCCCACAAGCCAGGTGGCCTGGCATAAATTAATGAATGAATATAAATATATGTATTTTTTCCTGGTCACTCTTAACTCATCCAGGCTCAAACTTAGTTAAGTGTTTAGAAATCTGTTTTGTGACTCTAATGCTGTCTGATATCTTTCCTAATATTTGCCACTGCCCTTCTTTCTGACATGTGAATTTTCTCCTCTAGGGAGAGTGGGCATATACTTCGTTGTATTTCTGGTGTACTAAAAGCTCTCGTTCCTCTATTTTTCTGTAGTAATCCCATTTTTTTCCTTCATGAAACATGACTGAACCATTGATCTTTAGATGCCCAAATAACCACTTTGCATTACATCTTGATTCATGAGTCTTTCTGATTACGACTGGAATTTTAGTTACAGCTCATTTCTTTCTGCCTTTAAATTTCTTCGTGTTTCATGTTATGAAATAGGAACTTAATTTGCCTCTGGTTCTAGTTCTGTTCCCCCAGTTAACCTCAAAGAGTGGCTGTTTCTCTTTGCTGGGGCATAAGTCTGATTTCCTTTTTTAATAGTCCTAAATGTTGCGTGTTTGCAGGAGCCTCAGGGAACCCAGCCGGCACAACTGCAGCAGAATGGCCCCTGCTTCTATGAGGTGAAACAGTTTTTGGAGTGTGCCCAGAGCCAGGGTGACCTTAAACTTTGCGAGGGTTTCAGCGAGGTGCTGAAACAGTGCAGATTGGCCAACGGTAGGTGACCTCCCAGTCCATGACCAAACTTGCATCTGTTTAATTCACTGAATGGTACTTCTGGACCCTGTAAAACTTACGGAGTCTGTGTTTGATAAATCCAACTGACAAATTGGAGGAGATTTTGTTTACTCTAAAAATAATCTTAACAAGGAGCTAGTCCAGAGATTTCTAGTCATTATCTTACCTTTTGCCAGTTATGTTCTTAGTCTAATTCTTCCTTAAGCAGATAGAGATTAGTGTGCCAGGATCTTACTGTGGCTATTGCATAGCCTTAGTGCTAATTTCACCAGAGTCCAGAAATGTGCACAAGATTTGATGGAGCATTGTCAGTCTACACACCCCGTTTGGGAGAGACAAGTTTATTAGATCCCTCTGTGGGACTTTGAGCTTTATGCTCTTTGGAATGTTGGCAGTCAACTTATTCTCCTCCTCCTCCCCGCCCCGCCCCCCCCCCCGCCTTTTTTTGTAATTTCCTCCTGTCAACCTAGGAATTCACCATTTATTAAAAATGCTTGTTTTCATTTTCCTTCCTTCATTTATGGCAGGAAATATGGCAGAAGTTAATTTTTTCAGGTGGTTGAACTGTGGAATTAAGAGATTTAATGGCCAAGTTTTATCAGAAGTCTATGGTGAAGCTCCATCTAATACCAAAGTGACTATACTTCTGCTTCAGTACTCTGTGCAGAGAAGGACATACACCCTCTCTTTTTTCACTTGTGACAAGTATAGAGTTGAAGTTTGGTTGTGGCAAGATGCCTAGGGCTTCCCTGATAGCTCAGCTGATAAAGAATCCTCCTGCAATGCAGGAGACCCTGGTTCTATTTCTGGGTCGGGAAGATCCCCTGGAGAAGGAATGGGCTACCCACTCCAGTATTCTTGGACTTCCCTGTTGGCTCAGCTGGTAAAGAATCCGTCTGCGATTCGGGAGACTTGGGTTTGATCCCTGGGTTGGGAAGATCCCCTGGAGAAGGGAATGACTACCCACTCCAGTATTCTAGCCTGGAGAATTCCGTGGACTGTATAGTCCATGGGGTCACAAAGAGTCGGACATGACTGAGCGACTTTCACTTCACTTCAAGATGCCTTAAACGGTTTCTTATGAAAGGAACTAATAACCTTGGATTTCATCCCTCCTTTCATCATTTTGGAGGACTTGGGCTTTGTTGAGAATATGTAGCTAGTGCTGTTCTAACAAACCTTTTCTATTTGCAGGATTAGCTTAATCAAGAAGTTCCAGTTGAAGACATGAAAAATCACCTCTCGTGACCATGTTGATTTAGCATTTAAAGTATAATTAGTAGTGAAGATGTGAAGTGTGAGACCACCCGTTAAAACTCTCCTTAATCATTAATAGCTTTTGTGCTTCACGATTGCGGTGGAAGAGGGCATTGTCACTATATAGAAGTTCACTGAGATGGTATTGAGTTTGGGATTGGGCAGAAGAGGCGGTTGTGGCCTCTTAAGCGTGCTTTTCTGATATTGTTTGTGACTTGATTAGAATAAAATGCTTTTCTTTCTAGTCACTTTTTTTCTTAAGTAGAAGGTTATAAATCACACATGCTGAACACAATGGATTTTGCAGGAAAACACAGCTGTCTACATGTATATAGTTTATAGTCTCTGGGTATTAAAGCAGCGGCCACCTAGTTGCTCCCCAGCAAATGTGCTGTTCCTTAAACAGGTTCCAGGTACAGTACTGTCCTAAATCAGGAGAGTGATAAAGGAAATGTGGGAGCAGAGCCATTATACATGCCGTCTCCACGTGGCCAGGTCAGCAGTATCTATCACTGTCACCCTAGAACATCCAGTTAATTGGTTAGAGATGAAAAATCATTGCCTTAGTGAAGGCAGTTCCCCTGCAAGTGCTTTTACTCTACTTAAGGCATATGGGGCCTTCCCTGGGGATCAGTGGTTAAGAATCTGCCTTGCAATGCAGGGATCATGGATTCCATCCCTGGTCACAGAACTGAGATCCCACATGCCGCAAGGCAGCTAAGCCTGTGTGCCGCAGCTAGGGAGTGTGTGGTGCAACAAAAAATCCCGTGTGCTGCAACTAAGACTTGACATAGCCAAATAAAAAAAAAATTTTTTTAACTCATTCTATTTAAGGCATGGTGTGTTGCTCTTCCTGAAAGATTCAAGTTGCCTCTCCATGTTACCTTAAGGAGATGGAGATGCACCATTTAGTGTGCATCTTTTTTTTTTTTTTTTTTTAAATGAATCCAGCTCTATCCTTCACAACTCAAAATTTCATTTGCTTCTTGACCTCAAGTCTGCATTATGGTCTGCAGTTTTCTGACTTTCACATATACCTCTCAGAGCTCCCATTATCTGATTCTTTATTTTTCTCTTCGTTACCATAAAGTGAGTGAAGTGCTGTTGAGTGAATTATTCATTTGTTACCTCCTATCCTCAGCAGTGTTCTCAGAATGCTCCATTCTGCACCTATCTAATTCAGTTCCTAAAAGAGGCCAAGACTGCATTGCCCAAGGACCTAAATGACCATAGACAATTCACTCTTGTCCAGTCCCCCAGCCTATTCCCTGGGTTCACCAGTGGGCTTCTTTGCCTATTTTCCTAAATGCCTAAGACCCCTGAGTTCGTAGTGTTAATGCCGTTTATGTCCAAGGCAAGATGGTGTGTGTTGGGTACCCAAATAGGGTTGAAGCAGTGAATCCAAGGAAAATGAACCTCTGACAATAAAATGTAAGAGTCTGTCTGATCTGGCCTCTCCCTGGGGGAACCATGACTGTACAGAAAAGGGCACAGGGAATGATTCACTAGGTATGTTGGCCTTTTGCCCTAAGGTCAGAGGGATTTTTGTCTTGCATTGAAACTAGACCAGCATGAGTCTACAGCTTAGAATCAGGAGAGGGAAAACAAATGAGTCTTTTTGACTGTTAAGAGGGGACTTAAATGTTTTCATCCTTGGGACCAGATGTTGCATCTCAGTAAGCTGGTGGCCTTTATGGATAGAGACAAAGTCATTTACAACTCCTTTCTGTGTAACAATTCAGCAAAATATTTTCCTAGAATGAAAGAGGTAGTGACGTGGAAAGAGCATGTGGGCGTATACCTGGGGTTGACTTAGGCCCTTCTACTTGGTGACCTCATAGAACAAGTCACATTCTCTAAAATTGGCTTAATACCAGAGTTTCAGGGGCTCAAGTGAGAGTACATTTGCAGTACATTGTAAAATGCTCATTAAGTGGGCTTTTATAGGCTCAGCATCTGTATGAAGCACTGTATTATCCCTTTCTTCATTTGGTGTATTAGAATTAGGGGTTTGAATAACAAGTAGCTTTGGAATGAGAGAGCATTAAAAAAGTGTCTACTGGGACTTCCTGGTGGTCTGGTGGCTAAGACTTCACGCTCCCAATGCAGAAGGCCTGAGTCAGAGATGTAGATCCCACATGTCGCAACTAGAGTCCTCATGCAAAGAAGTGGCAAAGAAGATCAAAGACCCCTCCAGCCGCAGCTAGGACTCAACACAGCCAAATACATTATAAATAAAAAATAAATAGGAAAAAGCTTAATTTCTCTGAAATATTTTTTTAAGTGTCCTTTTGGTGCCAGCATACATTATTTCCAATTCTGTCAACCTCTTAAGCTAGAATCACACTGATGAGGACCCTAACCCAAAGGGCCCAGAGCCGCCCACAGTTAGCGCCCAAGTGTTTTTCCTGGCACATGAACCTCCTCTCATTCATCAGGAACTGCTGGCTGAAAACAAAATGAGTTAAGAATGAAATCTTGGAGGCTGATGAGAGATGGAGTCCGGGATAAACTTTGAGGTCTGCATTTGGTCAATCAGCCACACAAACCATAGCTGATCAGTTCCCCTGGACAGCCAGGCTGCAGAGTTGGCGCACAGGGGTGTCTCCAGAGCGCTCAGCACACAGAGAAGTCAGTGCATTCCTGGCAAGCTGGCTTTGTTCTCCCACATGCCGGAAGGCTTAGTGAGCTCCTGAGGGAAGACTGGTCACCGACTGATCACCACATGCTGTCCTGCCTGCTCCCAGGCCACCCGAACTTCCTTCACCCTCCACCAGAGGTCATCCCCTGGTGAGACTTGGCCTGCCAAGCCTTGGCCAGCATCCCAGCTTTGCAGTTGTGCTTTATTTTTGGCACATCAGCCTTCCGTCCTCAAGTAGAAGGAAGAACAGCAAGATATCCTACTCGGGCCGCAAGTGTCTGCTCGGGACACGCTTCAGTCCTCCGCTGTCCCCTCTCCCTGGGCGGGTCCGGGACCTTTGGGATTCCCATCACGTTCACTCCAGGGCCTGCGAGGTATAGCGGTGAGTAGCTGGGTCAGTGAGTGATAAAAGCCTGGTGGGGAGCAGGAGAAGTCATGGGGTAGAGAAGACCCTCCCAAACCCACTAGGCCCACTTCTTCTCACTTCTGACAGTAGACGAACCCAGGAGAATGGCAGCACTGACTTTTGAAGGTATTTGTCCACAGAAAGTAGATCCCTGTGACTGTTTGCTGACTGTCAGTTTTGGGGAGAGATGTTATGTTCCAAAAAGGACCGGGCTACGTCCTCGCATTTGGGGACCCTTTACAAAGGGGTGCCTTGGGGGATGCAGGTGGGGACAGTGGACAGAGGCACGAAGCTGGCCCCAAGTTAGGCCTAGAGCAAGGGGATGGGGCAAGATGGACCTCATCACCTACCCGCCCAGTGCTGGAACTCGGGTGGAGATGGTGGTGCCAGGGAATGGGGCCCCTGGATGGGATGGCATGCCAGGCTGGGTCGGGATACACCCTCTGCGCATGGAGGGCTGGGGGAAGGGAGAGACCTCCTATCTGGCTTTGAGAAGTGGGGAGCAGGGGAACAGATGCCCGCCTTGGAGCTTTACAGGACTCACCAGGAACTGGGCTAATTTTTCTGGGGAACAGACACTCCTGTGCTCAGCCGGGGTTACTGACGAGGGTGGAGTGGAGGCAGCGCCAGGCCTGCCGCTGGCAGAGGAGACCGTTGTTATTCTTGTCCTTCCCCCGGTAACCAGGCACCCAGCAGTGAGGACACCAGGCTTCCTGGAACAGCCAGCCTGTCTCCAGGCAGCCCAGGCTGCCGCCAGTCAGCAAACTGGCCCCTTGATCAGGCCAGGCCTTCTTGGACCCAGAAAGCGAGATGGAAGTGGGACCAGAGGCAGCTTTGGCTGTGCTGAGCGGAAGCTCGTGCCCGTTTTCTCTCTGCTCCTTTTCCGGTTGGTACAGCATTTTCTCCATTCCTCAAATCCTCCAAGCGAGGAAGGAGTTCGGAGCCCAGTGGCCTCCACGTTCCTGAAGCAAAGCCGGCCAGCTCCTCTGAGTCCAGGCCCGAGTGTCCTGGCTCCACTCTGCCTGCCTTGCAGCGGGACCACCCAGGGCTCACTGGTCGTTAGGTAGGGCCTGGGGCATGCTGAGGACAGGACCATCCTGTGGGCAGGAATCTGGACCAGAGGGATCCCTCCGGCCGATGACTTACATCTGTGGAGCAGCACTAGTAATACGCCTGCACTGGGCCCGGCGGGAAGGGTGGTTGGGAAGTCCCAGAGACCATCACAGTTGGATGGAGTGGGCACACGTCCATGAGTGACACCAGGGGCCGGGACCAGGACTCACCCATCAAGCTCTGCCTCCCTCGGAGCACCTGGCACAGTGCTTCTCAGAGTATGAAAGAAAGGAAGGAGGAAAGGGGACTGGTAGTCCAGTGGTTAAGACGCCAGGCTTCCAGTGCTGGGGATGTGGGTTTGATCCTGGGTTGGGGAGCTAGGATCCCGCATGTCCAGTGGTGCAGCCCCCCAAATAAAACAATATAGGCAAAAAAAAAAAACCTTTTAAAAAAAGGAAGGGGAAAAGGAAGGAGGAAAGAGAACAGAGGAAGGAAGGAAGAGAGAAGGAGGGAGAGTGACAGAAGTCCTGGGTAAGGACGGAAGGAGTGAGGAAGCAGCAGTGGGAAGCATAGGAAGCCTGTCCTGGAAGGAGAGGTGTTTTCCGGGTAGGACAGTTACTACTGGAGCAATAGGTGAGATTATGGGGGCGCCATATTTGAAGATGAAACCGTGAAGTCTCTCACCTTTTCCACAAGTGCAGAGGGCAGGCAAAGGAAAGCAGGACCGGCTTCATCTCCTCCAAGAGGAAAAAGAAACAGCACTTTAATTTGTCCTTTGCAGAGTTTGTTGGTGGTACTTCCTAAACCCAGGGGTGTGTTGGCCTTGTCAGAGCTAATCCTGGGGCCCAGTGGTCTGATTCCTGCCTCAAACCTGGGCTTGGACCTGGCTGACCATCTGCTGCTCCTTCTGGGGAGCAACAGCTAACAAGGAGAACATTTTGCGAGCCACGTGGTCAACTGGGGTCACAAGAGTTTACACCAGTGGGGAGAAGCAAGCTGAGCTCTTTCCAGAGCTTTCTTAAAATTCACAAGTGGTTTTTAAACTATCTTTTATTTTTAAAATTTTATTGATTTTTAATTGAAGGGTAATTGTTTTACAGTGTTGTGTTGGTTTCTCCATGTATCAACATGAATCAGCTATAGCTATACTTACGTTACTTCCTTCTTGAACCTCCCTCCCACCTCCCATCCCATCCCACCCCTCTAGGTTGACACAGAGCACCAGGTTGAGTTCCCTGTGTTATACAGCACATTCCCATTGGCTATCTATAAAATTCACAAGCATTTATTTTGAATATTCACAAGAGGTCAGCCCTCTGCCAGGACATACAAAGCTAAGGGAGAGATAGTTTTAGCCCTCACAGACCACATCCCCTAGGTCAGGAAGGCTGACGGTTTCTTTCTGTTCCCCTCTTAGAGCTGATATGACCCAGGACAAGTCGCTGCCGGACTCCTCTTCTGCACAGAGCTTCTATGAGAACTATGAGCCCAAGGAGATCCTGGGCAGGTAAGGCCCAGACCTCCCCCAAGAAGTGCGATCCGAGCCTCTGGACGGCTCTGCGGGCAGGAGCAATCTCTCCTTGACCCTGAGTCCTGACCGTCTTCATCTCCAAAGCACTGTCCACTTAGAGAAAACTTCAGTTTGGGGTTTGGGATGGAGGAAGCAGGTATAAAGGCACCCAGATCAGAGACCCTCCCAGCAAAGGGAGCCCCACCCCCCACCCCAGAGCTGTTGACAGCACATCCAATCCAGCCTTGGCTCAGGGTCAGGGGTCAGGCGTCAGAATGCAGCTCGGGGTCCTAGGGGTGTACGGTTTCTTCCTCTGAGCTGAGAAAGAGCAGTGACGGAAACCAGGAGGCCTGAAAGCAGACTTCTTCCTCTGGCTCCAGGCAAATCGCCCCCATCCCCCGGAGCCTTCTTCAACCTTCCGTCCCCCAAAGCAGGGGTTCCTAACCTCGAGGATCTAATGCCTGATGCTCTGAGGTGGAGCTGATGCAATACTAATAGAAATAAAGTACACAATAAATGTAACACTCTTGAATCATCCCAAAACTATCCCTCATCCCACAGGTCCATGGAAAAACTGTCTTTCATGAAATTGGCCCCTGGTGCCAAAAATGGGCCCCAAAGTTGGGGACTGCTGCCCCGAAGCTCACAGGGAGTTGGGGGACAAGGCAGGACCTCTCTGCTGTGGCCTGAATGTGGGCCTCCCCCTGGGGTTAGGGGCCCCCGGGACCATCTGTCCTCTGCACCCCTAGGGGAGTGAGCAGCGTCGTCAGGCGCTGCATCCACAAGCCCACGTGCCAGGAGTACGCTGTGAAGATCATCGACATCACCGGCGGGGGCAGCTTCAGCTCCGAGGAGGTGCAGGAGCTGCGAGAGGCCACGCAGAAGGAGGTGGACATCCTGCGCAAGGTCTCGGGACACCCCAACATCAGTGAGTGGTGGCCCCGAGCCACGGCAGGGTGCCCTGCCCCCGTTCTGCGCTGATAACCCGGCCGGGGAGTGTGGCCCCAGTGCAGCTAGCCAGAAACACCCAGACTGTCTCCCGCAACCCAGGGCCCCCGCCGGCGCAGTGCCCGGAGGCTTGGGGCTCCCAGCTCCAACTTCCTGCTCCCAGGATTCAGCTCCAGGCCTCTTCTTTCAGCCCTACAGAAGGGATGACAGGCAGGGGTGTGGGTGGAGGAATGTGGAGTTCAAAGTCCCTGGCTGCCCCCTCTCCTGGGGGGAGGGGGAGGCTTCCTTTGAACCCTGAAACCCCCTCCAGCTTCTGAGTCAGCCCACAGCACCTTTAATCCCCTCACCCCTGCATTCCACTGCCCCGCCTGGGCTCCTCTGCTCCTGAGATGAGCCATTTCCATTTCAGTACAGCTGAAGGACACTTATGAGACCAACACCTTCTTCTTCTTGGTGTTTGATCTGTAAGTACCCAGGCCTGGGGCCTAACTGAGAAAATTCTCCCCATTCAGGGCTTCCTGGAGACCAGCAGCCAGCCCCCTACATGGTGGACATCAAATAAGGACACAGAAGTTTTAGGCAGATCAGGCCCCTGGGATCAGGCTGCCTGGTTTTGAACCCTGCGTCCCTTCTGGGCTGGACGATTTACTTTCCACATCAGCTTTCTCATCAGGATTGCAGGAGTAATAAATACACAGGGACTGACACAATGTAAATGCTAGTCATTACTAACTACCATGTGATGACCAGGGCGGCCAGGCAATGCTTATTCTAGACACTGAGGATAGGCAAACCTACTGCGTGCACGAGTTTTCACCGAGAGCGAGGAGAAAGCAATCAAGTCATAAAACACACACAGAGTTATGCACATTTCCAGACACACAGAGCTGAGCAAGGGTCAGAGGGAGCGGGTGGGGAATGTTCTCCAGAAGTGACCTGAACAGAGACCTGGATGAAGGGCGAGATGGAGTCCAGCCAAGACCCAGAGAAGGAGCCCCCAGCAGAGGGAAGAGCTGAGGCAGTATTGGGGCAAGAGGCCCACGAGAGAGGCAGGCGGTAGAGATTGTATTTGGCATGTAGTTCAAAGATTGACATTATCATCATTGTCATCATCACCATCATCACTGTCAACAACACGTCACTATTCCTTTGCTTGTGCACCAACAGGACTATTGAGATAAGCTCCTTGTCATCTAGGGACTAGATTTACTTCAGAGAATTATTCAAGCAGATTTTGTATTGTTGGAACTTTTTTTTTTTGTCGCCATACTGAACATGCACAGTGTTACTTTTTTTCGTGGAGAGACCATTTAATTTGGCCTTTGTGTATAATTAAACTGCCAGCTGTAGGAGGCAGGAGCCTGCTGATGGCCCTTGCAGTGTCCCAGCGTTTACTGGTACATCTTTTTGCTGCTGCTGCTGCCATTAGTGAGTTCTCCTAGTGTGTTTAAAATGGAATTGAAGTGATCAAAACCGGAGGCACACATTGCTTTTTAAGAACATGGTACCGATAATGTCTGAATTACATCTGTAATTTCTGGGCTGCTCCTCAAAGAGAACTCCCCTCCCTGCTGCATCAGCTAAATTCAAGGATTTTCTTGTCTCCCTCTGATACTGGCCAAAATCTCTTGGACCCTGCTTTCCCTGGAGGGGTGGGCAGGATACACCTTTTTTATTCAACCAAGGGAGACTTTCCCAGGACCCCTCCAGCCTTGCCCAGCTGCAGCTGTCTCAACTCTGCTCAGTGGCTCAGTCCTGTAGAGCCCTTGGGGGCAGCTCAAATGTCTCTAACCTTTGAAGAAGTTGCTTGGGAAGTTATTTATAATGCTGCCTCAAGTTGCCCTCCAGGGTGTAACTAGATTATTCCAGCAGAGACCTCCTTCTAGATCCTCTCAAGTGGGAAGATGGAATCACACTTCTAAAAAATCCAAAAATAGGCAAAACCGCTCCTCCATCACTTGTACTGCTGCTGCTTCCATTTGTTCCTGGAAAAAGACAGGACACTCTGGTCCTTCTGATCTGGGTCTGGGACCTTGGGCCAGTGACTCAGGGTCCCTTTCTCCTCCCCCGACTCTGATTTTGGCTTTGATGGGTCCCAGTCCATGCTGTCACTCCCACACATGGGGGACCCTCACAATGGTGGCACCCCACCCCTCCAGTGTCCCTTGTTCTTACTCCAACCTTCCCAGACAGCCTCTCCACTCACTTCCCCAGCTCCTCCCTGCAGATTGTGGTCCTTAGTGGGGAGTGGGCCACTTTACCCCTGGAGGTGTTAGGTGGGAAATAGGGTAAGGAGGGGGTAACCTGCTGGGCCATCCAGTGACAAATCCTCTGTCCCCACAGGATGAAGAGAGGGGAGCTCTTTGACTACCTCACTGAGAAGGTCACCCTGAGTGAGAAAGAGACCAGGTGAGGGTCCACTTGCCCCTCTCCCTACTTCCTGTCTGAGTCCAGCTTAGGCACGGAGGTTGTGGAGGCAGCGCGGCGTGCACTGGTCTGGTTGGGGAGTGTGCGCTGTGGGCTATGGTGGTATCCCTCCTTCCTTGACCCAGCCTAGGTGGGTCCGCCTGTCTGGAGTCCTCCGTCACTTGCAGTCAGGCTGGCCTATGGGCTTTGGTCTCCCTGCCTGTTACCTGACCTTGCAGAGTAGCAGATGAGGGTAACATGTGCCTGTGCCACCCCAGGAAGATCATGAGAGCCCTGCTGGAGGTGATCGCCACCTTGCACAGACTCAACATCGTGCATCGGGATCTGAAGCCTGAGAACATCCTCCTGGATGATAACATGAACATCAAGCTTACAGACTTCGGCTTTTCCTGCCAGCTGGAGCCAGGAGAGAAGCTGCGAGGTCTGGAAACGTGGCCCCGGCCCGTGTTAGGGGCTCAGGCTCTCTCATCAGCTCTCCCAGGAACAGGGACTGCCTGGGTTTTTTCCCCCCAGAATAAAAAATCCTACCATTTCAAGGCTGGCTCTCTCTTCCCAGGACTGGGCTGAGCCAGGTTCCCACTGCCTGTGTTCCAACCCAGTGCTGGCTCCTATGACCAAGCCACTGACAGGCCCCAAGTGGGTGGCCATAGGAGCTAGCACCCTGGCCTGCCCTTGGCTCTGAGCCTGCGGCCGTGTTCAGAGTCCCAGTCCAGCCATACCACTTCAGTTCCACGTCTACTGTCCCTGTGGGCCTTTCTCTTCCATGTGCCTCTGCTGACCTGCCCCGATGGAAACTGTCCCTGCAGAGGTCTGTGGGACCCCCAGTTACCTGGCCCCTGAGATCATTGAGTGCTCCATGAACGATGACCACCCCGGCTATGGGAAGGAGGTGGACATGTGAGTGTGTTGGGGGGAGGGAGGTGACCCGTAGGGACAGGGGTGCTCCCCTGACTGGGAGCACCGGGCTGGGGAAGGGGGATGGGGTGGGCGCTACAGCCCGCCCACCTGTCTCCCTCCGCTGCTCCCCCGATGCCAGGTGGAGCACGGGGGTCATCATGTACACGCTGCTGGCCGGCTCCCCGCCCTTCTGGCACCGCAAGCAGATGCTGATGTTGAGAATGATCATGAGTGGCAACTACCAGTTTGGCTCACCGGAATGGGATGATTACTCGGACACCGTGAAGGACTTGGTGAGAGGCCGGGTGTGCTGGCTCCCGGGCTCAGGCGAGGGGCAAGTCCAGTGTTGGTGTTGGAGTTGGGGGGGGGGGGTGTTGGGGGTCGGGGGAGGAGTGGTGGGAGAGATGGAGGCGCCTGCTGCGAGAGAGACCCCGGCCTGACATGTCCTCCGTTCCATCGTGTTTCTCTCAGGTTTCCCGCTTCTTGGTGGTGAGCCCCCAGAGGCGCTGCTCGGCAGAAGAGGCCTTGGCGCACCCCTTCTTCCAGCAGTACGTGGTGGAGGAAGTGCGTCACTTCAGCCCCCGGGGCAAGTTCAAGGTACTACGGGCTCACCTCCCACTCAGGGCCCCTGAAACCCAAGCCCCCAGTGCCCTTCATACGGACTCCTTACGACCACCTGCCCTTCCCCTCCCATCCAGCCCTATGATGGTTCCAGCTCAATTTCTTCCGGCTTCTGTTGCTGATAGTCTAAAAGCCTGCGCTTGCGGGTCGGGCGGGAATGGGGGTAATTGGGGGGCGGGGGGCGGGAGGCGGTGACGGTAGGACGCGCCCAACCGACGCCACACAAGGCTTGGAAACATCCGAGCTCGGGTCGGCCTGCGCGGGACGCGGGAGGAGACAGGCCTGGGGGTGTGGCCCGGCGCTCAGGCCCCGCCCCCCGCAGGTGATCTGCCTGACGGTGCTGGCTTCAGTGCGCATCTACTACCAGTACCGCCGGGTGAAGCCCGTGACCCGGGAGATCGTCATTCGAGACCCCTACGCCCTCCGGCCTCTGCGGCGACTCATCGACGCCTACGCTTTCCGGATCTATGGTCACTGGGTGAAGAAAGGGCAGCAGCAGAACCGGGCGGCCCTCTTCGAGAACACGCCCAAGGCCGTGCTCCTCTCCCTGGCTGAGGAGGACTTCTGAGCGGAGGACGGGCGGGGTAGGTGGGGTGGGGGTCAGGCAGGGTGCAGAAGCCGCCGAAAGGGGGTGAGAGTGTGTGCAGGGCCTGTCCAGAGGGTGCACTTGGCCCTGGCCAGGACCCCAGGAACTGGGGCCACTCTCCCCTCTCAGAGGCATCATTTGGTGGTCAGTGCAGCCGAAGCCAGGCCCCCGGACTAGGGGACCAGCTGTGGTCTAGAACCTGGAGCCTCTATGCAGCTCCACTGCCTAGGTGTACTACCATCTCCACTTCTCCTCTGGAGGCCCAGAGTTACTGACAGTGCACTGCCCAGGGGGTCCCAGGGTGAGGATGAAAGAGAACAGTCTGAGAATCACACAGGTGATTTTTACTGACCCCACAATACCCAGTGACACCATGGGAGCAGGTTCTTCTCTGGGGACGTTTATCGAGGCATGTGGGCACCCTTGCATAATTAACAATAGAAAGGGAATCATCTGCTGTTTCTTCTGAGTACTATTCATTCTGCAACTCCCATGGTGCACAGTCTCACCTGGTAAATCCATGGTTCTCCTAGACCCTTTTAAGACTGACATTGAGCTTTAAAGAGCCCACGGAACTGCATTTCATGTGCTGGAAACCAGGTTCCCTCGGAGATGTGTGAAACCCCACAAATAAGGCAAATAAAGGAATCATTTTCTTTCTATGGCAACTTGCTGGGAAAACAAGGAGGCCTGGGGAGATTCTGGATTCCCCAAGAGCTCAGTTGGTAAAGAATCCACCTGCAGTGCATGAGACCCTGGTTCAATTCCTGGGTTGGGGGAGATTCTGCCTTGAATAATGTCAGATCCCTGGGTCAGACATCATGAAAGGGGGAAGGAGCAGATTGAAAATTTTTTTCACAAACTGCCTTTCTGAGCACTGTGACCCAACTGTTTGAATATGTGGCCCCTATATGGTCAATATCTGACCTCTAAGAGAAACATCCAGCTCCTGGCCACAATCAATAAGTTGGGCCCCTTCTCCAAGACACAGTATCACCCTTCTGTGGAGGTCAGGGTCCTTTCCTGCCCTGGGGAGAGGTGCCTGTCACAGAGGATGGGGAAGGGGATGGAGGTCATCTGGAGTCTGGCTGTGTTTGGAATGTGGCCGGGGAGTGGCCTGGGTGCCACAGGACTCTTCTGGTTTCTGCATAGCCACTCACAGCTCTCCAGGCGGTCGGCCTGCACCCGAAGCGCAGCGGAAGCCTAGGTTGTCTGAGGCTGAATCTGGAGTGTTGCCCATCCTGCCACCAGAGAATGGGAGAGAGAACGGACATTTGCTGAGAAAGGGGCCTGGGCCTCACCCAGCTCTCCTGCTCCAGCTCCCAGGGCCTTCTGTGGTCTGGGGGGTTTGGGGGCTGGGGACTGAGGAGGGCCTAGTCTCGAAAGAAAAGTGGTGTGAGGGCAGGTCCAGAGGGCATGCCATTCCTGGGGAGTGGGGAGAGGTAAGAAGGGACCTTGGGACAGGGTGGAGGAAGCGAGGCTGGTCCTGAGACTGCATGGAAGGCAGGAAAGGCCGTGCTAATAACTTCCAACTGTTGGTAGTTTAGACTAATAACTCAGCCAAAAAGAACCTGTTGGCAACAAGTGAGACCATCACAGCCTCAATCAGTACTCACACTTTTCAAAGAACTTTCACATGGATTCCTGCATTTGCTATTTCTCTTACTGCTCTGGAGGGTAGGTTTTGTTCACCATCTCACAGACCCCAGAATCAGATACCAGGAAGATTTACATGTCTTGCCCAAGGCCAACCACTCTTTCAGCAGAATCAGCAGCAAACCCAATTTCCTGGTCCCCAGACCAATACTTTCTCCACTCCTTTGTCCTAAGGTAAAAGGGGAAAGACTTCTCTGGTGGCCCAATAGTTAAAAATCCACCTTGCAATGCAGGGAATGGGGTTTGACTCCTGGTCAGGGAATGACGATCCCACATTCCTTGGGGCAACTAAACCAGTGCACTGAACTACTGAGCCCAGGTGCCACAACTAGAATTTGTGAGTCACAATGAAAGATCCTGCCTGATGCAATGCAGCAAATAAATAAGTAAATAAACATTAAAAAAAAAAAAAAAGGTGAGGATAATCCACATGGCCTCTCTACCATCCTTAAAGAAACCAGGAGCAGGAGGAGCTGCAAGGAGATTAATCAAAATAAATCTACAGACAAAGCAGAAAGTCCTAGAAGGCAACTTGGGAGCTGGGAACTCTACCATTCAGGGGCCAGCACTAACCATCATTAATCATCTGTATGAAATGAGCAGGCCCAGGACCTCCCTGAGACTATTTTTCCTTGATTGTAAAACAAAATGGTTGCATAAAATGTTTTTTTACATGCCCTCTTTGTTAGAAAAGTTAATATTTCAATGATCCCTGGCCATGACCTATTGATGTGGCCATTCCAGTCCCCTCCCTCTGCACGCCTAGCTATGAGGATAAGAGAAACCCATATAATTAAGACATTAGACACAGTCTCCCTCGGTGCTGAGAGCTGGCAGGAAAAGGCACCGGGCTCCTGGCTTTACCTGGTGAGGTTGGCTTGCTTTCTGTTCTGGACCCACACCCCCCAGTGGAGAGAGAGGTGTGGAAGCAGCGCCCACAGCAGCTCCGGTGCTACCTGTGCTCCAGGAGACCAGGACCCAGCCCCTCACCTGGTGGTGACACGTGCCCGGTGGTTGGCAGAGCCATCGGCTGTGTCGATCCAGGACGCCCCCCGGAGGACACGCATGTCCTGGTCGGCAGCCTGGTACTGTGACGCCGTCCACTCCCATACGTTGCCCACGAGGTCATAGAGCCCTGTGGCACAGCAGCAGCTCAGGCCCTGGCTGGGAATGCCACCTCCACCCGCCCTGACCAACAACGGCCCAGGGGACCGAATCCTTCCCAGCGCTGCTTCTCCTGCCTCGACTACCAGGCAGAACCATCCAGCCAACCAACCTGTGAGCGCTGACAGCAACCCGCTGTGTAGTCTTACCGTAGTCATTCTGTGGGGGGAAAGCATTCACGGGGGAGACGCCATGGAAGCCATCCTCAGCCTTGTCGCCCTTGGGGAACTTTCCCTGGGGTGAGTGGGAAGGGATGTTTAGGCTACAGGATTTACCATCCACTTGCCCAGAGGGGTTTTAACCAAGGCCATCTTGTGGTACCCTCTGGGGTAGGGGAAGGGCATGGGGCAGTGACCTGAGGTCCCAAGCCAGCTGCCTCATGTCCTCCACCATGACCTCCTGGCTGGATTAGGAAGTGTGTGGTTCCCCGTATGTCCACACCCGCCCAGCCCACCCACTTCTCCACTCTCAGTGACTTCCCTCAGCTGCATGAACCCCATGTGCCTTCGGAGGAAAGGCCCCATCTCCCCGCTCTGTACCCTGCCTCTCCCTACAGGAACCAGTGATCCCTTGTACCTTCCCCTTCCCTTCCACCACCAAAAGGCTTCACTCTCCCTTACCTGTCCTGACCCTGCCTTCCTCACCTCCTGCTCTTTACCACCAAGATTCTGGAACAAGTAACCAGTGTTTGCTGATGTCATTTGTTCAACTTATTCATTCGACTGGAGGGCAGCAGCTCTGTGCGCCAGCCCTCGGAGTCTGTCACATCTCTGAACATGCTGGACCCTTTCCCACTGCTGACACACATGGTGTTTCCCCCATTTTTCTCCTGGCAAGCTTCAGTTCCACCAGCTCAAATGGCACGTTCACCGTCCAGTCACTCCCCCACCGTCCCAGGCAGGGATGCGCTCCTGAGCACACATTGCTCATCTTCACCACGCAGCCCCACTATACTGTCTTTCGCTTTACCCCTTTACTGCTTTACCCCTTTTCCGGTCTGTTAGAACATGGAGGCCCCTGAGTCCCATGGCCTAATGCCATGCCCAGCCTGCAGCAAGTCTCAATCCACACCCTCAGAAAAGAACAAGGGCGAGGAACTTGTCTTACCTGCCACAGGTTGGTGCGGTTTGGCTGGAACTTGTTTCCCCAGGGGTACACCTGACCTGCCGGGAGAGCAAGGAGACAGCAGAGGAGGGGAGAGGTAAAGGGTTAGGGAAGAAGGGAAAGACAGAAGGAGCGAGGGGACCGAAAGGAAGAGAGGAGGTGATGAGAAAGAAGAGTAAGATGACTCACTTTGACATCTCACACCCTTCCCTTGTCCTCACAGAACTGCACTCAGAGCCCCTGACTTCTGATCTGTTCCTGGACAGCACAATCCTAGGTGTGATTTGGACCAGTGCCATTCTGTAAACTATCTGTTACCCACTCATGCTGGGGTAAGTACAGAAACCAAGGGTAAGCACTGAGAGATTTGTTCACTGGACTTAGACTGGATCAATGAACAAGCAATCTCATTTATCACATGAATAATACTGACTATGGGTTTAGCTGGTGTTCATTCAAAGAGTGTGTAGAGGCAGTGAATACGGGGAATTGCCATTTCACTCTAACTTTTTGTTTAGTTAGGATTGAGAAATAACTGAGTTACGAACAAATAGCAGTTTGTCACATTAATCCCTCCACAGCTATGGAAAAGGTATCCAGCGTAGGGAATACTTTTCTTTTCCTCACGCCATGTGGTTCTGATTGTATTTATCTGAAGTGGCACATGTCTGTGGAATCTCCAACAATTAAAAAAAAGTATGTCTGTTTTTTCATTCCATTTTCTAGTTATTAATTTTTATGGTATTTTATGGAAGTACTGGTTTGAGACAGATTAGAAATAACAGTAACAACTGATCCATGACCACAGAGTGTAAGAAGCACTACTCCAGGGAGTGTGAGCCCGTCCCACCCTTTGAAGCCCCCCCTCCCCCGCACCCACGCAAGGCAGGATGGAGAGAAAGAATCAAGGGAGATTGCCCTGGCATCTCTATACCCTTCAAGCCCCCTCGGGCAGCAAACTCCCACTCTTCCTCGGTGGGCAGCCGTTTCCCCCGCCAAGCACAGTAGGCACGGGCATCATTCCAGCTCACGTGTACCACTGGGAACTCCAGTTTCTCTCGGATGCCAGAGCCAGGACCTGCAGGCTGATAGCCAGGATGAAGTGAGACAAGCTTCTGGGAGCTCATGGAAGTCTGAGGAAGGCTAGGCTTAGGGTGCCTGAGTTCAGCTTTTACCACTAGATGGAGCAAGGAAGTAGGAAGAGAGAGCCTGGTGAGTGAGGAGAGGTCCAGAGACAGAAAGGACTACACGAGACAAAAGGGAGAAAGGGGACAAAGGGGATGGGCCAGGGTAAAAGGACTGGTGCAGAGCACACGGGGCAGCTTGGCTGCTTCCCTGAAATTTCTCCGTCATCCTTTAAAACTCAGTATTCCCAGATGGGCAAGGGATCACGGGAAGCCAGGCTTCCACAATGAGAGTCAGCAGGGGTAGGAAACAAGACTGAGGAACCAACCCTTACCTGCCTCCAGAATGCCCTTTCCACGGGGAGCCACCAGAGGAGAGACTGCAAAAAAGAAGGAGCGCAATTACAAGGTGCTCTGACCCAGCGAGGCACCTTCCTGACGGACATCCAGGAGGCAGAGACTTCAGGCTGAGACTCAGGTGGTCCAAGTGAGGCTGTGTCTGGGATCTTTTACTTATTTGTTTATGGCTGTGTGGGGTGTTTGCTGCTGCGCGGGCTTTTCTCTAGGGTGAGCGGGGCTACTCTCTAGTTGCGGTACATGGGCTTCTCGTTGCAGTGGGTTCTCTTATCGTGGCTCATGGGCTTCAGTAGTTAGGGCTCCCAGACTCTAGAGCACAGGCTCAGTAGTTGTGGCACACGGCCTTAGTCACTCACTGGCATGTGGGATCCTCCTGGATCAGGGATCAAACTGTCATCTCCTGCGTTGGCAGGCAGATTCTTTACCACTGAGCCACCAGGGAAGCCCCTGTGTTCAGAATCTTTAAAGTGTGACACCTCAACACCCTTATTAGAAGGAGGCTTCTCCAGGGGTTCTCTGGCTGGTCCAGGGAGTACGCTGAACCCTGTGTATTATCTGCATCTTACAGTTCTCTCTCTGTGGACCTCAGCACAGAGTGAACTTCCCGGGAGTGTGTGTTCATCTCGCTCTTCCAGGGTGGGTCTCTCTGGCTTCTTCCTTGCCTCTGGTTCTCAGGTTTGATTCTCTACGGTGGCCCAGGTGACCCCCTAGACCCCATAGGCTTCTCGGTCCAGGTCCCACTCCCATGAACCCAGCTGCAAGCCTGGGTTCTCTTACCTGCATTCTCTGGGTTGCTTTGTTTCTAAGCTCATCAGAGACAAGGTCCTCAAAGACAAAGCTCCACCCAAACACCTCAGCCTCTGTGCGGTACTTTTTCTCCCTGACAAACTCCCTAAAAAGAGAGATTTCATAGTTTAGCGGACAGGCGTCTGTGCTCCACCCTCACCCTCTCTTGCTGCAGCAAACCTCATACACCCTTATCCTATTAGTCACACATCATAGAGTCTTTAGGAACTACAAGGAATTAACCTGAGAGCCTGAGCAGATTTTCTTTTAAAATTTGTTTCTGTGTGTGCAGTTCACAAACAGGAGAATTCACATTTTGGGGGGTATAGTTTTGTGAGTTTTGATAAACCATATAGTCATTGTCACAATCAAGATACAGAGCAGTTCCATTAACTGCCCCCCAAAATTCCCCGATGCCTCCTCAAACACTGATCTGTTTTTTGTCTCCATAGTTCTGCCTTTCCCAGAATGTCAATTCACATAAACTGAATCAGGCAGTATGTAGTTTTGGGGTCTGGCTTCTTTCACTTAGCATACTGCTTCCAAGAATCATCCATGTTGTTGACAATGTCAGTGGTTTGTTCCTTTTTTTTTTTTTGGCAGTTTTATTGCTGAGTAGTATTTCACTGGATGGATAGACCAGATTTCATTTATCCATTCACCAGCTGCAGGTCATCTGGGTTATCTCCAGTTTTTGGAGATAATGAATAAAGCTGCTGAGAAGATTCAAGGGCAGGGAGTGGGTCTCTCTTCAACACATACCTAATCTCACATCGATCATGGGAGGAAGGGAGAATAGGTTTTACTATCTCCCTCAGACAGATGAGAGAAATTGAGTCAAATCAAAATGACTTGCTGAGGGACTTCTCTGTGGTCCAGCGGTTAAGAATCTGCCTTGCAATGCAGGGGATGCGGGTTCGATCCCTGGTAGGGAAACTAAGATCCCACATGCCGAGAAGCTACTGAACCTGAAAGCCACAACTAAAGAGTCCAAGTGCTGCAACTAAGACCCAATGTCACCAAACAAATGAATATTTAAGAAATGACTTGCTGAGATTTTATAATGGATTTTCATATAGTTTGGTATGGCTGAGCCAATTTCAACATGCAGATTTCCAGGATAAGACAGATTGTTTTCT
Organism: Bos grunniens; assembly: GCF_055505025.1. Taxonomy (NCBI): domain Eukaryota; kingdom Metazoa; phylum Chordata; class Mammalia; order Artiodactyla; family Bovidae; genus Bos; species Bos grunniens. The sequence goes on from NC_141189.1 coordinate 15,065,512, forward strand.
CTGGACTGAGAGTACCCGGTTGGTGTTAGCCCTCTGATATTAGAAGACACTGTTCACCCATCAAAGGGGTACTAAGAATGGAGGAGGAGGCGAGATTTGGTAGCAATAGTTACTTATTGACCTCTGACCATCTGAATGGTTTGAGACTCTTACCAGAGAGGTAAACACAGATTACAGGTTCTAAGCAAAGTTTAGGGGCTTTCTGGGGGTGACATTATATTTCCTTCATCTAAAAGGTCATCATTTGAAACATAAAAGAATGCATCTATCTAGCTAGCAATTTATGGTTGTCATCATGTGGTGTGAGCCTGATCAGAAGTGATTTCTCCTTGGATTTTAATAACTTTCCTTTTACAAATATTTTTTAAAGCATATATAACATTATATTATAGAAAAATGAGAAAACATAGGTAAGAAAAAGGAAAAAACTAAAACCATCCATTATCACACCAAGATACAACTGTCTATATTCTCTCCCTCTTCACTCCACAACCAAGTTTTTTTTTTTTTTTTTAAGATGACATCTCTAATTTATTTATTTATTTTTGGCTACACTGTGCAGCATGCAGACTCTCAGTTCCCTGACCAAGAACTGAACCAGTGCCCTGCCTTGGGAGCACAGAGTCTTAACGACTGGACTGCCAGGGATGTCCCCAATCAAGGGTTTTTAAATCGCTTTTATAAGGTTCTTCCTGTCATTATTTTCATTTGGAAATCACAAAAACATGAGCAAAATCCATCACCTCATGCAATATTGCATCTTCCAGTTCTTTTTAACACATATACATTCTACACACATAGTTTAAAAAACTGGGCCAAATCCTATGTAGTATTTTGTAACCTTTCTTCACAACATTTTTAACTATCTCTTTTTGACAACAGGTTTTTAAGGCTGCTAAGTATTCTGTTATATTGATGCAATATATTTAAGTGATCCTTAAATTGTTAACATTTATTTACAAAATCACCTTTTTAGCTAAACTTTTTTGGACAACCTTAATTCTTCAAGACAAATTCCTAGAGGTGGAACCAATGAGTCAAAAGGCCTGAGGAGTTTACTGACAATCTTTATGCTTATTTTAGCCTGAGTCTCCTGAATCAATTTTCACCAGCAAGTTTTGATCTTGAAAACTTTTAAATCCACAAATGTAAAATTTGAGTCATTTTTCACATTTGCTTTATCTTCCCATCCTTTCCTCTTCCTTCCCCCCTCCTTTCTATATACTCCTCCCTCCACTGTTTGAAGGTAAATTACTGACATGTGCTGGATCATTTTCTACTTTAGCCTACCCAAAATGCATCACTTTGGGGACATTGAGGCATTCAACATGGCTTCTTAGATTAAGCTGGAATCAAAATGTTTGATTCTGGAAATAATTCCATTTCCCTAAGTAATACTGGGTTGGCCAAGAAGTCTGTTCAGTTAGTTCAGTAACATCCTTGTTGAAACTGAAAAATACGTCATTTTAACTTAAAACCAAACGCACTTTTTGGCCAACCCAATATAAAGGGAATTTAAGGAACTCTCAACTATTATGCCCCTTCTCCCGATTCATCCTCTTCTGTTGAAGAGTGTCTGACTTCTGCCCATGTTTCTCAGTGCTATGCCCAGTGCATGGGACAATCCACTGGCTCAAGAATCAGGGGATCTGAGTTACAGGCCCAGTTGGCCACTCATGAAAGATGAGGACTCTTTGGACTTCAGATTCCTCATCTGAAAAATGCAGATAACACTTGCAAAGGTCATATTCTGATAGTGAACAAGCTAAGCTCCTTTTAAATATTGTGAAATATTATTAGAGTAACTCTTCCAGGAGTCACTTCTCCTGGAAGAACACTGGGAGTACCTGAAGTCTTTGTTGGTGACAGGAAATATGTCGATGGCAAAGGGTTTTACCGTCACCTCCCGGACAGGTCCTTCACCATCTCTGCCATCTGGTGAATCAGTTCCCATCTGGAATCGCCCACCTGGTAGCTGGACCATGTTGACTGTCTGCCCATTTCCTGCAGAGGAAAAAGAGAGTGGTCATTAATTACATGAATATATATAAAACAAATGGCAATATTTGGATCATATGTAAGACTCAATGCTATAGTGAAAAAATCTGGAGGCTGAAAAATTTGGCTTTAAATTCTTATTCTGTCACTTAATTTGCTGAATGACCTTGGGCAAATTACTTCTTCTGGATTTCAGTTTCTTCATCTATAAAATGGGGGTAATATCTAACTAACTCAAATGCATGGCTATATTAAAATGTGTGAAATGTTTAGCACATGGTAGGTTTTCAACAAATGATTTTCTTTCTTTACCTCTCTGTCCCTCTACATGACAACCCTTTGTCCCAGTGAGATAAATCTAAACATTGTAAGAATCTGCCTGCCAGTGCAGGAGACCAGGTTTGATCCTTGGGTTGGGAAGATCCCCTGGAGAAAGAAGTAGCAACCCACTGCAGAATACTTGCCTGGGAAATTCCATGGACAGAGGAGCCTGGTAGGCTACAGTCCCTGGAGTCGCAAGAGTCCGACACGAGTTATCGACTAAACAACAGCATAGCCTTAAATACATCTATCAACTTTCCATTCATTCTTCCGCTCATGTTGTTTCTTTGCCTCTTCTCCATTACATAAGAAAGAAAAGAACTACATCTATTTTCCCAGGTTATACCTGGCACCTAGCACAAGTGCACAAAAATTATCATCAAATAATCGAATGAACTCTCTCATACATGCTGTTTAAATACCTCAAAAAAAAAAATCATAGTATTAAAAGGATCTTTATTTCAACTCCCTCATTTGACAGGAAGAAACCAAGACCCTAAAGGCCACACTCCTCTGGCTTGATGTACTACTTTGTTGTGTTTTTACCTAAAGATGTCTAAGTACTCTAAGTTCCCTAAAGGCAGAGTCCACACGTTTTCATGTCCCCCAGAATCTTATCTTTGGCCCTTTTCTGGATCTCATTCTGACACACACTAATGATTTAATCAACTTTAAGGGAGGCTGGAGGGTGGAATAGAGCAAGCAGGAGATTCTCAGACTAAAAGAGAATTAAGAAACAACACACAATAGCAATATTTGAATTTTATTTGGACATTAATTCCACAAGTAAACTATAATTTAAGAACAGAGCAGATAGATTTGAACACTAACTGGATGTTTAATGACATTAAGGAGTATTGTTAATTTTTTAGGTGGGAGAGTTAGTGATACTTTGTGTGTGTGTGTGTGTGTGTGTGTGTGTGTGCGTGTGTGATTTCTTGTCTTTTTGGCTACTCAAACTAAATAATTACGAATAAAACTGTATTGTGCCTCAATTCACTCCAAACTAAATCTCCCAGAGGAATGGAAAAATGGAAGGGGTTACAAACAAGCAAGATTAAAATTGGCAACTGTTTAAACTGGGAAACAGGTACGTGGCGGGGGGCGGGGGGAGGCGCGGGGGGCGGGCGGGAGAGGCTTGTTTTATTAATTTTTTTATGCTCAAAAGATTCCAGAATAATAAATTAAAAGTTTAAAAAAAAAAAGTGAAATACAACGATACGAGCTGTTAACCCCCTCGCCCAGCTGGCCGCCTCTGGGAGGTACCTCCGGGCGCTGCCAGCCGCGGTGGCCGAGCGCCCCAGCCCTTTCCTCCTGCCTCCTGGGACAGTCGGGCAGGCCAGCACACTGACCTAGTTCGAGCCACCGGCCGGAGAGGAGCGACAGCACAGTCAGCAGCGGCGACAGCGAAATGCCCATGCCGGGAACACGAGCCCCCGGAGCACCGCTGCAGGAGTAGCACCACCCTGCGGCTCTGTTGCGCACGCGCCCCGCACGCCTCACGTCGGCGGCCGTGCCCTGCGCGCGCGTGCGCACTGTTCACGAGAGCCCACCCAGCTAGCAGCCAGTCCGGAGTTAGGCGGCGACTAGAGTCCCAAATTCCCACGTTGTGTTCTAGAACCGGTTAAGAAGCTATTTCCTCAGGATTAAGGTCTAGAAGCTGAAGCTCCAGTATTTTGGTCATCTGATTTGAGTAGCTGACTCACTGGAAAAGTCCCTGATGCTCGGAATGGTTGAGGGAAGAGGGCGTCAGAGGATGAGAAGGCTGGATGGCATCACCAATGCAATGGATGTGAACTTCGGCAAACTGGGAGATGGTGAGGGGCAGGGAGGTCTGGCGTGCTGCAGTCCATGGGGTTGCAAAGAGTCAGTCGGATACGACTGGGAGACTGAACAGTCTAGAGGCCCTGCCAATTCAGAATCCCCTTAAGTTGTGAACCACTGGATGGATTGATTTCCTTCCCTTTTATATGCAGATTCCTTTTGTACCCTGGAATACCATCTTGACAGCACAGAAAGGTTTTAACTTCATATTTATTACACACTCACTGTAGGCAACTGCCAACTCCTCAAAACACAAAGTTTAGCAACACAATTTCACTTTCAAGGGCTTCAGATATACCTACTGTATTTTGTGCAAACATGTAGAAGAGAACAGTTTTTAAACAGGACACTGGAGGATTTAAGGATATCAGTATAAGCAAAGGTTCTGAGCTGTGAAAATAACGATCTTGCCAGAAAATCTACCTCACTAGTCCTTAGTCACCATATTTTCAGTCGTGTTTTTAACCTCTGCCTGTATTTTGCCACTTTATACTTTCAGCTCTTTGAACCCCTCTTGCCTCTAGTTCCATCTTTCTACTCACGATAACTTAACACTTCTGGGAAGCATTTTAGCAAAGCTACTTTAAAAGCATGAAAAGTCCAAAGTATGCTTGGGAAGCAGGAATGCTTCAAAACTTTAGGTTATTTAAGTCTTATGCTTAATGACAGGGAACTATTGGAAATAAATTAAAATACATCCATTAGAAGAAATTATTAAACTATTAAAATTTGGTTTTCAATGAATATTTAATAACAATGTAGATAACATATGCTTATCTAATATTTTTATATCACTGAGGGTAAAGCAAAATGTCCTGTTTACTGGGTAAGTATGACCTGCTGTATGTGGACACTGCAGTGCAATTTTTAAAATACTGTAATTATAATTTCAGAACTTCAGAATCTGAATAGGTGCCAGTGTTCTCTCCTTTTTTAATATGGGAAAAGAAAATCCTTTGAAGATCATTTGAAGCTTGGACCAAAATTCCATAGCTGTATTATTAGGATCACTCTGTAGTCTTCAGGATTCAGATACAAGGGAAGCTTCAATTCAACCTTTTAGAGAAGACATTCCAGCTCTCATGATCTCGTCAACCAGGAGAATGTTGGTGGCAATCACAGTGCTGAAAACGGGGGGAAAAAAATCAAGACAGCTCAGGTTTGAGGTATGAACTCTAATTCAACTCAATCTCCAACTAACTTGTGCAAATTATGTCAAATTCCCCCTGTACCCCTACATACACAGAAGACTAGCTTCAGCTGCTATACTTCCGACTGATTACATTTTCTTATGGGAAGAAAATGAAACAAAATGTACCAATTTTAAAGAGTATGAAGGCTCCTTAAGTGTTATTTTACAGTTCTGGCTTTCCCAAACTTACCAGGAGTGAAGAAGCTGTTTCTTTACACAATAGTTATCCCATATGCCTGCTTCTGCTGCTACCATTGGTTCACCTGAAAAGTAACTCAGTCTTCTTAAAATCACATAGAGCAGGTTCATAAGATCAGAATGCTGTCTAAAAGAACTAATAAGAGTATTTTGTGCTGCTTTACTCATCAGTGTTTACTCATTTCTCCAGTATTAACTATGAGAACCCAAAGTTCCTCAATTAGCCCAATGCTGTATTACAGACCATGACTCCTATGCATAGCAGCTTTGATGAGTGGCTGATCTCTAGTTAGAATACTTTCAGTGACAGGAATGCTCTATTTGGTTGCCGAACATTTGAACATGTATCTTTTTCTGGAGACATTCTTGTTTGTCCATATTAAAGTACAGCACTTGAACTATAATCTGGCAAGACAGGCTTATCATTTCCCTCATTCCAGAGAAATCTTTATTAACTGGGAATCTGGGAATGACATATACACATTATTATATATAGAATAGATACTAAGAGCCTACTGTATAGCACAGGGAACTCTACTCAATACTCTACAATGATCTATATGGGAATAAACTCTAAAAAAAAGTGGATATATGTATGTAACTGATTCACTTTGCTGTACAGCATAAACACAACACTGTAAATCAACTACACTCCAATAAAAATTAAAAAGAGAAATGTTTTACATTAACTTGAATGTAAATGCTGCTGTTCACAACAGGTCTTCCACATACTGCACAGATGTATGTACATCTTCCACTTTCTACTTGTATGATCTGTACTACACTGGCCTAACATCAAAGCCTTCATCATTTCATTAGATTTGGTTCCCTCTTCCAGCTTTTGCTATCCTTAGCCTGTTTTCACCCATAAATATGATCATCAAATATATCACTTTAATCAAAGTCCCTGATAAAAAGGTGACTAAAACAAGCTCAATATGAAACCCTTCAACATACACCTGAACCACCTAGCACAACTCAGCAGTATCAGCAATCTGTACTCTGCTTATAGCATCTAGATCTCCCCCTTCAAACGGCTGCATCCTCCTTACCAGTGTTCAAGTCCACACCCACAAGCTGACCGGATTCTGAATGTTCTGCTTGAACTTTAACTAGTGTTTCCTGGAGGTCAAAACCAGAGTTCTGAGCAAGAACCTAAAGGAAACAAATGTAACTATTTAAAGACAGGACCTACTAAGTGATAGTTAAGTCTAAAATAAAGAAATAGTATTTCAAACTAACAGTTAAAAAAAACTTTAATGAATGCAGACTGATATTAATGTTCACTTTACACAATGACTAATATACATTACTAACTCATTCACCAATCCACCTCAATCTCAGCAATACACTAGCCATAAACTGTACCTTCAAATGAGCACACAATAGAAAACCAACATATTAATCTTTCTCCAACTCTCTGCGACCCCATAGACTGTAGCCTGACAGGCTCCTCTGTCAATGGGGACTGTCCAGGCAAGAATACTGGAGTGGGTGGCCACGCCCTCCTCCAGGGAATCTTCCCAACCCAGGGATCGAACCCAGGTCTCCTGCATTGCAAGCATTCTTTACAATATGAGCCACCAGGGGAGTCCATATTAATCTTAGTTTAAAACAAATAAAAAGAAAAAGCAAGCTTGTACTCAAGGATAAGTCCTACACTACAACTTCAGATAGTCAAGCCTCCTGTCCAGAGGAACCAATACATTAGATATGGAGAAACACCTGTTCTAATGTTAGGGTGAAAATGGATGATATCTATTTATTCAAAATCCACATTATGAAAAAACCCACATCAAAAGCTTTCATCGGATGAATCACTTTGGCATAGTTTAGAAAACTGTTAAAAGCATTCACACCTTGGGAATAATGAGCAACGCATCAGCAAATGCTTGAACTCCAAGCTGGGCCCTGCCCTTTACACTGGGCTTGTATTTAACCAGGGCTTCTGCCATCGCCACTTCCACTGCGCCAGCACCTGGGACGACACAGCCTGTTGGGTGAGGGGAAGAGGAAAATGCTAAGATACAGAGAACATAAAACTGTTGAGTCAATTATAAGGAAAAATATACATTAAAACACAAGAAAGCCATTGATTTGAGAATTCCATGTAACCACAGCAAGTTTAATACTGCATTTGAAAGCGATACAAGCAACATCTCAAACAACAGAATGATTTAAGGAGCACATGCAAATTCTGCAAGCTTTTAGTTCATTTATTTGTATCCCCTTTTTAACAACAGCATGCTATGAAAAAACTTAGCATACCATCATAGCCATTTTAAAGGGAAAACATTACTTTTGCATGGTGTCTGGCTGTGTAAACTACTGACAAAAAGAACACAGTATTCAGCCATGCCTTTTAGACTAGAAAAAAGAATAAACACAGGGAAGATCTTACCATCATCAATAGCATTTTTAACAGCCCTCAAGCCATCTCTTATTGCATCTTTGATTTGAGTAAGCGTGTGCTTATTTGGTCCTTTGATCAATAATGTGACAGAGCGAGGATTGTTACATTTCTCAATAAAGGTGAACTTCTCTTCTCCCTGTGTGAAGAGATAGTATTTTAAAAAACAGGATATGGTTGTGCAAGGGATGACCAGGGGAGAGGGGCTTATGGAGGAATAAATGGGGTATTAATAGGGCACCACACTGATCACATTAAAGCTAATAATTTCTTTGAAAAAAGGTTACATAAATGAAATGTGATTTCCCCATCAAGGGCTTATTATTACTATGTACAAATCATCAAAATGTATGTAAACAAAGCAAAAACATTACCCTGAGTTTGGAAGAATTTTTAACTACTGAAGAATTCATGAACCAAAAAGTAGTATTATTTTGGGAAGAAAATACACTTACCAATGTATATTCATAGACAAGTCCTGCATGTCCCAAACAATCAGGATTTAGGTCATCAAGAGAATTTAGGGCTATCCCACCACAAGCAAGAGTCAGCCTGAAATATTCAAGTATTTTAAGGGAGATGCAGAAGTGCTTTTATTAGTTATATCTAGAGGTTAATTCTTTTTAGAAAGCAATCTTTTTCAGAATTACATACTAAAATCATGTTCTAAAATATATTTTACATAAGCCTTTCCATTTGCCACCAACCAGCTGAAAACTGGTCTTTTCTTCTAACTCCCCGTTTAAACCACTCTCCTCAAGTCAGTAAATACTCCTCCGACATGAAATCTAAAGATGCACCAAGAGCTCTGCGGGAGAAGTATTCTCTCAAACCCTTGATGCAGTCTCTTGATAAGGAAAAAACGGTACCATATAGGTCATCGTTTCAAAATAAAACAAGTATATATCAACACTCATAGCAGCACTATTCCCAAGAGTCAAGGTAGAAACCCAAAGAAATGTCCATGGACAGATAAATGAATCAACAACACGTGGTATTATTCATCCTGAAAAAGAAATGTGATCCCAACACATGCTACAACATCAACTTTGAAAAGACTACAGTAAGTGAAAATAAGCCAAATGCAGAAGGACAAATACTCCATGATTCCCTTACATGAGGTATCAAATTCATGAGACAGTAAGTGGACTAGTATTTACTGGCAAGACTGTGTACAGTTATTGTTTAGAAGTACAAATTTTCCATTTGCGATGGAAAAACTTCTGGAAACGAACGATGGTGCTAGGTGCACAACAATGTGAATTTCACTTTATGACACTGAATTATATATTTTAAAATTATAAACTTAATATTATGCATATTTTGTAAAAATAGAAAATTACAAACTCACAAAGATAAAAGGGAAAAAAGGAATAATCCAAGTTAACTTGCAAAATAAAGTGAAATTCCTGTCACACAGATAATCTGCCACCCGTACCTTTCCATGTTTCTCCTTTTAGCTCTGCGCAGAGCTATTATGCCTTCTTTGGCAAGAGCATCTAAGGAAAAGGGATCAATTCCCTGTAATAACAACAGAAGAAGTTTCAATATTTTACCATTAAAATAAAAATAGATACAGACTAGTTTATAAAACAAGATTTTTCACCTTTTGATTAATAACAACAAAACCTTTATCTGAATCACCACAGACTTTCTTTTTCAGTTCGATTATTTTTTTAACTCTGTCTTCGATGAATTTCCTTTCAGCTTTCACTAATTTCTCTCTCTCCTCTGCACTCTTGTAAAAAAAGCCAGAATTCACTTCTCTAAAAAAGAAGTTACAGACAGGGGAGGAAATATTTAGCAAGTGGTCACCAAGCTCCAATGCCACCCCCTGGTATGCTTTCAGAGGCTACTTCCTAGAATTGTCTGAATCCCTGGTGGAGGCACTTTGCCCTTTTTAGTGGAGACACTGAGTCTTAGGGGGAAAAAATGACTTGACCCAAATGCCAAGCTCGTTTCTAAGGAGCTATAAACTCACGTTTTTTCATATTCTAATGACACGTTGCACGTGAGGATGTATGCATCTTCCACCCTCTTCTTCATATCAGGATGCCGTGCCCCATGGTCCAAAACGAGACCTCTGATCAAGCTGTTAAAACACGGAAGAGATTATATTCTTACTTATTTCCAGATGGGGGTGTAAAATATGCTAACAAAATTAGAACACTGAGACTATATTGACAATTTTCACACAATCAACTTTATTTCTTGAGTTATTTGAATAGGACTTTTGGGTACTACCTAAGAAGGTTCAATTGTGAAAACGCAAAATTCCAGAACATGACAAAAACAAGCCATTCAAATTAAAGCCACAACTCTTTCTTATACAGAAAATTCTCCACAGAAAACAGTCACAATTGGTTGCTATTACACTGGTGATCACCTCCTTTTAAAAATGTTTTCAAACTAGGTCTCTGAAATAATTTATCTCTAAAATTCCTCAAAGTCTCCTATATGCTCTGTACTCAATAGTTCAATAAATGCCAAATGACTGATGAAGCTGACTTTCCAGGATCATTCTGACTATAAATACAAAAAATTGACTTCAAGAGATAATACTGCTGAGTAAATGATAACTTGTCTAGGCAATATACATTAATTCAAAAAAAATTAGGCAAAAATAGGTACTGTGTAAGCTTCAAATGTGTACTCTGAAGTATTTCATAGCATTGTAACACCTACCTTGTATCTGTTTCAGATTTATGTTTCATCTCCATGATCTCAACCATGAAGAGGTCAATAGGTTCATCTTGTTTTTTAATGGCCAAAATGGAGTCCACTACGGCCTGCAACAGGAGTGTAACCATTCAATGAATTTGATTTGCGGAAGTTGAGACATTTATGGTACTTATTCTTCACAGATGTTTAAAGCAGTTTCTTGTCTTTGAAAATCTCTGAACTGATCTAAGTCTTTTTCTACATGCTAACAGAACAGAATGCACTATGTGTAAAGGGCTGGAGTAATTTACATTCCTGAAACCTCTATTGTAATTAAAGAACCACTGACACCTCTACAATAAAAAATACTGACAACAGGAAACTTTTTAATAATAAAATCTCCATTTTATAAACCCCCTTTACTGAAAGGTCTGATTATATCTTTGTAACCTGGCCAGGAATACTACTAATACTATGATTTTCTCACTTTACTTCTTCTAGGGACACAGATCAGGTTATTACTGCCACAAAAATGAACTTTATGGCTGACCAAATATTTAGTTGACACAGTATGACACTGTGAAGAGTTTAGATGGCACTCTCTAGTTGCAATTAGTAAGAATACTGATATTTCCAGTTGCCAGGGGTTCTCAGTATAGGCGTAAAGTACCAGACACATGTTAAACTTAACACATACCTCTGTTAAGACATCTGCAAGTTCAGCATGAACTTTAGTACGTAGAGATGTTCTGGCCACGTCTATAAGTGTTTCCCTGTCCATCTCTTTGCTTACTTTGACTTGTTCCAAGAACTGAAGTGCCTTTTCCTTTGCAGCTTCAAATCCTTCTGTAATTATTCTGGGATGAAGACCCTATAGTAAACATACAATTACAAAACCACCACTAACACTAGAAATCTTCAGGTAGATGCTAACTACAGTTCATTACAAAGCAAATTTATGAAAGTTTATTCTGCATCATTCATACCCTTAAACACAATTAATATAATGTGCTGACTTTCTGAATACATTTAAAAGGATAAATAGTCCTTTCAATGCAGAGGAAAAGAACAGACATTACTCTAGCACAGAGTCAAAGCCAAGGGAACTACAAAGCACACTTGGGTGTTCACTGTGCAAACCACAAGGGATAATGCCCCAAACTCAAAATTGTGTCATAACAATTTGACTATTACATCTTTTCTATAGGTAATCTGAAATTAATTCACATCATTTCCTAATGAAAAACAGAGAGACTGTTTTTCAGCCTGTCTTTCTCTTTCCAAGAAATCCTTCCTACATCAGACTGGTACTGAAGTTTGCTTTACCCGTGGAACTACTGAAAGTTAAAAAATTTATGGCATTCTTAAATTTTGTTGACTCTTTCGTTAAAAATATGCCATCGTGAATATCGCATTTCTAGATCTCAATTATTAAGCTATGTTATAGACATATAAAAAATTATATATGGAATGCAACTTGATTGAAAAAACGAAACAAAAACACCTTTCAGGTCAACAAAGATTCTTCAGCTCTAGGATGACAATAAATTTGTCAGACAAGGATACAGACTCTGGTTCCCAGATTTAAGCCCTTTGCTCTTTACATTCCATTATATGGCCTCAGCTACCATCAGTACATCAGTCTGTAGGAGTCAAACTGAGATTATTTCTTATTGACAACGAAGTTTCAAAGCAGCACAAGAATCATGTATACCTCAGAAATGTAGAGATCCGCCTGCTTCAGCAGCTCTCCGATGATGAGGACATTGGAAGTGGTGCCATCACCAGTTATGTCATCCTGGGCTGTTGCTACTTTGGCTATTAAGGAGGCTGTTGGGTGCTGAATTTGCTGCAAGTAGAGAAAGAGAAAAATTCCTTAAACAACTTAAAATTAAAATAGTCCAAATATACCTTAAGATGTGTAAATGGCTAATCTATTTGCACAAAATGTCAAAGTATGCAGCTACAAATTGCTCTGATTAAAAACTCATGATTAGCTATTCTGAGTTATCAGTTTATGATGACAATAACATTTTCATGTATAATTTACTTCTCAGATTATCTTGACTTTATCGATGAGGAAATATGAGGCCCAGTGAAGGTTTACTCAAGGTAATGGGGCTAACAAGTAATAGCAACAATTTCAAATCCATGCAAGCCTCTTTATAACAAATGTAGGATTCTTGTGAGAATAAACCAAGTGCCTTTTAAAAATGAAAGCTCAGCAGCCCAGTTATTATTTGGCACTGCGCAAACAATTTACAACGGAAAAAACCCACTTAGCCTCCTTAGCAAATATTACCACAGTGGATGTTAAGTCACTGTAGAACAGTTTTGGAAGAACAAAATATTAATGTTTGTCACCCACAAATTCTTAACTACAAAGTATCCAATCATGGCTCCTGCACTGTTCTTGTCTCCTTTATTGTCCTTTACTACAGCCTTTTATGTCTTTAGGGACACTGACCGTTTTAAGAATCTAAACAGACTAGTTTATTAGATTAGGTAAAATTAAATAGTCAGATAAAGATAGCTTTTCTGACATCGACTTTAAACTATGACTCCTATTTTTCTCTGCAAGCAGAGGCCACCACTTAACCCACCAACAAAAACTACACCTTCCAGGTTAGCTAATTCATACTGAAGATAGTAACAAAACATCTGGACATTGAAGGTATGATACGCTATTTTCAAAGCCTTAAATCTTATTTTAAACTCAAAACATAGCAAGTCATTTCCTTTTCTAGGATTTTAACTGTTTTGGGGGAACTTAGGGAAATGACCGCTCCTCTCAATAACCTCAGATTCTTAGTCACTGGGACTTTAAAAATGGTAAGTTTTATTTCTCCTTCAGATGGTGGTGGTGAAGTGTGATGTAACACAAAAGAACTGTTTGAAAAAGTATAACCATTCTGCCGCATTTTGCCTGTCATTCCTCTTAGTTCTTCAGGTTTTATTAGAATTTTAATTAACACCCTTTAAAGAAAGCCTTAAATGTAAGAGTAAGGGATTCAAAGTAGACTTTATTAGACTCCAGGGCTCCTCACTATTCGGTACTGTCAATTATAGTACTGATAACATTTTTTCCTACTCCTTCCACTGTCTGGAAAACTACCTTTTGAGAGTAAAAATCTTCCTACAAATCAAATGTACTACGGAAAACCAAGACACTTTGGATCTAGGACAGCAGCCTCTCACCATTTCATGAAGCAGCACATTTCCATCTTTAGTGAGTTTGATGTCTCCAGCACCAGAAACAAGCCTGTTCAATGGGCAGAAATGAATCGCACTGTGACTTTTTCAATGGAGATCAAGTTAAGAGGCCCTTAACAATCGGGTTTTGACCAGATCTTCAAGAGCTGGGGCAAAGGGGTTGGTTCTCTGTACCCCGCTAACAGGGATAGCGCAGTGCTCACCCCTCTAGTGTCTGGGAAAGAGTCTGAAAGGGCGCTCAAGTCCCAAGCGCGGGGGAGCGCCGCGCACGCGGGCAGCTTTGTTCTCGGCGAAGGAATCGAGCACCAGGATACGGCCAGGGCAAAAAATACGACCCAACCGGGACAATACGGGGAAGAAGGGCAGCAGTGGCGAGCGCACAGGCCCAGAGGCGGCGAGTTCCACGCCTCGGTCCCCGGCGCAGGCCCGCGACAGCGCGAGGTGCACGGTGCCCGCCCGCCCCTCCCCGCCAGTCCCGCCTTACATCTTCATGGTGCCCTTAGGCCCCAAGTTGGTCCTCAGCACGTCCTGCAGCCCCCGGGCCGCGCTGATGTTGACCGCCAACGCCGCCTGGGCTCGGGCCACCTCGGCCTTGGGGTTCAGGGTCTTCACGGCCGCCATAACTGACCCAGCAGAGGAAGATAAGAGGACACGGCGTGGCGAAAAGCCCTGAGCCGGTTCAGCGTGGCTGGGAGGCGCTATCCGGGTCTTCTGGAACAGTCGGGTGCGCCGGGCCCGCCCCCAGCGTGCCCGCGCGCCGCCGCCACTGGGCCGCGGGCCGGCCGGCGCCGCTCATTGGGTCGCGGCCGAACGTAGCCCCGCTCCTCGCGTCGGCCGCGGCGCCATTGCGTTCGGGCGGAGCTTGTATCCCTGCGACCGGCAACCGGGGCTCCCAGGGCTCCCAGGGCTCCAGTGTCGCAGGTGGTTGGTTTCCGGCTTTGCGGACCCCGGACCTGAGGACGTAGGCGGAGCGAACTTGTCGGCGCGTGACTGGAGAGGCGGCTGCTTTTTCGCGGAGTTCCCCGGCCTTAGGTTGTAGGGTGGGCCTCCTCCATTCCGCACTCGCGCCGTTTACTTTTTTCCTCCCTTTTTGAGTTTATCCCGGTGACCAGAGTTTTCTGGACTATGTACAGTGTGCTGGACGGTGTTCTAGGTGCTTTGGCGGTTACAAAGTGGACCTGAAAAGGACCTTTGCCTAGTATCCTAGGTGTTTTAGGCCTAGGGAAGAAGAGATATAAGGCAAGGTGGAAAGTGCTAGAAGCCTTTAGAAAGCTACCTGATTGGGGCGATGACAGTTGAGAAGCAAGAGTCGGTTCACCCTTCGGGCTTACGACACAGTGCTCTCAAGGCAGGTTTGAAAACTCAAAGTTGGCCAAGCAGTGGTGTCCAGCCTGTGAGAGGACTCCCTTATTCTGAAAGATGTCCACAGTTGTTTCTAGTATCCAGTTCCCGCCTCCCACCTAGATACCAGGTATTCTCTGATATTTTTATTTTTTATTTTTATAGGTCATAGCTACAATTGTTCAGAATGTAGAAGGTGACAAAGGGTATATGATGAAAAGTATTTCTCCCTCCTCTACTTCAATTTTCTCCTGATGTATATATACCTTTAGATACTCTGAATTTCCCAGATGCTGTCTGGATTTCTAAATAAATATGTATATAAATATTTTTAAAAATCCCCACCCCCACAAAATGGCAAATTATAATACACACTGTTGGGTGTGTCACACTTAAAGTATCCTGAAGATGGTAACATAAAAAATATAAAAATAAGGGGTTCCTCATTCTTACGTTTAAACAGCTGCATAATAATCTTTATAAGAATGACCTGACTAGCCAGTCACCTACTGGTTGGCTTTTAGGTTGTTCCCAATCTTGTTCTAAGGCTGCAGTAAATATCCTGGTATGTAATGCTTTTCAGTGGCTTTTTATATTTGAGAATCACAAAAGCATGTGTATGAGTTACACAGTAGGAGATACGTGATTAGTCCTGAAGATCCTTAATCCACAAGAAGCACATAAGCCTAGTTAGGGAGATAAACTTGTAGACAATGACAATGAACAGTAAAGATTCCGATGTTATAATTAAGGAATGAATGAAGTGCTGTGAGCATGAAGGTATTAACTCTGAGCATCAGGGAAGGCTTTTTGGAGGAGGTGAGGTTTTTTGTTTTGGCCACACTGCATGACATGTGGGATCTTAGTTCCCCTACCAGGGATCGAACCCTGGCCTCCTACATTGGGGGCCTGGAGTCTTAAGCACTGCCAGGGAAGTCCTTGAAGGAGGTGAGTTTTGAACAATAAGTAAATACTTCACAGGAGAAGAGAGCCTAGGAGAGTGATGTCAGACAGGAAGACAGTGGGAGGGCCTGTCAAGCCCAACCAAAGATGTATGCATAGAATGGAGGGGAAAAGGTTGCAAGAGACAAATTCAGGGAAGTAGCCTGTCCTGACTGCCAGGGCCTGGTTTGTGAGTTAAGACGTTTGCGCATATGCCTGCTGGCAGTGAGAAACCAAAGAACTAGTGATGAAGACATTGGTGGAATGGAGGATGAACTAAGGGAGAAGACTGAGGATAGGGCAGTCAGAAAGGTGTTGAAAACTGTGTGCAGAGGATGAGGAAAGCATATTTAATGACACAAATAAGGGAGAAAAGCATGGTTTAAATAGCATGTGTAATGTGTTCTCATTTTTTATAACCATTCCCCAGGCATCAGCTCAAAGGGCAGAGGCCATCAAAATATTAACATGGACTATATTAAAAACATTCAGAATATTTTCATTTTTGCAGTACCCACACTTTATGTGTCCATAAAAGGGGGAGGCAGAAATATTTACAGGAAAATATGAAATGTACAAAGTATGTCCATTTTTATTTTTATCAAATCATATTGAGCTAATGAACATTTTTATTAAATCATTTACCTATATATGTATATATGATTTAATAAATACATATATAAAGGAAAGGATGTCCTCAAAATGTTTAACATTTTGTTTCTGCTAATTTTATAGGTGAAAAATGGTATCTTAAAGTTTCGTTTGTTTAGAGTGATGTTGAGTGTATCTTATATGTAGGAGCCATTTGTATTTTTCTGTGAACTGTCTAGTCATGTCTTCTGTTTTTGTATTTAGTTTCTAAATATTCACAGGAGCTCTTTATGTTTTCTATGTTGCAATGAATTTGTCCTAGTGTTATTTGTATTTTGTATTTATGCCTTTTTTCCAATTAAACATTAACTTTTTTCATATAGTCAGATGTTTCCTTTTTTTAATGTGTGTTTGAATTTTGTGCTATGCTGTGTAAAGTAGGCCTTACACACTTAAATATTTTTAAAAATTTCCCATGTTTTCTTTTGTATTTTCAAGATTTTCTGTTTCATTTTAAAGTTTGATTCACTTAGAATTTAATAAGGAATGAGATAAGACTTTGTGATAGAATAAAAAATATATGTTGTCTTTGTCCCTGATTCCTAGAACCTAACTAAAACCATGGTTTTCTGAGTGATAGGGGTGTCTTTTGTTACCTACTACAGTCCCCTTTAGAATACACCTGAGTCTTTGCTAATGAGTCAAAGTAGGGAGCCTAGATAACCTCAGATAGGAACTGGTCACTAGAGAGAACAAACGGGATTAGAGGATGGGAAATCTCAGCCCGCTACCCCCAACCTCCAGAGAATGGAGGGGGTGGAGGTGGGTTATAAAAATGCTTAAACAATCTGTGAATGGACACATTGATGTCCTGGTAGCATGGTATATCCAGAGGGCGTGGAATCTCTGTGTCACTCCCCTCACACCTGGTCCTGAGCATCGCTTCCATTTGGGTGTGCCTGAGTTGTATCCTTTATAATAAACTACTGAGTCAAGCGATTTCCTGAGTACTGCATCAGTCTCAACATTTTTCAGTTTTCCCTATGGAAGGGATTATGGAAACCCCCAAATTTGTAGCCAAGTTGGACAGAAGTGTGGGTAGCTTAGAGACCTTGGACTTGTAACTAGAGTGTGAAGTGGAGACAGTCTTGTGAGACTGAGCCCTTAACTGTGGGGTTTGCACTAACTCTAGATAGTGTCAGAATTGAATTGAGTTTCTGGATGGCAGTTGGTGTCTGAGAACTGGAGAATTAGTTATTGATGTTTGGGAAAAAATTCACACAATCCAATTTTTTTTTTCAAGAATAATGTTTTCTACCATTACTGTGTAATGTGATTATTAGCATTGCTACATTCCCAGGTGTCTCTGGATCTACTTTGGACTGTATTCACTTGTGTACTGTTGTAAGTATACATACCATATTGTTTCATTTACTATAGTTTTACAATATGTTTTAAAATTTGGTAGGGCCAGATCCTCTTCATCAATCTTTTTTCAGAAATTTTCTGGCTATTTTGTATGTTTGTTTTTCTTTTTAAATGAATGATAGAATTAATCCAGTTTTTAAACATCTCTTTTTTTGGGATCATAGGTTGCTTTCAAAGCATGTATTTTTAAGTAAAACATATGTTTAATAGGTAGAATATTCAAATTAATGCAATAGAAGTGGAGATAGGGAAAGGCCAAGGGGTTAGAGGCATTTCTGACAAAATAGAATTTCAAAATATATGCTACATAGTTACCATTTATAGACTAGGAGTCTGAAGAGTTAAAGGAAATTCCAGAATAGGGGCAGGTTTTGTATGAGGAGGTGGGGTAATCATACTGATTTTGGGTAATGTTTTTCCTATGTTGGCCATTCATTCTTTGAGTGTCTACTTTGTGGCAGAGTACTGTGCTTGGAGTAAATAGACACATGAAAAGAGAAGGCCCCTCCAAAGATTTCTTTCCCAATATAGTTGGAGAAGACTCTTGAGAGTCCCTTGGACTGCAAGGAGATCAGTCCTGGGTGTTATTTGGAAGGAATGATGCTAAAGCTGAAACTCTAGTACTTTGGCCACCTCATGCGAAGAGTTGACTCATTGGAAAGACTCTGATGCTGGGAGGGATTGGGGGCAGGAGAAGGGGACGACAGGATGAGATGGCTGGATGGCATCACTGACTCGATGGACGTGAGTCTGAGTGAACTCTGGGAGTTGGTGATGGACAGGGAGGCCTTGCATGCTGTGATTCATGGGGTCGCAAAGAGTCGGACACGACTGAGCGACTGAACTGAACTGATAGAGACAAACATACACCAGCACACATAAGGTACACAATGTACTAAAAACCTGTAATGGTATATGTGAGCTCAGTTCCATGCTGTTATAGAAGACTTCCTAAAGCAAATCTTTTTCCTAACTATTAAAAAAAATGTATTTGATTTTCTTATTATACAAATAATACACATAAAAAAACAATAATACATAATCATAGACAAAGTACCAAAAGCAAATTTAAATTTATAATCTCATCACTTAGAGATGACTGTGATGGTTAATTTTATGTGTCAGTGTGACTGGGCCATGGTGCCCACATATTAGGTCAAACATGTTTCTGGACATTTCTGTGAAGGTGTTTTTTTTAAGATGAGATTAACATTTATTAATAAATTGGTGAATTAAATATACTCTGTTGGTGGATTAAATACACTCTGTTGTGAAGAGTATCCTACATAATGAGTGGGCCTCCTCAGCTGAAGGCCTTAATTAATCAAAGACTTACCTCCCCCTAGCAAGACGGGATTCTGCCAGCAGACAGACTTTGGACTCTGTCTCCCCTGTGCCTCCCGTCTGGCAGCCTACCTTGCAGATTTTGAGTTTACCAAACCGCTACGGTCATGTGACCCAATTCCTTAAAGGAAATCAATCTTGGACTTCCCTGGTGGTCCAGTGGTTAAGACTCTATACTTCCACTGCAGGGGGCAAGGGTTCATTCCCTAGTTGGGGAACTAAACTAAGATCCCGTTTGCCATAAGACATGCCAAAAAAAAAATAAAAAAGTAAATCAATCTCCCTGTCTCTCATTTAAGAAAAATAATTTTGTTTATTTCTTTTTGGTTGCACTGGGTCTTTGTAGCTGTGTGAGGGCTTTCTCTAGTTTCAGAGAGTGGGGGCTATTTTTCATTGCCGTGCATGGGCTTCTCTGCAGGGCACAGGCTCTGGGCACACTTGCCTCAGTTGGTGGAAGTCTCTCTCTCTCTCTCTCGTTGTGTGTGTGTGTGTGTGTATAGATAGATAGATACACATCCTGTTGGTCTTGTTTCTATGGACAATCTTGACTAATATGGATAAAACTGTCAAAGGAGCAGAAATTTAAGAATGAATTTTCTTTATTTTTTTTTGGCCATGCTGTGCAGCATATGGAATCTTAATTCCCTGACCAGGGATCAAACCTGTGCTACCTGCAAAGTAAGTGCAGACCTAAGAGAAGTTAGGTCTTCTAAAGTTAGGTCGTCTTTATAAATATATATAAAAATATATATATATTTAAATTTTATTAAAGTATAGTTGATTTACAATGTTGTGTTGATTTAGTTATACATGTGCTTACTCGCTGAGTCATGTCCAACTCTTTATGACCCTGTGGTAACAGCCCGCCAGGCTCCTCTGTCCATGGGGATTCTCCAGGCAAGAACATGAGTGGGTTGCCATGCCCTCTTCCAGAGGATCTTCCCAACCCAGGGATTGAACCCAGGTCTCCCACATTGCAGGCAGATTCTTTACCATCTGAGCAGGGAAACCCTTAGTTATACATACATACATATATATATGTATTTTCTCATTTTTTTCCATTATGGTTTATCACAGGATATGGAATATAGTTCCCTATACTATACAGGAGGACCTTGTTGTTTATCCATCTTATATATGATAGTTTGCATCTGCTAATCCCAAACTCCCAATCTTTCTTACCCCCAACCCCCACCCCGCTTTTGGCAACCACAAGTCTGTTTTCTATATCTGTGAAGCCAAATAACATAGCGAGGTAAATTCTTCATTCTTTTTACTCCCCAGAGTTAACAACTATATAGAGACTCATAATCATGTACTGCACATGTTTATAGACACACACAGAGTTCTTTTTCAAAACTTGGAATTGGTGTATATAATGTTCTGCAACCTGCTTTATTCATGACATATCATGGATATATTTCCAGGGTGTGACTTACTTGACTATCACATTCTCATATGTGACTCTTGACACTCATGTATGACTTTCTTCTGAGTACATTCTTTTTTTTTTTATTTAATTTTGGCTGCACTGGGTCTTCCTTACAGTGCTTGGGGTTTCTCTCATTGTGGTGAGTAGGCTTAGTTGCCCCACACGGCATGTGGGATCTTAGTTCCCAGATGGGATCAAATCCACATCCCCTGCATTGGAAGGTGGATTCTTAACCACTGGACCACCAGTGAAGTCCCTGAGTGCATTCTTGAGATGGAATTGCTGGGTCATAGAAAATGCACAGGTTAAGTGTTGCTAAATAATACTATATTGTTTCCTAGAGTGACTGTCCAGTGTACTATATTTTAGAAGGCTACTTTCTTAGCACTGAATTACTTTATAAAAATAGCACTTGATTCTAAAATAGTTAATCATTAGAAAATTTGTTAGCTTATAGAAATATGATCTATAGAAAACCTTTCAGGAATACTAGTATTACTTGTATTAATAACCTCAATATTAAACTCAATATTAACTTTTTAATAACCAGTTACAAGTTTGCAAAAAAATTTGCTGATGTTTTAAATTAAACTCAATATTAACTTTTTAATAACCAGTTACAAGTTTGCAAAAAAATTTGCTGATGTTTTTATTAGACTTACAATATGTTTATATTTGGTTCAGGTATGCTATTTACCATTACTCCAGAAGAACAACAATGAAGCATATTAAAATCTGTTTATATAGTTATCCCGTGTCTGATTGTTCCATGTATCTGTGACTACTCATTAACCTCCTCTGGAAAACTTTTTTTTTTTTGCCGTGTTGCGTGGCTGGAGATCTTAGTTCCACAACCAGAGATTGAACCTGGGCTCCTGGCAGTGAGAGCCTCCTGGCAGTGAGAGTCCTAACCACTGAATGACCAAGAAATACCCTGGACAATTTTTTTTTCCAGTATGTGTTCTAGCTAAACAGTGTGCAGTGTACAACACTGCCACCTCACATCCACAAGTGTTAATACAGGTGTGAATGTGAGGTGGGTACGGGCATCATAAGTAGTTGACAGATTTTATTTGGTATATTTTACCTGAAATCTATTTAGCATTAAGCATCTATGAAATATGAATAATAGCAAAAATGGACTCTTCTACTGTTTCTTTTCCTCTTGAAATAAACTCTCAATTACCATTTTAATACTTATATACAAGTATTTGGTGTTTATTACCTTGTTTCTTCTATTCCCCTGTATTTCTAAATTACTTAACCATAGACTATAAACAGGTTCTTGACAAGATTATTTTTTAGACCCCCTTATTTTGTCCTCCCCTATTAATTATATAATCTTTTACCTCATATTTCAAATCATCAAAATTCCTCCTTCTTGTCCTTCATCAAAACCATCCCTGGCAGATCTGGGAAAAAATGGGTTGTGCCCCAAACCTGCAAACATTTTCTTACTGATGAAATGTGAGAATATTGAACTTCAAAGTCACATGTAACCTCGGAGCATCAGGACTCTTGTTTCTGGATAGAACTGTGTTTTTTGAGGCAGGGATGCTGTGTCCCAGCCTCGCTCCAGCATCCCCTCTGTGTGAATCACCAGTTTGGAGGGAGCCTGCGGACGTGAACTGTCAGTGTCCGAGGTTTCCGTTGTTTTAGGGTAGGACCTCACTGCCTAGCTCCAGACAGCTCTGCCCAAAGGTAAACGTTTGTGGGCAATGACTCCTTATTTACAGTAGTCAACATAAAAGTAGTGGGCAAGTGATACCAAGAAGAAAGTAAGAGGACTCCCTCAAAAAGCTGGGGGTGCAAAGACTCATTTTGTCACTCATAGGTTTCTGCATTTTAGCTGCGAATGTGAGCAGTTTTTGCAGTTCTCTTGGGACTTAAATTCCTACAAGAGCATAAGCCAAGTGTGGATTAAAACAAAAAGCCCCTAAGGGGCTTTCGTTAATTGCAAAATCAGTACAGAGGTCCCTCTCTTCTCTCACCGACTCTTATCCCAAGTGGGTGGTGACGGTGGGGAGCGCTGGGAAAGGACCGGAGCTGTGCCATTCCTCCTCTGCAAAGTGGAGGTGGAGTGGCTCGCGGCTTCGCAGGAAAGCGTCCACCGCCAAATGCAAGTCGAGGTCCGCCGGCGCCGAGCCCCCGGCGGGATGAGGGGGCGGGCTCAGGGAGTCCCTCCCTCGGGGGCGGGGCCAAGGGCTTCTTCCCAGCCCGGCTCTGCAGAGAGGAGGTCTTGCAGGCTCCAGTTGAGTATAAAACAGATGCAAATCCCGCAAGAAGCCACCGCACTTGTCAGCGGATCTGGTGATTGATAAAGTCCCTGGGGCTTTGCACCGGTCACCTCCCTCAAGCTCCACGACTGAACGTCGGAGCCAACCCTCGGCCCCTTGCAGTCGGAACTTAACAGCAGCGGGAGACCTGAAGGCGGTGGCAGCGGCCCAGGAAGGAGCAGCAGCGCCGGGGTAAGTCTGGGCAAGTGTTTCTCTCGCCGTGTGCCCAACTTTCTAATTGAGCGGCCCGCCTGTCCTGTACCCGGGGCCTTTATGATTCTGCATTTCTTTCTCTTCATCGGGATAGGTAAATTATGTCATGGGATTTCAAGGCTTTCTTTTCATCCGTTTACTTTTGATGGTTTTCACTTGTTTTATCCTACTGCTGCCTGTTACCAAACAGCATGAATGAATGATGCAATCCCGCATAGGGGAGTCATCAGTACAAGAGTAGGAAAAGTTCCAGAATTTAGAGTTGCAGTGTCTGACTTCGTCAACTTCTTTTTCATCAGAATTCGAATTTTAAATATGTACTTACCAGATACATTGTTATACTACTTCAAGCCGGGAATTAAATAAATAATGCTTCCATTCATCAAACTTAACGTTCTAAGTTTTCCTTATATGTGACCTGCACATGGTGTTTACTCTTGAAATATTTGACTACCGAATTGGAATGAGGATCAGGGAAGAAAAATGAAGTCCAGCATTTGTATATGTTATCTCCACTGCCCGATGTGTTTTCAGTGTAATGATACTAGTCCTGTGGCTTTCATATTGGAAAACAAAGTACTCAGGATGTTTTAAGTTTTCAGATTATCTGATGCATGTCTAATAACTTTTCTTTTTTGGCCGGGAAATTCGGCATGAGAAATCTTAGTTTTTCCCTGATCAGGGATCAAACTCAAACCATCTGCTTTTGAAGCAAAGAGTCTTAACCACTGAACCACCAGGGAAGTACCCCTTATAACTTATTTTTAAGCTTACATTTTATTGATGTATAATCTAATGCAACAATATGCACACATTTTAAGTGTACGTTTTGATGAATTTTGACAATGTTGTACACACTTATATTCACCATCACAATAGAATACTTCCATCTCCCCTAAAAGTTTCCTAGGGTCTCTATAATGATTTTTGTTATTATAGCATTTGTTGGTATTTTCTAGGGTTTCATATAAACAGAATCATACTCTTTTGTGTCTGGCTTCTTCTGGTCAGTATAATATTTTTTTAAATATTCATGGTATGATGGTGGTTGGTTTAGTAACTAAGTCGTGTCTGACTCTTGTGAACCCATGGACTGTGGTCTGCCAGGCTCCTCTGTCCATGGAATTCTCCAGGCAAGAATACTGGGGTGGGTTGCCATTTCCTTCTCTAGGGGATCTTCCTGACCAAGGGATCAAACCCGGGTCTCCTGCATTGCAGGCAGATTTTTTACCAATTGAGCTATTCATGTTATAGTATGCATTGGTAATTTATTCCTTTTTTATTGCCGAGTAGTGTTCTGTTTATCCCTTTATCTATCAGTGATGTTTATTCTAGTTTTGGGCTATCATGAATAAAGCTGCTTTGAATGTGTTTTCATTTCTCTCAAATACACCTCCAGGTTTGGAATTGATGACTGACTCTAACGGTAAGTAAATGTTTAATTTTGTAAGGAACTGCCAAACTCTTTTCCAAAGTGGTTGTACAATGTTGCATTGTATGAGAGTTCCAGTTGTTCCGTGTCCTCACCAATACATGATATTGTCGATCTTTTTAAAGTTATTCTTTTGAGCTTATTTGCACATCTTTTTTGAAATGCCTTTTAGGATCTCTTTTTGCTCATATTTTAATGGGTTGTGTGTTTAATTGAGTTGTAAAAGTTCTTTATCCTAGATAAAAGTCCCCTCAAATATGTGGATTGTGAATATTTTCTCCCATTCTGTGACTTACCTTTTTTTTCCCATTCCTTAATGGTGTCTTTTGAAAAGCAGTTTTTAATTTTGATGAAGTCCAATCTATCATTTTTTCCTTTTATTATTCATACTATGTGGGTTTTATTTAAGAAAATTTTTACCAATTATGGTTGTTCTATTAGGTAGCTATCCCTGCATAACAAATAATCCCCAAATTAGGCAGTTTTAAAAGACAAACATTTATTTTCTTACAGTTTCTGTGGATCAGAAGTTTGGGAACAGCTTACCTGGGTGGTTCTTAATAGGGTCTCTTAAGGTGTTCCCTGGTGGCTCAGAGGGTAAAGGGTCTGCCTGCAATGCAGGAGAGCTGGGTTTGATCCCTGGGTCAGGAAGATCTCTTGGAGAAGTAAATGGCACGCCATTCCAGTACTCTTGCCTGGAAAATCCCATGGACAGAGAAGCCTGATAGACTACAGTCCATGGGATCGCAAAGAGTTAGACACGACTGAGGGACTTCACTAAGGGGTTGCAGTTGGCCAAGGTCAACTTATCTGAACACTTCAGTGGAGGAAGATCTGCTTCCTAGTGCGCTCATCTGGCTGTTGACAGGATTCAGTTCCTTGAGGGTTGTTGGACTGAGGTCTTCAGTTTCTCTCTGGCTGTTTGCTTTCAGTTCTGCCAAATGCATCTCTCTTAGGGCAGCTACCAACATGGCAGCTGCCTTCCTGTAGAGCAAGGAGTGGGGGTGGGGCAAGAATGGAAGCCACATTCTTTTTTTAAAGTGACAACAGGCGCACACACTCTTTATATTTTGGCCATGCTGCCTGGCTTGCAGGGTCTTAGTTCCTTGACCAGGAATTGAACCCAGGCCCTGGCAGTGAGAGCACTGAGCCCTAACCACTGGACCACCAGGGAATCTCTCTAGATAAACTCACTTTAAAAAACGCACTTTTTTTGTGTGATTAGAAATAATTATGGATTCACAGAGGGCTGCAAAGAAATATACAGGGAAATCTCATGCACTTCTCCTTCTTTCATGTCCCTTCCCCTGAGGGCAACATCTCAAGGAACTGACTCTGGCACAATCCATAGAGCTTGTTCAGATCTCACAGTTATACACACTCATTTGTGTCAGTCTAATTTTGCAAGTGATACCCTATCACCTCTGCCTCATTCTGTTCACTGGAAGAGAGTCACTAAACCCAGCTCACTCTCAAGGGCAGGGGGTTAGAGATGGGTTGGAATAGCAGGAAGTTGGTTCATTAGGTGTTGTTTGTTTGTTTTGTTTTTTTGGCCAAGTTGTGTGGCTTGCGGAATCTTAGTTCCCCAACCAGGGGTCAAATCCAAGACCTCTGTACTAGAAGCACAGAGTCCTAACCACTGGACCTCCAGGGAATTCCCTCTAGGGGCTGTTTTAGAGGCTGCCTGCCACAGCAGTGCAATTTTCCTCCTACATTTTAGAAGTCTTATAGTTTTAGCTTTTTTGTTTGGGTCTTGATTCATTTGGAGTTGATTTTTGGCATTGGACTACAAGTTTTATTATTATTATTACATAATTTGTCGTTGGACTACAGGTTAGGGAAGGATGTATATTTCAGTATTTCTATATATAATTAAAACTACCAGGTAGGATTTCAGTATAATGACTATCAGAGTCTTGTAATTTTCATATTGGTGAAACAAAATAGAACATTTTAAGTTTTCACATGATTTAATACATGCCCAGTTGAAAAAAAAAAAGGTAAGTAGCAATGTACAAATTCTAAATTAGAAGAGAAAAAGAGCCTGCCTTTATAATTAAAAGAATTTCTGCTTTAGATGTAAATGGATCAAAGGAGAAATAATAAACTATATTAAAGAAGCAAGTTAGGGCCTTCTTTGGTGGTTCAGTGGTAAAGAATCCTCCTGCCAATGTAGGGGACACAGGTTCAATCCTGGGTCGGGAAGATCCCACATGCCTCCAGGCAAATACCAATGTGCCACAACTACTGAGCCCGGGCTCTGGAGCCCTTGAGCCTCAACTACTGAAGCCTGTACACCTAGAGTCCGCACTCTGCAACAAGAGAAGCCACCTCAGTGAGAAGCCTGAGCACCTGAACAAAGAGTAGCTCCCAATGGCTGCAACTAGAGAAAGTCCAGGCACAGCAAGAAAAACCCAGCAGAGCCAAAATAAAATAAAATATATACACACGTAAAAAAATAATTCACGCTTGAAAAGAAACAAATAAAAAAGAAGAAAATTGGAAATAGTACCATTCTTGTGCTGCCATTCTGGGCAGTGGGTTGTCTCTTAAAAGGAGCAGCTTCTGGGGAGGGCCAATAGGATGCCCCTCTCCGGGCCTGCAGGGGAGCGGGATTCAGAACACCTGCAGAAGCTTGGCAGCGTGGGGAAGACATGCTAGGCTTGCGTGCTCAGGTATGAGGCTTTGAGTACAGCTTGTTCTCTTCCTCCTTCTCGGGAGTATTATCCTCTATGACTCTGGTGAGAGAAAGGGTACACCAAACCCTTTCTGAGTGCAGTGAGGACTGTATTTGAACCTCCCAGAAGATTTCTTTCCATTCTGTCGTCTGTCCTTTGTCAAGCCCTACTTTGCTCTTTCTTGCTGCCTGTTCTTAACTGCTTCTTTTTGTCTCTTTGTTTCTTCTGAGATTTAGCACCTTCGTCCACTTCTTTTTACAGTTTAAATGATGAGGATAATAATTGGAAGTTGTTGGCTTTGTTCCCTTCTTACAAGGCAGCAGGATTCCTCTCTGACTATTCTTGGAATGTTGCTGACTTTCCTCGTTTTGAAGACAGCAGGGACCATTTTGTACAGTCTGTAATGTTCCTACATTGGCTTCTCTGTATTTGTATTTTGTTTTCCCCCAAGATCCTCTTTCCCTTTTTCTCTCCTTTCCCTTGCCTCTGAGCCATGCCAATCAGGTGTAGGTGATTTTCTATCAGATTCGAAGCTTTTTCTGGTTTAGAGCCACAGAAAAGGGCATGTTTCCTCTTCTGTGGAGCTTGAAGGAGGCAGATGTGAAGTATTTCCCAGAGAAAGTAGCCTTAGGAGACTTTGCAGCCGACCTTT
The DNA here is from genome assembly GCF_055505025.1 of Bos grunniens. Lineage (NCBI taxonomy): Eukaryota > Metazoa > Chordata > Mammalia > Artiodactyla > Bovidae > Bos > Bos grunniens. Next base: position 15,093,658 of record NC_141189.1, read on the forward strand.
CTTTGTTCCAGTCCTACAGAGGGAGGATAGTGAAGCTAGACGGTCTCTTTCTTCTCCTGTGTCTGGACCTTGATGTTGATTTCCCCGTTCTTTCTAGGTTCTTACTCTTGCAGAACTCACGAGATCTCTCTTAAAGAAATTTGTAGTCAGAACTTCATGCTGTGTTTCTTTATCCCCCGCCCCCCCACCCCCCCAGGAAAGAAGTGGGAAGAGAAGACCGTTGTCTTCTGGGAATCCAGCACTGAAGAAGCGTGAGTCCTTTTTGTCTGCTGTTGTCGTCATTGTCAATGTTATATGTTTATCAGTTTACTCTTCACCTGCATAAAAAGAATTGTCTGCTGTAAAGTGGTACACATACAATCTCGGTTTCCCTGAAGAAGATCCGTTTTGTTTTGTTTTAAATCATAAAATGTACTATAAATGCATTGGCAGGAACCCCCGTCCTAGTTAGAGGAAGGCTCTTTGACTCTCCTCTGATCCAGAAGCCTCTCAGACTCCATTCAACCTTGTTTCACTGCTTGGAGGGCCCCAAACAGCCTCACCACCAGGACCAAAGCCACCCTAGATGATGCCCATCTGAGTCCAGGAATCTTTGCTCTGTTGGCTTCCTCAACCTCTGTACCAGCTTATATTTGTTCTTACATAGGTGAAGGTAAGAGGTCAATCCCAGCAAAAGCGGAAGTTGGTGAAGGTGATCTTAGATGTCTCTTGTGAGACACTTAGATGAGAAGCTGGAAGAGAGTTTGTTGGGATGAGAAAGTTTTTTCCCTCTTATCTAACATCAGAATTCCTAAAGTTGGCCTTGAAGGGAAGCTTGCTTTTGTACTTTTGGAGCTGGGAGTAGGTGACGAGGGGTTGTCAGCTGTGGCTTCTTTACCAGTTGGCCCTCTGCTTCCCCAAGGTGGACCTGCTTGGGGTCGGGTGGGCAGGAGTCCTGTCCTGAGCCCCAGAAGGCAGTGGTCTAGGGGTTGGGACCAGGCTTGGCAACTGCCATGTAAACACAGACCTTTTCCATCAGGATTTCTTCCACCCCTGTCCTGTCCCCCTTCCCTGCTAGTCTGGATGTGAGGGCTCCAGAGTCCATTCTCCAGCAACAGTTTTTCTAATGTACACAATTCACTTTGAAGCAACTGAATTTACTCAGCACATTTCCCTTCCTGCCCCTGGAACTATGAGGATTTTGAATTTGTACGAATTATGAATCACTCCTGGTGGAGACAATGAAAAAAGAGGGAATCAGAAGTGAACAGGAAGGCAGAGCATTTTACAGTGGGGGTTGCGAAGTGCTGGTGGAAGCTGAATTTGTTCTGTAGTCTAAGCAGGGGACTGAAACCCACGTAAGCTGAGGAGTGGAGGGCATATCCCCTGGCACAAGCATTCTGGGGGCAAGGTTAAGGTCATATAATCTAGCTCTGTCTTCTAGGGAGGGCACAGAGAAAAAAATTAGCCTTCCAGGTAGCTTCAGTGTAATGTTTGTGCATGGCTGTTAGCATAACTAGCATCATCTTGGGTCCTTACAGTTTCTCCTGTCCTTCTGACCCTACCCAGAACTGTATTGTGCAGTGAATCACTTCTGTGTCTTCAAGGGCTTTACAGTTGATAGACATTGTTTAATAATCATCAGGGCCAGGTAGCTCTACACTCTGTTAGTCCCCAAACAATGATGAAAACCCTCCCTGACATATTTCCAGCACCCCCAAGACTACTTACCCATTCATCAGTCTTGGCTTAGGAGTGCACGCCCTGTTTCCAAGGACCCTGATTACATGGATCTCCCTGCCTCATTTGTCGCTCTCAAGATGCCTTCTCAGTTTGTGGGTACTTTTTGTTCCCTCTGTCCTCCAATAGTTTGTCTCAAACATCCTGTCTTGGGACCCACAGTGCAACCTACAGGTGTCAGCAGTTCTGAGTTACAAGTCAGGACTACTGTTCATCCGGATTTGTAGAAATCAGTTCTCACTTCATTAGAGTAAATGTATGTTTCCTTTTGTATTTGAGGCTCATGATCTGGTTGAAGCTATTGCTGGTATCAGTGGTTGGAAAGAGGCTCAAGGCTCTGGCTTTTCAAATGTGAACAATGATGATTTGTCCAGCCATCCAATGAGACTGAGAGCGTCTTGAAGGTGGTGCCCATTCTGTGGTTCCCAGATCATGTGCTGGGCACAGAGTGGCACTGTGCACTGGCTTCACTGTCTTTGAAGAATAGTCTGAACTCTTTTTTTAAAAAAATATTTGTATTTATTTGACTGTGTTGGTCTTAGTTGCAGCATGTGGGAGCTTCCATTGTGGTACATGGATTCTCCAGTTCTGGCACGTGGACTTAGTTTCTCCATGGCCTGTAGGATTTTAGTTCCCTGACCAGGGATTGAACCCATGTCCCCTGCACTTCAAGGTGGATTCTCAACCACTGAACTGCCAGGGAAGTCCCAGTCTGAATTCTTGGTGGAAGTCTTTGACATTTCCTGGATCCATGTTATGTTCTTAACAGTGTCTAACTTTACTTAATTTTACTTAATTTATCCACATCTTTTATGTTGTCTCTGTGCATTTGAGATCCAAATTTCAGTTCTTTGGCCATCACTTAGGAGCTGTATGACCTTGGGTAAAACATTTAATTCCTTATACCTCTATTAGTTAATTTGGTAAATGGATGTATCTATATTGTTCCTGTAGAAAGGCACAGGACTAGCCCCAGATAATGGCTTTGAGCTTCCTTCCAACTTCGGAATATATAATGTTGATTCTGTTTCTCTGTTGTAGTCACCATTTCTGGTTAAGGATTTTAATTTTAGGGTAATAGCATACTAATTTGGAATTGTTTAATTGAGAACAGTAATGTACTCGATTCTGTGTTGGGTTCTCATTAACTGCTTAGATTCAGCTCTAATTCCTGAAACATTTCAATTTAACACCTACTGTGCTGGAACAGAAAAGTAATTCAGTCAAGGTCCCTACCCTGAAGGAACTCACATTCTAGGAGAGGAATGGGGGTAATTAATTAATTCTTGGAGGGGATTATGAAGGAGATAGTACAGGGAAAATAATTTAATCTGCACCTTGAAGGATAAATAGGAATTTGCCCCTTAAACATGAGTAATTAGGTGATTTCAGGCAGAATAAACAGCATTTGCAAAGATAAAGAGAACTAAAAAACCATGACATGTTTAAGGAGCAAGAAGTCCTCTGTATCCCTTGAGCATAAAGTGTGTGTATGTGTATGTGAGTGTTTGTGAGGGGAGGAAAGTGGTGGGGAAAAGCCTGGTGAAATGGAGAGGACTTGAATCATGAAGGGCATAAATGAATCAAGTAACAGAGACATTATGTTGATTTCTACGCTAATAATGAGAAGTGGATAAGCAGGGGCATTCTGAGGTGTGCTGTGATCAACCTGATTTGATTGTCAGTGGCCACACCTGCATACAGGCAGGTGCCAACAGTAGAGTTAATAAATGCAAATGACTATGTTAAAAAGAGCCTTTACCTTTTAAAAGTATACACTTTTAAGTGTATACACTGAAATATTTTTGTATGAAATGATATGGTTTAATAAATGCAAATGACTATGTTAAAAAGAGCCTTTACCTTTTAAAAGTATACACTTTTAAGTGTATACACTGAAATATTTTTGTATGAAATGATATGGTTTACTTTGAGATAAGTCAGATTTATCTCAAAGATAGAATTGTGTGGGTGTGAGAATGTGATTTGTAATAAACAGGTATTTGGACCTGTCCTGTTTCTGACACAGAGCTCCCATAACCCTTGGAATTTTCCATGATGAGACAGATAAAGATGTCTCTTGTGTGAATGGGTGACTTTTGGACCTACCTAAGGATGAGGGCTGTTTGCCATGCGAGCCAACCATGTGATGAGAGGGTTGGAACCTTCGGTCCCACTGACATGACCCCGAGAGGGGTTAGAGGCTGAGCTCGGGCACCAGTGACCAATGATTTTGTCAAGTGTGCCTTTGTAATGAGGCCTCCTCAAAACCCACAAAGGACGGGGTTCTAAGAGCTTCTGGGTAGGTGAACACATGGAGATTTGGGCAGAACGGCGAGCCTGGAGAGGGCATGGAAGCTCACCTCCCCTTCCACATATCTTTGCCCTGTACATTTCTTTCATTTGCTTTTCCTAAGTTATATCCTTTAATAATAAACCTCGTAAATTTTGTGAGTTGCTCTAATGAATTAATTGAACCCAAGGAGGGGTTGTTGGAACCTCCACTCTATAGCTGGTCAGTCAGAAGCACAGGTGATGATAATCTGGATTTGTGACCTACATCCGGAGAGAGAGAGAGAGAGTGTGTGTGTGTCGGGGGTGGAGTGGGGTCAGTCTTGTGGACTAAACCTTTAACCTGTGGAATCTGATGCCCTCTCTGGGTAGATAGTGTCAGAATTGAATCGAAAAGTAGAACACCCTGCTGGTATCCAAGAACTGCTTGGATGTGTGGGAACCCCAACCCCCTTGTTGGAATTGGGGTGCAGAACCTTTTATAGTGGGGTTGTTGATGAAGTAAGATTTGCTATGATTATTGAAACAGGATGATAAATACATGGAGTTCATGTATTCATACTTCCTGTTTTTATATGCATGTGAAATTTGCCATGATAAAAAGTTTTAAAAAATCGTTAGCTGTGGGTATGTAATTCACAATTGTATCATTTTATTTATTCATTCAACCTTCAGAAATTAATTGAGTATCCACTCAGAAAAGGTTCAAACGATAGGTGTTTTGGAAAATTTTGTATTTTAGTACAAAGAGCTTGCCATCCCGGAGTGAAAGTGATATGCACATAAATCAATATAAGATAAGTTGGAATATTATGAATTCCATATCTTAAAGCAGGTCTCCATAAAGTACTTTGGAAGTTCTGGGAGAGATGTTTTTCCAGATCAGGGGATCAGGAAAGACTTCATAGTGAAGATGGCATTTGAGCATTATTCATTTACACACATTACTGAGCCTTGTGCGTGTGCTAAATCACTTGAGTCATATCCGACTCTTTGTGACACTATGGACTGTAGCCTGCCAGGCTCCTCTGTCCATGGGGATTCTCCAGGCAAGAATACTGGAGTGGGTTGCCATGCCCTCCTCCAGGAGATCTTCCTGACCCAGGGTTGAACCTGAGTCTGTTATGTCTCCTGCATTGGCAGGCAAGTTCTTTACCACTGGTGCCATCTGGGAAGCCTTACTGAGCCTTACTATGTGCCAAGTACCGTTCTCAGTCCTAAGGATCCAGCAGTGAACAAAGATGATAAAGATCCTACTCCTGTGAAATTTACATCTTAATGGGAACAGATAAACAACACATAATAGACATGTGTTATCAGGTGTTAGAGATGAGAGATGTTACAGAAGAAAAGACGTAGGGCATCATGAGGGAGATCAGCAATGTCAGGGGTAAGGTCAGGGAAGGGGGTTACAGTGATAAACAGCGTGGTCAGGTTGACATCTGGGCAAACTGCTTCTGAGGGAACTGGCCAAGAGAGTATTCGCATGATGAGCATTCCCACCAAGGGCGAAGCTAGAGCAAAGACCCTAAGAGGGGAGCCTTCCTGGTGTATTTGCAGAGCAGCAAGAAGACCAGTGAGGCTGGAGCAGAGTGAACAAGGGTGACAGGGGTAGGAGATGAGGCCAGAGAAGTATCGGGAGGGCATGCTGGTGGTGGTGGTGGTGCCAGAGTTGGGGGGCAGATCTTATTAGTAATCATAGGAAGTTGGGCTTTTACTTTTAGTAAAATGAAAAGCCACTGAAGGATTTTGAGCAAAGATTGTGACATGATTTGGCTTATAGCTTACAATGATTCTCTGGCTGTAATGTTGAGAGCAGATAGTAGGGGTGGGGACATTTTAAGAGGCTGTTGGTACAATCTTGGCTAGAAACATTGGTGACAGGCTGGAACAACAGCAGTGGATGTGGTGAGAAGTGGTCATACTTTGGTTAGATTTTTTTTGGTTAGCTCTTACAGGAAGAACCGGACTTTCCGGGAGGTCCAGTGGTTAAGACTTCACACTTCCACTGTACTGGGTGTGGGTTTGATCCCTTTTCAGGGAACTATTGGAGAAGGCAATGGCACCCCACTCCAGTACTCTTGCCTGGAAACTCCTATGGACGGAGGAGCCTGGTAGGCTGCAGTCCATGGGGTCGCTAAGAGTCAGACACGACTGAGCGACTTCACTTTCACTTTTCACTTTCATGCATTGGAGAAGGAACTGGCAACCCACTCCAGTGTTCTTGCCTGGAGAATCCCAGGGATGGTGGAGCCTGGTGGGCTGCCGTCTCAGGGGTTGCACAGAGTCGGACACGACTGAAGCGACTTAGCAGCAGCAGCAGCAGCAGGGAACTATGATCCCACATGCTGCGAGGCTCAGCCAAAAAAATATATATGTATTAAAGGCAGAACAAATAGCATTTCCTGAAAGATTGGATGTGGGATTTCAGGGAAAGAGAAATGTTAAAGGTGACTGAGGAGTGGAGTTGCCATCAAGAGAGAAAAGGAAGGCTGCAAGAATGGCAGTTTTGAGGAGGGGAGGGAACACTGGGAGTTCTGTTTTGGATGTTATGATTTATGTCTGGGGTGTTCACTAAACATCTGAGTGGAAGTCAGGTAAGTATATAGAGTTTAGGGTTTGGGAGAGAAAACTGAGCTGCAGCTGTGTATTGGGAGTTACTGTCATAGAACTGACATTTAAAGCTATGATCAAGGATAAATTAATTCATCTAAGGAGTGACCAGGTGGTGCTAGTGGTAAAGAATCCCCCTGCCAATGCAGGTGACATAGGAAACTCTGGCTTGATCCCTGGGTGGGGAAGATCCCCTGGAGGAGGAAATGGCAACCCACTCCAGTATTCTTGCCTGGGAATTCCCAGGGACAGAGGAACCTGGTGGGCTACAGTCCATAGGGTCTCGAAGAGTTGATCATGACTGAAGTGACTTAGCACTTAGCAAGGAGTGTATATAGGTAGAGAAGACCAAGTACGGACCCTGGGCTATTACATTAAGAGAACCAACCAGCAAAGAAGCTTAGCCTCCAAGAGCAGATATGTGAACCTGGGAAGTTGGTCCTCTAACTTGAGTGGTCAGCTTGAACAAGAACATGATGTTGTGGGTAAAAAACAGATCGTATTGTGTTGGCCAAAAAGTCGATCGGGTTTTTCCATCATCTCTTATAGAAAACCCAGTAGATAACCAGTAGCAGATGTGTTTTGTATTCATGTTTTTGAAAAATACTTCTCTTCTGTGGAGACTTATCCACATTTAGGTCGATAATGTCAGTGCAGAGTTTTAAATTCTGTTATCTAACTGGATTCATTAATTTACCCTCCTCTGCCTGTTTTTAGTGGGACTCCAATGAAATTGATGTTTCCTGTTTGGAGTACTCTCTTGTAAGGGCTCGAAACAAGGATCAGCAAAATTTCTCTCTAAAGGGCCAGACAGTATGTATCTCAGGCTTTGCAGACCATGTCTCTGACACAGCTACTCAGCTTGTCTGCTGTTTTGGGGAAGTCACTATAGACATGTAAATGATGAACGTGGCTATGTTCCCATAGCATTTTATTTACAGACACTGAATTTTGAATTTTATGTGACTTGAATGTGTCACAAAATACTACTCTTCTACTTTTCCCAACTATTTAAAATGTAAAATTCATTCTTCACAGGCTGTACAAAAAACAGGTGGCAGGCTGCATTTGGCCTACTGGCTGTGTTTTGTTGACCCCTGTCTTGAAAGATTTTTTTTCCCCCACGTTAACTTTGAACTGGATGGTTCTACCAAATGCACTGGTTTGTAATGAGTTACAAAGTGGGTTGGCCAGGCTCCTGTGAGTCAGTTGTCAGCCACTGTTTATGTGATTTGCATGGTCCGTGTACCTTGTACATGACGTATTAGTTTCTTTGATGGGAGAGTGGCCCCAGATGACCTCTAGGATCTAGTTCACTTCCAAGACTCTAGTCCATTGATTTTCTTTCTTTTTTAAAAAGTAATTTTATTTATTTGTGGCTGTGCCGGGTCTTCGTTACCGCTTGAGCGTTTCTCTATTGTGGCGAGCGGGGGCTTCTCACTGCAGCGGCTTCTCCTGTTGTGGAGCACAGGCTCTAAGGTGCAAGAGCTTCCGTAGTCATGGAGCCTGGGCTCAGCTGCCCCATGGCATGTGGGATCTTCCTGGACCAGGGATTGAACCGGTGTCTCCTGCATTGGCAGGTGGATTTTTTTTTTTTTTTTAACCACTGAGTCATCAGGGAAGCCCCAGTTTTCTTAAAAAATAAAAAATACTCAAAATTCTTTTGAAACTGTCCTCTGCAGCTTCTGCGGCACTGTGGTCTCTCAGTTCCTCCCTGTGACTTCTCCCTCTCATTTTCCTTCACAGATTCCTGCCCTGACTGCCCTGTTCCTTTGTGCTCTGTCCTCAGCCTTCTTCTTTTTCTCTTTCTCTACTCTCTCTTCCAGCAGTCTGTGGCTTCAGTTACCATCTCTGCACTGGAAACAGACTCATGTGTATGTTTAGCTCGAACTTCTGAGGTGTAAAGCCTTTCAAGGTTTCCTATTAGCTAAAAGGTTTTTTCCCCCCAATATTTACTTATTTGGCTGCACCAAGTCTTAGTTGCAGCATATGAACTCTTAGCTGAGGTATGTGGCATCTAGTTCCCTGACCAGGAATTGAACCTGGGCCCCCTGCATTGGAAGCATGGAGTCTTAGCTCCTGGTCCACCAGGTAAGTCCTTCTGTTAGCTAGAATGGTAAAATCCAAACTCCTTAAGACTTACCTGGTGGTCCAGTGGATTAGAATCCGCCTACCAATGCAGGGGGCACGGGTTCGATCTCTGGTCCAGGAAGATCCCACAGGCCGTGGGGCGACTAATCCCAGGCACCACAACTGCTGAGCCCGAGCTCTCGAGTCTGTGCTCTGCAACGAGAGAAGCCATGGCAATGAGAAGTCCACCTACCGCAACGAACAGTAGTCCCAGATTGCCGCAACTAAAGAAAGTCTGTGTGAAGCAATGAAAACCCAGAAAAGTCAAAAAAAAAAAAAAAACAGCTCCTTAGCCCGCCCATACTAACTGCGCGTGCACTGCCTGCCAGCTGGCTTGGGCCGCTGGGCAGCTCCCAGCTCATCAGCCATATTCTGCTGCCTTGTCTTTGCACGTGTTCTTCCCTTTGCCATCACTACCCCGCTCCTTGCTGCTGTTCTCCCCCTGGCTTATTCTCAGGACACAACAAACTGATACCCTTCCCTTTGAGAGCCCATGCAGAAGGCCACTTACTCTGCATATTCAGCTCAAATGCCGGTACCTCTTGGAAGCCTGTCTCATGGACAAGGTTAACCATTTACTCTGTGTGCTCACAGTATCTTATGCACATTTCCATTGTAGCACTTGCCTTATTGCTCTAACTGTTAGGTCAAAAGTATCTGAATATTGGTTGAAAATCAAATACATTCATAAATTGATAACCTTCACTAGACTTAATTCCTGGGAGCAGAATCTGGGTCTCCACTCAACTTTGTAGCCCCAGAGCCTGACATTTAGAAGGTGCTTAATTTGTATTTAAAAAAATGAATGACTTTGATGGGAAATACAATATATTGACATTTGTAGGCAAAATTAGACCTTTTATGATTATATTTTGTCTGATGCTGGGAAGGATCGAAGGCAAAAGGAAAAGAGGGCGACAGAGGATGAGATGGTTGGATGGCATCACCAATTCATTGGACGTGAACTTGGGCAAACTCTGGGAGATACTGAGGGTCAGGGAGGCCTGGCGTGTTACAGTCCATGGAGTTGCAAAGAGTCAGACAGGACTTAGCAACTGAACAACAATAACAAATGATTATATTTTGTGTCTTTAAATAGATTCATCTTTTTCTGTTGTAGGAGGAAAATTCTTCCAAAGATGGTCTCCCATTCAGAGTTGAGGAATCTTTTCTGTTCAGCTGATGCAGTGTGCTTTGATGTCGATAGCACCGTCATCCAAGAAGAAGGAATTGATGAGCTGGCCAAATTCTGTGGAGTTGAGGATGCCGTGTCAGAAATGTAGGAACAGTATTTATTCACCTTATGAAATGATAGAGGATTGCAAAAGAAGAGTGACTTTTGAATGACGTACAGGACCAGAGCCACAATTCCCTGATTTTAGTCCCTTCCTATGAAATATGGGCACTGGGTTATTTTCTTCCATCACTTAGAGCTGAATTTGTTGGTGTAGTACATCATCCAACCATCCATTTATATAAATATATATATATGTATATATGTATATGGGCTTATATAAATCTATGTGTGTATGTGTATGGGCTTCTCTGGTAGCTCGGCTTGTAAAGAATCCACCTGGAATGCAGGAGACCTGGTTCGATTCCTGGGTTGGGAAAATCCCCTAGTGAAAGGATAGGCTACCTACTCCATTATTCATGGGCTTCCCTGGTGGCTCGGATGGTAAGGAATCTGCTTGCAATGTGGGAGACCTGGATTCAATCCCTGGGTTGGGAAGATTCCTTGAAGGAAGGCATGGCAACCCACTCCAGTATTCTTGCCTGGAGAATCCCCATGGACAGAGGAGCCTGGAGGGCTGCATATATGTGTATGTATGTATATTTGGCCATACTACATGGCTTTCAGGACCTCAGTTCCCTCCAACCAGGGATCAAACTTGTCTCCCTGCAGTGGAAGCATGGCATCCTAACCACTGGACTTCTGGGGGATTTCCCATTTATACACACATTTATGCCAAAAAAGTGTATATATAACACTAATATATACACTTTGACAAATAAATATGGATGACATACCCTTAGCTTGACCAGGGGATAGATGACCACAAATAACCAAAAAAGATAACCTACCAGATCTCCAGGGGTCCAGTGCTTGGTGTCATGGTTGAAAGTATGGCCTTAGAGCTTTGCTAGAAAGCTAGTTTTGGTTCAGTGTCTCCACGGATGCCCAGGTGAGAGTTCCTTCCTCCCTTCTGCTCTCCCCTGTGCCACCCACACTCACCAGGTCCTAGACTGTTTCATGTTCAGCTTCATCTGATGCAAGCATGCCTGGCCTAGTAAACCAAGCCATACAATTTGGCTTATGATAGCAGCATCAGAGCTGCTCCAAAATATATATAAATCAACAGTGGTAAATATTGTAGATTTATATATATATGCAAAAATATATGCACACTATTCTTATGTCATCTATGACATTTTTTTATCTGAATACTTTAAAAATTATTTGTTTGCTGTGCTGGGCATGGGCTTCTGATTACAGTGATTTCTCTGGTTGTGGAGCACAGGCTCTTGGGCAGGCTTCAGCAGTTGCAGCTCCTGAGCTCCAGAGCACCAACTCAATAGTTGTGGCTTACGGGCTTAGTTGCTCCACAGCATGTGGTATCTTCCTGGACCAGGGATCAAACTGGTGTCTTTTGCATTGGCAGGCGGATTCTTTACCACTGAGCCACCAGGGAAGCCCCTGTATACTTTTCTTTGATGTGATTGTTTTTAACATGCTAAATTATATATGTGTATGTGTATGTATAAAGAGTACTGGCCTTTAGTCTCTTTCTTGGTTTACAAGAGCTCACGACTTCTAAGGAAGGTACCTGTGGATAGTACGTGCATTTTTCTCAGCTCACTGGATGGTGTATTTGTGAATGCAGAATATCAATGTGATTCTCAAGCAAACCCTCCATAGTTTATCCCTGGCCCCACTTACTCCCATGGCAACGTAGCACGTCTGTTGTATGGTGGGGCACTGTCCTTGTGGATGGACCTTGAGAGGAGCTGAGGAGGGTGGGCATGTAAACTTTGACGACAGCTGACTTGGCTGGCTTGATTATTGGGTCTTCTTCCTCCTAGGACACGGCAAGCCATGGGCGGAGCAGTGCCTTTCAAGGCTGCCCTCACACAGCGCTTAGCTCTGATCCAGCCCTCCAGGGAACAGGTGCAGAGGCTCCTAGCAGAGCACCCCCCGCACCTGACCCCCGGCATAAGGTAAGGGATGCCCAGTCTGGGCACACTGCCTCTCTCTCAGCACCTGCATTTGGGGGCATGTCCTTCATCACTGTAGAGCTTCCGTGTGGTTCTTTCGGTCCTTGTGACTGGTCTTGTCTGGCTGGTTGGTCCTGCCCATGTCTGCCTTCCCTCTCTCCCAACAGAGAGCCAAAATCCCCTCTTCATCTCGTGTTTCTAGGTCCATGGGCAGAGCAGAGTTGTGGAATGGTTTCCTAAAGCAGTCAAGCCCCACCCACTAATTTCTAAGTGCATTTAGAAAAATATATATGGAACATTAATTCACTAGGCAATATACCTTGTCTGATGTACCTTGGACAGATGCATTAGGAGAAATGCATATTTGAGTTTCCTTTTCACGTTTCCTGTTTTCACTTTTGTATTGATCAGCATTTGGTATTTGAGTCTCCTTTTTTTTTTTTTTTTTTACAGGGAGCTAGTAAGTCGCCTACAAGAACGAAATGTTCAGGTTTTCCTGATATCTGGTGGCTTTAGGAGCATTGTGGAGCATGTTGCTTCAAAGCTCAACATTCCATCAACCAATGTATTTGCCAATAGGCTGAAGTTCTACTTTAATGGTAAGACTTTCATGGTCACATTTTCCCCTCTAATCAGTTTTAGTATTTAATGTCTGTTGGAATGCAGCTTCAGCAAGGTGGCGTCAGAGTTAAATGCTGAGATAGAGGGTTCTCTTTACTGATGTCTTTCACACCTTGGTATCCTTTACTCTGCAAGATACACTTAGGGCATCATCTCTCCTACCTTCAGTATCCATAAAATCATCTGTCTGTATATACATGTCTGCATTTTAGTAAATAATGTCATGTAACCCATATGACTTATTTTGTCATTCAGTATATTTCAGTTTTATGAAAGCTCTCATGTATTAGAGCCAACTTGGCTCGTGTGTTTGACTCAGGAAGGAGAGTTAATTTGTGAGCAAGTCACTGCACTGTAGCTGCCTTTGGAGGCGCCTCCTGGCCCCTTTCTGAACCATCACAGAGCCACAACTGTAATCTTCTCGTCATCTTAAGATGTCTCCAGTTATGTCAGGGGGTGGCTGGCATTCTTAAAACCAAATGGCATTAATTAAAAACATTTAAATGTGTTACTAGAACACTTTTGAAGAGTTTTTAAGATAGAAATCATTTAAAAAAAAGAGTAGAGTATAAGTGTAGTAATTACTGTAAGATGGAAATAATCCATCAAATGTAAATTAGAATCTCCTCTTAGAAGAAATTATATAATAACATGTTTTAAATTAATATATTACTGTTTCATGGTGTTCTGCCATTTCAATAAGTTTTGAGACTTGCTGTACTGGAAGCTTAGAAGATAAAACCAATTAACTGCAAGGTGTTTATCACCTAAAGGAATAACCTTGACAAGAAGTTTGTAATTTAAAAGCATAGCTTGTTTATTCTGAGAAATAAGTGTGGAAGTCCAGGCTGTGTGGAAGGCCGTTTTTAGCTTTGCCAGTCGTATGTAAATGAGGATATCATCTATGCAAAAAAGTGGCCCTACTGATCTAATTCTGTGGATCTGTTTTATAGGTGAATATGCAGGTTTTGATGAGACGCAGCCAACAGCTGAATCTGGTGGAAAAGGAAAAGTTATTAAATTGTTAAAGGAAAAATTTCACTTTAAGAAGATCGTCATGGTTGGAGATGGAGCCACAGACATGGAAGCCTGTCCCCCTGCTGTATGTATTAAGCATGCTCATTTTTATGCAGCTTGTGAGAATGAAACAAAAACCTGTATTACCATAAAACAAAAAAACAAAATAAATAAAACACATTCAATCTCAATATATTAATTGACTTTCTGCAAACCCAAGGAAGGTTGCAAGTAAGGAACTTAAACCCCATTTAAAACTTCCAAAGACCCCTTGTCCCTGCAGTATGGCTGCTGCCTCTTAGCCCAAGTATGTGCTCAATGAGGTTTGGCTTCATTTCCACAATTAATGCAGCTCTTATACTACAACCAGAATTTGTGTTTTATATTTGATAAACTATTTCCTCATACATTATCTTATTTAATCTTCATAACAGCCCTGTGAAGTAAAAAGTATCATCTTTTCCTCTTTACTGATGGGGTAACTGAGGGTCATGGGGATTCGATACTATGGCCGTATTAAAGCATTTTATTCTTCTTCTGCATTTCCATTGCTTTCTGAGACTAGCAGGAAATAAGTGCTCTATGTATGTGTGTGTGTGTGTGTGTGTGCATGTGTGCTCAGTCACTCAGCTGTGTCCGACTCTTTGGGACCCCATGGACTGTAGCCAATACCTTAAATATCACATGTCCATTTCACATAGGACTGTGACTCTAACATTTCGTTCTACCTTAAAAAAACTGAACCAAAAATATAGTGGTGAACATTTCACTACCTAGTTTCCTCAGATCTAAAAATAACATCTGTCTGTCAATGATTAATTAAAAGTGGTTAAAGAATTTTTGGGGATCCTTTTAACATTACTTGAGTCAGTTTGAAATAATGCGTTCTTAAATGATTTACAGCCAATGTCAGGGTCGACTAAGTACTGAAAGCCAGGCCAGTGGATATCAGAGTACAAGGCATAAAATGCAGGGTTCTCTCAGGGGGCCCTGAATCCTGGTATCCAAGAAGGACAGAATTACAAAGTGCAGAAGATCCTATCGGTCAGAAGGTGACACAGCCCGACTGAACCAAGGGTAGGTGGTGTGTGTGCAGGTCTGTAGCCCTGGAAGGTGGTCCGAGGAATCTGTGCCCTAATCCGCGCCCAAAGGTTGGGCCCCAACCTTTGTGGCACCAGGGACCGGTTTCGTGGAAGGCAATTTTTCCACGGACCGGGGGTTGAGGGGTGTAGGATGGTTTCTGGATGATTCAAGGGCTTTGCATTTATTAATTGCCGCCACTGACCTGACAGAAAGTGGAGCTCAGGAGGAGTGCAAGCCATGCGGAGCAGTTTGTAAATACAGATGAAGCTTCTCTCACTCTCCTGCTGCTCACCTTCTCCTGTGTGCAGTACCAAGTGCGTGGCCCGGGAGTGGGAGCCCTGCCCTAAAGGGCAGTTAGCAGTCGCCATGTTGAAGCTAGGCAGAACTTGGCGGGGAGGGCTTCTAGGGGGAAGGGAAGCAGCAGAGCACAGTCCTGATGGACTAGCGCAGTCTCAGGCTGGCCAGTGGGCAGGGAGGTGTGGGAGTGGGCTTTCTCTTCAGCAAGAGAAGAAGACCCCACGCACTAGGCTGTCTGGTGTTACCTTTGGGTCATGGGAAGTCCTGGAAGCCTCTGGACCAAGAAGGAACAAGTCAGGGTGTTAGGACAGTGGAACTGGTGCTGGCCTGCAGAGGGCTGCCGCAGAGGCAGGAGTTCAAGAGGCTCGATTTTTCTAAATGTAAGAATCTACTTATTTTTCCCCCATTGTATGGTATGAAAATAAAAATGAAGAGAAAGGGCAAGTAAGATAAATCTATACTTCTAAATCAATGTATATTGTGTCTGTGTCCTGGCAGAAAAAAGAGAAAATACCACTTAAAAAGACCATTGACTATGGAATTTCCCTTGGAGAAGGGCATGGCAACCCACTCCAGATTCTTGCCTGGGAAATCTCGTGGACAGATTGCATCAGCCCTGGTAGGCTACAGTCCATGGGGTTGCAAAAGATTCAGACACAACTAGTGACTAACAACAATGAGGCTTCCCTGGTGGTCCAGTGGTTAGGACTCCACTTTCCAGTGCAGGGGTATATGGGTTTGATCCCTGGTCGGGGAACGAAGATTCCACATGCTGTGAAGGCGCAGCCAAAAAATTCAAAAGATCATTAACTAAGAGAAGGTATCACTGAGAAGAAGTGAATGAAACAATGCACCTTTAAATCATTCTACCAGTGAAACATAGAGTGCTGCTAACATACTCCGGGGTTGTCATCTCCTTCAGCCCGGGATAACAGGCCTCCCTGCGGGCAGTGGGGTGGGTCCTTCAGGTTCACGCAGGACACCAGCTGGGAGATATTCTGCCATGGCCCTGATTCCATGCCTCGGGCATTTCCCCAGCCCCACAGGCCTCTCTTCAATCTTCTTTCTTTGAAATTGGCCTGGATGTGATTGCCACCCAGTTTAGGACTCAGATGTTTGCCACCTGGTGTGGTTTTATTTACTTGTTTTTTAATATTTGGCTGTGCTGAGGCTCCACTGTGGTACTTGGGATTTTTAGTTGCAGCAAGTGGGATCTAGTTCTCTGACCAGGGATTGAACGCAGGCCCCCTGCATTGGGAGCATGGAGTCTTAGCCATTGGACTACCAGGGAAGTCCCTATTTAAAAAAATATATACATGTATTTATTTGGCTGTGCAGGGTCTTAGATGTGCTGTGCAGGATCTAGTTCCCTGGCAAGGAACTGAATCTGGGCCCCCTGCATTGGAAGCAAGAAGTCTTAACCACTGGACCAACCGAGGGAAGTCCCAGGTTTTATTTTTGTAAGCAGTGGTCTTGATTTTCCGAGGACTTCAGTTCTTCTGAAGCCCACAGTGTCCAGCTGAGTGCTTCTGCTGCAGTGGTGGTCAGACTCATTTATTCGCGTGGCGGGAAGAGGGGAGGAGGTGAGCAGGCTCACAGGGAGCTGGGGAGGGAGGCATCCCAGGTGATGCTGGGCTCACTTGTCTTTGTTCAGAGTTTCTTCTTTTCAATAATACTTATTTCCCTAGGCTGCTGCTGTCTCTCTTTCTCTCTCTCCTTATAAACTATTTCCCTTTCTTTCTCTTCATAGGATGCTTTCATTGGATTCGGAGGAAACGTGATCAGGCAGCAAGTAAAAGATAACGCGGAATGGTACATCACTGATTTTGTAGAGCTTCTGGGAGCACTGGAAGAATAAGATCCATTTTTATAAAGTTCATAACTTCAGGTTAATTTTTAAAAGTTATGCAGTTTGATACTGTTTGCTTCCAATTGCTGATTACAACCCAATCTATGAATTTGGTATTGATTATCTGTACCTCCAAGTGAACGATAGTTAGGGCTCATAACATTGTGGTTTGTTTTTTTAAACTGTAGTTCCAGTATTATTATGACCATTTAATTGCCTGGAGAGTTTTATAATCTGAATTCTTTATCAATCTATCAGTTCTTTATCAATCAATCAATTCTAGCTATGTTTGATTTGAAGCCTTTGGAAGGTGGATGGTAAATTAAACACCTTCACTATTGGGAATGTGGATTAGGCAGCTTTAAATGAAATTGGTTTTCCCTTTATATATAAATAAAAGTTTATCCACATATCAAAACAAATTTGTAGGGGTTTTTTTTGTGTGTGTGTGTCATACCACTCAGCTTGTGGGATCTCAGTTCCCTGACCAGGGTGAACCGAGGCCCTTGGCAGTGAAAGCTCAGAATCCTAACCACTGGACTGCCAGGGAATTTCTGAGTTGTCGAAATTTTAATTCTGCCTATCATGTATTTCAGTATCCAATATTTCAGATACTTTCAGTATTCGAGTAGGAACAACCTCCAAGCAAGGAACCCAGGGGTGGAGATCCTGCTGAGCACAGAGGTCGTCACAGCACATCCACCATCGCCCCACCCCTGGGGGCGGTGTTGAGTGTGAGGGATGGAAGCCCTTTTCTTCCCTCTTGGTATTTGTCACACAGGAAATGTTACAAAGGCTTTTTTAAAAAAGGTAACAGTGGAGGGTTGAAAGTACTGACCTTAAAAGATGGATATTTGAGCTCAGCTTGGTGTCTGTGATGACCTAGAGGGGTGGGAGGGAGGCTCAAGAGGGAGAGGATATATGTATACTGATGTACCTGAACATAGCTGATTCACGTCATTGTACAACAGAAACTAACACAACATCATTGTAAAGCAATTGTACTCCAATTTTTTTTTTTCCAATTTTTTAAAATGGATATTTGATAATGACATGAATTAAAAGAACTAAAAACAAACCAAAAAGAACTAAAAACAAATCTTATTCATTTCAAATAAAGATCAGCATTTTCCCTTAAATGAATTAAGGAATAGCTCATCAGAACTTATACGAACCATTTCTTTCTTTTTTCTGAAATACTGATTTATTTCACTGTACCAGGTCTTTGTTTTGGCACTTGGGATCTTCTAGTCGGGACCTTTGAACTGTTCACTGTGACATGTGGGATCTAGTTCCCTGACCAGGGGTTGAACCTGGGTCCCCTGCATTTAGAGTGAGGAGTCTTAGCCACTGGACTACCAGGGAAGTCCCTGAACTATTTCTGAACTATTTCACAAGTGGTTTGGGAGGATCCAAAAGGCCAGGTTCATGTTTATTCTGAGCAGCGGCCTTAAAGGGGACATTTCAGAACATGCTTTGAAAATCTGAGATTTTATACTCTTTGCTGGTTTGAAAATTTGAGATTTTATACACTCCCTGGTGGGAAACGGAGGGAAGACAGAGACACACAGGTTCAGGAAGAGGCAGCCTCGAGTGGACACTGTTGGATAATTAAGTAGCAAAGGCCAGAAGGGTTTAACATCAGAAGAGATTTGAAAAATTTATAATTTAACCAAATAATCAACTTTGGTCAAATAATGAGATCATTATTTAGCCAAATAATCAAATCAGATGAACCAAACCTCCTTCCAAATCAGAGTTTCTAGAGGAGAGCTTATGACATAGGTTTGGCAACATTTAAATGAGACCACAGACAAGAGGGCGGTTGTTTCGCCATTGTGAGCTCTCACTGGCAGCTCTCCTCAAAGCTGTTTCGCAGCTTTAGTGCCGCAAAGTGGGCAGGACCAAGCAGGCCAGACTGTGGAGAGCTCCGCAAAGCGCCTCAGCCTTGGCCACCACCCTGTGTGTAGGAGCTGGAGCAAGCCCGTGGAGGACAGGGCTTCCGTCCAACCCCCTGCCCTCCATGTCTAACCACCAGGCCTGAGAAGCGGCCTGAACAGAAGGTGCGTGCTGAATGTGGCTCAGGGGTGTCTGATCTGCCGAGGAATCGTGAGACCCACAGAGAACCTCTTACACCAATCACACGGCCCCCCCTCCCGCCCCCAGGCTGCCCAGCTCTCACTGGCTGCCCAGAAGCAGCAGGCACAGTCCTGTCTTTGTTGTGTCGGGGGTGAGTCTGACACGTCCCAACAACTGAGCTAACCTCTTCCATGCTTTTCTCATTCTGGACTCATTGGAAACAGCCACAGAAAAGCTCTTCCAGGAGTTCTGTACACAATGGCGCCAGGACAGGGTTCAGAAGGCCGCGACAGTGTTATGTGGTTTCCTATCCTTGTGACATCTATCATTTTTCATTCTGAAACAGACTAACATCGAGAATTGGGTTCAAACCAGTCATTCCTAAAGGAAACCAACCCTGAATATTCATTGAAAGGACTGATGCTGAGGTGGAAGCTCCAATACTTTGGCCATCTGATGCAAAGAGCCGACTCTTTAGAAAAGACCTTGAGGCTGGGAAAGATTGGAGGCAAGAGGAGAACAAGGCAAAAGGGGATGAGATGGTTGGATGGTATCACTGACTCAATGAACATGAATTTGAGCAAACTCCTGGAGATAGTGGAGGAAAGGGAAGCCTGGTTTGCTGCAGTCCATGTGATTGCAGGGTTGGACATGACTGAGTGATTGAACAATTCTCTCTTTCAGTGGAGACAAGTGTTTCTTCACAACATCTAGGGAGGCCCACTTGGCTGCCACTCCCAGAGCAGGGCACAGCGCTCTAGATGTGGGGCAGGAGTGGAGCAGGAGATGCCAGAGATGGAAATGGTCGGCCTCAGTCGTGATGGCATAGTGTGGTGGCTCTTGCTCTGTGACCCTCAGAATCTTTATGATCAGGTTCAGCAAATTTGGACAGTCATCTGGTCACAAGTCACGCTGATTTTTTTTTAAGATTTTTTTTTTGATGACTATTTTTAAAGTGTTTATTGAATTTGTTACCATAGTGCTTCTGTTTTAGGTTTTGGGTGTTTTGGCCTCGGGACATGTGGAATCTTAACTCCTTGACCAGGGATCAAACCTGCACCCTCTGCACTAGAAGGCAGAGTCTTAACCGCTGGCCCAACAGGGAAGTCCCAAGTCACCCTGCTTATTTTCACATTTCCCAAGATGTGTTCAACTGTCTCCTCGTGTGATTCTCACAACCTTGAGGTCAGCAGTATAGAGGTCACTGTCCTATTTTTGACAGATAGGAAACAAGGTCACAAGTTAATGACTACTATGAGTTCTCATTCAGAGCTGGAACCCAGGCCAGTGATTTGCACAGCATCCTTTATCTTATGCATGACTAGAGCATGAACTATTTACTGGGGCCAAGAGTGTCCACCCTAAGCTGTGATCACAGGTGTTAACATAATACACAGAAGAAATTTTACCTCTTAGGATTGAAGACCGTTTTGCAAAAAATTCAAGTGGTTTCTTTTTTAAAAAAATTGTTTGTGGTTGAACTGGGTCTTCATTGCTGTGTGTGGGCTTTCTCTAGTTGGCGGCGAGTGGGGACTGCCCTTCACTGCAGTGCGTGGGCTTCTCATCGTGGTGGCTCCTCGTCGCAGTGAGCAGCTTTAGGGCACACCAGCTTCAGCGGTTGCAGTGTGCAGGCTCACTAGTTGTGGCTCATGGGCTTAGTTGCTCTGCAGCATGTGACTCTTCCTGGACCAAGGATCAAACCTGTGTCCCCTGCTTTGGCAGGTGGATTCTTAACCACTGTACCACCAGGGAAGTGGTTTCATTTTTAATGGTTACTGAACTCTGGAAAAAGTGCTAGTTTTAGGAATAGTTTGACCAGTTTCCAAATCAGAATGTACATATATGTGTGTATATATATACATATATATGTATATATATGTATATTTTTGGCCATGTCACGAGGCACGTAGGGGATCTTAGTTCCCTGCCCAGGGATTAAACCCACGCCCCCTGCATTGGAAGCACAGTCTTAACCACGGGACCACTAGAGAAGTTCCTATAGACGTTTTTTGTCTCCCTTTTATCAATACATTGATACATCAGTATATTATCAATACATTTATGGAGCTTGTCTAGGCAGATCCTATTTCTAAGGATTTATAGAACATGAAAAATAGGAATAAAGTTGCTGCCCTTCTTTCTGAGAGCTCTGTGTATTCTCCAGTTAGAACTGACAATCTCTTTTCTTTCCTTTTCCCTTCCTTCCCTTTCTCCCTGTTTCTTCTATTGACTCATCAAGCATCTTTATCTACTATGTCTCAGCCAGAAACTGAAATTATCAATTTAATAAGAAATGTGAAAGTTTAATGTAGAATTGAAGAAAAAGAATCTTTCACAGGCAGCTGTGAGGATAAGGGAAAAGAGGCAGGTTCTATCAAGTCCGAGTTGGGAGGAGAGCAAAGTGAGGTTCCAAGAGGGCTTGTAAAAAATAGTAGGGGTGATGTCACATGAACTAGAATTAAAAATGAGTTGGCTTGTGTAAATAATAATCACCAGGCTTATACCCAGTGAGTGGAAAATGAGTTTGGAAGTTTAATATTGCCAGGGAAAATTACTAGTTGGACAAATTAATAAGATTTGTTCTACTCCAGGGGTTTAATAAAAGAATTTTACAAATTGGGTAAGAATTGCTAAAATAAAGTGTTAATTTGATAAATTACCTTATTTATAGACCACTCCTGCAAAGGTCACCAAGTGACCGCCATGTTACTAAATTAATGATCTGTTTTCAGCCTTCATCCAACCCAACCTTGCACTAGTGTTTGACACAGATAATCTCATCCTTGATGGACCTTCTTCACTTATGTTTCATGAAATCCCACTTTGAGTTTCTTCCTGTTTCCTTGGTGGCTTCTCACTCTCTCTTCCTGGTTTGTCTTCACCTTGGTCCTCTTCTCTATCTATACTCACTCCTCATTGATTTAAAAACAAATTATTTTTGGCTGCATGGGGTCTTTATTGCTCCACACGCAGGCTTCCTTTAGTTGCGAGCAGGGGCCATCTCCAGGTGCAGTACTCAGGCTTCTCGCTGCAGTGGCTTCTCTTACTGTGGAGCACAGGCTCTAGGCACACAGGCTTCATTAATTGTATTGCACTTAGTTGCAACTGTATTGGACTTAGTTGCTCCACAGCATGTGGAAGCTTCCCTGACCAGGAACTGAACCCATGTCCCCTGCCTTGGCAGGCTGATTCTCAACAACTGGACCACCAGGGAAGCCCTGTCCATTGACTTTCAGTTCTATATGCCGACAATTCTAACTCCAGGCCAGATGTGCTCTGCATTTGAGACTCACATACCCAACTGCCTACCTGATACCTCCACCTGGGTATCTGCATAGACATGTCAGACTCAAACAAAGCAAAATTCCTGATCTTCACACCTTAGATCTTTTCCGCCTTCAGCCTTCCCCATCCTTTTAGTTGCCAAGGCCAAATTAAGTCATTAAAAAATTTTTCCCCTCTCATCCACGTTCCAAAATGAGTTGTTCACCAAATCATCTTGGCTGTGCTGTCAGAGTATATTTAGAATCTGACCATTCTCCCTACTCCCACTGCTACTCCTAGTCTGGGCCACCACTTACAGTGTAAGTCAGACCATGCCCTTCCTCTGCTCAAAACCTCCCAGTGGATCCTGCCTCAGAGTAAAAGACCTTCCGATGGCCTCCAACCCCCTATGGATCCAGCTTCGTGACCTCTTCTCCCACCAGCCACAGTGGTCTCTACTGCACACCAGGCAGGAGCCTGCCTTAGGGCCTATGCTGTAGCCATCCCCTCAGCATGAAGGGATTTCTCCCCAAACACTGGCTAACTTACTCACCTCCTTCAAGTTTAAGCTTAAATCTCAGCTTTTCAGTGAAGCCAACTCCGACCAAACATTTTTAATATTATGTACTGCCCCTCCCAGCCCACCCCCAGATTCGTGATCCTCATTACCCATTCTACCGTTTTCCACTATGGCATTTATCAACTTCTGCCGTACCATGTAGCTTACAAAGTTTTGTATTTAATTGCTAGTCTCCTTTCACTGGCTCTTGAGAAACCTATATGCAGGTCAGGAAGCAACAGTTAGAACTGGATATGGAACAACAGACTGGTTCCAAATAGGAAAAGGAGTATGTCAAGGCTGTATATTGTCACCCTGCTTATTTAACTTATATGCAGAGTACATCATGAGAAACGCTGGGCTGGAAGAAGCACAAGCTGGAATCAAGATTGCTGGGAGAAATATCAATAACCTCAGATACGCAGATGACACCACCCTTATGGCAGAAAGTGAAGAGGAACTCAAAAGCCTCTTGATCAAAGTGAAAGAGGAGAGTGAAAAAGTTGGCTTAAAGCTCAACTTTCAGAAAGCTAAGATCATGGCATCTGGTCCTATCACTTCATGGGAAATAGATGGGGAAACAGTGGAAACAGTGTCAGACTATTTTTTGGGGCTCCAAAATCACTGCAGATGGTGATTGCAGCCATGAAATTAAAAGACACTTATTCCTTGGAAGAAAAGTTATGACCAACCTAGATAGCATATTCAAAAGCAGAGACATTACTTTGCCAACAAAGGTCCGTCTAGTCGAGGCTATGGTTTTTCCAGTGGTCATGTATGGATGTGAGAGTTGGACTGTGAAGAAAGCTGAGCACTGAAGAATTGATGCTTTTGAACTATGGTGTTGGAGAAGACTCTTGAGAGTCCCTTGGACTGCAAGGAGATCCAACCGGTCCACTCTAAAGATTAGTCCTGGGTGTTCATTGGAAGGACTGATGCTAAAGCTGAAACTCCAATACTTTGGCCACCTCATGTGAAGAGTTGACTCATTGGAAAAGACCCTGATGCTGGGAGGGATTGGGGGCAGGAGAAGGGGACGACAGAGGATGAGATGGCTGGATGGCATCACCAACTCAATGGACATGAGTTTACTCAAACAGGAGTTGGTGATGGACAGGGAAGCCTGGTGTGCTGCGATTCATGGGGTAGCGAAGAGTTGGACATGACTGACGAGTGAACTGAACTGAACTTTCACTGGACTGCAAGTTTCACAAGGACAGGGAATCATGTTTTGTTTATCTTATTCCAAGTGCCTGGTGTTGGGCACGTAACAGAAGCTCAGTGTTTGTTGAATCGAATGAAGGCCAAAACCCAGTTTTTACTGCCTAAAGTTGTGAAACCTAATGACTTAATTAGAACAGAAATCGCTCAAGACTCTAGAGGAGGGTGTACTCTGACAGAATTCCATTTTAGAGTTGGCTTATTGCTCTGTGCTTTTTTGAACAGAAAGATTGTTTAAGAAAGCAAGACAAAAAGAGAGTAGCAAACTATTTCTAAAAGATCAGTTTTTCATAGTCTATTGATATTCAGCACCTAGACATCCAGGTTCTCACTCCGAACGGCCCATGGATGAGCAGTCAGGTAGATGCGGCAGTTTAGGGAGGTTCTCAGGCCCAGTTAATGTATCAACTTGTCTGGCCTAAGGGATGCGCAGACAAGTGGTAAAACTTTATTTCTAGATGTTTCTGTCAGGGTTTTGTTGGAAGGGATTAGCAGGAGATCCCATAGATGGTAAAGTGCACTGCCCTCCCCAGGGTGGGTGGATATCACCCCATCCATTGGGGGCCCAAATGGAACAAAAAGGTGAAAGGAGGGCAAATTCACTCTCTTTGTGAGCTGGATGCCCACCTTCTGCTCTGATACTACAGCTTCTGGTTCTTGGGCCTTTGACCTCGGACTGGGTCTTACGTCATCTGCTCCCCGATTCTCAGGCCTTTGGACTTGGACAGAATCCTACCACTGGGACTCTTGGCTTGCCAGCTGGCGCACAGCAAACTATGGACCTTCTTGATTTCCATAATGGCACAAGCCAATTCCTGTAATAAATCTCCTCTTAAATACACCTTTCAAAAAAAGTTTTATTGAAGTACAGTTGATTTATAATGTTAATTTCTGCTGTACAGCAAAGTGTCTCAGTTATACACACACACACACACACACATATTTTCATATTCTTTTCCATTATGGTTGGTCACAGGACACTGACTATAGTCCTATCAGTAGGACCTTGATATTTGTCCGTCCTATACATAATAGTTTGCCTTTACTAATCCCAAACTCCCCATCCTTCTCTCCCCCAAATACATATATATCTAGATAGCCTATTGGTTCTATTTCTCTGGAGAACTCTAATACACCAGTGAATAACAGAAGATTCTTAACTTCTACAGGGTTTGTTTCATTTACAAGCCCACATAATTTTGTAAGTGAAAATTCCCTCTGTCCAGAGCATTTTGTTCAGTTCTGAACAGCTAGATTACCTTTACTAGTAATAGTCATTCTACCAGTTTTCATTAAGTAATTTAGAAAGCAGTTCCACCTCAGTGATTCATTCACATCCTGCAAACATGCTCTGAGCATCTAATCAGCAGAGTAGCTGCTGAACTTCAGGTCTGCTATGGCAGAGTTCACTACACCCGCTCTCCCCCACTGCTTCCTGTGCCAGCAAGAAGGGCCAGTTACAGAAATTCAGAGCTGAAGGGACCTTAGACGCTATTGAATTCCACCTCCACATTTCATAGGCTAAGGACCCAACCAAAGAAGGCAAGTACCCCTTCAAGGAGCAGAGCCTGTTCTTCCATCAGCGCCCCAACTCCCCAGCACCAGACCATTATGCACTGGTATACAGACACCCACTCCCCATAACACCTACCACGTGGCCATAAGCAGCAGCTGATGAGCTTATTTTACCCTGTAGACTCACACACGCCCACTGAACTGGGACAAGCCATCTTTCAAGAGTGATGGGCTCACTCTCAGCATCAGTTCATTAAAAAAGATCGCATACATGTAATATGTGAAAATTAAGAGGATTTTTATTAACTTTTATATGTTCTTGGAGAAAACCATTCACATGTAAAAGCTTGACATTTGATATGAGATTTATTCACACTTTAACATAAATTCTTTGATCTGGGGGTCAGACATAATTTTTCACTTCAACAGGACTTTCACATGATTACAGTCACAAAATTGGCACTATTAAAAAATGAAATCAGAGCTAGACAAAGTATGCAGTTTTATGTCAATTTAAATCTCAACATGCACACCCCCCTCCCCCCATTCATGATCTTGGAAGAATCTGCTGTGAGCTTACTAAAATGCAGGTCACAGATGACTGTTTACAAAATAAAACCTCTTTTCCTAGTGCTACTCGTTTTGTTGTAGAAAAATATTACAAATAAAAATTAGTGCTATTCAAGGTGTTCATTTCAAAGTCACATATGATACACAGGTTCAAGCCATCTTTTCCTCGCGTATAAAGACAACACAATACACAAAGTGGAGACTGAATTACTGATCAACCACTTCCCCCTCAGTAACGACACAGTTTACTATGCTGACATTAAAAATGAAAGTGAAGCAAAACATTTCCAGGTATTGAGTACACTTATAATTTGTTCCTAGTCTGAAACTCAGAAAAAAATGCTACAGAAACATGATGAAATTTATATTTCTTCCTGATACAAGAAATTTGTCTTAAAAATCTGTAATTATAAAACAGATTTGCTCTTTATAAAGAAATAGCTAACTTTTTTTTTTTTTTCCCATGGTTAGAGTCTTACTTGGAGATGACTCCAATTTTCAACTGGGCTCTCTTTTCCTGGGGGGTAGGGAGAGGTGGCTTGGTGTTAATATTATACGGTACATTCAACAAACTTAGGGATGTTTCCGAGGACTACAATCAGCCAAGCTGTAATAGTTTCCTGTCTTGTGATTATGTAAATTTTAAAGAAAAGAGGTCTCTTACAAGCTATATACAGCAGTTTACACTTCAGTGTTTTTCTCTCACTTGTAACACAGTTCAAGTTGATTGATGACAAGCACTTGTCACATAAACTTCTGTAGGCACATCTCCATTCCGTCACTTCACTGGAGGGGCGAGGTCTTCTGTGGGATCATGATTCTGGATTCCATTTCCTGAATAAGTGGGACTGAAAACAAGGGCCGTAATCACTGGGGCTCACTGTTTTCTAAACAGATGGCAATAAATACATGCTAACAAGTAGGCTGCTGAGGATATTCATTCAGAAGACATGCTGCCTGAAATCAGTACTGGAATACTAAGGACTGGTCTCGGGCAGAAATATACAAGCTAATGACAGATCAGCTGACACCCTATCATGTGTCATTAAAATATTCTGTCAGGAGATGTATTTCATGTGCTGGAAACCAGCAAAGTCTATATTGTGAGAAAAATGGTGCTTTCTTAAAAGGTCCTTTGAACTGAATTAAAATGTATATAGAATCAAATAATCTGACGGTATCCTATATACAGCAAAAAGACCGTATCCTATATACAGCAAAAAACCTGTTAAGATTGTTACAGGTACAATACACTGTACCTGTAACACTGTCAGTGCTGAGGAAATATGTCTTTGGGACCTGATGAAAGTGTAAGAATAAGCAGCAAAGCCACATACAGTTATAGGATTTATGATACATGAACTAACAGACAAGATAATAGTTATTTTCCAGAACAAATTACTCTTCGATCTTCCTGGTAGGGTAGAGGCTTAAGTGTGCCTGACGTGCAACATGGGTGGTGCTTATTACCTGCACTGGTGTCACTGGGTGGTATTCAGTCTGGCTGTTTTCTTCTAAAAATCAAGCAACTAGGATTTCATAGTGTATGTATTATATATACACATATGAGTATGCTGCTGCTGCTGCTAAGTCGCTTCAGTCATGTCCGACTCTGTGCGACCCCAGAGACGGCAGCCCACCAGGCTCCCCTGTCCCTGGGATTCTCCAGGCAAGAACACTGGAGTGGGTTGCCATTGCCTTCTCCAATGCATGAAAATGAAAAGTGAAAGTCAAGTCGCTCAGTCGTGTCCGACTCTTAGTGACCCCATGGACTGCAGCCTACCAGGCTCCTCCGTCCATGGATTTTCCAGGCAAGAGTACTGGAGTGGGGTGCCATTGCCTTCTCCACATATGAGTATACACAGATGTATAGGCTTACATGTATGTACACAGGCATACACACGTACATGTGGAAAGTTTAAATATTGAAGTAATTCCCAAAATTATTTTAATTGCTGTATTAAATTGTAATGCTTTAGGGAATAAACAATTCTGATGAGAAAGCTTAGGAAAAAAATTTATTTGTATGATAAATTTTCAGAGAATACAGAAATGTACAAAAAAATGTAATGATGTAAAATTTACAACACACAAAGATCTGAAAACTGTACTAGACAACATGTATACTTGAAACAATGAATATTCTCTATTGAAAAAGTCATGTAACTATCAAAGAAAAATATGACGATTTCTCTATTCCCTCAACCTTACAATTCACCATCTGACAGCAACACATTATTTTTTTGTTCAAATACACCATGAGCTTCAGGGTGAAAGAACATTAAAACAATGAGACGAGAAGAATAAAGCACTTTATGCCTATTAAGATATTACCTGTATAATACACTAGTTCTTCCCAACCATGTTTATGCCATGCTGCGTTCCGTATATCCTCCCTGGTCTGAAGATCCTTGTAAGCTTAAAAATAGCCACACAGAAGAATTAGCCAAACATAACGCCCTACATTCCACTAGTACAGGGGGGAATGACTCCAGGACCTGCCATGAACACCAAAACCTGCAGGTGCTCAAGTCCCACTGCTGGCCCTATGTACCCATTGATCTGCACCCTCGGATTCAACCAGCTGTGGGTTGGCTGCATCGTACTGTGTGTATCAACTGAAAAAGATCCATGCGGTTCAAACCTGTGTTGTTCAAGGGTCAACTAGATGTCCAGTAAGTGCTGACTCAGCTGCTCATCTTGTTTTCTCAAATAGCCTACGTTATCTTCCTTGACTTACGATGGGGTTACGTCCCAATAAACCCATCATAAGCTGAAAATATTGTAAATCAAAAATGCATTCAATACATCTAATCCACAAGAACATCCCAGCTGAGTCTTCCTTACCTCGTGTGTGTTATGTGTATTAGTCGTTCAGTCATGTCCAACTCTTTGTGACCCCATGGACTGTAGCCCGCCAGGCTTCTTTGTCCATGGGATTCTCCAGGCAAGAATACTGGAGTGATTGCCATTCCCTTTTCTAGAGGATGTTCCCGACCAAGGGATCAAACCCTGATCTCTTGCATTGCAGGCAGATTCTTTACCATTTGAGCTACAGGGAAGTCCTTTCCTACCTTAAACGTGCTCAGAACGCTCATGTTACCCTACAGCTGGGCAAAATCATCTGATGCCAAGCTTATTCATATCAAGAGTTTAGTGTCTCATGTAACTGAATACTGCACAGAAAGTGAAAACCACAATAGTTGTGAGCGTACTGGCTGTTCACCCTTGTGACTGCGCAGCTGACCACTGCCACAGCCCAGCATCATGAGAGACTGTACCAAAAGCCTGGGGGAAGAGCACAATTCACACTTCAAAGTTTCTACTGAACAGGGATCACTTTTGCACTGTCATAAAGTTGAACAATTGTAAGTTGAACCATCCTAAGTCAGGGACCATCTATATTTCGTGAACTTAGTACTAAGCTGGGCTAACTGTGAGCGGGTTATTCTGAGTAGAATTGTCAGGCCATGTGGGAGAGGCAAAACAATCTGCTCTCAAGGTTTACAGTCTAGTGGATTCAAGATGTGCCTTTAGCAACCAAGTGAACTTCCTCATTAATGTGTTAAATCCATAACCAGAAACTGTCAGGCCACAGATAAGCAATAGGAGATTCAATTTTACTCAGTATTTATAAGGCCGTGCAACAATCTGAGTGAGAGACTGTGTTCACGACAGTGGAGAACAAGGAGACTCCACAGGGAGAACACAGCTGACCAGGGAAAGCTCCCTGGAAGGTATGATGTGACCAAGTGGGGTTTCAAGGTTGAAACCGACATTTCATTGTCCACATGCAGGAACCGGAGAGAAAAGCCCTCCAGTGGAGGGAAGGGCATGGGCCAAGGGTCAGGTCCTGGGGATACAATTCAGATACCTCACTGGGTGCTTTGGTTTCTGCTTCCCAACCCGGCAAGATCCTTCTAACCACTGACCCGGGAGGGCTCCCCACTCAGTTCTAGTCTCTGTTTAGGGCTTCCTTCTCCCTATGAGAAGACCTAACCATGCAGGCCGAGTAATTTGACCACAAGTTCCCCACTAGGAGTGTAAATTGATTACATAAAATTTTGAAGGTACTGAAGAATAGAAGGAAAAGGAAATCCTCTACCTCTCATGACCTGGGTGAAAATGGCTAACATCCACATGACAAGCAGCAGTTTTCTTCCCAGGGCCAGGCGCACCCCTCGTGCACTGTGTGGGGACCCCCCTTGCAGGGAACACAGCGGGGAGAGGCCTGTGTTCCTTAAAAAGTTTTCTTAATTAAAACAAACTTTTTGGAGTAAAATATACATAACAAAATTTACTATTTTCTTTTTTTTTTTTCTTTTTTGGCCACATTACGTGGCATGTAGGATATTAGTTCCCTGACCAGGGATCAAACCCATTCCCTTTGCAGTGGAAGCGTGAGTCTTAACCACTAGACCACCAGGGAAGTCCCTACTGTAACTATTTTTAAATGTATAATTCAGAGGCAATAAGTACATTACATTGTGCCACTTTTTTATCAGCCCCAGTTAAAACTTTATCCATTATAAACCATCTCTTCCCAATTCCCCTCTCCCCTCAACCCCTGGTACCCTCCATTCTATGTTCAGTTTTTGTGAATTTGCACAAACCACATTTTGTTCATCTGTTAATGGACTTCTGGGTTTGGGGAGGCTTTTAAAGACGGGAGGCACTGAGACTGTTCACATACCGAGGGAAGGAGCCCACAGGTGGGGTGGTGGAGCAGCTGCGGCCGCAAGGCCTCGGAGGAGGAGGGGTGTTGGTGGAGGAGGGTGGAAGGACCGCATCACGTGCGAGGGTAACAGGAAGGGGAGCTCTGCTCGGGGAAGACCTGCTTTGAAGCCAGACAGGCTGATGTCTGAGGCTGGCCCAGCTCCTGCACAGCTGTGGCTGGGGTGATTTCTTTACCACGTGTGGGTCATGGTATCTCATTGGTGGTGTGTGGCTGTCAGGGCTAAAGGGAATGGTGCATAAATAACCAACACACGGAGGTGCTTGGTAAGTGTTGGTTCTTTCTCTAAAAAAGATGGATAAGCGAGGGTAAGTTGTGGCCAACTGAGAATGCATCTCTGCACATCTCAATACTTTTTCCCTATGAGGTAGGAAGTGGGCAGTAGACATTTGGGACACTGGCTGGAGACACAAAGGAAGGTGGAGATGGGCACTGCCTGACAGTAGACACATGTCTGACCTTGGCCTGTGCCAGAGTACGGGGTCCGGACCCTCCGGTCCCAACGCTCGCTCACCATAGTAGCCGCTCTCAGAGGGCCCTCCAGGCTGAGGAAGGGGAGGGGTCTGTGTTTTCAGTTTAAATCCTCTGGACAGATCATACACTAAAAATTCACAATAAAAACGACCTTATCCCTACCTCAAGCCTGTAAAGGTTAAGTTATACTTAATAGGTCTGCTTGCCAGACATCACCCTGTCCCTGAGCCTCCAGCTGCCCCAGCAGGCGCACGCCCCTGCAGCACTCGGCGGGACACCCACACCTCAGTGAATGAATACGGTTTAGGGTTTGGAAATGTCAGGCTTTTCATCTTTTTAACGTTAATAACCATTTACAAGTGTTCCCTGGTAGCTCAGATGGTAAAGGATCCGCCTCCAATGCCAGAGACCTGGGTTTGATCCCTGGAACGGGAAGGTCGCCTGGAGAAGGGAATGGCTACCCACTCCAGTATTTCTTGCAAACCAAAGGAGGCGTCAAGCCAAAGTAGGTGGGGACAGCAAAGGCGAGAGAAGATGCCTCAGAGGACAGCGGATCCAGACCCGAGGCAGGCAGTGGGCCCTCTTCGAGGACATCTTTCTGTGCGGAGCGTGGCACTGTCCCTGAGGGAGCTGGGGGATGTTCAGAGAGGGAGGCTGGGACTGCCTTGTGAAAGGCCGCAGCACCTCTCAGCCCTGCTCTCATCTCACCAGCTCACGATGAGCTGCGCATCTGGGGACCCTTCACTGTGGACCTCTTGTGCTGGGGGCCGAACACCTACCTTCCATCTGGGGCATCTGGGTCAGCTGCAGTGTTCCAGGTTCCTGACCTGAGGTATGATTTACAGGCTAGGACAACTTATTTAGTAATGAATTCTGAAATCCCAGGAACGTAAAAATGAAAGGGAAAAAAACATACCCCAGAGATGGTGCACCATATAGAGCTGCCCAATCTGGGAGAAGAACCCTCCAACTGCTTCATTACCGTCCTGTCTGAAGCGAATGGCACGAGCCCTACGAGAAAAAAACAACGTTCAGATACCGCATCAGGTATGTTAAAAAAGTGAGTTTCCTCCATTCCCAGCGCAAGTTGTTCAGAACAAAGAATACTTTTATTGAATGTATTTGAAAGCTATTTTAATGTACATTAGATGTCAATCTACCTTTCTGAAGCAACATTAGTCAGTTTTGTAAAATGTGTAGAGTAATTCGTAACTATTAAAATAAAAACAGCATGAGATATGTGGCTGCAGTCCTGATTTTTTTAAAAAATGGAGATGTCTTTATTTTGCGTGGTATGTTGGATCTTAGTTCCCTGACCAGGGGTCGAACCTGCACCCCGTGCCTTGGAAGCTTGGAGTCTTTAATCATGGATGACCAGGGAAGTCCCTGATGCTAATTTCTTTAACCTTGCATTTAGTGTTACATGATCATAATTATCACCCAAAATTACAAACCTGATTAGTTAATTATTAAAATTAGGCAAATCACTATAGTGTGCATTTTAACCCAAAGAGGGGAAAACCCTCCATATTCATCAATAGTGATAAATGTTCAGGATTGTTCACTTCATTTGGAATTTTTCTCATCCGCTTTCTCAGTAGGGAAAGAAAACATACTTGCCTCAGCCTGGAAATAATCAGAAGCATGTACTGAAGAGGAGATCACCATCTTAAATAGTTACCTATGTGCCAAAATATAAATTGCATGCTGAACTGGGCTTTGTAAATAATTTGTTAAAATAACTGAAGAATACACTCAGTACTTCTCTGTGGATTCCACATTGGACATGTCTCAATTAGTAACATGGAAAAATAGAAATGAGTGATTTTATCCTGTGGGCAACTAAATTACTACACTTCGGGAGATCACTCACCAATTCCTTAATAAAATGATGTCTATAATCAAAGTGTTAGGTAGTTAGAACAGGAAAAAGGAATCCAAAATGGCGGTGGCTGAAGGACAAAGAAAGGGAAAGCCCATGAAAATGGAACAAAAGACAATCCAAAGACTGGAGTGAGAACGTCAGGTCAAACAAACAGCCTTCATGGCTAGCCCAATTTGCATAGGGCAGGCTGGGGGGGGCGGGGGTGGATAGACAAAACGTATAAAAGGAGGAAGCCAACGCAGATTGGGGCCTCTCCTTTGGGGTGGGCAAATACCTATTCAGGATTACAAATGAGTGCCATTCTAATGAACACTCCCCAAATTAAGTTTCTGGGGATAAGATTTCTCAGGATAGCTCTGAAGAGCCAACACAGCTTGTCCGGAATTGTACTCCAAATAGATAGGAGACAGATCACCTGATCCCTGAACAAGGAGGGACTTGAGCCATCATGAATGAGGAGTGTTGTTTCTGGGAAATACCTCCAGCTAAGCTGAACAAAGTTTCACAATCCTCAAGAAAAATATTCAGATCCTATAGGATCTCAAAGAATGAGCTGGAGAGTTCTCAGGGTGGCTACAATCTCTCTTTGGGGGAGCCTTCTCCTGGAGAGGGGGAATTTGGTTGGCTAATGCCCCTACTAATCCCTGTTATCACCATATTGATGCTGCACATGATTGCTCCATGTATTATCAATTGTCTAACCTGTTTTCTCTCTGCCCAGGTCAACAAGCTACAACATGCAGTGCCAGTTCAACAAAGACATATCAAACTACACCCGACCATGAAAAATATCACTCACCCTTAGATGGACACCGCTATCAGGACTCTGAGGCTTAGATTACCAAGAGGAGGAGACCCAATGCCCCTCACCATCCCAGCTCAGAAGGAAGTAGCCAGAGAAACCGCAATACCCCTATTCCCAAAGAATTGGGTCTCCCATCTCTTGAGGGGGGAATGTTAGGCAGTTAGAATAGGAAAAAGGAGTCTAAAATAGCAGTGGCTAAATGACAAAGAAAGGAAAAGCCCACAAAAACAGAACAAAAGAAAATCTACAGATGGGAATGAGAACATCAGGTGAAACAAACACGCCCCCTTCTTGGCTAGCCCAATTTGCATAGGGCCGGCTCAGCGGGGAGGAGACAAAACACACAAGGAGGAAGCCACGAGGAAGCCAAAGGAGGAGGGCCTCTCCTTTGGGCTGGCCTGCCCTCACACCTTGAGGGTGTACTAGCCTTTGCTTGCCAAATAAAACTGAGGTGTAACCAAGCGGTAACACTGGTCCACCATTTCAAATCTTTGCTGCGGCAAGACAAAACCGAGGAAATTACACACTCCCCCAACAATAGCATAAATCAAATATGTTTTTCTTAGTTTTCAAATGAAAGGGAATTCTATCTTGTATTAGTTAGCCTTGATGATCTAAGAAGAAAAGACTCATTAGAAAGAAAGGTCCAAGAACTGTTTTTGGAGGTAAAAAGATCTTAGAGATTATCAAGCCCAAAGCAATAAATTTCATAACTGAAGAAAAGAGAACATATATAAACTGAAAATAAAAAGTCATAGCTCTCCCGTTCCAAAGTGGCTGTGCTATTTTACATTCCCACCAACAATGTATAAAGGCATCAATTCATTAACAACCTCATCAACACTTGTTATTCTTTTTAATTATAGCCATCCTAGGGGGTATGAACCACTATCTCAATGTGGTGTACTTTGCATTTCCACAATGACTAAGGACACCGAGCAGCTTTTCACATGTTTATCAGGCATTCACAGAGCTCCTTTGAGGAAATGTCTATTTAAATGCTTTGCCTATTAACTTTTTTTTCAAATTTATTTTACAATTTTATTTTTTATTGCGGTAGAAAGCACCTGACATTAAATTTACCTCAACATCTCCTACTGTACAGGCCAGTGGGGCCAAGTCTATTCACACACTGCTGTGTAACACATCTCTCCAACATTTCATCTTGCAAAACTGAAACTACCCA
Source organism: Bos grunniens (assembly GCF_055505025.1). NCBI lineage: Eukaryota > Metazoa > Chordata > Mammalia > Artiodactyla > Bovidae > Bos > Bos grunniens. The sequence goes on from NC_141189.1 coordinate 15,128,788, forward strand.
CTAAGCACCAACTCCCCTCCGCCCGCCCAGGCCCTGGCAGCCACCATTTTGTTTTCTGTCTCTCTGGCGTTGACCACTTTAGAGACTTTGCATTAGTACTTGTCATTTTATAATGGGCTTACTTGGCTTAACACAATGTTCTCAAGGTTAACAGTGCATGTGGCAGGATTTCCTTCTTTTTAAAGGCTGTATAAAATTCCACTCTATGTACATGCCACATATGCATCCACTCATCTGTCGACGGAAATTTACCTTCCTTCCACCCTCTTACCTCTGTGAATGCTGTGATGAACAGTGCTGTGCAAATCTCTCTCTGAGATGCTGCTTTGAATTCTTTTGAAGTAGGACTGTTGCATCAGATATAATGCTATTTTTAATGTTTTTAAGAAGCGCTGTATGAAAAAACATTTTCCATAATGGCTGCCCCATTTTATATTCCTACCTACATTATGCAAGGGTCCCAACTTCTCTGTATCTTTGCTAACACTTGATATTTTCTGTTCTTTTGATAATGGCCCTTCTAAAGGGTACGAGATGGTTGGCATATATTTGTGGTTTTGATTTGAGTTTCTCTTATGATCAGTGACACTAACCATCTTTTCATCTCCTTTTCGGCTATTTGTATATCTTGGGAGAACTGTTTTTACAAGTCTTTTGCCCATTTTTTAATTGGGTCATCTTCTCATTATTGAGTTGTATGATTTCCTTATATATTTGGGATATAAGCCCTTTATCAGGTATGTGATTTGCAAAATTTTCTCTCAGTCTGTGACCTGTCTTTTAATTTTTAAAACTGTATCCTTTGAATTACACAAAAGTTTTTAATTTTGGTGAATAATAATCAATTTTTTTCTTTTGTAGATTGTGATTTTGGTGTTTATCTAAGAACTCTTTGCCTAACCTTACGTTACAAAGATTTTCCCTTATTTTTCTTCTGAAAATGTTATATTTTAGCTCTTACATCTAGGTATACAATTCATTTTCAGTTAATTTTTGTATATAATATGAGGTAGGGATCTAAGTTCATCTTTTTGCAAGGATATCCAAAGTTTCAGAACCCTTTGATGAAAAGTCTATCTGTCCCCATTGAATTGCCTTTGTACATTTGTCAAAAACTAATTGTTCACATACGTGAAAATTTGTTTCTTGTCCTTCAATTCTATTCCATTGATCTAAATGCCTGTCTGTATGTCAGCACCATACTGTCTTGATTACTCTAGCTTTGTAGTCAGTTTTGAAGTTGAGCAGTGAGTCCCCCAACTTTGTTCCTATTTTTCAAGACTGTTTTAGCTATTTTGGGGTCCTCTGCATTTTTAGAGTCTGCTGAGATTTTGACTGGGATTCTGTTGAATCTGTATATATACAAGATAGAAAAACTGGTATTTCACTAATTAAACAAAGAATAAGAAATGGAAGCAGTTATATCATTGTGGTGTTCTGTTTATGTGACAAAAGCAACATTTCAGAAAAGATAATATCCAAGAAGAATAGGAAATAACCTCATGTACCACTGGGGTTCTGTTTTTATAAAAAATCCTTATCTTTTGGGAGATATATGCACACTCAAATTCCCAGAGATGCAGTGTTACGTTGTTTGGGATTTACTTTCAAATACTCTGGGTAGGGGCATTTGGACTTAAGCAAGGCCGGCCATGTGTTGATAATTGCTGAAGCTAAGCAAGGCAGGGAGGGGCGCTGGTGGTATTTTTCTCTCTAGTTGTGTGCTTGTTTGAAAAATCTCATAATACAAATATGTCAAACAAAACAACAGTCTAATATTAAATTGTGGCATGAACCCCAGATTTTATTTCTAGAATTAACACTATGGTGTAAAAGACTCTAAGACTTACGAATCTAAGTCTAAGACTTACAAACTCATCATTTGGTCATATACTCACCAGTAATTGCCCCATTCAATCATAGTTCCTGGCTGAAAAGAGATTTGGATTTGGTTTGTTAGTCCTTCTGTGAAGAAATATGGAAACAGCAGCATGAAAAATACCAAATGACAAGACTAACTAAGAAATTAACTTTTAATAATGTGAGATCTAACAAGTAAAAAAATGTAACAGAACAACATTATGCACTCTGTTCATACCTATCTTGTGGTGGGAGTAATAATTCTATGGCTCCATCTAAGGAGACAACATATACTCAAGGGTAAGAGTTAAGGTCATCCAGTTACAGCTATGAAAATCACAGGCCATTCACGATTAAATTGTTGGTACCTATTCAGACTTTATTGAGAAATTTTAGTTTTTTATTTATTAATTTTTTTGCTGTGCAGCATGTGGGATCTTGCCTCCCCCACCAGGCATGGAACCCATGCCCTGTGTAGTGGAAACACAGAGTCCTAACCAGGGAAGTCCCTACTTTGAAATTTTAAAATAATTCAATTTAAGTAAACCTAACAGACATTCCTTGATTTTTCTCCCCCCAGTATAATACTGAATGTTAGACCACTGAGATCTACTGATATGTTTTCACTTTAACTATGCTGTTATCTGGGCTTTTTTTTTTTAGTCGTGTCCTAGCAGGGAAACATCTAGAAAGTCATAGAAATATTATTCCCCTTTTCTCTTACAGTGCTGTATAATGTATTCAGATATCACACGCTTATTAGTTGCTCTAGTTCAATGACAATAGATGCTATATAATGTACTTGGTCCTGCATTTTAGGTCTTTTCTCTTATGTCTAAGGCTATAAAAAACAAATATCCTTAAAAGAAGAGAAAAAATGAGAAAGAAAGATTAAAAAAAAAAAAAAAGAAGGGACTTCCATGGTGGTCCAGTGGTTAAGACTCTCTGCTTCCAATGAAGAGGGGCATGGGTTCGATCCCTGGTCAGGGAACTAAGATCCCACATACTGCACAGCAAAAAAAAAAAAAAAAGACAAAAACAAACAAGCCAAAAAAGGAAATGAGAAGAACTGGACAGGGGAGAAAATGAGCCAAGCACACATCACAGAACATATGCCCAGCGACTGCTCTTGACACCAGGGGTGTGCGTCCTGCTGCACAGAGAACGAGGGGACATGGCCAACTCCTGTTCCAGGACTTACTCGGAGCTGGTAGGATCTGAGTTCATATATGTTCGGTCCTGATCGTGGGATGGGTTCATTCCAGAAACTGAACTCCAGCAGCAGCTGATTCTTTCTCGAGAGAAGCATGTTGCTTCTTGCCTTACGGAATTCCGAAAATTCCTTTGAGTGAAAAAGGTGCTCATGAGACTTGCTAGTATTTACATACAATATAAACCCACTTGAGTAACATGTACGTTCCCCCTCTAGTAGAATACTATTATAAACAGGGTCCCTTGGCCTGAGACAGTCCCAGCTCACATTTTGTTGAGTCAGCATAATGGCTATTAGCATTCCCTTTCACTTTCAGAAGTGTCCAGGTTTAGATAATAAACTTCACCGTTATCTTGATTATTTAAATGACAATGGAAACAAATTTAATTTCCTATGCTTTTAGGTCCTCCTGACAGTGTTTGACAGTATTATAAGACAGATGACATGGACACCTCAAAATATCAGATAATCCAAAAGCCATTTATATAGGGACAGAGAATCTACACAAAACATTTTCTTCTCTAATAATGTTAAGCTGGTAGAATTTTTCCATAAACACTTTTCTATTAGTGAAGGGAGGGGAGGACAGCAAAGTCAGCCCAAGGTGAAGAATGTGTGGTTGGCAGTTCCTAAAGCAGGTATGTGTTAGGTAACTCAGGCTGACTGTGGTGACTAGGTTGACTCACTGGCTTCAAACGTACCAGCTTATCAGTTTCAAAGTACAACTGACTTTTACAATAAGAACTGTTATTTTAACAGTATTACTGATGACTCTGTTCAAATACAACCTCAAGAAACCAAATAATAAAATCTTTACTACCGAAAACTAACAGTTTCCTTACAAAAACTGATGCTAGAAAAGAGTCATTTAATTCTGTACTAACATCTACTATTACAGAGAAGGCAATGGCACCCCACTCCAGTACTCTTGCCTGGAAAATTCCATGGACGGAGAAGCCTGGTAGGCTGCTGTCCATGGGGTCGCTAGGAGGCAGACAGGACTAAGAAGCTTCACTTTCACTTCTCACTTTCATGCACTGGAGAAGGAAATGGCAACCCACTCCAGTGTTCTTGCCTGGAGAATCCCAGGGATGGGGGAGCCTGGTGGGCTGCCGTCTATGGGGTCGCACAGAGTCGGACACGACTAAAGCGACTTAGCAGCAGTAGCAGCAGCAACATCTACTATATCAATAGTTTGAATAAGCAAACATTTTTCAAAATCATTACCTGATTTTCTTTGAGTTTACTCATCACTTCTGTGAGGGCTGGATAGCCTCCTTCATACCTCCAAAGGTGAACTGAAACATATTTTAAAAGATAACATATATTTAGGCCTTTATGATATTCTGACCTTGAAAATATTCCAGATATGCTTAGTGTTAACACAGTACAAAACTGTAATGTGTGTTGGCCTGAGTTATACCGTAAAGTTTCAATAATAGATTCAAATGTGAAAAATGATCAAGAAGGAGTTTTTGCAGTGATTTACTGAGAAACTACTTCAACCATAACACTAGATCAAGATTTGGAAAGCTTTGATTATAAAAACAAGCACTAAGTTGAAAATCATTTAAGTGATGACAGTAAAGGCTTAAGGAACAAGTGTTTATTCCAAAGACTTCTGCTTCCTACCAGCTTGATCCTGCTCGCCATACCACGTGTTCCAAGTCCCCACCAAAGTACAAGGGTAATGTTTATCTTCATGAATCCTTGGCAACACCTCTTGACTTAAAGAGAAGAAAGAGCAACACTAATTAAACAAGCAACAAAATTACATCAGGTGGATAACACATGATCAATAATAGGAAAAGGTCATCTACTCTGTCTTCTGACAACTGACCTCAGAATACGTTTATGATGAAACAAACTACAGAATTAGCCTTTTAGCTGAATTCTGTTGTAAAACTCTAATGGCCCAGTTATCAAATGCTTAGGTGACTGATAACCCAGCTATCTAGAACAGTGGTAAGTAACTCAAGTATATTGATAAAAATGATAAAGAAGAGTCAAAGGTCCCCAAATTCCACAACTATGAGTCCATTATTCACCATTTCAGGGGGAAAAAAGCACTTAGGAACGGTGATATGTATAAAAGCTAAGTTCTGGTGGTTCCAAAGATAGGATGGATGAGAGTAATGGGAAAAGAACGTGCGAGAAGAGAGAAAGAGAAGAAAGTAATGTTGAGGATGGGGGAGATGACAGAAGCGGCCCGAGAGGCAGAGGAAGCAGGGGCAGAGAGGGTGGGCTTTAAGGAAGAAGACGAAGCTGAAACACAACAGAGTCTGGAAGAAACCTCCACCCCACCAATCCCAAAGAGCATCCACAGTGCAGGAGAATGCAAATGAAAGACACAACATGAAGTATATTCAACCAGCTAAGGGGATGTGAAAGGTATCGCAGAGTCCCACACTGGACACAGCGCCCAGGTTGTTGCTGTCCATCACACGTGGTCATGCCAGGGTGTCACGTTAGCAGAGGTGGCAGGGCCTCATTCCATGGAAACCCTCCCACAGTACAGATTCTAATGGACAGGGAAAGACAAAGGGAAGAGGCATAGCTGAATCGCACCAAGAGGAAAGCTCAAACCTGCACGCTTTTTGAGTAGAAAAATTATGACAAAAAAGTACAATACAGATCCAACAATGGGTGCAAAAAGGTATCAAGGGTCAGAAACGGAACCTGTTCAGATTATTTGCTGACATCAGGTGATATTAAGCTAGTGATCATCACCCAATGTTGGAGCCCTAAGACAGGGTGGATTTGACTAGTTAATGGAGAAAAGCTCTGAATGGTCTTATGTCTAACTAACTGAAAACTCAAATGTCTTTCTGACCAAGTACGTTGACCAAACCACATATTATTTTTTGAAGGGTAGCATTTACTTTTAAAATTAAGATCAGATATTAAATCTATTTGATATATGACACATGAATGCTCAGAAGTAACATGGGGTTGATAGAAATTGGGAAAGATGGATTATGTTAGGGAAATGGGTTTTCTGTTTGCCACATGACATGAGCAGAAAGTAAAGAACCCAGCGCTGGAGCAAGTGCGGCTGATGGAAGCCTGCACAGATGACCGAGGTGAATCGGGGCTGTGAGGTAGGTGACCCTAGTACCCAGAACTGGATGGGTTGGGCAGAACCTCATTACTGGAGCCCCTAAAAACCAGGCAGGTGTTAAGCCTTTATGTACTGGAAATAGGTTGCTGCTGAAAGTTCCAGAGAAAAGGAAAAGAAACAGGATGAAGGAGAAAACAGAACTCAAGCAGACCAACTTGACAAACTTCTGGGTAACGGATTGCAGTGGGGAGGGGGTGGGGCTTGAGGTACTGGGGCAGCTTCAAGCCCAGGAAGGCAGTCAGAAGGGCTACTTGGAAATGGGCCTCAACCGGCCTGGAGAGGGAAACAAGCAAAGAGAAGCAAAATGCATGTCAAATGAAGATGCCCAGCCCTTAGTGACGGACTGGTCACAGAAAACTAAGGCGAGAGTCAAATAAAACCACGGTCAGTGTCACACATGGGGAAGCGGGAGGAGCAGAGCAATTCTACATTTTGAGTGTGAAGTGAGAACAAGACTTTCAAATAGAAACATGAGTAGATGGCCAGGAATCTGAGACAGGAGATGAACTAATAAAAAAATAGGACAGGGAAGATAATCCAGGGAAATATAAGCATATAGAAAATTTTCATCTTATGAAAAGAGATTTAGAGAAAAACCATCTGCTTTGTTTTAGGTCATTTTTTAAATAAAGAGGACAGTGCTGAGGTGAGCATGAAACTACGCTAATGTTACCTTTTGCAACCCACCTCCAAAAATAAAACAAAAGATTTTTTTGCTTCTGAAAGTTAGGCTGATTCTGGTAACAAAATCATTTGCTTTCTCATGAAAGCAGTAGATATGAACAGTTTTTAAAAAGTGCTTTTAAATCATGTTTGCAGACAACTGATCACTGAACTGCTATTTCTATTAACTTAAGAACTGGTGCATGTAATTCTCTTTGGTCTTAAAGTTTACAAATTCTGTAAGAGTATATGGATTTCACATCACTCTAAGAATCTGCTGAATGGATTTGAACCCAGGCAGATGGAAGACTTTGAAAGAAATGGCAGCTCTACTGAAATTATACAGGGCTCTTATATTGCAGGGGTACTTAGGCATAATACTGGAAATAGGGGCAGTCCCAGGGACGTGCAATCTAACTCTTAACGTTCAGAGCTGCCCAGAGATGGAGCATATGAATGTACTTAAGAACAGTGTCAGGAAGGGCTCCAGAAAGGACTCAAGCACTGGATGAGTAGCTGGACTGGACAGACTGGCAAGGTTCCTTCCAACCTGAAAGTCTAGTAACATTCCAAAGTCTGACAGTCTATGCAGACTTCGGTGAATAAGTGCTTAAAATCAGAATGCCCTTGGTAACCCCACAGAGCTCAACTTAACAGCCTCTCAATGTTTGGCTTTAAGAAGAGGCATGAAAGATCTCGTTCTGCTATCAAGGGTTAGCACAACCAACAAATATTAAAATCATTACTTTTCCCCAAGTAAAGGATAGTTTGGTATACACACCAAATTTTGTTGTATGCTTCTAGGCATTCCGGTTTAACATTGTGAACTGAAACAAAAGAAAATTCAACGATAAACTTATGAACCAAGGGAAAAACGTTAACTATGAAGACAGCAAACCCAGGACTCACACTGTAATTTGTACAGACTGCTGGTTTCCTTTTTGGCTAGGAGGTTAGAGTGAGCATCTTTCCTTGGGTCAACTTTCCGAACAAACAAGGATTTTAACCAGCTGTCCTCTCGAGGTCTGTTATCAGAAGATGTCAATTTCCTATGGGATCACAAATGCAAAAATCTGAGTTTAATCAGAGGTACAAAGATGTCAGGGTCTTTGGGTGGTAGTGCGTGGCCCACTGTTTTCATAAACTCATCAATCCGTTCAGCAAGCACTCCTCGGGCACACATTCGAAGCACTGTTCTAGAACTTGAGATATCATGTGTCCACCTTCCGTGCCAACAGTGTGCACTCGGAATGCAGGAGCAAAGTGTGAGAGAAGGAACTTCGGCAATCCTCGGAGAGTCCTCACGTGCATCTCCATGAGTCCCGCTGTGTTCTTCCCTTCTCTGAGGAAAAATTTCAACATAGAAAAAACACACACGGAAACTGAGAACAGTCAAATTCACAGAGAAAGAAAGTAGACCAGTACGTTCCAGGGGCAGAGGAGAGAATGGGGAGATATTATTAATGGGTGAGGAAGATGACAAGGTTCTGCAGGTAGACAGTGGTGACGATTACACAACAATGTGAATATACTTAATGCCACTGAACTGTACCCTTAAGAATGGCAAATGTTTTATGTACTTTACCACAATAAAAAATGTGAAAAGGAATATACGGAGAAAGTGACATGAATTCCTTCCTTAAAAAAATTATCTTACCCCTAGAGTCAAGATTTTTAACTCACAAAAACCTAAGAATATAAACCTCATTAACATATAAATGACCTGCTAATTTTCATCTTATAACTGAACTTCTACTGTACACACTGTCCGAGTGATGATAAATCTGACTGAACTAACAAGCAACACTTTACCAGTAGAATTTTAGCGGAGTGTTTTAACTCCCATATGCTTGCTAGTGGGATCACAAATTTGTGTGACTTCCCTAGAGGGCAGTGTGGCATTTATCTACAGCAAAATGCAAACTGTGTGGGCCTTCCGCCCTAAGGGCTGCACTTGCAGTTATGTCCAAGGGCAGCTATATTTAGACAGGCGCACACAGTTGAATGCAGGCGAGCATTCCTTACTGCCTTCCAGTTTGTTCCTGGTAAAGGCAATCTGGAGTCCATTAATGGGGACTGGGCAGATCAAACAAGGCAGATCCAAAATCAGGACAGAATGCAGTCATTAAAAAGAATGAGTAGACCTACACGCACTGCCATGTTGGTATCTGAGATGAGTTCTGTGGGGAAAGGCCCAGAACAGTGCCCTAAATACACACACAAAGTGAAATGCTCACAGTGAGGACATCCGGGCTGTGACTGGGCTTGGGGTGTGAGGAGTGAGTTTTCCTTTTCCCTGTATACCCTTCTGCACTCGTGAATTTTCCATATACATTTATTATTTTTATACTTAACATTAGCTAAAATATCTAAAAGTGCATGTTTAAAAACTCCTTTACTGGTAAGCTAGATATGTATATATAACCTGAGAAAAGACTTTAAAAATTAAACCCTGGTAAGGACTTCCTTTGTGGTCCAGTGGTTAAGACTCTGTTGCACCTCAAATGCAGGGGCTGCAGGTTCAATCCCTGGTCAGGGAACTAAGACCCCACGTGTTGCTGCTGCTGCTGCTGCTGCTAAGTCGCTTCAGTCGTGTCCAACTCTGTGCAACCCCATAGACTGCAGCCTACCAGGCTTCCCCGTCCCTGGGATTCTCCAGGCAAGAACACTGGAGTGGGTTGCCATTTCCTTCTCCAATGCATGAAAGTGAAAAGTTAAAGTCAAGTCACTCAGTCATGTCCGACTCTAGCGACTCCACGGACTGCAGCCTACCAGGCTCCTCCATCCATGGGATTTTCTAGGTAAAAGTACTGGAGTGGGGTGCCACTGCCTTTTCCGCCACGTTGCATGGCATGGCAAAAAAAAAAGAATGAATGAATTACAATTCACACACCACATAGATGATTCTCACAAACATTGAGTGGAAGAGCCAGACACACAAGTTCAAAACCAGACAAAATTAACCTAAGGTGTTAGAAGTCAGGGTAGTGTTACCCTTGACGGAGCTCACTGAAAGGGACACAAGAAGGGCTTTGAGGGCTTGTAATGTCCTGTATCTTGATGTGGGTGCTGCTTACACAGTTGTATTTATATTGGGAAAATTCATCAAGCTATAAATCTAGAATTTGTGTACTTTCTTGAATGTATGCTATACTTCAGTAACAATTTTTAAGTTAAAAGGGCAAGTATTTTAAATAAAATAATGCATGTAGGATCTTAGTTCCCTCACCAGGAATTGAACCCACACCCCCTGTGCTGGAAGGGGAAGTCTCAACCACTGAGCCAGGGAAGTACCTCTCGTATATTTTTAAGTACACGTTTAACCCCTAGTAAACACACTTAAAACATGTAGGACAGCACCTGATTAATGGTGAGAGATTTAAAAATTATTTTTAAAACTACTTTAAAAAACTAAAAAAAAAAGTTATATATAAAAACTATTAGATCTTTGAAAGTCTCTCAGTCGTGTGACTCCTTGCAACCCAAGGGACTACAGTCTGTGGAATTCTCCAGGCCAGAATACTGGAGTGGGTAGCCTTTCCCTTCTCCAGAGGATCTTCCCCACCTAGGGATCGAACTCAGGTCTCCCGCATTGCAGATGGATTCTTTACCAGCTGAGCCACAAGGGAAGCCCAAGAATACTGGAGTGGGTAGCCTGTCCCTTCTCCAGCAGATCTTCCCAACCTAGGAACTGAACCCAGGTCTCCCACATTGCGGATTCTTTACCAATTGAGCTATCAGGGAAGCCCTTAAGTATCAGCCCTTTAGTAAAAATCAAAATCATATGGTATTTATCTCTGTTTTCAATTCACTCGTTAATTATATAAACTAATTCTGAAGATGGCAGTTCTCCAAATGAATCATGGTAAAATTCATTTCAATAAAAATATTTTGTCAATTTGTTTCAAGTATTTTCCTTTTTTTTTTTTCGTCCTACCCAGTGGCTTGTGGGATCTTAGTTCCCCAACCAGGGACTGAATCCAGGTCCTCTGCAGTGAAAGCACCGAGTCCTAACCACTGTTCTACCAGGGAAGTCCCGTGTTTAAAGTATTTTAAATACACCACATTTTTGGATACTGGGTTAAATAATATCATGAAGCAAAATGGCAAGCATATAAAATTAGTGATATGCAAAGCAGAAAGTTTTAAGATTTGTGAACAGGACTTTGTATAGTTCCTTGAGTTTTTAGATTTCAAATTTACTAAACAGAAATTGTGTTTAAAAATATGTTTTGGTTAAATGAATTTTAAGACTTTAGGAATAACAATTACGAACAACTAGGAAAGAGATACAATGGAAGTTTCTAAAAATATCAGTACTAAGGAACTTCATTAAGAAGTAATTCACAAAGGTAAGCACTACTCACAGTTCTTAATGAATCCTTCCAGAAGTACACAGACAAGCATATGCCATGCACACACATATTGCTATTTAACTCAGTGTATTTAATGCTTTGTAAAATAAGAGCATAATAAAGAATTATTGACAGGCTAAATCTGGAGGGAAAAAAATTCTGAAGTAATTCTTCCCTTCTTTAGAATTTAAGGGGATTACAAGTTAATAAGCACATACTTCCTGTCAAGCTCTGGACAATTTGTATATGTCTTCTCATTTAATCCCCAGAACAATCTAGCAAGGTAGGTTACTATTGCATTTTAAGGACTGGACCCCAGAAGTCCAACCTGAGGTAAGAAGTGGCAAGATAATATGAACCCAGATCTAACTATAAAGTTCAAAATATTTTCACTGATAAGGGACACCTCACCCACACGGATCTCCCCAAGTAAGCATTTGTTCCAGATTTTTAACACCAAAGGGGTTTACTTTAGGATGGGTAAGATGAAGTAAGGGTTACGACAACACTTTGTAAACTAGGGTTAACGTACGAAACAGCCAACATCTCGGGACACACGTAAGAACCCACGTGCTGTTTACTTGTCAAAGCTGGGTAGCAATTGTCTTGACAAATGAAAGGCAGTGTGACTCAGCATCAGCGCCAAATGACTCTTGACCTCTGAAATCTTCCGAGTGGCAGGTGACTGGAGCTGCCCCCTGTGCCCAGTCCACCTCACTGAACCATGGCAGTGGGCTGAAGTAGCCATGCCAACAGCCACCAGGATTCTAAGGCCTGGGTTGGGCTGGCTCTTTACTGAGAGCAACACACACAGGGATCAGCTGTTTTTACACCATCATATGCACGTCAGGTGGTACTTTATGGAGTGCCGCGTAGGGGGCAGCATATCCAACAAAACACTCTTCTTTTGTTAATTTACCATTATTATTTCTTTCGGCTAAGTCACAGGGCTTGTGGGATATTTTTAGACCCCAGACCAGAGATTGGAACCTGGGCCCTTGGCAGTGAGAGATCAGAATCCTAACCACCGGATTGCCAGGTAATTCCCCCAAACACTAGATTTTAAACAGAACAAGCACTGAGTGCCTGGTTCAGTGGATACAAAGATGACCAGATGCTGAGTCTGCCTGGTCTCAGGGGAAAAACCTATCAGTAAACAGCCAGAGGGGTCATGGACGCTGTGGACTCGCAGGCACTGTGGGAACTCAAGGGAGTGAACCGTCTTGGCCTTGGCCGGCCAGGAGCCGGAGGAACTTCAGGGCAGAGACTCCAGCTTCGTCTTGGAGGACAGGCAAGACAGGTGCACGAAGCCGGCGATAATTCCAGTCACAGGAACAACGTGTCCAGGGGTATGGAGTTGTGAAGCTATGTGGCATATTTCTGGAACAGCAAAGTGTTCAGGAAGGCAAGAGAACACGGCGTGGGAGGACATGGAGCTGGGCAATGGGAGGGCAACATGGGTGGGCAGGGAGGGCTGCACTCTATTCCTATACATGGGGCAATGCCAGCAAGTTTTCAGAAAAGATCTAGGTGTAAAAAGCAGCCTGGCAGTGGTGAGGCAGGTGGACAGCAGTAAGAAAGGCACGGGGCATGGCTCCTGGCTGGGTACGCAGCCCCGCAGTACCAGGCACAGCCGAGGCATTCGATACTCACTGGACAGACCGAGGGATGATCCTGGGTTCAGACAATGACAGGAGGGATGAAGGGGAAAGAATACATTCAAAAGATACTCCTGGGAATTCCCTGGCGGGCCGATGGTTTGGACTCCGTTCACCTCTAAGGGCCTGGGTTCAATGCCTGTTCAGGAACTAAGATCCCACAGGCTGCATGGCAAGGCAAAAAATTTTTTTAAAAAACCCAACCAAACAAAAACCCAACAAAACAAAAGGAAAAACTCCTGAAGTGAAGAGGAGGAGACTCGGGTCCTGATTAGGTACGGAAGATGGTTTTAGGTTCAGTTGGAACAAATTACAGAAGGGAAATATATTTAACGTGGAGACCATGGGATGAGGCAGTAGTAGTGCAAAGGGCCTCATCACCAGGTATCTACTGATTGTGCATTGCACATGCCAGACTGAGGAATAAACCCGGCCCTGACTTCACAGAGCTCGCTGTGCTGTGGAAGCAGGCAGACAGAAGTAATCACAGTGCAAAGCAGTAGGAAGGAGCCCCTACCGGACATGGAGGTGGTGGGTGTGGCGGGGGTGGGGCAGAGGACGTGGAGGGCTGGCCTCATGGAGACATGGGCCAACTCTCCGGGGAGACGCTTGTTGAGCTTCAGACTTGAAAGATGGGGGCAGTCTGTCAGGTTGCTGCCAGTGGGAGGAAGGACATTCTCAGAAGCAGAACTCTACCTGCTAGCAAAGCCAGGAGTGTGTCAATATGGCAGGGATGAAAGGCAGAGGGGAGGCCGAAGGACTGGATCCAGACCTGCCTTAAAGCAGGAACTATCGGACTCCCCTGCCCACCACCCAACACCCCCGGAATCCCAGTGAATCTGTCTTCACCGTGGCTGCTAGAGAGAGCTGTCCCCAACATTTCATTTTGAAAAACTTCAAACACAGAAATGAAAGAACAGTACAATAAAGACCTCTATGCCCTGCATCTAGATGGAAAAATGATGACTATTTTATCCTGAGTCTTTATATGTATTTTGTTTATTTTTACCAAACCATACGAAACCAGAGTGCAGACATTATGCTACTCCATCCTTCAATACTTCGGCACACAGCTCCTGAGATCAAGGACAAACTGAATCTCTAACAATATCACATCTAAGGAAAACAGTAATCCTATAATATCTAATACCTACTTCATATTAAAATATCCCCAATGGTTCCTAAAATGTTGTGTACAGCTTTTCTTGGTGGAGGTGGGGTGGAAGGGAAGAGGGATGACGATCTGGTCAAGGTTCACGTCATAGAGATCTTTCTAGCAAGAGATGGTCCTGCTCAGAGTTCTCCAGTTGCCCCCTCACCAATGGCTTCAAGTCCACACTCTTCACAGGAACCTAGCCAAGAGCTGCCCAGAGCTGAGCTAGGGGAGTGTTCCTGCAGAGGCAGCGTCAAGACATGCCGGAGGCAGAATTAACATGTCTAGCACCTGACCAGATGGGCAGGAGCAGCGGGGGAAGGGCATGGGGAAGATATTCTGGTTCCTGGCCTGGGGCACTCTGTGGAAGATGTTCCCTTAGTGGGGAGAGCGAGCCCAGGAGGAGCAAGCAGGCTTAGCATGAGGAAGATGAGTTAAGTTTCCATACATGGTCATTTCCAGGGCCTGGGGGGAAAGTTCAGTAAGCAGCTGAGCAGGGGGACCTGGCACTGGGCAGAGCTAAGATGTGTGTGGCAAACAGGCCTCCCAGGAACACTTCCGCCTTCCCCCTGAAACCACTCTTGCAAGGTCAGCCGCAACACCCCTGCTGGTAAGCGATTTTCTTCTGTCATCTTAACCTTTTACCAGCATCTGGCACAGCTGACCCACTCTCTTTGAAATACCTCCTGCCCGGGCACTGACCCATAACAATGACCTCACAGCTGCCCCTTCTGGCTCCCTCGCTGCCTCTCCTTCCTGTGTCCGGCCTGTAAATGACCAGATGTCCCAGGGTCTGTTTCTCAGCTCTTTTCTGTTCACACTCCTCAAGCAATCGCACCCATTCCCATAGTTTAAAAAACCACTTTATTATGAAAAATGTCAATCAAATAGAGTACACTGAAACCCATGGATCTATTAACATTTTGGATTCCTATATGCTCACAACTCTCAAATGCGGTTCAGACATCTCGTGGAGGAGTCATACAGCTCCAGAAGGCCAACTGCCTATTGGGCCTTTCTGTCTGAATAGCTCACAGCCATCTCTAGCTTCACCAGGTTCAGAACTGCCCTGGATCCACCCTCTCCCCTCCCTGTACCTGTTCCTCCTCCTCTGAATGACCAGCAGTCTCCCAGATGGCAAGTACCCATGTGCCTTATTCACTGATGTCTCCGTGGCATGCAGTGGGCATGCTCACCTTTGGAACAGCTGACTCTCGGCGAATGGCACCAAGATCTACCCAGTTGACCATCCTGATGTGGTCCCCTTTTCAAAGTCAGACTGATCTTTTAAAAACGTAGATCAGATGAAGTCACACTCGAGTGTACACCTTTAAATGTTTTCCATGGCTTTCAGGATAAAATCCAAGCTTTCAAAATGGCTTGTAAGGCCTTTAATTATCCAGCTCCGCTCCTGGCCACCTGTTCTCTGTCTTCACTTCTGCTTCTAGATTTTTCTGGGGTTTCCTAGCATGCCTGACTATTTCCATTTGGGGCCTTCATGGCCACTGATCCTTCAGGTCTCAGCCTAATGTCACCTTCTCAAAAAGGCCTTCCATGATCTTGGGTGGGAGGTTCCCTGAGTTTCCCCCATGGCACCTACCTCATTCTGTAAGTCTACAAGGGTTTTCACTATGGCTTCCTGGGGAAAGCAACCTGCGCTATTATGCTCAAGTCAACAGAGCCTCAATGACATTGTATCCATTCAGTATTTGAGAGAATAAATGAATTTACTAGGTCTAGGCTGAGTCCTTTCCAATGAAGGAAAAAGTCCTGATGTTGGGAAAGACTAAAGGCAAAAGGAGAAGGGGCAGCAGAGGATGAGATGGTTATATAGCATCACCAACTCAATGGACATGAATCTGAGCAAACCCCAGGAGACAGTGAAGGAGGGGTGCGTGGTGTGCTGCAGTCCATGGCGCTGCAGAGCTGGATGGGACTGAACGACAAGACTGAGTCCTAAAGAACACCTACAGTTAAGGCAGACTAGAGCCCAAGAAAGAGTCAGAAGGTACTGGGGACCCTGGATAAAGACAGAGCAGTGTCAAGAGCACTGGTCCCACCAGGAAATGGGGGTACCAGGCACACCGGGTCCAGTTCTCCAGTTTACAAGCTTCAAGTGCTCTCGGCACTTTAGGTGATCACTATCAGTGTCAGCTGTCTTTTTTGTCAAGAATAAAATATCAATTTCATGGGCTTTTATCACTTGTGTGAAAAAAGCAACAGGAGATACTAAGTAACAGAATAAAGATAAAAGGAGACTGACTTGGTGATCAACTTGGAAACAATATCAAATTGTGAAACATAACTTAAGCATGAGTCCCAGGAAGGGTACTAGGCCTGAAGCCTGCCAAACGGGTTCAAATGCCTTTTCCAGCCATGTGTCTCAAGTTCTCTGAGGTGCCTTCTCTCTAAAATACAGATCCTATTACTTCTTAAGATTGTTACAGGATTACGTTAAATAAACCATATCAGAATCAAGCTGGCCCGCATTAACATTTAACAAGCAGGTAGTTCCTTCCCTCTTTCCTTTGTAAGTGTCAATTGTATTTTCTACGGGCTCACTGTTTAATCAACAAACAAAAACATAAACCTTCAAAGTACCTAGCAGACACCGATTCAGCAAACTGACGTGCAGCTCAGTATGGGCTTTGCTTTTTCAGTTTGGGGAAAAGGGGACTGGCGATGCCAGGGATGGATTCAGAAAACGGAACATTGAATCCAATGAGGTTAGAAAAAAAAGTTTAAATATGAACCCTACGCCGACTCAGTGCTGATAACTGTCCATACTTTTTGGTCCGCTACCTACTTTTAAATACACTTCTTCACTACCACTCCCCTGACCTCCACTGAGAGCTCACCCGGGACGATGCGTTATTTTATTTTCTTCCTCCCAACAACCCAGGACGTGAGGGTGTCTCTACTGCCATGTGCGGATGCTGACACTGAGGCTTCGCGCGGGCGAGAAGCCTTCTCGGGCGGTCCGGCCGGAGCCTCATGGGCCAAGTTCAAGGCCTGCGGCCTCAGCCACGCGCCCGCAGCTCGGCCACCGCTCCGGGTCGCGCCGGGTCAAGGTTCCGCAGGCCGGGCCGGCTCGGGGCGCGGACGTGGCTTCGGCGCCGAGCGTCGTTCTCGCCATGACCTTGAGCCCGTCCGGCCGGACAGGCGCTCGGACCCCGCCGAGGCTCCAGCTCGCCCCGCCGCACCGACCGCGGCCCCGGTCCCGCCGCCCCGCAACCCGGGCGGCCCGGCCCCGTGGGGAACGCGGCCGGGGCGGAGACCCGCGCCGGGGACCCCGCGCCCTCCGCCCCGCAGCGGCCCCTCCCCGGCCGCTCCCGGAAAGGGCGGCGCTGCTCACCGGAGCCCGGGCAGGAGGCTCCCGGGGCTGGCCCGCCGCAGGAAGCCGCTGGCTGAGGCCGCTCCGCCAGCGCGCAGCACTCGCGCCGCCATCTTGCTCCGGCGCCTCGGCTCCCACCGCCCGGGCCGCCGCTGACGCCGCCGCCGCTGCCGCCGCCACGGCCGCCGCGACCCCTCCCCCGGCAGGGCCCGCCGAGGCGGGGGCGGGGCAGGGCGGGGCGGGGCGCGCGACCGCTGCCGTGTGGGGGCGCGGCCGCCAGGGGGCGCTGTGCGGCCGCAGTGGGTCACAGCGCCGAGGTCCCGCGGCTGCGAGAAAGGAGCGGGAAACCGGAGAGGAACCGATTTTGAGACTTAAAGCGCCAGCGAAAGGAGTTCGCTGCGCAGCACAGGGTGCGCCAAAGGAACAAGGGCCAGGCTTGTACGTATGTGGAGAGATCCACAAGGAGAGTAATCCACACGGTTCCTAGAGGAATCCAGGGCCTGGGGGGCGAAGATGGGAGGCGGGCTTCTCACCATATACCTTGTTTTGGACTTCGCACCGTGTAAATATATTGACTTTCAAAAATAAATTACGCTTTAATCGAAGCATCCTGGGTGGAAGCATAATGACCTTCTTTTGTGGTCTCAGAACTCCGATGTTCCTGTTGATCTCAGCACCGGTGGCCGCGTCCTCGCCCGCAAGCAGTCCCAGTCGAGTGAGGCAGGGTGTGAAATGATGGAGTGTCAAGTGTCGAGAGGGAGAGAAGGGAACTGGGACGGGAAAGCATGTAACCTGCTCTGGTGCCTGGGAAGGGGAACATAGACCCTGGTGTGCTGGCAGGATAGCTCAGTCCCAAGGGAAGGAGGTGACCTGTGCAAGGAGGCAGGACAACTCCGCCTGGCCAAGGACACAACTTAAAGGCATGGTCCAGGATGGCACTGTATGAGGAAAATGGATCCTGCAGAAAGATAAGAGCCACAGGTATACTCATGCAACTGCAGCCAAGACAAGGTGGGCAGAGAGCGAGCTAGATGGCTCTTCTCTGGTGGTCCAGTGGCTAAGACTCCCAATGTAGGGGGCCCAGATTCCATCCCTGGTCAGGGGACTAGATTCCCACCTGCTGCACTGAAGATGCATGCAGCCAAATAAATATGTAAATATGTAAAGGAGGGGAGCTAGACAGAAAGCGGGGAGAAACTGGGAGGTGCTCCCCAGCCGCCAAGGGGAGCATTTGGAGGCCAGCTGGAGTCCCAAAAGAGGAAAGTGCCCTCAGGACTGGGTGGGGCTGGGAGATCTCTGCTACCTTCTGGTCCCTGCGTAGGAGTGATGGGGGCAATAACTGGGCTTGTGGGACTGGGGTTGGGAGGTGAAGGCAGGAGGAGGCTCTGACTGGGGCAATGTTCTAATATATTAAGGCAAGGAGCCACCAGGGACAGAAATGGGTCCTGTGGACAGAGAAGTGACCACACCAGGGAGAGGCAAAGGTGGGAAGGAGGCCCAGGCACTCAGGGACAGGAGGCTGGAGGCTGAGTTCTTCATTTGGCTTACACTTTATGAGAGTGTGGAGGATGCAGAGACCCAACAGGGAGGCTGGGGTGAGCTCTCCCCAGGGCGGAAAGGACACGTCCTGTCAGCACTGTGGGAGGCAGGGCCTCTTCAAGCCAGTGGTGTCCATGTGACTTTCTCACACCTTCCCCTGATTTCTCAGTGCTATTTCTGGAGACAACATCTTTCAAATCTATTTTCCTGACGTGTAAACTTGGTAGGCATGTCTTTGCTGACCTGGCTTTTGTGTTAGTGTTAGGTCCCTCTTTCTGCACCTTTCTTCCCACCATCATTTTGCTCTGAAGTTGCATTAACCCGATGCTTTCTCCTGAGGGGAGGGAGGTACTCTTATTTCACAGGTTAGGGTGTGGCTTAGGTTAAAATATCATGCGATCAATAGAGTGCATCTTCCTGGAGCAGAATTTTATGAGATTGTCAGGAAAAATATCTGTGTTAAGATAAAAATGACATGTGTGTACATGTAAACATTTAAAATATTTGAGTTTTTTGAGATAACTTGGACAGGTGTTCTGATCCCTCCGTGGTAACTGGTACCACAGAGCCCCACTTAGATAAAACACTGTGGCGCCTCCCTTCGGCTCACCCTCCCTGGTGCCAAGTCCTGGGAGCCTGGCACATCATCCACCCAATCTCTATTCACTTCCCTGCCCAACTTAGTTCAGGTCTCAGGACCAGGTCACTGCCTCCCTCTCATCTTTCTCATTCCTGACACTGATGCTGTTATTCTTTCTGACTCCTATTTACTCTTTAAAAATGTTTCATGGGACTTCCCTGGTGGTCCAGTAGCTAGGACTCTGCACTAGCAATGCAGGGGGCCCACGTTCGATCCCTCATCAGGGAACTAGATTCCCACATGCCCCAACTAAGAGTTCACAAGATCCAACTAAGGATCCCTCATGCTACAAGGAAGATGGAAGATCCCGAAAGCTGCAACTAAGACCTGGCAGTCAAATAAATAGATTTTTTTTAAAAGTTACATAACCTGGACTTCCCTGGTAGTCCAGTAGTTGACTCTCCACTTCCACTTCAGGGGGTGTGGGTTTGATTCCTGGTCAAGGAACCAAGACCCCACACGTCTGCATGCTGTGGGGGGGTATGCACCACCCCCAAATGCTAAATAACCCACTACCACTTATACTATAAAAGTGAAAATGTGAGTTCTCAGTCATGTCTGACTCTTTGCAACCCCATGGACTGTAGCCCACCAGGCTCCTCTGTCCATGGATTTCTTCAGGCAAGAATACTAGCGTGGGTTGCTATTCCCTTCTTCAGGGGATCTTCCCAACGTAAGGATCGAACTCGGGTCACCTGCAATCTGGGCAGATTCTTCACTGTCTGAGCCATGTCTAACTCCTGCCTACTTCTCTACCCAAAGTGCTCACCACTTCCAGAACCCCATGGTTACACTCTTCTCTCATCCTTTGAGGACTTTATACTCCCTTCCCCTGCCTGGAATGTTCTTTCCGCATGCCTCACACACATTGACTCTTCAAGACTCAATTCTAGCATTCTCTCACTTTTTCTGGAAAGTTACCTAACTTCTCCCACACCCATGTGCTTCTGTGTTTGCCATGAAGGCACCTGTGCATACCTGTCCAGGAGATTATAAGCCTGGGGCAGGGTGGGAGAGGGAGGGGGTTGGGGGAGGGCAGGGCCTGTGGTTATTACTGGAAGCCAGTGCTTGCACAATACACTTATTAGCTGAAGTTGAAATATGCTCCAAGTCCCTTGTGGGAGCCAGAACACTGAAATGTGTAGCTCAGTGTTTCATCAGGTCAAAATCTAAGTTATCATGGTTTATCAATGAATGGCAGTAAAACTCTGAAACTCTCCAACTTCAATGCTTGTGTGAAGGACTTCCCTGGCAGTCCAGTGGTTAAGACTCCATGCTCCGGGAATTTGGGGGAGAATGGATATGTGCATATGTATGGCTGAGTTCCTTCACTGTTCACCTGAAACTGTCACAACATGGTTAATCAGCTATACATCAATACAAAAGGAAAAGTTAAAAAAAAAAGACTCCAGGCTCCCGGGAATTAGGGGGAGAATGGATACGTGTATATGTACAGCTGAGTCCTTTCACGGTTCACCTGAAACTGTCACAACGTGGTTAACTGTTCATTTGTATAGCTGTATACACCAATACAAAAGGAAAGGTTTTAAAAAAAAGACTCTGAGCTCCCAGTGCAGCAGGCACGGGTTCAATCACTGGTCGGGGAAATAAGATCCCAGTGCTGCAAGATGCAGCTGAGGGAAAAAGAAAAAGATGCATGGATGAGAAATTCCTCTACTTCACCAATGTATGGATTTTAAGAACTCAGTCCTATTTAATCTACCCTAGGATACAGGATAAAAGAAAAATGATAGAATTTTAGTTTTACTTTCTACGTGCCAACATTCTAATTAATACAGACTTTAATCAGATAAAGTCTGACCCAAGCATATTGTTTCTGTGGTTAAATCAGAGAAAAACTTGAATTTTGAATATATATGATCAAAACTAAATATTCAGGAAATCAGTCCTGAATGTTCATTGGAAGGACTGATGCTGAAGCTGAAACTCCAATGCTTTGGCCACCTGATGCGAAGAACTGACTCACTGGAAAAGACCCTGAAGCTGGGAGGGATTGAAGGTGGGGGGAGAAGGGGACGACAGAGGATGAGACGGTTGGATGGCATCACTGACTCTATGGACATGAGTTGAGTGAGCTCTGGGAGTTGGTGATGGACAGGGAAGCCTGGTGTGCTGCAGTTCATGGGGTCGCAAAGAGTAGGAAACGACTGAGCAACTGAACTGAACTGAAATATTCACTTAATGTGGTCTTATCTGTTTATGATCTCAAAAGGTTTTCTTCTCCCAAAATAAAAGTTTTAAGATACATTCAAGATTCCTTTGAATGAGAAAAATATATATACCTTCTAAAACAGTGAGCCTACAGAACAGTGTAGTAGATTGCTAGGTATACTCTGTGCAACAGAAAAGTACGTCCACCAAGAAGAAAATCTGAAACATGACCATAAACTTTTATGAAAAATTATAACAAAGACTTTACTTCATTTACTTTTAGCGATTTCATAAATACCAGACGAGAAACTGGACGGTTTGTGAGGAAACTGAGAAAAATTTTTCCATAGAGTAAACTTAGAAATTCCCTTTTGGCTCTGTTTTCCGATCCTCCTTCACTGTGTTGTGGAGAGACTGAGTTCTTCCAGGTTTTTGGCTAGCGGGGTGGTCTCTAGATCAACTGGGCTCTCCAGGTAAGTGGTTCCTGCACAGCGCTTTCCAGTCACTGGATCTACGACTTGTCCAACTTTGAAAACGATCTCAGCCAGTTCGTGCTTCACATGCTTTGTTCTTGGGACAGGGAGCGCCTTGAGAAGCACAATATCCCCAACGGTGCACTGCTGGAGAGCATCGTGGGCAAAGTAGGTTTTTCGCTTATTAAAATACTGTTGAGAGAAGGAGGAAACACATCAGTACTTCCCACTGATGACCTGGCAAGGTAGTAGACAGTCTGAAAAAAGAATGTCCAGAAAACAAGCTGGGACTTGGGGAAAAGAAACAGGTAATATACTTATGGAATCCACCTTCCAAATCCACCCTGATGGCTGGGAAAGATTGAAGGCAAAAGGAGAAGAGGGCGGCAGATGAAGAGACGGTTAGACGGAAATAGCATCACTGACTCAATAGACTGAATTTGAGCAAACTTCGAGAGATAGTGGAGGACAGGGAAGACTGGTGGGCCGCAGTCCATGGGATCACAAAAAGTTGGACATGACTTAGCAAATGAACAACAATATATTTATGAAGGCTTCCAACGCAAAAATTAGCCACTTAGTTTCTGGAAAACAACAATGACTTTTCCAGAGCTGATCTTGTCCCAGGGTTCTCCAAGTCCACTGCCTGCAGTATCCTTGCTCTAAATTATCATCCTTTTCTACACTATTTAAACCTCCTGGGACTTCCCTGGTGATCCAGTGATTAAGAATCCACCTTCCAATGTAGGGGATGGGGGTTCATTCCCTGGTCAGGGAACTAGGATTCCACATAGTGCCTCAGGGCAACTATGCCTGAGCGCCACAACCACTGAGCTCCAGCGGTGCAACAAGAGAAGCTGGAGAGCCTCAACAAAGACCCAACATAAAAATAAATAAACTCTTCCTTCCTGGTAGAGTCTTCTCTCCAGCCAAAAAACATCCGAAGTTATCAACAGAACAAAACGTTATAATGTATGTAAAGCACTTAGCTCCATGCCTCCCTCAAAGTATTGCAAACAAGCCACAGATGAGAACCAGAACCATCTCTTCTCCAGACAACCCCGCCACAGCAGGTAGTTCCATTTAACAGATATGAAAAACAAGCTCAGGGAGGTTAAGTAAGGTGCACAGCTAGCAAACAATAGCCAGGGGACTTCCCTGGTGGTCCAGTAGTGAAGAATCCGCCTTCCAACGCAGAGGGCATGGGTTTGATTCCTGGTCGAGGAAACTAAGATCCCATATGCCATGGGGCAACTAAGCCCGCATGCCCCAACTCCAGAGCCGACCTGGTCTGGAGCCTGAGTGCCGCAACTACAGAGAAGCCCAGGTAATGCAACTATTAGTAAGACTCGATGTAGCCAAAAATAAATAAATAAACATTAAAAAATAACAAAAGACAGCCAGTACACACCAATGATTCTAACACCAATGACCATGCTGTCACTCTTCAGCTTGCTTCTGTGGTTTTATTTTTGTTTTTGCTTTGGGATCAAGCCATTTTACGGAGCAGCTTCAAGGCAGTCAAAGGGCTGGGAGGATGATGAGACTGGCTGTTCTTCTGGCTGGGATCTATCCAGCTTCACAAGACCCTGAAAAGGCCCCTGTATGTTTGATCCTAGATAACAAACAGCACTTGTGCCTACCAGGGTGCCTAACCTCGCATGCAGAAACACCCCTGGCCCTTGCCCCTCCCTCCCTAGCACATCTACGTAATTAAGGACTCTGTACCTTCCTGCCCGAAACCCACCTTTTCCACGCCATCCTCATTGTTCCATGGACTGTTTGGTCCTTTACCATTTCCATCCTAGACATTTGCAATAGCCTTCTCACCCATTTCCTTACCTCCTATCTCCTTTTCTCATAGGCTGAAATCAAAACTATGACACAGGAGACTCTTCCCACTCCGATTCCAATCATTCTCGCGTTCATTCAAAGCCAAGGCCTACTTAGTGCCAAGCTCTGAGCTCAACCTCGCCAAAGCACTGGCTGCTCCAATACAGTGTCATGCCTTTTCATGTGTAAGAAATTAATAAACAGAAACTTCAATTAAACAGAGTCAAGGGACTTCCCTGGTGATCTTGAGGTTAAGAATCCACCTGCCAGGGCAGGGGAGATGGGCTCAATCCCTGGTTGTGGAACTAAGATTTCACATGCCTCAGGGCAGCTAAGCCGGTGCATCACAACTAATGAGCCCACGTACAGCAATGAAGACCCAGCACGGTCAAAAATAAATAAGTTACTAAAACACAAAAACAAAAAACTCAGAATTGGGAGACCAGAAGGGGAAGCTCTCATACCCTGTCATGAGAGCTCAACAGGAAGAAAGATCTCCTTCTCTTCTTTCCCAGCAACAATTCAGCCAACAAAACGCCACAGACTCTTTGTTTACTGTCCCCTCTGTAAAAGCACGCTCCTCTCTGGTCACCTCCGCTTTTGTGGGAGACCGACACGTGGCTTATCATGGTTGCAGACCCCGATCTGCAATTCTCTGCTGATCCCAAGTAAATCTGTTTTTGCTGTATAAGTAACTGGCAGTGTATTTGTTTTAGGTGAATACATGGCTAAAGGAACTTCCACAAACTATTCACCATGGCTGGAATGACTTCCCTCACTCCTCCTGCCCCCAACCTGGTCTTCTGGATAAAATCTTTTTTTTGGCTGCACTGCATGGCATGTAGGGTCCTAATTCCTGATCGAACCCCTATCGGGAAGGCAGAGACTTGACACTGGACCTCCGAAGAAGTTCCTGGATAAAGTCCTTTTGGAGATTCAGCTTGATCTTATATAATCAAGAATGCTCTTGGGACTTCCCTGGTGGTCTAGTGGTGAGGACTCTGTGCTTCCAATGCAGGGGGCATGTGTTCAGTCCCTAGTTGGGGAATGAAGTCCCCACACGTGGCCTGGAATGGCCGGAAAAAAAAATGCTCCCCTTTAACAACCAGGGAAGGAAGAATGAGTCTTACCTTCTGCAGTACTCTACACATAGAATGTCTATAACAGTGTCATCAGATTGAATTGAAATGAACTCTGTGCAGTCTCTAAAATGCGAGGTGAACCAGGAATCATGCGTTGTGTTACATCCACCAACCAGCGCAACGCCTGATGTGCAGCACTGGCTCAGCCCATCTTCCCTGACGGTGTGTTTCTGCTCAGAACCCTGAACATGTTGGTGATTCATCAATGCCATCTGCAAACAGCGATGTTCCTTACCTTTAATAAATAGGGATCCAGAACAAGTCTGGTCACTCTCACTTTAGCAGTTTTTTGCATTGCTGTCCCAATCACCTTACCCACGATCCATTTGGCATGGACGGATGAACGAACTACGGACATGATGTGGCTTTGGTCACCTGAAAATAAATTCCAAAGTTTAGCCTGACGATTGTGACTCACCAAAAGAATTTTGTCACTAGAACCGCCCAAGTGCAGAAACAGCTTTGTTGGCCTTCTGGAATCACCACTTTATAGAGGTGTTTACACGTTTCACTATTGTAATTTTAACCTCAAGCCTCAGTGTTCCCTTCTACCAAATGGGAATAACAACTGGGCTTACTCACAGAAGTGCTTCGAGGATTTAACCCGTAAGGCGCTCAACAGCGCGAATAAACGCTGGCCTTCCCTTGCGTCCCTATTTCTTTCCATCCCGCTGGGCTGCCTCTCCCTAAAGGCTCAGAGCCCGGCTACTTGGGGCGTGCGAGGCTGAGGCGAGGCGGCCCGGGAGTCCACCCCACCGGAGACCTTGACTTGGCATTCCTTTCGAGATCAATTAATACTGAGTTCATGTCGCCCAGCCTGGGGAAGGTTTGGGGGGTGATTGCTCCCTTCGTCCCTGAAACCCGAGGTCATGTAACTCGACTCGCCTCGCCTTGAGGGCTCCCACGCTGCGGCGCTCCGGGACTGGCAAACAACCCACCTCAGAACTCCAGAGTTTTCGGCGTACGCCCGGCAGAGGGCCGACCGGAGCGTGATGGCGTCACGTCGTACGCAGGTCGCTCCGCCCCAGGCCGCCCACTCATTGGCTCCGAGTCCTCTCAGTCGTGGGCGGGGTTAAAGACAGGGCTCCACCCACTCCCCCTTAATCGCAGCCGCGGGCTGTAGCTCTGCTGAACACTTTAATCTCTGCTTTCTGCACCCGTACCTAGTTCGATGCGTTGGGGAGTTGGCCTTTACCTATTCCACTTAGTTTCTCTCTGCTTTTGTTGAGCTCCCAGACATTGGACAAGGCCTTCCAAATAAAAGGAGCTTCATTCATCAAACACTGAAACATTGGAGGCTGCCAAACGCTGAGACTGAAATGCTTAAGCATTTCCACCCCCAGTAGTTGCATTTAAGATAAACTTCTGTAGATCTTTATGTCTGGTATGATTTTAGGTGTTAATTCTCAATATTGTGAGATGGAGAGAAGACTGATGTGGGTACATATATATGTGTGCCAGTTAGGAAGATCTTAGATGGGCCATGAGCAGGCTGCTGCTGATGCCTTCTCAGATAGAAGAAAGTCTGGGAATATACGAGGCTCTTGTTAGGAAATTGCTAGACTAGGGGAGACCTAATGGATGTAAAAACAACAACAGCAACAGCGATCGTATCCTTAGATTGAAGTGTGTTTTCAGATAAAGAATTAAGGGCAAGGGCACACTTAGTGATGAGGATAGTGTAAGATGTTTGAAATTTCAGAAATGGAAGCTGATTTTCTATAGAAGTGGTAATTATTTTATATGCAGCATTGCAGGAGGATTCTTTACCCACTGAACCATCAGGGAAACCCTATAACTTTATGTACATTATTTCATATAAACAAAAACTTTCCCAAGATAATATATTTCCCTCTAGCTATGAACTTAAATCCCTTTCTTTTACAAGCAAGCTTAAAACCTCTCTTGCTAACAACACCAATAACATACCCAAAGTGATTTTTTAAAATGTAAATCAAATCATTTCACATCAAAGGTAGTAAACATGTGTTGATTTTTTTCCAACCATCGTTGGGAGGAAAACTTTCCCTCTAATAATTTAAGTTTGTGTTGGTGGGGGACTGTGAATGAACTGCCAATAGCTCACCAGGCAAAAAGACAAGGTTTATTCACAAATGCACTCAAGAGCAGATGAAGAGACTCTTGAAAAACTAGATGTAGGGGATATATACCAAAACTAGAAGCAGGAGATTGACATCAGGAGGAGAAGGGGGCGACAGAGGAAGAGATGGTTGGATGGCATCACCAATTCAATGGACATGAGTTTGAGCAAGCAAACTCTGGGAGGCAGTGAAAGACACAAAGTTTGGCATGCTGCAGTCCATGGGGTCGCAAAGAGTTGGACACAGCTTAGCCACTGAACAACATATACTAACTTAACAGGGGAAAGGAAGGAGGGAGAAAGGGCCTCTGGGAAAACAAATGGACTTTTACACAAGGCAAATGGGCTTTTATGAGAACCACAGAAAGTTCAACACTTTGTGATAGTATTTGTTTATGCAATTTCTCATTCTGGTGTCAGTGGTTGGTTGATCTCCTTTCTAGCTGGAATCTCCCCTGAGAGGGAATTAACAACAGCTTGAAATCTTCCCTGGTGGCTCAGACGGTAAAGCGGCTGCCTACAATATGGGAGACCCGGGTTCAATCCCTGGGTCAGGAAGATCTCCTGGAGAAGGAAATGGCAACCCACTCCAGTATTCTTGCCTGGAAAATCCCATGGACAGAGGAGCCTGGTGGACTATACAGTCCATGGGGTTGCAAAGAGTCAGACACGACTGAGTGATTTCACTTTCACTTTCACTCTGAGAAAGCTCTGCCTGTAGTCAGATAAGGAACACTCTGAAAAGGTTTTTTGTTTTTTATTTCCCTGCATCTGCAGTATCTTCAATGTCCTCAGTTTAAGAGAATCTTTGTGCCATTTTGGTGGATTTGGTACGGTGCCATCACCCCTTAGTGTCCTGTCTTCTGGGGTGAGAGCACGTCGTGAATTCCTGTATCTATCTGCACCTGTTAGGATTCACAAGTGGCTCGTAGCGTATAGTTAAAATATGGCCCATTGTGGTGACCTGACAAACAAGGGATGAAGTCACAGTGGCCACATTGCCCTGCTGGGCATCCTGTTTTTTCCTTAAGGAGATACCCTGTTTTTCCCTGCTGGTGCCAGTTTCTTAAGACTACGTAACCACCCAACCATGAGACCCTGTTCACTACATGAGCACAAGACCCCAGCTGTGGGCTAAAGATAAACTGAGGCCCCCTTCCTGCAGGGCACAATTTCCCATCATAGGGTATAAGAAGGGTTGGCTGTAAAGGGAGGGTACTGGTTTCTCTCTAAAGCCAGTTTCTTTCTTCCTATAATAAATCTTCCTCTGCCTGAATGCCCAGCTTGCTATCTTTTTCTCCATGCTCGCCTTACATTTCTGGTGCCAAAACCTGGGAGGGAAGACCCACCACGGCTAGGTTGGTTCCCCTCCTGAGCCCACCTTTGTGGTTCCCTCCCTTGGACCTCCCAGAGAAACTGGGATGAGCCCCCAAGATGGGACTCTCCACTTACCTTGCTGGACTGACATCCACACACCGGCTCTCATTTCATCGCCTGCAGGGGTGAGTGAATTCCTGCTCTCTTAGATCCTCTGTCTCTCGTCTGGTTTTTGAAGCCCTAGTGCTAGGCAGGGGAGAAGACAATGGCACCCCACTCCAGTACTCTTGCCTGGAAAACCCCATGGACGAAGGAGCCTGGTAGGCTGCAGTCCATGGGTTCGCTGAGCGTCAGAAACAACTGAGCGACGAAAACAACTGAGTGACTTCACATTCACTTTTCACTTTCATGCATTGGAGAAGGAAATGGCAACCCACTCCAGTGTTCTTGCCTGGAGAATCCCAGGGACACGGGGGAGCCTGGTGGGCTGCTGTCTATGGGGTTGCACAGAGTCAGACACAACTGAAGTGAAGTCAGACACAACTTAGCAGCAGCAGCGCTAGGCAGAGGATCCCACGGCCCTTGGGCCCTGGTCTCACTTTGAAATAGGGGACACCCATTTCATGAGAGACCCTGTCGTTGTCTGAGAAGGCCGTGAGAACGGGGATGCCTTTTCTTTCGGACCTTTCTCCTCCTTTTTTTCACTTGCCCTTGTTTGCCCTACCTCCCTATTCGACTATAATGGGAAATTCTCAGTCCAAACCTACCCCTTTTAGCCTGCCTTCTCCAAAACCTAAAAACCCTTGGGTTTTCAAGGAGAAAGAAGGCCAAAGCGATTCACTTATTACTCTCACACTGTGTGGCGACTGGATAATAGGGCCCAGTGGCCAGAAAACAGAACTCTCGATTACATTACTTTAGGGGACCTCGATAACGTCTGCGGCGGCAATGGCAAGTGGTCAGAGATCCCTTATGTTCAGGCTTTCTTTGTTCTCCACTCTTGGCCCTCTCTCTGTACTTCCTCTTCTACTTCTCAAATACTTTTAGCCCATTCTGGGCCACATCCCCCCAATACTACATCTCCTGATCCCTGTTTGGATTTTTCCTCTTCTTTTGACCCTTCTGACCATAGTGCACCTCCAATCGCCTCTAATCCTATCATAGCAGACCCGGTCCCCCAACCTCCACCTTACATTCCCCTGGCTCCTCTCCCCTCTCAGGTGCAGGCCGCCACTGCTTCCGACCCTCCCCCCAGGCCTATTTCGGAAAGGGGCTCTTGGGCTTCGGCTCCACCCGCTACTACCAGTGACTCAAGTCCCTATCCCGACCTCCCTAAATCCCCTCCTTTTACCCAGCTGCGAACGGCCTTAAAGAGACAGGACCCTGAATCCCTTCCCACTCCCTTCCTTCCCTTATTAGAGGTGGGTGGTACAGAAGGCGTTGTTTGGGTGCACATCCCATTCTCCCTCTCTGATTTATCTCAAATCGAAAAACGTCTTGGCTCTTTTTCCTCTGACCCTGACACTTATTTCAGTTCAGTCGCTCAGTCGTGTCCGACTCTTTGCGACCCCATGAATTGCAGCACGCCAGGCCTCCCTGTCTATCACCAACTCCCAGAGTTCACCCAAACTCATGTCCATCTACCTCACCCAGTCTTATGACTTGACCTGGCATGATATTTACATTATACTCTCCTCTACCACGGAGAAGGCAATGGCACCCCACTCCAGTACTCTTGCCTGGAAAATTCCATGGATGGAGGAGCCTGGTAGGCTGCAGTCCATGGGGTCGCTAAGAGACTGAGCGACTTCACTTTCACTTTTCACTTTCATGCACTGGAGAAGGAAATGGCAACCCACTCCAGTGTTCTTGCCTGGAGAATCCCAGGATGGGGGAGCCTGGTGGGCTGCCGTCTATGGGGTCCCACAGAGTTGAACACAACTGAAGTGACTTAGCAGTAGCAGCTCCTCTACCAAAAGCAGAGACGTTACTTTGCCAACAAAGGTCCGTCTAGTCAAGGCTATGGTTTTTCCAGTGGTCATGTATGGATGTGAGAGTTGGACTGTGAAGAAAGCTGAGCGCCGAAGAATTGATGCTTTTAAGCTGTGGTGTTGGAGAAGACTCTTGAGAGTCCCTTGGACTGCAAGGAGATCCAACCAGTCCATTCTAAAGATCAGTCCTGGGTGTTCTTTGGAAGGACTGATGCTAAACCTGAAATTCCAATACTTTGGCCACCTGATGCGAAGAGTTGACTCACTGGAAAAGACTCTGATGCTGGGAGGGATTGGGGGCAGGAGGAAAGGGGACAACAGAGGATGGGATGGCTGGATGGCTTCACCGACTCCATGGACATGAGTTTGAGTAAACTCCGGGAGTTGGTGATGGGCAGGGAGGCCTGGCATGCTGCGATTCATGGGGTCTCAGAGTTAGACATGACTGAGTGACTGAACTGAACTGAACCCTCCTCCCAGAAGAAAAAGAACAAGTCTGGCAAGCCAGTCAGGCTCCTGCCAATGAAATACGTCAAATTGATGACACTAAGCTTGTAGGCTCAGCTGCCAATCCCAGGGACGACCCTAATTGTGACTACCAGGCAGGGAGTCCTGAGCGAACAGCTCGTAATCACATGGTGACTTGCCTTATTGCAGGCCTCCAAGAAACAGGACATAAAGCTGTTAACTTTGATAAACTCAAAGAAATAACTCAAAGACCAGATGAAAATCCAGCACAATTTCTGGCTAGATTAACAGAAGCCCTACAAAAATATACAAAATTAGATCCAACTTCAATAGAAGGTATTATTGTCCTTAATACCCATTTTATTTCCCAATAGTCCTCAGACATTCAAAAGAAGCTAAAAAAGGCAGAGGAAGGCCCTCAAACCTCTCAACGAGATCTTTTAAACTTGGCTTTAAAATTTTTCAATAACCAGGAAGAACAGGCAAAACCAGAAAAGGCCCAGAGAGATCATGCTAAATATCATTTCTTAGCCACTGCCCTACATGACTCCAAACCTCAATCCTCTGACAGAGAAAATAAATCATCTAGGCCCTGTTACAAGTTCAGTAAAGAAGGGCACTGGGCCGGCTCATGCCTAAAACCCAAGCCCCCTCCCGGTCCATGTAGTAATTGTGGCATAAAGGAACATTGGAAGGTAGACTGCCCTAACCTCCCTCTAGGGATCCGGACATTTCCTCCCAGTCCTGAGCAGGAGTCTCGGACCCATCTGTGCCCAGACTCCTTGGACTCACCTCTGGAGACTGAAGGTGCCCAGGGCCCCAGGCCCCAAGCTCTATCCTCCAATACATAGATGCTCTTCTTCTCCTTTGTAGCCCCTCACTCATACACTCTCAGCGACATACCATACAACGCCTCGACTTCCTAGCTGATTGGGGGCTATCGAGTATCTCCTATTAAGGCTCAACTTTCCCTTCCTGAGGTCACCTATTTTGGAGCTCTCCTGACATCAGCAAAGAGACATATAACTACTGATAGAAAGTCGCTTATATCTGTCCTACCACTTCCTACATCAAAAACAGAAATTCTGTCCTTTTTGGGCGTGGCTGGGTATCTACGCCTCTGGATCCCCAATTTTGCCCTCCTAGCATAACCTCTATACCCAGCTACTGGGGGTGGGGGGGAGGGGCGGCGCGATCTTTTGGAGCCTCTTGAGCCGAATACTTTTAAGTCAAATGTCTGTTCGGGCTTTAATGCTCTAAAACAAGCTATTCTCTTGGCCTCAGCTTTAACACTGCCTGATCTTTCTCGCCCTTTTATACTCTACACACTGAAAGACATAAAACTGTCCTAAGAGTCTTAGGACAGATGCAGGGCCCTTACTTTGTCCTCATTGCTTCTCTGTCAAAACAACTGGATACCACTATATAGGGATGGCCAGCCTGCCTGCGTGTTCTGCCTGCAGCTACACTTCTCGCTCAAGAAAGCAAAAAACTTACTTTTGGGACACCCATGGTCATTTGCTCAACACATGACCTTAAGGACTTACTCTCACACAAGGCCATGGCTCTTCTATCACCTTCTCGTATCCAACTAATTCACGTCACCCTCCTAGAATCTCCCGAGTTCTCTTTTGAACGCTGCCCTACTCTTAACCCCGCCACCCTCATCCCTAATTCTTCTGAGCCTCCAATTCACACTTGCAATGAGATGTCAGTCGTGTCCGACTCTGTGCGACCCCATAGACGGCAGCCTACTAGGCTCCCCTGTCCCTGGGATTCACCAGGCAAGAATACTGGAGTGGGTTGCCATTTCCTTCTCCAATCCATCAAAGTGAAAAGTGAAAGTGAAGTCGCTAAGTCCTGTCCGACTCTTAGCGACCCCATGGACTGCAGCCCACCAGGCTCCTCTGTCCATGGGATTTTCCAGGCAAGAGTACTGGAGTGGGGTGCCATTGCCTTCTTCGAATGAGACATTAGAAGACTTGATACCTTACTTCTCCCATATCTCCTCAGCCCCTTTAAATAACCCTGATCTTACTTGCTATATCTCTATTGCTCCTAAACAACCAAACCCTCCTATCCCACTAATCCACAACCGACCCAAAGAAGCAATTCAATTCATTCCCTTGTTGATAAGCTTAGGAATAGCAGCAGGGATTGGAACAGGAACTGCAGGGCTCATGACCTCTTTAAACTACTATCAGTCTCTCTAAGGATCTCACTGAAAGCCTAGAAGAAGTAGCGGCCAGCCTTATCAGTCTCCAGGGCCATCTAGATTCCCTGGCAGCTGTGGTCCTTCAAAACAGAAGAGGGTTAGATCTTCTCACAGCAGAAAAAGGAGGCCTATGTTTTTTTCTAGACTAAGCCTGCTGTTTCTACGCCAATAAATCGGGTATTGTAAAGGAGGCAGCAAGGAATCTGAAAAATAGGGCCTTAAGAATATGTCAACATCTCAGTAATTCATGGGAAAACTGGTTAAGCAGTTGGGATTGGATGCCATGGGTTCTACTTTTACTGGGCCCCCTTCTCATATTAACTCTCATTCTGACTTTCGGCCCCTGTTTAATGAGGTTTTTGTGTTTTTTTTTTTTTCAAAGCTTCTCCAGGATTGCCTACGAGCCCTCACCAACCAGACTGTTCATGAACTATTTCTGCTGCTGCTGCTGCTGCTAAGTCACTTCTGTCGTGTCCGACTCTGTGTGACCCCATAGACAGCAGCCCATCAGGCTCCACTATCCCTGGGATTCTCCAGGCAAGAATACTGGAGTGGGTTGCCATTTCCTTCTCCAATGCATGAAAGTGGAAAGTGAAAGTGAAGTCGCTCAGTCGGGTCCGACTCTTAGCGACCCCATGGACTGCAGCCTACCAGTCTCCTCCATCCATGGGAGTTTCCAGGCAAGAGTACTGGAGTGGGTTGCCAATGCCTTCTCCAATGAACTATTTCTAACTCTCTCCAATTATCAAAACCTTCAAGCCCACTCAGACTTCCCTTAACCCACATTCCAGCCTTTTCTAATCTTACCCCATGATGTTGCCCCAAACCAGCGCAAAGCAGATACAGAAGACTGACTTTGGCCCATTAGTTCAGTTCAGTTCAGTCACTAGTCGTGTCCGACTCCTTGCGACCCCAGGAATTGCAGCACGCCAGGCCTCCCTGTCCATCACCAACTCCAAGAGTTCACTCAAACTCATGTCCATCGAGTCAGTGATGCATCCAGCCATCTCATCCTCTGTTGTCCCCTTTCCTCCTGCCCCCAATCCCTCCCAGCATCAGAGTCTTTTCCAATGAGTCAACTCTTCGCATCAGGTGGCCAAAGTATTGGAGTTTCAGCTTTAGCATCAGTCCATCCAAAGAACACCCAGGACTGATCTCCTTTAGAATGGACTGGTTGGATCTCCTTGCAGTCCAAGGGACTCTCAAGAGTCTTCTCCAAAACCACAGTTCAAAAGCATCAATTCTTCGGCACTCAGCTTTCTCCACAGTCCAACTCTTGCATCCATACATGACCACTGGAAAAACCATAGCCTTGACTAGACGGACCTTTGTTGGCAAAGTAATGTCTCTGCTTTTCAATATGCCATCTAGGTTGGTCATAACTTTCCTTCCAAGGAGTAAGCATCTTTTAATTTCATGGCTGCAGTCACCATCTACAGTGATTTTGGAGCCCAAAAAGATAAAGTTTGCCACTGTTTCCACTGTTTCCCCATCTATTTGCCATGAAGAGATGGGACCAGATGCCATGATCTTAGCTTTCTGAATGTTGAGCTTTAAGTCAACGTTTTCACTCTCCTCTTTCACTTTCACTAGAGGCTTTTTAGTTCCTCTTCACTTTCTGCCATAAGGGTGGTGTCATGTGCATATCTGAGGTTATTGATATTTCTCCCAACAATCTTGATTCCAGCTTGTGTTCCTTCAAGCCCAGCATTTCTCATGATGTACTCTGCATATAAGTTAAATAAACAGGATGACAATATACAGCCTTGACGTACTCCTTTTCCTATTTGGAACCAGTCTGTTGTTCCATATCCAGTTCTAACTGTTGCTTCCTGACCTGCATATAGGTTTCTCAAGAGGCAGGTCAGGTGGTCTGGTATTCCCATCTCTTTCAGAATTTTCCACAGTTGATTGTGATCCACACAGTCAAAGGCTTTGGCATAGTCAATAAAGCAGAAATAGATGTTTTTCTGGAACTCTCTTGCTTTTTCCATGATCCAGCGGATGTTGGCAATTTGATCTCTGGTTCCTCTGCCTTTTCTAAAACCAGCTTGAACATCTGGAAGTTCACGGTTCATGTATTGCTGAAGCCTGGCTTGGAGAATTTTGAACATTACTTTACTAGCATGTGAAATGAATCAATTGTGCGGTAGTTTGGGCATTCTTTGGCATTGTCTTTCTTTGGGATTGGAATGAAAACTGACCTTT
Organism: Bos grunniens; assembly: GCF_055505025.1. Taxonomy (NCBI): domain Eukaryota; kingdom Metazoa; phylum Chordata; class Mammalia; order Artiodactyla; family Bovidae; genus Bos; species Bos grunniens. The sequence continues at coordinate 15,164,244 of NC_141189.1, forward strand.
TCCAGTCCTGTGGCCACTGCTGAGTTTTCCAAATTTGCTGGCATATTGAGTGCAGCACTTTCACAGCACCATCTTTCAGGATTTGAAAGAGCTCAACTGGAATTTCATCACCTGCACTTTGTTCATAGTGATGCTTTCTAATGCCCACTTGACTTCACATTCCAGGATGTCTGGCTCTAGGTGAGTGATCACACTATCGTTATTATCTTGGTCGTGAAGATCTTCTTTCGTACAGAAAGAATACATCTTCTGTGTATTCTTGCCACCTCTTCTTAATATCTTCTGCTACTGTTAGGTCCATACCATTTCTGTCCTTTATTGAGCCGGTCTTTGCATGAAATGTTCCCTTGATATCTCTAATTTTCTTGAAGGGACTTCGGCCCATATCCTATATCAAAAAGGCTGGAATGTTAGGGTTCACAAGGGGCTCATAGCGTATAGTTAAAATATGGCCCATCGTGGTGACCTGACAAACAAGCGATGAAGTCACAGTGGCCACATTGCCCTGGTGGGCATCCCGTTTTTTCCTTAAGGTGATACCCTGTTTTTCCCTGCTGGTGCCAGTTTCTCAAGACTACGTGACCACCTGACCATGAGACCCCTTCGACTACATGACCATCTGACCATGAGATCCCTTCACTACATGACCACAAGACCCCAGCTGCGGGCTAAAGATAAACTGAGGCCCCTTCCCTGCGGGGCACAATTTCCCATTGATAGGGTATAAGAAGGGTTGGCTGTAAAGGGAGGGCACTGGTTTCTCTCTAAAGCCAGTCACTTTCCTTCTTTCTTCCTATAATAAATCTTTCTCTGCCTGAATGCCTGGCTCACTCTCTTTTTCTCTGCTCGCCTTACAGCACTCTCGGTGGGTCTGCCAATCAATATGCTCTGTCTTCATTTAGCACAAGGCCCAAGCTGGACTAATCAGATTACCTTCCAGGAATATGAATCTTGAGTGCTCTGATGGGAGAATGGGAGGTGACTGGGGATAATGGATCCTGGTGGAGGTGTTCTGAAGAGTCAATTCTGCTGCTTGCACCAACAGAAAATTAACCTATAAAGAAGTTGGCACTAGGAAAATTAAAAACAACATGCAATCATTCATGGGGTAACACACAAATTAGATGCTTTTTCGAAAAGACTAAAAGGTACCCATATTTGATAAACATCTTTCTCAGCCATCAGCCCCCAACCCAACATTCATTCTCATATTCAATCTTCCTCTCTCTTCCTTCTGCTATTCCCCAACCCATTCTTCTCGTCTATTTCTCTTCATGGTCACTGTTATGTTTGTATCCTTCCAGGATTCTTATTTTGGATCCTGACCCCCATGGTGAAGATATTAGGAGATGGGGCTTTGAGGAAGTGATTAGGTTTTGCCCTCATGAATGGGATTCAATCTCTTTTATAAAAGGACTCCAAGAAAACTTCTTTCTACTGTGTGAGGGCACCAGGAAATGGGTCCCTACTAACACAGATCTTTTGGCACCTTGATCTTGGATTTCCCAGCCTCCAGAATTGTATGCAATTAATTTCTGCTTTTATAAATCACTCAGTCTATGGTCCCAGGCAGCACTGCTGCTGCTGCTGCTAAGTCGCTTCAGTTGTGTCCAACTCTGTGTGACCCCATAGACGGCAGCCCACCAGGCTTCCCCATCCCTGGGATTCTCCAGGCAAGAACACTGGAGTGGGTTGCCATTTCCTTCTCCAATGCATGAAAGTGAAAAGTGAAAGTGAAGTCGCTCAGTGGTAAATAACCCACCTGCCAATGCAGGTGACAAAAGAGACACGGTTTGATCCCTGGGTCAGGAAGATCCCTTGGAAAAGGGCATGGCAACCCACTCCAGTAGTCTCGCCTGAAGAATCCCATGGACAGAGGAGGCTGGTAGGCTACAGTCCATGGGGCCACAAGGAGTCGGACACTTAGCAGTCTATGGTATTTTGTATATGTTGTTGATGTTGTTTAGTTGCTAAGTTGTATCCCGCTCTTTGCGACCCCATGGACTGTAGACCACCAGGCTCCTCTGTACATGGGATTTCCCAGGCAAGAATACTGGAGTGGCTTGCCATTTCCTTCTCCAGGTTATCTTCCCAGATCAGGGATCAAACCCGTGTCTCCTGTGTTGGCAGGCAGATTCTTTACCACTGAACCACCAGGGAAGCCTCATTTTGTATATATAAAGCGATGGAATTTGTATTTACACATACATACATCTGTAATGTAATATATATATATATATAGTATTTTGTGTATATATATATGACATTTCTTTTTCCATTCATCAGATACTACTAAGGTTGTTTCCCTTTTTAAAAATTTTTATGATTTTTTAAAATATTATTTAGCATTGCTGGGTCTTAGCTGTGGCATGTGAACTCTTTAGTTGTAGCATATGGGATCTAGTTCCCTGACCAGGGATGGAACCCAGGTCCCCTGGATTAGGAGCTCAGAGTCTTAACCACTGAACTGTCAGGGAAGTCTGCCGAGGTCCAGCCCCGGCTGCTCCAGGGTATTCGAAGGAGAGACGGCTTCAGCGACTATTTATTTATTTATTCATCAAAGATATAAAGAGTAATAGAATGAGGATAGCTCAGTAGGAAAATTCAGTGGAGAAAAGAAGCTGAGTAGCTTGGTTTATGCGGAAAATCAATATAACCCGTGACACCAGGTTAGCTCTGACCACGGAGGCCGCAGGCGCCCTCTCGAATAGCGGAAGGTGCCCCACCTTAGACACCTTCTCAAGTGGGTCTTAGAAGCCCAGGCAAATAAATGGTCACAGAGGATATCCGCGCTCCAGATGGAGACTCAGCTGGAAATTAAAGGGAAGAATGACATGGGCAGACCAAGCTTTGGTGAGCAAGGCCCGTAGCTTTATTTTCAACCGGGGCTTATATACCCTAAGTTACACATAGAGGATAATAGGGGATGCAAAGTCAGCAGTCTTTGATCCTTATCAAAAACAGGGTTTCTTTCCTGCAAATTTATCGTATACAAATGGTTTAGGTGATTTACATCATCTTCTGCCCAGAAGGCCTATTAACATTTTATGACTCTTGACAAAGACTTATCAACAAAGACTTATTTCCTCTAAGAGTAATTATTTTAAGGTTTGGCACCATCTTCCGAAGATAAAATTGCATTCCTATAGGGCGGATGTGTAATGGGTTTACAACAAAGGAAAGAATTTATTACCTTAAGGGTCTAAAGTTACTAACACCAAGGCCACTACTTATTTTTTCTACATACCAACTATATTAATTAATACACATTCAAGGATACAATTCAGGGGATGTGAAAACTTGGCAACAAGCATTGGCTCATCAATGAAATCTTTTACTAGTTTTATTCTGACAATTTCTAACTCTCTGAGAGGTTCTAAGCTATTTGAATATCTTAAGCTTCCCGTGCCTCTCGAGGCTGGGAGACTGTAAACAATCGTATGCATAGCTGTGGGAGTCCGGGTAAACTTGTTAGGCGAGTTAGAGAGCCATCTGAGGGGTCTGGATTTAAACACTCCTAATTGCCCAGGAACTTTACTAATTGGAGCTGTAAGTTAACTCTTTGACAGAGAGAGCGAGATGGTGGTGGGGGACAGCCCCCAGTAAAGTCAGAGGTGAGAGCACAAAGCAATAAAGTAGGCAGACTCTGGTTGTTGTGGGGTAGATACTCGAGAATATCCGGGGGGACTCCTGAGGCTCGATCCCGCCTTTGAGTATGCCGAGCCTCCTTCCTCATGACCTTTGTCATGAGTGGAATGTCTCTCGCCGGCTCCCGGCAGAAGTCCGACATTTTTATAACTAGTTTTGGTATAATCATTTTTTATATTCTGGGTACCTCTTACCTGTTTCTTAATGTGTTTAAGGCACTTAATAACATTTGAAATTTTAGGTCTGAGACTTTAATGAAATGTTTAGATGTATTTAAATCTGATCAGTGTTTACAAGAGTAAGGATATCTCATTTTAGAAATTCTTAAGTATTTATTATTTGCACATCTATGAATAATTAGAGGAATGTCGGCTACTTAAGGAATGTTGTTTGGTTTCTTAAATTAATAAACTGAAAATTAATCAAAATCCAAATGAGTATTTTTCTCCCAGCCCTTAAGCCCTTTGGACATAAGAGAATCTATCAACACAATAATCCTTTTTACTCTGAGATTCTGAGAAAGAGAGTCATACAAATTTTGGTGTTGAGCAGCAATTCATTTTATTAAATTTAATACATTTATCAAATGTTTTCAGAGTGCTATAAAACACTGTTCCAGGCACTGTTTTTATCCACTGGATTAGGAGTAAGATGATCCATGTTCTAGTGACATTCCAGTCTGAGAAACTCTGAATAATTATCGCTTATTATCATGTCTAAGCTTCAGTATCTTTTTTCATAAAAGAAAGGCAACATCACTTGGTTGGAGGGACCAAATGAATTAACATATGTAAAAGGGTAATATCTTGCCCTCCTAGACAGAAATAAGTCATAACGTTAGGTTTCTGAGTGAGTAAACCACTCCTATGACTCCCTAGAATTTCGATGTAATACTTTTAGGATTCACTTAAATTAGAACATGTTGAAGATAACAAAGGACATGAGAATGAATTCACACCAGAATGACATCGTTTACTGTATGGTTAATATAAGCATAATCATTTATGACCCTAAGGATAGGCAATAGATTCTAATTTTATGAAGAATTGGTGGAAATCCATGGCTGACTGGTCTCCTTCAGTTCTGACTCCTCTTTTCTGAAATTGTCCAAATTCTGCTTATCTTCTTCTGAAAATCCTGTACTGCTCTCCTTTCCCTGTGTGAGGTACACTGCCTTCTGTTGAAGCCTTTAGCACTCTTTGTGGATTATTCGGGTTTTTTTTTTCTTGATTGCATACTTTGATCACAGGCTTCACCAACTATAATTAATCATTACTTCTTTTAACCTATACCTCTGCTGTCTGAGACTTCATCTTGCCTCACTCTCTCTTCCTGAAACCTGAGAGCTCTATACTCTGCCTCTTTAGGGCAGATAAATCTTATATGTTACTCCCTTTGGTGAAGAGACATTTTCAGAACTTATCTGTCTTGAAAATTGATCTCCATTACAAAGGTATTTAAACATGATATTACTGGAAATCCTCCCTCACTCCAGTATCTCAGGGTTTTATTAACTATTTCATCCACTGGTATGTGGGACAAAAATGTACTTGAAAAGTTTAACTTCCACAATGAAATGAAATAATTTCATTACTTTCTTGTTTTTTAGAGTTTTAATTTTTTTTTTTAATTTACATCATTCCAGCTTTGACTTAAGGCCTATGATATCTAGTCCTTCATAGGAATAAAGAAATGGGGAAGTCTTTAGCTAGGAGATATGTTAGAAGAAAGGTGAGAAAGCAAGGGGACAGGGGAAGGAAAAAAAAAGAAAGCAAGGGGACTGGGTTCCAACTTGGTCTCATGGCTTCTTCAGCCAAGACTGAGAAGACCAAAAGAAAAACAGAAAGCCCAGAAAAAAGCAGCTCACTAGATGTAGCTATTCATGGTTTATGACGGTTTATATTTACAATGCTTTGTAACATCAAACTGCGATTTCTGTCAAACAAGGCAGTGATCATAAAATTTAACCCACCTTAAATTCCTTTTGGAAAAAGGTGGTACATAAATATACTTCAATAAATAAAGTGAATTATTAAACAAACTAGTAACACTTACTTGCATGTGTGCTCAATCATCTCTGACTCTTTGCAACCCTATGAAATGTAGCCCACCAGGCTCCTCTCTCCATGGAATTCTCCAGGCAAGAATACTGGAGTGGGTTTCCTTCTCCAGAGGATCTTCCCAACCCAGGGATCAAACCCACAGCTCTTGTATTGGCAGGTGGATTCTTTTCCACTGAGCCACCTGGGAAGGCCCTACGCTTCCTTAGTTGTTTATATAAACCAATAAGGCTCTTTCCTGGTTCTTTGCCTCAGCGTGGCACCACTGCTTACCCTCTGGTACAGCCCCTACTTCTGACTTCCACAGTGATGCAGACAGGTGAAGGGATTCTTATAAAGTCCCTGTCAGTATAAAATGAAACCTCCTCTCTATTTGAACCTGCAAATGTAACAGAAATAACAATTTTGATTCAAAAATATACATTTGCCATAGGGAAATTTAAAACTACAGTAACAGGATAAAAAAGTAGATTTCTCTGTATCACTTTTCAAAGGTCACCAATATGACCCTTAGTCTCCTCCAAGACTCATCTTAGAGATCCCAGGACCTGTTTGATGAAAATAATGCAAGGATTCCTAAAAAACAATATTATTGCCATATCCTACCACATGGCTTCTCAAATGATGGTACAGAAGACTTAGATGGTATACCAATGAATATTTTCAACTTCAAAATTATATATTTATTTTGATGGAAATTAGAATATAATTAGCATACAAAACTCACAATCTCCATAAATAATATTTCCTAGGACAAGGCTAAAAACCCTGAGTCCTATTAAAGAAAAATATTAAGTAAACATTAAGTATGATAAAATTGGTAAAGGATATACACAAATGACTTAAGTTTGAGAAATATTGCTCTTTTCTGTTTATTTCAAGTTAATGTGACTGGTTATACTACACAATAGCCTCAATTAATTAATGTTTATATAATTTAAAAACTGTATGCTATAAAAATCAAAGGGAATAACGATAGGTCATTGCCTACAGGATTTCTGGTCATTAAAAAAAGTTTAGAATATGACTCCTAATATAATCTTGTTTATAAAATAAATTATTTTCACTATGTATAACTTCTCCTGGGAATATGCTAAATTTAAGGTCTAAATTTATTTGGTTTCTATGCATTAAAAGTTTTTTATAAGCTTTCTCCCCATTATGAATAATCTGATATTGAACAGGATGAAAAGGTCTAGCCCAAATTTTCCTGTATTTATATATTCATATGATTTCCTTACCACCCCCATTACCCCCATCAGGACAAAGCTAAAAATTCTGAGTTATGTGCTGTGGAGTAAGGGAAGGACTGTGGCTTAAGGTTTTCTCACATTTATTATACTCACACAATTTCTCCCGAGTGTGGATTTTCCTATGTTGATTAAGGTGTGCACTCTGGCTGAAGGCTTTTTCACATTCATTACATTTATAAGGTTTCTCTCCTGTGTGAGTTCTCTCATGCTGATTAAGATGTGTCCTCTGGCTGAAGGCTTTCCCACAAAAACTACATTCATAAGGTTTTTCTCCAGTGTGAAGTCTATGATGTTCAGTAAGGGATGTGATCCGGCTAAAGGCTTTACCACACTGATTACATTTATAGGGCTTCTCTCCAGTATGAATTCTCAGATGCTGAGTAAAGGATGAATGTTGACGGAAGGCTTTCCCACATTCATTGCATATAAAAGGTTTTTCTCCCGTGTGAATTCTCTGATGTTGAATAAGGTGTATTCTCTGGCTGAATCTTTTCCCACATTCATCACACTTATAGGGTTTCTCTCCTGTGAGGACCATCTGAGGTTGAGTAAGAGATGAGTTCTGGCTGAAGGCCTTCCTGCATTCACCGTGTTTCCCTTCAGTATGAATATGACTGGTAAGAAGAAGATGTTGATTGAAGATTTTTCCACACTCATTATATTCATAAGGATTCTCTCTTACATAGTTTCCCTGATAGTAAATCAGATCTGAATTATGTTTGATGCTATTTCCTTGTGTGTCAGAATTAAGGGGTATTTTCATTGAAGGAATTCTCTGTTGCATAAGAAGGTTTGAGTTCAGATTATAGTTTTCCCCAAATCTACTACATTCAAGGCCTCTCTCCTGTGTGATCTTTTTGTGGGTAAAAGATACTTGTCGTAAGTATCTCTGCTGGTTTTCTTGGTTGAATTCTAACTGGTAATCAAAATCCCAGAGTCCACCTAAGATGGAGTACCAGAAACTGTCTCCTGTTAGTCTCTCCATTATCATGTCATGGGTTTGATTTTCATCAGACATATTATGGTTTGATTTTTTAATTTCTGGTCTATTCTCCCCATCTAAAAGAAATTCAGAACATATAAACACTTCAGTATTCTCTGAAAAAGAAATTGTTGCACAGTATATCACCAAATGAAACTGACAGCCGTGCAGACAATGAAAATGTGGCATTGAAAATTTTGAAATAAAGCCATGTAACAAGGAGAAAGACTATAAGAGGATGACAAGAAGCAGTGAGCAGGGAGAAATTTTAAAATATGAGTGGTAATCATAAAAAGAAGAGATCCATCAGGAATATACATAATTGGGAGAAAATGGAAAGGAGAATAAGAAATATCAGAACAAAGTCTGTGCTCAGAGGTGGGAGACAGAAAAGACTGCTTAGAGAACACAGGGCCAAGTCCAGAACCTTCTCAATCTTACCTGTGGATTATTCTATTGCAGTGCCCACTATCTGTTTATTTCAAAAGTATTTCTTCCTATTTTAAACTTTTGTTTAAAATGATAGAACTAATACTAAATTGTTGGCTGTGCTGGGTCTTCATTGCTGCATGTGGGCTTTTTTAGCTGTGGCAAGTATTGTATTAGTTGCTGAGTTGTGTCCAACTCCTTTCAACCCCACAAACTGTAGCCCAAGCAGCAAGTGGAGGTTACTCTAATTTCCTTGTCTTTAATCCTACTCCCATTTTTTTAGAACCTTGCCCCATCTTTTCTATTTTCTACTTACACTCTCCCTGACCCCTTCCATTCAGCACTTTAAACAAGCTGGAATCACTCCTGCTTAGAATGATCCTGTTTTGACACTGCCTTCTAGTCTAGCTACCTGGTTCATCTGGTAAATAATCTGCCTGCAATGTGGGAGACCTGGGTTCAATCCCTGGGGTGGGAAGATCGCCTGGAGAAGGGAATGGCTACCCACTCCAGTATTCAGGCTTGGCGAATTTCATGGACTGTATAGTCCATGGGGTCGCAAAGAGTTGGATACAACTGAGCCACTTTCACTTTCACTTTCTTTCTAGTCTAGCAGTCACCTTCTTTTTTTGCTTCACCTTCTCATTTGAGCTTCTTGTAAGAAGTACCGTATATGTACTGGCTATACTGTTTTTTAGTTTTTGGCTGTACCAGCAGCATGTGGGACCTTAGTTCCCTGACCAGGGATCAAACCCACACCCTCTGGAGTGGAAGTGTGGAATCTTAACCACTGGACTGTTAGGCAAGTCCAACTACTAGCTCTACTTTTTTTTTTTTTTTAATCTCCTGTTTACTCAGCAATGTATAAACTGACTGTTTTGCTAATTACTTCCCTGTCACTTCTCTCATTAATATCATTCCTAACCTTTTCATTGCTAGATCCATCAGACATTTTACATGTCTCACCTTAGCTAGGAAGAGAATTTCTAGATATTAAATAGACATCAGCTAATGTAGAAGACAATGAGACAAGCAATACCCGAGAGGGCAAATCAGAATGAGGCTGCACAAGCCAGATCATTCTATCTCAGTTCCTCTATCAACAGAAACATTTTACCACATCCTTATAAGAGAAACAATTGATTGTGTCTCACAGGAAAATGCAAAAATGTAAGCAGTCTCCTTGGAGGGCACTGCTAGGCTGCCTGCCCTGACAAGGAGGATACAAAGAAACCACTTATTCAACCTCATCTGTGGACCAAAAGCCTTGACCACACAGGTACAGTTGATAATGAAGTCTAGAAATTTCTTTTCTATTCTGGCCATGCTGCACACCTTGCAGGATCTTAAATTCCAAACCAGGGACTGAACCTGGGCCCTGTCAGTGAAAGCACTGAGTCCTAACCACTGAACTGCCAGGGAATTACCTGGAAATTTTCTTGAGTGTAGTAATTATTTTCTCAAGTTGGGAGTCTTTGGGCAGGGACATAATGGGAGACAGTATGGCTCCTTCACATGGCAGCATATGTACCTGCGGGAAAGAACAGCTCAGGTTTCTGTGTGGGCACCTACACTGGCAATTTGCCTGAAAAGGGAGTTTTTCATTTTCCTTCTTTAGTTTCCTATTCTCCAGGTTCCAGGATAGGAAGGTTTGTGAAAATAATGTTACTCATCATTGTCAGGAAAAGTGCTCAGGGGTTCTTGACAAAGTGTTTTAATTATCAGCCTCTAAACAGGGTTTAGAGCACTGGGGTGCACCACCTGTCAGGCTAAAATTTTAGGTCCAATGAGGCTGAAAAAGGAGTAAGTTTTCCTACCTAAGATAACCAAGAGCACTATAAGCAAGAAAGACAACTGAGTCAGAGTCAGCTTCACAAAGCTCAAGTTTGAATGACAGAAAACCAAGCCCAAATGATGAAACAAGGTGTCTGAGCAAAGAATCAAGATGGGGTACATTAACCTGGCTTAATGACTCAGTATCTGGCACGTAGCCATCAGTCCACTGTTTCCTAATATAACCAGGCAGTATGCCCACAAAAAGGAGCTAAGATTTTGGGGTTTTGGTTTTTTTTTTTTTTGGTCAAGAAGTCTCATTTAGTAGGATGGTTTAAAGGAGTAGAGAATCAATAGGTCCAGGATTTGAAATACTTGATTAAAATGACAGTATGACATTCATAAACAAAAATATAATCTAAACTCTGGGAAAAGAATGTACATGAAATACTGAGGCTAGAAATGTAGAAATGGAAAAATGACATAGAGAAGCTACTTAAAAGCACAGTACTGAAGAATGAACACCAAGTCCATAAGAAAGACATGCCTTTAGAAGAATAAAGAGCAAGAGAAGGTATTTAAAAGAGCAGGTAGGATAGCTATGATAGATTCATGTTGATGAATGGCAGAAACACAATGTTGTATTAAATTACCCTTGCTTTATTAAAGCAATTACCCTTGCTTTACCCTTGCTAATTTATTAAAAATAAATTAATTAAAAAAAAGAACAGGTTGGGAGACAGGAGAGAGGCTACAAGAGGCAAGAATGGTGTGAAAGCCAAGGTGCGAGACAATTTCAAGAGTGAAGTCAACACAGTCAAATGCAACATGATCATAGAACATGATAATGGTGGTTTATTTTAGCCACTGGACTTGACTGGAAGGAAGTTAGTGGTAATCTCCAAGAAAACAATTTTAGTAACATAAGTATGACAGGGATCCTATCACAAAGGTGAACAAGAGACTGAGAACCAAGGCTACGGATTTTAGACAACTTTAACATGTTTGATAATAAAAATAAAAAAAATAATGAAAAATAGGTAAAAATGTTAGAGGGTTTTGGTATGGAAAAGAAAAAGATTTAAAGAATCCTGAAATGATGTATAAACAAAAAAATAGAAAGTGCTTTGTGGAGATTTGCAATATCAAGGTATTTATGAACAAACTAAAACTTTCAAAATAGTTTTTGTGTTGTGCAAATTTTTTAAATAGTAAGTATATATATATATATATATATATAAAATCTGTTTAATCAGGAAAAAAATAGTCATTTCTACTTTGGAAAAATGTCAAATATGAACTGAAGTTTTTAAAAGGCCTCTGCTGCGGCTGCTGTTTAGTTGCTAAGTCATGTCCAACTCTTTCGGACCCCATGGACTGTAGCCCGCCAGGCTCCTCTGTCCATGAGACTTCCCAGGCAAGAATACTGGAGTGGGTTTCCATTTCCTTCTCCAGGGGATCATCCCAACCCAAGGACCAAACCCATTAAAAATGCCTTGATATCCTTTAAATCCCAGAGGGAGATGTTCAGAGCACACTCCATTAAGTATTTCAAAAGTGACTATTTTCCTTCACTGAGTCACAAATACTCAGATGCTCTCTTCTCACCTGGATGAGTGTCTAGTGGGCTGACTCTTCCCATCATCCACTGCTCCTCCTGCTCCAACTGAGTGATCACCTCTGGCTTATACAGTTGATGCCCTGTTCAAGAGGAAAATGTGTATCTTAGAATTTTACACAGGGAACGAACATCTCAGAACTCATTTCCAAACTTTTTTTATCTTTAGGGTCTTTGGACTTGGAAAGGGGAGGCTTCTGAGGCAGCAAAATAAAGCTACCCATCTCAAAGTCAACACACTTCACCAGAGGACAAAGCAGGAAACAGAGGTCTCTTGTCTCCACAAATGACTGCCTTTCTTCCATCCTGGCCTCATGCTTTCTAACTGTGGTGCTGAAGAAGACTCTTGAGAATCTCTTGGACTGCAAGGAGATCAAACCAGTCAATCCTAAAGGAAATCAACCCAGAATATTCACTGGAAGGACTGCTACTGCTGAAGCTGAAGCTCCAATACTATAGGAACCTGATGAGAAGAGCTGATTCACTGGAAAAGACCCTGATGTTGGGAAAGACTGAAAAGAAAGGGAGAAGGGGGCGACAGAGGATGAGATAGTTAGACAGCATCAACGACTCAATGGACATGAATTTGAGAAAACTCTGGGAGATAGTAAAGGACAGGGGAGCCTGGCATGCCAAAGTCCACGGGGTCCCAAAGAATCAGACATGACTTACAGAGATGCCCTCCTTACCCAGTGCAACCAGATTCCTATAGTTTTCCAGCATCACATCTCGGTAGAGGTTCTTCTGAGCAGGGTACAGCTGGTCCCACTCTTCTCTGGTGAAGTCCACAGCCACGTCCTGGAATGTCAGTGATTCCTGAAACATCAAGTATATCCCTGCTCAGCCAGAAACCTTTTTGTTTTTCCTTTACAGGGGCCCTTAAGGGAAGAGTCAAAGGTGGTGCAGTAGACAAAGGATCCCTGATTCCTTCTAGTGGTAAAATACTGAGCTGCTCTGCTTCCCCAGCTGATACAGGGAGGCAGTCTGTCGTGTTCTGCTCTGTTGGTCAAATCCTTAAGTGCTATGCCTTGTTTCCTTTAATGAAAAATGGCACTTAGACCCCAAGATCTGGGCACTAGCTGCATCCAGTGCTACTGGAGTACCATGTCATCTAGGCCCTCTCAGGGGTCGTATCTAGGAGAGAGGGGAATATATACAATGATGTACGTATACACACACAACTCTACTCCATATCCAACCCTGTATTTACTGATATTTATTAAAACCCATAGGTCAAGAGAGTGACTGGTTAAGAAAAAACAAAACACCATGGGTCTATACTGATATCTCTAAATCTAATCCAACATAGCAGGGTTCATTCTATCCTCTCTTCTCATATCTGTAATTCCCTTCTCTGACCATGAGACTCCTGGCTTGTCTTACCCAGGTAGCTCAGCAGTAAAGAATCTGCCTGTAATGCAGGAGATGTGGGTTCAATCCCTGGGTAGGGAAGATCCCCTGGAGGAGGGCAAAGCATTTCACTCCATTATTCTTGCCTGGGAAATCCTATGGACAGTGAAGCCTGGTGGGCTGAAGTCCATGGGGTCATAAAAGAGTTGGATACAACTGAGCGACTAAACATCAAATTGCCAACATCCATTGGATCGTAGAAAAAGCAAGAGAATTCCAGAAAAACATCTGGAATTCATCAACACACAACTCCATATCCAACCCTGTAAACACACACAACTCTATATACAACCCTGTGTTTAGTGATATGTATTAAAACCCATGGGTCAAGAGATCAACTGGTTAGAAAAAAAACAAACATGGGTCCATACTGATACCTCTAAATCTAATCCAACATAGCAAGGTTCATTCTACCCTCTCTTCTCATATCTGTAATTCCCTTCTCTGACCCATATCTCTCTTATCTTATAATTCCCTTCAAGAGAATTCCAGAAAAAACATCTACTTTTGCTTCATTGACTATGCAAATGCCTTTGACTCTGTGGATCACAATAAACTGTGGAAAATTCTTCAAGAGATGGGAATACCAGACCACCTTACTTGCCCCCTGAGAAATCTGTATGCAAGTCAAGAAGCAACAGTGAGAACTGGACATGGAACAATGGACTGCTTCCAAATTGGGAAAGGAGTATGTCAAGGCTGTGTATGGTCACCCTGTTTATTCAACTTATATGCAGAGCACATCATGTGAAATGCCAGGCTGGATGAACCACAAGCTAGAATCAAGACTGCTGGGAAAATATCAATAATCTCAGATATGCAGATGACACCACCATAATGGCAGAAAGCGAACAGGAACTAAAGAGCCTCTTGAAAGTGAAAGAGGAGAGTGAAAAAGCTGGCTTAAAACTTAACATTTAAAAAACTAAGATCATGGCATCCAGTCTCATCATTTGATGGCAAATAGATGGGGAAATAATGGAGACAGTGAGAGACTTTATTTTCTTGGGCTCCAAAATCATTGCAGATGGTGAATGCAGCCATGAAATTAAAAGATGCTTGCTCCTTGGAAGAAAAGCTATGACAAGACACATTACTTTGCTGACAAAGGTCCATCTAGTCAAAGTGAAAAGCGAAAGTCACTCAGTCGTGTCTGACTCTTTGCAACCCCATGAACTATACAGTCCATGGAATTCTCCAGACAAGAATACTGGAGTGAGTGGCCATTCCCTTCAGCAGATCTTTCCAACGCAGGAGTTGAACTGGGGTTTCCTGCATTGCAGGCAGATTCTTTACCAACTGAGCTATCAGGGAAGGCCCCATCTAGTCAAAGCTATGGTTTTTCCAATAGTCATGTATGGATGTGAGAGCTGGACCATAAAGAAAGCTGAGCACTGAAGAACTGATGCTTTTGAACTGTGGTGTTGGAGAAGACTCTTGAGAGTCCCTTGGACTGCAAGGAGATCCAACCAGTCAATCCTAAAGAAAATCAGTCCTGAATATTCATTGGAAGGACTGATGTTGAAGCTGAAACTCCAATACTTTGGCCACCTGATGCGAAGAACTGACTCATTGGAAAAGACCCTGATGCTGGGAGGGATCGAAGGTGGGAGGAGAAGGGGATGACAGAGGATGAGACAGTTGGATGGCATCACTGACTTGATGGACATGAATTTGAGCAAGCTCTGACAGTTGGTGATGGACAGGGAAGTCTGGCGTGCTGCAGTCCATGGGGTCGCAAAGAGTCAGATACAATTGAACTGAACTGAGTGAGTAAACAATAACAACAAAATTATGGACAATGTGTTTACTTATTTGCTCAATCCTAGATTTTAAAGAAAGTGGTTTTGGTATTGCTAACACATGTGCTGTGCTTAGTTGCTCAGTCGTGTCAACTTTTTGCAACCCCAAGGACTGTAGCCCAGCAGGCTACTCTGTTCATGGGGATTCTCCAGGCAAGAATACTGGAGTGGTTTGCCTTGCCCTCCTCCAGGGGATCTTCCCAACCCAGAGACTGAATCCAGGTCTCCAGCATTGCAGGCAGATTCTTCACAGTCTGAGCCACCAGGGAAGCCCAAGAATATTGGAGTGGAAGCCTATCCTTTCTCCAGGGGATTTTCCTGACCCAAGAACTGAACTGGCATCTCCTGCATTGCTGGCGGATTCTTCACCGGCGGAGCTACCAGGGAACATGTCTCTGCACAGAACAAGCCTACAAATGAGAGTTCAGTATTGAGAATTATTTTGCTTTTAGTCTGAGGACACAGAGTACAAGAAATGATTTCGTTTCAAAAGTTAACTCCTTTTCAGTGTGGTTATATCAGTAATTTGAAATACAGTTTGGCTCACTTATTTCTGTTTATTTTCAATTTTAAGCCCTCCTTGCATACTGTACACCTCCATTCCCTCTTTGTCACCCATTTTCCATCTAAGTCCTACAAGTAACCAACCTCATTAGATGCAAGTTTATCCTTTCAATTTCTCTTTTCCCTCAAACAAGCATTTGATACATTTATATATTTTTGTTTCCTCTTCTTTCTTGTACAAAGTAGCATATTATAGGTAATCTTTTGCTTCTGATTTTTTTCACTGAACACTTTATATTGGAAATCCCTCCACATCAGTTCATAATTTCTTCCTCCTTTTTTTTTTTACAGCTGTGTGGTATTGTGTGACTATCCCACAACTTATGTAACTAGTCTACTAACAGACATTTTAGCTATTTTCTACTCTCTTGTTACTATAAATCATGCTGCAATGAATTATCTTGAAAGTATACTATTTTTCTATGTATATTAGTCTAACTCTAGAATATGTATGTATGGCATATGTATGTATGCCTGGCAAAAGAGTATATGAATCTGCAATTTTGATACATATTGTCAAGCTGACTTCTGTAGGGGTGGTATCAATTGTGTCATTATCTATTGCTGTATAACAAATCACCTCCATATTTAGTAGCTCAAAACCAGTAACAATCATTTATTTTATTCACAGAATCTGTAACATGGGCAGGATTAAGCAGGAGTAGCTCATCTTTGTTCCATTTTGTTTCAGCTAGGAGGCCCAACTTAGGGCTGTAAGATTCACTTTTTAAGAGGCTCATTCGTGTGGCTGGCAAGTTGGTGCTGGCTGAAAGTTGGGAGCTCAGTCAGGTGCCTTTGGTCCTCTCCATACAAGCCTGTCCACAGGCTACCTGGGCTTCCTCATGGCATGGTAGCTGGATGCCAAATGCAAAATTCCCAAGAGAACCACCTTTCTTCATCCAGCCTCAAGAGTCACGGGGCTTCAGTTCCACCACAGTCACAAGCCAGATCCAAGGGGAAGGAACACAATCACACCTCTCCTGATAAGAGTAGTTAAATCAGTATAAGAGGAACCTATGGAATGGGAGAAATTGTGCCATTTTCAGAAAATACAACCTGCTACTGTTTACCCTCTGAAGGTTAATATTCACATTCCTTCCTTATGCAAATTTTACTCATCTTCCTCAAGACCCCTACGTGTGATGTATCAATTTGAAGTCTGGGATCTTATCATCTACACCAGGTCCACAGGCAGATGAGGCTCTTGGAACATAGTTCCTCAGGTATGGTTCCCTGAAAGCTTTCTATTTTTCTTTCTGTGAGCTGAAGATATAGGTATTTGGCCCCACCCTTTATCCTTCACAAACTCAAAGTGGTGGGAAACTCATAGAAATAACTGCCACACACACTCCCATTCAAGTAAACAGCAATTCACAGCAATTCTATAATGTAGCTGAGCTGGGCACGTGTTGAGAGGTATGAATGAGAAACAGTTTTATTTTCAAACTCAGTAATTTCTGGCTCCTTTATATACATATTTTTGATGTTTTAAAAAAATTGAAATACTGTTGATGTACAATATTATTTAAGTTACAGGTGTTCAATATAGTGATTCATGAATTTTAAAGGTTATACTCCATTTATAGTTATTATAAAATATTGGCTATATTCCCTGTGTTGTAGATTCTTGTAGCTTATTTTATACATAATAGTTTGTACCTCTTAATCTCCTACTTCTTGCATTGCCCCTTCCCCATTCTCTCTCCCCAGTGGTTCTCACTAGTTTGGTCTCTATATATGCAAGTCAGCTTCTTTTCTGTTTTATTCACTAATTTGTTGTATTTTTCAGATTTCACATAAAAGTGATATCATACAGTATTTGTCTTTCTCTGACTTATGTCACTTAGCATAATGCCCTCCAAGTTCATCCATGTTGCTGCAAATAGCAAAACTTCATTCTTTTTTATGACTTAGGAGTAATTTCATTGTATACATACACCACATCCTTATCCATTCATCTCTTCACGGACACTGAGGTTGCTTCCATGTCTTGGCAATTGTAAATAATGCCTCTTTGAACACTGGGGTTCATGTATCTTTCTGAATTTGTGTTTTAGTTTTTTGGGGGGTATATACCCAAGAGTAGAACTGCTGGGTCATGTGACAGTTCTATTCTTAGTTTTTTGAGAAACCTCCATACTGTTTACCATAGTGGCTGCACCAATTTACATCGCCACCAACAGTGTATGAAGGTTCTCTTTCCTCTACATCCTCGCCAAAATTTGTTATTTCTGTTCTTTCTGATGACAGCCATTCTGACAGGTGTGAGGAGACAGCACACTGTGGTTTTGATTTGCATTTCCCTGATGATTAGCTAGGTTGAGCATATTTTCTTGTCTGCTTCCTTTATACGTAACAGTTCTTTATCTAGTTTATCTTTTCCTCTCACATTTTACTTTAACCACCCAGAAGCTGACACCTGGCACTTTCAGTCTTCTACCTGAAAATCTCCTTAAATATATCATTGAGTCCATTAAGTATAGTTCCTATTTTTCTTGTTACTGAAGGTGACAATGTTGACCAAAATTCCTTCTTCAAGTGTCCCTTTTCTTCAGCTCATGACAAGATTTTCCTTATTATCCTTTAAGTCCTGTGAAAGGTCCTTTAGGGCCCCACTAACTCTCCTGGAGGTCCTTTATGATTCCAAAAATAATCTTCTCCTTTCTGTCTTCTGCCCTTTGCTCAGCTCTCTCTCTCTCTCTCTCTCCTGTCCCTCTCTCTTTCTCATTAGTCTTTTCTTTTACGGATTCTGGATTCTCAGTTGTAAGTTATAAAGGAATTCCCAAATTATTTTCTTGTGTAACTTTTGTGGCTTAGTTTTTCATATTTAAATATTTGATCAGTTTGAAGACTGTTCTGATATAAAGTATGAGGTATGGATTCAACTTTACCTTTTTCCACATGGCTCCACAGAAATATCATTGATTATTGAATAAACCATCTTTCCACCACTGGGTTGAGATATGGTTTATCATATGCAAAATTCCTATTTGTTCAACAAATATTTATTCAGTGCTTCCTATGGGTCACCTATAGGGCTTGAGATATACTAGTGAACGAGAGACTAAAATTCTCTTCCTTTATGAAACTTCAGCAGGGGAAAGTAGACAATAAATGATGACTGGGTAAATTATAGAGTATGCTATTAAACAACACTTGTTCTTTGGAAGAAAAGCTATGACAAACCTAGACACTGTATTAAAAAGCAAAGACATCACTTCACTGACTAAGCTGCACAGAGTCAAAGCTATGGTTTTTCCAATAGTCATGTACAGATGTGAGAGTTGGACCATAAAGGATGTCAAATGCTGAAGAATTGATGTCTTCTAACTGTGGTGCTTGAGAAGACTTTCCTGAGAGTCCCTTGGACAGCAAGGGGATCAAATCAGTCAATCCTAAAAGAAATCAGTCCTGAATATTCACTGGAAGGACTGATGCTGTAGCTGGCTTAATTTATGGCATTAATTTGCCACATTAATTTGTGGCAGCAGAGGTCCTCAGGTATATTAATAATTCTATTACCTCCAAGTGGTCAGTGACATGGGCATCATTCATTGTTTGAAGACTGAATGGCAAGTGTTTAAATTCTAGTGAGCTGTTTAAGGGAAGGGTGATTTAAAGAATCCACCTGCCAATACAAAAAATGCAGGAGATGTGGGTTTGCTCTCTGGGTTGGGAAGATCCCCTGGAGTAGGCAATGGCAACCCACTCCAGTATTCTTGCCTGGAAAATTCCATGGACAGAGGAGTGTGGTGGGCTACAGTCCATGGGGTCACAAAGAGTCAGACACAACTGAGCACGCACACATGCACTATTAAAAGATAGTCTATGGCTTCTCGTGTTGCCTTTACAACATTCAGGACAGACATGAATCTACAAGCTGATAAAAATGCTGAAGGAGAGAAGAGCTATAAAGAGGTATGGAAGGTGAGTGGGAAACACCACATACAGATATGTCACATCTGTCACAAGAATCTCAAGGGCTCTGGACTTGGGGAGCTTAGTTCTTCTGAGAATTGAAAAATAAAAGTACCTACATTCTGCGAACCACCATGTCACTTCAGAGGAGAGGAAAACAACTTACCTGGGGCTTCTCTGGTGGCTCCGTGGTAAAGAACCAGCCTGCCAATGCTGGAGACATGGGTTTGATTCCTGATCTGGGAAGATCCCACATGCCTTGGAGCAACTAAGTCTGTGCACCGCAACTATTGAGCCTGTGCTCTAGAGCCTGGGAGCTGCAACTACGGAGCCCATGTTCCCTAGAGCCCATGCTCTGTGACAAGAGAAGCCATCGCAATGAGCAGCCTGCACACCGCAACTAGAGAGTAGGTCCCACTTGCCACAACTGGAGAAGAGCCACCACAGGAACAAAGACCTAACACACCCCAAAAAAAAAAACAAAAACAAAAAATAAAGTTATTAAAAAAACAAACAAAACTGAACTTACCTGAGACATGACTGTCTGTGATCCAACATTCATTTCCTTCTCTGTGTTTCCTTCTTGGGAAAGTACAGCATCCTGAGAGGGCATTCCTGAGAAAAGAAGAGAAGAATCTTGTCAAGGAATGATATTAAAGCTTCACCTAAATCTTGCACCTTTTATCTTGTATCAGGATGGCAGATGGTTTAGACAGAAGCCCTCTAAGACATAAGTCTAAAGGCTGGGTGACGTAACTCTGACACTCTTGTTCCTCTATTACACTGAGGAATTTAAAGTATGGCTGTCTCTCCTCTGTGGTACAACTCCACTTGTTGCGACATATGGGAAGCTCAGGGGTGCTCATTGGTTTTTAGCACTAGCTACTCACTTGGGGGGGATTTTAAAAAGATGCCAGTGCTCAGCCCCTCTTCCCTGAGATTTGGATTTAACAATCTCAGGTGAACCTGGGCAACAGCATTTTTAAATTCTGAAGTCTCCAAATGATTCCAAGTGGCAGATGAGAACCACTGAGATGATGTGATCCAGAGAATTTATGTTGAGGAGTTATTCTTACTCTTTAAGAGCATAAACTCACCCCTAAACTCAAAGTCCAGGCATCTCCTCTACTCTCTTTAAGATGATCCTTCTATTCCACTCCTAGGCATATTCCATGAGGAAACAAATATTGAAAAAGACATGTACATGTACAATGAACATGTACCCCAATGTTCACTGCAGCACTGTTTACAATAGCTAGAACATGTCCATTGACAGATGAATGGATAAAGAAGTATATGTGGTGCATATACAAATGGCATATTACTCAGCCATAAAAAGAAATGCATTTGAGTCAGTTCTAATGAGGTGGATGAACCTAGAGCCTATTATACAGAGGGAAGTAAGTCAGAAACAGAAAGATAAATATCATATACTAACACATATATATGGAATCTAGAAAGATGGTACTGATGAATTTATTTGCAAGGCAGCAGTGGAGAAACAGACATAGAGAATAGACTTATGGACATGGGGAGAGGGAAGGAGAGGGTGAGATGTATGGAGAGAGTACCATGGAAACTTACATTACCATATGTAAAATAGATAGGCAGTGGGAACTTGCTGTAAGTCTCAGGGAACTCAAACATTGGCTCTGTATCACCTAGAGGGGTGGGATGGGGAGGGAGATGGGAGGGAGGTCCAAGAGGGAAGGGACATATGTACATCTATGGCTGATTCATGTTGATGTCTGACAGAAAACAACAAAATTCTGTAAAGCAATTATTCTTCAATTAAAAAATAAATTAATTTTAAAAAATGATTAAAAAAAAAAAAAAAGATGATCCTTCTACGCCTTCCCTACTGGCTTATTTGTAAAGAATGCCCCTGTTAATGCAAGAGACACAGGTTCAATCCTCGATCCAGGAAGATCCCACATGCTGTGGGGCAGCTAAGCCTATGCACCACAATTACTGAGCCTGTGCTCTAGAGCCCATGAACTGCAACTACTGAGCCCACATGCTGCAACTACTGAAGCCTGTGCACTGTAGAGCCTCTGCTCTGCAACAACAGAAGCCACCACAATGAGAAGCCCACACACCACAACTAGAGAGTAGCCCCTGCTCGCTGCAACTAGAGAAAGCCTGCGCACAGCAAAGGAAGACCCAGCACAGCCAAAAATAAATAAATAAATAAAAATAAACATTAAAAGTTATTAAAAAGATGACCCTTCCAATACAGAAAGGAGATTTCACGCTTTTCATTTCTCAGAATGTTCACCTTCCTTTTTGAGTACCTGGATTCAGTCCTCCACGAGGATGACTACACCTCTTGGCAGTCCTTCAGTTGTAATGTCACCAAAGCCTTATTCTCTTCGGGCACGACAGTCAGGAGACATACCAGTTCTAACAGCTTCAGTAGCCCTGTCAGTCCCCGAAGGCTGATTTTCCAGTGCCTTAAAGGCAGCAGCCAGTCGCAGGTATTAAAGGTGCCTGATCTCATGAGAGGGTCAGGAGCCAGTGGATATCCATGACAGTGATTTATGCTTCCCAGGGCAGCCACTCTCAGGATCTTGCCTTGTTCATGTAGAGTTGAGATGTGGAGGTTCCTGAAGTTGGCTATTACACTGCTCTTGTTTTTTTTCACTAAAGGCATCAATCCTACATGTACATACGTCACTGTGATATTTGAATCTGCCTCCCGGCAGAGATCTTGAAAGATACAATTTCAGGCTGAGCACCTGTAATGAGATGCATCAGAGTCAGCAGAAGGACTCCAGCAGTGTTGGTCCCCTAGAGACCTATGGAGTCTAAAAAGAGACACACACACTGTTCATTAATAAAGACAGAGCACCACAGGAGGTGGAATTCATTAAAACAATCAAAAAAGCAGTTTTAGAATTTCTCAACGAGCAGAGAGATACAGAGGCAGCAACTACAACAAATTTAGCCTTAGTCCTCTCCCACCCTCTTCTTGGAACAGAAAACATGTGGTCCTTTCCCACAGAAAGACTTTCAAATAGAGTGGCTTTCTCCCCAGAAAGAAAAAAACAGGCATTTCACCAGTACCAATAACAGAATGAAATGTATTGATTTGTTAATAATCATGAGAATACATTTGTTCTCTGTTCACAAAAGTTGACCTGAAAAACTCCTCTCAAAAACTACTGATAGAAACAAAGAATAAAACCATTTCTGAGAAGTAATAGGAAGAAAGAAAGGAAACCATGGTTCCAATGGAATGGCCCTGTTAGACAAAGAAGCCATTCAAGCCAAGACATGCCAAGAATCTAACATTTTACAACCAGTTTTCACTAATAGGAAGATCTTTCAAAAATAATTTAAAAGCACTTTAAGATCAGGTCCTTATTTTATCAAGCAAAAACTCTAAAAAGGTCCCATGGTCTGAAGAGCCAGGTTGAATTTACAAGAATGTCTTGGGGTTTCAAACCCAATCACCTGAAAACCATATATTCACAACAAAAACTGCACTAACCATGTTAGGAAGACAGGTTTCTCCTCCTATGAACCCAAGGGAATGAGGAATATTTCAAGTATATTATACATTATATACAAACATAGCTAGTTTGAGAGTACTTTTTATGGCATCTGATGGGAATGCTGCTGCTGATGCTGCTCAGTCGCTTCAGTCTGACTCTGTGCGACCCCATAGACGGCAGCCCACCAGGCTCCCCCGTCCCTGGGATTCTCCAGGCAAGAATACTGGAGTGGGTTGCCATTTCCTTCTCCAATCCATGAAAGTGAAAAGTGAAAGTGAAGTCACTCAGTCGTGTCCGACTCTTAGTGACCTCATGGACTGCAGCCTACCAGGCTCCTCCGTCCATGGGATTTTCCAGGCAAGAGTACTGGAGTGGAGTACTGGATTTTCCAAGAGTACTGCATTTTCCAGGCAAGAGTACATTGCCTTCTCTTCTGATGGGAATAGGGTTCCATAAAACACACTTTTGGAAATGCTGATCTTAGAGATCTTTCCTTTTATTAACTTCATAACAAACTACCTTACTCTACTTTTATAATAGCACAATATTACACTGTACAGATCTACCACAATATGTTTAACCACACTCATAGTTAGCATTTAAGTGGTATCCCTTTCTCAAACCACAAACAATATTGTAATGAACATCTTTGTACACACATCCCTGTGCACCGGTGCAAGTATTTCAGCAGGACAGATCTTAGAATAGAATTTCTGAGCCACAGAGTGAACTCACTTCACATTTTACTAGGTGTAGTCATACTGCCACTCAAAACACTTCCTAAATTGTACAACCAGGGCCCTGCCCCTCTGCATTTGCCTTGACACTTTGTTAGCACCAATATTGATATATTTTCCCACTCTAAACGGTGAAAAGTATCTTTGTCTTCATTTGCATTCTATAATTACTTATGAGGTTAAGCACTTTTTTTGTTTATTGGTTTCCTGTAATTTGCTGTAATTCGTCTATAAATTGCCTGTGCATATCCTTTGTCCACTTTTTTTTTAAGTTAAGATTTTCACCTTTATTATTTATTTGGCTGTGCTGGGTCTTAGTTGTGGCATGTGGGATCTAATTCCCTGATCAGGGGTTGAACTAGGGCCCCCTGCATTGGGAGAGCAGACTCAGCCACTGGATCACCAGAGAAGTCCCACACTTTTTTTTTTTCAACAAGTCTCTTTACATATTACGGTACTTTCTCTAACACATGTTGCAAGTATTTTATGTCTCTAATTTTAAGCCCTTTGCTCTTTTCAAATATAGCAAATATTTTTCAAAATACTTGGCACATGGGCTTTTCTGATATAATTTTGATATAATTTAATTAACACATTTTCCCCAAAGGGTTTTGGGTCCTGTCCTGGCACTTTGGTATGCCTACAACATAAAGTGCAAGGACGGAAGGCAAAGCAGTATGCAATATTAAGGTCATAAAGGGCTTTGTTGTTGTTCAGTCGCTCAGTCATGGCCAACTCTGCAACCCCATGGACTGTAGCATGCCAGGTTTCCCTGTTCTTCACCAATTCTCAGAGTTTGCTCAAACTCAAGTCCATCAAATTGGGGATGCCATCTAACCATTCTGTCCTCTATAGTCTTCTTCTCCTCCTGCCTTCAATCTTTCCCAGTATCAGGGTATTTTCCAATGAGTTGGCTCTTTGCATCAGTTCAGTTCAGTTCAGTCACTCAGTCGTGTCCGACTCTTCGAGACCCCATGAATCGCAGCACACCAGGCCTCCCTGTCCATCACCAACTCCCGGAGTTCACTCAGACTCCTGTCCATCGAGTCAGTGATGCCATCCAGCCATCTCATCCTCTGTCGTCCCCTTCTCCTCCTGCCCCCAATCCCTCCCAGCATCAGTCTTTTCCAATGAGTCAACTCTTCGCATGAGGTGGCCAAAGTACTGGAGCTTCAGCTTCAGCATCAGTCCTTCCAATGAATATTCAGGGTTGATTTCCTTTAGCACTGACTAATTTGATCTCCTTGCAATCCAAGGGACTCTCAAGAGTCTTCAACATCACAGTTCAAAAGCATCAAATCTTCAGTGCTCAGCTTTCTTTATAGTCCACCTCTCACGTTCATACATGACTACTGGAAAACTACAGCTTTGACTACACCGACCTTTGTTGGCAAAGTAATGTCTCTGCTCTTTAATATGCTGTATAGGTTTGTCATAGTTTTTCTTCCAAGGAGCAAGCAAAATCACTGCAGATGGTGACTGCGGCCATGAATTTAAAATATGCTTGCCCCTTGGAAGAAAAGGGCTTTGAGGTCACTGCTAAGAAACTAAAACATTATCCTGATGGCATCAGGGAAGTATACAAAAGTTTTCAGCAACAGAGTGACTTTCAATATTCTCCATTTAATAAGAGCACCTACTAAGTGCCATGATCAATTCTGTCTCTTGGAAAATGGTAATTTTTGTACCTTTAATATTTCCCACAATTCAAAGTAAGTAAAAGAAACAAAGTTCATTAAATCAAAAGACACAATTACGGGGATCTGCTCTGCCACATATTAAAACATTTTATATTAAAAGAAAATGGTATCAGTGCAGAAACTGTGAGAGCAGTGTAACAGGCTAGAAACAGATGTGAGTATACAAACGTCTGTAGAATAGATAAGTGTCATTTCAATTCAGTGGGAAAGAGATGATGGCAAGATGACGGGGGAAAAGGCATTTTTCTATCTTACAGGTTATCACAAATTTAATATCCAATAGGTTAAAATGTAAAAAAAAAATTTTTTTTTAATCCTTTAAAAGTATTAGACGAAAATAAAGGTGAATCTTTTAATACTCTTGAAATGGGAAAAACTTTCCAAAAATGATACCCACCCACGCCTATACAAAAATAAATTGCAGAAAATATTAGAGGAAAATAGGTTTGTAATCTTGGGAATGGGAAGGCCTTCCCATGAAAGGGGAACAGGGGGTCCGAGAAGCCGGAGGGCGCCGTCTGGGGGGCTCGGAGTCGAGGGCTCCCCGCCCCGTGACCCCCGCCCGCCCTGCCCCCTCGCCAGCCACCCGCCCGCTGGCGCCGCACTCACCCGCCTGCACAGACAAAGGGCGCCCCGGGCGGCTCCGCCCCCTGACGCCGCAGCCGCCGCCGCCCGTCCCGACCGAGGCGGGAGAAGGTGATGAGGGCCCTGATGCCTGAGCCAATGACGCCCAGTGACGGGGCCCCTGGGGCTGGACCAGCCGCCGGGGCCAGCCAGGCTCTGACGAAAGCCTCCCCGCAATGGCGGCCGCGCCGCGCTGGCTCCGGCTCGGCGATACGCATGCGCCGGCGGTGCCGGGACCCGACCTCTTCCCACAGACCCGGCTGGGAACTCCCACCCGCTCCCCCCGGTAGGCTTCTCACCAGGGCCGCGCTGACTACCCGGTCCCCGGCCCCCGCTCCCGGCCTCGCAGAACTGCGCCTTCAGAGAGGACCCAGGACCCTCCCAGAGAGCCCTTGACGATCAGACGCTCCAGCGAGGGGCGCCGCGCGGTCCCCTAGGTGACCACACAAGTCGTCGCTCTCCTCAGTCCTGAAATACCGCCCCTTCCCCAATTTTATATTGACGAAACTAAAGATAGTAATAACGATTGAATATATAATACAAGTATACTGATGAGAAGAATGGAATTCTTTTAACGGAGATAAAATTGGAATTCGCCAAAATCGATTGTAAATGCTTATCTGTTAATGCAGGCATTCAACGGGGAAGGGAGAGACTTTTCAACAGTGCTGGGAAAACTGGATGGGCACATGCAAAAGAATAAAATTGGACCTTAGACTTAACAGCACGTACATAAATTAATTCAAAACGGATCAAAAAACCTAAATGTGAGAGGTAAAATTATAAAACTCTTAGAAGAAAACATAGGAGTGAAGCTTCATGATGTTCTTTTGGCAGTTATTAATATTTCCTTTAGATGGCATCGAAAGCACAGGCAACAAAAGAGAAAAAAATGGATAAATTGGACTTCAGTATTTAACACTTCCGTCCATCAAAGAACAGTAATAATAGAGTGAAAAAACAATCCACAAAATATTTGCAAATCATTTATCTGATAAGGGATTAAGGTCCAGAAGGAATAAAAAATTCCTGTAAGTCAACAACAGACTGCCATTCAGATTTTAAAATGAGCAAAGGGGTACTTCCCTGGTGGTCCAGTGGTTAAGATTCCATGCTCCCGTTGCAGGCAGCCTGGGTTCCACCGGTGGTCTGGGGAACTAGATCCCACATGCGACAGCTAAAGATTCACCATGCCCCAACTGAGATCTGACACAGCCAAATTAATAAATAAAAATGAACATTTAAAAAAAAATAGGCAAAGGAATTCAACTGGCATTTCTTCAAGCGAGGTATACAAATAACCAATCTGCACACTAAAAGATGTGTCACTCATCATTAGGGAAATGCAAGTTAAACTGCAATGAGGTACCAAGTCACGGACACTAGCATGACTACTATTCAAAAAACAGTACAGGTGTTGGCAATGATGTGGAGTAATCGGAACTCCTATGTGTTACTGATGGAAATATAAAATGATACAGTTGCTGTGGAAAACAGTTTGGCGATTTTTTTAAACATCCAAAATCACTGTAGATGGTGATTGCAGCCATGACATTAAAAGACACTTGCTCCTTGGAAGGAAAGTTATGACCAACCTAGACAGCATATTAAAAAGCAGAGACGTTACTTTGTCAACAAAGGTCCATCTAGTCAAGGCTATGGTTTTTCCAGTGGTCGTGTATGGATGTGAGAGTTGGACTATAAAGAAAGCTGAATGCTGAAGAATTGATGCTTTTGAACTATGGTGTTGGAGAAGACTCTTGAGAGTCCCTTGGACTGCAAGGAGATCCAACAGTCCATCCTAAAGGAAATCAGTCCTGAATATTCATTGGAAGGACTGATGCTGAAGCTGAAACTCCAATACTTTGGCCACCTCATGCGAAGAGCTGACTTATTTGAAAAGACCCTGATGCTGGGAAAGAGTGAGGGCAGGAGGAGAAGGGGACAACAGAGAATAAGATAGTTGGATGGCATCACCGACTCAATGGACATGGGTTTGGGTGAACTCTGGGAGTTGGTGATGGACAGGGAGGCCTGGCGTGCTGCAGTTCACGGGGTCACAAAAAGTCGGACACGACTGAGCGACTGAACTGAACTGAAATGTAGCCTTAAAATATGATCCAGCAATTCCATTTTGGGATACATAACCAAAAGAATTGACAGCAGGATCTCAAAAGAGATATTTGCATCTCCATGTTTGTTGCAGTATTTTCACAATAGCCAAGAAGTGAAAGAAATCCAGTATTCATTCACAGATGAATGAAGAAGCAAAACGTGGTGTTTATATGTGTACTGTGGAATATCATTCAACCTTAAAAAGGGAGAAAATTCTGAAACATACTACAACATGGATTAACCTTGAAGACATTATTCAAAGTGAGATAATTCAGTCACAAAAGGACAAATACTGTTTGATTCCACTTATAAGCGATACCTAGAGGACGGAAGAGCCTGGTGGGCTGCAGTCCATGGGGTCCCTAAGAGTCGGATATGACTGAGCGACTTCACTTTCACTTTTCACTTTCATGCATTGGAGAAGGAAATGGCAACCCACTCCAGTGTTCTTGCCTGGAGAATCCCAGGGACGGGGGAGCCTCGTGGGCTGCTGTCTATGGGGTCGCACAGAGTCGGACACGACTGAAGTGACTTAGCAGCAGCAGCAGCAGAGTAGTTAAACACAGACACTGACAGAAATTACAGTTGTAGCCAGGGGCAGGAAGTGGGATGAAGATGGCTGGTTACTGTTTAATGAGTACAGACTATCAATTTGAGAATATGAAAAGAGTTCTGGAGATGGAGGAAGCTGATGGTTGCACAGAAATGTGAATTACTGAATGCCTCTGCACTTAAAATGGTAAATTTTATATTATGTATTTTTAATACCATAAGATGAGAAAAAAGACAGCTGGATCCTTATATCTGTTTCTACATTGAATCTTCTGAAATATGTTGTTTTGGTTGATGTTTCTGAAGAAAATCTGGCTTCATATAGATACTTAGTTGGAAAAAAGAATCCTTTAATAAGTCTTCTCACATAATTGTGACTATTTTTCTTTGATACTCTACCAAAGGCCATTCCCTTCTCCAGGGGATCATTTCAACCCAGGGATCAAACCCAGGTCTGATTAATCGCAGGCAGATTCTTTACGGTCTGAGCCACCAAAATCTATTTGTCTGTCTTATTCCCCCAATGGATCTTGAACTCATGTATGACTTTGTAATGTCACACATTGGCCATTTGGAAAATAACTATTTACTGAGTTACCTAACTCAGTAGATCCTAGCTGGGTATGATTTTATCCTCCAGGAAATATTTGGCAATGTTTAGAGATTCGATTGTCAAACTTTGGGGCTGCTACTGACATCTACTGGATAGAAGCTAGAGATACCGTGAAACATTTTACAGTGCACAGCAAAGGATTATAGAGCTCCAAAAGTCTACAGTGCTGAGATTGGAAAACCTTAGTTTATTTAGGGCTGACATATTTCACTATAAAATATAAAAATGTATATTTGTTAATGTCATCACTAATCTTTTTGAGAAAATTTGTTAAGTATTTGGAAGCTGTCAAGATGGTAGATACAAGTTCTCCGAAAACTTAAAGCTCAAATTTTACCATTTACAACATGTATTTTCAGTTCATTTCCTTCGTGTTACAAAGAACACTTCATTCACTTTCAAGAACCTGTCTTAGAAATAACCAAGCCTAAAAAACTAGTGTTTGTCAGTTGTTTTTACAGTTGAAATTGACATTCCATAAAATAAGGAGTTACTATTTCTCATAGCCACATAACTTGTTTTACTCAAGAGTGCTATCACACATGGTATAAATATTTTATGGATACTCACTCCCTTGATTGAGCTTCCCTGGTGGCTCAGTCATTAAAGAATCTCCCTGCAATGCATGAGACCAGAGCTCGGTCCCTGGGTCAGGAAGATCCCCTGGAGAAGGAAATGGCAACCCACTCGAGTATTATTGCCTGGAAAATCCCATGGACAAAGGAGCCAGGTGGATTACAGTCCAAGGGGTAGCAAGAATTGGACATAACTGAGTGACTAAACCATCACCACTACTACCTTGATTAAAGTAAAGTAAAAAAATCTAAAGCAGATTTATCTACCACTGCTTTAGAACCGTCAATGCAAATGCTAACCCAGTGGAAAAAGCAAATTAACCTTAGTATTATTAGAAAAAAGTTGACCTTATGGGCTCCCTGAAAAAGAGTCAGGGATCCTCAGGGGCCCAGGGACTATACCTTGTAAACTTCTGCTCTAGATTTATGTGAGAGAAGTAAACCCCTGCTTGTTTAAGGTACCGTTAATTAGGTTTTAAAAAACAAGTTAATGTGTACTTCTAGTTTTCAAATTTTCTACTTCAGACTTGCCAAAGAGTCGGCAGTAACACAGAGATACTCTTATTTTTAAAAAATCCTCTCTTTTTTTCCAGAGTTATTGAGATATAATTGAAAATTATAAAACTTTAAATATAGATAAAATTGAAAATATAGATAGAAATTGTATATATTTAAGGTGTATAATGTGGTGTTTTGATATATACACACACAATGTGAAATGATAACCACAATGAAGCTAAAATACCCATCACCTCACGTAGTTACCATTTTGTGTGTGTGTGTGTGTGTGTCTTGGGGGGAGAAGAACACTTAAGATCTATTCTTTGAGCAAATTTCAAGTATACAATACAGTATTATTAATTACACTCACCATGCTTTACATTAGATCTCTAGAATTTTTTCCTTCCTTTTTTTGCCATTTCCTTCTCCCGGGGATCTTCCTGACCCAGGGATTGAACCCGGGTCTCATGCATTCCAGATGGTATCCCACATTGCAGGTGGATTCTTTACTGACTGAAACATGAGAATCTTAAATTTATACTGCTGCTGCTGCTGCTAAGTTGCTTCAGTCGTGTCCGACTCTGTGCGACCCCATAGACAGCAGCCCACCAGGCTTCCCCGTCCCTGGGATTCTCCAGGCAAGAACACTGGAGTGGGTTGCCATTTCCTTCTCCAATGCATGAAAGTGAAAAGTGAAAGTGAAGTCGCTCGGTCATGTCCGACTCTTAGCGACCCCATGGACTGCAGCCTACCAGGCTCCTCCATCCATAGGATTTTCCAGGCAAGAGTACTGGAGTAGGGTGCCATTATATATACTAGACTAGAGTAAACCATGGGCTTCCCCAGTGGCTCAGTGGTAAAGAATCAGCCTGCAATGCAGAAGCTACAGGAGATGCAGGTTTGATCCCTGGGTCAGGAAGATCCCCTGGAGAAGGGCATGGCAACCCATGCCAATATTCTTGCCTGGAGAATCCCATGGACAGAGGAGCCTGGCGGGCTACAGTCCATAGGTTTGCAGAGTTTTACACGACTGAGAATACATGCACAGAGTAAATCAAATCACAGAACACAATACTATCTGTAATAGAAACCACTATTTACCATTAGGAGGAAAAAGGAGGTAAATTTATGTATTAAAGTGGAATAATCCTCAGGATATGTCAAGTGAAAAGACCATGGTACAGAATCATTCTTTAATTCTGTTTGCTTTTCTCTTTGCTATACCCATATATAATATTTCCTTTTAAAACATGCCTCATAGTCTCAGTATCTTCATGCTGTGCTCAAAAGTAGGGTAGCATGTCCTTCTCAGGCAATGGTGCTTAGAAATCAGCACAGTGTGCTCTCCTGTACCTCTCCTCCCTCATTCCAAATTGTTGCAAAGACAGAGAATATTAAGTCCACAAGTGGGGACAGTGGAAAGAACACCAGCTTCGGAATCAGTTCAGACCTGTGTCTGTGACAGAGCTGAAATCTTGAGCAAGTAAGTCCCTTAATTTTTCTGATTCTGAATTTTCTCTTTTGGCATATGGCGATGAAAATATGTATATCTCATATTTACTCTGGGGATTAAAATAAAAGCGCATAAGCACGCAGCACAATGCTAGGTGCATAATAAGTGCTTCATAAATGAGAGCTATCATTAATTTAGTTCCCTGTCTATGGGAGTCATTTAGATTTTTAGAAGCTCTGCTTTCCCAGTTTTCCTTCAATAAGTACACTCTTAACACCTCAGCCTCTGCTGATAAGATACTATGGAAAGTTAAGTAATTATGAGCATCTTTCTGATTCTTTTAGCACTTTTTAAGAGCAATGGGAGGGTGGGTGAGATAGGGATATAGGCTTCAGAGACACAACGTAGTATGTATAAGTTGCTCAGTCATGTCCGAGTCTTTGTGACCCCATGAACTATACAGTCCATGGAATTCTCTAGGCCAGAATATTGGAGTGGGTAGCCTTTCCCTTCTCCAGGGGATCTTCCCAACACAGTATGTATAAAATAAATGAGCAACAAGGATACATTGTA
This sequence comes from Bos grunniens, assembly GCF_055505025.1. Taxonomy (NCBI): domain Eukaryota; kingdom Metazoa; phylum Chordata; class Mammalia; order Artiodactyla; family Bovidae; genus Bos; species Bos grunniens. The sequence continues at coordinate 15,196,641 of NC_141189.1, forward strand.
CAGCACAGGGAAATATAGCCATTATTTTGCAATAAGTTTAAATGTAGTAGAGTCTATAAAAATATCGAATCACTATTGTACACTTGAAATTATATAATATTGTAAATTAACTATGGGCTTCCCTGATAGTTCAGATGGTAAAGAATCTGAACTAGGAGACCTAGGTTCAATCTCTGAGTTGGGAAGATCCCCTGGAGAAGAGAATGGCTACCCACTCCTGTATTCTTGCCTGGAGAATCCCATGGGCCAAGGAGGCTGGCGGGTTTACAGTCCATGGTAACTACACTGAAAAAAAAAAAAGGGGGAGAAAGAAAAGCAAAATTTCCTATTTCTGGTTCTCATGACCAGAGAGTCATTTAAAGAAGAGTGAACTGTGTCCTTTTGATTTCAAAATGGAGTTTACCTTTCTTTAGATGCTTTTTGTGTGTTTATGATTAAATATATTACTGTATGTTATGTTGAATGTTATATATAATATTCTTTATTATATAGAAGCCTAACTAGAAAAATACCCATAATTTAAAACAGGTCAATAGTATGGACTGAAAGCCAAAATCTGGGATGATGTCTATATTGGATTCTCTTATTGATGTAAATTATATTGTAGGAATGTAGTCTTTTCATCTTTTTAAGGTTTTTGCTCCTTTGTTTTCAGCTCCTTCAGTCTGACATGGCAGAAAAACCAATGTGTCCCTCCACACAAATACCCGATGATGAAGATACAGTTGAGTATATCTTTCAAAGAGAACTGTTCGTTGTGTACTTCAACAAGATTGTGTTTTTTCAAAATATTGATTCAGTAAACTGATATAGACCTAGCTGATAAAGGCTTATCTTTATTATTTTGGGGCATGAATTAGCTTTTATGCTGATTGGACTTAATCATTCCTCTGTCAATGGACATTCAGGTTGCTTCCATGTCCTGGCTGCTATAAATAGAGCAATGAACACTGGGGTGCATATATCCTTTCAGATCATATTTTTCTCTGGATATAGGCCCAGGAGTGGGATTGCCAGGTCATATGGTGTTCTATTTTTAGTTTTTAAGGAGTTTCCATATGGTTCTCCATAGTAGCCATACTGATGTACATTCCCACCAGCAGTGTTGGAAGGTTCCCTTCTTTCCACACCCTCTCCAGCATTTATCGTTTGTGGATTTTTTGATGATAGTCATTCTGGCTGGCATGAGGTGATATCTCATTGTATTTTTGATTTGCATTTCTCTAATAGCGCTGTTGAACATCTTTTCGTGTACCTCTTGGCCATCTGTATGTCTTCCTTGGAGAAATGTCTTTTTAGATCTGCCTGTTTTTGGATTGGGTTGTTTGTTTTGATTCTGTTAAACATCACAAACTCTTTGTAAATTTTGGAGACTAATCCATTGTCAGTCACATCATTTGCAAATATTTTCTCCCAATCTGCGAGTTGTCTTTTTGTTTTGTTGTTTCCTTTGCTTTGCAAAAGTCCTTGAGTTTAGGTAGGTCCCATTTATTCTTGCTTTTATTTCCATTATTCTGGGAGAGCAATCAAAAAAGATATTGCTGTGATTTATGTCAGAGAATGTTCTGCCTATGTTTTCCTCTAGGAGTTTTACAGTGTCCAGTCTCACATTTAAAGTCTTTAACCCATTTTGAGCTTACTTTTGTGTATGGTGTTACAGAATGATAAAAATTCATTTTTTTACATGTAGCTGTCCAGTTTTCCCAGCACATTTATTGAAGAGACTGTCTTTCCTACATTGTGTAGTCTTGCCTCTTTTGTCATAGATTGTGAAGCTGTGAAAGTCGCTGAACTGTGTCCGACTCTTTGCAACCCAGGAATTCTCCAGGCCAGAATACTGAAGTGGGTAGTCTTTCCCTTCTCCAGGGGATCTCCCCTACCCAAGGATTTAATCCAGGTCTCCCACGTTGCAGGAGGATTCCTTATCAGCTGAGCCACAAGGAAAGCCCAAGAATATTGGAGTGGGTAGCCTATCCCTTCTCCAGAGGATCTTCCCAACCCAGGAACCAAACCACAGTCTCCTGCATTGCAGGTGGATTCTTAACCAGCTGAGCTGTCAGGGAAGCCTTGTCACAGATTAATTGACCATTAATCTATGACCCGGTGCATGGGTTTATTTCTGGGTTCTGATTGGAGTTAAATATCAATGATGGTTTAAATAATTGTTGTATATCTCTTGCATCTGCAGACATTTTAATGTATTTATTTTATTTATTTATTTGGCTGCACTGGGTCTTAGCTGCAGCATGCAGGATCTTTAGTTGCAGCATGTGGGATCTAGTTCCCCAACCAGGGATTAAATCCAGACCCCCTGCATTGGGAGCATGTATTCTTAGCCACCAGACACTCAGGAAAGTCTTGCAGACATTTTTAGTAGTGCAAAAGACTATTCCAGTTTTTTTGAGGGGGAGGGATCTTTTTTTAAATTTATTTTTAATTGGAGGTTAATTGCTTTACAATGTGTTGGTTTCTGCTGTACGACAGCATGAATCAGCCATAAGTATACACATATCCCCTTCATCAAGACTATTCTAATTTAACTCCAACAAATAAAAAATGAAAACTCCAGAGCCTCCTAGTAGGTGCGAACAACAGTACTACTTTGATGCATATGCTTGTGAAACTTTCAGTTCAGTTCAGTCGCTCAGTCGTGTCCAACTCTTTGCGACCCCATGAATCGCAGCATGCCAGGCCTCGCTGTCCATCACCAACTCCCGGAGTTCACTCAAACTCACGTCCATCGAGTCAGTGATGCCATCCAGCCATCTCATCCTCTGTCATCCCCTTCTCCTCCTGCCCCCAATCCCTCCCAGCATCAGGGTCTTTTCAAATGAGTCAACTCTTCACATGAGGTGGCCAAAGTATTGGAGTTTCAGCTTTAGTATCAGTCCTTCCAATGAACATCCAGGACTGATCTCCTTTAGAATGGACTGGTTGGGTCTCCTTGCAGTCCAAGGGACTCTCAAGTCTTCTCCAACACCACAGTTCAAAAGCATCAATTCTTTGGTGCTCAGCTTTCTTCACAGTCCAACTCTCACATCCATACATGACCACTGGAAAAACCATAGCTTGACTAGACAGACCTTTGTTGGCAAAGTAATGTCTCTGCTTTTGAATATGCTATCTAGGTTGGACATAACTTTCCTTCCAAGGAGTAAGTGTCTTTTAATTTCATGGCTGCAGTCACCATCTGCAGTGATTTTGGAGCCCCCAAAAATAAAGTCTGACACTGTTTGCACTGTTTCCCCATCTATTTCCCATGAAGTGATGGGACTGGATGCCATGATCTTAGTTTCCTGAATGTTGAGCTTTAAGCCAACTTTTTCACTCTCCACTTTCACTTTCATCAAGAGGCTTTTGAGTTCCTCTTCACTTTCTGCCATAAGGGTGGTGTCATCTGCATATCTGAGGTTATTGATATTTCTCCCAGCAATCTTGATTCCAGCTTGTGCTTCTTCCAGCCCAGCATTTCTCATGATGTACTCTGCATAGAAGTTAAATAAGCAGGGTGACAAAATACAGCCTTGACGTACTCCTTTTCCTATTTGGAACCAGTTAGGTACTGATAATAAATAATTTTTAAATGAAGTTATTTTAGAAAATGGCAGGGTGGCTGCTTTTTAATTACTGAGTGGGAAATTGAACCAAGTTCAATTTTAAGATGAGCCTCTCTACTAGGGAAAACACAGTACCTCACATAAAATTTTGCACTAAAAGAGAGTAGCATGTCTGAATGAGTGAAAACTGGCTTTTAGAACTGTCTTTGGCAGGAGGAGAAGGGGATGAGAGAGGATGAGATGGTTGGATGGCATCACCGACTCAATGGACATGGGTTTGGGTGGATTCTGGGAATTGGTGATGGACAGGGAGGCCTGGCATGCTGGGGTTCATGGGGTCGCAAAGAGTCAGACACAACTGAGTGACTGAACTGAACTTGGTCAAAACATCTAATAGATCCATGAGTACTGAGCTATGTTAAGTAGCGGTTGCTTATGTCTTAATTATGGTTCTCTTGATGTTTTCCTCCAAACATGCATGTTTTTCCTAGATCTTAGTTTAAATCAAACTATCATATTTTTTTACACTGTCGTCATCTTGGATTGAGATATGGTGCACAGTGCTTCTCCATATGGTGTACCAGACTGGGGTGTTGGGTGCAGTGGTCTGAACCAGGAACTCTAATCCTCTGCATCTGGCCCCCTTAGGCAAGCAAAACTAGACTAAGCACAAAAGAAGAGGTTATATCTTGTTTGATTACCTAGATTCCATCTCACTTTTCCTGGGGACCCTAGTGGGCTCTGCTGGTGTCAAAACTACTGTCAGAGTCCTACCTCAGTGACTAAACCACTGGCTTATGCCCATTCCATTTTATCTTTGGCCTCTCTGATGCATTAAATCATGGTGAGTGCTCCTTTGTTTACATGTCATTAAAACGATAACATTTTAGAATAGGCAGATCCCCAAAGTCCATTAGTCAAACTTTAATCTGATTTATAAATGTCTGCTACAAACACTTCAACAAGTAACCTTTCAACCTTTTTTTGAATCCCTTACAATTGGCAACTTAGTTTATTCTCCCTTTTGAAATTAAAAATACCATTCTCACATTATTAAAAGAAAAATTCAAACAGTAGGAAAGAGAAAATTCTCTTCTCAATCTAGTTTTTTACAGGCAATAACTAGTCTAATCTTCGGACAACTTTTTATGTCAGCACGTACAGATCAATCTTATTCTTTTTAATAGCTCTATTCTTGTACTGTTGTAAATACTTTTATTCAATAACCAGTCCCCTGTTGGTAGCTATAAGCTAATTTCTGGTTTTATTTTTGTTTTCTGTTATTCTATACAATATTGCTTTGAATATGCTTCTACATACCTTTTTATGTACATGATGAAATATTTTCCTAGAAATGAAATTGTTGGGTCAGATAGTATATGCCACTTAAATTGATAGTAATTATCAAAACGCTCTATAAAGTTGATGCTTTTGAACTGTGGTGTTGGAGAAGACTCTTGAGAGTCCCTTGGACTGCAAGGAGACCCAACCAGTCCATTCTGAAGGAGATCAGCCCTGGGATTTCTTTGGAAGGGATGATGCTAAAGCTGAAACTCCAGTACTTTGGCCACCTCATGTGAAGAGTTGGCTCATTGGAAAAGACTGATGCTGGGAGGAATTGGAGGCAGGAGGAGAAGGGGACGACAGAGGATGAGATGGCTGGATGGCATCACTGACTCGATGGACGTGAGTCTGAGTGAACTCCTAGAGTTGGTGATGGACAGGAAGGCCTGGCGTGCTGCGATTTATGGGGTTGCAAAGAGTTGGACACGACTGAGCGACTGAACTGAACTGAACTGAATGCCACAAAATAATGTAATCCTTTTTCCATAGGACAGTCTTCATGTGTTTTCAGATCTGTCCCTCTAAAATGCTTCTTTTGCTCACCTTCAAATATTCAGTTTATTACATAGTTTTTTAGAAATTGAGGTATCATTGACATATAATATTGGATTAGTTTTGAGTGTGCAACATAATGATTTGATGCTGTATATGTTATATATGTTAGTCGCTCAGTCGTGTCTGTCTCTTTGTCACCTCATGGACTGTAGCCCACTAGGCTCCGGGATTCTCCAGGCAAGAATACTAGAGTGGATTGCCATTCCCTTCTCCAGAGGATCTTTCTGACCCAGGGATCGAACCCAGATCTCCTTCATTGCAGGCAGATTCTTAACCCTTTGAACTACAGGGAAATCCTTATTGCAAGACAACCACCATAATAGGTTAGTTAGCATCCATTACCACATGCTGTTCCATCTATTCTCTTCTCACGTAATGTTTTAAATTCCGTTATTTGCCTAGTCAGTCTCCTTTGGATTCCTATCTTCATCTCTCCCTCTCTCCTCTCTTTTCCCTTTTCTTCCTCTCATTCTCCGTTCCTCTTTTCCTTCTCTCTTCTCTCCCGTGTCCTTCCAGGCTATTTACAATGAGCACCAACAATGTACCAGAAACTGCAAAATATGAGATGATGTACAGTGTTCTAGTGTCCTTCTTGGAGTAGAAGATGAATTTCCAAGGAAAGTTCCCACAGAGATAAGTTCACGGCCCATCCTTTATCTGGATACACTGACCACCCTAGGGTTTTTTTCTCTACAGTTATATTACAATGTTAAATTTTTACATTTATAATCATCTGAGTTTCTTGCTTCTTTTTCCTCCTTATGCTTTTATCAAGCTTCACTTGCCATTAAACCATGAATTGTAAATGCAACATGATGTGTTTAATTCTTTCAGATTTTTCCATAGTTTTCTCATCTGTCACAATATTTTTTGAGAAGGCAATGGCACCCCACTCCAGTACTCTTGCCTGGAAAATCCCATGGACGGAGGAGCCTGGTAGGCTGCAGTCCATGGGGTCGCTGAGGGTCCGACACGACTGAGCAACTTCACTTTCACTTTTCGCTTTCATGGATTGGAGAAGGAAATGGCAACCCACTCCAGTGTTCTTGCCTGGAGAATCCCAGGGACGGGGGAGCCTGATGGGCTGCCATCTATGGGGTCGCACAGAGTCGGACACGATTGAAGCGACTTAGCAGCAGCAGCAGCAGCACAATATTTTTATAGTTAACACTATATTGATTCTTTTTTCTGTCTTCCTCTCCGGTCATTCTTCATCTTCTTTTTAGGCTTCTCTTTTTACCTTCTGAGAGTGGGCATTTTCCCATGTCTCATTCTTGTTCTTTTTTATCTTTCTTCAAGCCTCCACTGTGCTCAAATATATATAATCGCCTTCAGGATATTTCTATACTTTCTTTAGAATTAAAATTTCAAAATTCAAACTTATCTTGTTCTCACACAAAAATGTACTAACTTCGTTTTCTGATTTTCCTATTACTGGTCATAGTATCTATACCTGATTAGTGGTCAAGTTCTTTTGATTTTTTTTTCCCCCAGAAAGCCTCCTCATTCTCTATATTTTTCATTCACACTAGTAATTTTATTACCATTCATTTTAGAAAATTGTATTTACTTCTGGATGCATTGCTGTCTTCACTGCTACACGTGGGCTGTCTCTAGCTGCGGGGAGCTGGGGCTGCGCTCTAATTGTGGTGCATGGGCTTCTCATTGTGGTGGTTTCTCTTGTTGTGGAGCACGGCTCTAGGCACAAGGGCTTCGGTAGTTGCAGCACACAGGCTCAGTAGTTTAAAAGCATAAAGAGGAAGAAATAGTTTAAAAGCGTAAAGAGAAAGAAGCAAGTGGCATACGGGCTTAGTTGCCCCGAGGCATGTGGGGTATTCCTTGACCAGGGATCGATCCTGTGTCCCCTGCATTGGTAGGTGGATTCTTAATCTCTAGACCACAAGGGAAGCCCTACCACTCACTTTTATAAGGGAAGGTCTTCCCAACTCATGGCTCTAGTTTCCTCTCCAGTTTACTTTGCATGCTAGTGCCTCATTCATCTTTTTGAAATGTTTCTTCCTTTTATTATTCTTTGACTCAAATCTCCAGCCACTGCCCATTACTAATTCGATAAAATCCATATTCCTTAGCCTCATATCCAAAAACTCCCTATTGTTAGGGCCCTTTTTATCTTTTAAGTCTTCCCAATTTAAGTCTTTTTCTTCAGTTTTCCCAATTGAAGTCTTTTCCTTAAGGTAGGCAAGTTCTTTACAACACAAGGACAAATAGTACATTGTTCATTTGCCATATTTCTCTCTTGCTCATAACATCTACTTCCTCCATACAAATCTTATCCTATTTTCAAGAGCCAGTCCGTCATCTTTTAAAATCATTTTTACCTACTCCACATTAACAGTCATCTATCCTTCTTCCAAATTCCTATATTTTTTAATTGACTTTTCTAAAATTTTGGTACTTATTATGATATTAATAAATATTTTAATTTTTTCTGCATGGCTTTTATTCTCCTTGAAATTATCTGCTCTTCATAAATAAAACTCTCTGACTTATAGAACATTAAAGTGTGAAAGAATTTTAAGCTCAACTGGTCAAATGTTCTCATTTTATAGAAGAGAAAACAGGCATCAGTGACTGTCCCAAAGGCTCACAATGACTAATGACTTTTCTTATTCAGCTACCTTTCCCCATATGACTGGGGCAAAAGCTCATTCATTACAGGGTAAACATCAGGGCTTCTCAGCGCTTGTAGAGTCCTTTGTAATTTACAGACTTTGCATGCAGTATCCCATTTTCTAGATGTAGTCTGTATGTCCTTGCTATCATGAGAAATTAAAATAATGCATGGTTAGCATTTCAGCTTCACTTGAATGCATATGAAATAATCCTTTTCATGGTAGGTTAAACCTTATATTTTTATATACTTACCTTATGTATACTTTATATACCTTCTTAATTTGCTTTACTGTAGATGATGCAAAGGTGAAATCAAGAAAGAGATTTGCATGATCATAAATGCCAAATTAATAGAAACTGAAATATTGAAAATTTCTATATAAATTATATCAGAATTTTATAAAAATATATATTATAAAAAAAGAACTTTCAGCCTAACAGAAGACATTTGTTAAGTAATTGTGATGATTCAGAACTTTGCTTGTTCTGTGGGTAAAAACTCAGTGCTAATGAGGCCACGGTCTCTGGTCTTTTTCTGATAAGAAAATGGGCTATATTTTGTTCTATGGACACTTTGATCTGGTACCTCCCTGAGTTGCAGTTTTTAAAATGAGTGAAGCCTATCACAAGGGAGTCTAGGACAGAGAGGACAATAGAGCATCCAAATCTGTTATTGTTTCATATCACCTTCAGATTCTATGGGTCAGAATGTTCTCTTTGAATAGAGAACTCAGAATTTGCCACATATATTAAACCCCACAAATAGTAACAAATTAAAATTTTTTCTCATTTGATTGTATTTTCAGTTTAGTATTGCTCAATATGCTCTCTTTAAATATAAAAATCCCCATGGAATTTTTATTAATTAATCCTTGGTTGATGCCTGGATCCCTGATTGGGACCAAATAGGACCCTGGTAGGGTCCTATCCCTACCCTTCATTGTTCATTTGCTGCTGCTGCTGCTGCTGCTAAGTCGCTTCAGTTGTGTCCGACTCTGTGCGACCCCATAGACAGCAGCCCACCAGGCTTCCCTGTCCCTGGGATTCTCCAGGCAAGAACACTAGAGTGGGTTGCCATTTCCTTCTCCAATGCATGAAAGTGAAAAGTGAAAGCTAAGTAGCTCAGTCGTGTCCGACTCCTAGTGACCCCATGAACTGCAGCCCAACAGGCTCCTCCGTCCCTGGGATTTTCCAGGCAAGAGTATTAGAGCAGGGTGCCAATTGTTCGTTTAGCATGTACTAATTCAACTAAAGCTGAGCGCTGAAGTATTGTTGCTTTTGAACTGTGGTGTTGGAGAAGACTCTTGAGAGTCCCTTGGACTGAAAGGAGACCCAACCAGTCCATTGTAAATGAAATCAGTCCTAAATATTCATTGGAAGGACTGATGCTGAAGCTGAAACTCCAATATTTTGGCTACCTGATGTGAAGAACTAACTCATTGGAAAAGACCCTGGTGCTGGGAAAGATTGAAAGCAGGAGGAGAAGGGGATGACAGAGGATGAGATGGTTGGATGGCATCACTGATGCGATGAACATGAGTTTGAGTAGGCTCCGGGAGTTGGGTTTGGATAGGGAAGCCTGGTGTGCTGCAGTCCATGGGGTCACAAAGAGGCGGACATGATTGAGCGACTGAACTGAACTGAATTCAACTAACAACTTTCGTGTATCATCATCTTTTGTGTATCTAAAATTACCTATTGGGAATTCCCTGGTGGTCCAGTAGTTAAGACTCCACACTTCCAATGCAAGGGGTATGGGTTCAATCCCTGGTCAGGAAACGAGATCCCACATGCCAAGTGATGTGGCCAAAAATAAAATAAAATAAAATAACCTATCACTTAATCCATTGTACCCATCTTTTTCTGTAGATTCTTAAACATGTTCATAATAGTTACAGTGTTTATCTGCCAATTCCTCATTGTGTGGGTGTTTCTATTGATTGTGTTTGTCCTTGGCTGTGAGAGAGATTCTTTTCTGTTTCTTCATATCTAGTAATTTTGATTATACATTGTAGAAAGTCTAAATTCTATTATTATATTTCTCTAAAGAGTAGTGAATTTGTTTTAGCGTTAGATTACTGGCAAGTCATTTGGACCCTGTTGAGTCACGATATTCTTTGTAAAGGTGGATTTACCTTCATTGTACCCTTCGACTTGGGAGTAACTCTTTGACTTAGAACATAATCCTTGATCCTATAGCAAGTCCTTTTATAAATTTAAATTAAAAGTTCAAAGTATTTATCTAAAGTGTTGATCAAACTTGTCTAACTGGGAAGAAGCTTAAACTTCAGACTCTGTCCCCTTGGGTCTTCCCAATACCACTGCTAAGATATGAGCTCAGCGTTTTTAGAATGCCAATTCTTCTCTCAGTTTCCACTGGGCTCTTTACAGTCACGCCTGCACGTACGGAGTGAGACTCAGCCAAGTGTTCTAAAGTCTGCAAATTTGGGTCTCCCCATGCTGTGGCTTGCTCTTCCAAGATTTCTTTCTCTGTATCCTGGTATTTTGGCAGCCCCAAATTCTAACCTTAGCTTTCCCAGCTCAAGATTGTTGCTGTCTGCTTGAGCTCTACGTTTCAAGTTTCTTATTTACTGGGGAGTCACTTCACAGGAGTATGTGGATAAATCTAATTTCACCTATTATGCTAACTTGTTTCCACAATTTGATTTATTCTTGTTTCTGCCTCCTTTTCTTTCTGTTCCAATGCCTTCAAACAGTTGTTCTCGTTGTTAATGCAAGGAAAGGTAAAATGCTGTTAAGTTACTCTGCTAACACCAAAAGTTAGGCATGTACACACAATTTTATATCTTACTCTTTAAAGAGTTTCATGTATTTTTCAATTTATTAAAGCATTTTTATAAATACCTCTAATGACTGAAGAATGCCCCAGTGTGTATGTGAATAAATATATTATCATTTACTTGGATATTCTATTACAAGGAGTCATATATTTGGATGTTAGAGAGCTACAGCAAACACTTTTCTGCATAAAGCATTTGTGAAAATTTCTAGCTGTTTGGGAGAGATATCCAGGGCTGAGACTAGTTAGATTAATAAGCCTTCTTTGAATTATTTTCACTTTTAAAAATAATCAACTTTTGGTAAATTGGTAAATTTATGTAAAATAAATTATAATAAATAAATAAAATATAAATAATAAATATAGTAAATACATTATTAATGGATTTCTGGGTTTCTAGGTTTGTGTTATTAGCGGTGGATTCCTTTAACAACTTGATACAACATAAGTTCTCAGGCATATCACAAATATGAAGTCAAGGTTTTTAGTTATTTTTTAAAAATTCAAATAAAGTTTGATTTCCTTGCATATATTAACATATACTGGATCTCCTGAATATATTACCAAACTGGAATGGAATGAAACAATGTTGTTTTCTTTTTTCCACAAAAATAATTTATTATTATGGAGTAATATACTGGGCTTTCTTGTGGTATGTCTTTAATTTCCTACTTTTAAACTTAGAAATATAGTCTATTTGAGTGTAAACAGAGATAATGTTACTATTTATAAAAATGACAAAAATCTATATTTCTGTTTGTGGTCTCTCTTCTTACAAATTTACTTCATTTGCATCTTGTCTGAAGTATGATAATCAAATGATATTTGATCATTTGAATGATCATATGAAATGATATCATTTCTCAAATAATAATCATTCCATTTCTTTGACATATTAATATAGTCATTGTCAAGTGATATCTTCTATCTAATCAAAATATTGTTTTTTTCTTTAAGCAAAAAGAAGATAATATACGTTGCTTAAATATGCTTGGCCATTTTGGTTTTGATTGTTTGGCTCATCAGTTGGTGGACAAATCTGTTCAACAAGGATTCTTTTTTAATATTCTTTGTGTGGGTAAGTGCCAAACCCCTCCCGTGAATTATTTCTTAATTGTTCATTTCAACTTATTTTAAGCAGCATAACACTGGTGCTGTTTCTTTAGGACTATGTCTTTGTGTTTGTATTGGTTTGCATCTTCTTAGCCATGTTCAGTTCAGTTCAGTTCAGTCACTCAGTCATGTCCGACTCTTTGTGACCCCATGAATCCCAGCACGCCAGGCCCCCCTGTCCATCACCAACTCCCAGAGTTCACTCAGACTCACGTCCATCGAGTCAGTGATGCCATCCAGCCATCTCATCCTCTGTCGTCCCCTTCTCCTCCTGCCCCCAATCCCTCCCAGCATCACAGTCTTTTCCAATGAGTCAACTCTTTGCATGAGGTGGCCAAAGTACTGGAGTTTCAGCTTTAGCATCATTCTTTCCAAAGAAATCCCAGGGCTGATCTCCTTCAGAATGGACTGGTTGGATCTCCTTGCAGTCCAAGGGACTCTCAAGAGTCTTCTCTAACACCTTAGACATTTTTTCTCCAAGTGTTTCAGTGCTCTTCAAAATCTGATACACCTTTATGTATTTTATCTTTCCATATTATGTTAATGATGGATGGAGTCAGAAGTATCATATATATTTCAAGGACATTCTAGTCTTTGAAGTATTTGGGACCATTCTAGGGAGGGGACAGGGTGTCACTTTGCAGATATCTTATGCCCCTATGACGTATCTGTTTCCGTACAGGGGAAACTGGAATTGGAAAATCAACCTTGATTGACACACTGTTCAATACTAATTTGAAAGACAAAAAATCTTCACATTTTTACGCAAGTGTTGGACTTAAAATTCAGACATATGAACTCCAGGAAAACAATGTTCAGTTGAAATTAACTGTTGTGAAAACAGTGGGCTATGGTGATCAAATAAACAAGGAAGCCAGGTGAGTGTTTTCTTATTTTAATTTTAAAAGTTGTTGTTATTTCAAGGAATTTGCTTTCTTTCTCCATATATTAAAAAGTAATGTTCTTTTTACTTTATATATATATATAAATATATATATTTATATATATATAATTTAATCACTGCTGTACAGAAGAAATTAGCACATTATAAATCAACTATACTTCAATTAAAAAATAATAAAGTGGGTCTATTGTAGATGGCATGTAGTTGGATTTTTTTTTTAAATCCATTCAGCCACTCTTTGTCTTTTGATTGGGAAATTTACTCCTTTCAAATGGGCTTCCCTGGTAGCTCAGCTGTTAAAGAATCTGCCTACAATACAGGATACCTCGGTTTGATTCCTGGGTTGGGAAGATCCCCTGGAGAAGGGAAAGGCAACCCACTTCAGTATTCTGGCCTGGAGAATTCAGGGTCTCAAAGAGTCAGATGTGACTTTCATTTTTCACTCTTTTCAAATAATTATATATAGTATATACTCTAGTATATGAGTAATTATTCACAAGGAATGACTTACTATTATTATTTTGCTATGTTTTCTGTCTTGTAGTCCCCTTGTTCCTCACTTCCTCTTTTTAGTTTCTTTGTATTTTGTTGATTTTTGTAGTGATGTGTTTTCTTTTTTTCTCTTTTTCTTTTATGTATCTTCTATAGGTATTTTATTTGTGATTATCATGAGGCTTATATAAAGCATTTTATAACAGTTTATTTTAAGCTTACAACAACTTCAATCACATGCACAATTTTACAGTTTTACCTGTTCTTTACTTTTGATATCAAGCTTCATATTTTTATGTTGTTCATCCATTCAAAGATTTTTGTATTTATAGTTATTTATACTTTTTTCTTTTTATTTCTATGTTACAGGTAAAAGTGATTAACATGCCTTTTTCATTATAGTGTTACAATATTTTCTGTTTGTCTATATTTACCTTTATTGACTTTTACCATTGAGTTTTATACTCCTGTGTGCTTTTGTGTTACTGTAATGAGTCCACTTGTTTATTTGAATAACTCCCTTTAGCATTTCTTTTCAAGTAGATCTAGTGGCATTTCTTTTAAGGCAAATTTAGTGGTGATGAACTTCCTCAGTATTTATTTGTCTGGGAAGTATTTTTTTTCTTTCATTTCTAAAAGGCAGTTGGTAGGTTTTTTCTTTTTATCACTTTGTCTGTATTATCCCATTCTTTTCTAGCCTGCAAATTTTATGCTGAGAAATTGGCTCATGGTCTTATGGGGGCTCCCTTATATGTGATGAGTTGCTTTTCTGTTGCTGCTTGCAAAATTTACTTTTTGTCCTTAACTTTTTAAAAAGAAATGTTATTGGCGTATAGTTGTTTTACAATGATGCACTTGTGTCTATTGTGCAGCAAAGTGAATCAGCCATACACATACATGTGCTGTGTGCTCATTTGCTCAGTCATGTCTGACTCTTTCCGACCCATGGACTGCAGCCCACCAGGTTCCTCTGTTCATGGAATTTTCCAGGCAAGAATACTGGAGTGGGTTGCCATTTCCTACTCCAACACATATATACAACCCCTCTTTTTTTGATTTCCTTCCTATTTAGGTCACCACAGAGCACTGAGTAGGGTTCCCTGTGCTATACAGTAGATTCTCATTAGTTATCCATTTTATACATCAGATCAGATCAGTCGCTCAGTCGTGTCCAACTCTTTGCGACCCCATGAATCCCAGCACGCCAGGCCTCCCTGTCCATCACCAACTCCCAGAGTTCACTCAGACTCACATCCATCGAGTCAGTGATGCCATCCAGCCATCTCATCCTCTGTCGTCCCCTTTTCCTCTTGCCCCCAATCCCTCCCAGCATCAGAGTCTTTTCCAATGAGTCAACTCTTCGCATGAGATGGCCAAAGTACTGGAGTTTCAGCTTTAGCATCATTCCTTCCAAAGTGTATATATGTCTATCTCAATCTTCCAGTTCACCCCACCCCTCCATTTCTCCCATTGGTGTCCATATATTTGTTCTCTATATCTGTGTCTCTATTTCTGATTTGCAAATAAATTCATCTGTATCATTTTTCTAGATTCCACATATATGTATTAATATACAATATTTGTTTTTCTCTTTCTGACTTACTTCACTGTATGACAGTCTCTAGGTCCATCCACACCTCTGCAAATGGCACAGTTTCTTTTTATGGCTGAGTAATATTCCATTATATATATATGCCACATCTTTATCCATTCCTCTGTTGATGAACATTTAGGTTGCTTCCATGTCTTGGCTATTGTATATAGTGCTGCAGTGAACACTGGGGTGCATGTATCTTTTGGAATTATGGTTTTCTCTGGGTATATGCCCAGGAGCGGGATTATTGGGTCATATGGTAGTTCTATTTTTAGATTTTTAAAGGAACCTCCATACTTCTCCATACTGGCTGTATCAATTTACATTCCCTCCAATGATGTAAGAAGATTCCCTTTATTCCACACCCTATCCAGAATTCATTGCTTGTAGATTTTTTAATGATGGCCATTCTGAACCAGTGTAAGGTGATACCTCATTGATTAGCGTTTCTCTAATAATTAATGATGTTGAGCATCTTTTCATGTGTTTTTGGTCATCTGTATGTTTTTGGTCATCTGTATGTATTCTTTCAGAGAAGGCAATGGACCCCACTCCAGTACTCTTGCCTGGAAAATCCCATGGACAGAGGAGCCTGGTGGGCTACAGTCCATGGGGTTGCGAAGAGTCAGACACGACTGAGCAACTTCACTTTCACTTTTCACTTTTCACTTTCAAGCATTGGAGAAGGAAATGGCAACCCACTCCAGTGTTCTTGCCTGGAGAATCCCAGGGACAGCGGAGCCTGGTGGGCTGCTGTCTATGGGGTCGCACAAAGTCGGACACGACTGACGCGACTTAGCAGCAGCAGCAGCAGCACGTATTCTTTGGAGAAATGTTTACTTAGTTCTTCTACCCATTTTTTGATTGGGTTGTTTGTTGTTTTGATATTGAGCTACATGAGCTGTTTGCATATTTTGGAGATTGATCCCTTGTCAGTTGCTTCATTTGCAAATATTTTCTCCCATTCTGAGTTGTCTTTTTTTGTCTTGTTTATGGTTTCCTTGGCTGTGCAAAAGTTTTTAAGTTTAATTGGGTCCTCTTTGTTTATTTTTGTGTTTATTTTCATTACTTTAGTTGGTGGGTCTAAAAAGATCTTGCTGCAATTTCTGTCAGAGTGTTCTGCCTGTTTTCCTCTGAGAGTTTTATAGTGTCTGACTTACATTTAAGAATGCATTGAGCTGTATACCCACCACCTCATCTGGAACCTAGAACAGTTGTATCACATCGAAAAATTATCTTGTGCTTTAGTCAGTTTATCCTTATGCTGATACCATGCTGTATTAATGATTTTAGCTTCACAGTAAGTTCTAATATAGGAAGAATATATCTTCTTCATTTTTTTTTCAGTATGTCTTGAGCATTCTTGGTTCTTTGCACTTATATATATGTATACATGCAAAAACTTGGATTCTAATTGGGACTGCATTGAACTGAGAGAGCATTTTGCCTTTTCTCTAAACAATGGGTCCTTAAAAAAAATTATTCATTGTGACTGTGGAGTATCTTCCTTGCTGCCCGTGGGCTTTCACTAGTTGTGGCAGGTGGGGGTACTCTTCCTGTGGTCACAGGCTGCTGGTGGTGGTGGCTTCTCTCGTTGTGGAGCATGGGCTCTAGGCGTGTGGGCTCAGTAGTCACAGCACTCAGACTCAGTCGTTGCAGAACACTGGCCCTAGAGCGTGGGCTCAGCAGTTACGCTGCACAAGGTTAGCTGACCCTCAGCGTGTGGAATCTTCCTTGACCAGGGTTCTAACCCATGTCTCCTGCATTGGTAAGCAGATTCTTAACCACTGTACCACCAGTCAAGTCCAATAATGGGCCTTTTTATTGGTTTATAATTGTTATCTTTGTAAGGACATGTTATGAACATTTTAATTGCTGGGGCAATTAGTGAGTGCACATATTCACTATATAGTAAATGATAAAATCACAGGCATCAGATGATATTAATCTGTTATGTTAAATGTTTGAATAATCTTTTTTTTTCCAGCTACCAGCCAATTGTTGACTACCTAGATGCTCAATTTGAGTCCTATCTTCAAGAAGAATTGAAAATTAAACGTTCCTTAGGTGACTACCGTGATTCCCGCGTCCATGTGTGCCTTTATTTCATTTCACCGACAGGACATTCTCTGAAGTCTCTTGATATATTAACCATGAAGAACATTGACAGCAAGGTGCGTTTGGTAAATCCATCAGCAAGATTTGATACTTATTTTTAAACAATACAAATCTTGAACTTCCCTAGTGGTCCAGTAATTCAGAATCCATCTGTGGGTGCAGAGGACATGGGTTCGATTTCTAGTCCGGGAAGATCCCATGTGCCGTGGGGCAACTAAGCCCATGCGCCACAACTACTGAACCTAAGAAACAGTGCAAATCTTGAAAGCATTTGCACACAAGAACTTGACTTCCCCAGTGGCTCAGATGGTAAAGAGTCTGCCTTCAGTGCGGAAGACCGGGTTCGATTCCTGGGTTGGGAAGATCCCCTGGAGAAGGAAATGACAACCCACTCCAGTAACCTTGCCTGGAAAATTCCATGGACGGAGGAGCCTAGCAGGCTACAGTCCATGGGGTCACAAAGAGTCGGACACAACTGAGTGACTTCAAATATATATCATTTTTTCTGTTAACCTTTAAAGCATTTTCTAGAGATACCATTACAAAATGTCACTTAGTGATTTAACAATAGAAAGTGATTTAAAAATAGACATTTATTTTCTTACAGTTCCAGAAAGTGTCACCAAGTTTTGTTTTTTCTGAAACCTCTCAGTTCAGGAAGTAGATGGCCACTTTCTCACTGTCACCTCACACGATCTTTTGTTTGTACACACATGTGATGTCTCCGCGTGTCCAAGTTTCTCATTTTTATGAGGACACTGGTGGAACTGGGTTAACGCTATTTTAATGGCCTTAGATGGTGCAAATAAATGATTAGAAGGAAAAAGTTGATCTGTTCTACAGTGTTGATGAAAAGTCTCTTCTGACATTTTAATACTCAATCAAATAAGAAATCAAATTGATCATACTTCATTTTGCTATTTACATTTTACCAAACCCAGATGCATTGGAAGTGTAAGAAAATTTGAGAAGAGAAAAAACTGAGCCTTCTAAACCTGATTTCTGATTAAAGTTTGATCTTCAAAAATACTGATGATTTTGGAAAGCAATTTTATGAAGTCATGAAAGCTAGGGATTATTTGGTTACAAAAATGTGTTGTCAGATATTGTGAGGTTTTCACTGTAACAATAGCATTTAATAATTAATTCTCAATGGTGAGTTTTTCTTTGCTTCTTTCTTAATAGGTGAACATTATACCAGTGATTGCCAAAGCAGATGCAATTTCTAAAAGTGATTTACAGACATTTAAGTGTGCGATAATGAATGAATTGATTAGTAATGGCATCCAGATGTATCAGTTCCCAACAGATAATGAAACTAGCACTCACATGAACTCCTCGATGAATGTAAGCTTCTAACTATTGAATCTCAATTCTATTTGACAGGGGGAATGAAAATATAATTTATAAGTAACCTTATTAGCAATACAGAAAAAACTGGAAAACACCCTGATGGTGGGAAAGATTGAGGGCAAGAGGAGAAGGGGGCGACAGAGGATGAGACGATTAGATGGCATCACTGACTCAATGGACATGAGTTTGAGCAAACTCCAGGAGATGGTGAAGGGAAGCCTAGCGTGCCGCAGTCCATGGGGTCCCAAAGAGTCGGACATGACTTAGCAGCTGAACAGCAATGTTGGTAATATAGTGTCACTTGTATCTAACAAAGAGACTATAAATAAGGTATTTTCCCCCAAAATCCAGTGTGGGAAAATGTTTCTTTTTCTTGATTTTGAAAAATATTTGCTGAGAATTAATTATTTTAAGAAGCATTTTATTCTTTTAAAAATCCTTTTAGAAAGATATAGTTCACATACCATATGACTCACCCATGAAAGTATACAATTTAATGATTTTTAGTCTGTTCACAATGTGTGCAACCACCTCCACAACCAAACTGAGAACATTTTTATTATATAATTGAAATGGAAATATTATCTCAAAAAGAAACCCCATACTCTTTAGCTTTTCTCCCCTACCGCCTGTCAACCTTCCTCTCCACCAGCCCTAGGAAACCGCTAATCAACATCTTTCTCCTCAGATTCCATTGTTCTGGATATCATATGAATGGAATTATATAGTATTTGGTCTTTTCATGCTTTAATTGGCTATTAGTATGTCTTCCCAGGGGAAAAATTTACTCAGATCCTTTGTGCATTTTCAAATGAGCTCTTTTTTTTTTTTTTTTTAAATTGAGTTGTTAGAGTTCTTTATGTATTCTTTTCGTACTGTTCATGGGGTTCTCAAGGCAAGAATACTGAAGTGGTTTGCCATTCCCTTCTCCAGTGGACCACCTTCTGTCAGATCTCTCCACCATGACCCGCCCATCTTGGGTTGCCCCACGGGCATGGCTTAGTTTCATTGAGTTAGACAAGGCTGTGGTCCTAGTGTGATTAGATTGACTAGTTTTCTGTGAGTATGGTTTCAGTGTGTCTGCCCTCTGATGCCCTCTTGCAACACCTACTGTCTTACTTGATTTGCAATTATTTTCCCCTAATCTATTAGTCATTTTTTCATTTTATTTCTGGTGTCCTTTGAAACATAAGCTTTTTAAAAATATTGATGAAGTCCAATTTATATATTTTAGTTGTTACTTGTGCTTTTGATGTCATATCTAAGACTGTTTTGTCAAATCCAAGGTACTAAAGATTTTCTTATGTTTCCTTCTAAGAGGTTTTAAAATTGTGGTAAAATATACATCGAATGAAGTTTACCATCTTAAACTTTTAATTTTTTTAATTAAAAAAATTTTTTAAATATTTTTGATGTGGACCATTTAAAAAGTCTTTACTGAATTTGTTATGGTTTTATGAGTAATGCATTATTTAGAAGATAAGCCTGGGCAATTAAGAGATGTATATGCACAATATTTAACCCAGGAATTGCACCTTAAAAGCAAGCAGAGTAATAGTGTTCTGTTGCCCAAGTGCCTTTTGAAATGTACAGGGAATTCCAGAGACACTTGGGTGCAGGGAGGTCTGGGGACAGTATAACAGTGACCTAGAAAACCCAAGAGACCTGTTCAGGTTTCCTATCAGGTGAAAACTTGATGTAATGACACTAATATTGGCTTCTTTACCATTCTCAAGTAAAAGTGGAAAGCAGCTGTCCATAACAATCTACTTTCTTAATAAAGAAATCCATGTCAGTTTCTAATGTACTCATGAACTATAATAAAGATGACTATACACACACACAAACCACAGTGCAATAGCAACTCATATGCATTAAGATAAGCTATCATTAAAAAAAAAAACAGAAAATAACAAGCGTTGGTGTGAATGTGGATAAACTGGAAACCCTGTGCACTTTTTGTGGGAATGCAAAAATAGTGAAGCCACTATGGAAAAAAGTATGGTGGTTCCTCAAGAAATTAAACCTACAATTATCATACAAGCCAGCAAGTCCACTTCTTGGCACAGACAAGAACTGGCCCAAGGAAATTGAAAGCAGAGACTCAAAGAAATATTTGTACAGTTAGGAAAGGACCCCAAAGCGTTGTGTTAATCTCAAAGAAGTCAGGTGAGGCTCTTCTCTCCTCAAATCAACTTATTTGAAATCCCATATGAAATGCTAGTGTCAAAGCGCAAAGCAATAGCCTTTGCTGAAAAGCTGCATTGTGATTTTGTAAAAATTTATTTATCTACTTATCTGTTGGCCGTGCTGGATCTTCATGTTGCAGCACATGAGCTCTAGGTGCTTCAGTAGTTTGTGGCACAAGGGGCTTTGTTGCTCCGTGGCATGTGGGAACTTCCTTGACCAGGAATCAACCCTATCCTTTGCATTGGCAGGAAGATTCTTTACCACTGAACCACCAGGGAAGACCTGCCCTTTTTAAAAAATGGGTTGTTTGCTTTGATATTGAATTGTATGAGCTGTTCATATATTTTAGGTATTAACTCCATATTAGATATGTCATTTCCAAATATTTTCTCCCATTCCGTAGGCTGTCTTTTCATTTTTTGACAGTTTCTTTTGCTGTGCAAAAGGTTTTGAGTTAAATTAGGTCCCATTTTTTTAGTTTTGCTTTTGTATCGTTTGCCTGAGAAGAAAGATCTAAAAAATATTGTGAGCGTTTATGTCAGTGTTCTGCCTAGAGTTTTCTTTTAGGAGTTTCATGGTTTCTGGTCTTACATTTAGGTCTTTAATTCATTTTGTGTTTATCTTTGTATGTATTATGAGAAAAGTTCAAATTTCATTCCTTTACATATTAATTGTGTTGTTATCATGTAGTTATCCCAGCACCACTTATTGAAGAGACTGTCTTTTCCCATCGTATATTTTTCCCTCCTTTGTCGTAGGTTAATTGGCCATATGTGTGTAATTTTATTTCTGGGTTCTCTGTTCTGTTCCACTGATCTGTGTGTCTGTGCTGCTGCTGCTGCTGCTGCTAAGTCGCTTCAGTCGTGTCCGACTCTGTGCGACCCCATAGATGGCAGCCCACTAGGCTTCTCTGTCCCTGGGGTTCTCCAGACAAGAATACTGGAGTGGGTTGCCATTTCCTTCTCCAATACATGAAAGTGAGAAGTGAAAGTGAAGTCGCTCAGTCGTGCCTGACTCTTATCGACCCCATGGACTGCAGGCTACCAGGCTCCTCCATCCATGGGATTTTCCAGGCAACAGTACTGGAGTGGGGTGCCATTGCCTTCTCCACTGTTTGTGCTAGTACCACACTATTTTGATACTGTAGTTTTATAATATAGTGTGAAATCAAAGAGTGTGATACTTACAGTTTTGTTCTTTTTTCCTCAAGATTGCTTTGGCTATCTGAGCTCTTTTGCAGTACCATACAATTTTATTATGTATTATGTAACTAATTCCATTAGTTTTGTGGAAAATGCCATGTCTA
Source organism: Bos grunniens (assembly GCF_055505025.1). Taxonomy (NCBI): domain Eukaryota; kingdom Metazoa; phylum Chordata; class Mammalia; order Artiodactyla; family Bovidae; genus Bos; species Bos grunniens. The sequence continues at coordinate 15,218,601 of NC_141189.1, forward strand.
TTTTGATAGGGATTACATTAAATCTGTAGATTACTCTGAATAGTATGAACATTTTAATAGTATGAACATTTTAACATTATTAATTCTTCCAATCCATGAACATGGTATATTTTTTCACTAATTTGTGTCATCTTCATATTCCTTCATCAGTGTCTGATATTTTTCAGAATATTGGTCTTTCACCTCCTCTTTTAAGCCATCTAGGTATTTTATTCATTTTGATGCAATTTTAAATGGATTGTTTCCTTGATTTCTCTTTTTGACAGTTCATTATTAGTAAATAGAAAAGCAACATGTAGAAATTTGTATGATAACCTTTATTCTTCAACTTTATTGAATTCATTTGTTATTTCTAGTGATTTTTTGGTAGACTTAAAGTTTTCTGTGTATAGTATCATATCGTCTGCAAATACTGACAGTTTTACTTTTTCCCTTCCAACTTGGATACCTTTTATTTATTTTTGTTGTCTGATTGCTGTGGCTAAGACTTCTAATATTATGTTAAATAGAAGTGGGATCTCACACAAATGCTTACAGAAATTAATCTGCACATATTTAATGCTAAGTCATAAAATCTGAGGCAGGATAAATCACTTGTTTGAGTAAACTTATTATGTATTCTTGTCTCTGTTATTTCCATAACAGAAATAACAGTAACAGAGTAAGTCATATTGGTATAAGAAAATATGATGAAATTTGTTCTTACTTTCTAGGGCCTCTTACCTTTTGCTGTAGTAGGAAGTACGGAGGAAGTGAAAGTTGGAAAAAGGACAGTCAGAGGACGTCAGTACCCCTGGGGAATTTTACAAGGTAAGCATAACAAACCTCCATGAGAAGGCTTACTCTGGAGTGATTATGCTCAAATACAGATAATTATAAAATAATGTAAAATATAACTAAAAATATATAAAACAAAATATCTTAACTTGAGTCAATATTGGTAACTCTCATTAAACAGCAAATTAACAGTTACTGATAAGGAGCACAGATTCTGTTTCATTTGAGATAGTGATTATTTTGACTATAATTTATTCTCATGGGAATTTTCTGGAATTTTTTTGTACTTTAGGCAAAAATTCAGAAACTGAGCAGAACCTTCTCATCTACCCAAGTCTGCGATATGCAGATTATCTCTGTGGTGCTAAGCTATCATATTCAGAATGTTGAAAAGTTCTTTGAACAAAAGAACTTTGAACAGCATGGAAGCATAAATATTGGTTCTTGATACATGTTATATAAGTTAATTGCTACTCAATTTATAAAGCACTTTTAAGTGGTTACTAGTAAAAGGGGTGGTAAACTATTTCAAAAATAAAGTAATATAATTTATTTTTGGATAAATTATACCTAGACATTTATATTAGTTATCTAACATCATGATGAATTAGAATATTGTCATAACAGTCATTTATTATCTGATTCATATACTTGTGATACTAATTATTGGAGACTGGATTATCTCTATCTGTAGAGATAATGTTCCAAATGTTATTTTCAATTAATGTATTATAAATTTTAATTTTATTAAATGTACTTAAAGACAACATATTTTAATGAATATTATATTTGGTTACAATATCATACCCAATACCCAAAATATTGTGATCAGTCTTTTGGATATGACAGGCACAAGAGAGAGCCATGTGAATTTACTGAGTGATTTTGAAAAGTGACTAATTCATTCTCATACATATGGTATACAAATATAATTTAATAACTACATCATGTACAATTGTTAAGGCCTTTACATTAGCAGGCTTTAATTAAATTACTTAGTTTAGTGAAATTATCTTCTTTAAAAGAAGATAATTATAGTTCATTTATAGACCAGGAAATTTGCTTTAAATTTATTAACCAGAGACTAAATAGGAAACAGTGAAATAATATGTTACATTATATTAGTATATAGCATCAGTTCATCAGTTTACTGCTCTGTAAAATACCTTGAGAATATTCATTTGAAAAATACTAAATTATTAAAGAAAACTTATGCTATATAAGTTTCAAAACCACAAAATTAAAAGACTCTTGCTCCTTGGAAGAAAAGCTATGACCAACCTAAACAGCATATTAAAAAGCAGAGACATCATTTTGGCGACAGAAGTCCATATAGTCAAAGCTATGGTTTTTCCATTAGTCATGTATGGATGTGAGAGTTGGGCCATAAAGAAGGCTGAGTGCCCAAGAATTGATGCTTTCAAATTGTGGTGTTGGAGAGGACTCTTGAGAGTTCCTTGGACTACAAGGAGATCAAATCAGTCAATTCTAAAGGAAATCAGTCCTGAGTATTCGTTGGAAGGACTAATGCTGAAGCTGAAGCTCCAATATTTTAGCTACCTGATTGAGAAGAGTCTTTTCCTCATTGGAAAAGACCCTGATGTTGGGAAAGATTGAAAGCAGGAGGACAGGGGACAACAGAGGATGAGATGGTTGTATGGCGTCACCAATTCAATGGACATGAGAGTTTGAGCAAGTTCCGGGAGATGGTGAAGGACAGAGGGGCCTGGTATGCTGCAATCCATGGGATCCCAAAGAGTCAGACACAACTGAGCGACTGAACTGAACTGAAGCTCTATAATAATATAATGTAACATATTATTTCACTGTTTCCTATTTAGTCTCTGGCTAATAAATTTAAAGCAAATTTCCTGGTCTATAAATAAACTATACCTATAATTGACATGTACCATGTAAGCATAGTTAAATGGTTAAAAGATTTATAGCTATTATTCAGAACACTCTAAGCTCATTCAAGAATGCTTACTGAGTGATAGAGATTGATAATAAGCTTTGTGGCTTTATTATTTTTCTGCCTAGTGGAAAATGAAAACCACTGTGACTTTGTTAAGCTCCGGGATATGCTTCTTTGTACAAATATGGAAGACTTGAAAGAACAGACTCACACTCGGCACTATGAACGTTACAGGCGCAACAGACTTCACATGATGGGATTTACTGATATGGGTCCAAATAACCAGCCAGTTAGGTGAGTGGAGATCTCGCTCGAACAAGATGATAGGTGACTTGGAAATCCTCTATAACGGTGAGATGTGATTATTTTGGAATGAGAATAGCTCTGCTTCTCGTATTCTGGGCCATCTGAATCTTGTGGGTTTTCATTATCTTCAGACCTCGATGGAGGGTTAGTAGGAGCAACATAATGCAAGGGCTAATTTATGTGCCTCCAATATGTACATGTCCCTGGAGGAGGGCATGGCAACCCACTCCAGTTCTTGCCTGGAGAGTCCCATGGACTGAGGAACCCGGCAGACTACAGTCCATGGGATTGCAAAGAGTCGGACACGACTGAGCGACTGAGCACACACAATATGTACTTGTGCTGAAACACTCCGTATCAATCCCAAAGAGAAAAGAAGTTTTTATAGGCAAAATTTGGGAGGGAGGGCTGTAGGCTGTGTAACCCTCCCCTTATTGGTTGGTGGTGAGGTAACAAGATGGTGTTCAATCATCAGCCTTCTGGTTGCAGCCAGTCTGGGGTCCCTATGCTTGTGCTCAGCCTGAAATTATCATCCTCCACCTGGGTAGGAGCCTTGGTTCCTGTAGAACTCAGAGATCTGTTTCTGTGTCTTGGCTGTTGTGAATAGTGCTGTTATGAGCACAGGGGTCCAGGTATCTTTTTGAATTGTAGTTTTGTTCTGGCATATGCCCAAGAGTGGGATTGCTGGATCGTATAGCAACACTATTTTCAGTTTTGGGGGGAATGTCTATGCTGTTTTCCATAGTGGCTTTTCCACTTTACATTTCCACCAGCAGTGAAGTTTTGGTTTGTTTTTTTTCTCACACCCTCTCCAGCATTTGTTATTTGTAGATTTTTTCATAATGGCCTTTCTGACTGGTACGAGGCGGCACCCCATTATAGTTTTGATTTGTATTTCTCTAATAATTAGGAATCCTGAGCATCTTTTCATGTGCCTGATAGCCATCTGTATATCTTTTTTGGAGAAATGTTTATTTAGGTCTTCTGCTTGTTTTTCATTTGGGTTGTTTGGTATTTTGTTTTCAAGTTATATGCATTTGTTTATATTGGGTTGGCCAAAAAGTTCATTTGGGTTTTTCCATACAATATTACATATATTTTAATATAATATATATATTTTTATATGTTTATTTATATTAACATTTTAATATAAGAACACACACATTTCTTTTTAGTTTTCAAGAGATCTATGAAGCCAAAAGGCAGGAGCTCTTGGAGCAATGTCAGAGGGAAGAAGAAGAGTTGAAACACAAGTTTATGCAGCGAGTAAAGGAGAAAGAAACAGCATTTAAAGAAGCTGAAAAAGAGGCAAGTCCTGCTAGTTTGATATAATCCATATTCAAGTTTAGGGGTCCTATTAAATTAGGGGTTTTTATCTCAAGAGTTTAGATGATTTTGTTGAAGGATACTTTCTATTCTTCAAAAAGTAGCTATTTACCATGTAAGTTTTGGGTGCAGCCTTTAAAAAAATGATTGCCTGTAATCTTATTTTTCCTAGAGCTTTTGGAGAATCAGCTTTTTTGAATTTTTGTAAACTGAAGTATAAATTGACTTACAATATTATATCAGTTTTGGGTGTACAACAGTGAGTCAATATTTTTATATATTAAATACCACCTGTCAATGAAGAGGGCATGGCATCCCACTCAGTATTCTTGCCTGGAGAATCCCACGGACAGAGGAGCCTGGTAGGCTACAGTTCAGAGGGTTACACAGAGTCAGACACGACTGAAGCGACTTAGCATGCACGCATGCACCATTTGTCAGCATAGAAAGTTATTAAAATATTATTCACTATATTCTGTATGCTGTACATTACATCCCCATGACTAATTATTTTATAACTGGACGTTTGTATCCTTTAATCTTCTTCACCTATTTCATTCATCCCTCTCCTCTGGCAACCACCAGTTTTTTTCTCTGTATCTATGAGTGTGTTTCTGTTTCATTATGTTTATTCATTTGAATTATTTTCTTTAGATTCCCTGTATAAGTGAAATCATATGGTATTTATCTTTCTCTTTCTTATCTATTATCTACGTCTGACTTATTTACTTAGCATAATACCCTCCAGGTCCTTTCATGTTGTCTCAAAAGGCAAGGTCTCTCTCTTTTTTTTAACGGGTAATGTTCCATTGTATGTTGTATATGTATACATATAGCACATCTTTAAGTAAAAAGTTTTCTCAGTGATTTTGCTATCATTTATAAATACCACAATCTCACATCCCCAGTCTTTCCAGTCATTCTTCTTGCCCTTGTATGTAGATGCTCATTTGCCCTCAAGTCTGAAAATGTATTTACCAGCGATATGACTCCAGCAGAGATACTTTTGAGACTACTATTAAGATCAAGTGCTATTCTAATGATTAGGGTAGGTTTGATAATCAGAAGGAAAGAAACAGGTTCCTGGGGATGTGCCCCCATAGGGTGCTTTGAGTCACAGCTGCGGGTTTGTTTTACAGCTACAGGACAAGTTTGAACATCTTAAGAAGGTCCGACAAGAGGAGACAACGAGACTTGAGGAGGAGAGGAGACAACTGGAAGAAGAAATCCTAGAATTTTATAAAATGAAGGCCTCCTCTGGAACCTTGCAGAGTCAGGTGTGCACCAGTGTGAAGAAGGACAAAGAGCGTAAGAAATAATCCTTTACCACTCTGTGTTGTGGAGCCCTTTCACTCTCTCTCTTCTTCCTGTGAGATTTTCCTCATAGCACTTAATTTCTGATTGAAATTACGCTAAGTTTGAAAACTTGTTTACTTGCTGTGTATTTCCTCTCCCTAGAAGGTGAGCTCCTTGAGAGCACATACCTCGATCATCTTGTTAGATGCTCTATCATCAGGGTTTAGAACAAGAGTAGCACAGAACTGGCGTTCAATAAATATTTGCTAAAATGAAAGAAGATCAAAGATTTATGTAGCACAGTGTAAAGGTGTTGATTAGCTGTGGAAATTCTTTTCCCATAGCCCTACCTGTGACTCTGGTGACCAAGTATATGTATTATTTCATATCTAAATAAAAGTGGGGGATTTTTTGGCATGCAGTGTTACAAAAAGCTAATCCTTATGCTCATATTCCTTATAAAATTCTACTGATAATACTTTCTTGATAGTTTTTATTAAATAAAATGCTGTTTCTGATTATAACTCTTATACTTTTATATTAGACCTTGTAAAACAAATATTGGAATAAAACTTCAGAAGTGAAAGAGAGTCAGAGAATAATGGGAAACCATGAGTAACATTTGGATGATAATATTATGCCTTACATATGAACATTTACTTCAAATTAAAGTTATCAATGTTTTAGAAAATAAAGTAGATTTTTAAAACTATTTCCAAAGTTTCCTTCTGACTATATATCCTGAATTTTCTGCATTTACAATGTCAGTTCACCTGTTTGTGTGGCTGAACTTTACCATGACTTATTCAGCAAAACTACTACCCTTGAGTGTCTGTGTATATTTACTCTGAAATTTTTCTCATGTTCCTGAAAGAATAAAAAATTTTTCTGTTGTAATTGTTTTTGCTGCTTTCATTTCAAAGGCAGCATTTTTTTTCAGGGCATCAGGATATTGTGATTTAGGTTGGAAAGGGAAAACCTGAAATATTGAAAAAGTTGAGAAACAATGAAGAAAGAAATATCAATACATCAAAGCCACGTTAAAAAAAAAAAAGCAATGTTAGAAAATAAAACATGTGGTATCATTGATTTAAGGGACATGGGGTAAAGAAAAAGGAAAAAAAAGGCATCTGAAGACAGCAAAAATATCAGGCTTTAGATGCCAATCTTGTTCTTGGCTACTTATGAAAACTTCTCCAGCCCCAAGGTAAACACTCCTGTCACTCACTGAAAGCGAGAGTGGTGACAAGACTTTTCAGAGCCCCCTTTATGTCCTTGTTCCTCAGAGAGTAAATAAATGGATTCAGCATTGGCGTGACCTCAGTGTACATCACAGAGGCTATTGCGCTGGTTCTGGAATTTTGGGTAGTGGCAGAACTGAGGTACACCCCAAGACCTGTGCCATAAAACAAGCAAACAACTGAAAGATGAGACCCACAGGTGGAAAATGCCTTGTACTTCCCCCTTGCTGATGTAATCCTCAGTATGGAGGAGACAATCCGAGAATAAGAAACAACAATGCCAGAGAGGGGAATAATGCCCATGAGCACAGTGGCAAAATACATCTCTATGATACTGAGAAGATTGTCAGAACAGGCAAGTTGGATAACCTGATTGATTTCACAGAAGAAATGGGGGATCTCCAAGTCAGTACAAAAGGACAGCCGCAACACCAGCAAACTGCGTAGCAAAGAGTCCAGGACACTCAATATCCAAGATGCCAGCACCAGCAAGCCACAGAGCTGGGGGGTCATCTTGGTTGTGTAGTGCAGTGGATGGCATATGGCTACGAACCAGTCATAGGCCATCGCAGAGAGGAGGAAAATGTCCAGTTCCGCAAAAAGGATGAAAAAATACAGCTGAGTGAGGCAGCCTTCATAGGTGATGCCTTTATTCTGGATGTAGAGGTTCAGCAGCATCTTTGGGATGGTGGTAGAGGTGAAACAGATGTCTGAAAAAGACAAATTGGAGAGGAAGAAGTACATGGGTGTGTGGAGGTGGGAGTCATAGATGGTGGTCAGAATGATGAGCAGGTTTCCAGCAATAGTTATCAGGTACATGGAGAGGAAAAGCCAAAAGAGGAGAGGCTGCAACTCTGCCTCATCTGATAGTCCAAGGAGAAGAAATCCTGAAAACTGTGTGTGATTTTCCTGTTCCATATAGGTGGTGTGACTGTCTTGAAAGGGGCAATAAAAAAATACAAACAAATAAGCATTATCAACCAACTGAACTACTACTGATTATATTTCTCATATCATATAAATATAGTTAATATTACGGTTTACACGTAATATAAATACATCCCTATATTTTGTTAATGGATTTGCTGCTGCTGCTAAGTCGCTTCAGTCGTGTCCGACTCTGTGCGACCCCATAGATGGCAGCCCACCAGGCTCCCCCGTCCCTGGGATTCTCCAGGCAAGAACACTGGAGTGGGTTGCCATTTCCTTCTCCAATGCATGAAAGTGAAAAGTCAAAGTGAAGTCGCTCAGTTGTGTCCGACTCTTAGCGACCCCATGGACTACAGCCTACCAGGCTCCTCCGTCCATGGGATTTTCCAGGCAAGAGTAGTGGAGTGGGGTGCCATTGCCTTCTCCATGTTAATGCATCAGGGTCCGTATAGCCCAGTTCAGAGGATTAAAAATGTAGCCAATCTCTTTCTGCCACTGTACCCACTTCAGTATGCAAACTAGCCATTCGTCATATCTTATTCCTCAAAGCCAGCGTTATTTCTACCATTTCTCTGAGATAGAATTATGTAGTAGCTCCTTGCCCTTCATTGTCACTCATGGACTCACAGCATTAGCGTCATCTGGAAAGCTTGTTAGAAATGCAGAATTATATAAGAAAACTTAGGGATTTCCCTGATGGACCAGTGGCTAAAATCCTGTGCTCCCAGTGCAGGAAGCCCAGGTTTGATCCCTAGTCAAGCAACTAGATTCCACATGCCGCAACTAAGACCTGGCACAGCCAAATAAACAAATTTCTTTTTTTAAAAACAGAAAACTTTTATGAAGCTCATGGCTAATAAGAATGCAGCCATGGTTCTAACCAGCTTGTTCGTCAATTCATTTGATCCTCATAGTGCTATGAGGTAGGCAAATTGCCACTTACTGGCTGCTTAAAGCAACAGTGGCTCAGCCGTACAGAATCTGCCTGCAAAGCCAGAGACCCGGGTTCAACCCCTGGGTTGGGCAGAGCCCCCGGAGGAGGGCATGGCAACCCTCTCCAGTATTCTTACTTGGAGAATCCGATGGACAGAGGAGCCTGGTGGGCTACAGTCCATGGGGTCTCAAAGAGTCAGACATGACTGAGGTGCCTAACACAAAGCAACACCAGCGTATTTTCTTACAGTTCCAGAGTCTATACATTTGAAATCAGTTTCACTGAGCTAAAGTCAAGGTGTTGGCATGGTTGGCTCTTTCTGGAGGCTCTGTAGTGGAATCTGTCTTTTCCAGTTTCTGGATGCTGTCTGTATTCTTTGGTCCCTTTGTTCACATTACTCCAACCTCTCGTTTCCATCATCTCATGGTCTTCTGTCTCTTTGATCTTCTGCCTCCTTTATAAGGAATGCTATGATTAAAATAAGCCCACCCAGAGAAGCCTAACCCTAACCCTCCCTCTTGGACCTCCCTCGCACTTCCCTTATCCCACTCCTCTAGATCATCACAGAGAAGCCAGCCGAGCTTCCTGTGCTTTATACCAGGTTCCCACTAGCTATCTATTTTACACATGGCAGCATATATATGTCAATCCTAATCTCCCAGTTCGTCCCACCCTCCCCTTCTGCCCCTGTGTCTACATGTCTGTTCTGGACATCTGTGTCTCTATTCCTGCCTTGGAAATAAATTCATCTGTGCCATTTTTCCAGATTCCACATATATGCGTTGATACACTATGTTTGTTTCTCTCTTTCTCACTTACTTCACTCTGTATGAGACTCTAGGTCCATCCACATCTCTACAGATGATCCTATTTCATTCCTTTAGGGGCTGAGTAATATTCCATTGTATATATGCCCCACATCTTCTTTATCCATTCATCTGTCGATGGACATTTAGGTTCTTTCTGTGTCCTGACTATTGTAAATAGTGCTGCAATGAAACAGCCAAGACATGGAAACATCCCTGGTTCTGAATTCTGGTTTTCCCCACCATGAACAAATATTCAGTAAGTACTGGCTTATTCTTAAGCACTGTGTCTCTCAGATATTTCAATTATTTCCCCACTACTTCTGTCCCATCTCTGTGGTCCCTCATCATCTCTTCCTCTGAAATGACAGGAGACTAGAATGTCTCCAGCACAATTATTGCATTGGCCCCAGAGAGATCTTTCTACAATGTAAACCTACTCATGTATCATAGTTTCCTTTCTTCAGATATTGGACCAGTTTTGTATTAAATTTAGAAATACACTAATTGTATAACAGGGCACTTACTGATTTTTGTCTTGCCAAGCCAGTTTCATCTTTTACTGTTCTTCATCTACCCCACATTGTTCTCCAGGCATTTAGGATTATTTTTCATATCATAAGTATGCAATGCACTTCTTAAAAATTGTAATAAAACTCATATAACATAAAACTCACAACTGTGATCATTTGAAAGTATACAATTTCATGGCACTTGGTATAGTCACAGTGTTGTATGAACATCGCCAATATTTAGTTCCAGAAATTTTTTGCTATCCTAAAAGAAAACCTCGTACCCATCAAACAGTCATTCACCATTTACCTTTCCTCTAATCTCTGGCAACCACTAATCTACCTTCTGTCTCTACATATTTGTCTGTCCTGGATATTTCATGTAAATAAAACCACACAATACGTAACCTTTTACATATCTGTGTCTGGCTTCTTTCGCTTATTATCACTCCACATTTTTACACCCCAATTTCTTCTGCCAGGATAGCTTGTACCTTGAAAATTCCAATTCCTCCATCAAGACTCATTCCAACATTTTTCTCAGGGTGCATACTCTATTTTACCCTAGGTCCTTATTGCCCTCCTGCTCCCTGACACAGCTGAACAGTTTTTATTGCACTCTGTCGACACTGTTTTGCCTACTGTGAGATTTTTTAAAAAATATTTATTTATCTGGCTGTACCGGGTATTAGGGGTGACATGCAGGATCTTTTCTTTTTTTTTTTTTTAGTTGCAGCATGTGAACTCTTAGTGGTGACATGTGGGATCTAGTTTCCTGACCAGGGATTGAACCCAGGCCCCCTGCATTAGGAGCGTGGAGTCTTAACCACTGGACCACCAGGGAAGTCCCCAGATGCCCCTTTTAAAGGGATAGTAGCTGTCTGGCTCCAGCTACTTTTTGCCCAGTGGGAATATGGTCCTCAAGGTGTCTAATCTTTCAAACCGTCAAGAGAAACCATAAATCTAGACTGTATATGAACCTTACCCCAATTTGGTAGGAAAGTCCTTATCATGGGATATTACTTTTAGTTTTTTGGTCTTATTCCCCTCTTTGATGGAAGGAATAACATCTCATCCCTTCCTTTATTCCAGAACACAGTTAAATGTTGAATTTAGAGTAATCCTTGCTAATTATTTCCTGAATGAAAGAGTTTGACTAGAAATTGTTGATAGTGGAAGGTAAGAGAAACAGAAACAAAAGGAAAAGCTGAAGTGGATATGGAAGATAAACAGGAGAAAATGCGGGAGAGGAGGGAAGGGGCAGCCCATGCAACTGAACGGAAAGCCAAAGCAGATAAACCATATTAAGAAACAATAGGCCACAGTTGATGCTAAAACTTTCCAAGTTCTTAAAACTGGGAAGTCTTGGTTTAGCTGAACTTTTATTTCTTTATCTCTGTTAGGAACCTTGAAAGTTGATACCATTCATAGGGATCCTCCCTCCATAGCTCATTTATCTCACTTTTTTCTGCACTTACAAGGATTCTCTGGCTTTCCAAGTTGTATCACTAGAGTCAACTTACACTGACTCCTTTTCCGTTTCTCCTGTGAACAATTGTTAAAAATGGGAGCTCTGCCCCCAGGAAGGGCAGGGAAACAAAATCACTCATGAGATCTCTGGAGGATACAATGGTGCTTCCTCTATTACTGATTAAGCCAAATTGCCAAATATGTACAAAAAAAGAAAGCCATTACAGCTTCAGAAGTTTCCAGGATCAAAGTCTCGTTGTGCCTCATTAAATAAATTGTTACATTGTTACTCTGTTCTCTGCGGACTAGAATTCTCTAGAAGCTAAGGAGCTAAATAAAAGTTGATTTTGTTTTGGCAGTCATGCCTCTTGGGAGTAGCTATGGATCTCAATGTATGTCTTCTAATCAAGGTTAGGATTATTCCCTTAGATGTGATCTGTAGGGAGCAGGGTGTAAGGATGGTCCCCTTTATATCTAAGTGTAGTTAACTCATTATAGACCTAAAGTAAAGGGTTAGAGAAAGTCTGCTGAGCTCCCTAGGCTTTGACCAAGAAATTTGAAAATGATCAAAAAGTGTAAAAATTACAAAGCTTCATTGTTTCTCTGCACAAAACATTATTATTGTTATTTCTAAACATTAGTTATCTGGACCTTTGCTGCTCCTTCAACTAAAAGATTTTATAACCATTGTTATCAGTAATCATTGTTTATACTTCATTTATCTTATTATTTTACTTACATAAATTTAATAAAAATGGAATTTCTTATTACAGAGTCTAAATATAGACTCTTCAGTGTCTAATGTACATTTTTCATGTAAATGTCTAATGTATTAATACATTTTCCAACATCAATCATTCTCAGCAAATCAAAATAGTCCACCAAATGGAAATGGGTCTTTAAATACTTGCCCATTTTTGGACATTTATTTGCTTTCCAAGTTTTCTTTATGACAATATTGATTGATTTTATGTATGTCATTTTAGAACTATGTAAACTGTATCTTTAGAGCTATATTTTGCTTAGTTTTTAAAGGTATTTCCTTGATCATATTATAAACGATCATCTATTCCACGATATTCAGTTCCATTTAGTTCAGTTCAGTCACTCAGTCTTGTCCGACTCTTTGCAACCCATGGACTGCAGCACACCAGGCCTCCCTATCCATCACCAACTCCCAGAGTTTACACAAACTCGTGTCCATTGAGTCAGTGATGCCATCCAACCATCTCATCCTCTGTAGTCCCCTTCTCCTCCCACGTTCAATCTTTCCCAGCATCAGGGTCTTTTCCAATGAGTCAGTTCTTCACATCAGGTGGCCAAAATATTGGAGTTTCAGCTTCAGCATCAGTCCTTCCAATGAATATTCAGGACTGATTTCCTTTAGGATTGACTGGTTGGATCTCCTTGCAGTCCAAGTGACTCTCAAGAGTCTTCTCCAACACCACTGTTCAAAAGCTCAAAATTTTTATGCTGTCAAATTTTTATTTTTTGTGCCATATCTTTATTTATCTATCTGCATAAAATGCTTAAATAATGAGTAGAAAAAATGTTATTTCTGTCTACAATACTTTTATGTCAGGTGCCAGGTTACTCTTTCAAATAGACTTCAGAATCATCTAGCCTTGTTGCAAGAAAAATACTATAGATTTATTCAATACTCCATTAAACTTCAAATTTAATTTGCAAACAATTGACATATTTGTTGCATTCAGAATTCCATTCCAATAACAAGAATTTGCCTTTAGGTATTTCAGCCTCTTTTAGGATAAGCTTTCCTGCAGTTTGTAGATTATGCTAATTTACTGATAATAGTATTTTAATATATTTTAGGTTTACTTCCATTAAGATATTTTCCCTATTATCTGATATATTAGGAAAACTTCTGATATTTCTGTATTTTTAAAGTATCATGTTAGTTTTCGGGACTTTTTTTCTTAATTTTAAGAGTATTTCCAAAATTTAACTTTATCCTAATAATGTGTGTTAGTAGTTCAGTCTTGTCTGCCTCTTTGCAGTCCCATGGACTGTAGCTTGCCAGACTCCTCTGCTCATGGAATTCTCCAAGCAAGAATACTGAAGTAGGTTGCCATTTCCTTCCCCAGGGGATCGTTCCAACCCAGAGATCAAACCTGGGCCTCCCACATTGCACGCAGATTCTTTACCGTCTGAACTACCAGAGTTTTATAAGACCTATTTCACTTTTAGGTCTTACTGCATTGATTTGACATTTCAGTGCACTGTGAAAATTTATGGCAGGAGTTGGGAATTCTTGATGGCAAATTGAAGATGGTGATGTTTAAAGACCCTGACTTCATCTCCTTCCATGGGTATGCCAAAACTGCAACTATTTACAAAGCAACTATCTATGAGAACAATCTCCATGATAATAAGAACAACAATATCCCTTTAGACTAGTAGAAAAGATCTTCTACAGCTAAAGATATAAAGAAGGAACCACAGTGAGTCAGGTAGGCAGAGCAGAGATGGAGCCCCACCCACCAGAGGCCAGCTGCTGTAGGACCCTCCTGAGCCCTGGCCACCCCAAGACCTGGCCCCACTCACCAAAAACCCAGGACCAGCCACACCTACCAGCAGGCTGACAGTAGTTCTGGGACCAGAGTGGCCCTACAGCCATCATGTCAAGACTTCACTTACCCATTAGCAGGCCAGGAATGAGACTCCCCTGAGGCATAGCCCCACCAACCAGTGGCTGGCAGCTTTGGCACAACACAGCCTGACAACCAACTGGACCTGCCATGCCCATAATAGACAGCTCACCCCAACAGAAGGACTCATGCAGCCCACACAGAGGGCATCTCTAAACCATACAGCTCTAGTGACCTGAGGGGAGTGCACTATTGCACCCTGCAGGGTATTTCCTACATAAGGCCACTTCTCCAAGATCAGGAAATGTAACTAACCTACCAAATACATAGGAATAAAAACAACAAATTATGCAAAATGAGGTAATGGAGACATATGCTCCAAATGAAGAAACAAGATTAAACCCCAGAAGAACTAAACTAATTGAAGTGGAAACAAGTGATCTACCCAATAAAGAATTTAAGGTAATGATCATAAAGATACTCAAAGAACTTGATGAAGAGATGAATAGAGTGAGAAATTAGAAGTTTTTAATGAAGAGTTAGAAAATATAAAGAAACAAGGAGAACTGAAGAATACAATAACTGAAATAAAAATACACTAGAAGGAATCAACAGTAGATTAGATGATATGAAGAACAGACATGCAAACTAGAAGACAGAATAGTGGAAATCACTATAGCTAAACAGAAAAAGAAATTTAATGAGAAGAGTTTAAGAGACCTCTGAAATAACAGGAAGTGTACTAACACATTCTTATCACAGGGATTCCAGAAGAAGAGGAGAGAAAAGGCAGAGGACTTATTTGAAGACATAAGAGCAGTAAACTACACTAACCTGGGAGAAGACTCTTGAGAGTCCCATGGACTGCAAGGAGATCCAACCAGTCCATTCTGAAGGAGATCAGCCCTACGTGTTCTTTGGAAGGAATGATGCTAAAGCTGGAACTCCAGTACTTTGGCCACCTCATGAGAAGAGTTGACTCATTGGAAAAGACTCTGATGCTGGGAGGGATTGGGGGCAGGGGGAGAAGGGGACGAGAGAGGATGAGATGGCTGGATGGCATCACCGACTCAATGGACGTGAGTTTGAGTGAACTCCGGGAGTTGGTGATGGACAGGGAGGCCTGGCGTGCTGCGATTCATGGGGTGGCAAAGAGTCAGACATGACTGAGTGACTGGACTGAACTGAACTGAACATTAACCTGGGAAAGGAAACAGATGTCTAGGTCCAGGAAGTACAAAGAGTCCCAGACAGAATCACCACAAAGAGGGCCACACCAAGACACCTTGTAATTAAAATAGCAAAAATTAAATATAAAGACAAAATATTAAAAGCAGCAAAGGAAAAGCAACAAGTTGCATAAAGGAAACTCCTATAAGGCTGTCAGCTGACTTTTTGGCAGAAAGTCTGCAAGCCAGAAAGGAGTGATGTGATATATTTAAAGTGGTAAAAAAGAGGAAAACCTACAACTAAGAACACTCTACTCAGCAAGGCTTTCATTCAGATTTGAAAGTGAGATAAAAATTTTACAGACAAGAAAAGCCTAAAAGAGTTCCAACACTATGAAATCAGCTTTACAAACAACCCTAAGCAGAAAAGAAAAGTCACAGCTAGACATGGGAAAAGTATGAAAGGAAAAAATCTCATTGGTAAAGGCAAATATACAGTAAAGATAGTAGATCAACCACTTATAAATCAAGTAGGAAGGTTAAAAGGCAAACCTAGTAAAGTCATCTATATCCACAGTAGGTAGATATTAAGGGATACGCAAAACAAAAGGATGTAAAATATGATGTCACAAACAGTAAACACAGGCAGAAAAAGGACTAAAAATGTAATGTTTTAAAATGCATTTGAAGTTAAGCAATTAGCAATTTAACACAATGATTTTTATAAGTTGCTTATATATAGATGTAGATTGCTACATATAAACCTTATAATAAACACAAACTATAATAGATGTATTAGATACACACACAAAAAGAGAAAAGAAACCAAACATAGTAACAAAGATAGCTGTCAAATCACAGGGAAGAGAACAAAGAAAAAGAAGGGAATGAAAAAGAACCACAAAAACAACTAGAAAAAAATATGTTTTTAAAATGGCAACAAGTACATACCTATAAATAATTACTTTAAAATTAAATGGATTAATTGCATCAATCAAAAGACATACAGTGACCAAATGGATACAGAAACAATACTCAAATATATGCTGTCAACAAAAGACTCACTTCGGATCCAAAGACACACACAGACTGAAAGTGGAATCTGTTCTCCATTGATTTCTATGTCTATCTTCACACTAAACTACAATGTCTTGATTTCTGCACCTTTAAAGTAAGTTTTGGAGTCAAGTAGTATGAGACCTTTTCTTGTTTTCTTTCAAAATTCTTTTGGCTATTGTAGGTTCTTTGCGTTGCTATATAAATATTACATAATGGTCAATTCTATTAAGCAGTCCTAACAAATTTTAATTTGGATTTTACAGCAGCCACAGAGCAGTTTAGGCAGACTTGCTCTGTATCATGCCATCTCCCATGAACTCTAAAATATTACTTACTTCTAACATCAATTCTCCAGTGGACCACATTCTACAAAGCTAGTGGAGGTGATGGAATTCCAGTTGAGCTATTTCAAATCCTGAAAGATGATGCTGTGAAAGTACTGCACTCAATATGCCAGCAAATTTGAAAAACTCAGCAGTGGCCACAGGACTGGAAAAGGTCAGTTTTCATTCCAATCTCAAAGGCAATGCCAAAGAATGCTCAAACTACTGCACAATTGCGCTCATCTCTCACGCTAGTAAAGTAATGCTCAAAATTCTCCAAGCCAGGCTTCAGCAATACATGAACCATGAACTTCTGATGTTCAAGCTGGTTTTAGAAAGGGCAGAGGAACCAGAGATCAAATTGCCAACATCCACTGGATCATGGAAAAAGCAAGAGAGTTCCAGAAAAACATCTACTTCTGCTTTATTGACTATGAGAAAGCCTTTGACTGTGTGGATCACAATAAACTGTGGAAAATTCTGAAAGAGATGGGAATACCAGACCACCTGATCTGCCTCTTGGGAAACCTATATGCAGGTCAGGAAGTAACAGTTAGAACTGGACATGGAACTACAGACTGTTTCCAAATCAGGAAAGGAGTACATCAAGGCTGTATATTGTCACCCTGCTTATTTAACTTCTATGCAGAGTACATCATGAGAAACGCTGGGCTGGATGAAGCGCAAGCTGGAATCAAGATTGCTGGGAGAAATATCAATAACCTCAGATATGCAGATGACACCGCCCTTATGGCAGAAAGTGAAGAGGAACTAAAAAGCCTCTTGATGAAAGTGAAAGAGGAGAGTGAAAAAGTTGGCTTAAAGCTCAACATTCAGAAAATGAAGATCATGGAATCTGGTCCCATCAGTTCATGGGAAATAGATGGGGAAACAGTGGAAACAGTGTCAGACTTTATTTTTCTGGGCTCCAAAATCACTGCAGATGGTGACTGCAGCCATGAAATTAAAAGATGCTGACTCCTTGGAAGAAAAGTTATGTCCAACCTAGATAGCATATTCAAAAGCAGAGACATTACTTTGCCAACAAAGGTCCGTCTAGTCAAGGCTATGGTTTTTCCAGTGGTCATGTATGGATGCGAGAGTTGGACTGTGAAGAAAGCTGAGTGCCGAAGAATTGATGCTTTTGAACTGTGGTGTTGGAGAAGACTCTTGAGAGTCCCTTGGACTGCAAGGAGATCCAACCAGTCCATTCTAAAGGAGATCAGCCCTGGGTATTCTTTGGAAGGAATGATGCTGAAGCTGAAACTCCAGTACTTTGGCCACCTCATGAGAAGAGTTGACTCATTGGAAAAGACTCTGATGCTGGGAGGGATTGGGGGCAGGAGGAAAAGGGGACGACAGAGGATGAGATGGCTGGATGGCATCACCAACTCGATGGACGTGAGTTTGAGTGAACTCCGGGAGTTGGTGATGGACAGGGAGGCCTGGTGTGCTGCGATTCATGGGGTCGCTAAGAATCGGACACGACTGAGCGACTGAACTGAACTGAACTGAACATCAATTCATAATGTAGGTGGAATTTTCTGAGTTTATCAATAAAGAACCAAAGACCAAAATGTTTTACTTCCTGTCATTAAGGAAATCTTCAACAGGGAGGTGTAAACTTGAGTACGCAGAGACTAATTACCAAGTCCCACATTTGACCACCTAATGTCAGACCTGAGGTGTGGAACGGTCCTTGGTAGAGAAGGTCTCAAAATACCTCCATCTGACTCTAAGAGTAGACCACAATCATGATATTAAAAGTGGTAAATGGAACAGGACCAGCAGCACCAAGATCAACTCAGAACTAATTCCAAATGTAGAATCTCTGGGCTTGCTTAAGCAGAATCTGCATTTGAACAAGATTCCCAAGTGATTCATATACACTGCTAGAGACCTTTTGGTCTAAAATACTATTTCTCAAAATGTTGCCTTTTGTGTTGGATAATTCTTATTTTAAATTAGTTAATTGTTTTATTTTGGGGCTGTGCTGGATCTTTGTTGCTGTGCACCGGCTTATTGAAATAGCTTCTCTTGTTGTGGAGTGGCTCTAGAGTGCAGGCTCGGTCATTGTAGTGCATGGGCTTACTGCTCTGCAGCATGTGGGATCTTAGTGCCCCGGCCACGGATTGAACCCCTGTCTCCTACTTTAGCCGGCAGATTCTTAACTGCTGGACCACCATGGAAGTCCCTGGAAAATTCTCTGTGATGGGAACGCCTTGTGCAGTACAGGATGTTGAGCAGCACTCCTTGCCTTAATCCAACGAATGGCAGTAGTACTTTCCCACTTGTGACAAATAAGATTTCTCCCCAAAGTGCCAAGTGTGCCTGCGGGCAAAAATACCCGAGTTGAGGGCCACTGGCTTTGAGCATGAGAACTAGAAATAACATAATGGGGCCCCAGTCAAACCTCATCCTTTAGTAACTTAGGGCAGATTACTTCACCCATCTAGGCCAATTTCTGAAAATATAGAATGATATTCAAACAGTATGGACCTCAGAGAGTGGCTTTTAGTAAAAATTAAATGAGACAATTTGTATGAGAATCTTAAGTTCAGTTCCTGGTGCATAAAAAGATCCAAATATATATATATATATAAACTAATTTTTTCTGAATGGGTGAATTTAACTCAGATGACCATTATATCTACTAATGTGGGCAAGAATCCCTTAGAAGAAATAAAGTAGCCACATAGTCAACAAGAGTCCAAAATGCAGTACTTGGATGCAATCTCAAAAACGACAGAATGATCTCTGTTTCCAAGGCAAACCATGCAATATCACAGTAATCCAAGTCTATGCCCTGACAAGTAATGCTGAAGAAGCTGAAGTTGAAAGGTTCTATGAAGACCTACAAGACCTTCTGGAACTAATACCCCAAAAAGATGTTCTTTTCATTATAGGGGACTGGAATGAAAAAGTAGGAAGTCAAGAAACACCTGGAGTAACAGGCAAATTTGGCCTTGGAGTACAAAATGAAGCAGGTCAAAGGTTAATAGAGTTTTGCCAAGAGAACGCCCTGGTCATAGCAAACACCCTCGTCCAAAAACACAAGGGAAGACTCTACACATGGACATCAGCAGATGGTCAACACCAAAATCAGATTGATTATATTCTTTGCAGCCAAAGATGGAGAAGCTCTATACAGTCAGCAAAAACAAGACCAGGAGCTGAGTGTGGCTCAGATCATGAACTCCTTATTGCCAAATTCAGACTGAAATTGAAGAAAGTAGGGAAAACCACTACACCATTCAGGTATGACCTAAATCAAATCCCTTATGATCATACAGTGGAAGTGACAAATAGATTCAAGGGATTTGATCTGATAGACAGAGTGCCTGAAAAACTATGGACAGAGGTTCATGACATTGTATGGAGGCAGTGATCAAGACCATCCCAAAGAAAAAGAAATGCAAAAAGGCAAAATGGTTGTCTGAGGAGGCCTTACAAATTGCTGAGAAAAGAAGAGAAGCTAAAGGCAAAGGAGAAAAGGAAAGATATACTCATTTGAATGCAGAGTTCCAAAGAATAGCAAGAAGAGATAAGAAAGCCTTCCTCAGTGATCAATGCAAAGAAACAGAGGAAAATAATAGAATGGACTAGAGATCTCTTCAAGACTACATATCTTTTCAAGAAAATTAGAGACACCAAGGGAAAATTTCATGCAAAGATGGGCACAATACAAGACAGAAATGGTATGGACCTAACAGAGGCAGATGATATTAAGAAGAGGTGGCAAGAATACACAGAAGAACTCTGCAAAAAAGATCTTCATGATCCAGATAAACACAATGGTGTGATCACTCACCTAGAGCCAGATATCCTGGAATGTGAAGTCAAGTGGGCCTTAGGAAGCATCACTACGAACAAAGCTAGTGGAGGTGATGGAATTCCAGTGGAGCTATTTCAAATCCTAAAAGATGGTGCTGTGAAAATGCTGCACTCAATATGCCAGCAAATTTGGAAAACTCAGCAGTGGCCACAGGACTGGAAAAGATCAGTTTTCATTCCAATCCCAAAGAAAGTCAGTGCCAAAAAATGTTAAAACTACCACACAATTGCACTCATCTCACATGTTAGCAAAGCAATGCTCAAAATTCTCCAAGCTAGGCTTCAACAGTACGTGAGCTGTGAAATTCCAGATGTTCAAGCTGGATTTGGGAAAAGCAGAGGAACCAGAGATCAAATTGCCAACATCCATTGGATCATAGAAAAAGCAAGAGGATTACAGAAAAACATCTACTTCTGCTTTATTGACTATGCCAAAGCCTTTGACTGTGTGGATCATGACAAACTGTGGAAAATTCTTTAAGAGATGGGAGTACCAGACCACCTGACCTACCTCCTGAGAAATCTGTATGCAGGTCAATAAGCAACAGTTAGAACTGGACATGGAACGACAGACTGGTTCCAAATTGGGAAGAGTACATCAAGGCTGTATATAGTCACCCTGCTTATTTAACTTATATGCATGAGAAACGCTGGGCTGGATGAAGCACAAGCTGGAATCAAGATTGATAGGAGAAATATCAATAACCTCAGATATGCAGATGACACCAGCCTTATGGCAGAAAGCGAAGAAGAACTAAAGAGCCTCTTGATGAAAGTGAAAGAGGAGAGTGAAAAAGTTGCCTTAAAACTCAACATTCAGAAAACTAAGATCATGGCATCCGGTCCCATCACTTCATGGCAAATGGTTGGGGAAACAATGGAAACAGTGTCAGACTTTATTTTCTTGGGCTCCAAAATCACTGCAGATGGTGACTGCAGCCATGAAATTAAAAGACACTTGCTCCTTGGAAGGAAAGCTATGACCAACCTGGACAGCATATTAAAAAGCAGAGACATTACTTTGCCAACAAAGGTACGTCTAGTCAAAGCTATGGTTTTTCCAGTGGTCATGTATGGATGTGAGAGTTGGACTATAAAGAAAGCTGAGTGCTGAAGAATTGATGCTTTTGAACTGTGGTGTTGGAGAAGACTCTTGAGAATCCTTTAGACTGCAATGAGATCCAACCAGTCCATCCTAAAGGAAATCAGTCCTGAGTTGGAAGGACTGATGCTGAAGCTGAAACTCCAATACTCTGGCCACCTGATGTGAAGAACTGACTCATTGGAAAAGACCCTGATGCTGGGAAAGATTGAAGGTGGGAGGAGAAGGGGACGACAGAGGATGAGATGGTTGGATGGCATCACCGACTCAATGGACATGAGTTTGAGTAAACTCTGGGAGTTGGTGATGGATAGGGAAGCTTGGCATGCTGCAGTCCATGGGGCTGCAAAGAGTAGGACATGACTGAGCGACTGAACTGAACTGAACTGAATGTTTTCTAAATGAAGGGCCAAATGCCAGTTCTTAATCTGTGTTAAAAGCATAAAACTCCTAATTGACTTATCAAAGGCATCACGAAGCTAATGGCTAGTACTTATGGTTTTATCTCAAAGGAAAACACCTCTCACCTTTGTGGAGGGGGTGAATAGCAATTTTCTAGGGATTTCAGAAGATGTGCCCTGACACAGTCAATACTTTGGAGGTCTGTGAGACCTATGTAACACAGAATCCTCAGTCTTAGATTTGGAGAAAATATGAACTCAAGATTGAGAGACAGTACAAGGATGTGAGACCTTTAGAAGGCAGGAGAATTCATGGAAAAAGAGTAACAAAAACTGGAGTCACCTGAGGGCCAATCAGATCTATTAGGAATAGACAATCAGCGGGGGATTTTCCCCTTGTGTCTAGACCAGTGTCCCACAGGAAATTGGTATGCTCAGAAGTACAGGTAATAATAAAAAGCAGTGCCTAATGAGCAGACCCCAGGAACTGTAAATATCCTCTCTGCTACTGTTCTTGAGCACAGGCACCCTTAAGCTGGAGAGGGCATGGTTGTTGACTTAGATTCCTGTCTGGCTCGGAAACTGATGTTTCACTCCTTTCTGCTGTCCTCTGTGGCAACAGAGCCTCGGTCTCCATCACTAACCATCCAGAGAAGAATTCAGACTTCCACACAGAGCCCTTCCTCTCAGAGACCCCATTCAGGTGAGTCTAAGAGCTCGGCAGGTACTTCAGGAAAGATTCAAAGAGGAGGGAAGTGGAGAATTTCCACCCGAGGTCACCTGAGAGAAAAACCAAACTAGCCCAGAGCCTAGAGATTATTTGCTAGTTAGACTGATTAATGGATCATTAATTTATTTAGTATGTTAGAAGAAGTGTCCTTTGGACTCAGAAATACAAGAATCATTGCAACATTTAAATGATGGGAATGCAAGTCCTTTCAGAGGAGAAGAAGGGAACAAAGGTGTAAAGAGGTTCCAATAAAATTATATGTGAAGCATTTTGCATTGAAGAGGAATAGCAAAATAGAGTATTAGGTGTGGAGGCCTGTGCAGTGAACTGAAAACATTTAAAAATATTTACCATGGGGTGTATTTGAGCATGTTCTATATATATTAGAAATCCCAGAACACAATATAATTTTGCAACAACAGTTCTTAAGATAAACATTTTGCATTGGTAGCATACTGAATATTCACATGAAAAAACGTTGTATTTAATGTGAAAAAGGAGTATGCTAAAGAGCCTTATTTTACAATCATTTTATTACCTATTTGTGAAAGTGATGGACACATTTGAGATGTAAAATAAAAAATTTGACCTCATTTCATCATCATCTTCATCCACAGGAAGGAATTACACTAAACTTTTTACGTATGTTGACTAAATCAGTTGACCACCTCAGGATATATAGATACTGCTATACCCATTATTTGAGTAAAGATTCCTGTGTCAAGAAGATCCCCTGGAGAAGGGAAAGGCTACCCACTCCAGTATTTTGGGCTTCCCTTGTGGCTCAGCTGGTAAAGAATCCGCCTGCAATGCGGGCGACCTGGTTTCGATCCCTGGGTTGGGAAGATCCCCTGGAGAAGGGAAAGGCTTCCCACTCCCGTATTCTGGAGTCCTGGAGAATTCCATGGACTATATAGTCCATTGGGTCACAAAGAGTCGTACGTGACTGAGTGACTTTCACTTCACTTTCATTCACATTTTAAATGATTGGTTTGCCTCTCCATAGACCAACAGCTAATACATGGTAGATTCAATATTCTAAAGATGGTTTCCTGATTCTGAAAGTTTTGCATTTAATACCATTTAGAAAGTCTTTTGCTATTTCATCTTTTACAGTCTCTAATATTGTAGGTTGTAATTTTCTGTTGTAAATTGAGGGTTGATTCCCTTTGCTCATTTTTCTAGTGGCATGTTCAATCGATAAGGTGTCTTAACGTTGTGAGGTATCATTCCTTTCCCTTGAGGATAATTTTTTTTTTTTTTTTTTTTTGCTGCTTTAGTAGTTATTCTGCGTGTCAAGGGGCTATAATGGGATTGGAATGCTGCCAGAACCAAAAGAGCTTTCTCCCTGTCACAATCTCTCAGAAATCTGAGCATTTTGGATCTCTTTCCTTTCATATGTCTTTGTCTTTTCCCTCTCTCTGTTTTTGAAATGCTTCTTTTGTTTCCTTAAATATGAGACCCAAACTGGTCATATAAATATGGAACCCCATGGCCATGGTAGCTTTCCAACTGGAATTGGGTTACTGTTTCTATATTCTTTAGGGTAAAAATAATCAGATGTCCACAGCTTCCCTTGTATCGTTTGTTTCTTAATCATTGCGGCAGGGTGAGAAGATCCTGGTAATAACATGACCCCAGGAAATCATAAAGTGGTAACGTGCTTGGTGTGTATATGTGTTGTATGTTGGTTGAGTGTGTTCCTTTGTATTTTGTGGGGCATAAGCAGTTCTCAGGGCAGTGGTACCCAGCCCATAAGCTCCAAAATCTGACCTTTAGTACAGATGCCAAAATGTTAACCAACAGAAGGAAATAAGAGCATCATTATTACCCACAGGATTCCTTGGAAACAAAATTGATGAAGTATGAGGGATGGCATGTGAATGAGGACTCCCTGTGTCTTGAAGTTTCACTGCAGCAGAAAAGTCACCTGGTTTCTCCACATCCTCTGACAATGTCTTTCATCACATTCCCTCGTATTTCCTCTCAGCACACAAGCCCCTTTGTCAGAGTCTTTGCTAAGTCTCTTTCCCTTGTGAAAGCATTAGTAGCTCAGTCGTGTCTGACTCTTTAACCCCATGGACTGTAGTCCTCTGTCCCTGGGATTCTCCAGGCAAGAATACTGGAGCAGGTTGCCATTTCTTCCCCCAGAGGGAACCCCAGGACTGAACCCCAGCTCTCCCGCATTGCAGGCAGGGTCTTTAACATCTGAGCCACCAGGGAAGCCCCCTTGTCCTTGTAGAGCAACCCAGAGAACCTCATGTCTTGTATTCAGTCTTCCTTGAGTTCCCTATTTTTATTTGCAGGGCTTTTTGAGTTCCTAATAAAAAATAATACCCTTTCCAGTATTTTTATATCTACTCTTTTTTTCTTCTGGACAGATGATAGTACCTGTCACCATCTGACATGATATATAATATTTACTTATATTTTTTGCCATCATCATATTCTAGGGAATTTTTCTCTTAGTGCCTTTTACCTTTTGCCTAGAAGATGGTCTGTACTCAGCATTTATTTCTCAAATTCATGAAAGCATTTCTTATTAAACTTTGCAGTATATGATCTCTTTGGGGAAAATCGGAGTATGAGGTAGAAATCCCTTGTCAGAGAAGTCATGGGAGATCCCTTGAAGAGTATTTATGCATGCTTGCTTAGTTGTTCAGTCATGTCCGACTCTTTGCAACCCTGTGGACTGTAGCCCGCCCGGCTTCTCTGTCCATGGAGATTCTCCAGGCAAGTATATTGGAGTAGGTTGGCATTTCCTCCTCCAGGGAATCTTCCCAATCCAGGGACTGAACTCGTGTCTCCTGTCTCCTGCATTGCAGGCAGACTCTTTACCTGCTGAGCCATCCGGGAAGCCCTTAAAAGAGGATGAGATCCGTATAAATATATATGTTGATTTCTTCACTGCCTAATATAAATAGTAGCGATTCAAATGTATTAGCAATGTATTAGTGGTCATTATTTTTTGTTTCTTGGTAGTCACCACCACCATATGGTACCAGGCAATGTTACACAATTTTCAAGTTTTCTTCTGAGGCTATCAAAAGAACCAGAACTGCAGTCCCTCACATTTGAGTTTTTTCCCTCCATGTACATAATCAGTGTGTTTGGAAATTTGCTTAACATCCCAGCCATTAGTTCAGACTCCCACCTCCACACACCCACATAGTTCTGCCTCTCTAATCTGCCCCTCGTGGCCATCTGTTTCGTCACCACCACAATTCCAAAGATGCTAGTGAATATGTAGAGAAAAGTTATAACCTATGAAAGTTACATCAGCCATATGTATTTTTACATATGCTTTGTAGTTTCTCTGACCATGATGATCTATGACCACTTGGTCATCAGCCACTCCCTGCACTAAGTGATCATCATGTACAAGTCATCTTATATCAAATAGGATATCACAATACCTTTATTATCAAATGAAATTATATGCTATAGTCTCTTCTGTGCTCTGAGTCTGTAGTCAGCAGTCAGTCTCTACACTGTTTCTAAGGCTCATCCATGCTGTGTGTGGCTGAATGCTCTTCCAATTTATTATCAGTTTACTACATTCTTTTTTTTTTTTTTTAAACTTTACGTAATTGTATTAGTTTTGCCAAATATCAAAATGAATCCGCCACCAGTATACATGTGTTCCCCATCCTGAACCCTCCTCCCTCCTCCCTCCCCATACCATCCCTCTGGGTCGTCCCAGTGCTCTAGCCCCAAGCATCTAGTATCGTGCATCGAACCTGGACTGGCATCTCGTTTCATACATGATATTTTACATGTTTCAATGCCATTCTCCCAAATCTTCCCACCCTCTCCCTCTCCCATAGAGTCCATAAGACTGTTCTATACATCAGTGTCTCTTTTGCTGTCTCGTACACAGGGTTATTGTTACCATCTTTCTAAATTCCATATATATGCATTAGTATACTGTATTGGTGTTTTTCCTTCTGGCTTACTTCACTCTGTATAATAGGCTCCAGTTTCATCCACCTCATTAGAACTGATTCAAATGAATTCTTTTTAATGACTGAGTAATACTCCATTGTGTATATGTACCACAGCTTTCTTATCCATTCATCTGCTGATGGACATCTAGGTTGCTTCCATGTCCTGGCTATTATAAACAGTGCTGCGATGAACATTGGGGTACACGTGTCTACTACATTCTTATATTTAGGTTAATCTTCTATTTGCAGCAAAATGAGTTTATTATGTGAATTAATTAAAATTAATTTCATTGCTTCTGTCTATATACAGCACTTGACTTTTGATCTAGCTAAAAGAGATATTTTCCACCCTATAAAGTGAAAATCAGCTACATGTGCTCCATATACTACCCTTAGCTATGTGCCATGCAGTTTTCCTTTTTATCTAAATTATTGGAGTATAATTACATAAATAATAATATATTATGAATTTTATATATTAAAAATTACATATAACTATGTATGTAATTGCACAAAATAAGCTGCATATTTAAAGTGTGCATTTGATGAATTAAAGAAGCTATACAAAAATCAAGGTACATATTGCTTGCTTCCATTTGTGTTTAACTTAAGACAGTGCACATGAATTTTAACTACTTTATTATGTAATTGTCAACAAATTTAAAAATAATTGTTAAATTTAAAAAATTTAGTCTCTCTGAGCCTCAGATCAGATCAGTCGCTCAGGCGTGTCTGACTCTTTGCGACCCCATGAATCGCAGCACGCCAGGTCTCCCTGTCCATCACCAACTCCCAGAGTTCACTCAGATCACATTCATCGAGTCAATGATGCCATCCAGCCATCTCATCCTCTGTCGTCCCCTTCTCCTCCTGCCCCCAATCCCTCCCAGCATCACAGTCTTTTCCAATGAGTCAACTCTTCGCATGAGGTGGCCAAAGTACTGAAGTTTCAGCTTCAGCATCATTCCTTCCAAAGAATACCCAGGGCTGATCTCCTTCAGCCTGGAGACTGGTTGGATCTCCTTGCAGTCCAAGGGACTCTCAAGAGTCTTCTCCAACACCACAGTTCAAAAGCATCAATTCTTCAGCGCTCAGCCTTCTTCACAGTCCAACTCTCACATCCATACATGACCACTGGAAAAACCATAGCCTTGACTAGACGAACCTTTGTTGGCAAAGTAATGTCTCTGCTTTTGAATATGCTATCTAGGTTGGACATAACTTTCCTTCCAAGGAGTAAGCGTCTTTTAATTTCATGGCTGCAGTCATCATCTGTAGTGATTTTGAAGCCCAGAAAAATAAAGTCTGACACTGTTTCCCCATCTATTTCCCATGAAGTGGTGGGACCGGATGCCATGATCTTTGTTTTCTGAATGTTGAGCTTTAAGCCAACTTTTTCACTCTCCACTTTCACTTTCATCAAGAGGCTTTTTAGTTCCTCTTCACTTTCTGCCGTAAGGGTGGTGTCATCTGCACATCTGAGGTTATTGATATTTCTCCCAGCAATCTTGATTCCAGCTTGTGTTTCTTCCAGTCCAGCGTTTCTCATGATGTACTCTGCATATAAGTTAAATAAACAGGGTCACAATACACAGCCTTGACGAACTCCTTTTCCTATTTGGAACCAGTCTGTTGTTCCATATCCAGTTCTAACTGTTGCTTCCTGACCTGCATACAAATTTCTCAAGAGGCAGATCAGGTGGCCTGGTATTCCCATCTCTTTCAGAATTTTCTACAGTTTATTGTGATCCACACAGTCAAAGGCTTTGGCATAATCAATAAAGCAGAAATAGATGTTTTTCTGGAACTCTCTTGCTTTTTCCATGATCCAGCGGATGTTGGCAATTTGATCTCTGATTCCTTTGCCCTTTCTAAAACCAGCTTGAACATCAGGAAGTTCACGGTTTACATATTGCTGAAGCCTGGCTTGGAGAAGTTTGAGCATTACTTTACTATCGTGTGAGATGAGTGCAATTGTGCAGTAGTTTGAGCATTCTTTGGCATTGCCTTTCTTTGGGATTGGAATGAAAACTGATCTTTTCCAGTCCTGTGGCCACTGCTGAGTTTTCCAAATTTGCTGGCATATTGAGTGCAGCACTTTCACAGCATCATCTTTCAGGATTTGAAATAGCTCAACTGGAATTCCATCACCTCCACTAGCTTTGTTCGTAGTGATGCTTTCTAAGGCCCACTTGACTTCACATTCCAGGATGTCTGGCTCTAGGTCAGTGATCACACCATCGTGATTATCTGGGTCATGAAGATCTTTTTTGTACAGTTCTTCTGTGTATTCTTGCCATCTCTTCTTAATATCTTCTGCTTCTGTTAGGTCCATACCACTTCTGTCCTTTATCGAGCTCATCTTTGCATGAAATGTTCCTTTGGTATCTCTGATTTTCTTGAAGAGATCCCTAGTCTTTCCCATTCTGTTGTTTTCCTCTATTTCTTTGCATTGATCGCTGAAGAAGGCTTTCTTATCTCTTCTTGCTATTCTTTGGAACTCTGCATTCAGATGTTTATATCTTTCTTTTTCTCCTTTGCTTTTCGCTTCTCTTCTTTTCACAGCTATTTGTAAGGCCTCCCCAGACAGCCATTTTGCTTTTTTGCATTTCTTTTCCATGGGAATGGTCTTGATCCCTGTCTCCTGTACAATGTCACAAGCCTCCGTCCATAGTTCATCAGGCACTCTATCTATCAGATCTAGGCCCTTAAATCTATTTCTCACTTCCACTGTATAATCATAAGGGATTTGATTTAGGTCATACCTGAATGGTCTGGTGGTTTTCCCTACTTTCTTCAATTTAAGTCTGAATTTGGCAGTAAGGAGTTCATGGTCTGAGCCACAGTCAGCTCCTGGTCTTGTTTTTGCTGACTGTATAGAGCTTCTCCATCTTTGGCTGCAAAGAATATAATCAATCTGATTTCGGTGTTGACCATCTGGTGATGTCCGTGTATAGAGTCTTCTCTTATGTTGTTGGAAAAGGGTGTTTGTTATGACCAGTGCATTTTCTTGGCAAAACTCTACTAGTCTTTGCCCTGCTTCATTCCGTATTCCATGGCCAAATTTGCCTGTTACTCCAGGTGTTTCTTGACTTCCTACTTTTGCATTCCAGTCCCCTATAATGAAAAGGACATCTTTTTTGGGTGTTAGTTCTAAAAGGTCTTGTAGGTCTTCATAGAACCATTCAACTTCAGCTTCTTCAGAATTACTGGTTGGGGCATAGACTTGGATTACTGTGATATTGAATGGTTTGCCTTGGAAACGAACAGAGATCATTCTGTCATTTTTGAGATTGCATCCAAGTACTGCATTTCAGACTCTTTTGTTGACCATGATGGCTACTCCATTTCTTCTGAGGGATTCCTGCCCGCAGTAGTAGATATAATGGTCATCTGAGTTAAATTCACCCATTCCAGTCCATTTCAGTTTGCTGATTCCTAGAATGTCGACATTCACTCTTGCCATCTCTTGTTTGACCACTTCCAATTTGCCTTGATTCATGGACCTGACATTCCAGGTTCCTATGCAATATTGCTCTTTACAGCATCGGACCTTGCTTCTATCACCAGTCACATCCACAGCTGAGTATTGTTTTTGTTTTGGCTCCATCCCTTCATTCTTTCTGGAGTTATTTCTCCACTGATCTCCAGTAGCATATTGGGCACCTACTGACCTGGGGAGTTTCTCTTTCAGTATCCTATCATTTTGCCTTTTCATACTGTTCATGGGGTTCTCAAGCCAAGAATACTGAAGTGGTTTGCCATTCCCTTCTCCAGTGGACCACATTCTGTCAAATCTCTCCCCCCATAACCTGCCCGTCTTGGGTTGCCCCACGGACATGGCTTAGTTTCATTGAGTTTCCTTATTTCTGAAGATAATGTGGGATACTAAATATAACTTCATATAGATGCTGTGAAGAATGATGAAATATGTAATAATTTATTTTTAGTATAAATAAAATATTCAAGGGCAAAGGTTATATCTGTGCACTTGTGTGTATATAAAAATATACCCATATATACCCACACAGAGATGTATCTTCTAGTCCATCTTATATGTTAAAGAGTAATATGAAAATTGAAAATGATAGAAATAAAAAGAATGAACATTTGAATTAATATGAAATAAAAGAAAGCTGAAATAGATTTAAAGTAAGATGGGTAATCTTAATTTTGACAATATGTTGCTTTTCATATTTCAGTGCCAGTAAAGTCCCACAGTGAGAACAACAGTTACATTTATGCAATGAGAAATTTACTGTGCAGCTAGACAGAGTGGAATATATCCAAACTGATTTAATTTTTTTTTTTACTTAACATGAATTTTCAACATAGATTGCCCTTACTCAAGGGAAGCTAAATGCATGACTTGATAGGCTTAAACTCATTTCCCTAAAAAAAATTTTACTGAATCAATGTCTCTATGATATTCCTATTGCCACTGTCACAAAAGAACACTTATTGGCTGAAAAGAAACCAATTTATGCTCCTAAAGTTCTGCAGTTCAGAAGCCTGAAATGGGTCTCAGTGGGCTAAAATCCAGATGTCTGCAGGACTGGGTTCCTTCTAGAGCCTCCAGAAAAGAATCCATTTACTTTCTTTTCTAAAATAGATCTATTTGACTATGCTGGGCTTAGTTGCTGCACATGGGAGCCCAGTCTTCCCTGTGCTGTGTGGGGTTTTTTAGTTTCAGCTTGTAAACCCTACAGTAGGAAATGGCAACCTACTCCAGTATTCTTGCCTGGAAAACTCCATAGACAGGGAGCCTGGAGGGCTACACTCCATGGGGTCACAAAAGAGTCAGGCACGATTGAGCATGCACACATGTGAACTCAGATGCGGCATGTGGTATCTAGTTACCTGACCAGGGATCAAAGCTGGGTCCCCTCCATTGGGAGTGTGGAGTCTTAACCACTAGGGAAGTCCTGATAAACTATTTTATTTGCTTCTATTCTTTCATTATTGTTGGATTGTAAGGGCTTTGTTTTTTTCAGCACCTTGTACTTATTGCCTAGATAGCGCCTGCATTGTGGTAGGCACTCAGGTACTCCTCAAGTGCGTGAAAGATATTCTCAGTAAAGCAGTAGAATGCATGACTTCTTGGGGAAAATGTTGAGATGTGACCAAAATTCCTAATCAGAGGTGAAATAGGAGATGCTCTAAAGAAGACAAACCCATACACAAAACATCAAAATTAATTTCTTGAAAGCAAATATATATTGTGACCTTGCAACCCAGCAACTACTGTTAGTTATGTGAAAATGAGTCATGTTATTGTCCTCTTCTCTGATAGTCCCCTTCACCACATGGAACCATGGAATCTTACAGGAGTTTCAGAATTTGTTCTTCTGGGGTTTTCAAAGGAAGAAGAATTACAGACACTCATATTTGTGATTTTCCTCTCCATGTACCTGATCACTGTGTTTGGAAATCTGCTCATCATCCTGGCCACCGTCTATGACTCCCACCTCCACACGCCCATGTACTTCTTCCTTTCCAACCTGTCCTTCGCAGACATCTGTTTTACCACCACTACTGTCCCCAAGATGCTGGTGAACATCCAGACACAGAGCAAAGTCATAACCTATGCAGGTTGCATCACCCAGATGTACTTTTTCCTATTCTTTTCAGAGTTGGACATCTATCTTTTGACTGTGATGGCCTATGACAGGTTTGTGGCCATCTGTCATCCCTTGCATTACATGGTTATCATGAACCCCCGACTCTGTGGACTGCTGCTTCTGGTGACCTGGATTATAAGTGTCTTGCATTCACTGTTACAAAGCCTAATGGTGTTGCGACTGTCCTGCACAGATGTGGAAATCCCCCACTTTTTCTGTGAACTCAATCAGATGGTCCAACTTGCCTGCTGTGACACCTTTCTTAACAACATGGTGATGTATTTTGCAGCTGTGCTGCTGGCTAGCGGTCCCCTGGCTGCTATCCGTTTCTCATACTCGAAGATCGTTTCCTCCATATGTGGAATCTCATCAGCTCAGGGGAAGCAAGCAGCGTTTTCCACCTGCATGTCTCACCTCTCGGTTGTCTCTTTATTTTTTTGTACAAGCCTAGGAGTGTACCTTAGCTCAGCTGCTACCCACAGATCACACTCAAGTGCAAAAGCTTCAGTGATGTATGCCGTGGTCACGCCCATGCTAAACCCCTTCATCTACAGTCTGAGGAATAAAGACATAAAGGGGGCTCTGAAAAGATTCTTGGGGATGGCAGTTATAAAAGGGACAGTGGTCACAGGGCTGAAGAGTTGCCTATGATTTCGGGGCTTAAAGTCTCAGAGTCAGAAGTTATAATTCTTCAATCAGCCTGCGCAAGTAAAACTTACTCTTTCTATTTATTTCCCGAAAAATTTTTAACTACCAATTTTTCATTGAGTCATGCAAGATCTTCGTTGCGGCTTGTGGGATCCAGTTCCCTGACCAAGGATCGAACCCTTGCCCTGGGAATGTGAAGTCTTAACCACTGGTCCACCAGGAAAGTACCTGGAATTTTTATTTTTTCAACTTCTGTGTACAGTTTAGTCATTTACTTGATTAGACGTTCTTCTGTCTCTGATATCTAACATATTTCTCTTCATTTTCTTTCTGTTTTCCCTAATTCATTCCCAACCATTGATTTAAAAAAAATGAGAAATTTTCATTTATCTCATGGAATTGCTTGGATTTCTTAAGAATAATTTCTTCTCAAATGACAAATAGTACCCCATGTAATATGTCTTTACTTTTAGTAGAATAAGAGTCATGAGTTTTGCCATTCCAATGGGAACAACCAAACGTGGCAACTTTGCTCTTTCTGTAATTTTATAGGAGAGGAAAATCTGAGACCAGTTTTTCACTTTTGGGTCCTTCATTCCTCTCTCTCTCTATTTGCTCAGCCATGTCTGACTCCTTGCAACCCTGTGGCTGTAGCTTGACAGGCTCCTCTGTCCATGGGATTCTCCAGGCAAGAATACTGGAGTGAGTTGCCATTTCCTTCTCCAGGGGATCTTCCTGACCCAGGGATCAAACCCTGTGTCTCCTGTATTGCAGGCAGACCCTATACTGTCTGAGCCACCAGGGAAGCCCTCTCTATATAAAACTATCTTACCTGGTCTTCTTCATAATGTAGACTTAACCTACTAGGTTTTTTTGTCATTGGTTTTTTTGTTTGTTTTTTGGTCATTGGTTTTTATTCTCTTTATTAAGATACTGTACTCTTTTCCAGGCTCTAGTCCACAGTGCCTACTATTGTCACTGAAATAACTGAACATCAAATACATTTATTCTAATGGCATCTACACTGAGACAGAAAGTTGAGTAACGTGGCCTTAGAGTCAGACATAACATTATGATGAAGCATATTTTAAATTATACTCTGTATTTCATGCATTAAGTTTCTTTTCAAGCTGTACATCTACTCACTGAACTATGGAATACCCACGTCAATGTGTAAGGGGATTTATTCATTGAGATGAAGAATGTTAGCAGATTTTATGTTTTCTCATTCAATTTCCTCACTGTTTCTGCTCGAAAACTTACAGTGATGCTACAAATATGACTTCTTTCATTGTTCTAAATAAAGTATCTCATTCATTTCCAAACTTTGTCATAAACACAAACAGACAGTGAACGAACAATATCATCTATTATATATTTCTTATATAGAAAGGAATTTCTTCTATTTGTGTGATCAAGACTAACTTGTAAGAGAACATGAATACTGCTTAGTCATATGACTCAGGGTCAGCAGTTTTTCTTCACAGGCATGCATATTCTTGCAAACTCTTCTGGGAACCTGGAAAGAAATACCAAGGTAGTCATTTTTAATGTAGTTATCTGATAAAAACTTGAATAATAAAGTGGTCAGAAATGTTGTCTTCAAATGTCAAAACGAAAGACAAAAATAAGAAGCAATAGGGCTCCCCTGGTGGTCTGCTGCTGCTGCTAAGTCATTTCAGTCGTGTCCAACTCTGTGAGACCCCATGGACTGCAGCCTACCAGGCTCCCCCATCCCTGGAATTCTCCAGGCAAGAATATTGGAGTGGGTTGCCATTTCCTTCTCCAATGCATGAAAGTGAAAAATGAAAGTAAAGTCACTCAGTCGTGTCCGACTCTTCACGACCCCATGGACTGCAGCCTACTAGGCTCCTCCGTCCATGGATTTTCCAGGCAAGAGTACTGGAGTGGGGTGCCATCGCCTTCTCTGCCCCTGGTGGTCTAGTGGTTAAGAATCCACCTGCCAATGCAGGGGGTAGGGGTTCAATCCTGGGTGGGGTAGATCCCACATGCCATGGAGCAGCTAAGCCTGTGTGCCACAACTACTGAGCCAGTCCTCTAGAGCCTAGGCTCTGCAACAAGAGAAGCCACTGCAATGAGAAGCCGGCACACCACAACTAGAGGGTAGCCACTGCTCTCTGCACCTAGAGAAAGCCCGTGCACAGCAACGAAGACTCAGAGCAGCCAAAAATAAATAAAACTTTTTTAAAAAAAGAAGAAACAGCAGGTTATTACAATTACCCTTAACTAAGTTCACTTGGATTGTTGTATCTTTCGCTATTGCTGCATAGCTAGCCATACAAAAATAAAATGGTTTAACACAATGTGTTTCATATTGAATGAGGTGATGGTGGGGAGGCGTTTTGAGCTCTAAGATGCTTCATGAGTTTGCAATTAGCTGCCAGGGTCTTCATTGTATTTCTAGGCTCATTTATGAATCTGTGCATTGCTGTAGTGCTCTTCTGTCTCAGACCCAGTTACAGTCAGTCCATTCATTTTTATATTGGGGTTAATTTTGTCTACAAGAAAATGAGTTTTTAAAATGTGAATTGCCTTAATTTAATTCCATTGTACATATAGCCATAAATAGCACTTTCTTTTTTCCCAGTTAGAGGACATATATCATATACCTATTCAATGTGACTCAGCTACCTGTGATCAAGATCAGACAGTATGGTACTGGCACAAAAACAGAAATAAAGAACAATGGAACAAGATAGAAAGTCCAGAGATAAACCCATGCACCTGTGGTCACCTAATCTATGACAAAGGAGGCAAGAATATACAACAGAGAAAAGACAGTCTCTTCAATACACGGTGCTGGGAAAACTGGACAGCTCCATGTAAAAGAATGAAATTAGAACACTCCCTAATACCATACACAAAAGTAAACTAAAAATGGATTAAAGACCTAAGTGTAAGACAGGACACTGTAAGACTCTTAAAGGAAAACATAGGAAGAATACTGTTTGACATAAATCAGAGCCAGAGCTTTTTTGACCCAGCCTCCTAGAGTAATGAAAATAAAAACAAAAAGAAACAAATGGAACTTGATTAAACTTAAAGGCTTTTGCACACCAAAGCAAACCATACATAAGATGAAAAGAGAATCTTCAGAATGGGGGATATTTGCAAACAAAGCAACTGACAAGGAAGTAATCTTCAAAATATACAGATAGTTCATGCAGCTCAATATCAAAAAATAAGCAACCTAATAAAAAAATGGGCTAAAAACCTAAACAGACATTTCTCCAAGGAAAATATACAGATGGCCAAAAGGCACATTAAAAGATGCTTACCATCACTAATTATTGTTATAGAAATGCAAATCAAAACTACAGTGAGATATCTCCTCACACTGTCAGAATGGCCATCATCAAAAAATCTACAAACAACAAATGCTGGAGAGCGTGTAGAGAAAAGGGAACCCTCTTGCACTGTTGATGGGAATGTAACAGCCACTATGGAGAATACTACAGAGGTTCCTTAAAAAACCAAGACTAGAACTATGATATGACCCAGCAATCCCACTACTGGGCATATACCTTGCTGCTGCTGCTGCTGCTATACCTTGAGAAAACCATAATTCAAAAAGGCACATGCACCCCAGTGTTCACTGAAGCACTATTTACAATAGCCAGGACATGCAAGCAACCTTAATGCCTATCAACAGAGGAATGGGTAAAGAAGATGTGGTACATATATACAAAGGAATATTACTCAGCCTGCTACAACAAAAATAGAAATGAGTTTTTTTTTTCCCTCCTGAAAAACAAGGAAAATAAAGAGAACAGTGAAGAGGCTAGAGAAGAAACATAAAATGGCCTGAAAGAGCTAACCAATCTTAGTTTTATTTTAACTGTTACTAATCTGTAGTGCGTATAACTAGATTTGTCCATCTCAAAGCTTACCTCCTATCATCCCTAATATTATATAAATTACCTCCTGCACCTGGTATTTCCTCTCCCTCACTCTCTAGCAGGTTACCACTTATAGCTGTTTGCATTTCAGAAAGAAGGTTGCAGGCCAATAAGCCAGAGATGAATGGACCCAATTACAGGGCTGTTGGACCCAAGTACCAGGCCACATGATGCCAAAAATGACTGTTTCATAATAATGCCCACAGAAGAATGCAAAACCTTCACCACCTTGTTCCTTATCACATACCCTGGACTACAAGTTCCCACCTATAAAACCCCATGTAATTCCCCAGGAAGGGGGACACAGTTCTTGAGGTGCTAGCCTATAGCATTTCTCTTTTGCCAGGCAAAATAAAGCTACTCTCTTCTATTTCCTCCAGACTCTATCTACATATTTCTATTTGGCCTCAATAGACAGGTAGACAAGATTTTGGGCAGCAAGCTATCAAAAGAAACAAAACTGGGTCATTTGCAGAGACATAGATGGACCTAGAGACTGTCATAAAGAGTGAAATAAGTCAGAAAGAGAAAAACAAATACCGTATATTAACACATATGTGTGGAACCTAGAAAAGTGGTACAGATGACCCTATTTACAAAGCAGAAATAGAGACACAGATGTAGAGAATAAATGTATGGATACTGAGGGGGGTGGGAAGAATTGGGAGATTAGGAATGACAAGTATACAGTGCTATGCACAGAATAGATAATTAATAAGAGCCTGTTATATATTGTGGGGAACTCTACTCGATGCTTTGTGGTGATGGGAAGGAAATCCAGAGGGGCGGGGATATATGCATACACATGGCTGATTCACTTCACTGTACTGCAGAAACTAGCACAACACTGTGAAGCAACTATACAACAATAAAAAGAAGATCCTAGATGAGTCATGCATCATTTCTTCTTTTTAATTAATTTACTAGAGTATTCTGTGCTTAGTTGCTCAGTCATGTCCGACTCTTTGCAACCCCATGGACTGTAGCCCGCCAGGCTCCTCTGTCCATGGGGATTCTCCAGGCAAGAATACTGGGGTAGGCTGCCATGCCCTCCTCCAGGGGATCTTCCCAACCCAGGGATCAAACCCAGGTCTCCATAATGACATAAAATAAACTGCAAATATTGAAAATATACAGGCAATAGAAGAAGTAGAGGACTTTCTTAGAATGATGTCAACAACAGTAAGGAACTTTCTACCATCTGTCCCCACCCAGAAACAGCAAATTGATAATGATATAATTAAGATAATGATATCCATAATTATAACTACTGTATATATGTATTTATATAATTTTAGTACATGAAAGAAAATGGCCATACCAATATGGAGGCCCAGATTTATCTATCATTAAAGGCTTAAAAAAGTTGATTTACAATGTTGTGTTAATTTCAAGTGTACAGAAAAGTGATTCAGTTATACATATATGTGTATATATATATTTTATTTAAGATTATTTTCTATTATAGGTTATTACAAAATATTGAGTATAGTTCCCTGTGCTAAACAGTAGGTCTTCGTTGGTCATCTATTTAATATATAGTAGTGTGTGTATCGGAGAAGGCAATGGCACCCCACTCCAGTACTCTTGCCTGGAGAATCCCATGGATGGAGGAGCCTGGTAGGCTGCAGTCCATGAGGTCACTAGGAGTCGGACACGACTGAGCAACTTCACTTTCACTTTTCACTGTCATGCATTGGGGAAGGAAATGGCAACCCACTCCAGTGTTCTTGCCTGGAGAATCCCAGGGACGGGGGAGCCTGGTGGGCTGCCGTCTATGGGGTCGCACAGAGTCAGACACGACTGAAGCGACTTAGCAGCAGTAGCAGCAGCAGTGTGTGTATGTTAATCTCAAACTTCTAATTTATCCCCCCTTTTCCCCTTTGGTAACTATAAGTTTGTTTTCTATGTCTGTGAGTCTATTTCTGTTCTGTATGGAAGTTCATTTTTATCATTTTCTTAGATTCCAAATATAGGCAATATTATATGATTTGTCTTTCTCTGTCTGGCTTACTCCACTTAGTATGAGAGGCTACTGAATTGGGAATTCTGGGTACCATTTCTACATTCTTAGAGACAAAATAATACATCTGGCTGGTGTGAGTTGTATTTGTTGCTGTTGTTAAGTCTCCCAGTTGTGTCTGACTCTTTGCGACCCCATGGACTGCAGCACGCCAGGCCTCCTGGTCCCTCACCACCTCCCAAGTTTGCCCAAGTTCATGTCCATTGCATCAGTGATGCCATCCAGTCATCTCATCCTCTGATACCCTCATCTTTCTGCCCTCAATCTTTCCCAGCATCAGGGACTTTTCCAATGAGTCAGCTGTTCACATCTGATGACCAAAACACTGAAGCTTCGGCTTTAGCATCAGCCTTTCCAATGAATATTCAGGGTTGATTTGCCTTAAAATTTACTTCTGTGATCTCCTTGCTGTCCAAGAGACTTTAGAAGTCTTATCCAGCACCACACTTCTAAAGCATCAATTCTTTGGCATTCTGCCTTCTTTATGGTCCAGATCTCACAACCGTACATGACCACTGGGAAGACCATATAGCCTTGATTATATGGACCTTTGTCTCTGAGTAATGTCTCAGAGTAATGTCTTGTCTCAGAGTAATGTCTCTGCTTTTCAACACACTGTCTAGGTTTGTCATAGCTTTCCTGCCAAGAAGCAATTGTCTTCTGATTTCTGAACTTCTGGAGTTGTATTTACTCCTCACCTAATCAGTAAGCCTGGGAATGGAAAAGACATGGTAGTAACAGCCCAGAAGACCATGGTTAGATGTGTGCGTGTGTTTGGGTGTTTGTGTACCTTGGGGGATGAGAAGGCAGAGTTGTTGTTAAGTGGCTAAGTTGTGTCA
This sequence comes from Bos grunniens, assembly GCF_055505025.1. Lineage (NCBI taxonomy): Eukaryota > Metazoa > Chordata > Mammalia > Artiodactyla > Bovidae > Bos > Bos grunniens. The sequence continues at coordinate 15,258,339 of NC_141189.1, forward strand.
GACTCTTTGAGACCCCTGGACTGTAGCCCACCAGGCTGATCTGTCCATGGGATTTTGCAGGCAAGAATACTGGAGTGGGTTGCCATGTCTTTCTCCAGGGGATCTTCCCGGATTAGGGATTGAACTCGGGTCTCCTGTATATGGCCTCATAATTCCAAGATGACTCTAACATTATAGGCACCATAAATAAACCAATAGGTTGTACTAACTGCTGCTACTGCTGCTGCTGCTGCTAAGTCACTTTGGTCGTGTCCGACTCTGTTCGACCCCATAGATGGCAGCCCACCAGGCTTCCCCGTCTCTGGGATTCTCCAGGCAAAAACACTGGAGTGGGTTGCCATTTCCTTCTACAGTGCATGAAAATGAAAAGTGAAAGTGAAGTCGCTCAGTCGTGTCTGACTCTAGCGACCCCATGGACTGCAGCCTACCAGGCTCCTCCGTCCATGGGATTTTCTAGGCAAAAGTACTGGAGTGGGGTGCCATTGCCTTCTCTGAGGTTGTACTAAAGAGCCAATCAATTCAGGGGAGGCCCTTGCAACAAAATTAAGAGTATGGAAGAGGACCATAGTGTGGATGAGGGATTCCCTCTGACTTCCTTTTAGCAGCAGTAGGGAAGCCACCTGGTTCCTCAAATTTTTCTACCACCATCTCTCATCATGCACCTTCTTGCTCACACCTCTCTGACATACCTCGTTCCTTTGGAGCCTTGATTTTTCTGAAACAAGCACCTTTCTTGGAGCTGTTGTGCTGGCCATTCCTGCATTGAGGCATACACTTCAGATAACTTCCTGGATCCAACCCTATCTTCTTTGAGATCTGTGTTCAAATGTGGGACTTCCCTGGGGGTCTGGTGGTTGAGACTCAGCAATGCCACTGCAGGGGGCGCTAGTTCCATCCCTGGTCTGGGAACTAAGATTCCGCATGCCTCGCAGTGTGGCCAAAAAACAAAAAAAAAGTCACCTTGTTTGCTGGTGTTACCTAAACACTCAGTAAAAGAAAAAAAAAAAAAAAAATCACACTCCTTGTCTACTGTCTCCTTTATAACTGATTTCTTCATCCTGGCAGCGCTCACCATCTGACATGTTATATGTAGTGTCTTCAGTTAGTGTGATAATTTCTAGGTCCATCACATTTCCTTGATTTTTAAATAGCGTTTGTAGGTATGTGCCTCTTGCTTTCAGGTTAGAATTCAGGTTACAAATAGCAGAAACCTCCTTAACTAAGCTTTGAAGTCTTCTGTTCTTAACAATTCAACAGGCAGGCTATTTAGAATCCTTTCTTTTGTTTTCCAGAAGGTGGCACTACAGCCCGTTTGTATTTTCTCCCTTGGCCTGAGTGCCCTGTGTCTACTAGGGCTCACTCTGGCAGAAGTGCCTGGGCTCACTCTGGCGGAGGTGCCTGGCAGCAGAGTACAAGGAGGTATGGGTTTAGCCCTTGGGGTTCTTGGGGTGCCCACAGTTTGTAGGGATTTCCTTGGTTGAGGTTATCCAGCTGGTTCATGGGCAGACTTCTTGCGGAAGTACTGGAACGGACAGCAGGAACCAAACCATTAAAGCCAAGGTTCTTATGTTTCCTTCCATGTTTTCCTCTCTCCCCTCAGTTATGGAGATCCCTCCTCAGAAATCTGGGTACTGCTAGAGAGAAATGGGCTTCTCCAGTTGGAATGTGTGCAGCTAGGAATGGGAGGCAGTCACTCACCCCTCGCGCTTCCCACCCACTCTGTGAGAGGCGTCACGGCTTTCCACCTCCTTTGCCCGAGGGGGGCACCCCTGCTGCTGTGAAAAGCTCAACATTGGTGGAGTCGCCCTGGGGAGACAGGCCACCTTGGCAAGTTCCTTCCTCTCGCCTCCAGACTCATCCTTACCTTGCTCTAAGGACATGCTGACGTCCCCTGCAGGCAGTCTGGACTTCCACAAAGTCTCTCTCTCCAGAAGGGTCTCTTGGTCTCTTCCCAGTTTGCCATCTCCAGGCTTCACCCCTCCATCCTCTGCTCCCTTGTGACCAGTGGAGACAGAGGAGATTTGTATCTCCCTTGGATCTGCAGCCCTTACTGAGGTCCTATTTGTTAATTTTCAGATACACAGGTGGGTTAGAAACCTCCTGGGCTCCTTGGTGGAGTGTGCAGAGGCACTTCTGTTCCCTGATGGCTGTTTACTTAGTTGTGTAAAAGGGAGAGGGGGGACTTCCCTGGTGGTCCAGTGGCTGAGACTCCGAGCTCCCAATGCAGGTGGACTGGGTTTGATCTCTGGTCAGGGAAGTAGATCCTACATGCCACAACTAAGAGTTTGCATGCTGCAACTTAGACCTGGCGCAGCCAAATGAATAAACCTTTTTTACAAAAGGAGGAAGGGGACAGGGAGGGAAAAGAGGAGCAACTTAACCCACCGGCTATATGCCATCATCACACCATCTGTCCGTGCTGATATTTCTAACTCCAATCCATTACCACGTAGATTATTCTAGCTACCCCCCACCTTGCTTATCCCTAAATTCCCACTCCGACATTGAGAAACTTAACTCCCATTATCCACCATGTATTTATGCCTATTGTTCAATTCCAATGAGCATGTGCAACAGTATCAGAATTATTAACCAGCACTAGGGCACAGTGCTTGCATGCAGTTATTTGTGCCTTAGTCTTATAGATTCCGTCATTTCCACAGTCTGATATGTTAGTATATTTCATTCCCCAACCCCCTACAGTGAGGTTGTCTCGTACTTTTGTCATAGTTTGATTCTCTTGTCACATGCTGCAGTGTGAGATAAACAAGACTGGGAGATTCCAAAAACTTTCTGCTAAACAGCATGTCACAGGACCATGCTTTCTGGTGAGCCTCTATCTCCTTTTTGTCCCCTTCCCTGTCCCTCAGCACTTACTGTTTAGGCTCTGTCAGCTGGCCCCTCCTTCAGGCTATTTTAGTACTTCCCAGTGGTTACTTAAGGCTGCAAACCTCTGCACTAAGAAGTTTGATCTTCAAGACCATATTTAGGAAGCAGGGCTGAGGGAAAAGGGACCAACTGTCTCCACGATTCAGGGATCGGAACCAAAGAAGAGCCAACAAGCCAGGAAGACCACCACAACCAGAACTGGTCTTTATTGAGGTGTCAGGGTGCAGCAACACCATGAAGGAGCGGAGCCGGAGGACTAGAACACAGAGGCAGCGTTTGAGGGTTTCTTAGACTTGCAGCCTGGGTCTCTGGGCTAGGAGAAAGGCAGCGTATGAGGGGCTGCTTATGAGGGGCTGCTCACGAGGACTTTAGGAAGTTCCTATATTTGTCCAGGAAAGAGGCAGACAGGGTATTGAGCTCTTGCCGAAACTCCTGCAGAGCCTTGTCCTGCTCGTCTTGCTCTCCCGACAGCTGCTTCTTGTAATAGTTGATGTAAAAGCTCACCCAGTCATTCACCACAGTCACCATGGCTTCTTCAGAGATGGCAGGATCACTGAAGACCTGGAGGGGACGTAGGGTGGGGTAGGGGGTAGGGGTGGGGGGCGATCAGAATTTGGCAAAGGAGACCCGGCTCAGACATGTGATTCAGGAATAACTACGAACTCTGACCTCCTTTTTGCTCTGATTTGTATTCCCTGTCTCTCATGGTTTCCATCAAGTCCATTACCCTCCCTGCTCCAAGTTATTCTCCTTTCTCTGTCCTTGCCCACCTCCCAACACTTTAGGCCTGTCCTCTGAACCAGAGCACCAGGCTTACCTGCTGATTTAGCAGGATGTTGAATTCCTTTATTCCTTTGGAAATGAGATCCTTATTGGTCTGAATAAGGGCCATCTGCATGGTTAGAGAAAGAGATGAAATTTAAATATCCTTTTCTCCCAATCTCCTCACTCCCACCCGAGGATCCCTGGTGCCCTGCAAGGTCACTTGCCCTGCACCACCTTTCTGACCCTGAACTGCCCTGAGATCACATTTCTCCCCGGCTGGCTCACCTTCAAGTCCAACGGTGCTGTGTAGGTCTCAGCCACACTTTTCAGGCTCTGGCTTTCCCTCTGTGCCAAGCTAGATGTAGACAAGGGGTCCAGGGTCAGCCAAAGAGGGAAACGCCCTGCATTTCGGTCCTGAGGGAGGGTGATATGTTAACCAGGGGAGGGGAAGGAGGGAGAGGTTCCCCTGAAATTAGGAAGATAGCAAAGCCAAGAGAACAGATAAGTGGGGACACCCAGAAAACCACATCAGGGACAGCCTTGCCCTCCCTGCCACATCCCAGAAGCCAGGTTCCAAAGGCTAACAAAATTAACAGTGACTGATCCCCCATTGCAAGACAAGAACTTTAAAAATCATCCCCCTACAACTGATGGCAATTATTCTTCCAATTCATAGATGATATATTCATAGCAGCTAACATTACAGTGATGATTTGTGTGAGGCATTGTTTCAAGCAAGTATTAAGGTATTTATTCTTGGGAGTTCCCTGGAGGCCTAGTGGTTAGGATTCAGGGCTTTCAGTGCTGTGGCCTAGATTCAATCCCTCGTCAAGGAACTGAGATCCTGCAAGCCACACAGCATGGCATTAAAAAAAAAAAACAAAAAACAACCTCACAAAGTATGTATTCTTATAAAAGCTTCCATTAGGCCAGTTCCAATAATAGTCATAATTTTGCAGATGAGCCATTTGTAAGATGGGAGGACTGGATGCTACCAGGCTGAATTCCACTGGAATGGACACACATTTCTTATCATCAGGTACTTGACAAAGCAAAAATACCCTTTTTCATCTTTAAAAATATTTTCCTAATGTTTTCCATTTTAATAGATTTTTTTCAAATTTCTAAATCACCATATACTATTTGAAATAAATGAAACATTATAAAAATACACACTGAAAAAACGGATCATTTTTGCTCCTTCCCCCAACAAAGTAGCCAACAGTAAAGAGATACGTATTTTCTGTCACATCTTTCTCCATTCAAAAACCAATGTTCAGGGACTTCCCTGGTGGTCCAGTGGTTAAGACTTTGCCTTCCAGTGCAGGGGTTGTGGACTTCATCCCTGGTTCAATCTTTGGTTGCGGAGCTAACATCCCATATGTCTGGAGGCCAAAAAATGAAAACAAAAGCAATTCAAAAACAATAACAAATTCAATAGAGATTTTAAAAATGGTCCACATAAAAAAATCTTAAAAACAAAAACCAGTGTTCACAGGCACCTGTACACTCAGTTTGTTGATATGCTTTTTGTTTATTCCATTATCTTAATTAACATACAGCAAAATTAACTTCCTTTTGGTATACAATGTATGGATTTCAATATGTAGATTCATGTAACTACTACCACAATCAGGACACAGAACATTTCCATCACCCCCCAAATTCCTTTGTGCTCCCCACTCTGACCCCTGGTGGTTTAGTCGCTAGGTTGTGTCCGACTCTTGCAACCCCATGGACTGTAACCCACCAGGCTCCTCTGTCCATGGGATTTTTCAGGCAAGAATACTGGACTGGTTGCCATTTCCTTCTCCAGGGGATCTGCCCAACCCAGGCATCAAACCCAGGTCTCCTGCACTGCAAGCAGATTCTGTACTGACTGAACTATGTGGTAGTCCCCTCTTATCCCTAAACCCTGCCAACCACTGATCTGTTTGCCATCACTACAGTTCAGTGTTTTTGAGGACGTCAATGCAGGAGACCCAGATTTGATCCCTGAGTTGGGAAGATCCACTGGAGAAGGGAATGGCTACCCACTCCAGGAGTCTTGCCTGGAGAATCCCCATGGACAGAGGAGCCTGGAGGGCTACAGTCCATAGAGTTGCAGAGCTGGACATGACTGAGCGACTAACACACACTATGATGGAATCATACAGCATATAACCTTTGAGACTGTCTTCTTTCACTCAGAATAATGCCCTCAAGCTCCATCCAAGTGTTTGCGAGTAACAGTGAGTGAGTTGTTCCATTCCATTGCTAAGTGTGTACTGCAAGGATGCACTGCTGCTGCTAAGTCGCTTCAGTCGTGTCTGACTCTGTGTGACCCCATAGACCGCAGCCCACCAGGCTCCCTTGTCCCTGGGATTCACCAGGCAAGAACACCGGAGTGGGTTGCCATTTCCTTCTCCAATACATGGAAGTGAAAAATGAAAGTGAAGTCGCTCAGTCATCTCCGACTCTTCGAGACCCCGTGGACTGCAGTCCACCAGGCTCCTCCGTCCATGGGATTTTCCAGGCAAGAGTACTGGAGTGGGGTGCCATCGCCTTCTCCGACAAGGATGTACTAGATCTTGTTTATTCATTGACCCACTGGAGGATATTTGTATTGTTTGCAATTATTGGTAAGCATCAATAGAATAGCTATAAATATTTGTGTACAGGTTTTTGTGTGAACTTGTTTTTATTTATTTAGGGTAGAAAGGATTTGTTGCCACAGAGAGGAATAATCGCAATGCAACCTGACAAAGAACATGTATACAGAATTTAAAATTAACTCTGATAGTTCAATAATAAGATAATGCAGCTTTTTAAATGGCCAAAAGATTGGAACAGGCACTTCACAAAGAAGATATGCAAATAGCCAATAAGCACATAAAGAGATATTCAACACTATTACTCACCAGGGAAATGCAAATGAAAGCTACAATGTGATACCACTACATACCAACTACAAGGACTAAAAGTTTAAAAGACTGATTAAGTGTTGGTAAGGATCTGAGAGAACTAGAATTCTCATACATTGCAAGTGGGTGTGTAAAATGAAAAGTCTGGAAGATAATTTGGCACTGTCTTATAAAGTTCAGCATACATTGACCACATAACCCAGCAATCCCACTCCAAATGGAGTTAATAAGAAATGACCATACAAGTCTACAAAAGTACTTGCATGCAAGTGCAAATGTTCATAGCAGCTTTATCACAATAACTCAAAACTGGAGACAACCCAAAATATCTAATAACCAGTGAGTACATATACAAACTGTGGCATATTCATACAATGGAATACTACTCAGCAAGAAAAAGAAACAGACTAATCAACAGATGACTCAGCAATAAAAAGAAACATGCTGTACTCATGACAACATGGATGAATCTCAAAATCATTAGGCTGGGCAAAAGAAGCCAAGCATAGAAGACATATACAGTGGAATTCCATTTCTACGAAATTCTAGAATAAGCAAAAGTAATCTATAGTGGCAGAAAGCATTGTCAGTGGTTATCTGTGGCCAGAATACAAGAGTGGAGCTTAAAATGCAAATGTGCCAAGGGGAACTTTTTTAGATAGAAATACATATCTTCACTATGATGAGCATTCTCATACACTGTTAGTAGGAGTGTAAGTTGGTAAGGTTTTTTTCTTTTTCTTTTTGTTTAGGCACATGGGCTTAGTAGCTCCAAGACATGTGGGATCTTCCTGAATCAGGGATCAAAATGTCTCCCGCATTGGCAGCAGATTCTTTACCACTGAGCCACCAGGGAAGCTCCAGTATGATTTTTTAGAGGGATAATTTAACAATACTTGTTCAAATTTAAAAATACATAGGGCAGGGAGGGGAGAGTGAGATGAATTGAAAGAGTATCATTGACATATACACACTACCATTTGTAAAATAGATAGCTAGTGGGAAGCTGCAGTATAGCACAGGGTGCCCAGCTGAATGCTCTCTGATGACCTAGAGGAGTGGGATGGGGTGGGAGGGAGACTCAAGAGGGAGGGGATATACGTATACCTATAGCTGATTCACATTGTTGCACAGCAGAAACTAACACAACATTGTAAAGTAATTATGGGGAATCTTTATAGAAACTGGCACATTCATACCAAGGCATGACTTCCAACTATTAAAATAATGAAATAGCTACACATGTGCTGATAGGAAAAGGTATCAAAGATGTTCAATGAACTACAGTTAGAGGAGGCTACCTCAGGCTGAAAGTATGGCAGTGGGCATTAAACATTAAACTATATTTCTCTCTCTCTCTCAAATGGCAAACAGTGTTTACCTCTGGGCATTGACTGGTATCTGTTGAAAATGGAAAGAGGGATAAATGTCAAGGGAGAATTTGACCTTCTCCATCTACATTATCATTTGAATTATTTTACAATAAGAATGTATCCTTTCATTATTTTTATAATACTTAAAAAGAATACAAAATAGGGAATTCCTTCACGGTCCAGTGGTTAGGACTCTGCACTTTCACTGCAAACAGCCTGGGTTCCATCCCTGGTTAGGGAACTAAGATCCCATAAGCCACAGGGCCAGCCAAAAAAGAAAAAAAGATGATGTAGTTCTTAAACCATTAGCCTCCAGTTGGACTCGTGCCTCAGAGCCCAGAAGAGGAGCAAGTTCTTACTAAATAACTGTTGAATGACTAGGTGAACACTTGACGCTTTTCAGCTCTGTCTTCATCCGTTTGATGAAGTCCCATCAAACTCCAGTTTGGGTATGCAAACTCCAGTTTCCTTGTTCAAATGAGAATACCTACAAGGGCTACTGAGAAAATAAATTCATTCATTTCACAAAAAGGTAGTTGGCGCCTGATCTGTGTCAGGCCCTGGGACAAAGACAAAGTTCAGTGCCAAAGACAAAGTTCTTCTCCCCTGGGAGTTTATGTTCTAGTGGGGGCAGTGAGAGGATGAATCAGTAAAGTCTGAACAATGGAGCAGGGCCTCATCTACAGAGCTCTGTGGGTCATGACAAGAAGTTCATATTTTATTTTATTCATTTATTTGGAAGGCTGAAGGGCAAAAAATTTCCAGTGGAGGGTCAGACCCACCAGAAGGAAAACAAACAAAAAACCCACAAACCAACCAAAAGGGAAGCTTAACGGGGCCTCAGCGATCATTTGGTTCAAGTTCTCAACACGCATGCATTCACTGATTCATAAATATCGTTCAGGCACCTACTACGTGTTGGGTACTAGGAACAGGAGTAAAATATAGTCTCTGGCCTCACAGCAGAGAAGGAACCTGAGGCCCAGAGGGGACACTGACTTGCCCAAGGCCACACAGCTAAAAATTCTGTCGCTGCACTGGGTCAAAACGCAATTCCCTAGGGACGCCCTCTTCCCTTGTCCCCATAACCGGAAGTCGCGGGTCACAGCAAAGCCAGTACCTCCAGCGTCTGGCGAGTCAAAGGGCTCCCGCGGCCCCAGACAAGATGCTACAAAGAACCAGGACGAGGAACGACCAGCCCCGGGAGGTCGAGGCAGGGCCGGGAGGCTGGAAAGGGACCATGTCTCTGGTTGAAATCAGACACAGAAACAGGAGGCCCTTTTCGCGGAGGAAGATTGTCCCTCTGCAGCCGCCGTAGTGGAGCCGGAAGTGCCCTGTGGCCACGTTTCCCATCGTGCAGGGTTGAGGGAGGGTCTCGGGATGGCTGATGTGTTGTGCTCCGAGCAGTTCGGCTCCGGGGCGGCCCGGGGGTGCCGTGCCGCCCCCGACGGGGGCCTGCAGTGGGAGGCCTGGGGGCGCCGCTGGTGGGGGTTCTCCGGAGCCTTCACAGCGAAACCCGGAGGACGAGATGGGGGCGGAGGGGTGGCTCCCGGGACTGCCTCCCCACCTTTCTCCCGGCTGTTGGCCGTGTTCCTGCCTCAGGGCTTCCCCGATAGCGTCAGCCCGGACTACCTGCCCTACCAGCTGTGGGATTCCGTGCAGGTCAGCCTGGCCGACCGGGAAAGGGAGAGACACGTAGCCGGGGCCGGGGAGACAGAGCGCCACCTGTCCCTTCCCACTTACAGACTGGACACTGAGATCCAGAGACGAGCTGTGACACGTCCCAGGCCACACACCCCGGTGATGTGGGGCTGATGATAGATCTCAGACCTCCATGAACCTACGTTTAGTCCTCACCCCACTTATTTTCTTCTCCAGGCCTTTGCTTCCAGCCTCTCGGGCTCCCTGGCCACCCACGCAGTCTTGCTGGGCATAGGGGTAGGGGACGCAAAAGCCTCTGTTTCAGCTGCCACAGCCACCTGGCTCGTGAAAGGTGAGCTGGGCCCCTGAAGTCTCACCCATCGCTCGTCTCAGCCCTGCCATCATCTCTGTCCTCTTTTTCCTTCGACGGGGAAGCCCAACCCCTCCTTTCCCTTCTCCCAGTGTTTTGACGTCTAACTCTGAGCTGTGATGAGTATGTTTATGCATTCCTGTCTGATTAAATCCAGGAGCCAAGTCTCCCCGGTTCCTCGAAGAGTGCCTTGTACCGTTAAAAAGCAAAATTCAACTGAGTAAAACATTTGTGTTGTCTTTATTGACAACTGATGAATAACACAGGGCAGGAATACCCTTATCCCGCCCACCAGCCTTGAAGCTGCACTTTGTTCCCCATACATGCTGTTCAGTGTCCCTTAATCATCTGGAGCCCAGATCCCTAAGCAAAACGTTCCCCTTCCCTTTACTCCTCATCTGTGGAGGACTGCCTACAAGTTCAATTATTGAATAAAACTGCCAACTGCCTGGGGTGTGGGAAATTAGTTAATTCTAGGAAAAAACAATTTTGTAATAGGTCCTGAGTGGCAGAGAGGAAGTTTGGCTAAGAATGAAAGGTGTTTTGGATCCTCTGGGAAAGTAGATGATCTATAAATAATAACTATAGTAACCATCCGTTGAATGTATACTGCTTTTTGAAAAACCATTAGCGGGGGTGGGGAGTGCACAGAGGTACAGTTTGGTGCCATGCCCTCTAGAGAGTGAAGCAGAAAAGAAGGGGGGAACTGTTTTCCATCAGGAGGGCCCTTGGTTGTCTCTTCCATCCTTTGTCTTTCACTGTTGTTCCCAGTGGGGATTTCAATCAGACCCAAGGCGCATTGCTCCTAGCGTCAGCCTGGCCACAGCTCTGGTGAGCCTCCCTGGATCTTTTGAAGAATCTGGAGGCTCCTGCTTGTACCCTTAGCATTAACCAAACTGTCCAAATGTGAGTCACCTCTGGAAAGAAGCTCATTATCTGAGAGTACATGTCAGTGGAAAGTTGGTGGTGATCTGGGGCTCTTGTTTGAGTTGTCTCTTCTGTTAATAATGTTAATAATAGTTCCTGCATAGTACTCATTATGTATCAGTCTTTGTTTTTTTTTTTTTAATTTTGGCTGTGCTGGCTCTTCATTGAGCGTGAAGGCTTTCTCTAGTTGCTGAGCACAGGCTCCAGAGCTTGAGGGCTCAGTAGTTGCAGCTCACAGGCTTCGATATGTGGGATAGCAGTTCCCTGACCAGGAATCAAATTTGTGTCCCCTGCATTTGAAGGCAGAATCTTAACTGCTGGACCACCAGGGAAGTCTCAGTATACCAGTCTTTAAATGTATTGATTCAGCATTCACAATAGCTCTGAGATGGGTGTTGTCCTTGTGTCCAATTTGTAGACGGGGAAACTGAGACATAGAACAGTAACTTGCCCAGGGTCACAGCCAGTAAGAGGTGGGGCTTGGATTGGAACCCAGCAGTTTTAGTTGTAGGGTACATTTTCATACCTCCACACTGTTTAATTTGGATCTTTTCTATTGCACTCCTGTGGCTTAAGTGTTTGGAATGCAGTGGGTGCTGGGGTCAGTAGTTTCATGTCATTTCTAAGCACTCTAGTCTAATCACCAACATATTTATATATGTCTTCAGCTCAGGCAGGTTATTAAGAAAAAAACAAGACCATTTTAAGATGAAAAAATAGCCACTTACTATAAAGCCTGTTGACATTAAAAGAAGCCCCATTCATTAGAAAGGATGTTACATACTTGTTTCAATCAAACATGAGAAATTTGCATGCAGAGCTTTACATAAAAAACTCCCTTGGAATTTTTTGATACGGTCATTTTTAGTTACAGGTCTCTTTATGGAACATGATGTTAACTGTTATAACTAGTGATATTAATTCTACGAGCAGCCAGTATTTTGACAGCCTGCTGTGTGCCAGGCATTTTGCACACTGACATGTAATACATAGCTTAATCTCTGCAACAGCCATACTGGGTAGATGCTGTTATGAATTCCTTTTCCAGAGGGGGAAGCTGGGGCACAGAGACGTTTAGCAATTTGCCTACGGTCACAGGGCCAAGATTTGGACCCACACTGACTGACTTCTGTGTCCTACATTTTTAAAAAATTGAAGGATAATTGTTTTATGGAATTTTGTTGTCTTCTGTTGAATATCAACATGAGTCAGCCATAGGTATACATATGTCCCCTCCTACTTTTTTTTTTAGCGGCTGTTTTTTTAAAAATCATTTATTTTTGGCTGTGCTAGGTCTTCGCTGTTGGCAGAGTTTTCTCTAGTTGCGGCAAGCGGGGGCTACTCTCTAGTTCTGGTGCACGGACTTCTCTTGTTGCGGAGCATGGACCCTAGGCACCCAGGCTCAGTAATAGGATCTTTCCAGACCAGGGATCAAACCTATGTCTCCTGCACTGGGAGGTGGTTTCTTTGCCACTGAGCCACCAGGGAAGCCCCTGTGTCCCACTCTTAACCGCCACACCCTTTTGCCAGTTAGAGTTTTCAGAGGGAGCCAAGTACAATTTGTGGACAGCTGATCCCTTACTAGGATTCAGAAGTTTTTAGATCTTGCAGCTCAGCCAATTGTAAGTGAGGCAAAGAGGACCAGGTGGGAATTAAGTTTCCTAGAGTGGTGTACAGTGTAGACTTTGAAAGACAGCGAGGCTGTGTGTCAGTATTGTACCCTAGTGCCAGCCTCCACAGCTGACGAGGGCTTTGCAGATGGCCTCCAACAGTAGTCCCCTTCTCAGGTGTGTGTCCTTCATCATGGCTGCTGTCTGCTTTTGAGCCTGGAACCATGACTCTGGTTCACTGTAGTCCGCTATACCCCGCCACACATACACCTCCCAGCCAGACCCTCACGTAGTGCCTGGCACACAGTGGGGAGCCAATAAGCCCTTGTGCAAATGAAAGTCTAGTGGATTCCAGAAATTTCTCTGACTTACCCCAGCCTGAGGAAGCATATACTCCCAGCTCTCTTGTCACTAACCTGCAGTTCAAATCCTTTTCATTTATTTATACTCTAATGACCGTCTGTGAACCCACTGCCCAATGTAATAGCTAGAATATCAACATAACCTCTGAACTTTCCAGAGCATTGCCTGCTTTTATAAAAAAAAATAGTTTTACCATATCAATATATACCTCAACACTATAGTTCCAGCTGTCTTCAAGCTTTATGAAGAGCATTTATTCAGTCACTAAGTCGTGTTTGAATCTTTGCCATCCCGTAGACTGCAGCACGCCAGGCCTCCCTGTCCTTCACCATCTCCCAGAGTTTGCTCAGACTCGTGCCCATTGAGTCAGTCATGCCATCCAACCATCTCTTCCTCTGTTGCCCCCTTCTACTCCTGTCTTCAATCTTTCCCAGCATCAGGGTCTTTTCTTTTATGAAAGTATCAGGGATTTTTTTCTTTTACAAACAGCATATTGTGCTGTATGTAGTCTTCGTGACTTACTTTTTCATGTAGGATGATGATACTAGGATCCATCCATGCTGATGTGAGTAGTTGGATTTTCATAGCTGTCTAATATGCCCCTGAGTAAATGAGCCAGAATTCATTTATGCGTTCTCCTGTTGGTGAGCATTTGGTGTCCAACCTAATAGTTTTTTGCTATTATAAAGTGCTGCAAAGAATCCTTCTGGTCCATGTCTCTTGATGTGTGTGGGTACCTAGTTCTCTGGGGTACGTGCTGAGGGACTACTAAGTCTAGGCACTTCTGACCCCATCATGCAGCTAGAACTTATTAAACTGGACTAAGCTCCCAAAGGCAGTGACCCAAGATGGAAAGCCATCTTGGTGCCAGGCCCCACAGCACCCAAGGCTCTTGCTTGTTCCTTACCAATGCTTCTTTCCCCCAGATTCAACTGGCATGCTGGGCCGCATCGTCTTTGCCTGGTGGATGGGGTGAGTTTTTCTTCCTGATGCGCAGAGTCATGTCTGTCTCAGCCCTGGCTGTGTTTTCAGTTCCGCCTCTTTCCTACCCATCTCCAAGGGAGGGGAAATTTATCAGGTACATCAGAGCTAAGGAGTCTTCAATGAGTACCCAGTACAGGTGCCTTCCTGGGGTCACCAAGCAGTGAAGCCACAGAGCCTCTGCCGGGATGAGATCTGCCTTTAAGAGCACTGATTGGCCCCTCTGCTGCCCATCATGGGAAAAACAGAGGGAGCCAGGATGCTCTGAGCATCCTTTGCTGGTTTGTTAAATGAGATGCCTGGGTGGGACAGTGCTCAGCTCAAAAGGAATGACCCTCCTGCAGTGTGGTGGCTTAGATACGTGGTTGAATTGTAGAGAGTGGGCTTGGGGAGGTCATCGGAATCCCTGTCCTACATGGGATACATGTCACCATCTATCCAGAAGGGACTGAGGGCCTTTTGCTGCCTGCTTCCTCTTCTGGTCAGTACTGGAAGGACCTCAGGAATGATTTAATATCTGCCATCAATCGTGGTTGTGAGGTGCAGTGAGCTAATGTATCTAAAATGCTTAGCACGTAATCAGTGCTCAGCAAACGCCAGCCACGATTACCAACCCAAACTGGGCCTCACCAGCTCTCTGTGTATCCTCTCTAATCCTTCTAATAACTGTGTAGAGTAGGATCGAATGTGTACCTTGTCCAGATGTAAAATACACCAGGTCACAGAGCTTGTAACTGGTGAGATGGGATTTGAACCTAAAGCCTATACTCTTTCTGAGGCATTGGAGCCCCCGTGTTCTAGTCCTGCCTTTGTCATGTATTAGTTCCCTCAGGAGTTCTCCATGTGCACCCCATGCCTTACCCAGGAATGCTCTCTTTCTGTCTAGATTTCAAATTCAGGGTCAGTGTTAATGCTGTAAAGTCTGAGCTCGCCCAAGGGCTATAATGTCTCCTGCCACTGGGATCTTGGAGAAGGGGTCCCTGGGGGTTTGTACAAGGGTCCAGGAGTCACTCGACCTGCAGAGGAGGGAACTGTCCATGGTGTCACGAAATAGAGATGTTCTAGGCTGGGTGTCAGAGCCTGGCTTTCTCTTGGCCATTCTACCCCCATTCTCCACGTGATCTGAGGGAAGTCCTATCTCTCTCCAGGCTGGTTGTCTGTAACACGCAGGGTAGCGTTTACGCTAAATGTAGTGCTTACAGAATATGCGGGTTTCTTGCTGGGTACCCTCTGAAGCAGGAGGAAGAGAGGAGGGCAGATGGCAGAGGAACCCAGGGATGGCCTCTCTCCCAGGAGGGTCAGGGGATAATGGGACAATCAGTTTTTTCCTTCGGTGCCTCATGGGTTAGTAAGGGGGAAATGTGAGTGACCCCTGAAGGTCCTTTCTGCTGATGGTGGCATTTCAGGCAGCAGTGACAGTGTGGGGACAGAAGTCTGGCTGGGCTGTGGTTTCTTCTTCTCAGCCCTTTGGACCTTCCCAAGTCCTGAGGATGGCCCGCACTGCCCACAGGATGTGTTTTCCCCTTAAATCCAAATTGTTGACCAATGTCTTCTCCCCCACAGGAGCAAAATGGACTGTAATGCCAAGCAGTGGAGGTGAGAAGGGGCTGGAACTGAGGAGAGGGGAGTCTTCTAGCATGAAGGTCTCTGACCTCTGACCCCATATCCCTTCCCCAGGCTTTTTGCTGACATCCTCAACGACATCGCCATGTTCCTCGAGATAATGGCTCCCATCTTGCCCTTCTGTTTCACCATAACTGTCTGCATCAGCAACCTGGCCAAGGTACCCATCTTGGGGCACCCCTATACCCAAGATTCCTGCCCTGCTGGTGCTTTGTGGGGGCTCACTTGGAGCCCCAAGGGCAGCCCAGCCTGGGCCCTGTGTTCAAGGCACTTCTAAAAGAGTGAAAAAGTTCAGATGTTTCTTCTCAGACCCTGTGGTGTATTCTGATCCTCCTCTCCAGCCAGACGCCCTCTAGAGTCTGAGATGGTCTAAGGTGGTGTCTGGAGCCGGGGGTGGGTGAAGGACCTCTGAGCAAGAGATAGAACAGGTGATCCATTGTCAACACCGTGGGACCAGCCCTCTGGCCACCTTTCATTCTTTCCATAAAATATTTAGAGTGTCTGCTGCATGTTTGGCACAGAACACAGGCCCTCCCATCTTTGAAAGAAAGCTACACGTAATTAAATATTTATTGAATGATAGCTATAGGTATTCCAGATGAGAAGTATAGGGGCTGCAGGAGGGTTCAGCAGGGACTCTGGCCTGCTCGGGGGATGTAGGAAGGTCTTCCCTGAGAGTGGGCCCTGAAGAATGAGTGTGAGCTGCAGGGTGGGCGTTGTGGGCAGAAAGAGCATTGCAGGTCAAAGTCAGTGGCAAGACAGAGTGCAGACCAGACAGCGGGGCTGGAGGGGCAAGTGGGGTGAATCTGGGCTCCTCCTCTCTGCCAGGCTGCTCACCCTGGTGGTTCCTTCAGGTTGGCCTCATCTGAAGACGGAACCTGAGGCCCAGCCTGTCTTCCCCACAGAGTTAAGTACCAGGCGCAGAGTAAAGAGTCAGGAAGACATGTAATTGATCTCCCTGGCAATCCAGTGGTTAAGATACCACACTTCCACCACAGGAGGGTTGGTGTTCGATCCCTGGTTAGGGAAGTTCTACATGCCTTGTGGTGTGGCAAAAAAAAAAAAAAAAAGACCTAAGACCTATCACAAAGGCCCAACCATCCCTTCAAAATCATGTGTGTTATTCCACGTGGCATGACTGACATTTAGGAGCCGACAGCTCTTCAAGGTGGAGGCTGCTGAGCTCACTGGCCCAGGACTGAATGCTGTGAGCACCCTGCCCCCTCGAGGACAGGAAACTTCAGAGGAAAAAAAGATTGTGACCTCTGCCGAAATACTGCATTGAGCTCTGCTCTGAGGGCCTCAGTCTCTTCATCTGTTAAAGAAGGGACTCCAACACGGCTGTGAGCTTCCCCCTCCGCCCTTCCCACCCCTCTCCAGAGTTCTAGTCTCCAGTAACCAGCACCTCCATCCCCCAGATGCAACAACCAGAAGCCTGGCTATCATCCATGCCTTCGCCTCTTCCCCCTGTCACCTGTCACCCTCACCTAAGCCTCCATTCAAGACTGTATTTTCCCCTCTTAAATCTCTCCAGTCCTTTTATGACTGCATCCCCATGTCACCTGGTGGGTCCTTGTTGCTTAAAAAAAAGCACAGTAATTTTCCGAGGTCATCTCCCTGAATCTGTTATCACCTCTTTTCAGTCCTCAGAGCAACCCCATAGTCCTTATTAGAGTGGAAATCAAATCAGGTCAACACCCTGCCTGTTGCTCTTGGTATAAAGACCTTAATGAGGCTTTTGTGGTTCTGTGTGATCAGATCCCCACCCATCACCGCAGCCTCCTTTCATACCTCATTCCTCTTACCTTTGAACAAATGCTGACCATGTCATCACTGGTTTATTTGTTTACTATCTGATGATTTCTAAGTTTCAGGAGGGCAGCAGTTGTATCTGAAGTCTACCACAGCACCGAAATGTGTATCTGACATCTAAGAGATGTGACAAATGAGTGAAAGCCTTAAGTAGTCCTAGTCGATGAGCTCTCCCATCTCAGAGGGAGAGCCCTAGGCGCTCAGGGCCACTGGTGTGGGTTTTGAACTGGCCTGGAAGGCTTGGCTAGGCCTCGACTGGGGCAGGAAGAAAGTGGAGTTAGTTCCAGGCAGGGAGAACATAAGCGCCAAGTTGCAAGCCAGACTGGGCCTGGGAGCTCCCCCAGGGGAGGAGGCAGCTAAAGCAGACATTGGAGGCTGGGGAAGTTCTGGATTAAGAATGGCCTTCGGGTCTCCACCTTGGGGGAAGAAAGTGAGTTTCTTCTCCACAGGGTGGCATGGCAGGCACACCTTTAGTTTTCTCCTGGAACAAGACAAGGGAAGTGGGCCTAGTGGAAATGCGGGGTGAGAATGGACAGCATTCAGGGTTTCACTGTGGGGTGGCCTGAGGCCTATTTTTTTCAAACTGGTTTGAGCCATTTGTTTGCTCACCCCCAGAAACGCTTGTGTTGCCGCAGCTCACAGCCCCTCTGACTTTTACTCTCTCTTTCCCCCCAGTGCCTCGTGGGTGTGGCTGGTGGGGCCACTCGGGCCGCATTGACCATGCATCAGGCCCGGAGAAACAACATGGCCGACGTGTCAGCCAAGGATGGCAGCCAGGTGAGCAGCCGAGTCGGAGGGAAGGGGCGGGGCGCACGGAGGCAAGGGGCGGGGCACAGTGTGGGAATAGGAAGTGACGCAGCTGAGGGCTCCGGGGGAGCGCTGGGAGACAGGTGGGAGGAGGCGTCGGTGAGTCTTTGGAGAAGTCATCAGCTGTGAGGGCTCGGACTCTGTGGCAACAAGTCCAGGCCCTGCCCGCTGCCCCTGTGGCCAGGAGTGACCCCTGCCCTGGACCTCGTCCTCTTTAAGCGGAGCCTCACCCTGTGAGGTACGTGTTCTGACCACGTGGGGCCCTACATGTTAAAGCTCCTGGCAAGTTAGAAAGTGAGGTGCCTAGAGTCACTGGCCTGAGGCTTCCCCCTGGCAACGTAGCAGGCCCTTCCTGCCCAGCCCCTCGCCTGACCAAAGGAGCCTGGAGTGGGGATGGGGACATTCCTAGGGCCAAACCCTTAAGGAATGGGATCCCTCTGTACCCCCCGCCCCTGTGCCAAGTGCTTATGTGAATTGTTTAACTCACACCAAGCCTCTAAGATAGATACTATTATTATCTCCATTTTACAGATGTGGAAAGTGAGGCCCAGGAAGGTAACAAGTGTGACACGGTTTTCTTTGACATTGAAGCAATTTAGAAACATTTATTCTTGAGACTTCCCTGGTGGTCCAGTGGTTAAGACTCCGTACCAGTACAGAG
The DNA here is from genome assembly GCF_055505025.1 of Bos grunniens. Lineage (NCBI taxonomy): Eukaryota > Metazoa > Chordata > Mammalia > Artiodactyla > Bovidae > Bos > Bos grunniens. The sequence continues at coordinate 15,277,064 of NC_141189.1, forward strand.
GGCGTGGGTTCTATCCCTGATCAGGGAACTCAGCTCCCACATGCTGGGGTGAGGGTAGGGGGCATGGCCAAAAAAAAAAAAAACACCTCTGTTCTCTCCAATCCTACTTTCTGGCCTTCTCTTATATGATTCTGTGAAATAGAACTTCATTTAAAAAAAAAAATAAAACTAACTGTTTTCAATAATATTAGCACAGGTTCTTTTTTTTTTTTTTGCCATGCTGTGCAGCATTTGGGATCTTAGTTCCCTGACCAGGAATTGAACCTGTGCCCCCTACACTGGGAGCAGAGTCTTAACCACTGGACTACCAGGGAAGTCCCAACACAATTTAATATTTTTTAAGCATAAACCATGTGCCAAGTATTTCGTTTGTCTGAACTCATGAAATCCTTACAATGGATTCACGCAGGGTGTCATTGTCACCACTCCACAGCTGAGGCAAAAAAGACCCAGAAAGGTTGATTCTCCCTGGGTCCCCCTGGGCTTGTCCCTTCTCTCAAGAAATGGTTGAACGAGTTCTTCCCTATTGTCTTTTCCAAAGTTGTTAGGGAGTGAGTACACCAGGCCCAAGTCTTTAGGATCTCCCAGCCCCGTGCTTGCTGTCTCGCCTGCTCTCTTTCTAACCTCGAGCCCCTTCCACCCCCAGGCCTATTTTCCAGGGCCCCGGGGCTTCCTCAGTTCACAGAGGCGGTAAAGTCCCTGGGGTACCCAAGACTGGTGCTCAGCCCGGGACCAGGCCCCTGCTTTCTGAAGCTGTTGCTTTGCTGCCCACTCCGTGTGGCTGCTGGAGATGACTGTTCCCACCCTGGGGAGGGCCCTCTGTTCCCGAGCTCCCAAGGCCCCTGATCCCCAGTTTACACCCACAGCCCACCCCTCTGCACCAGGACCACCTATCCCAGGGACCCCCATAGTCAGGGACCCCAGTTCAGACTTCTCCTCCCTCCTGATGCGTCGGGGGTTGTGGCCATGGGTCTTTTCCCCTAAGGTAGGCTCAGTCAGGCCATCTTGGGCCATCAGTGGGGTCTGATAACATTGATTCTCCAGGGAAGTTGGGATTTTGTGCATTTCTTCCTAGGTTCGTTGACCTCTTTGCAGAAGTGTCTGCCTGTTATTGCATACCAAGGGTTGGGGGGGATCGGCCTCTTTTTTTGTTGGCCACACCATGCAGCATGTAGATTCTTAGTTCCCTGACCAGGCATTGAACCCATGGCTCCTGCAGTGTAAGCATGGAGTCCTAACCACTGGACGACCAGGGAAGTCCCAGATCGGCCTTTTTAAACCACCAAATAAAGTCATTCTACTCTGTGGACACTTACTTGCCTGAGTGTAGGGCTACACAAGTGATGTTTGCAAAACAAAGAAATGTTCCACGGGCATTGCGTCTAGCTGGACAGAGAAGCAGATGGTATCTCAAAGGATGGCTCACTCATCAAAAATGTTAAAAATTTCCTAGGCACCCATATCGGTGTAGGGAGCATCTGGGGCAGGGAGGACTATGGTGAAAGGCACTCAGAGATGTTCAATCTAGCCTGGAGGGGAGCCCTCCAGCTCCCAACCCCTCTGCCATTTTCCAGGAGACGCTGGTAAACCTGGCAGGGCTCCTGGTTAGCCTTTTGATGCTGCCCATGGTGTCCGATAGCCCCAGGTAAGCCGGGATCTAAGGCAGGGAGGAGGCGCCCAGCTGGGCCTCTGCTCCCACGGACCAGCTCACTCTCTTGCCCCAGCTTAAGCCTCAGCTGTTTCTTCTTCCTCACTGCCCTGCACATCTACGCCAACTACCGAGCGGTCCGGGCCCTTGTCATAGAGACCTTGAATGAACAGCGGCTCTGGCTGGTCCTGAGGCACTTCCTTCAGCGGGGAGAGGTACTTGGCCCCACATCAGCCAATCAGATGGAACCACTGTGGACAGGTGACCCAACCCCTTGGGCTCAAGTCTTATGTCTCCTAGCTTCTTCCTCTGCCTGGGCATCCTGACTCCAGCTTCCCACAGGTTTCTGGTCATCTGTGTCTCTATCCTTGGGGGCCCCCCTACACCACGTGACGTCCAGGTGAGTGTCCCAACATCTCCCAACCATCACCGCTGTCACCCTTCCCCCCATGTGCTCCCTATCCTTTTTTTTTTTTTTAATAAGTGTATTTACTTATTTTTGGTTGGGTCTTTTGGTCGTTGCTGCCTGGGCTTTTCCCTAGTTGCAGAGAGCAGGGGCTACTCTCTAGTTGCAGTGTGGGGGCTTCTCATTGTGGTGGCTTCTCTTGTTGCAGAGATGGACTTTAGGGTTCGAGGGCATCGTAGTTGCGGTACTTGGGCTCAGCTTGCTGCTCCCAGGTTGTAGAGCACAGGCTCAGTAGTTGTGGCGCACAGGCTTAGCTGCCCCGTGACATGTGGGCTCTTCTGGATCAGGGATCGAAGCCATGTCTCCTGCATTGGCAGGCGGATTCTTTACCACTGAGCCACCAGGGAAGCCTGTGCTCCTTGTTCTGATTATCACTTGCCTCCCCTGACCAAGCCCTACCTCTCGGGTTCTTCATTTCCATTGGTGGTAGGCGGGGGTGAGGGGTGGTGTCACTGTGGGTGCTTGAGGGCAGGCGGTGTATAACATGAATATGTGGGATCTTAGTTCCCTGACCAGGGATTGAACCCATGCTCCTTGTAGTAGGAGCACTAGAGAAATCCCAGATTGGCCTTTCTGAACCACCAAATAAAGTAGTTCTACTCTGTGGATATTTACTTGCCTGAGTGTAGGGCTACTCAAGTGACTCTTGTAAGACAAAGAAGACATGTTTGTTGATGTGTTTGTTGGATGCAGGAAGAAAGGAAGAGCTGATGCCGGGGAGGGTAACAGCTGAGGGGCGGATGGGAAAGAGGTGCGGGACAGTTCAGGTTAACAGTTATGTGGCTGTGCAGTGACTGGATGGTCATGCCTGCTTTGTCTTCTCCCCCGCCACTGACTGTACACTGTTGTTTCCTTCAGTGTCTCTGAGCTGCAGCAGCTGGTTGAGGGGCACCAAGAACCCTACCTCCTTCGCTGGGACCAGTCACGAAGTAAGTGTGCCGTGTTCTCCCAGCTTCAGACTCACCCTCCTGGGCTCAGCCTCTCATTCCTTCAGCCCCTGGGCCCCAAGCTCTGGACACACGCTGGACAGTTTGGAGTCTGCCTGCTGTCCTCAAGGGAGCTTGAAGCTGAGATTGAATCCATTCAAATTGCATAGCTGCATGCCCCTGTAAAGTTCCCTTGACCACTCTGTAAAGTGGAGCTAATAATACCTGTCTTATTATCTGCAGGGTTTTTATGAGGATCAGAAAAGGCAATTATATAAAAGCACTTTTACATTGCAGCACATACTAATGAGATTGTGACCTTTGGTTCTCTCTGAGGAACCTCTTTCGTCTCCTATTCAGGTCACCTCTTGAGGAAGCAGGCACTAAAGTTTAATGGTCTGCTGGTTGTGTGTTAAAAGATGCTTATTCTCACTAACTATTAAAGACATGCAAAATAAGCCCACCTCAGGGAGCTGCTTTGAAGTTGTATCTTGGAAATTGGGCATTTTAGCTTGGCCAGAGCACTGGGGAGTGACAGGAGATGAAGTTGGAAAGGAAAGGGTGGGAGTTGGCCTTTCATGCCAGGCCAAGGCCCTTGGGCCAGACAGGGATGAAGCAGGCTGGTAGGCCTGAGAGAGTTTCGGAGTTGGCCCCTCCCTGGTACCAGTCTGTCCCTGGGTCTCTCCAGACCAGGTACAGGTTGTCCTGAGTCAGATGGCAGGACCTGAAGCCATTCTAAGGGCTGCCACTCACGGGCTGGTGCTTGGAGCCCTGCGGGGAGATGGACCCCTCCCAGAAGAGCTGGAGGAACTGAGGAACCAAGCACGGGCAGGTAAATGCCTCGCAGTCCAGGCTTCTTCTGACCAAAGCCGGGTGGAGAGGGGAAGGACCCTGTTCGGCTTGGGACACCTGGGAGCTTCTGGTTCTTCGCCCCTGTCCAGGTCCTGAGAAAGAGAGCTGGGTCGTTGTCAGGGAGACACACCAAGTGCTGGACAAGCTCTTCCCAAAGTTCTTGAAAGGTAACATCCTTCTGCTCCACGGCTCCTGGACCTTCTCCCCAGAGGCCCTGCCTAGCCCCATCCCGACCCCTCTGTCTGGGAGGTGGAAGACCTGGACTCCTCTCTGTGATCTCAAGTCCAGGTCTCAGTTTCCCTGTCTGCAGGATGGGGAGGTTAGGACGGTCTAACCAACACTGAGGTGAGGCACTCAGTGTTGATAGACTATGGAAGCCCAGTTGGCACTGGAGAGAGGAGTGGGGTGGTGGGTTCGGGGGAGGGGGAAGGCTCACAAATTACTGATGATGATCTTTCATTTAGCCTCTACTCCATTCTAGCCCTTTCCCCTATGCTGCTTAATGAATTCATACGGCAACCAGATGAGGTTTTAGCCTCATTTTACACCAGAGATCACCCCGCAGAGGCAAGGGGAGCCTGAGCAGTACACCCAGCCCGTGCTGCACCTTACCCCTCTCCCCAGGGTTAGCCCAGAGTCTCCCCCACAGCACCACCCCTCTGCCCTCTCCCCAGGTCTACAGGATGCGGGCTGGAGCACTGAGAAGCACCAGCTAGAGGTGGATGAGTGGAGGGCCACGTGGCTCCTGTGCCCAGAGAAGAAGGTCTTGTGAGCATCCCTGCCAAAGGCCCAGGTCTCAGGACAGGGGCTTGGAACAAGGACACTCTGGCTGCAGCAGGACTAGGCAAGGCAGCTTTATTTGTTCTTAGGGGAACTACAGTGGCCAGCTGGCCAAGGCCTCACAGGGTGTGGCTATGGACTGGGTCCCAGGCAGAAACAAGGCAGAGAGTAGGGGTCCCGGGGCCTCCCCACTACTCTCTGGCCCCAGGCCCTTCTCACCGCAGCTGGCTCCCCACCCCCACTCATCTAAGGCTGTGGCTCAGGGTGTCCAATGCAGTGGGCCTCAGGCATAAAAGCCCCAGAGGAATGTGGCCACGGCCATCATGAGCAGGGCGTTGAGGTTGACCACGCGGGCCCAGCATGGGTCCTCACTGATGTCCTCCAGCCGCCTGGCTGCAGCAGCCGTCTCCTCCTGGGTAGGGCGTGGGGGGCTGCCCGCCCCACCCCTGCTCACGCCACAGAACCAGAGCAGGCACTGCCGCAACAGGCCTCGCCTTGGGGGCGGGGGCGCTGGGAGAAGTTGAGGCCTGACAGTAAGTCTGAGGACACTCTGCTCCTGCAGCTCCCCCGCCCCAACTCCCGGGGGCAGTGCCTTACCCTCCATCTCCACTGCGTGCTCAGGGCGCCCGTTCTGCACGGGGGCTGCGGTTGGACCTTCTAGCTCCTCAGCATCCAGGTCCTCCCTCTCTTCCTTGCTGTGCCGGAGACTGAAAACCAGGCGGTAGAGCTGGGGAAGGAGGGAGCAGGGGCCGAGTGGGAGCAGAGCAGGTCTCCCGTCCACACCAGCACTCTCTCACGTCGCTCTGTCCAGCCTGCACAGCAGCTCGGGACCACCTTCCATGGCTGCCCTCAGGCTAAACCCAAGCTGCTCAACTAAGTGTTTAAAAACTCTTGGCCCTGCTCTGCCCTCGGCTTCATTACCCGCATGTCCCCCATCTACACTCACAATTCAATTCTAGTACTTTAGTCTTCCAGTCCTGCCAATGCCGTGTTCCTCCCTGCGGGTGTTTGCTACCAGGGCTTCCTCTTGCTGCCTTTGCCCCTTCTGCACCTGTGGAGTCCTGCCCCTCCTTCTGGGCCCCGGCTCTTTTGTCCCGTTCCCCAATCAGCTCTGCCCTGGGGCACCCACCTTCCTGCAGCACAAGACCAAGCCCTTTGGGGGCTTTTGGGGTAGTACTCGGTCCCTCCCGGCCACCACTCAGGCCAAAACTCTGGGGGGCTTTCACCTCCCCCATGATCTTCAGGCCACCTCCAAACCACCTCAAATAAACTTGATTTGAATCAAAACATTGTGCTTGCTTTGCAACTAAAGCTTCAAACTGAACTCCTTGGTCTGTCCTCACCAAACCTCCTTACAGACATCAGGTCCTCCCCACTGGGAGTCGTGGGAAGCAGACTGCAGCCTCGGGCTGGAGAGGGGCCACACCCACCCGCGTTTAGTGCCCCCACGGGAGGCCTGCACTTACGTGCTTGCGCGGAATGGGCGGTGTGCACAGTGAGACCACGAGGGTGAGGAGGCCGGAGCAGACGAAGAGCAGGATGGCGAAGTAGAGGTAGTGGACGCGGCAGAGGAGAGCCGGGCACCCCGAGGGGCGCACGCAGCTGCCGGAACCGAAGGAGAACTCGGGAACCAGGCGTGCCAGGCCCATCAGCAGGCCCCCGATCAGTCCCCAGAAGGCGCCCTGCGGGGCCGGAGAGCGGGTCAGCCTCCACGGGCGTCCAAGTCCGGCCCCAGCGCCCGCTGTGCACACACGCTCACCTTCTCGTTGACGCGGGGCACGAAGAGCGCCAACACGAAGACGGCCGACACCGGCGGCGCCAGGTAGCTGGAGACCGACTGGATGTAATCGAAGAGCTGCCCGCCCTGCGCCGCCTGCACCACGGGCAGCCAGGCCACCGACACGGCCACGATGAACACCACCCAGAGCCTGCGGTGGGCGGCCATCGGGAGGTTTCACCCAGGACCCGGTCTCCCCCTGTCCCTACTGCCCCTCCCCCGGGGCCGAGTCGTGGGGCCGGAGATGCAAAACCCAGGCCCACCGTCCTACTAGCAGCAGCTCGCGGTCGCCCGCGCGGGGCCGCAGGCGCGTGTAGATGTCCATGGTGAAGAGTGTGCTGCTGCTGTTGAAGATGGAGGCCAGCGAGGACATGAGCGCCGCCAGCATGACCGCCAGCATGAGTCCGCGCAGACCTGCGGGCGGACTGGAGCCGTGAGCCTGCGGTCGCGAGGGGGCGCCCGGAAGTTGCGGGCCGGGCGAGGGGTGACGCCTCGCACTGGCGCCTGTGGACATGGAGGGCAACCCGGGGACCGCCCTTACCATTGGGCATGAGCTTCACGACGAGCCGCGGGTAGGCGATATTGGAGCAGCCCACCTCGGTGCCGCACACGCGCTTACACACCTCGGGCACCACGCACGCCACTTCGTCTGCGGGAAGGAGGGCGCCACGCGGCTAGGGCGGGGCCGGGTCTGAAACTTCGGATCGCCCAAGTGGGGACCGGGAATCCCAGTGGAGAGATGGGATCCCCAGGTGGGAGGCGGGACTGGGTGGCCCAAATCTTCGGACGGGAACGGAAATGGGAGACTCCACTGAGAAAGGGGCTGGATGGGGCTCAGGATTCGGGGGCGAGGCGGGGTTGCAGACGTTACCCGGGTAAAGAACGCGGCTGATCATTCCAGGCATGACCATGAGGAACATGGGCATCAGCTTCAAGTAGCCGCACAGGATGCAGCCCGCCTTGATGTGGGTGAGGTTTTTCCCAGCCAGGCAGCGCTGCACTATAACCTGCGACGAGGAGCTTTCAAACTACCTGCGTCCAGTCCCGGGTAAGTCGCCATCTCTCTGGCCTTGCCCCAAGACGCCTCTCTAATCCGGGCCCCGCCGCTGGCCCCTCGAGGCGGACAATTCAGTTCCAAGAACGGACCTTGCCCCTTGGATCCGCCTGCATCTGGGTAGGTCTATTTGGCAGGCCTCCCCCCCGCCCCCCACCTCGGACCACGCCTTCCACCTGGCTTCCCAGGTGGGTTCAGGCTCCTCCCATCTCAGCTCGGCACCCCCGCAGGTTCTATCCCGGCCTCCCATCCCGCCGCAGCCCCGACCCCTCACCTGGTCGCTGCACCAGTACCAGCTGGACACGATAGTAAGCCCCAGAAGCAGCGCGGGCCATGGCAGGTCCCCCGTCACAGGGTCCCGGAGCAGGTGGTAGGAGTCCGGCCGGGGTCGATAGCAGGAGCTGGAGATGTTGCCCACGGCCGGATCCTCGGATACCGTCAGGGACGTCACTGCCCGCAAGTATTTGTCGAAAAGCCCCGAATACCCGCCCACCTCGTGGAAGGCTGTGAGGGCACGGCCGTCAGGGGACCCGGCGCCCGCGACAAGGCCCTCCTTCGGACCACCCCGCCTAAGACGCGCGATGTCCCTGCTCCCGAGTGGAGAGCTCTGCGAGCTGCGCCCTCCGCGCCCCTCCCCCATGGGCTGAGCCCGTACCGTAACCCATGAGGACGAAGGCCCCGGCGAGAATGACGAAGGTCTGCACCGTGTCCGTGTACATCAGTGCCGCCAGCCCTCCTGCAACCGGCCTGGGTCAGGGGGCACAGCCCAGACAGGCTGCCTCTAGTACATAGACTGTCTTTGCGGGGAATTGGAAAAGGATTCCCCCTTTCCAATTAATTTTCCTGGAGGGCAGATTTCAAAATGATGGCCCATTCTCCGAGCTCCTGCACTCCGGCGTCAGGAGGCAGGGCTGGGTGAGCACAGTGGGGCTGAGTTTGGGGCTTCACGGATGCCAGGTGCCCCCCGTGTAGGACCTCCACTACAGGCCCTCCTCTAAGTCCAGGTTTTCTCGTGTGTGTAACAGAAGGAGGTGATCCTGTAAGGTCCAATTCTCAGTTCCATCCCACTCCGAGGGGCCGGGCCGTACAGCCGGCCTTGGCACCAGGCCCCGCCCACTCTGGGCCAGCGTCAGGCCTCAGGCCCCACCCCGGGATCCCTGGGCCTACACTGGGATTGGTGAGCTATCCTGGAGTCTGGCCAAGTCCACTCTCCCCCCGCCAGAAGTTAATAAAAACTTAAGTCTTCCTTGTTGTCCAAGCCCAAGAGGGGCTCGGAGCTATGAACTTCCGGACCAATCCAAGGAACGTGGGGGCGGAAGGAGAGGGAGGGAGGGGGAGAGGGTAGAGGGTGGGGTGGGGGAGGTGTAGTTTGCTTTCCAAAGACTTAGATCCTTCTGCTCACATCACACTTAACTTCTCCAGCCCTCTATCTTTCGTGTCTCCTCTAAGCCCCGCCCACACCCACATCCCTAGCACGGTTCTCTTCCCTAAGCCCCGCCTACAGTCCACGCTCCTAGCACGGCTCCCTTCCCTAAGACCCCGCCCCCGCCACCTGTCACAGTGTAGATCATGGTGATGCCCAGGAGCGCGATGACGGAGGCATAGATGTTCCAGCCCAGAGCCTGTTGAATGAATACTGCCCCGGAGAACATGTCCACCTTGGGGGAAGGAGCGAGCGTGCAGGTCAGGATCCAGGGGCCAGTGTGGGGACCCAGGTCCACCTCCTGCCCAGAATCACGACCCAAAACTTTTGGGTCACTTTTGGGCCAAACTTTTGGCCACACCTCAAAAGTGCCCTTATTTTTTGATACCTCCCACTATGGCTGTTTTCCTCTATTTCTTTGCATTGGTCGCTGAGGAAGGCTTTCCTATCTCTTCTTGCTCTTCTTTGGAACTCTACATTCAGATGCTTATATCTTTCCTTTTCTCCTTTGCTTTTCGCTTCTCTTCTTTTCACAGCTATTTGTAAGGCCTCCTCAGACAGCCATTTTGCTTTTTTGCATTTCTTTTCCATGGGGATGGTCTTGATCCCTGTCTCCTGTACAATGTCACGAGCCTCCGTCCATAGTTCATCAGGCACTCTATCTATCAGATCTAGTCCCTTAAATCTATTTCTCACTTCCACTGTATAATCATAAGGGATTTGATTTAGGTCATACCTGAATGGTCTAGTGGTTTTCCCTACTTTCTTCAATTTAAGTCTGGATTTGGCAATAAGGAGTTCATGATCTGAGCCACAGTCAGCTCCTGGTCTTGTTTTGGTTGACTGTATAGAGCTTCTCCATCTTTGGCTGCAAAGAATATAATCAATCTGATTTTGGTGTTGACCATCTGGTGATGTCCATGTGTAGAGTCTTCTCTTGTGTTGTTGGAAGAGGGTATTTGCTAAGACCAGGGCGTTCTCTTGGCAAAACTCTACTAGTCTTTGCCCTGCTTCATTCCGTATTCCAAGGCCAAATTTGCCTGTTACTCCAGGTGTTTCTTGACTTCCTACTTTTGCATTCCAGTCCCCTATAATGAAAAGGACATCTTTTTTGGGTGTTAGTTCTAAAAGGTCTTGCAGGTCTTCATAGAACTGTTCAACTTCAGCTTCTTCAGCATTACTGGTTGGGGCATAGACTTGGATTACTGTGATATTGAATGGTTTGCCTTGGAAACGAACAGAGATCATTCTGTCATTTTTGAGATTGCATCCAAGTACTGCATTTCAGACTCTTTTGTTGACGATGATGGCTACTCCATTCTTCTAAAGGAATTCCTGCCCACAGTAGTAGATATAATGGTCATCTGAGTTAAATTCACCCATTCCAGTCCATTTTAGTTCGCTGATTCCTAGAACGTCGACGCTCACTCTTGCCATCTTCTGTTTGACCACTTCCAATTTGCCTTGATTCATGGACCTGACATTCCAGGTTCCTATGTAATATTGCTCTTTACAGCATCGGACCAATGCAAAGAAATAGAGGAAAACAACAGAATGGGAAAGACTAGAGATCTCTTCAAGAAAATCAGAGATACCAAGGGAACATTTCATGCAAAGATGGTCTCGATATAGGACAGAAATGGTATGGACCTAATAGAAGCAGAAGATATTAAGAAGAGGTGGCAGGAATACACAGAAGAACTGTACAAAAAAGATCTTCACGACCAAGATAATCACGATGGTGTGATCACTCACCTAGAGCCAGACATTCTGGAATGTGAAGTCAAGTGGGCCTTAGAAAGCATCACTACAAAAAAAGCTAGTGGAGGTGATGGAATTCCAGTTGAGCTATTTCAAATCCTGAAAGATGATGCTGTGAAAGTGCTGCACTCAATATGCCAGCAAATTTGGAAAACTCAGCAGTGGCCACAGGACTGGAAAAGGTCAGTTTTCATTCCAATCCCAAAGAAAGGCAATGCCAAAGAATGCTCAAACTACCGCACAATTGCACTCATCTCACACGCTAGTAAAGTAATGTTCAAAATTCTCCAAGCCAGGCTTCAGCAATACGTGAACCGTGAACTTCCAGATGTTCAAGCTGGTTTTAGAAAAGGCAGAGGAACCAGAGATCAAATTGCCAACATCTGCTGGATCATGGAAAAAGCAAGAGAGTTCCAGAAAAACATCTATTTCTGCTTTATTGATTATGTCAAAGCCTTTGTGTGGATCACAATCAACTGTGGAAAATTCTGAAAGAGATGGGAATACCAGACCACCTGACCTGCCTCTTGAGAAACCTATATGCAGGTCAGGAAGCAACAGTTAGAACTGGACGTGAAACAACAGACTGGTTCCAAATAGGAAGGAGTACGTCAAGGCTGTATATTGTCACCATATTTAACTTCTATGCAGAGTACATCATGAGAAATGCTGGGCTAGAAGAAGCACAAGCTGGAATTAAGATTGCTGGGAGAAATATCAATAACCTCAGATATGCAGATGACACCACCCCAAAAGCCTCTTGTTGAAAGTGAAAGTGGAGAGTGAAAAAGTTGGCTTAAAGCTCAACATTCAGAAAACAAAGATCATGGCATCTGGTCCCATCACTTCATGGGAAATAGATGGGGAAACAGTGGACACAGTGTCAGACTTTATTTTTTTGGACTCCAAAATCACTGCAGATGGTGATTGCAGCCATGAAATTAAAAGATGCTTACTCCTTGGAAGGAAAGTTATGACCAACCTAGATAGCATATTGAAAAGCAGGGCCATTATTTGCCAACAAAGGTTCGTCTAGTCAAGGCTATGGTTTTTCCTGTGGTCATGTATGGATGTTAGAGTTGGACTGTGAAGAAGGCTGAGTGCCGAAGAATTGATGCTTTTGAACTGTGGTGTTGGAGAAGACTCTTGAGAGTCCCTTGGACTGCAAGGAGATCCAACCAGTCTCCAGGCTGAAGGAGATCAGCCCTGGGATTTCTTTGGAAGGAATGATGCTAAAGCTGAAACTCCAGTACTTTGGCCACCTCATGCGAAGAGTTGACTCATTGGAAAAGACTGTGATGCTGGGAGGGATTGGGGGCAGGAGGAGAAGGGGACGACAGAGGATGAGATGGCTGGATGGCATCACTGACTCGATGGACGTGAGTCTGAGTGAACTCTGGGAGTTGGTGATGGACGGGGAGGCCTGGCATGCTGCAATTCATGGGGTCGCAAAGAGTCAGACACGACTGAGCGACTGAAGTGAACTATGGCTGTAGCCCCAGAAACCGATTCCTTCCAGGCCCTGCCTCCATTACGGTTGTTACAGCAATTGTTCCTCAGCTGTGCCCCCTCGGGGGCTTTCTAGAGACCTCCACTGGGTGGTCCCACCCTTCCAGGGGCCCATTCCACCCACCAAGCATGTTTACCGAAATCTTGGTGAAGATGTACAGAAAAAGCGAGAGCACGGACAAGTAGAGGCGGATACGATGGCCGCCGAAGCGCTTGCGCAGGTACTGCGGCATGGTGATGACGCCCGCGGTCAGGTACACTGGCACGAAGAGCCACCCAAGTAGCAGGACCACGAACAGTGCCTGTGGGCACAGCGCGACATCGGAGGGTGACTCCCCGCCCGAGATCTTGCTCTGAGCCCGTCCCCGCCCCCAAGGGTTCTGAAGAACCTTCCTCTCTTGGGGAATATGCTACTCCAAGGCAAGGTCACACCAGGGCCCCAGAGGACACAAATGCAGACAATGACCTTGGGCTCTGGGCCTTCTGGACAAGCTCTTGATACTTCGTTGGGCCCTTAACTACAGCCCTTCTTGCCTTCCCAGGCCATGACCCCTGGCCATCTCTCCCAAGATGACCCCTAGACTCCTCCTCCTCCCACCCCCAGCACCTGAATCCAAGTACAGACCCTTCAGCTTAACCCCAGCCTCTGCCTCCCCTCTCCTTTCCACCCACCCAAACTTTCTGTCCTTCAAGGCTCAGCTCAGAGGCCTCCTCCTCCAGGAAGCCCTGAGCTCAAAGGCCTGATCTTTCCAAGTCTCCGAGGCAAGCCTCAGTCCCAGAGCTTCCTCTCCTGCCCTTTTCTGCGAGGGGCTTTCATTTGGCTTAAAGATGCTCACAGGCCACCGCTTTGGAGAGAGTCAGAAGAAGCACTGTACCAACTTTGAGACTGTTCACCCCATTTCAGAGAGGAGTAAATCGAGGCCAATGAGGGTGTGGCTGGTTTAGGCTCACATAGCAATAGCGAATCAAACCACCTGCCGTATCCCAGTATTGAACACTATTAATCGTGTGATCGGTTTTATTTACAGCCATACTATGATCAACTTTGTTATTAAAACACTGCTTACTAACAGACTCGTTCCTATGAATTCAACCATCTTACCCCCAGTGCTGATATGATCAGCTAATATACCTCCTCTAGACCTACCCTTGCCCTGATTCTGGATCTCCCACCTGCTTCTGCCTCCAAGCTGGCTGCCTGAGCATCACTTGAAGCCTAGCCTCATGGCACAGTTGGGAAGTCCCAACTCTTGTCTCACACCTCCACCTGGAGCCTCTCCAGCTGTGACCCTTCCAGGTGTTCCCGGGGTGGGGGGTTCATTGGCCAAAAGGAGGGACTCACATTCCACTCAAATCCAGCCACCGCCAGGCCGCTCGCCGCACCGGTCCCTGCCAGGCCCACGAAGTGGCCACTGCCGATGTTGCTGGCAAAGAGAGAGGCCCCGACCTGGGTGGCCAGAGGTGGGGGTGAGCCAGGCTGTTTCTACAGGCCTCCTCCCGCTCCACAGCCCCGCCTCTCTCACCGGCCACCACACCATGTTCCGTCCCGCCAGGAAGTAGCCGCCGACGGTGCCTCTGTTGGTTCTGCACATGGACTGGGGGTTGGGAGTGGGGAGAGGCCTGGGTTCGGGGGACATCTTTGGACCTCATTAGCCTCCTCAACACATTCCTCAGCCTTGTTCCAGGCTGAATATTAACCAGCGTGCAGCTCACCTGATGATTCCCACCCGACCCCACCCCCAGCTTCCTCCCAAGACACAAATCCACCCGGGCCCTAACCCAGCATCCAGCTCCCCAAGCCCGAGTGTGGCTAGATGGGGCCTGACTTTCCTGTGGGCCCTGGATACAGGTTTCAGCTCACCCACTTGTTATGTAGACAGGGGAACAGAGACCTCATTTAGAATGCGGTCCCGATGAAAAGCCACTGACCCCTTAAAACTAGTCCAGCCCCAAAGTGGGCAGACAAGGCATGAATGAGTGTGGACTGGGCCGCCCTGAAAATATCAAAAGAAGAATTACTTGTCCCACACCAGGTTTCTCTCTCAAAGATCCAGGCGTCCTTCCCCTGCCACACACAGGGCTCCCTGAGACTTCCCCCCGGGCTCCAGAAGCGAGGCCCTAGCAGCATCTCCCAGCTTCTCACCCACAAGCCGACACCAATGACCAGCAGGAAATAAGCAGCGATGACTAGGATGTCAGCAGGATTGTCAATTAGAGCCTTCTGTTCCCCCAGCACTGGTGCTGAGCCTGCCTCTGTGTGCTCCTCCATTCTGCCCACGATCTGCCCCTCAGGGCACTAGCCCCTGGATTCCCCCCTGGGAAGGATTAATGGTTACCTTGGGGGCAGTGAGCCGACAAGTTCCCCCGCTCCCCAGCTTTGTTTAGCTGAATCAGGCCTCACAGAGGCTGAAGGCTGTGGTCCTGGGGAGCTGGACACTTTCAAATTCAAGGGTATTCCCCTTCCTGGGCCTTAGCCCCTGCCTATTCTCCAGAGACTTGGGCTCAAAATGACTTCTTTCACTGGCTAAAAATGCCTATCCTTCAGCTTTGACCTAGGGAATCTGGCTGAGCTAGCCCCCCAGTTCAAACTAATTCAGAGGAATCATTTTCTTTTTTAAAAAATTGATTACAAATAATTTTATTTATTTATTTTTAGCTGTGCTGGGTCTTTGTTGCTGTGCAGGCTTTTCCCTAGTTGCAGCGAGCAAGGGCTATTCTTTTTTGTGGTGCTCAGGCTTCTTGCGACGGCTTCTCTTGTTGCCGAGCATGGACTCCAGGGTACTTGAGCTTTGGTAATTGCAGTGTGTGGGCTCACTAATTGCAGCTCCCAGGCTCTAGAGTGAAGGCTTAGTAATGTTGGCGCACAGGCTTAGTTGCTCCATGGCATGTAGGATCTTCCTGGACCAGGGATCGAACCTGTGTCTCCTGCATTGGCAGGCAGATTCTTTACCACTGAGCCTTTTTCTTTCTTTTTGAAATATTTATTTATTTGGTTGTGTCATGGGATCTTCGATCTTCCTTGCGGCATGGAGGATCTTCAGTTACAGCATTCGGGATCTAGTTCCTTGACCAGGGATCAAACCCGAGCCCTGAGTCCTGCCCCACTGGACTGCGAGGGAAGTCCCAAGGAATTATTTTCGGACTCAAATCTGACAGTGACACTCCCCTGCTCAGGAAACCTCCAGAGCTCTCCATCAAACCTGGGAGGAGGCAGGAGCCTCTCATCCAGAGGTTTAAGGCCTGCCATGCCCCGACCCCTGCCCACACTTCTCCTCGTTCCTCCACACCAAACCCAGAATGAAATCACATTTCCTTCCCATGCCCTTGCCCTCCCCAGCCCCTGGATTCTCATACCCTCTGAACTTTTCTATAAGCTATGCCTTCTGCCTGGAACGCCCCCCTGCCTCCCAAATGGCCAGCCCCTACTCAGCCTTCAGTGCTCAGCCTATGGCATCTCTTCGGGAAAGACTTCTCTGACTTTCCTGACACAGTTCTGAGCACGTTGTGTGGACCTTGCCTGGATCCAGATCTGTCTCCCCAATAGACCAGCGACTCCCTCAAGAGCAGGAGATGATCAGATTCATCCCTGGAGTCCCATTGCTCAGCACAGGGCTGGACGCGAGAAGGGAATGGCTTGATAAATAGATATCCGCTGCTCTATCTTTCTAGAAGAACTGACCAGACTTGGGTGTCTGATTATGGTAGTAGGGTTCATGGTGGAAATGAGAACAGGGAATAATATTTTAGGGGAAGGTGATGAGTTGTTTAAGGAATGCCTTCATTATGGTCCCTTCAAAAACAGACTCTAAAATGAGAATTGGGGTGCAAGAACTGTATTGGGGAGCTGATCACAGTCAGGGCTGTGAAGGAATGAGGAAGAGAGACAAAGAAAGGAGAAAAGCCAGTAAAGGGTGTGTTGATGAAAAGGTTACCACTGTGGGACTTCCCCGGTGGTCCAGTGGCCAAGACTCTGAGCTGCCAATGCAGAGGACCTGGGGTTCGATTCCTGGTCAGGGAACTAGATTCTGCATGCCACAACTAAGACCCAGTGCAGCCAAATAAATAAATAATTAATAAATAAAATATTTTTTAAAGAAGTTACCCCTTTGACAATCCCAGTGGGGACCCTCTGAGACACTGTGAGGAACTGACCTCAGAATTGACCCCCAGAAACCACAGAGCTGGGATAGTTATTCACCAATCCCTATCTCTAACTGGCTGGAGGTTCTGAGGCTACAGAATCCCACCCACCCAGGCCCTCCTCCAGACAGAAACTCAGGGAGCATCTAGGGACACTGAGGGTCTGGGAAGTGTCTGCATATGACTTCCCAGATGGGCCAGGTGAATACAGGCAGGACACCCACAGCATCTGCTTCAGCAGGTGATGAATTTGAAGTGTCTGGCCGAGTGGTCCAGTGGTTAAGAATCCACCTTACAATGCAGAGGACTCAGGTTCCATTCCTGGTCAAGATCCCACCTGGTCGGGTGGCATAAGATCCCACATGCCATGGGACAACAAAGCCCGAGCACCACAACTAGAGAGAAGCTCATGTGCCGCAACTAAGACCCAACACAGCCAAATAAAATAATTTTTAAAAGTGAAGGGTCAGGAAGCAATCTGGGGGCAAGTATCAGGGGACACATTGGAGTTGTAGGCACTTAAAATCAGATCTCTGTGGCCTCCCTGGTGGCGCAGCGGTAAAGAGTCCACCGGCAATGCAGGAGCCGCTGGAGACGTGAGTTCAGTCCCTGGGTAGGGAGGATCTCGTGGAGGAGGGCATGGCAACCCACGCCAGTATTCTTGCCAGGAGAATCCCATGGACAGAGGAGCCTGGAAGGCTACAGTCCATGGGGTCGCAGAGAGTCACACACAACTGAAGTGACTTAGCACGAACACACCTGCCCTCATCAGAGCCTGCAGAGTGCTGCGTGATGTGGCACCTTGTTCCTCTTTGACCACATCTCCTATGACTCTCCCCTGCTGGCTCTAATCAACCACATTGGCCTTCTTTCCTTTCTTCAAATACACCAGGCTCGTTACTACCTCCTGGCCTTTGCACTTGCTCTTTCCTCTGCCTGGGGTGCTCTCCTCAGGCTCTTTGTTCAACCTTCAGTCTCAATGTAGATATTACATATTCACAGAGCCTTCTCTGATGCTCTGGTTCATGTCATACCTCCTTTCCCACCTTTTCTCAGTTGTCTATTTTTTTCCTTCTCACCTTTCCTCCTTCCCTTCCTTTTTCATTCCTTCTTCCATTAGCAAACATTTTTGGAGCACTTACCACCTGCTAGACAGCAATTTGGACACTGGACAGATAACAGCAAAACAGATGTGTCATTTGACAGACAAGCTTCCAGGACCTTGCCTTCATTTCAGAAATAAACAAGCATGGGACTTCCCTAGTGGCTCAGTGCTTGAGAATCCACCTTCCAAGGCAGGGGACAAGGATTCCATCCCTGGTCGGGTAACTAAGAACCCACATGCCTAGGAGCACCTAAGCCCACTTGCTGCAACTACAGAGGCCAGTAAAAAAAAATAAATAAATGAACAAGCAACAAATACCTGTTTGCATTAGTGATAAGTGAGGGACTAGGGAGGTGCTATGGGTGGAAACTAGGGAAAAGAACCAGCTTTATCTAGACATCAGGGGAGTTTCTGTACTTTATTACACTTGTCATTGTGGTTTTATTTTTTTTTTCCCCATCTGTCTCTCCTACGAGACCAGGAATCGAAGGAACATGTTTCTCAGCACCCAGCATGGACCCTAGCACAATATG
Source organism: Bos grunniens (assembly GCF_055505025.1). Classification (NCBI taxonomy): domain Eukaryota; kingdom Metazoa; phylum Chordata; class Mammalia; order Artiodactyla; family Bovidae; genus Bos; species Bos grunniens. The sequence goes on from NC_141189.1 coordinate 15,295,038, forward strand.
TGGTCAATGAACTCTTGGGAAATAAACGGCTCAAGACTAGGAGGCAGTTACAAGTCAAGGGATGGACAGCACTCTCCAGGGAGGATTTGTGAAAGAGGAAGAGTCGGAGGCTTAGGAAGATCCAGGAGGGGAGCTTCAGAGAGGCAAGAATCTGGGGAAGGTGGTTTGCCCAAAGCCAAGGCAGAGAACCTCACCTTTGGCTCTTGCCCACACCACAGCTGTTCTCCTTGGCTGTTACCCCCTCTTTGAGCTGGAAGGGCCTTTGGGGAGCCATTGTTTCCAGCCTCAAAGATCCCTGTAGTTAGAGCAGGAATCTAGGCCCCCTTCTTAGGGAACTGCAGGAGGGTCTAAGATATTGGGCTTAGAAAGACCCCTGGGGTTTGGGGATTCAGATGCAGCCTGAACCTCTCCACACCTAAGAACCCCTGGTCTCACCCTTCTCTGCAGGGGCTTGGCTCGTGTGTCACCTCCTCCAGGAAGCCCTCCTTGACTTCCAAGCTGAGTTAGAAGCCTCTTTCTAGTTCGTACAGCTCCCAGTTTCCCTCAGTCTCCTGACCACCCTAAGTGCCATCTTCTGTCTAAAGCAGATGTTATAAGTCAATACTAATATGAGAGAAGCTGAAATTTAATGGTCAAATCCAAAGGGTGGGAATAAATTGGCACTTTCAAATGGAGCCCCATCTCTGAGGGTCTTTTAAGGAAGGGGGTGGGACTGCCTTGATGGCCAAGTGGTTAAAACGGCACTTCCAATGCAGAGGGTGCAAGTTCGATCCCTGGTGGGGGAGCTAAGATCCCACATGCCGCGCAGTGTGGCCAAAAAGTAAAAAAAAAAATTTAAATTATTAGAGGAGGGGGGAAATCTGGAGACCAGACAAGGTGGCAAGGGTGGAGGGAGTGGGTACAGATTAAGTGCTTATTTCAAAAATATAAGGAACTGAAGGGTGGGGGATCGGGGACAGGAAGGTTTGATGGGGCTCCGCTTGAATTCCCATCCCGGCTGGCGGGCAGCCATCTATACAATCCTGCGCACGTGGCCGACCTTTCCAGCCTCAGGCTCATCTGAAGGGCTGAGGCTGCAGGTCCGGCTCTCGCCGCAACGCGGCGGCCTAGAGCCCGCGGCGGCCAGAGTAGTACAAGGGGCTGGGCGTCGCGACGCGAGCCACTCCCGCGCAGAGACACAGCACCGATGTGACGTGGAATGTGTGTTTATGTAGGTAGAAAAAAGTGCACAGAACAGTGAGGGGCGAGGGGAGAGGGACGTCTTGGCCTGGCCTTGGATTCGTGAGAATTGCAAGGGCCCTCCTCCAGTCGGGGGGCTCCCGCAAGGCTGGGAACAAAGTGAAGGGCTCACGTGGGATCGGTCAGTGTACGGACCCACTTCGGGAGGCGTGTGGCCTTAAGGGTTCACGGAGCCTTTTCTGAACTCGCCCACGGAGAACGTACAGTATCTTCAGGGCCAGTCCCTGCAGTGGGGTGAGGCCTCAAGAAGCCGGGCTGGTGGAGCCCGAAGCTCCAACAGCAAGGCCTTGGGGTCTAGAGAGCCCGATCTTTTGAGGGGGTGGGGGGAAAGGCGAGGTCTTTGCGGCTCCGCTCTCCCGGAGGGGCGAGCCCGGCAGGCGGTCAGCCGAAGAGCTTGAGGAAGCAGGGCTGGCAGTAGGGCTTGCCCGCGCGCTCCTGGAAGGAGCCCTTGGTGAGCGGGCGCAGGCAGAAGGTGCAGGTGAAGTGGTCCGGGTGGAAGCGGCGGCCCAGGGCCGACACGCATCGGCCGGTCACCGGGAGGCCACACGTGGCGCACAGAGACCCGCGCCGCGCGTGGAAATGGTTCTCGCACAGCGGGCGGCCCTCGTGCTCGAAAAAGCTGCCTCCCGAGAAGGGCGCGAAACATTCCTGAGGAAGGGCAACCACGAAATGATGGGTCAGGGCCAACCTCCAGACCAAATAACCCCCTTTTGGAGCTGAATAACCCCCAGAGACTCCCGCAGCTCCTCGCACCTCCAGCGAGCGTGAAGCCCCGCCTCCCGGGACCCCGCTCCGACTATTAACCCCGCCCCGACTCCTAGTCCCGCCCCTACTGGCCCCTCCCTCCAAGGTCCCGCCCCCCACAGTCGAGTACCCTGCAGACGAAACAGTCCGGATGCCAGAGTGCACTGAGCGCCGAGATGTAGTTGTCCAGAATGGGGCCTTGGCAACCCTGGCAGCGCGGCGCGAACAGCTGTAGGAAGTCCCGGCGGCAGTAGGGGCGGCCCTCCCGCTCGTGGAAACCTAGGAGCGGGAACAGAGTAAGGAGGAAGGAAAAGGGTGCGAGGTGGCCCCGGGAGCCCACAAAGATCTGAGACGGGGGGGCCGGAAGCAGCGCAGTGAGAGGACGCAGTCGGTGGAGAGGGACAGGGTCTGGGTGGGGGGCAGAGCGGGAGCGAGTGGGATGGGAATCCGCAGGTGGGATAGGCCGGGTCCAGGAGAGAGCAGGAGAAAATTCGGGCCCGCGAGGATTTCGGAAGTCCTAGTGGGCGGGCCCAAAGGGAGCCGGGCGGGATGACGAGCGGACCCGCGGCTTTCAAGATGGGAGTAAAGCTCTCACCCTCATCTCCGAAGGGCTCCCCGCAACTAACGCAGCAGAAATGCTCCGGGTGCCAGTGGGTGCCCAAGGCAGTAACCATCTTCTGCGGGAAATGAAAGGGAACACTCAGCGTGCCGCCCCAACCCCCTGCCATTTCCTCTCCCCTCCCTCTTCCACCCTGAACCTAAATGAGTGGCTTGAAGTATGAGTTGAAGCTGCGGGAGACCTAAGCAGGAACTTGGGAATGAAAGAGCGCGGAATCGAAAGAGGCGCGGAATCGAAAGAGCTGCGGAAGAGAACCCTGGGAGCGCCTGGGGTGCGGATGGGAATCGGGCAAGTGGATGAGGCTCATCCCACAGGCTCCTTGGGTGAAACAGAGGCGGGGCTTCTGGTCCAGGCGGGGCTCACGTGTCGGATGGGTTGATTGCAGAGGCCACATCGCGGAGAGAAGCGCTCGAAGTAGCACTCAGGACAGAAGGGAGCTCCATCCTTCTCGAAGAAGCTGCTGCCTCCCAGGGCGGTGGAACAGCCACCGCAAACGAAGTGCTCAGGGTGCCAAGCACGGCCAAGCGCCGTCACCACCTGCGAGTTGGGGGTTGAGGCGGAGGTCAGAGTGGGCCTGGGGCTGCCAGATGCCCAGTGAGCCAAGGTTTACGTGGCACTTTTAACATCTCATCTCTGAGAAGTCAGGATGAAAAAAAAAAGAAAAAAAAGAAGTCAGGATGAAGTATTGAATGTCCAAGTAACTCAAACCCAAAGCGATGGACATTTAAGCCGGCTTCCAGCACAGTACCTAGGGCCCACCATACTTTTTGTAGGCCACAAAAATGTTGTAATTTCTTTTAAAATTAGAAGAAAAAAATTAGCTAGAAGAAAATGACTAAATATATAATATTAATGTATTCATCTTCACTCCAACTGTTATAAAATGCAATTTATATATTTTTTAATGGAGGAAGGGGCCCATGAAGGTGAAAGTGCTTAGAAAATTCATAATGTCACCCTGCTCTGCTGAGATTGGAAATTCTCACCAAAATGGATGGTGGTAGGGCACTTTATCTAGCAGGAGGATCTAGATCAACCACTGGGCACAGTTGCCCATAACATCTGCTCAGTCAATAAGCCAAGAAATGGAGCTCCCAAATCAGACTGGTGGAGGAGAAACAGTCTTTGTGGGTCCCGAAGAGATGGTGGGTGGAGCCAATGAGGCTTTTGTGAAGATTAAATGGGAGGGGGGACTTCCCCGGTGGTGCAGTGGATAAGAATCTGCCTGCCAGTGTAGGGGACACAGGTTTGATCCCTGCTCCAGGAAGATCCCACATACCTCTGAGCAACTAAGCCTGAGCACCACAACGACTGAGCACGTGCTGTAAAGCCTATGAGCCTCAACTACTGAGCCCATGGGCTGCAACTACTGCAGTTCTTGTGCCTAGAGCCTGTGCGCTGCAACAAGAGAAGCCACCTCAATAAGAAGCCTGCAAACTACAAGGCAGTAGCCCGAATCTCTGCAAGGAGAGAAAGCCCACGCACAGCAATGAAGACCCAGTGCAACCAGAAATGAAATAAATTGATTAATTAAAAAAATTACATGGGAGTTTGTAAAGGAGCTAGCATAATGTCTGGCACACAGTAGGACTAGAATAAATAAAACCTGGGTTGGAATTCTTACTCTGCCACTCACTTGCTCTCTGACTCACAGCTTCAATTTCCTCATCTGCAAAATATGAATAACAATAATACCCACTGGCTCTCAGTGAAATGAGTCTATAGGTCTCTGGGCTTCCCAGGTGGTGCTAGTGGTAAAGAACTTGTCTGCCAAAGCAGGAGATATAAGAGATGCAGGTTCGATTCCTGGATGGGGAAGATCCCCTGGAGGAGGGCATGGCAACCCACGCCAGTACACTTGCTTGGAGAATCCCATGGACAGAGGAGCCTAGTGGGCTACAGTCCATAGGATTGCAAAGAGTTGGACATGACTGAAGTGACTTGGCACACATGGGTCTCTACCCCCTTACTCACAGAGCTACACTTACTTGCCCAGCAATGGGTTTATTGCAGGAGCCACAGAGGCCCTTGGCCTGGGTGGGAACGCCACGGCGGCTGAGGTCAGACTGAAGCAGCCCCAGCATGGTGTCCAGGCTGCCTTTGCTGGTGGGCCCTGGTGGGGAAGGGGTGTCCTCACTCATGGAGCTTGGCACTGGTGGTGGGGTGGGCCCTGAGGCTGGAAGCTGCAGTAGTGAGGACAGGAGAGTTGAGTCAGCAGGGCAGCATGTGTGAGAAGGTCTCAGATGGGTCGAGAGCCATAAATCCACAGTGGTCTACCCCGCACTCCCTGAGTGACTCACATGGTTCTGGACACGGAAGTCAGAGAGTGAGGCCATCAGTCTGTCTAGCTCCAGGGTGGCTGAGGTGGCTGAAGGCTTTGGGAGAACAGGGGAGGGGCTGGGAGGGCTGTGAAGAACACAACTTGTGTCAGCTCAGAGTCTCAGGGTAACGCTTCCTCCAGTAACTCCAGCATCCAGAACTGACCACCTCTTTCCCAACCCTGCCAGCTATGCCAGACTCACGGGCTGGGCCTTTTCTTGTCCTCAGACTGGTCCTCCTTCTGCTCCCCTGCTGTCTCCTTGCTAGATGGGAACTGAGACATTATTTCATCTGCAGAGAAGAGAGAAGGGCACTGGGCATGGGGCCATGTGCTAGCCTCCTTCCCAGTTAAGGCTCGCATCCCTTTAGCTGCTACCCTGGGAAGTCTATGGGCTTCCTTAGTGACTTGGACAGTAAAGAATCCATCTGCAAGGCAGGAGACCCTGGTTCAATCCTTGGGTCAGGAATATCCCCTGGAGAAGGGAATGGCTACCCCCCTTAGTCTCTGCCCAGCCCTGCCCTGCCCCCCATCCCATCAAGGCTTGTCCCAGTAACCCTGGTACCTGTTATGTTGAACTGAGTAGCGTTAAGTTCCTGAAGCAACCTGTCTAGCTCACAGAGCCCCGTGCCCAAGACACCGCAGGAAGAGGAGAATGGAGGGGTGGCAGGGGCTGCAGGCTTCGGGGACCGAGGCTTGCATACCGTGCTGGGAAAGAGGGTGGGAGCTTGGGTTCAGGGGTGGGGAATACAAGCCTGAGTCTCAATTGGCCACCCCATCCCCCCATACCCAGTCTTCTCACCTGTACAGATGGTCTTTGTCCCCAGAGGCTCCTGAAGATTCCCCAGGCCCCATCTATAGAGAAGGACATGTATGTGGATGATACGCCCGTACTCTGCCCTACTCAGGCCCGGGTTTCCTTTCCTCTCACCAAACCTGGCCTGAGTGGTTGTCCCTCTCCCCAGCATCTGAGCTCACCTGTGTCAGAGGAGACGTGAGGGGCTCTGGGGGCCGCTCTTTTAGAGCTCCTGACCTTGGCATGTGTGAGGTTGTGGTCTCCAGGTCAGAGAGAAGGGCATCTGCAGGGAGAGGCCGTCAAGGTGAGAGGTTGAGAGGTCAAGGCTAAGGCAGAGACAGGGCCTTAAGAGATCAGAGAATAAGTGTTCTAAGTGGGCAGTATTTGAGGAGGACAGAAGCGAGTATTAAGAGTAGAGGTCAAGAATCAGAAGAAATACAAGGCAGACCATGGCAGAGATGTGGAAGGGCAGCAAGGACTATTTACGGTCACAATATCCCACGTGGCTTATCCTGAGAGTCATTTACTAACTCATCTACCTGACTCTAATTCTCTGAATCTTCGGTAATACAGTCAAAATTGGCTCTTTACTGGAGGCAAATATGGCTCCACCCCAAATTGCTCAATTGGCTGTATGCCTGACACCTGCTTTCTGATTGGATGCTCTTTCTGACACACCCCCTACACCTAAACAGGCCCCTCCCAGCCCTGGCCCACCTCCAGATGCCACTGGGCTCCACCCTATGCAACTAATTGGTGAGTCTGCTGGGACCTGCTTTCTGATTGGTTTTTTCTTCAGTACCAGTGCTCGTTACTCATTCTGAGCAGCACCCCCTACCTCAGGGTGCTGGAACTCCTTCTCTCCACGGAGCGCACAGCCTTCCTGCCCCGGTTCCAAACGACAGGGAGGATGAGATGCGTGGGTCCTCCTTTCTGCCCCAAGTCGGAGGGACAGACAGCACACCCCCCTCCCTCAACACACACAACCCAACTCTCCCCGTCTCCATCCCCAGATCCAGAATCTGAACTCTTTACCTTTCAGAATTTAGAAGTCCCTGCCCCTTTACTCTGCATCTCTGAGCGCCTTGATGGAACCCTTAACCTCTCCCTGGCATCTCGGCACTCATCTATTATATTTACTTTCTGCCCCAAGGACCTGACCCTACCATACTTAAGGGCCCTTAACTCTTTCGTTTCCCAAACCCTAGGGCAAGCCCATTTTCTTCTCCAAAACTTACTGTCATAATCTCCTTTCCCGACTACTTTCCCAGTCCCTGGACCCAGGGTCCTTTTAACTCCTCCCTTCCCAGAGCTCCCGAGCCCAGGCGCCCGCAGGCTCTGCACCTCCCTGCCCATCCGTATGCAGCCCGCGACGGGGAAGCGAAGTGAAGGAAGAAGGGAGGGAGCGACCAGTCTGGCAAAGGCAGGAAGGGAGCGGCAGGAAGGGGGACGTGGAGTCGGAAAGGAGGCGCCGGCAGAGACCAGAAGCGAGAAGACCGGGAGGCAGGGATGGAGAGATGCCGGGAGTGCGAGGGGGCCCCAGGATGGGGAAGCGGGTCCAGGCAGTGGTGAGGGGCTTGGGGACAAGGGGACCCGGACCCCACTCACCCAGGTCCTCCATGACGGGGCGCGGGCAGACCGCGCGGGGCGAGCAGGGCGGGGGCCGTGTCCGGTGGGGGCGGGGGGCGGGGGACGTCCGGGAGCTGGAGGCCCAGCCTTGACCATGTAAGGAAGCCGGGACCCGCTGGGATAAGGCTGGAGGGGGGACGGAGGGGGGAGGAGTGGGGGGGAGAACAGGAGAACCCGGGGTGGGGGCCTGTAAGGGAGGGAGGGCCCCGGCCCACCCAGGCCCAGCCCGCCTGCCTGCTGCGCAGACGGCCACACCCCAGCCTTGGCCTCAGCTGCAGGGAGCCCCAGGCGGCCAGAGTCGGAGTAAGAGAAGTGGCTCCTCCAGAAAAAGCCCGGGATCCTTTGCTCAGTGAGACTCTTAGACACAGACTGAGGCCCCCAAGCCCACCTCCCCCCATACCCAAAGTTAGTACCTTGAGTCCTAGACAGAGCTCCTCTCCCACCCCCCTATTCCCAGAAGATTGCTCTAGACAGAATTTTGGAGTTGGAGGCGGTGGTGATGTTCTAAGGATCTATCAGGTCCCAGGTTCAGAGATCTTCCCTAAGAGACTGTGACAATGATATAACAGAGATCCCAAAAGGCATACAAACTGGATACAAAGAAATCTCCAAGAGACAGAGATGATGAACCCATCCACAGACTCTAAGCCATAGAGTTGGAAACAGACATACAGACACAGGTAAACAGAACCGGAGGCCCAAGTCCCACGCAGACTCAGGAGAAATGCTGCCAGGCAGCCAGACCTCAGCCAACTGTCCCCTGCATCGAGATGACCCAGACCTGTCCCCCAAGAGCCCTTTCCCAAGATACTGATGAATACAGAGAAGCAAGCAAGACACAGACTCCGGCCACAAAGGAACAAGAGGCTTCCCCTGGACTGAGAAATCAAGTTGGAAATGAGAAACTAGAGATAGGTGTGGACGGATACAGCAGTGCTGCAGACAGACCGTGGGTCTCAACTCAGACACAGGTCGAGAACTGAGCACTGGAATGGCAACTCGGGGGCTTTTTAAAAAATACTGATGCGGGGGGAGGGGGCTCCGCTGGGAAGGAGAGGACATACATATACGCACTGTTGTATGGCAGAAACCAACACAGCATTGTAAAGCAATTATCCACTAATTAAAAGTAAATTTAAAAAATACTGATGCCCAAGGCACTCTCCCCTCAGTCCAATTCAGTTAGAAAGGGCAGGGCATCAGCACTGTTAAAAAAGTTTTCTGGGGAATTCCCTGGTGGTCTAGTGGTTAGGACTCCAAGCTTCGGCTGCAGGGGGCACAGATTGGACCCCTCGTCAGGGAACTGAGATCCCATGAGCCGTCCATGCAGCCAAAAAGAAAGAAAAAAAAAGCTGGAGAGAGAAATGAGTAAGTCCTTACATAAATATTTATATATTCCATTTAAAAAAAAAAGCTCTCTGGGTGGTTGTAAAGGACATCATGAGAACAAAGACCTGGATACTCTCAGAGGCAGCAAGGGGCCCCCTTGGCTTCCCAGAAGTTAGTGGACAGCCCCAGTCCAGGCCCTGTCCTCAAAGTCAGGCTGCCACCTAAGTCGTCAATGATCTGGGAGCCAGGTTTTTGGACACCCTGCCTGGGCAAACAAAGCAATGCCAGCCTAGGGCTCCAGCTCCCTCTGGGCATGAATAGTGGCCTTAGGGACTTGAAGAACACAATAGGTCTTCCCTCAGAAAAACAGCAGGACACTTGACCAAAAGATGAAAATGGACCCAGAGACAGAAGGTCCACAATGCGTGATGGGTGATGAAACCATAGTGCCAAGGTCTTGGACATCCATCCCCACCCACACATCCCCTCAGCCTCAATCCAGGTCTGTGTCCAGCTGGGTGGGTGGCTAAACAATGAAGTAGCCTGAACAGGAAGCAGGCTTCCCCTGGGGCCCAAAACCACATCCTCAGGAGCAGCCTGGCAACTGCAGCATATCCCGGGGCTCCAGGAACCTGCACATTGTTACTTATTAAACTCCTGCACGCCAAGGGTGGCCTGTACTGAGACACAGTTGTTGAACTGCTAAGTCATGTCCGACTCTCTATGAGCCCCATCAGGATCCTCCGTCCATGGGATTTCCCAGGCAAGAATACTGGAGTGGGTTCTCATTTCCTTCTCCAGGGGATCTTCCAGACCCCAGGAATGAACCTGCGTCTCCTGCATGAGTAGGCAGGTTCTTTACCGCTGAGCCACCAGGGAGGCCCACTGAGACACAGACACCTGGACACAACGCTGCTGGATGGGTTAAGGTGTACAGGTACTCCCACAGGAAAGGAAACAGAGACGCCACACAACAGGGGGAGCCGACTCCAAAGCTTTTAATTCCAAATCCATAAAGCTGGGCCAGGCCAGGTGCCTGGGGCCCTGGGCTGTTCTCCACCTCGAGGGCCCCATGCCCAGACCCTGGCCTTGGCTTCTCACTCCTGAGTCTTCAGACACCCCGGGGTCCAGGTCCATCCTCTCATGGGCCATCAACGGTGACTCCTTCTGCTCAGCCTCCTCCCATTGAGAGAGACCTCCTCCTAGCTAACTCATCCCTGGGTCTCCCCCCAGGGTACATCAACAGTCTAGGCTGGGACCCTTGCCCCCTGACTCCACCCCCATCACCACAGCCAGTAAGGCCTCGGTCAGGGGCCCAGCCTCCTCGCCGGCCGCTTCCACAAGCCCCACCAGAGCCAGGGCCCGCTTCCGGGGGCACTGCCCCGGCCCAAGGGTCCAGCGTGCGCAGTGGGCAGCCAGCCGCGGCCGGCCCAGGCGGAACACCTCCCCCACTGACTCTGGGCCACCCTGGGGTCCCAGGTGGATGCGGCCCACAGCTTCTTCCAGCTCCTCCTCCAGCCCTGGCAGCAGGAAACGGCCAGCGGCCTCCAGAGCCTCCTCAGCTTCGGAGCCCAGCAGGGGCTGGCCTGGCGGAGGGACAGGCCCCAGGGCGGCCCCACAGCCCCGGCAGCCATGCAGGTGATGCAGGATGGGCCAGGCCGCGCTGGGTGACAGGCCTCGGAGGGGCACTAGGTCCATTTGGGCTTCGGCAAAGCTGCCAGCCAGCAGGGCCCGGAAGAAAGGGGAGGCAGTGGCTGAGGCGGCTCGCTGGGCAGGGAGCCGGAGGCCTGAGTCCAGCAGGAAGTGGAGGTCGGGGGCTGGCATGGGGGCTGGGCCCAGCAGAGGTTCATAGAGGCAAGGGGAGGGTGGGTCTAGGTCCAAGGGGATTGCAGGTAGGATGGCTGGGCTCCCCGTGGGAGACACCAGGCCTTGGAGGCAGGAAAGGGAATCTGCGGCGAAAAAGAGAAAGAGCGGGTGCGGAGCGGGCCGGGTAAGCGCCGAGAGGAGGAGCCGGAGGCCGCCCTGGTCCAGAAGTAGCCGGCGCCACAGAGAGGGCTTCCTTTGAGGGGAAAAGAGAATCTTTCAGAAGCTGGAAAAGGGCAGCGCTGGAGAACAGCAATCTTGCGCCCCCTGCCCCCGCGAGGTACCCATGTCTCCCTCACCGACAGATGAAGGGCAGGGTCAGGGCGCAGGCCACACGGTCCTCCGGGCTCCCAGAGAGCAGCAGGTGGGTGAGGGCCCCCACTCCGAAGGGCGACTCGGCTTGCACAGTCAGGTTCTGCAGCAGCATCTCACCTGCAGGGGCGGGCGGAGCAGGTCAGGTTGGCAGCTGGGGTGGGGGTAGGGGTGGGCAAGAGAGGCCCCTGGGTCCCCGAGAGGAAGGAGGGGGTGACCTCAGGGCAAGGCAGAGGGTGATGACCGCAGGCCCTGGAGGGATGGCAACCCAACCCTAGGAACTGGAAGGTTAAGGGCCAGAACAGCCCCACCCCGGGATGGTCAGGGAATGACTCTGGGCCCTCGAGGGCCAAAACAGGGCACAGAAGACTGGGCAGTCCCTGGCAGGGTTGGAAGGGGACTTTCGGAGGACATGAGCCTGGGAAGACGTGGTGCCTGAGCCGCAGTTCACATCAGTGTGCCCAGTGGAGTCAAGGAGAGTGCAGAAGTTAGGCATACGGGGAAATGAATAGAGACTGGGGAAGGAGAGGCAGATTCTAAGCTGTTCAGGCCAAGCCTGGTGCTGGGGTCCCTGGGCCCCAAGATAGTCAGAGGTTGAAGAACTATGTGTGGGGGCAATGGAGAAGGGAGTCCTTCCCGGCCACCATTTGGTGGCTGTTGTTCCCAGGGATGGCGGTGAGAGAGCAGCTGAGGCGCAATGGGAGGGGAAGGGTGAGAAGCGCGCAGGACCCACCCAACTCCCGGTGCTGGTGCTGGCTGCGGCGGGCCTGCCGGGTGCGCAGCGCCGGCCAGTCGTCGGGGGCAACGCCGAGCACCAGCCAGGCGCGCAGTAGCGCCGCCCCGTAGCTGCGCACGAAGGCCTCGAGGCAGGCGGGGTTGCAGGTGAGCCGCGCCAGGATGCGCAGAGCGCGGGGGCTCGGCGGGCCCGGCGCGCCCGTCACGTAGGCCAGCAGGCCGCACAGGGCCGGGCCGGTCACCAGCGCCCCGCTGGGGTCGGGAGCCTGGGAGAAGCGCGACAGCAACAGCAGTGCCGGCCCCTCGCGGCCCCAGGGCTCCTCGGTGGCAGAGGCGGTGGGGCTGCGGCCGGGCGGGCGCAGGGCGCGGGGCGTCCGCAGCGAGGTGGGGCTGGTCAGATCGGCCGGTTCTGGCGGAGGCGGACAGCACTCTGGGGACCAGTCGGGAGAGATGTCTCCCGGGCCTGCAGCATAACCCTCGGAGATCAGCCAGGACCTGCAGGGGGGACAAAGGATTTGGAACCCGGGGCCGAGGGGAGGGAGCAGGTCAAAAGAGCGGTCCTCCAAGAGGTGACTGAGGCCAGAAGAGAAGGCAGCCTGAGGAGGACAGGGGAAAAAGGGAATCCCAACACCACCCCCCCCCCACCCCCCCCCCGCAACCCCGTTCAGCAATTCCTGACTGCCTATTGCCTAGTGTATGCTAAGTGCGTTTCAGGTACTACAGAGAAGCAAAAGCAAAAAAAGATCATGACCCTCTAGAGTTTCTGTTCAGCGTGGTGTGAAGTGATATGTGTGGAGAAAAAATAAAAGGGAACAGAAACACAGGGTAGGGGGGTGGTAAGGAAAGAGCTGACGTTTTAAATCAAGTCCCCATGAACCTAAGTTCTAATCACGGCATCTCAGAGGAGGAGTGCCCTGGGCACAGGGAACAGTAAACAAAGAGGCCCAGCACTCGTGCATGCACGCATGCATGCACGCATGCATGCTAAGTCCCTTCAGTCGTGTCTGACTCTTTGGGACACTATGGGCCATAGCCTGCCAGGTTCCTCTGTCCATGGGATTCTACAGGTGAGAATAGTGGAGTGGGTGGCCATACCCTCCTCCAGGGGATCTTCCTGACCCAGGGATTGAACCCAGGTCTCTTGCATCTCTTGCATTGGCAGGTGGATTGTTTACCACTGTGCCACCTGCGGAAAGCCAAGGTCAAACAAAAGGTGGCTCCAAGAGAGAAGAGGTATATTTGGGGTCTGGAAGGCAGTCATGTTCAGTGAGAACAAGGTATTAGGGGTCAGAATCAAAGTCTTACAAATACAGAATGGGTGGGGGCGGGGTGAGTGAGGGTAGTAAAGAGGCCCCACCCCACAGCATCAGGTGGGAACTCACTGGAGGCTTCGGAAGCTTCCCGCCTCCGCCCGCTCTGGGGTCCTCTCCTCAGGGAAGTCCCAGGAGGCAGCTTCTCTTCCTTCTTCTTCCTCATCGCCAGCCTCACCACACAGCTGCCCAGCCAGGAGAGGTACCAATCCCAGAGCCTGAAGCCGGCCCAGGGCCCCTGTATCATATAGGAAGCCCACGAGGGCAGCCACCACACGAGGGTGCCAGGCGCTGGCACGGGGATCCCGCAGCAAGCCCATCAACAGCTCCAAGCCCCCGGCATCTCGCAGCCGGGCCCGGTTGATAGCCTCCCGGCACAGCAGACACACGGCCCGCACCAGGGGCTGCTGGGAGGCTGGGCTTGCCCCGTTGAGGCCCCGGCGCCGACGGAGTTCACCCAACAGCACCTCCACGCCCCCAGCATTGCCCAGGGCAGGCCGCACCAGGCCCTGGGCGCACAGGTTGGCGAGGATCAAGATGGTGGCCTCACGCACGGCTCTTTTGGGATGGGAGGCCAGGCCGACCAGTGGGCCGAGTCCCCCACCCAGACTGAGCTGCTCAGCACAGGCCCGGGAGCAGCCTCGACTCAGCTCTAGGAGGGCACGGACCAAGGCCAAGGTCAGCGCGGGATCTGGTGCTGCAGCCAGAAGTTCAGCCAGTGGGCGCACCGCTCCCTGCTGGGCCAGGGCCAGGCGGTGCTGGGGTGAGTCCGCCAGGTTGCGGAGGGCGCGGACCACACTCTGGCGGCACTGGGAGTCCTGGCAGGCTGTCAGGCTCTCCACGAGCAGGGGAACAGCACCTGGGGGTGGGGGAGGAGATGGAGGGCGAGTGAGGACAGACCCCCGCCCACCCATCCCTTCTTTAATTCCCAAGCCCTAGCTGGCTCCACCCTCAAAGCCCGCTCACCAGCACAGTGGATGTCCCCACAGCTCTCAGGTTCCATGGCTAAGTTCCCCAGAGCACGGGCGGTTCGGTTCTGGATGCTGTCTGTCTTCACACACTGAAGAATAGTCACTGCAAGAGAGTTTGGCTTCTTGAGGGTTCTAGTCCTTCTTGTCTCTCTCGTTAATCACCTCAAGAACGTGGCCTCAGGACAGGGCGCTCAGGGCCGGTGCACTGGGATGACCCTGAGGGATGGGATGGGGAGGGAGGCAGGAGGGGGGGTTCAGGATGGGGGACACATGTACATCCATGGCTGATTCATGTCAATGTATGGCAAAAACCACTACAATATTGTAATTAGCCTCCAATTAAAATAAATAAATAAATTAAAAAAAAAAGAATGTGGCCTCAGAGAGTCAGGGAAGGCCTCCAGAATAGGCCTAAAACTTGCGGGATCTGGAAAGTTCGATAGGTAGGTGTTTGCTAGGTGGACGGTGGATGGGAGTGTTAAGGGACATTTTGGGTTTGGTAGCACCCTTTGCAAAGGCCCCAAAGTGAGATCTAGTGTCTATGTTATGACTTCACAAAGGGCCTTATCAGGTCAAGAGATGAGGACTTGAATGTGAGGGCACCGGGAGCCATACAGGGTTCTAAGAATGGACAGGCCATGATCTAAACCGGCAGTCATGAGGAGAATGGATTACAGGGGAAAACAGTAAGGCAGAGTGAGCAGAAGATGGGTTGACCCAGATACCAGCACAGCCCAGCACAGTCTCTGGGCACGTGATGGAAGAAGGCAAAGCAGTGGGATGGATTCAGGAGATATTTAAAGTACAGAACAGTGAATGAATGATGGGGGTTATACACTAACAACAAAACTTATATTTATTGAGGACTTAATGTGCCAGGCCTCTTGTCAAATACATTATGGTCCAGATACATTTTATGAAAACTGAAAATAATGTTTTATTTTATCAAAACAATAAAGATTTCATAAAAATAGGCCTAAGTTTATAGCTGGCAGGCAATGAAGAAGAACGCTGTGTTCACAATGTTGCCACTAGAAGGCGCCAAGTTAGCTGGTAAACAGAAAAGCTTGCTATCTTCTGGGTTTGTTCTCATTTGAAAAACTAAAATGTAGATAATGCACAATATTATATAAGTTGCGTGCTCTGTTGCTCAGTCATGTCTGACTCCTTGTGACCCCAGGGACTGCAGCCTGCCAGGCTCCTCTGTGCATGGGATTTTCCAGGCAAGAATACTGGAGTGGGTTGCTATTTCCTCCTCCAGGGGATCTTCTGGGCCTAGGGATTGAACACACATCTCCTCCATTGGCAGGCAGATTCTTTACCACTGAGCCACCTAAGAAGCACTATTGTATAAGTTAAAAATGTACACTATATAAATTACACATGTACAATATCAGTTCAGTTCAGTATCAGATCAGATCAGTCGCCCAGTCGTGTCCGACTCTTTGCAACCCCATGAATTGCAGCCCGCCAGGCCTCCCTGTCCATCACCAACTCCCGGAGTTCACCCAGACTCATGTCCATCGAGTCAGTGATACCATCTCATCCTCTGTCGTCCCCTTCTCCTCCTGCCCCCAATCCCTCCCAGCATCACAGTCTTTTCCAATGAGTCAACTCTTCGCATGAGGTGGCCAAAGTACTGGAGTCTCAGCTTTAGCATCATTCCTTCCAAAGAAATCCCAGGGCTGATCTCCTTCAGAATGGACTGGTTGGATCTCCTTGCAGTCCAAGGGACTCTCAAAGAGTCTTCTCCAACACCCCAGTTCAAAAGCATCAATTCTTCGGCGCTCAGCCTTCTTCACAGTCCAACTCTCACATCCATACATGACCACAGGAAAAACCATAGCCTTGACTAGACGGACCTTTGTTGGCAAAGTAATGTCTCTGTTTTTCAATATGCTATCTAGGTTGGTCATAACTTTCCTTCCAAGGAGTAAGCGTCTTTTAATTTCATGGCTGCAGTCACCATCTGCAGTGATTTTGGAGCCCAGAAAAATAAAGTCTGACACTGTTTCCACTGTTTCCCCATCTATTTCCCATGAAGTGATGGGACCAGATGCCATGATCTTCATTTTCTGAATGTTGAGCTTTAAGCCAACTTTTCCACTCTCCACTTTCACTTTCATCCCAAATTTTCAAGGTTACATTCCATTTATAGTTATAACACTGGCTTAGGATTTGTTCTAGTTTTTTTGGCTGTGCCTGGAGGCTTGCGGTTCCCTGACCAGGTATGGAACCTGGATCCCAGCAGTGAAAGCACCAAGTCCTAACCATTAGACCACCAGGGATTTCCAGGATTTGTTCTTAACGTGCTAGTTTTCAATAACTGGGAGTACCCAGTCACAGATACTTTGAGTATCTGTGCTCCATCTTTGTATTTTATTTTCTCCCTATTCCAATTTTTTCAGGTAGTTATTATTACCCCACTTTACAATCCTAGTCTCTGATGGGTCTAGCTGACTGCAGAGCCCACTTTCTGAAGCACTACACCTGAAGTCTAGCTCATCAAATGGGATTTCAGAGCTCTGCACAAGGCTAGACATAGCAGGCACTGAGTGCCTACTATGAACATAAATGAAGACTAAGAATCATTTCAAAGTCACCAAATAACCTTTTGGCCTCCATTAGCCCAGATGCGACAGAGGTGATCCTTAATCAATACCCAGGTAATTAGCTTTAATTATCGGATCTAGCAGGGCTAGCATATAATTTCTAGAAAGAGAAGTGACGTCACGTATCTCGACGACAAGAAAACAGAGGGCGCTGCGCCTTCCTAAAACACAACCCTCCAGGTTGCAGCACAAAGAACTCGAGACTCCGCCCAGGCCCAGACAGAGGTATGGGTGGAAACCTTTTAGGAAGTGAGGGCGGGGCACTTACCCAATGGGAGAATGCCTCCGAGTCTGCGCACTTCAGCCCGGCACGCCCCTTCAGTACAGCAGTTGGCCAGGATGCTGAGCGCCAAGTCCAGCGTCTTGCGCAGGCGCGCTGGTGGCGAGGGTGTCGCTGGTGACGCAGCAGAGGGGGCGGAGCCCGGCGAAGGGGCGGGGCCAGAAGAAGCCGCTGACTCGACCGACGAGGGGGCGGAGCCTGCGCCAGCCTGGGAAGGGGCGGGACCCGCTGCAGCCGCTCGCCGTAGCAGCGCGAGAAGGGGGCGGAGCCCGCCGCGTGCCCGGAAGCGCTCTATTCCCCCGGCTGCCTTGACGTGGCGCGTACGGAGGGCTAAGAGCGCACGGCCCAAGGGTGTCTCGCTGGTAGCTGTGTCCTTTCGCCCACCTAGACCCTCCCCGGCCGCCGCCGTGAGCTGCGCGAGGCAGAACGAGAGCGAGTCCGTGGGGGTTGACTTCGCAGCCGCCATCTTGGCTCAGGCCTAAGGCTCCGCCCCTCTCCTCGCAGCTCGTCCAAGGGAGCGGAACTGGAAAAGAGGGGCGTGGCCAGGCACCGCCTCTCTGACGCTTTTTAAATAGCGCCGCAGCTGTTCTGCAGGTCGGAAGTTGTAGTTCTCGATCCTGGTGCTCTGACTTGCACAGTCGCAGAAAAAATGTTGAGAGTAGTGGTTACCTATCTGATCGTTGTGAGTGCCCTAGAGGCGCCTGCGGTGCATGCTGGGATATGTAGTCTGCGCCGAGTTTAACACGCCTAGCTTAGGATGGATGGGAAACTCTAAAGGGCCTGAGGTGGACCAGTACCTCCGACCTTGGCGTCTCAGTAAGGTGCTACTCCAGGTGACGTGTCTACTCCGCCCCCAGCGTGTCCTTGGCAACGACAGCTCGTTTTGCCGCCCCCCAGCGGTGGCCGGGGCACTGAAGTTTGCGCCGATGGGCTCAGAACCTCCAGCCAAGAGTAAAGTGTCAAGTTCCTGATAGCGGCTGCAGATGGGAGCACTTGCTCCGCCAGGTGAACGAGAGGGTTAAACCCACAGAGACCGTTCGCTGCCACTTCCTAGAATGGCACGAGCTAGTGGACATTTCCGTTTCCGGTGCTGGATTCCTGGGTCCCGAGAGTCTTCAGCTCTGGTTGTGCTTGTGAGTTGAGTGGTTGGTATCTAGGAAACGGGACGCTCTTCCGGCTATGGAGTCGCGGGCTCCAGAAACTGCAAGGGAGGACTCCGACGGCGCCGAGCAGCGGGGGAACCGGTTGTCTGGATCCCAGGAAATCCCAAGGTCCTCCTTTGTTTGCGGAGTTGTTTCACACAAGCGGCCCTTGGTGTCGCCGGGGCAGCCGGCCGCCTGGGAAATGATGCTGGGCCTGCGGTACCTACGTAGGTCAGTCTCTGGCCCTGGGGAGAGAGAAACTCCTGCCAAGACCAACTCTCCTGCGGTCCCTGGAGCCTTCGAGTGCCAGCAGTGTGGACTGACTGCAGCCTACCTCCCCGATCTCAATCATCACCAAAGCAGCGGCGGTGATAAACCCTACTGCTGTCCCCAGTGTAGCAAAAGCTTCCGACGGTGCTCACATCTGGCTAAGCAGCACGGGGTACACACCGGCGAGAAACCGTCCCTCTGTCCCCAGTGTGACCGTTGCTTCAGCCTGAGCTCTAACCTCATGCGACACCGTCGCTCTCACTCAGGCCTCCGGCCTCATAAGTGTCTAGAGTGCGAGGAGCCTATTATTGGCCGCAGCTCGGACACCGGCGGGGGCACATGGGCGAGAAGCCTGATACTTGTGCCGAATGTGGCAAGACTTCTGTGTTAGCTTCAACCTGATCCAGCACCAGCGCACGCGCACGGGGGTGAAGCCATACAGCTGCGGGGGACTGCGGCAAGCGCTTCAGCCTCAGCTCCAACCTGGCGCAGCACCAGCGCTGCCACACCGGTGAGAAGCCCTACCTCTGTATCTGGTGTGGTGACCGTTTTGGGTGCAGCTCTTATCTGCTCAAGCACCAGCGATCGCACGCGGAGGAGGAGCAAGAACTTCACCCACAGCTCCGGCTGCCTAAGGCACCAACTCACCCACAGTGGAGAGTGACCCTTCAGGTGTCCTGAGTGTGGCCGTGGCTTTAAGGAGCTCACCCAGTTCACCAAGCACCAGCAAGTCCACATGGGCGAACGACCCCACGCCGGCCCAGAATGTGGCAAAACCTTCTTCCACAGCTCCAAGCTTTTTAAACACAGTGCTCACACACAGGCAAGAAATAAGTGCACCAAACTCAGCTGCAGCAAGAGTTTTGTAGACAGTTCAAATCTGCTGCCGCACCAACACTCCCGCGGGCCAGAAACCTTAGGCTTTGAGCCAGTATGACAGAAGCTTCTGCCAGAGCTCTCCCCTGCTCATCCACCGGGTGGCGCACCGCGGAGAGAAGCCCTCCGTCTGCCGGCAGAGTGACAAGGCCTTTGCTCCCAGCTCCCTATCTGGGCCAGCACCAGCGGACGCACCAGGGTGGCAGCCCCTGCCAACACCCCTGGCTTAAGTTGCAGCCCAAACTGCAGCTCTGACTTTGATGCAGTCCTTCAGGAGACTGAGGGGACTAGAATTTCTCAGCAGGCCTCTTCTGCTCCTCCGGGGCTGCTGATTTGTGGGCTGAATCAGGGAAGCCCAGGCTGGAGGAATTGGGACAGAAAAGTTGGGCATGTTCTCTGAGGCCCTGGAGATGGGACTCCGGCTGGAGGGAGAGTTTGGGGATGGACTGAACTGGCCAGGTTGCTTTAAGATGCAAAGCACCTTTGGCAGCTGCTGATCAGATCCCTTCACAGGTCCACGGAGTGAGGGGGCAAATTACGCAGGAGCTGTGGCCCCCTCCGCCCAGAAGAATGGGGCCAGATGCCAGGCAAACCCCCATGAGGAAGACAGTGGAGAAGAAGGAGGTCGGGGAGGGCCTCACCTCCAGAGGGGACCATAAGGAAGGGTGTGTCCTAGCACAGGGCTCAGAGAGGTTGAACTTGGGGACCATTAGGTGAGCTCAGGGGTGTATGATCTCTTTGAAAGACAACTGTCTACAAAGTGAAACTGGTGGGGCCCAGGACCAAAGCAACAGACCAGGAAGCCTGGTGGCATTTCTAGGCAGGGGCAAAAGACCAGACGTTGGTCATCTGCCCCTTCCTTTCCTTTAGCCTCTTTCCTCGAAGGTTTCCCAGGTTTTTTCTCTGATCCCTCAAAGAG